>NC_142651.1:58330000-59580000 GCF_055504915.1 Nelumbo nucifera | reverse complement strand
GTACCAAGCGTCGAATGATGGTGCGATTGGAGTTACAAGTTAGCTCGATGGAGCAAAATGTAGGTTTTGGGTAAATCTCTGTTTCGCATCGTAGGCCAAGGCCATCATCAACGTGTATCAATCTTGTCCAATGTAAATCTCGGGACATTCCGGTTTCCCGCGGCTAGTGTGGTGGCCAATACACCCAATGTCCGGTCCACGTGCCACACAGGGGAAATTTAGTGGGTTAGCCTATATGTGGCAGATTAAGGGTTAAGGTTAGGGATGGGCCGCGAAACCACCAGGTTGTGGTAAGGTATCATTCTACAGTTCGATCAAAGTTACGGGTTTAGTCGACGGAGCAAAACGGGTAAACATCTCTGTTTCGCACCATCGGCCGAGGCTGTCAGCACTTAGGCGTACCGTTCTTGTCCAATGTGCATCTCAGGACATTCCGGATTTTTCCATCCTAGTTTTCCAGCTAGCACACCCACCCTCCGGTCCACATGCCACACAAGGGAAACTTAGTGGGTTTGGCCACATTTGGTGCACTATGGGTTAGGGTTAGGAAAGGCTACAAAACCGTGAGGTTGTGGTAGGGTATCGACCCATAGTGCTTAGGGTCGAATGACAATTTGATCGGAGTTATAGGTTAGCTTAATAGAGCAAAACAGAGGTTTTGGATTGTTAGACAATGTATGCCCTTAGCTCCAATCAGATTGATGTACATTAACATTTATTGTAAATGAATAAGAGTACTTGATTCATGTTATGTCTGGTGTATTTCTGTGTGTTACAGACTGTATAATTAAAATAGGAAGATGTTACAGACTGTATAATTAAAATAGGAAGATGTTACAGACTGTATAATTAAAATAGGAAGTAAATACTAGGGAGATATGATGTTACAGACTATATAATTAAAGTAGGAAGTAAATACTAGGGAGATATGATTTATCTTGATTGTAGGACTGATTTGTAGGAATTTGATTAGTCTTCTTTCCTAATATATTCTTTCCTAACATAGAATTTGTAACTTGTATATATACATACAACATTGGTGAATAATACAACAAATTCTTCTTCTTCCTTTGTTTACTCTTATTTTACATGGTATCAGAGCATCTAGTCTCTGCCTGCCCTTTTGTTTTTTTTTTCTTTTAATTAAACAGTAGGTAGAGGAAAATTTCTGGGTGTTTTGGGTCACCTCCTTGGAGCAGTCAAAGCATCTAGTCTCTGCAAAGTCCGGCAGTCAGCAGCCCTACGTGTGTGTCTCACGCACCGCCTGAAGATTTTGCCATAGTCACACGCGCCGACACGTGGAGGCGCATCTGTCGCCGGAAAATTTTTTCAGTCGTTGTCTTTTGGCTCGCCTCGTCCTGTATAGTACATATTTGTGCTTTGTTACGTGCATATCCATTCCGGTGTTTTCAGCAGGTATACTTTGTTGATTTTCGATGTTCAAAATATTCTGTTTATTTGAATTTTGAGATTATGGCAGACAAGAAATCATTAGTTATGTCGGATGTTGTTCTAGTGATGTCAAAAATAACTGAGCATAAGCTTAATGGCTCTAATTATCTGGATTGGAGTAAAACTGTTCAACTATATTTGCTGAGTATTGCTATGGATAACCATTTGACTGATGACCCTCCTAATGATGACTCGGGAAAGTCTTAGTTGAGGGAGGATGCCCGTTTGTTCTTGCAGATACGCAACTCCATTGAAAGTGAGGTGGTTGGTTTAGTCACTCACTATGGATTTGTTAAGGAATTAATGAACTATCTAGAGTTCTTGTACTTTGGAAAGGGGAATATTTCCCACATTTATGATGTGTGCAAAGCCTTTTACAGGGTGGACAAAGGCAATAGATCTCTTACAAGCTATTTTATGGATTTCAAGAAAACATATGAAGAACTTAATATGTTGCTTCCGTTTAGTACTGATGTGACTGTTCAACAAGCACAGCGAGAAAAAATGGCTGCTATGAGTTTTTTAGCTGGCCTACCTTCTGAATTTGAGACTACTAAATCTCAGATTCTTTCCAGATCAGAGATCTCTTCTCTACAAGATGGTTTTAGTAGGGTCCTTCGTACAGAATGTTCTCCACTTGTTCAGCCTAGTAGTGCCCCTGTCAGCCACAATAATACATCTGAATTAGGGAGACAACAATACAAGAGTGGTAGTGGTAGGTCAAGTAACTATGACAGGAATACTAATACTCGTGGACAGGAGTTAGGAGAGATAGTGTGTCATTACTGTCATAAGCCAGGACATATGAAGCGGGATTGCAAGAAGTTGCAGAATAAGAAAAATCAGTCAGCCCATATTGCATCCACCACGGATACTTCTGAGAAGTCTGTTATGATATCTACAGATGAATATGCCAAATTTGCTTAGTACCAAGAATCATTGAAACCTCAATCTACTCCTATTATTGCCATCGTCGAGTCAAGTAAATCCAATACATGTCTTGTTTCCTCATCTTCAAAATGGGTCATTGATTCTGGAGCTACAGATCATATGACAGGTAATTCAAGTTTGTTTTCTACCTTTCAGTCACATAAATCTACCTCTCCTGTTACTTTAGTAGATGGGTCAACATCTTGTGTTATTGGGTCTAGCACAATTAGTCCAACACCATCACTTCCTTTGTCATTTGTTCTTAGTTTATCTCAGTTATCATTTAATTTAATTTCTGTTAGCAAACTCACTCGTACCCTTATTGGTAAGGGACATGAGTCTGGAGGTCTCTACATCCTTAATACACAAGTTCTAAGATCCATAGCCCGTTCTGGAGTTGTAACCCCTTTTGAAGCACATTGTCGGTTGGGCTACCCCTCTCTCCATGTGTTAAAGCAAATTTGTCATCGATTTCAGAGTTTGTCATCATTAAATTGTGAGTCTTGTCAGTTTGCTAAACACCATCGTCTTAGTTCGAGTCCTAGAGTCAATAAACAAGCTAGTGCTCATTTTGAATTAGTCCATTCAGATGTTTGGGGTCCGTGTCCAATTGAGTCCAAAACTGGGTTTAAGTATTTTGTTACTTTTGTTGATGATTACTCTCGTATGACATGGTTATATTTAATGAAAAATCGTTCTGAGGTGTTTTCTCATTTTTTTGCTTTCTATGCTGAAGTTAAAACTCAATTTAATGTTTCTGTACAAATATTGATAAGTGATAATGCTAAGTACTTGTCAGAATCCTTTCAAACTTACATGCTTCAACATGACATTCTTCATCAAACTTCTTGTGTAGATACACCATCTCAAAATGGGGTTGCTGAACGGAAAAATAGATACCTTGAAACTACAAGAGCTTTGTTATTTCAAATGAAGGTTCCTAAACCTTTCTGGGCTGATGCAGTTTCCACAACATGTTTTTTGATTAACCGTATGTCTTCATCTGTCCTTCAGGGTAAGACTCCTTATCATGTTCTATTTCCAAATAAAACACTGTTTCCTATTGAGCCTAGGGTATTTGGGTGTACATGCTTTGTTCGGGATGTTCGTCCTCAGGTTACCAAACTAGATCCAAAATCTTTGAAGTGTGTTTTTCTTGGGTATTCTCGTGTTCAAAAAGGGTATAAATGCTATTGTCCTACTCTTCACAGATATCTTGTGTGAGGTGATGTTAATTTCCTATAAGATACACCTTTCTTTCCATCTACTCCTCATTCAAGTCAGGGGAAGGATGATGATTTGTTAATCTATACTGTCGCATCAGCTAGTTCACATCCTATTGAATCTGCTTCTGCCAGGCCTAAGCCACCTACAATACAGGTTTATTCTCGGCGACCAACCCCTCCGGATCCATGTCCTGCACCAGCTCCTTCGTTGGCAGATCCAGTCTCAACTGATCATGTTCCTTCGTCATCAGAACCAGTCTCTAATGATGATCTTCCTATTGCTCTTCGTAAAGGTAAGCGTAAGTGTACTTATCCAGTATCTTCATTTGTGTCTTATAATCATTTGTCGTCCTCTTCTTGTTCTTTTATTGCATCTCTTGATTCTATCTCTGTTCCTAAGACTGTTAAAGAAGTCCTTTCTCACCCTGGATGGTGTAATGCTATGATTGAGGAGATGAATGCTTTAGAGGACAATGGTACTTGGACCTTGGTAAATTTACCTACAAATAAGAAGGCTATTGGGTGTAAATGGGTGTTTACAGTTAAAGTCAATCCTGATGGGTCCATTGCTCGATTGAAAGACCGTCTTGTTGCTAAAAGATATGCTCAAACTTATGGAGTGGATTATTCTAATACCTTTTCTTCTATTACTAAACTTACTTTTATCAGGTTGTTTATTTCTATGACAGCTACTTATAATTGGCCCCTTCATCAGTTAGACATTAATAATGCTTTTCTTCATGGGGATCTTCAAGAGAAAGTTTATATGGAGCAACCGCTTGGCTTTGTTGCTCAAGGGGAATATGGGAAAGTTTGCTATCTTCATAAGTCTTTGTACGGGTTGAAGCAGAGTCCTCGCGCCTGGTTTGGAAAGTTTAGTCAGGCAGTCGAGAATTTTGGTATGAAGAAAAGTAAGTCTGATCATTCTGTTTTCTTCAAGCACTCTACTGCCGGCATCATTTTGTTAGTTGTGTATGTGGATGATATTGTCATTACAGGGAGTGATACTACAAGGATTTCATCCCTTAAATCCTTTCTCCACACTCAGTTTCATACTAAAGATTTGGGAATGTTGAAATACTTCTTGGGTGTTGAGGTAACAAGAAGCAAGAAGGGAATATTCTTATCTCAAAGGAAATATGTACTTGACTTGTTGTCTGAGACGGGAAAGTTGGGAGCTAAGCCATGTAGCACTCCAATGGTTCCTAACTTGTAGCTCACAAAAGATGGTGAATTATTTGAAGATCCTGAGAGATATAGAGGATTGGTTGGAAAGTTGAATTATCTTACTGTAACTCGTCCAGATATTGCGTATTCAGTTAGTGTGGTGAATTAGTACATGTCCTCTTCAACAGTTAATCACTGGACAACTGTAGAACAAATTTTGTGCTACTTAAAAGGAGCACCTGGGCGAGGAATTTTGTATGGCAATCATGGTCATACTAGAATTGAATATTTTTCAGATGCTGACTGGGCAGGATACAAGGAAGATCGAAGGTCTACTTCAAGCTATTGTGTATTTGTTGGAGGGAATCTAGTTTCATGTAAAAGCAAGAAGCAAAATGTTGTCTCACGTTCGAGTGCAGAATCGGAATATAGAGCTATGGCCAAGTCTGTGTGTGAAATAATGTGGATATATCAGCTTCTGACTGAAGTAGGTCTTAAAACTTCAGTACCAGCGAAGTTGTGGTGTGATAACCAAGCTGCTCTTTACATTGCATCTAATCCTGTTTTTCATGAACGAATTAAGCATATCGAGATTGATTGCTATTTCGTTCGTGAAAAGATTCAGTAAGGTTTGATTTCCACAGGTTATGTGAAAATAGGAGAACAACTGGGAGATATCTTCACGAAGGCTCTTAATGGGGTTAGGGTTGATTATCTTTGTAACAAGCTGGGCATGATTAAATCTATGCTCTAGCTTGAGGGGGAGTTTTAAAGACTGTATAATTAAAATAGGAAGATGTTACAGACTGTATAATTAAAATATGAAGTAAATACTAGGGAGATATGATGTTACAGACTGTATAATTAAAATAGGAAGTAAATACTAGGGAGATATGATTTACCTTGATTGTAGGGCTGATTTGTAGGAATTTGATTAGTCTTATTTCCTAATATTCTTTCCTAACATAGAATTTGTAACTTGTATATATACATACGAGATTGATGAATAATACAACAAATTCTTCTTCTTCCTCTGTTTACTCTTATTTTACACTGTGTAATTACCTTAAACTAGACACTTATGAGACTTATGTTAGTTTAAAATGTTCATATCCGTTGGATAGACCTGTGGAGGTTTATCCTGCCAAGGCTGACACTAATGTGCTACCAAGTCGGTTGGGGTAGCTTGTCTCAACTGGCAGGGTTAGACCCGGAGCACATGTAGTGTGTATTTGCTTGAGACATTGAACACAGACCATTTTCTAGTTATGCCCTAAACCTTGGAGATTGGTGGGCAAAATTAGAAACTTACACCTAACCCCTTTACTCGATTATAGTACCGCACCAGGTGTTGGATTGAGTTGTCTTTGCCACTACTATGGTACAATTGGTTGACCCATTAGAACCAATACACGTATGCATGCTTTCGGTTTTGACGGATTCCACATAATAGAAACATGTAGGAAATTCTATTACTCTCCCCAACCAAAGATACATTGACATCTGATGATATGGTATTGTATCTAACAAGCGGTTGGATGTCACTCTGTTGTTCGAGCCGGATTTTCTGTGTTTGCTCGCATTAAATTGTGTACTCAATCCTGATTGTGTTTGGGTTCAGTGCAAGTCTACCACAAATGGCATTAACTAGTCCACTGTACTCCGTGTTTACAGTGACAGGTATACCGATAGAAGTGCCATTATATGGAGTTCAGATCTCCTACCCACGAGAACTCTGCCTACGTTTATCGCATCCACACATGGAGAACATCTCATCCTCTGCATAGTATTATGCAGGGAGAGATGTTCTCAATTTACGAGGATAGTATATTGTGGGTAGGTTGTGGGCAGGAGATCCGAAGTCCATTATACGTGCATATACACAAGATGATTTTATCAGCTCCAACATCCATTGTAATGATTGACAACTAGAATGCTTCTGCAATTACAGAAGGGTAAGATACATCAGTTCTATAGTTGACAGGCATATAAAACAAACCTTCATAACCTTTCGGTCTATTACAACCAGTTGCTTCATCATTTATGAAATCTGGATTAGACTGATGCTTCAAGTTTATAAATGGAGGTTAGGGATGAGTACTTATTGGGTACTTGAAGAACTGAGCACTAAAACCAAGAAGGAAAATATTGTGTCGCAACCATCTGTTGGAAATATTGCGTGGGTGAATTTTCAGTAATTAAAACACATAGGGGTTGAGGTGTTTATTTCCTTCACTAGGTGACGGAAATACAACTAATTTAACAATTTTCAAACTTATGGAGTAAACCCTAAAAAACCATAAAACATAATCTTCAGACGGGAGGTCAAACTCCACCTTGTATACTTGGGGGAGGTTTCCATATGTAGGAAGAAGGTCATGGGTTCAGCCACCCACCCCTGGTTAGCCCAATACTGTGGTCGCACGACAACCATAAGGTGTTTAGGATAACCAAGAAGTACAACTTCAACTGTTATCGTAAATAAACTATGTTAGGCATTTGATCGAATAACTAATCTGTGACCAATAGGTGTGGTATACTTCAGTGATGTTCTAGACACGGGTTGCAGATAGCCACCCAACCCCACCGCCCTTCCCCTCCCCCCTACCCACTATCAGAAGATCACATGGCAAACATAAGGATTCTCATACT
Organism: Nelumbo nucifera; assembly: GCF_055504915.1. Taxonomy (NCBI): domain Eukaryota; kingdom Viridiplantae; phylum Streptophyta; class Magnoliopsida; order Proteales; family Nelumbonaceae; genus Nelumbo; species Nelumbo nucifera. The sequence continues at coordinate 59,572,573 of NC_142651.1, read as the reverse complement.
CACCATAGAAGGAAGGAATCGTATGATGTAAAGCTGGGGGTGCCGCTGCATATCTGCCAAAAGGGCTACCGAGTACATTCTATTTGTACGGATTGATAACAGTTAACTCACGAGCAGATGTATGGGGTAATGAAAAGCTTCACTAGAGGACCATGCGCGCGCTACTAAGGAGTAGTTGCTCGGAATCTCCGATCCACTACCTATGCGTCGTTGACGATTAGATGCTCGAACTCTCGAATCGACTACCTATGTGCCTCTAACGAGTAGCTGATCGGCCTATCTGATGGAGTAGCTGCACGCCACAGCTGAGGTGAAAAGCCTATTCGCGGGCCAACCCGACCGGAGTTACACGACTGCTGCAGTTGCTAGATGGCAACACCTCTTCACGTTGCCCCAAGCCATATACCAACGCTGTTAACGCCCTCTGGTCTAGATGGGGAAGCCTGCAAAGACTATCCGCATGACAATTAACTTTGAGCTGCGAGAGTCATATCACATAATCCAATGGCTGCTAGCAGCTATAAATTCCCCTTCTTCATTATTTGGGTCACAGTTACCCATGATGACAGCAGGCTACTTGGTCATCGAGTGTAGTTTGTCCACGGCAGCAGGGCTTCTTAAAAACACGGTGGGTTATTTTCATTGTTTCAATGGATACGTTAGTTTCAGCTAACTTCCTTTCTGCATTTCTTTATGTAGAACCTCCATGGACGCATATCATCTCGTTACAGCAGTTCTCCCACAATGCGATCTGCTGAGTCTGGTTCTCCGCCAACACTCTGAGCCCAAACCTGAGTGGCTAATAAGCAACTCAAATGGTCTCTACCAGGCAACCGTCACCATTGTGGTGAACGGAAACGAGTCCTCGTTCGCGAGAAAACTCCGTTCGCTAGCTGAAGCAAGCATCCAGACAACCACCCATCTTGCAATGTGGCACCTTAAAGAGGACTGGCGTGTACACGTCGTTGATGTTACATACCTGGAGTACCGGCACTGCGCTCGCCTGTGTCACAATCTTCAAAAAGAGGTGGATGATCTACAACTTGAGAATCTGGCAATGAAGACTAATATCGCACGCATGGTGCGCGATCTTGCCGAGTTTAGGGCAAGGCCTAACAGCAGTGTGTCAAGCGCAATCTTGCCCATACTCAAGCGTACGACCATTCTTTTATCGTGTCTATGATTACAACTCTCCTCCTTTTTTCTCTTCAAACATGTATTGTGATTGTACGAAAACTATCTTGCACCGGTTGCTTGTTGATATGGCACACTACGACTCAAGTGAACTCATTGTTATATAAAGATGGCATGGCACCCATTTTGATGGCGAAAAAAGCCTATTCAACCACTCGCACCGTGTAACGATACCCTACCACATCGTGGAAATCCCACGGCCCATTTGTATCCCTAACCCTTAGTGTGCCATACTTAGCCAAACCACCAAGTCGACCTTGAATGACACATGGGGTGTATTCGCGGCCAAACCGCAACAGGGGACCCCGTAGAGTACCGATATTCATAGCCAGAAAGAACGAGGTGCCTAATTGCCAACGGTAAAATGGAGGTTTACCCTAATTCTCTGTTGGGTGGGCCTGAATGAAGTGTAATGGATGGATTACATTTGGTAGTCAGAAATTGCCACTCATCTCAGTCCACAGTCCCAAGTTTCTTGAAAAGTGCATCTCTATTCACAGACATGGGATGACGGGATCATGCAGGAGTGGTCAGTTTTGAGCAAGAGGATTGGATCCTACCAAGTTGATGAATCATTCATTACCCCGAAAGCCAACATATTCTGGTGCATAAGCCAATTCAGTTGTACTGCCACCTTTTTTATGTTCAATGGGGCAATGAGATGATCTGTATGCAACATCACCATCTTTGTATATAACCAGAATATCCTTTCCATCAGATTGGTTAATTAGTTCCTAGAAGATGGTTGTAGTTTTACATTGCACAGTTCCAAAAAGGAAAACCAAGAAGCAGGTTGGTTAGCTTCTAGAAGTAGATCCCATCCTATTGAATGGGGTGAATATAGCCAAATTGATAGTGGATTGCTCAGATATTTACTGGGGCAAAAAGAGAAACAAAACTTTCCCCTCAAATTTCTGTGTTTTTACTCTGATTGTTTGTCAAACCAAAATTAATCAACATTAAGGCTGAGAGTAGATATTTGCAGCTACCCTTAGGAGCTGGCTTATAACAATATCCCAATATCATGATCATTCATCAAGAACTAGGAAGTCCATGGCACTTAGGGAGTGATTCATCCTATAATAGAATGATTCATACAACTCAACTCATCTCATTATTAAATTATATATGGGTTTCAAACCATTTCACACTACTTCAACCTTTGCTCTTCTTGATTTGCCTTTAACTCTGCTAAACCCTTTAATTTGTATCAATCACTTCCTCTCAGTGGTGCAGCCATACCTGGTATAGCAGAAAATACATACTTTCATAAGATAAATAGATAATAGAAGCTAGAGGGTGACATTGCATGAGCAAGTATGAGAGACAAAAGTAGGAACATGGGTGTTTAAGTATCCATCTTACAATCCCCTATTCTCTTTATAAATTTTAGTTATCTTGTAAAATTACCAAACTATCATTGTTTATCTAAGCTTGAGTCCTTCTAGAATAAGGGCAACTTATGTCAAAATCTCATATTTTAGTATCCTAAAAGCAATTCAGCTTTAATTCTAACTATTATGAGTTTGGTTACAGAAATCTTGCTTCCCCATTTTTCTTTATCAAAATCCATATTTTCTATCACATTACCAGGTTTTCTTTGGTCTTCCCCTTAATCCTTTAGTCTTTTACTTGTGGCAATTGAAAGCTATGAGGCTCAAATGTGTCTTCACATAGAATAAAAAAACTAAAATGAACTCATTGTTTATCACCTAAAAAGCTTGAGGGGTCATATATAACATAGATATAAATCAACCCAGCAATATATTATTGACAAAATGTTAACAACAAAAAAAGTCATTAGATAACAAATAAGCAATTAGATCAAACTGAATTAGATAAATTATATTCAAATGAAGTTTATTAAATTGTTGTAGAGGCTTAATCAAATAAGAAAGTTAAGGACTGAGTATAATATGGTGGGCTCAGGCTTGGTTTGACCTTGGGTCTAGGAACCAGAGGTTCAACCTGAATCTGACTCAAATATGATTAATAGGTTTAAATTAAATTCCAACCAAATCTGAACATGGACCGCACACTAAGCTTGAACTTGGCCCAACGATCCGAATATTTATAGATTCTCAGCTATAATTTTCCAAGATTACTATACCTACAAGCACTAAAATATCTTTCCAATTGAGTCAACTGGGTTGTGTTTAATCAGTTATTCTTTTTCAGATATATGTCAAATGCTATTAGGGACTACTCAAGGCCTGCTTCTTCTAGTTGGTCTTCCATTGTTTTGAATATAGATGTCTTACTTGATGGTTCTCATTAGCAGAATGTGTTTAAAGAGTTAGATTTCCCAGGTACTTGTCTTATTCTCCTCTAAGCTCTGAGAGGTATACACCCTTAATTAGTTGATTAATAAAAAAGTGAATTGGTTACAAATTTCACTCTCATTCTTGTTGTAAAAAAAAATCATTTTTTAGAAAAAAAAAGTATTTGTTTTGTAGTAATATTTTCTCATCCTTCTCATATTTATTCATTTTTTCCATCTTAAAATTTCATTTTGGGTAAGAATGAGAAAGAATGAGAATTGAACCAAACATGGCCTTAGGGGCAAAATGCTTATACTCGACATTGGTCAATGCAATATAAAGTACGATGACAAATTTTGGCCCGTGAACCTCGTGCAACTTAACGTCTTCGAGTACAACAACATCCCAATATTGATTAACAAAGCTTACCCATTGCTCATGGATGATCTGTTCAGGGGATATTATGCCACAATAGTTGGGTACCAATATCCCATCGATATACATCGATCCTTTTCTGCATAAAGACACCGCATTTCGGGAGAGACAATCCATATACTTCATCATGAAGACACCGCATTCACTGCCTCTGTACAGATAACTCAACGGTCATTATTGTTTTAAGCATCACACAAACATACAGATGCAAAAATATTGGAAACATTTTCCCATTGCGACCTACCCAAGCTACTTTGGGATTGAGCCAACAAATTCATATGCCCATTCGTTTACCCCAAGGATGAAATGGTGCCAACTTAACCCTAGTTTTGCTTGCTGCCAAATAATGGACAAAAAGATATTGATGCATAAGTAAAGCGGCCGATAAACACTTGTTCAAGAAGTTTACTACTGAACTAGTTACACTACTGGAAAATTCATCTACTGAGGTAGTCATAATTGCCTCTAAAAAGTCAAAAAAAGTGCATCTAAAACAAATAGGAAGCAACCAGGTGACTGTCTCTAAAAGCCCTGCCTCTATATGTTTCAGAGGCACTTGACCAAGAATTAGAGGCAAACAAAAAAAAATGCCTCTAAAAATAGGTTTTAGAGGTACATATGATCGCCTCTATTGAATTGATGCTAAAAGCCCTTTACAGAGGCAATTAAGAATGCCACTAAAAGTCCAATTTAGAGGCAGGTTTAAGCATCTCCAATTGATCTTGAGGCAACCTTATATGCCTCTAAAAATAATCTAATAAGATACTTATTTAATTTTTGGAGGCACTTTTGGTCGTCTCTAAAGATATTTTATTTTATTAAATTTTTTTTTTTTGTTATGCACAAAACCTGTAATAACATGTTTACAGCATTAAGATAAAACCTACATGAAATATATTTAAGCCATTTCATCCTAAAATATATACATTAACCATAGGTTGTGAATAATATTGTTCAATGATGATTAAACAAAAATAATTAAAAGAATACACCACTTGACTTCCATCTTCTTTCTAAGAAGAAAAAGAAATAAAAATAAACACTACATTCAATCCTCATTGTCATTTTTTCTTCCTTCTTTAGTAGATGAATTCTTTCTTGACAATCTAAAAAATGATAGAATCCAAAATAAATTTCAATTAACTTATGAAGAGATGCCAATTTGAATCGAGATAACCGAATTAAGGTTATCAGTAATCAGTATGTAAGTAAAGTTCACTGTGGATGAACTTCAAGGCCCAATATACTACACACACAAAAAAGAATAAAACACCCATCTTCAACAATCCACACACCCAAACTACACTCTAATACTGCTTAAATTTGATATGAAAAGTCCATGAATGTTGATGGTTTTCCAACCATAATCAGCTCTTTTTTAGTGGACTTCCGGTGTACCCTGCCCTTCTCAGCTGCTCTGTCTTTGCCCCTTAATCCCCCACCAAATGTTTAATATGTAATATAAAAAAAAAGCAACCTAAAGTTAAATAGAGTCCATTCTTTTAACCCTAACCTCAACCCAATCCAAAGTGAGTTGCATTAATATTTTTGAATCCCAACCTTAACGCAAACTTCAATCATACCCAACCCAATGATATAATCATGTATGTAGAGTTGGAGACAAATGGGTACCGTCCTTCTGCATGGACCTACTGAGCAAATTTTATTTCATGGGCCACCTCCTCGTTCTTGCATTCTTGGATAGTTGCAAAGCACCCAACCCAAAACATACCATCAAAACGAAGCAATTATAAAAGGTTCCCTGAGAGTGTCTGTGACTATCGACTCCACATGAGCAAGTTCATGTTGCCGGCGGCACTAGAGAGCCATCGCCCCACCGCTACAGGAACCGGGCCCGAAGCTAAAGTACATTCTGAACCTCTGATGCTTCCTAGGAAATCCCCATTTCCCACCATCCACAGATTTAGCTGAACCTGTGGGTGGGTCTATAATGGATGACTCGATTATTTCATGAATATATGAATCAATTTTACTTTCAGTCACGAGAACAGATTCAATAGAAAATAGGGCCCAATCTGCCCAGTTCAGCTACACACAACACCCAGTTGAAACTGGGTCGCCAGTCCTGCTTTCCAGTGGCATATATAGAAAGCTAGTTGATGCGTATTTGCAACACTAGCAAGTGTACTAGCCACTCAAACAAAAAAGTGATGAATAGAGTATCGTTCCCACGAGGACCTATACAGCAACTACTAGTATTACATCTGTCATCTATTATATAATAGACCGAATTGTTAACCTAAACAAAAACCGAATTCCTAACTAGCAACTAGCTCTATGAATTTGGATCAAACACCTTTCAGGCATTCAAGAAAACAAGTTGAATGTGAGCAAAACATAATTGGTTTAGCAATCAATTCTCAAGATCATTCGATTGAATTGGGATTCAGCCTTGGTTTGGTGAAACCCTAATGACATGAACAACCTCTCTCGAGTGCATGCTCATTCTATCCATGAGTGATGATTCTTATATTTCTATCAAGAATTTAATCCTCATGCATGCATTAAGCTCAAGAATTCGAATGACATTATTTCAGATTTGAATGATCAACTGAATTATACAAGTTATCTCTAATCTTGTATTCAATTCGGTTCTTGATTAGCAGATCTGAATATCTAAACTCTTTCTCAAGCAATCTAGACAATCCAAGAATTAAGAACAGTTCGGCCAAAATGATATCAGATTGTCTAAATTCTTCATCAAGCAATTCGGATAGTCCAGCATTCAAGATTAATTCAGCTAAGCTATTCTAACATTCAAACCCTAATCAAGAAACATCAAAGATGAATCTAAACAATCGAATAACCCTAGAGAACTAATTACAGATCTGAAATCTCATGAAACATGATTCAATTACAGGAAGAAATAGGAATTAATGGAGAAAATAGCATAAAACCCTAGCTGAGTTCGGTTACCACTTGCGCAGAATCAAAGAAGAAGAAAACCTAGATTGATCTTCAATCTCCTTGAATGGCTTCTTCTCCAATTTCGACTTCAGCCTCTTCTCTTCTCTTGAATCTTCTTGAATCTTCTCCTCTCTTCTCTCTTGCGCCTCTCTTCTCAAATCTCCCAAAAAGAATTCGAACCCCTCTTCCCTCTCTCTTCTCCTTTTATAGTTTTCTCTTCAGCCCCTCTCTCTCTTCTACAAAGTTTGCCGCCTTTAGGAGCTCCTTGAGCTGCATTTGGGCCTCCTCCTTGCTGGGCTGAATGGCCTCCCTTGGAGAGCTTCGGTTGGGCTTTCTCTTTGTATTCCCCATAGAGTGCTGCATGGGTTTCATGGGCCGAATTGCCCTCCGTAGGCTTCTCGACTAGGCCTTTCTTCTAGCTGGACTAAATTGCTTCCACTTTAGCCCCTTTCTCATGGTTCTATGCTTTCTTTCCCCTAAGCTGGTCTACCTTCTTAATTTCCTGAAATTAAACTAAACTGGGGTAAGAAATTATGCAAATCAGCATCAAAACCATGCATAAAACATCAGAAATAATGTGTAGCTTGTGCACACATCAAACACCCCCACAGTTAAGCTTTTGCTTGTCCTCAAGCACAGACATCACCCATAAACTAATCAGCCCCCAGATTATTACCATCTACCGGGTGAATTTCAGGATGAGAATGCATTAAGTGGTTGGGAAACCTGCATAAGTATTCTGATTTATCCCCATGATTAGCCATTCTTACCACATACATAAGAGCAAAGGAAGGGGAGAATATGAGATTCTTCATGCTCCAACCTTAGCTTCCATTCAATATGTATAGCGACTCCTTGACCACCAATATTAACCATTACTTTGAGCTTGGTCTCAAATCCGTCAACGCACCTAATTGAGTGTTCAACCAACTTTTGTCCCTTTGAACCTCAGCCGTCACCGAATTCTTTTCTTTCCCCTTTTTTTTTGTGTGAATGCATTTTATGCTCCATCTCACACTGGTCACATGCTAGAGGCAGATAACAATACCCATATTCCAAACTGCTAGTTTTACTATTCAGCTTGGAATAGCGGAGTTGGGACTGACCTCATATCATAAACCGCTAGTTTTACTATTCAGTTCATGATAGCAGAGTCATTTGGACTATGTCCCTTCTTCTCTTTTTTCTTTTTCAATTGTTGAACCTCATGCATCAACGGTTCAAATGTGGACATAGCTCGAATGATCATTAATAATTCAATCAAGTGCGTTCTACACAAGAATAGAGTTAGGGCTGGCCATGATGAAAATCCTATTCGACTTTCCTAACCTTATGATTTGTGATAAGTTTGGATCATTCACAAGAATAAATTCTAATACTTATAGTGATTTCCCTCAACTCATCGTATTCCCTCTTGGAATTCATCTTATAAACAACAATAATCTTAAGGAAATTTTCAGTTTATTCGGCCTATCAATGCATGTAAGTATTGGGGTGATTGAGGTGCATAGCTACAGCCTAACTCCCCCACACTTAACATGAACATTGCCCTCAATGTTCCTAGTGATAGAATGTGAAGATGAATTCAGAAATGAGGGTAGTTCCCGGAAGAGCATTATCAAGTAATAAAAGGGGTTTAGAGGACTTCCCTAAAGAGCATTCTGAAATCTGGAATAGCTCCCTTGTTTGGAACCTCTACCTGCTAAGAACCACAAGAAACTAGGAGAAGAGACAGATAACCATGAAGAGAGATCAACAATCTACCAAACCAAGAAAACTGAATACTACCGAGAAAAAAAAAAAGAAAAGCAAACAAAGACAATGAGCAAGAAGAAAGGAAACTACTTATCAGTAATGAAGGCTAATATACACATATCAAAAACATAATATACAAAATTAAAATTCAGATTAACAATGTCTAATAGTTCATAATATTGCTGTAATAAATCCCTGGCAACGGCGCCAAAAACTTGATGCGTATTTGCTACACTAACAAGTGCACAAGCCGCTCAAGTAATAAAGTGATGAATAGAGTATCGTTCCCACGAGGACCTATACAACAACTACTAGTATTACATCTGCCATCTATTATTTGATAGACCGAATTGTTAACCTAAACAAAAATTGAATTCCTAACTAGCAACTATCTCTATGAATTCGAATCAAACACCTTTTAGGCATTCAAGAAAACAAGCTGAATGTGAGCAAAACAAAATTGGTTCAGCAATAAATTCTCAAGATCATTCGATTGGATTAGGATTCAGTCTTGGTTTAGTGAAACCATAATGACATGAACAACTTCTCTCGAGTGCATGGTCATTCTATCCATGAGTGATGATTCTTATATCTCCATCAAGAATCTAATCCCCATGCATGCATTAAGCTCAAGAATTCGAAGGGCATCATTTCAGATTTGAATGATCAACCGAATTATACAAGTTATCTCTAATCTTGTATTCAATTCGGTTCTTGATTAGCAGATCTGAATATCTAAACTATTTCTCAAGCAATGCATTCCAAGAATTAAGAACAGTTCGGCCAAAATGATATCAGATTGTCTAAATTCTTCATCAAGCAATTCAGACAGTCCAACATTCAAGATTAATTCGGCTAAGATATTCTAACATTCAAACCCTAATCAAGAAACATCAAAGATGAATCCAAACAATCGAATAACCCTGGAGAACTAATTACAAATCCGAAATCTCATGAAACATAATTCAATTACAGCAAGAAAAAGGAATTAATGGAGAAAATAGCATAAAACCCTAGCTGAGTTCAGTTACCACTTGCGCAAAATCAAAGAAGAAGACAATCTAGATTGATCTTCAATCTTCTTGAATGGCTTCTTCTCCAATTTCGACTTCAGCCTCTTCTCTTCTCTTGAATCTTCTTGAATCTTCTCCTCTCTTCTCTCTTGCGCCTCTCTTCTCAAATCTCCCAAAAAGAATTCGAACCCCTCTTCCCTCTTTCTCTTCTCCTTTTATAGTTTTCTCTTCAGCCCCTCTCTCTCTTCTAGAAAGTTTGCCACCTTTATGAGCTCCTTGGGCTGCACTTTGGGCTGCATTTGGGTCTCCTCCTTGCTGGGCCGAATGGCCTCCTTTGGAGAGCTTCGGCTAGGCTCTCTCTTTGGATTCTCCCATAGAGTGTTGCATGGGTTTCATGGGCCGAATTGCCCTCCTTAGGCTTCTTGGCTAGGCCTTTCTTCTAGCTGGGCTAAATTTCTTCCACTTTAGCCCCTTTCTCATGGTTCTATGCTCTCTTTCCCCTAAGCTGGTCTACCTTCTTAATTTCCTGAAATTAAACTAAATTGGGATAAGAAATTATGCAAATCAGCATCAAAACCATGCATAAAACATCAAAAATTATGTGTAGCTTGCACACACATCACTAGTCCTAAGAGTTAAACTATTAGATTCAATAATCCTAGTATGACTTAATATGTGGATAACAATCACTCCATGACTCCATCTACCAGAAAAGATGAAAAAGACAAACCCATTAAATATTTAGGTAGATAATAATGAAACATAACAAAAAGGAGCTAAGAAATAACCATCTTCCCCAAAACATCACTTACTCCTCAAAGCCATATTCATCCAAAGAGACACACTTCTTTGACACCATTCTCACAAGAAGGATCTTTACACCAAAACTGTGTTATTCAAACATGGTCTACAAATTGTGAAGAACCTCAAAACTTGCAGACAATGAACAACTAATGGAGAACCTCCTACAGAACCTGTCTTGGGTTTTATCCTTACTAATATGATGTTTCTCTTTCCTGTCCCCACTTGAATACCAGATTTGCTGGAAAATTGAAAGAGAGACCTTTTGTAGCAAGGTTGGAAAGGGGAGTTCAAAACTCAATCAGCTGCAATCAACTTGCCGCCCTATATCTAGGGCATGTCTAGGGGTTAAAAGCTTACTACTCTTAGGGAAGTGATTTTGGAGGTATAATGAGATAAAGTATGGGTTAAGGGATTGAACCTGGGATCCAGTACAGACATAAACCACTCTAGTGGGAGGGGGGGAATAGAGGAGATGGCCATGGGCTCCCTAAAGAAGCTTGATCAAGTTTAGTTCTTTTTTTCTTGGGATGTTTGGATCACCATTGTCCACATTCCAAGTATATGGGGTTAGCTAATTGAATCATGTTTTGTCATTCCATTATGTTTAATGTTATTACAGACCATTCCTAATAGATGCTATGAGTTACCCCTTTTTTAAACTATCTTTCAAATTTTAGATTTAAAAGCTTGTATCAGAATTCAAACTTATGAGAGAAACCATTTTCCTTTATTTGAATGCCAAATATAAGTACAAATGGGGAAAAATAGAAAAGAAACACAGTTTCTTTGAAAAAAATAATAAGAAAGGAACCCTTACAAATCTCCATAAATCACTAATGTCACCAAATCTCAAATCTACATAAGTGTTGAAGGCATGGAAAGATTAACCACCCTTAGGATTGCAATTATTGTATTGATTTTTTCATTATCTTAAATCTCAATACTTGGGTACCAAGTGAAGAATGTTTGACTTGTTGGAAGGGTTAGGATCAATCATATGGATGGATGAACCATGCTAAATGGTTGGGCAAATTTTCAAAAATTTCCTAATCCTTCTGGGAATCGAACTATGTTTTGAAAAATTACATTTTTCCAAATCGGTCTTACATTGAACTGGACCAGATTTGAAACCAAACAAAGAGGGAGATTTATACTTTATACAGATACCACAAACACAGATCCCAATGTGGAAGTTCACACCCAAATCAGTCATAAAACCAGCCTCCATTAAAGATGGCGTAGTGTATAGGTGAAGCTAATTCAGCAACACAGTTTTCAGCAAAACTATAACCTAACTGCTTGGATCGAACTAGGAAATGTGAACTTGAAATTCCACTTCACTTTTCTTGCAAAAGTTAGAAAAAAATTGATCTCTATCAGTCCTTGAAAGTTTAGGTCATGATAGGGTTTCTTAGAAGACAAAAGAGAACAAGAGAGAACAAGAGAGAGTGGTGTTTTAGTCTGCTACGCCATTTTCTTCTTTTATCTCCTTATGGAATACTCTCCTAATCAAATTAGGAGATTATCCAAATCTAATTTGGATCTGGACTCTATTAAGAGATAAGCCTTATCCTCTTAAGAGGATAGGTGCTCCATACCCATTTCAAAACCTAGATTTAACCCAAGACACATGATAACTTAAGTTGTTATGTGACAACTTACTTAATCTTTTTAATTATGGGCCTTAGAACCATTTCCTTCAAAGGCTCATGACCCAAGATGTTGCATGGCCAACTTAGGCTTAATTTGTATGGAATGGGATCCCACAATGACCTCACATAAGTCCACATGGGTTTAGCCCAGCCATTGTGAAAAGACTTGGCCGAATTCACTACAAAACGTAGTGAACCCTTGAGCACATCACTATGGGCTCAATATGGGCCTAACATTTACACCTAAATGATCCTTGAATTCAACCATCCTATAAGGATTCAAGGATAATGGAGTTAAGTAAGATAAAGCTCATCAGGTAATCATCCTTGTAATGGTCTCTTACACTTAACCTCTCGGCCCATAATGATCACAACACTACCCGATAGGGAAGGACCAGTCCCTTGTCTGCAAGGTACAGTTTCACACTCTCTACTTGGATGGGTCCCAGGAATTAAAACCTTTTGCATGTATCATATAAATATATTTTGCAAAACCAAATCTCAAACATAGTTGAAATCCACTACCAACAGTTTACGTTTCCACTAGAGAGAGTGTAAGCCCTATCATTCACTTTGTCCGACAAAGGGGCCGATCCTATCACTATGATCACCCACTTAGATGAATTCTCAAACTGCCCCAACATACCTAGGTTTTGACCCTTGATGGATCTTACTGATTAGCATATCAAAGACATCCCAATCCAACACCTAGTGCAGTACCATAATCAAGTCCAAGGGTTATGTGTAACTTTCTACTTTTGCCCATCAATCTCCAAGGTCCAGGGCATAACTAGAAAATGGCTTATGTTCAGTGTTTCATCCAAACACGCACTGCATGTGCTTTGGGTCTAAACCTAGCAACTGAGACAAACTACCCTAACTTCTTAGGTAGCACATCAGTGTCAGCCTTGGCAAAATAAACTCCCCAAGTCTATCCAACGGCTGAGAACATTCTAATCTAACACGAGTCTCATAAGTGTCTAGTTAAAGGGGTAATTTCACAGAAACATGCCAATGTCAAAATGAAACAAAAATGTACTTTTATTCATTTATAATAAATGTATATGTACATTAATCTGATTGGAGCTAAGGGCATACACTATCTAACATGACCCTACATATCAAATTTAAGATCCAATAATTTATTCAACTAAGAAAGTGATGCAAAATGCCATTGACTTGAATGAATATCAGAAAAAAACAAAAACTAGAATATTAGCAAACCATTGTCATTGTTCTCCACAGGAAACTACCAAATTCAGGAACGACAACCTTACCCAAAGCATTTTCTAGGGAATTGATATTGCTTAATTAGGTCATACATCAAGTTAACAAACAAAGTCAACCTTTAGAAGCTTACCTATTTATGTCCCAATAGATAAATGATGATCAAAAAAAGCTTAATGGAGATGAATTGATCATAAACAATGATGCATTCTATTAATTTTCACATCTCCAATGAAACAAGAAAAAGACCTAATTTGAATGGTTAATCAATTCCTAATTGGTTGGCCCAAGAATAAAAAATTAATTTAATATTTATGCTTAATCTATCATTTCAGTAAGAGAGGAAAAATAAAGAAATAGTTGAACATTTGGGGACTTGGAACCAAACCTTGAGGTAGAGGCGAGCATTATGGAGAGAGTAGAAATGTTGATATAAGAGGAGGAGAAGCTTCCTCCAAAACTGAAATATCAGAAAAAAAAAACTAAAGAAATGGTGAATCTACATCTCCATTAGAGATATGTTATCACACCACTAATCATTTTCAAAAGTAGATCCTGACTCCAACCCCACCTTCATTCTCACTCCTGGGATAAAGTTATGAAAATTTTCCAATCCTCTCCAAATCAAAGATACATATGACTTGTTACTTATATCAGGATTCCAACTCAAATTCCTTGTTCCAAAATCCAGATTTTTCTGCAATAATCAGCCTCCATAGATGGTGGCCGGATGTTGAACCTCCAAAAAAGGCCATCTTCCTATAAAAGCTATTTTCATCAACAACAACTTTTTAATGGCTAGATCACCAGAACCTATGTGACTGCAGATTTATTCCCAATATACAAAATGAATTTTATTTATTTCTCTTTTCCCCTTTTTTTCTAAATAGTATTTTCACAAATGAGCTGATTTCCAGTTTTATCTTTCTTAATAGCCACTCACACATCTCAACATCATAAACTCAAGTACACTCAATTTATAATTTATTGACTTTCAAACATTCCATCCATAAAGCAGAGGTGCTCTTTGGCCATCTTATAAAGTTTTAGGTAAGTCATCAATTAAACATAAAAACTGAAAATAGCTACCATATATTGGTACTTCTTGGCCCTAAAAAAGCTTAAATGGGTCAGGGTGTGAATTTCATACCTCATTCTTAGTAGCTAAATAGGGGTGACCAGTATTGTTGCTAGTTTTCTTTGTATCAAACTATACAAAACTCTGGATAGGATGTAATTTTTCTTTAAAGAAATTAATCATCTTTTACTATTGAACATAGAAAAATGTAAAAATTAAACTGCATTCCATATATTCCTTCTTTGGATTATCTTGTGACTTTTGATTTTTAAAGCACCCCCTTGAATTCCAACTTTAGATTTATCCCATCTCTAAGCCTCATTAGTCAAACTAGCATAATCTCATCAACCAAAACTAGTAGACTAGAATTCAGTGCTACAGGAATTCTGTTTCACCATTCCATTCTGTTGATTGTCATTTCCATTTTAAAGTATGAACCCTTAAATCATTTCTTACTACTAAACCCATGTCCTTTTTAATCTGCCCCAAGCTCTTTTAGCTCCTTCAACTTGTAATAAACCACTTCTCATGGGTGTTGTAGATGGTCTTCTCTGCACATGACCAAACCATCTTAGTATACTTTCCATCACTTTACCAATTATAGGGGCTATTCATAGGTTTCTTTGAATGAGTTCATATTTAAACCTATGTTTTCTAGTTTTCCCACTTATCATCTCAATACTCACATTTCTTCCACATTCACCTTTTAAGGACATACTCTTGTTGTAATAAGTGTCAAAGGTCAGAGAAAGTACAAAAATGTTTTGGTGTCAAAAGTTTTCACTAGATTGAAGGGGCCTATTTGGGATCAGGCTAAACAAGAAAGTGTTGAAATCCACAAAAGTATTAAAGTAGAGAGTTTTTGTTCTTGATTGGTGCCAATGGAATTACTTTACTTAAGTTCCATAAATTCTATCAATAATAATGTTAGATGCTATAGTAAAACCATATCATTTCAATTGATTTGGTTCCTAGACAACTAAGGGATTCCCCTTAATATTGTAATATAGGTCAATTAGTGAGACAGACAAGGCTGTTTCAGACCTCTCATATTGTTAGACAGTGTATGCCCTTAGCTCCAATCATACTGATGTACAAATACACTTATTGTAAATGAATAAAAGTACATTATTGTTTCAGGTTGATATTGATATGTTTCTATGAATTTACACCTTAAATTGGACACTTATGAGACTCGTGTTAGTTTAGAATGTTCTCGACCATTGAATAGATTTGGAGAGTTTATTCTGCCAAGGATGACACTAATGTGCTACCAAAGAAGTTGGGGCATCTTGTCTCAGCTGCTAGGGTTAGATCCAAAGCACATGTAGTGTGTGTTTGGTTGAAACACTGAACCCAGACCATTTTTTAGTTATGCCCTGGACCTTGGAGATTGATGGGCAAAACTGGAAAGTTACACATAACCCCTAGAATTGATTATGGTACTACACTAGGTGATGGATTGGGTTGTCTTTGATATGCCAATCAATGAGATCCATTGAGGGTCAAAACTTAGGTATGTTGAGGCAGTTTGAGAATTCACTTGAGTGGGTGATCATAATGTTTGATCATTATGGGCCGAGAGGTTAAGTGTAAAAGACCATTAAGGGTTGATTACCTGATGGGTTTTTATCTTACTTAAGTCCATTATCCTTGGGTCTTCATAGGATAGATGAACTTAAGGATCATTTAACTGTAAATGTTGGGCCCATATTGAGCCCATATTGATGTGCTCAGGGGTTCATTGCGTTTAGTAATGAATTCAGCCAAGCCTTTTCACAAAAGTTGGGCCAAACTCATGTGGACTTATGTAAGGTCATTGTGGGGTCCCACACCATACAAATCAGGCCTAAGTTGGTAATGCAACACCCTTGGGTTGTGAGCCTTATAGCTGATGGGCCTAAGGCCCATAATTAATATGATTAATTAAGTTGTCACATGATAACTTAAGTTGTCAAGTGACATGGGGCGAATCTAGGTATGAAGTACCTAATCTTATAGGAAGATAATGTATACTTCTAATTAGAGTCCAAATCTGATTTAGATCTGGATTATTTCCTAATTAGATTAGGAGATAGCGCCTTAAGAAATTATAAAAGAGGAGGGGGCAGACCAGTCCAAAACAACATATTTTTGCAATTTCTGGTTCTCTCTGCACACTTTTGTCTCCCAGTTTCTTCCCAGTTCGACCTCAGCTATCCGGGACTGATATAGATCAGTCTTACCTATGAATTTTGCAAGAAAAATTCAGGGGCTATCAGGCTCAACTTTCCTAGTTCGATCCAAACAGTTAGGTTATAGTTTTGCTAAAAACAGTGTTGTTGAACTGGCTTCAGGAATACACTGCGCCATCTTTAGTGGAGGTTGATTTTAGGACTGATTTGGGTGTGAACTTCCACCTTGGGATCTATGTTTGTGGTATCCGTATCAGATATACATCTCCCTCTTTGATTAGTCAAATTTGGTCCAATTCAGTGCAAGATCTATCTTAAAAAATGCAATTTTGCGAAGCATAGGAAATTCGATTCCCATAAGGATTAGGAAATTTTTGAAATTTTGCCCAACCATCTAGCATGGTTCGGCCATTCATATGATGAATCCTAACCCTTCCAACAGTGGTATCAGAGCATTAGGTTCAGCGCTTGGACTGAACCAAACCAGATTTGAACCAAAACTCAAATCGGCAAGAACTAGTCTAGTCGATTTGAGTAGTTAGCAGAAGTCTCTGAGAACTCAGTTCTTAGAGTGGGCCAATGATCTGAAATATATATATATATATATATATATATATATATATATATATATATATTATAGAATTGTTTTATTGGATTCTTGAAATCTTGGGTTGAAAGTGTGATGGAGATCAAAATCTTGATGGTGTAGAGATTTCTGTACACCAAATTTATTAATTTGATTATGTGGTCTATAATTAATTATTTTCCTCTTTTAGAAAGAATGCATTAGTTTTTTCTTATGTAAGTAATAGAAATTAAGGTTTTCCTTTTTTCTTTTTTACATCGAAGAAATTGCCGAAACTTGCAAAGAAGATAGAGATAACAGATGGAGATTGATCTACAGATTGCAATTTTGTAGGAATGCAGTTTTTGTGCGGATTAGATTCAGACCATCACACTATTAGCCTTAGCCATTTATTTTTGATTATTTTCTTATATGATTGTAAATAATAACTGAGAATTTCAGATCATTACCTATGTGAATTGATGCATGTTTTGTACACGAAACCCTAGGTCAGTTTGACATAGTTTTGGTCTAATCATGGTTTAAGTGACCTAAAATCATTTTAGGCTAGGGGTTTGATGGCCCATTACATGGACCGATTTGGCCCATACTTGAAAAACCCTTTGATGTTAGATTAAAGCATGACTAGCCCATTTCAGCATGGACTACTATATGGGCCAAACTACTTTTTACAGTTTATCCCATATACTAAGATAAAATTATTAGATAATTTGGTCCATTTATGAGCAAATCATGTGCTAATCTAAATGGATATTGGTTTTGTAAGTTTTAAATTGATATGAATCAATTATGTATGTGTATGTGGTGTGCTGAATGGATGTGATTCGTTCATGAGCCATAAGAGCTTGGTCCATGTATTGACATATGTGACTCTCTACAAATATCATGGCTGAATGCACATCATTTCCATGATGCCCATGGATCATTACATGATCTCCTTTTTTCTAATGGGCCCCCTCAATAGCTTCCTCCCAAGACAAACCTCGCGGGAAGCCTAGCCCATTAAGGATCCATTTGAATCTTTATAAAAGTCAGTGGGAGCTACTATGGTATGACCTAAATCTAACTTAAGGACTGATATATACGTTCTCTCATGATTAATATAAGTGCAATGAGATAGTGAATATCATAAGATAATTTCTCTAAAGACCTTTTGTCATTAGCGTGAAAAACGGGCCAAATTAGTGGGTGGAGATGCACCACAAAATTGGGCTATCCATTTCACTGAGATTGTTAGTGGGATTGCTTCATGAGATGATAGGGGCGTTATAGACTAGTAGGGGGGCTATCCTAAAATGGAAGACTCTTCCACGGTAACTTGGGTCTCCTGATATGACGGGTTTGTTCTTACCAGACAGAAAGGTTTAACCTAAAATGACAATGAACTTTGTCTGATGGAGGCCAAAGGAAAAGCTCATTAGATAGGTGGAGATGCGATCCTTCACAAAAGTTGGTAAGGTTATGAAATTGAAACAGTTGGCCCCATGCACTTATGTGATTTTCTACATTTTCAGGGACATGAATTGTGTCCTCGTCACTGAGATAGAAAGGAAATCTCAGAGATGAACAAATGGAGATAGAACATAGATAAAAGTCTATTCTATGAAAGATAACATGAAACAATATTAAGGTCGTAAACTAATTAATCTTGCCTTTTATCAGAAATGGCACATGGACAGTTCGCTAAATTGTTAGATGACAATAAATTGAAAGGACCCAACTATGCAGACTAGTTTCGTAACCTGAACCTAGTGCTCATGTTAGAGAAATTGGACAAGGTTGCCAAAAACCCAACATCGGAATGTCCAGGTGATAGGACTTCTAAGGCAAGAAGGAGGATTATCAAGAATGGGAAGAGAAAAATTCTCTTTTCCGGCATTATGTTGTATCCTCTTTCCAGAGACAATTTGACAAAATTGATATCTGCAAAGATATCTTGGATAGTCTAAAAACCATATATGAGGAGTAGAATCGTTCTACAAGACAAAAGGTCCTCAAAATGCTAATGACCACAAGGATGATCGAAAGCCAACCAGTTCATTACCATGTCATGTGGATGATATGTTATATAAATGAATTAGAGGCTCTTGGCTCCTAACTTGATGATGACACCAATACTGATGTTGTCCTAAACTCTTTATCCCCATCCTTCAATTAGTTTGTCATGAACTACAAATGAACAAACTAAAAGTTAGCTTGTAGGAGTTCAACAATATGTTGCAAAGAAGAAAATCTGGTTATTAAAGGACAAGCCGGTAGCTTGCAAGAGCCCAACAATATGTTGCAAAGAGACAAAGAACTGATTAAGAAGGACAAGCCGGTAGCCATGCTTATTGATGGTAGAAAATCTGGCAAGAAGAAAATGAAGGTTAAGAAGAGGCCTCATAAAAAGGGAGGTAAGCCAAAGAAGCAAAAGAGAGACAAGTCATCTGATGAATGTCACTTCTACAAGAAGATTATGCACTAGAAGAGGTAATTTCAAATCACTTGTCATAGAGACCAATAATCACTTCTTCATCCTGGTGTATTGATTCTAGGGCTTCCACTCATGCATGTAACACATTGTATGAGTTCAAGGAAAGTGGAAGGTTAAATGATGATGAGGTTGTGCTTTACCTGGGGACAACTGCAACTGTTGCAACTACTGCTATAGGAATAGTAGATTTAAGTTTTAGAGAATGAATTGTTACATTAAAATATTGTCTTTGTGTACCTTTACTTAGAAAAAATTTGATTTCAGCTTCTAAGTTATGTCAGGATAGCTATTCTATTTTGTTTAGTAATAAGATTACAATTAAATTGAATAACAAATTCCTTACTCATGGAGAACTTGATAATGATGGTCTCTATGTTCTCCATCATTCTCTAGAAACAAATATGATCGAAACTGTGTTAGAACACATTCCCAATAAAAAAACACATGATACAATTAATCCCACGTGCTTATGGCATTACTGACTTGGCCATATTGATATAGAACGTATCACAAGAATGGTGAAGGATGGTTCTCTATATTTTCCCATTATGGAAGATCTATCAACTTGTGATCCTTGCCTCCAAGGTAAGATGGTAAAAAGGCCATTTACAAGTAAGCCTCAAAGAAGTACAGGCACACTTGACCTTATACATACTGATGTATCTGGTCCCATGAATGTTAGGACATGGAACCGACACTATTATTTCATAACTTTCACTGATGATTATTCTCGGTATGGTTACGCTTACCTAATGAGACATAAGTCTGAATCCTCTAAAAAGCTTAAGGAGTTTAGACAAAAGTCGAGAAATAGTTGGGGTGATAGATCAAAACCCTTCGATCAGATCAATGAGGTGAATATCTCTGATGAATTCATGGATTACTTAAAGGAAAATGGGATTATATCACAGTTATCTCATCCTGCTACACCACAATTAAATGGTGTGTCAGAGAGAAGAAATTTGACTCTATTAGATATGGTCTGATCACTCCTCATTCATTCAGAGTTACCCATATCCTTTTGGGGGCATGCATTGGAGACTACAATTTATGTGTTGAACCTAGTTCCAACCAAGTCAGTCCTAAGACTCCTTATGAGCTATGGACCGACAAGAAATCAAGTGTAAGACACTTAAAAATAAGGGGTTGACCAACACACGTCAAAAAACAAGTGCGAACAAATTGGAATCCAAAAACTAGTCGCTGCCTATTTGTAGGCTACCCTAAGAACTCTGTAGGGTATCTTTTTTATAACCCATGAAAACAAAAACTATTTGTTAGTCGAAATGCCTACTTTTTGGAGGATTACATCCTGAGTAATCATCATTAGGAAGTTGTTCTTGATGAAGAGAGCTTAGGAGTAGTAGGAGATAACCTACAGATTCTAGACAATAATATCCATCTTAGAAGATCTACCTGAGTTTTTAGACCTCTAGTTCATTAGGATTATGATCAAGAAAGTTACTTGATGGAAGCTATGAACAATGAGGAAAATCCTATCAATGAAAACCAATGGAGTCTGGACTCTAGTAGACCCGCCCCTTGGGGTGAAAGCAATCAGTTGCAAATTGATCTACAAGAGGAAGAATGGACCTAATGGAAAGGTTGAGACCTATAAAGCTTGGCTTGTAGTGAAATGGTACACTCAGAAAGAAGGAGTCAATTATGAGGAGATATTCTCGCCTGTGGCCATGCTTCTAGAAGTTGGAACATCCAATTTGAATCAATAATCAAACAGCTTGATTTTGAGCAGAATTCGGATGAACCCTGTATTTATAGAAAGACAGTGGGAGATAATGTTACATTTATGATTCTGTATATAGACAACATTTTGCTCATTGGGAATGATGTAGGAATGTTAACTACAATGAAGATATGGCTTCCATAGCAATTCTCTATGAAAGATCTTAGAGAAGCCTCTTATGTCTTGGGACTTTGACTCTATAGAGATAGATCAAAGAGGATAGTTAGATTATCCCAATCCACTTATGTTGACAAGATTGTTAACAGATACAACATGCAGAACTCCAAGAATGGATTCGTTCCTTTTAGGCATGGATTCACTCTCTCCAAAGAAATATCACCTGAGATCCTTGAGGAGATAGAGAACATGAGAGAAGTTCCCTATGCCTTAGTCATAGGGAGCATCATGTATGCTATATTGTATACTCAACCAGACATTGCTCAAGTTGTTAGTGTTGTAAGTAGATATCAATCTTACATAGGACAAGAGCATTGGACTATTGTGAAAAACATACTAAAGTACCTATGAAGGACTAAAGATTATTGTCTTGTCTTCGATGGTAGTTCACTACAGATGGTCAAGTATATTGATGCCGACTTTCAACCTGACCCAAATGATAGAAAGTCTATATCTAAATACTTTGGGACCCTATGTAGTAGGAAAAATAGTCCATGGCCGAGGCCAAGCACATTGCCGTAAGTGAGGCTACCTAATAAGTAGTATGGATGAAGAAATTCATCTTGGAATTTAGAGTCTTATCATATCCCCATTCCACTGTTGTGTAAAAACACTAAATGTACGGGAGATTATTGGTAGAGGGGACACCTAGATTCAAAATGTAGCATCAGCGGAGAATGTGGCAGATGCATTGACTAAGCCACTCACACAGAAAGTGTTTGAGAAACACGTGAATAGTATGAGACTGAGGTTTGTACTCGATTGGACCTAAGTGCAAGTGGGAATTGTTAGACATTGTATGTCCTTAGCTCCAATCAAATTGATGTACAAATACATTTATTTTAAATGAATAAAAGTACATTATGTTTCATGTTGATATTGGTATGTTTTTGTGAAATTACCCCTTAAATTGGACACTTATGAGACTCGTGCTAGTTTAGAATGTTTTTAACCATTGGATAGATAGACTTGGGGAGTTTATTTTGCCAAGGCTGACAGTGATGTGTTGGCAAAGAAGTTGGGGTAGCTTGCCTCAACTACTAGGGTTAAACCCAAAGCACATGTAGTGTGTGTTTGATTGAAACACTGAACCCAGACAATTTTCCAATTATGCCCTGGACCTTAGAGATTGACAAGCAAAACTGGAAAGTTACACATAACCCTTATATTTGATTATGGTACTACACTATGTGTTGGATTGGGCTATCTTTGATATGCTAATCAGTGAGATCCATTGAGGGTCAAAACTTGGGTATGTTGGGATAGTATGAGAGTTCACTTGAGTGGGTGATCATAGTGATAGGATTAGCCCCTTTGTCGGACAAAGTGAATGATAGGGCTTACACTCTCTCTAATGGAAACCTAAACTACCAGCAGTGGATTCAACTGTGTTTGAATTCGGTTTTACAAAATATATTTATATGATATATATATATATATTATATTTTATGAAAAATTGTTTGCAAAATGTTTTAATTCCTAGGATCCATCCGAGCAGAGAGTGTAACACTATACCTTGCAGACAAGGGAGAGGTCCTTCCCCATCGGATAATGTTTGATTATTATGGGCTGAGAGCTTAATTGTAAGAGACCATTAAGTAATGATTACCTGATGGGCTTTATCTTAATTAAGTCCATTATCCTTGGGTCTTCATAGGATTGTTGAATTCAATGATCATTTAAGTGTAAATGTTGGGCCCATATTGAACCCATACTGTTGTGCTTAAGGGTTCACTACGTTTAGTAGTGAATTTGGCCAAGCCTTTTCACAGAGGTTGGACCGAACTCATGTGGACTTATGTAAGGTCATTATGGGGTCCCATGCCATACAAATCAGACCTAAATTAGCCATGCAACACCCTTAGACCATGAGCCTTATGATGGGCCTAAGGCCCATAACTAATATGATTAATTAAGCTGTCAAATGACAATTTAAGTTGTCATGTGACATGGGGCGAATCTGGGTATAGAGCACCTAATCTTATAAGAAGATTTGGTATATCTCTAATTAGAGTCCTGATCTGATTTAGATCTGGATTATCTCCTAATTAGATTAAAAGATAGCTCCTTAAGAGATTATAAAAGAGGAGGGCGTAGACCAGTCCAAGACAACTTCATGCAATTTTTGGTTCTCTCTACACCCTTTTGTCTCCCAGTTTTTCCCAATTCGATCTCAGCTATCTAGGACTGATATAGATTAATCTTTCCTCTGAATTTTGCAAGAAAAATTCAGGGGATATCAGGCTCAACTTCCCTAGTTCGATCCAAGTAGTTGGGTTACAATTTTATTGAAAACTATATCGTTGAACCAGCTTTAGGAATACACTACGCCATCTTTAGTGGAAACTGGTTTTAGGACAGATTTGGGCATGAACTTCCACCTTGGGATCTGTGTTTATAGTATCTGTATGAGGTATACATCTCCCTCTTTGATTGTTTCAAAACTTGTCTAGTTCAGTGCAAGACCAATCCTAAAAAATGCAATTTTTTAAAACATAAGGAATTTGATTCTCAAAAGGATTAGGAAATTTTTAAAATTTCGGCGAACCCAACCATCTAGCATGGTTCGGCCATCCATATGATGTATCCTAACCCATCCAACACATACAAGGTTGTACCTCTTGAATTTGCAATTCGCCATCCTACTAGGAAAAGATCCCGAGCATCTAAGCAATAGTAGTGATGGATGCAAAAAATGGACACATACCAAATTAATTATACAAAAGTGTTTTCTTAGTCATCATCAGTACGGATGGTTGCTTCCAAGTCTTCAATTGTCTATTGAGGATAAGCAAAATCTGGTTTTGAAAGAAAGAGTAGTTACTCTTTCCCAAGCATGGGGCATGACTAGTGTTTACTCAATAAGCTAAAAAATGCTATTAATTAAATAAGGAATTAACCAAAGTTAGAGAGATAATATGGATGTTTCTTTACAAGCATGAAGCATGCTATTTAATCAAGAATCCCATTTGGGGAAGAGGAAGAGTTAATTAAGCAAAAGCTAGTCTAAGAGAAAGAGAGTTGCATCTTTCCAAGCATGAGGATGACTAGTGTTACTCTAGAAGCTAAAAATTCTATTAAACACACACAGACCGACGACCTCAAAGGAACTTTACCAATAACAACATTTGATTTCAAATTATCATCAAATATTTGGGTTTTGTTGATTTGCTCTCACCAACTATTTGGATTTTCTAACAATCTTCATAGAACATAAAAAAATGCTCTAATGCTATTTAGAAGAAGTGGGGTACGCTGAAATTGTTGGAAACCTAAATCAGAGCATGAATTTGATAACAGAAGTGGTTTGTCGAGAACAAATTATAGTGAACCAACAAACACCAAGCATTACATTCCCAAAGAAAAACACATGGGCAGAGAGATGGTTTGTTAGAAAGGAATTAAGGAATCTGAGCCCTAGATTACCTCTTCTATTGATCCGAAAGGGAGAATGAACACAACCTCTAAATCTCTAAGGTGGCGGAGACGCAGAGCAATGTTTGAGACGAAACGATGTCCAAATCACACCGAGCATTACATTATAGAAATTAAAATATCACCAGATTTGTACGTTGAACCTCTATTTAGATGATTTGTCAACAGATCTAAGACGGATTGGCAACATTCACTCAGATCCGATGACAAATGTATAGATCTGGCTTCATTTGGCCAGAATAGTGTTTATACCTTGTTCGTCTCGAGATAGGGATGATGATGCACAGTGTCTTCTGTATGAGCAAACTTTCGAACCTGCAATGGAGAAAGAATATCTCATAGCAGATGTTTGATGGAGAAGCAGCAACACCGGTGAGAGAGCTGACGGAGTAGGCAGAGAATGGAGGAGAGAGACATTAGGGTGAGAGGGGAGAGAGGAGTTTTACTTCGATCATAAAAGGCAATGGGTAGGCGAATTTCAAAAATTTTCCTACCTTCTTCCAACTGGGAACATATTCCCTAATTTAAGAATACAATATTCAATGATCCTACTTGAACCATAATCGAACCAGATCAGAACCAAAAGGGATGGGAGGAATTATACCTGATTCAAAGATGCAGTATCTCCCAAAATTGGTGTTCACACCCAAAGAGGATACCAAGATCCGCTCCTGCTGAAGATGACACCACTGTATGTGGAATGGAACCAGCAGGGTGCGTCCTACACACTGAATCCTTCGCAAGAATCCACTGGAAACTCTAAGCACCAAATCTTTTCAGTCTTTTCTACAAAAATGATGTCAAGAAACAATTTCTTGATTTCTTTCTTCTTCAAAGATCGAATCTTGTAAGAAAGAATGGCGGCGCAGCTGGAGGAGAACTCCTGGGACGAAGATGGCTGAATAGCTTCTCTTCTTTCTAGAGTGTGTATGAAATCCAATCTCAATTTGTAGGATGCTTTCTTTCTTGCACACAATCCCCAGGTTCGAAATCTGATTTTTCTCTCTTAGAGTTTCTCCTCTTTTCTTCTTGATTAAGAAACCCCTTAATTAGGAGTTATCCCAAATCCAAATCAGTATTTGGATAGGGGATGATCTAAATCCTATCAACATATTAGGTTAGCTTACTCCTGATCTTATCAAGAGGTAACCAAATTCAAATCTAATTTGAATTTGGTCTCCCATAGTGGATAAGGTTAAAGGCCCAATCCTTTTGCTAACTTCAATCCCAGGTTCGCCCCATAAATGGGTGATCATATCAGCCTAGCTTGAAATGGGCTTTTGGCCCATTAAGTGTTTAGTGCTTAACTAGTTTCCAATCTACTGCCCAGCTGGGCTTCTTTGTGTGGCATGGGACCCAAGCATTGATCTACACACCAGCCAAATGGGTTCAGCCCAGCCTTTATTACAAGGCCTAGCCGAATTCACAGAAAAGCTTAGTAAACCCCTGAGCCCATCACATGGACCCTACGGACCCAACACTTACATTAAGTGGTCCCTAGGCCAAGCCATCTTATAAAAACCCAGGGGCTGTGGGCAAGTGCAAGATTAGCCCATCAGGTACTATCCTAAATGGTCTTACACTTAACCTCTCAGCCCTTAATGATCAAGCACTGCCCGACAAGAGAGGACCTCTCCCTCGGCAGCAACAAACAGTGCCGCACTCTCTACTCACATGGATCCCGGGAATTAAAACCATTTGCAAACATTTTAAAACCATATAAATATATATATATATATTAATTTTGCAAAACAAAATTCCAACAATTGAAATCAACTGCCGGCAGTTTGGTTTCCACCAGAGAGAGTGCATTCCCGATCATTACCTTTGTCCGACAAAGGGGCTGATCCTGTCACTATGATCACCCAATCAGATGAATTCTCAGACTGTCCCAACATACCCAGGTTTTGATCCCCGCTAAGGAACTCACTGATTGGCATATCAAAGACAACTCGATCCGACACCTAGTGAAGTGTCATAATCGAGTCTGGGGGTCAGGTGTAACTTTCCAGTTTTGCCCATCTGTTTCCAAGGTCCTGGGCATTAATGGAAATCTGGTCCAGTTCATGGATTCGAGTAATCCCATACTGCATGTGCCTTGGGTTTTACCCTGGTGGCTGAGACAGACCATCCCAACACATGGTGGCACACCAGTATCAGCCTTGGTAGGATAAATCTCCCCAGACTTATCCAATGGCTGTGAACATTTAAAACTAATACGAGCCTCAATAAGTGTCCAATTTTAGGGTCTTACACAGAATTATACCAAACAACATGAATCAAACATGCACTTTATTTAATTACACTAAATGTCAAAACTACATCAAATCGGATTGAAGCTAAGGGCATACAAAACTGTCTAACAGCTCCCACTTGCACTTACGTCCAATCTGGTACAAGCCAAAGTCCCATACTTTCCACGTGTTTCTTAAACACCTTCTATGTTAGTGGCTTAGTCAATGGGTCTGCCACATTATCCGCTGATGCTACCTTCTGAATTAGGACGTCCCCTCTACCAACGATCTCCCGTAGTACGTGGTACTTCCTCTCGATGTGCTTTGACTTCGACTGGGCCCGAGGCTCTTTAGCCTGGACGATCGCTCCATTGTTGTCACACAACAATGGGATGGGTGATGTGCTGGACGGAATCACTCCCAATTCGTGTATGAATTTCTTCATCCACACGACTTCCTTGGCAGCATCACTTGTGGCAATGTACTCGGCCTTGGTTGTGGAATCTGCAGTGGACCCCTATTTGCTGCTTTTCCAGCAAATAGCACATGATCCTATCGTGAAAACATATCCAGATGTAGACTTTCTATCATCTGGATCCGACTGGAAATCGGCATCAGTATACCCTAGAACTTGTAGTGAACCACCCTCGAATACCAGACAAAACTCTTTTGTCCTTCGAAGGTATTTAAGTATGTTCTTCACAGCAGTCCAATGCTCCTGCCCTGACTTGGCCTGGAATCTGCTTACCACACTCACCGCCTAAGCAATGTCCGGGCGAGTGCATAGCATGGCATACATGATGTACGACTGATGCATAGGGAACGTCTCTCATGCCCTCAATCTCCTCAGAAGTCTTGGGAGACATCTTCTTGGAGAGAGTAACTCCATGCCTGAAAGGAACGTTTCCCTTCTTGGAGTTCTCCATGCTGTATCTTTTGACAATTTTGTCAATGTAAGCAGTCTGGGATAATCCAATTATCCGCTTCGATCTATCTCTATAGAGTCGAAGACCCAGTATATATGAAGCTTCTCCAAGATCTTTCATGGAGAATTGCTATGATAGCCATACCTTGACCGAAGTCAACAATCCTACATCATTCCCAATGAGTAGGATATTGTCCACGTACAACACCAAGAAGGTGATCTTTTCCCCACTGGACTTCCTGTAAATACAGGGCTCATCCAGATTCTGCTCAAAGTCAAACGTTTTGACGGTAGAATCAAAACGGATGTTCCAACTCCTACAGCCTGCTTAAGTTCATATATGGATCTATTAACCTTACATACCATGTGTTCCTGACCAGCAGCAATGAAGCCTTGCGGCTGCTGCATGTAGATGTCTTCACTAAGATCTCCGTTCCGGAACGCGGTTTTGACATCCTTCTGCCAAATCTCGCAGTCATGGTATGCTGCTACAGCTAGCAAGATCCTAATGGATTTAAGCATGGCCACGGGCGAAAAGGTTTCCTCATAATCAATGCCTTCTTTCTGAGTATACCCTTTTGCCACCAAATGAGCTTTGTAGGTCTCAATCCTGCCATCGGGGCCCATCTTCCTCTTGTAGATCCATTTGCAACTGATTTCTTTTACCCCGGAGGGCGGATCTACTAGAGTCCAGACTCCATTGGTCTCCATCGAGTCCATCTCAGCTCTCATGGCCTCCACCCACTTCTGGGAATCTATGTCTAACATAGCTTCCGCGTATGTTACGGGATCCTCCTCACTAGTCAAGGCTTCCAACAGGTAACTATCCTGGTCATAACCATATCGAACTAGTGGTCTGGATACCCAAGTGGATCTTCTAGGTTGGTCACTACCTGGAACTTGTAGGACATCTCCCACTACTCCTGATCTCTCCTCATCAAGAACTATTTCCTGATGATGGGTGTCCAGGATGTATTCAGTTTCTAAGAATTGGGCGTTTCGACTGCAGAATACTTTCTGCTCACTTGGGTCATAGAATAGATAACCCACCGAATCTTTTGGGTAGCCTATAAATAGGCAACGGCTGGTTTTAGATTCCAACTTGTCCACACTTGTTCTTTTAACGTATGCAGGACAACCCCAAATCTTCAAGTGTCTCACACTTGGCTTCCTTCCAGTCCATAGTTCATATGGAGTTTTCGAAACTGATTTGGTTGGAACCCGATTCAGCACGTAGATAGCAGTCTCTAATGCATATCCCCAAAAGGATGTGGGTAATTCTGAGCGTATGAGAAGTGATCGGACCATGTCCAACAAGGTCCTATTCCTCCTCTCTGAAACACCGTTGAGTTGAGATGTAGCAGGAGGAGCTAGTTGTGACACTATCCCATTGATTTTTAGTCCCTGAATTCGTTAGAGAGATACTCGCCACCTCAATCCAATCGAAGGGCCTAAATTTGTGTCCCTAACTGTTTCTCGACTTCCTATCTAAACTCTTTGAACTTTTCAATGGATTCAGACTTGTGTCTCATTAGGTATACGTAACCATATCGTGAAAAATCATCTGTAAAGGTGATGAAATACACGTGTTGATTCCGTGTCCTAACACTCAGGGAACCACATACATCAGTATGTATCAGGTCAAGTGTGCCTGCAGATTTTTCAGGCTTACCATCAAATGGCCGCTTAGTCATCTTACCTTGGAGGCAAGGCTCACAAGTGGGAAGATTTTCTACGGTTAGAAAATCCAAAGGACCATCCTTTACCAGCCTTGTGATTCGGTCAACACCAATATGGCCAAGTTGGAAATGCCAGAGGCATGTGAGCTATCCTGTCATGAGCTACTTGTCACTTAGTCGCGAGCTATCTGTCACGTATTGAGCTATCCTATCATGAGCTACTTTGTTGCGAGCTCCTAGGAGTACTTCGAGGTGACCCTTCTCAAGGTTGTCTTTGGGGCAATTTTCCTGCCTAAGTGTTGGAGCGAGCTGGTTATCCTAGCTCGCAAGTTAGGATAGACTTGTCTTGGAGTATTTCCTTTCAGTAGCTCGGGAGACCTCGAGCTCGCGTTGTAGCAAGCTCCCCTTACAGCGAGCTATGGCGTAGAGAGTTGTCTTGCAGGCTCGTTACTTAGTCACAGTCACGCTATGGTGCTGAGTCGTTTGCTCGTGCTGAGTCAGGTCCACGTGTCACAGTCTCAAGGGATTGGGTCAAATCTTCCTCCATCAATTGCCCCCCACTCCTCGGGTTAAGAGTGCTACCTTAGCATGAGGAGTTCATCAAGTGGGACAGGTGGATTTGACTGAAGTTCAAACTTAATTGACTGGTCGCATTAAATGCATGCATAGAAGTCAGGAGATTTCTGACGTTTTGAATGCCGAGAAATGCGCTGAAGCGGCTCTTAGCTCTGGGTGTCGTGCAGCCGTCATTACCTCAACCATGGGAGACGTGCAGCCAGTCACATTTCGGTTTCAGAAGACGTGTAGTCATCTTGACTGCAAACCGTTAGATCTGCCTCAATCTGGGCCATTGGTCTAGGGGCATAGTGGCTATGAATAGGAGGGCCCTCAGGCCTCATTTTCTTTCATGCTAACTTGTTGTCTTCGGATTCTGAGGTCGCGCATCCCTCTAGTTTGCCTGAAGAGCTCTTTTGTTCACACTGTTTCATCTTTCTGGTGAGTCATTCATTCTGTCAATCATGTCTAGGTATCCATACCACGTTTATCCCTGGGACGGTGACCAGGACGACGACGCCCCCTCGAGCTCGGGGAGAGCTTAGGAGCAGGCTCCGGAGGCTCAGAAGGCCTCTAGCGATGTGGCTATGAATAGGAGGGCCCTCAGGCCTCATTTTCTTTCACGCTAACTTGTTGTCTTCGGATTCTGAGGTCACGCATCCCTCTAGTCTACCCGAGCTTTTCTGTTCACACCGTTTCATCTTTCCAGTGAGTCATTCATTCTATCAATCATGTCTAGGTATCCATACCACGTTTATCACCGGGACGGTGACCAGGACGATGACGCCCCCTCGAGCTCGGGGGAGCTTGGAAGCAAGCTCCGGAGGCTCGGGAGGCCTCCGGCGATGTGGCTTCTACCTCTCGGGGCAAAGAGCCCGACACCTTCGGTCCCTCCTCTATGACGATGGGGAGGCTCAGATCTCTAGTCTGCAATTTTCACCTTCCCGAGGACCTTATCTACGGTCTCCCCTCTAGTAACTTTCTTTGGGAGCATGGTCTCAATGATATAGTGATTTTCCAGGAACAGCTCGAGGCTGGCATGCATCTTCCCCTACACCCCCTAATAGTGGAGGTGTTGAATCATTTTAATGTCACCATTGAACAGCTCCATCCCAACGCCATCCAGAATATAGTTGGGACCATTTCCTTGTGCTATGAGTATTGCCTCCCCCTTGACCTCGATATTTTTTTTCCATTCTCTGCATCAAGAATGCCACTCCCGGAGCGCCTCCGGAAAGGCGTTCTTATTACTTTTCTCTCCGCTGCGGCTATAAGCTCCTGCACGGCCTGTCGAACAGGGTTCCCGCTTGGAAGCGGGATTACTTTGTGGTCCATAACCCCAAGGGGTGGCCCTTCCCAACTTCTTTGAGGGGCGCCATCTAGGACCCCGGGGCTGAGTTGGACTCTGAAACTCGGAAAACGCTGCTATCCTGGGCAGTTGTAGGCCTTCTCTATTCAGATTACTTGACCGAGGAGAAGCTCGCACATGCTGGCCTGAGTCCGGGTAGGTTGCCTTTTAGGTTGCTCAGTGCCCTGTAAATATATCATGTGTATACATATATTTCCTTTTTTACTAGATTAATACCTTGTGGTTTTTTGGCAGCCATCATGTCTAGTGTTGACGCACGCTGCCTTCTCTCCAGTAACCAGAAGCGTAAGGCGAAGAGGTCGCGTCCCAACCGAACTCCCACTTCTAGGGGCACTGAGTTTGAGTCTGCTGAGCCAGACCTTGTTTCTCCACCGCCTGAAGTTCCACCGGCCCCTTCTGAAGGAGGCGCTAGAGAGGGTGGCCTCAAGGAGGGCGAGAACCCGAGGCAAGGGGTAATTCCTCCTAGTCCTTCCCGCCCATTCCCCTACCCACAGTTCCCAGTAGAGAACTGGGAGGGGGTCAATAACTACATCGTGGTTGGGCGGAAGAGCCGAAGGGCAATCTGCCACAAGGAGGTCACCAGATGGGGGGAGATGGAGCCCAAGGCGCTTGCCACGTTTGCCACCTCCCACTGTATGGTGGTAAGTAGTTTTCTTTTTCTTCATGTTTTTTCCCTTCTTTTGCTATTCTCTGACCTTAGTCTCTTGTTGGCAGGTGAACACCGCCATCCACGCCATGGCCCTCCAGACCAACATCCACTCCGGCGATGCTCGCAATCAGAGGGCCATCGTCTAGAAGCTCCAAGGCAAGCTCGACCAGGCCCGGGGTGAGCTTCTTCACTCTCGCAAGGGGAGCGAGGCCCAGGAGCTGCTCGTCCGTGACCGAGAGGCGCAAATCGCCAGGCTTTCCGAGGAGAGCGCGCACTATAGGGAGGAGTCATCAAGGGTGGTAGCGGAGAGGGAACTCCTTCACCAACAGGTTCGGGACTTGGAGTCTACACTTCTAGACCAAACTCGGAACTTCGACACCATGGTGGAGGCTAAGCGGGAGAAGGCAGTCTGGGACTTCAAGAACTCCCAAGAGTATCATGACCTCCAAGTGGAGTATGGTTCGAGCTTGTACTGCTCTGAATTCAAACTCTGTCGCTGGTTGGTCCGAAAGAAGCTCTCTGGGCTCAACCTTGATGGCATCACCATGAAGGGTCTGGCTCCCAAGACGGCGGACCAGGCGGAGGAGGAAGAGCCTGACTCCCCGGAGGACGAGGATGAGGACGAGGTGGAGGAGGTGGACCCCTGAGGCCGGCGGCTCGGTTTTCTATTCTTCTAGCTGATCACTGGTGGTTCCTGGGTGCCAAAACCCGGTCTTCAAATATCTTCTTGGGCAGTTCTGCCCTTTTTTATCTCTTGTTGAACTTTCTCGAGCTGTTTAGCTCGGTTTTTTTTTTTGAAATGGCAATGAAATTTCTCTTTTTCTTCTAAGTATGGTGTACTCTTTTATTTTTGCCAAGGCGATCTCATCACTCGAACTATTAGAGCTGCATACCCGAAGTAGGATTTTTCGGTAACTGTTATCCCGGGCTATCCCTTAGCGTTTAAGGCATATCTATGGTATACCGCAAAGCGATTACCATGTATGCTCGAACTATATGTTTATAGGTTGTTCCTTACTCGGTCCAACCGATGTACTGAGACGAGCTGCGCTTTGTAGGGTTCAGACCTGAGCTGCTTACGCCTCTGATACTTCATACTTTGCCTTCACCACTGAAGTGGCTAAGTCTTTCTTGATGCTAAGATCTTAGTTAGTTCGGTGTTTTAGCCCTTAGGCTGAGGGGATGACTTATAGTCTGCCCTTGAAGTTTGTCCATGCCATAGAGGCGACTGGGTCTTATTGCGCCGAGATCATGTTAACACGACATTTTGGCCCTTAGGCTCTGAGAATGACGCATGGTCTACTCAGTAGTTCGCCCATGCCATGGAGGTGACTGGGTTTTATTGCACCGAGGACATGTTAGCTCGGCATTTTGGCCCTTAAGCTCTAAGAGTGACGCATGGTCTACTCAATAGTTACAGGTAATACTGCCTTAAGTTGACAATATTCCATGCATGAGGTACTTGTTTCCCTTCAAGGGTTTCGAGCTCGTATGTTCCTTCCCCGAGCACCCGTTTCACACGGTGGGGTCCTTCCCAATTTAGTCCGAGCATGCCTATGCTGGACTCAGGTACCATAACTTTATGAATGATCAGATCGCCGGCGCAGAGGTTCCACTTCTTGACCCTGGCGTTATAGTACTGAGCTACTCTTTGCTGGTAAGCTGCAGTGCTGATATATGCGAGGTCCCTTACTTCGTCGAGTAGGTCGAGGTTGGTGCATAGCTCGTCTTCGTTTGTCTTGTCGTCATATGCTTCCAGTCGTAGCGAGGGAACCTCGATCTCAGCAGGGATGACTTCCTCAGTGCCATAGGTGAGGTTGAAGGGAGTTTCTCCTGTGGCGGTCTTCTCGGTGGTTCAGTAGGCCCACAGAACACTAGGTAGCTCGTCTGCCCATAGTCCTTTAGCTCGGTCTAACCGTGCCTTCAGTCCACGGAGGATAGCTCTGTTCGTGACCTCTGCTTGACCGTTTGCTTGAGGGTGTGCGACCGAAGTGAAGTTCTGTCAGATCCCCATGTCTTGGCACCAGTTCTGGAATTTGATGTCCTTGAACTGCTTATCATTATCAGAAATCAATACCTGAGGTAACTCGAAGCGGCACACTATGTTCTTCCAAAAGAAGTTCTGGACGTTTCGGGCTGTGATCGTTACAAGAGGTTCGGCTTCTACCCACTTGGTGAAATAATCCACTGCTACCACTAGAAACTTTCTCTGGCCTGTTGCTGGTGGGAATGGTCCAAGTATATCGCTTATCATTATCAGAAATCAATACTTGAGGTAACTCGAAGCGGCACACTATGTTCTTCCAAAAGAAGTTCTGGACGTTTCGGGCTGTGATCGTTACAAGAGGTTCGGCTTCTACCCACTTGGTGAAATAATCCACTGCTACCACTAGAAACTTTCTCTGGCCTGTTGCTGGTGGGAATGGTCCAAGTATATCGATGCCCCATTGCGCGAAAGGCCACGGGCTAGTGAGATACTTGAGATCGGCAGCGGGCTGATAGTGGATATTAGCATACTTCTGGCACTTGTCACACTTTCTGACGAGCTCAATAGCATCTGCTTTCATTGTCGGCCAGTAGTATCCCGGTTGTAGCACTTTTTGGGTGAGGGCCCTGCCCCCTAAGTGTCCGCCGCACAGGCCCTCATGAGTGTCGCGGAGTACGAGCTCGGCCTCGGAAGGTCGCAATCAGCGCAGGTAGGGGAGCGTGTAGGATCTCCGGTATAGCCGTTCGTCTATCATGACGTATTTGGCCGCCTGACGCTCTACCCTTCTGGCAGCATTGCGATCTACAAGGAAGGTCCCGTGTAGTAGGAAGCTCGCGAGCGGGTCAATCCAGCTCGGCTCTGCTTGAACGACAGGAGCGACCTCCTCTGCCCCCCCCCCCCCCCGAGAATGCTAGGTCGAGGCAGGTTCTCTATGTACACGGTTCTCATGGTGTTATCACTGGTGTTGGCTAACCGGGATAGGGCATCGATCTCAGCGTTCTCTGACCTCAGGACTAGTGTGACTGGAAGTTGAGCAGAGCCTCTCTTACTTTAGCTAAGAAGGCAATCATTGTCAGTTCACGAGCTTCGTATTCGCTTGTAACCTGATTGACCACGAGTTGGGTGTTGCTGCAGATGATAATGTGCTTGGCTTTCATTTCTTTGGCTAGGGCTAGCCCGGCTATCAACGCCTCATACTCCGCCTCATTGTTGGAAGCCGCAAACTCGAAGCATAGTGCGTACTCTAGTTTCATGCCACTTAGGCCGTGCAGAACTATTCCGGCTCCGCTGCCCTGCTGGTTCGAGGAGCCATCTACGTGAAGGATCCAGGGCTCCTCATCTCAGTTCGCGCTTGGCCTAACTAGGAGAGATGCCGCGCTGGTTGCCACCTCACGGTGCTCGGACTCAACTGACTTGGGAGCTCCGGGCTCGCCCAAACTGAGGGCCTCGTGCTCAACTGGCCTAGGGACTTCGGAGGTGAAAGTGCACTCCGCGACGAAGTTTGCTAAGGCTTGAGCCTTGATAGCAGTTCATGGCTTGTATTGGAGGTCGTACTCACTGAGCTCAATGGCCCACTTTGTCATTCGACTAGAGACCTCGAGCTTAAATAGGACTTGCCTTAGAGGTTTGTTGGTGAGGATGATAACAGTATGAGCTTGAAAGTACGGGCAGAGCTTTCGAGCTGCAATAACCAGTGCATACGCCAGTTTTTTTATCTCTGGATATCTTGTCTCTGCTCCCTGCAACACTTTACTAACGTAGTAGATAGGTCGTTGGACCCGATCTACTTCTTTTATTAGTACCGAGCTGACCACTTCGTTACTTTCCGAGAGGTACAGCTCTAAAACATCGCCCTCTTCAGGCCGGGTTAAGACCGGTATGCTAACGAGGTACTTTTTGAGCTCGTCAAACGCGAGCTGACAATCTTGGGTCCATTCAAACCCTTTGCTTTCAATTGCTTTGAAGAAAGGTAGGCAGCGATCTGCCGACTTGGACATGAAGCAGCTCAGAGCGGCTATTCGGCCATTCAGCCTCTGAACCTCCTTCATTTTTCGGGGTGGTCTCATATCTAGGATGGCCTTTATCTTGTCCAGGTTGGCTTCAATGCCGCGCCGGTTTACAATGTATCCCAGGAATTTACCCGATGTGACACCAAAGACACACTTATTCGGGTTTAGCTTCATATTGAATCTACACAGGATTTCGAAAACTAAATTTAAGTCTTATATTAAATCACATGAGAACTGGGTTTTGACGACCATGTCGTCTACATTACATTCTACTTTTTGGCCAATCAATGGCTCAAACAGTTTATTTACAAGTCTTTGAAAGGTTGCCCCAGCATTTTTTAGCCTAAAGGGCATGACCTTGTAGCAGTACAGGCCAAGCTCGGTTATGAAGGCAGTCTTTTCTTCATCTGTCGGGTCCATACTGATTTGGTTGTAGCCCGAATAGGCGTCTAGAAAGCTCAGCAACTCGTGCCCCGAGGTCGCGTCCACCAGACGGTCGATTCTGGGGAGTGGGAAGCAGTCCTTTGGGCAAGCATAGTTCAGGTTGGTGTAGTCGACGCACATGCACCATTTACCGTTAGCCTTTTTCACCAGAATGGGATTGGCCACCCAGCTCGGGTAGTGTACCTCCCTGATAAAATCGGCTGCAAGGAGCTTCCCGACCTCCTCGTTGACTGCCCTCCACCGCTCTGGGGCTAGGTTGCATTTCTTTTGTCTAACGAGCCTAACTACAGGATCAATATTAAATTTATGAGTTATGATGCTAGGGTCTATGCCGGGCATTTCTGCCGCAGACCATGCAAAAACATCTAAATTTTCAAGTAAAAAGCGTACCAATTTAGATCGCAGGGGCTCCTCAATGGAAGCACCGATCTGGAGAGTTCGGGCTGGGTCCTCTGTCGAGGCTGGGATGGAGATGATCACTTCCGTGGGCGTAGCTCGCTCCTCACTCTACTTCATAGGTCATTCCAGCTCGAGTTCATCGGCCACCTTGGCTTTCCCTTTAAGGGTGGCGACGTAGCACTTGCGAGACTCAAGCTGGTCACCTCGCGCTGTCCCGATTCCAAAGTCCGTGGGGAACTTCATGGCCAAGTAGTAGGTGGAGACCACAGCCCGTAAGTCATGGGTAATCGGCCGACCTACTATGGCGTTATACGGGGAGGGGGTTGCGACCACTTAGAAATTGTGGTTGAGCCTCACTATGCTAGGCCAAGTGCCAACCTCCATGGGTACTGTAATCATTCCCAAGGGCCTGACTTCCTCTCCGCTGATGCCTACCAGGGGAGTGTTCGCAGGCTTTAGGTCGCTCTCCTGGACCTACAATTGGTCGAAGGCTGCCTTGAAGAGGATGTCCACTGAGCTGCTTGAGTAGACGAGGACGCGCCTGACTTTGAAGTTGTTGATCTTCACCTTTATGACGAGTGTGTCATCATGGGGGTAATGGACCCGCACGCGTCGTTGATCTTCACCTTTATGACGAGTGCGTCATCATGGGATTTTCCTACCTTGGCCGCTTTGGGGGGTTCTGCTCTTCCCTGGCGGCTTCGCGAGCTGATGCGCGAGCT
Source organism: Nelumbo nucifera (assembly GCF_055504915.1). NCBI lineage: Eukaryota > Viridiplantae > Streptophyta > Magnoliopsida > Proteales > Nelumbonaceae > Nelumbo > Nelumbo nucifera. Next base: position 59,534,662 of record NC_142651.1, on the reverse strand, counting down.
GCAGCTGAGGTACAGCCTGCCACAATCGAGCCTCCGGCTATGACGTGGATGGTCCCCCGAACTGGTCTTTGTTCGAGGGGCTGCTTCTGTGGCTGTTCCGCTTGTCTGCTGGACTCGGGAGCATCCCTACTCTGCTCCCCTTGCCGACCTGCTTTATTATTATTATTATTACTTTGTACAAAATTTCTCAAATATCTGCGACAGATGAGTTCTTCTATCTCACCGCGGAGATTTTTACAACTTTCGGTGCTATGACTATGATCTTTATGAATGCTATAATACAAATTTTTATTTCTAACATTAGGGTCCGCCTTCAATCGAGGTGGCCACTTCACGTACGGAGCGTCCTTGATTGCCATGAGGATCTCGGCCCGTTTCGCATTGAGGGGTGTATAGTCCCTTTCTGCTACTGGAGCTCGGAAAGGCTGACTTGGCTTTGCCCCCCAAGCTTGGTCCTTCTTTTTCCTGTTGTCGCTCTAGGTTGGGGGCTCTGGTTCCCTTGTCCTTTTCTCAAGGGTCTGCTCGCCCTTCTGGTTTATTTCCTCCTCCGTCCCTATGAACCGATCCGCGAGCTTAAGGAACTCGGTCACGGTCTTGGGTTGATTGACAACTACATGCCACTTGAACTCTTTGTGGGTGATACCTTGCTTGGCTGCGGTGAGGCGAACTGCGGGATCCAGGTCAGGTATCTGCAAACAAGCGTCGTTGAACCGCTTGATGTAACTCCGAATGGACTCCCCTTCCTTTTGGACTATGCCGAGGAGGCTTTCCTGAGTTCTCGGGCACCTTTTGCTGGTGACGAAGTGGGAGGTGAAAACTTGCACGAACTGCGCCCAACTTCTTATCGAACCAAGCGCGAGGTTACGGTACCATGTGCGGGTTACCCCTTTAAAGGTGGTGGAAAAGGCCACGCACATGCAGGATTCATTGGCTCTTGCCAGGTGCATCTGGGACTGGAAGGCGTCCACGTGACCATTTGGATCGAAGGATCCGTCATACTTGTCCAGTGGAGGGAGCTTGAAGTCCCTTGGCATAGGGATAGCAAGGAGTTCTGGAGATAATGGGGAAGAAGCTGAGAGGAGAGGGGTAGCTTTCACTTCACCTGAGCATACCTCCTATTTTCCTTTGAGCTCGGGAGAGACTCGGGTAGCAGTTCGGCAAGCTCGCCGACGTCTTCACTGCTGCTTTGCTGGCTTGGCATTGGTGCTTGATGCTTCAGTGTCGCCGAGCTCGACGGGCTCAGACTACTGGTGGCGGCTCTGAACCGAAGGGCGTTGCCTACAATCTATGGCTAGAACCTCGAACGGATTCTCTAAGAGCGGGAGCTCGAACTACGAAGGCCGGGGCTAGACGGGCTTGGTTGGCTGGGAGGCCTTTGATCTGCCCGCAGGCTGTGAAGCGGGGGTGGCTGGCCTCTCCTTTTGGCTATGGGAAGAGGCTTGACTCTTGGCGGGATCCTGGGCCTAGAAAGCCTCTCCCCGGTGAGGTCGTTCACTCCAGCGGGAGGGCTTGGCCTGCTTCGTGGCCGGATGCCGAGGGGGAAGCGACTGCTGGGCCTGAGGCAAAGAGGGAAACTGCTGCTGATACTGGTATTAGGAAACCTGGTGCAGCACTTGTTGTATTGAAATTGATGCATTTGAGCTTGCATGGCTCGCATGCACTGCATCAAGTCCTTCAACTAGTTCGGGTTGGCCACTGGGGGCACAACCGAGGGTTCAGCAAAGGTTGCTCCAACTGTGGAAGGGAGTGGAGCGACCACGGGTGCCACTGTGAGAGGCACGTTCAAACTGGGAACTCCGTCCATGGAGAGGGGAACGGTAAACTGCCCAATGTAGACAGTAGGAAGCTGGGGCTGCTCCCCAGAAGCGTTTTGGCTGACACCACGTCTGGCTTTGCTAGAGGAAGCCATGAATGTTGAGCTTTTAGAAAAGGAAACTGTAAAAGCTTAGAGGAAGGATTCTTGAAGTATTTCCCACAAACGGCGCCAAATGATGCGGCACGATCCGGGCACTCCTAGCTGGCTGCTAACTGGCTCCTAGCTGGCAACGGACGGCACCTAAGAAGAAGAAGATGAAGGACTCCCGGGGGATTTGCCCGGCGGGAATACTCCGAAGCTTAAGTTAGAACGCTGGGGAGAAAGCAAAGAGTGTAAAGAGGCTAAGAGTGTAGGTTGCACTGGATCACTAAGTTCTCAAGATTAGCTCGAGAGCAAGTAAGTTTTCAGATAGGATCTCTGATGTTCGAGAGGGAGCCCTCCCTTTTACTAGGGAGCTCTTATATAGGCATTCTTGTCAAATCGGGCGTAAATACCACTGGGCTTCTGTTGCAGCCGTTACTTGCCAGGCCTGCACAGGTGACTGCTGCAGGGTACTACCCAATCGGGTGAGTGACACGTCCTGGGAGGACAGGCACGCCACCATCTGTCGAGAGACGTGTGTGCAGTCAGTTGAATTGGCAGGGACTGCACCGTTGATCAGGATACGTGGTGCAGTCTGACAGGTACGGTCTTCTCAGATAGAAGCTTCCTGAAAGCATCGCGTCGGTTAGCCACGAGCTACCTTGTAGTGAGCTATCCTGTCACGAGCTACTTTGTAGAGCTCCTAGGAGTACTTCGAGGTGATCCTTCTCAAGGTTGTTTTTGGGGTAGTTTTCCTGCCTAAGTGTTGGAGCGAGCTGGTTATCCTATCTTGCGAGCTGTAATAGACTTGTCTTGGAGTATTCCCTTTCAATAGCTTGGGGGACCTCGAGCTCGCGTTGTAGCGATCTCCCCTTACAGCGAGCTATGACGTAGCGAGCTGTCCTGTAGGCTCATTACTTAGTTGCAGTTATGCTACGGTGCTGAGTCATTTGCTCGTGTTGAGTCAAGTCCACATGTCACTGTCTCAAGGGGTTGGGTCAAATCTTCCTCCATCAACATCAACTATCGGTGTAAAGAAAATTCAAAGTGGAGTTTTACACTGATTTTATGGTGTAAAATTGAATCGGAGTGTAAAGTTTACCTTAATTCAATTTTCCACCTCAAACAAATATGGCCTAAAGAAAATTTAAGAAACAAACTATTGCACGAACGGTCTAGAAAAGCAAGTAAAGAGTGGAAAGGAACATGGATTAAAGTAATGGCAGATGAGTGAGGGTCCCATAATTTAATAATGGCCCCAACTATAGTAGAATACTATAATGGATTCATGTAGGCAACCCCATATGGTTGAGACAAAGCTTTGTTAAGTTGAATTGAGTACAGAACAAACTTGCACAGGTGGTAACTCTTAAAGCTGAGTACCAAAAAAGGTTCAATTTGGAGCAGCTCTTTGTCCTCTTTGTCTTTGAACCAAAAAAGGTTCAATTTGGGGATTTAGTGACGATGAAACCTCAGCTTATAAAGCCTGATGATCTGCAGTACCCATGACTGTTCAAGGCCGAACCAGTTAAGTGATGACATGGTAAACTTGCACCCAATAAAATCCCGCCACGTGGCAAATGTTATGACAACACATTTAGTACAAACACTATGAGAAAGAGTAATAAGTTGTTCCCCCGAGGTGATGAACAGGTGGTCCCACTGGGTTCCACATTCATGTAGTTAGAATTTAAGAATAAGATGTTTAACAGCAAACACCTGGGGATCACCGTACTCCTTCCAATAGGATTGGTGCAATAGTAGTGTAGTATTCGTTTGGGAGAGACAAAGTTGGGCTGTTTAATTTGGAAAAAAAAAAGAACAACCAGATTGTTTGAAACGGATTAGTTTGGAGGAGTACAAACACAAATATATAGAGTACAAAACCTTGTATTATGTATTATTTTATATGTATATATTTGTATTTGTATTCTTTTTAAACTGAGCCTTCATTTATATGAAGTTAGTGGGTTAAAAAATCAATTGCAATCAATATACCTTTAATTAAAAAGACAAATAAACGAAGTCTCTGAACAGTCAGCTTTTTTTTTTCTTCGACCAGCGAAGCCAAATCTGTTTAGGAGGGTTTTCATGTCACAGTCTATAGACAGTGAATTAACTGAGACTGATAACTGTTTTACGAGCTGTGGGACCAGCCATAAAGCATAATTACTTAGGCTGCGTTTGGTAAAGTTGTAAAATAGAATTGGGGTAAACTTTAAACCCCGATTTGATTCTGCAAGCATTTGGTACCCAAAATTGTATGTTACCATTGAATTACATCTATAATCGATGTAATAAATACATCAAAATTTTCGATGTATTTATTACATTACTCTTTCTTTCTCTCTCTCTTCTCCTTCTCCTACTCTCTCGCTCTCTCTCTCTTTCTTTTCTCCTTCTCTCTCTCTCGCTCGCCCATGCTCTCTCTCTCTTTTCCTTCTCTTCTTCTTCTTCTTCTTCTTCTTCATAACCGCCGCTGCAACCAGTTGTAGTGGCAAATTTGAATCCACCTACATTTTTCATGGAAACCGGCTCCATGGCAACCATCACCAGCTCAGCAGAAACGGTTCCATGGGAATAGAGGCAGAAGCTTCATCATTGGCTCCGGCAACCCTCTGCCTCCTTCACTTGGGAACAGAGACAAAAACAGAATTGGTTCAACAGAAACTTCATCACCGGCTCCAACATTGTTTCAATCTTCGCCGGAAACGTATAACCCTCAACATTGTGGTTTCAATCTTTGCCAGGACCCTCCTGTTTCTGCCATGGTTTCAATCCTCGTATGACCCTCTCTCTCTCTCTCTCTCTCTCTCTCTCTATTTGTTCTCATTGTGTCAAGTTCAAGGTTCAAATGCCTTCTCCTTCTATGTGACGACGCTCAGTCGATTAAGGCATCTCATCGTCCCATCGCCCATCGCCTATCTACCTCCGACAATAAATTCCAGAAAAATCTGCTCAACCTCCTCCCTTTCCTTGTCTCCAATGGCTCCTGAAATGACTTTTTCAATACTTGTATGTCAATGATTTTACACCATTTTGCCAAACACACAAGAGTGTAAAACATGCATTTGGCCAGTTTGTTTTTTACTCTGATACTTTTCAGCATTTTTTATGAAATATTATAAACACAAATATATTATAAAACTTGATTATAAATTTATTTATTTATATTATAAATTTATTTATTTATATTATAAATAAATTAATATAAAAAATCTAATATTTATTTATATTATAAATAAAAATATATTGAAAATGATATTTTATTAGAAACTTTAGGTTCGCGAACGCTCAAACTCAACTTGAGTAAAGCTTAACTTGACTTGATAATGTCGGAGCCAAATTCAAGTATTTAATTAGTATTTAATTAGCAAGTTAGTAAACGTCTTGTGTAGCTCCTCCTATTTCTATCAAAAAATAAAAAAAGAAATTTATGATTAGTACATCTGAAGCAAAGTAAAATAAAACCATTTATAGGGCCTATAAACTAAACTATGTTTAGTGAAATTTCCAGAAAACCTAAATATATCGTTGTTCAGTTCAGCCAAGAGATCTGGCTTTTAGTTTTAACTTTTCTAGGTGAAGCTTCTTTGGTTGTCTTCTACAACGCAGTTCACTATTGACGTGTTCTAACAATCTTAAGGATTTTGGTGTTATTGTGCAAGCCTCTAACAAATTGTATTAGAACCGACCATCATATCTCAAGTTCAAATCACCAATGAGCTAGAATTGGAATTGCCTATAAATGGTACTGTTGAGACCATGGTTTTAAAGAGTCCGGATCTCCTGTCCACAGCTTCCTACCCATGCCATAAATTTTGGACACATCCACTAACATGTGCCTCTACAGAAACTTCACAGGCAATCAGCAACTGGCAACGTGCTTATCAGCATCTTATTCTCTCCGTACTCCATTGATTAACCTTTTTCTTCTATTCTCCATAACGTTCTGTTCCAAGAGATTCCACCAACATCCGGCAACCGGCAATCGAGGATGTGCTCATTGACATCCTATTCTCTTGCTTAGCCTTGTTTTTCTTGTCTCCAACAGCGGTGTGTCCTCTTCCCAAGTACAAGAAGAAAACTCCAATGGTTAGGAAGTAAGTCATGGAAAAACGTAGTGACAACCCATATAATAAAACTCTTTGCTCGAATTCCACAAAACTATCAATATCATAGTTTTAAGTCCTGTAATTGGAATACCTGCAATAATACAAGAAAACTATCAATATGGGAAAAAATAATGTGAGAATAAATTGAGGAGATTATTGTGCTTGGCCAAAAGAAAACAAAAAATAAGTGAATCAAATAAAACAGAACATAACTACCGGTGAGAAGAACCTGGTTGGAAGAACTATAAGAAAATAATGCTCAATTTTTTCTTATATTGGTTGAGGTTACTTATCTACCGGTGTATCGGTGAGCATGTCCTCGATTGCCGGACGTCGGTGAAATCACTTCGAACAAGATGTTATGGAGAATAGAAGAAAAAGGTTAACCAACTGAGCATGGAGATAATAAGATGCCGGTGAGCACATCGCCGGTTGCTGGTTGCCAGTTGCCTATGAAGTTTCTTGGAATAGTAGGTTGTAGAGAATGGAATGGAGAGAACGAGACTATTAGGGTTCTTGGGAAGGGGAAAGTAATTATTTTTGGGTTAAAAAAATTAATTGGGTTAATGAGTGAAATCTGATGGGAAGGACTTAACGTCCGTCCCATTACATCCTTTTGAATTCATATGCAATTCTGCACATGTGAAGAAGAGGCACATGTTAGTGGACATGTGTCCAAAATTTATAGCATGGGTAGGGACGTGGGTAGAAAGTTGTGGGTAGGAGATCCGGATTCGGTTTTAAAAGGCTACTGAGGTGAGGCTGACCAAAATGGTCTGGCGTCAATAGCCTTTCTCTCCATTGCCAAAGCTTAAGCCTTGAGTTGTTAGAGGCCTATGCCTTTAAGCCTTTAACCTTGTGATGTGCAAGGCCCAAGGCTTAAATAAGGACATTTTTTGACAATATTATTAATGGGAGTTACCCATCAAGGAGTTAACAACCTGGACTTATTCACTAAAAGACAAAGCATTAAGCATTTTCAATTCACCATATTCAACTATTATCAACTGACCCCTAAGTTACTTCATCCAAATAACTTCTTTATGGACTATGTAGCTAAAATTAAAAGTCAAACAAACCAATGGAACTACAAAGAATAAACCAACCTCCATGCTTTTAAACAATAATGAGAAAAAAAAACCCAAGGAAAAAGTATTAGAGAAAATATAAAATGAAAAGAAAATAAAAAGTTTGGCACTTTGGATATATGATTATCTTTTTAATAAAAAATTTGTTAGCTTGGTCTGTCAAATTCAGGTTGGGTCAGGTAATATTTCCTTCGTTTGTTTTTTCTAATAAATATAAATACATAGATTTTATTTTATTTTTATGTTCGAGGCTTAGGCCTTTCACACCCAACTACCTCGCCTCCACTTTTAACCTTTTAAAACCTTGGTTGAGACATTGGTTGTGGGAGCATGATGGAGTTAATGTTAGGGTCCTAAAAGTTAAACATCTTGTCTTCCATGCATGCCAATAGTTTGAAAGGCTTTTGACATATTGGTCAAGTACATACTATATAAGCATCTCAGGCTCAAGGTTTATTTGAAAGGATTAAGCTGAAAATTTAACCAAGTTGAAGTAGACAACCTTCAAAATCAGCCTCATATATAGACAGCTGATTTGGGCTCATAAAGTGCACCTCACATGCGCCCCACAATATATTCCCACCATCTATTGGGAACATCTCTCCATGACAAGTATGGGCCCTGAGCATGCTGAGTTGTCTTGTGCTGTGGGATGTGTTCCGTGGAGAACCAATCCAAATTGAGGAGAAAACAATTACTCCACTTGGAATAGCACTAGCCTAATGCTACTTAAGTGGAGTGGTTGATGTTTAAGCATCTAAACTCCTTATAGGCAATGCTTTCAACGTGTATTGACATGGCTGGTTGAATTGTTTGAAGTTTGAACTGTCACTTCATCTTTTTTTTGAGTTAAGTTCTACTAAAACCTCGTATTTGGTGAAAAAAATGTTGACTTAGTCAAAAATCGTCTAATCCAAGTTATTGAACTTTTGACCGATTCGACCCGGTCATTGGGTCATAAGTTGCATAATAAATGTATATGTAAACTTTTAGAGGTCATGACTTTGTATTTTGATGTCTAATTAGGGTGTTTTTGTTTTTTTGTTTTGGATAATTTTTCCAGACCTATGTGACCCAAGGAACTAAAGGTAAGTACTTCACCCCCATTATTTTTGAAAAAAAAGCCCCTTTTTGGCCTCAAATCACAATTTGTAGTATTTTTTACAAATAAATAAAAATAAAAATTAAATGAAAAATATAAATATAAAATAATACATATATTACATTTAAAATATAATTATGCATTACTTATTGATAATATATATTATATTTGCTGATATGACATAGTCTGACCCATTTAATCTGGACCACTAAATCGGTGACCTGTGACTCATAGGGAAAAATGGTTGGCCCGAGAACCGTCCAAGTAATTGGTTCCATTTTACCTTAAACTCGATCCTTGGCAAAAAACCATTAAATCGGTCAACGAACCATTGACCTACACAATCGAACCATTGACTTGTTTAATCCGTTCAATAGTTTTTGGCCATTTTTAAATTTTAATTATTTTTTTTATTTTTTTATTTTTTTATTTTTTTTTATCAGAACAAGCCATTCATTCGAACTGAACAGTTGAACTATCATCCGAAAACCGGTGGCCTGAACAGTTCCTTCCGAGTCGTTTTTTAAAACATTAGTTTCTAGAACACTATTCATAGACTGTCCGTATGGAGCCATTTACATGTGTCGAACACACATGCCAGATCAGCACAGTGTGAGTTAGGGCATTTTCGTAAATTACTGAAATTTGGATATGGTTTCCACTCTCCCACTTTTTCCATCGCTTAGTTTCTGAAGCTTCTCTCTCTCTCTCCGGATGTACCCAAACGAGGGGATCGAGGGTTTCGATCAAACCTGTTCTTCTCAAGCCAGGAACTGTATTATAAACTCATTCCATAAATAAAATAATAATAAGAAGAAGAAATTTGTTGATCCAATCTGATTTTACCGAATCCCTTCTAAATTTCCAATTGGGCTGGGATTTCTCTCTTGAAGTGGGAATAAGAACATCTCTGTCTCGAACTAGTTATTCGGTTCTTCCTCGTCCGATGACAGCCGCTTCACGATGAGGTAATCTAATTCATTTGATTTGTTCGTCTGCATATGTGTTATTCCAGAGGGGAGTTCGGTTCTTATTTGGTTAGGGTCTTCTGTGGGATAAAATGATGAGGTTGAGTTTAGGGTTGAACGAGACCGTTTGGTGGTTGTTGAATTAGAGCAATGAGTTCTAAGTTGCGGGTTTGAGCTGAATTGGTTTCATTTTATGAATTTAGTTGAGTTGTATTTCTGTTGGTGCGAAATAAATTCTTTCATCCACTGTGTCGCATATGTTTTTCTTTTTAAATCTTTTATTTTTGTTCACTGGTTGGTATGGACTAGAATCTTTTCTCAATATGTTAGTTTTGGTTATGCTAGACTTTGTATGTTTCATTAAAACTGCTTGGGCTCTCACATGCGTCAGAAGCCACTTAATGAACCAGCAATCTGGTAGGACTGAGGTAACAGCGTGGTTGCTCTGTTGTATGTATGAACCAATTATAATCCAGTTGATCAATTTGATGTTCCAAAGACGTTTGGAATTTGCTCTTTGTTTGCTGCCTTGGAGGAACATGTTGTATTTAACGTTTAACCAAGACGTAAATGCATCGTGATAGTTCAGCAAGGCATCTGCAAAGGCTGATTCTATCTGTTGATTAGCTGCTAATTTCATATACCACACCCTGTGGCAAATTTGAGCTGTTTCTAGTAGTTTGTGGTTAACGAGCTCCTTTTGAACCTTTTTCCATTATTTTTAAGAAAACAACAATAACTGTACATCTTCATCCATGATAAGTCCTTCAATGCCTATTAGGACCATTGAAGAAGAAGCATCACCATTAGTATATAATATATTCCTGTCATTCTCTTGTAGTTTCTGATTGATAAATTCATCTATTCTCGTTTGTGTTTGTGTGTACTATTTGTACTTCACTTCCTAGGAGCTATTAAGAACACTAAGTACATAACATTTCTCTCCTGACTAAATATCTGACCTCACAATCTTCTTGGGAACACTTTACTTCAAAAGTGGTTGAACAGTCTCATATCCAAAACACTTTTTCGTGGTCCATATTAGGTTTTGCATTGCAGACATCCAATATAAGATGTGATGATTCACTAATTAAACAATTGACCTTACCCAAAAGGCCATGATCCAATGTTGGTTCCAGCTATCTGGGGTCTTGGGAGGGGTAGACTGGGTACAGTCCTAACCTTTGGAATTTTTTGCACAAAGTGAATGACCACAGACTCAGACCTGCGTTCTCATGCTTTCCAGCCCAAGATTTTATCATTACACCAACTATTGGCCATAGTTTTCAAGGCTCCAAGGCGAGGCTAGGTGACTGTGGGCGCCTTGTTGCCTAGTCACCTAGGTGGGTGCCTAGGAGTCGCCTAGGTGATGTATTTTTTTAGGGAGAATGACTGTTCAGCCCAGAGTCAGAATTCATAGGCCCAAAGTACAGTTGGGGTAGGTGCCAGCTCGGAATTGATGCCAATTCACGGGCGGGTATGGGTGCATAGAGTGTGGGTTTTTGACCTTTTGAATGTTTATAGATTTGCAGGGGAATTCAGAAATCTGCATTAGGCCTGTCTATACTTTTCTAATTTTTTATGTAGAAAATATAGATCCTAGGGTAGTTCCCTAGGTAGCATAACCATATTTCCTTAATAATTATTCATAATTTTCATAACAAAAGTATAGAGTTCATGTTAAAGTATAAAAAATCAACATATTAATGAGAAGAAAAAGAAGAAGGAAAAGAAAATTCAAAAAATATAGGAGCTGAACCCTTATTTTTGTTAGAGAAAAAGAAGAAGAAAATGTCTTGATTAGACAAAATTTTAAGTTCTTCCTTATTGGTTCAGGTTTTGAAGTCTTTGAGGGTTCAATACAGAATTTAACAATGTTTGTATTGATTAAACCCTAACAAACAAGAAAATAATAAAAAGAAATTAGTATATAAATACACAAAATGAATATTTTAGTTTAATAGTGCCTATTTTATAATTATAATGTCAAAAAATAAAGAATAAAAAAGTATTTTATAATACATAGTACAAAACTACTTGGCGATTAGGTGAGGCGAGCCTCAAAGGGCGCCTTGTTGCCTTGACAACTAGGCCCCTACAATTGATCTTATCTAAATATCTTAAATGTTGTTATGATGAAAACAGTAAACAGATATTGTTATGTGAAGGAGAAGGTATTCAGTGGTTTCCACTTGGTTCTTTTCATGGTGGGCATTGTGCATCCTCCCTTTATTCACTATATCAGCTTTAGAAGGAATTTACCGTCAGATATTTTCAGAACGGGTTGTGGTGGCATCATAGTTAGGTGGGATATAAGTGGCTGTTTGTCTTAGGTTAAAACCATTTGATTGATAGTTTTGATCTATGAGATCGATAAAATGGGTTGAGGTTCAATGACCAGTGATATAACTTCTATAAATTGGGGCAGAAAATTCCAGAACAGATTTTTTTTATGCGGGCCTGTAACCTTTAATGTAAATTGTGATGTATTAAGTTGATCTTCTAAGTGAAAAGGTCTAATCCACCATCTCTACTGTTGAAAGACAGGAGTTTTGGTGATAGAAACTCGTATCTTTTGATCCAAACCTACAACTTAGTAGATATGGTTCAACCAATTTATCTGGCTTCGTTATTGTAAATTTCCTTTGACATGTTTACTCTAGCATATTGTGTCTTTATTTGTTTCTCTAACAATTTGCAATTATTTTCCAGCATTTAAATGTCTTATGGTGAAAGTGGCAGTAGCAGTGGCCCAAACAAGCTCTCCAATTGTCAGAATTGTGGTTGGTCTACTATGAAGAGTTCTCATTTTTTAGAATTAACTCTGGAGGTTTTCTCTGAAAGGTTTAATGCAATAGTTATGTGGGAGAAGTACATGTTTTGAGAGTATACACGATAAAAATGGCATGACTGGAAGCTTTTAAGTTGCTGAATAGTTGGAGCTTTTTATTTTGGTAGTTTTATGGCCAATCATTCTTTAATTGTTTCTGATCAACTAGTGGCTGACCATTCATTAGTCATTGGACAAGAATTCCCTGATGTTGAAACCTGTAGAAGGACACTAAAAGAGATTGCTATTGCATTGCATTTTGATCTTCGGATAGTGAAATCAGATCGGAGCAGATTCATCGCCAAGTGCTCCAAGGAAGGATGTCCATGGCGTGTCCATGTGGCAAAGCGTCCTGGTGTTTCAACCTTTTCAATTAGAACCTTGCATGGAAACCATACTTGTGAAGGAGTTCGTAACCTCCATCATCAGCAAGCTTCAGTTGGTTGGGTTGCCAGATCTGTAGAAGAACGGATTCGGGATAATCCACAGTACAAACCCAAGGAAATATTGCAAGACATTCGTGAACAACATGGAGTTGCTGTTTCTTATATGCAAGCTTGGCGTGGAAAGGAACGCAGCATGGCTGCAGTTCATGGAACCTTTGAGGAAGGATATAGCCTTCTTCCTGTGTACTGTGAGCAAATCAGAAGAACAAACCCAGGAAGTATTGCATTAGTGTTTGCTACTGGCCAAGAGAATTGCTTCCAACGGCTCTTTATTTCTTACAGAGCATCAATCTATGGATTTATAAATGCATGCAGGCCACTATTGGAACTTGACAGAGCACATCTGAAAGGGAAGTACCTGGGTACTTTACTTTGTGCTGCAGCAATTGATGCTGATGACGCATTGTTTCCATTGGCATTTGCCATAGTTGATATGGAGAGTGATGAAAATTGGATGTGGTTCTTGTCGGAGTTGCGGAAACTTCTTGGAGTAAATACTGATAATATGCCCCGACTTACAATATTATCAGAGAGAACAGAAGGCATGGTAGAAGCAGTAGAAACACATTTTCCAAGTGCTTGTCATGGATTTTGTCTGCGACATGCGAGTGAAAATTTCCGTGATGAGTTTAAGAATACAAAGTTGGTGAACATATTCTGGAATGCTGTTTATGCCCTCACTGCTGCTGAATTTGAAGCCAAAATCAATGAGATGGTAGAGATTTCACCAGATGTTATGCAATGGTTTCAGCGATTTCCTCCTCAACTTTGGGCAGTAGCATATTTTGAAGGCGTACGCTATGGTCATTTTACCTTGGGTGTCACAGAGCTGTTGTACAACTGGGCCCTAGAAGGTCATGAACTTCCTATTGTACAGATGATGGAGCATATCCGTCATCAGTTGACATCTTGGTTCACTGAGCGACGTAACATAGGCATGACCTGGAACTCAATTCTTGTACCATCTGCTGAGAAGCGAATTTTAGAAGCTATTGCTGATTCTCGTTGTTATCAAGTGCTTCGTGCAAATGAAGTGGAATTTGAGATTGTGTCTACTGAGCGGACAAACATTGTGGATATACGTAGCCGGCAGTGTTCATGTCGTCGATGGCAGCTTTATGGTTTACCATGTGCACATGCTGTTGCTGCTCTCATATCCTGTGGGCAAAATGCTCATCTATTTGCTGAGCCTTGTTTCACAGTAGCAAGCTATCGTGAAGCCTATTCTCAATTGATAAATCCTATTCCAGACAAGAGTACCTGGAAAGATCCTGGTGAGGGAACTGAGGGTGGAGGTGCCAAAGTTGATATCATAATCCGCCCACCCAGGACTCGTCGCCCACCTGGCCGACCTAAAAAGAAAGTTCTTCGGATAGAGAGCTTTAAGCGCCCAAAGAGGGTTGTTCAATGTGGCCGTTGCCATATGTTAGGACATTCTCAAAAGAAATGTACAATGCGAGTTTGATACTCTATTTAGAATTTGCTATTTGGGGAAGTTTGTATTCTTTTTTCTTACCATTTCCCAATGGCAATAGAGTTAATAGTGTGGTTTGTAATTCTTATATTGTTTTAATTATTTCTTGTGGTTTAGGATTTCTTCCATTTGCAAGGTTCCAACTGCTTGTGATCATTGTCCTGGTGACAATCTTTGTCTTTCAACTTTGCAACTGGAGCCGCCTCTGTTGCATACTTGCATCCACTTGTTATTGTGGCTTGTTTTCTGCAGGAAAGTTTTGAAGGAGCACTTTATAACCAGAACAAAGCAAGTCTGGTTCATTGTAACTAGGAGAAATTATTAGCGACAATGGCGCAGTATTTACCTGTAGGTAATTATCAACATTGAATGCTCTATAGTTTCATTATGGTTTGTGATTATTTAGATAGAAAAGGAAAATTCATTATTTGGCTCAGTTTGGAAAGAGTACTAATACAAAATATGTACAAGGTTTTGCACTCTACATGTTTGTATTTGTTTTCCTTCCAAATTGAGCCTAAAAAATAGTACAATATCAGGTGATAAGATATCACCATACAGAGAGAAGCAAACCACCTTGTTCTATCAACCCTTCATACATCCAAACAACAAAACGATAAGAAGAGCAAGTCAAATTACAACCCCCTCTCCCTACCAACTGACCTAATCACTCTGAGAACAGCATTTTCCCTGTAAGTCTCAAGCCCCTTGCTTCCTGATTAAACATTAGAAACTTAGTTTATATATGTATAATTATTAATTCTAATACCTTCCTGGCATTTTCCCTCCTAAAAAGATCAAAACCAACTTCTTCCTGACCTCAATTACTTTTCTGACCAACTTATTGATATCCGCTTGTTTATTTTATACACTTTATCCAACACTACCTTGGGGTCAATTTGTGCCTGAGGCGTAAGGGGGAAAATCTATGATGTGGAAAAGATATGGTATGGGAAGAGTTTTAACCAATCAAAACCCATTCATGAATTTTGATAAATAACACCTGATTGACTACCACATTTGTGATTCTAGTTGATTGGTCAGAAATTTTTCAGATATCATATATTTTCCATATCATAGTCGAACCCGCGTAAGGAGAGGCGTGTGCCTTTTAAAGCAAGGTGTAAATAAAATAAAATAAAATAATAAAAAATTTCAAAAAAATAAAAAATATATATTAAACATAATATTAATAAAAATATAAACTTAAATTTTAAATAAATATTTTAAAAACCTATTATCTAAAATTAAAATACATAAATATGACATGTAAAGCATATTCAAATGAGAATTTAAAAATAAAATCAAACATATAAAACCCACAATCTCTTTTTTTTTTCAATTACATTACTTCAAGTAACTAATGTGATGCGAAACATATTACATTCCCGATTCTACAAGCTGCATTTGTGCCACACCCCTCGAGGCAATGTTGTTCATTCATTCATCCTAATAAAATATCTTCTTAAAAAGAAATTAAAACTATAAAATCATTATTTTTTGTGTGGGAACTAAGAATTTAAGACCTAACGTGGACTTGATTGGGCTTGCCTCGGGGGGCGTGGCATGGGGGTCCGGAGTCGGAGCCCCTGGCCCAGCTACTAAGCACAAAAAGAAAAAGCAAAAAAGCATCAAATTTTCAAAAGGCGCACGCATGGGTTGAGGTGCAAGGCGCACTAGGCATGCACCTTTTGAAAAAGTTGTGCCTAGACCTAGGCGAGGCGCCTATGCTAAAATATGCCTCGCTTGTGCGCCTAGGCACGCCTTTTAAATCATTGGTATCAACCACATTTTCCTCAGGCATTGATTTATACTTCGATATTTAAAGAGAATCTTGAACACAAGACTCTTTTGAGATTAATATCAGGTAGTGTTGCATGGACTCTTCTAAATGGACTATGTCCACATCAGACATGTGTTAGATTTTGATACTTAACAAATTCTTGAGGGACACATATACATGACATGTCTTTATCTCCTAGCTTTTTCATCATTATCATCTAAGCCTTATCCCAACCATATGGGGTCACCTCCATGAACCTTATTTTACCATTCCATTCTGATCAATACTATAAGCCTTATTAAATTATTAGCGCTTAAATCATTCTTATTGCTTTGACCCATGTCCCTTTCGGTCTATTCTTAGTTCCTTATCCTTCTAGCCCCTGCAACTAGAGGTGTAAATCGGGCCAGGCCATCCGTGGCTCGACACAATAGCCCACAAGCTGTGCCAGGCTTTGCATGATGGTTCATGCCATGTTGGTCCTGGAGTTTGAAGTCCACAAGTTGGCATGGCACGACACGATCAAGCGGGCTATGCCGCCTATGGCCCAACATGGCCCATATATACTATTTATATATATTTTATATATATTTATATATATACATAATATTTATATATAATATATAATATATTATATAAATTATAATTATATAATAGATATAGTATATAATATATTAATAAAATAAACATTTTTTTTATTTTATTATACCAATTTATTTAATTATTGTATATATAAGCAATTGTATACATCAAAATTCATATAAAATTAAAATTTTAAGTTTTTTTTCACTTTTTTTAAATAAATAGGCAAAAATAGCTTTGGCCCGGTCCATGGCCTGACTTAGGCCAAGGCTTGGCCCATGGGCCAGCCCGGCCCACGGCACGGCACGGGCCCATGCGGGCTTGGGCCGTGCTGTGCTGGCCCTGCACAACCCACTTTACGCCTCTACCTGCAACTTGTAACAAATCACTTCTTATGAGTGTTATCAAAGGTCTTCTGTGACCAAACCATCTTAGGGTCCGTTTGGTTTGCAGGAATATGGGTTTGGAATCGGAATCGGAATCGGAATAGGCTATTCCGATTCAACTGTTTGGTTGGGCAGAATCAAAATCTCATTCCCATTCCTACTGAAATGGCATTCCCCCATTTGAGGGAATGGTCATTCCCTGCCCCTCCCTTGGGAATGAAATCCTACTCCTACTGATTTTAATTCCCATTCTTATTCCTGTCTGAACCAAACAGACTATGGGAATTGACCATTCCAATTCCGATTCTAGAGGATTTCGATTCCGATTCCGACTACGAACCAAATGGACCCTTAGTCTATTTTTTCTCATTGTATTACTTATTAGAGCTACTCATAGTATCTTCGCATGGCTTCAACTCATTCATTTCAACATATGCATGTTTTCCATATTCATTTTTTGGACATGTTGTTTCTTGACTGTCCAACACTCTACTTCATACAACATAGCTGGTCTTACAATTGTTTTATAAAATTTCCTTTTAATCTAAGTGGTATTTGCTTATTATTTATTTGACATAAATCTATTTGCTAAGAATGCTAACATTGAACTAAAGCAAATTTGCACCAGTTCAGTTTTGCAAGCATTTGATAAAGATGCACTTTTGTACTGAAAATAAAAGTAAATTTGTTTTTCTGACATATTTGCATTCAAAATGGGAGTAAAGTTTGCTCCCATTCAAAATAGAAGCAAACTTTTGCACTCAAAGTTGGTCAATCTAAAAGGATAGATTCTAGTCTTAGAATTCGTATTTATACCCATTACAACCAAATATGTTTGGTAAGAATACAACATTTATCAATAAAACAAACCCAAGTTTGCATTTTCATTAACCATATATATTTGCATTTGCACTCTTACCAAATGCAGCCAAATGAAAAGTTAATATACAAGACAAATGCCATTTTTCATATCAAATGTTACATAGTAACAAATGCAACATTTTAATTAAAACAGTTCTTTTGTAGATGTGTAATATTAGAATTCAAAACATGAACTATTTTAAAAGTATATATATGGTGCGTCTAACTCCATGTTTTTGTCTTCCAAGTTAACTATTGGACATGTCTTGTAGTCCAACTCCATCCATAAAAAATGAACTATTTTAATATACATACTTCTGTATAAATGTGTCTTGTGAATCTATGTTTTCCTTTTTGTCTTCTAAGTCAGGCTATTTTTTTAATAATACATAAAAAAAAGAAAGCATTGCATAGAAGACCACCAACTGCACTAATTAAAAGAAATGATTTGTTACACATTGAAGGGGCTAGAAGAGCTTAGGGTAGATCAATAAGGACATGGGTAGAAGTAGTAAAAAATGATTTAAGCATTAATAATTTAACAGTGGATATGGCTTTAAATGGAACGGATTGGCAAAACAGGATTCTTGTAGCTAACCCCATGTAGTTGGGATATGACATGCATGGATGATGATGATGAAATTAACAAGAAAATTTTATTAAAAAGGAAAGAAGGGATACATCATAAAGGGCAATGAGAGTTCACCAGTCATACAAACAAACAAAAGGAGATAGAAGAAACAACATAAAACACACACACACACAAAAAAAAAAAAACAATAGGTTAACCCATTGATCCCATTTCTTAAAAACACTTGCCCTATTTCCAGGTGCTTCCTTTGAGACCCCCATCAAATTTTGGTAAAATTATAATCCATTCCATAATTCATTTTCCATAAGTCAGGGCAATTTGGTCCCTTAGTCAAATTTTGTTTTCAAAGATTATAGACTATTGAACATGTATTGGATTCCAATTCTTGTTTTTGTGTCAATAAAACACAAATATTAGATTTATGAAATAAAAATACTAACTATGCATATCCATAGCTTAAGTGCTATTGCTAACAACCTCAAAAATTAAACCATCCTTCAAGTTACTCTTTACATTGGAGTCATTTGATGCCTTTAAATTATGCTTTAAGAAATCTTATCATATAATTCTTAATTGTTCATTCTGATAGTAAATAATAATTATTAATAGAATAGTGAAGAAAAAAATATAAAGTGAAATGTGTTAAAAAATCAAGAGATATTACCTTAAATCAAGACTATGAAACTTAAATCTAAACTTATGTTTTGAGCACAATCTTGGTATTGGGTTCTCACAACAATCACCCACAATATAAAATCACAAGGTATTTAAAATAGCAACCATGAGAAATCTAATAGCAACAAAAAATGATGAAATCCAACCAAAGACAAATAAAACAAGCACCAAAAAGAACACAAAAATTTATGTGGTTCGGCCTTATCGCCTACATCCATAGAAAAGAAGAAACCTATTCTTTACTATGAAAGAAAACTGAGAAACAATACAAGTACCTTATGACTTGTAGCCCAAACCAACCCTTAACCTTTGTACACCTGTTCTCCCTTTCCTCTCAACCCAAAGAACAAAAACAAGAAAAAAAAACCACTCTCACACCAAGAGCACTTTGTATTTTGCTTTCATACATTCTCTCCAAAAAAGCCTTAACCCTACATACAAAAGAAAGCTTTTATATGTAAAACCTTTTTAACCTAAAGAGGGACTACACCAATCGTTAGATTAAAATCAATCCAATGGTTATAAAAATAAGACACAATCCCAATAATCTCCACCTTGGCTTATTTTTCAACCACCTTAGAGATATGCTACTTGTGCCTCCACCTATTTGCAAATACTGCAAACATCCATTAGCCTTATAAAATACCACCAGTTACACATAACATGAATCACTCGATCCTGAATCCACTTGATTCAAGCAAAATGACCAATGTACTTGTATAACTGTACCCAAGCTAACAATCCTAATTAACTTCAGAGAGGGACCTCGATCATTCCTCTCTTCCAACAAGAATCTTCCTCTCACCATCATCTATACCTTGGAAAATTACAACACTTGTCTCCACTCTATCCCTAAAAGAGACCCTTCGTGTGGCCATACTACCTTATGCATTCCGTTTCCAACATCCCATTGAGATCTTGGGTACCATTGTACTTCCAACCAGATGATACAAACCCTAGCATTTTTCTACCTTCATAAGGATCATACCACCACGTGTGATTTTCATGGCTCCACATACAACAAAAACCTTGTATTCCTTGGAGTCTAACTAACTAAGTGATATTAGATTCTTGCACATTTTTGGGACATACACCACACCTCCCAAAGTGCAAACCACTCCATCAAACATTTTGATTTCATTGTCCCAACACCCATGATGTTATACGTAGATCCATCACCCAAGGAAACAACACCTGTCTTCCTCTCTTAGAATGTGTCAAAATATTCCTTCCTAGAGAAAATATGCATAGAACATCTAGAATCTAAAACCCACTCATTTGGAGAAAAATTGCACATACATTTGGAGATTGTGAAAACGTCTCCATCATTATCAAGTGCAATTGCCACACTTCCAAATTCATGCCCACTCCTTTTTTGTGTAGGACAATCTCTTTTCATGTGACCAAATTCCTTGTATCTATAACAATGTATTTTGCTCTTTTTCCTAATCTTGGATTTAGGCTTGCTACTCTTAGATCCCCTGTCAAACAACCTTCATTTTCAATCCGTTTCCAACGTAACCAACACAGAGTCTTGCCTGCCCTCATACTTGGGTTTCCTCCTAACCTCATTGGATAGAAGAGATGCAGTAACTTATTCCAGCTCCATTTTATCTTTCTCGTACAATAATGTTGTCACTAAGTTTTCATACAATTCAATAAGTGAGGTAAGAAGCAAAAGGGCCTCGTCCTCCACATTGACATCAACTTTCCCTAGTTGATCCAAGATACTATTGAATACTTTTAGGTGTTCTAAGAGATTCCCACCTTCTTCCATCTAGCCCGTACAATTACTGCTTCAGTTATAGCTTTGTAGTTAAGCTTTTTCCCAAATAAAGCTTCTCTAGCTTATCCCACAATTCAGGTACAAAATCTTCCTCTATAACATTATCAGCTAGGAACAATCGAATTGTACTAACACACCTTGACTTGATGTCCTCCCAATCAACATCCTTCATGTCTTCTGACTTCCCATCCTTTCCCTTCAATGCTCTAGCCAAGTCTTGTTGAACCAAGACATTCTTTACCCTTCTTTTCCATAGGGTAAAGCTACCTTTGCCATTAAACCTCTAAATCTAGAACTAAGAACCAATACCTTTTGATGCCATTATCTCTTAAGCAATTTTACGAACACATTGTAAACACTAACTTGGGAGCTCTGATATCACTTTGTGGGGCCTCACAACAATCACAAGAAATCTAATAACAACAAAAAATGATGAAATCCAAGCAAAGACAAATAAAAACACTCACCACAAAGAACACAAAGATTTACATTATTCGGCCTTACCGCCTGTGTTCACAAGTGAGATGAAACATGTTCTTCACTATGAAAGAAAACTAAGAAACAATATAAGTATTTTGTGGCTTGCAACCCAAACCAACACTTAACCCTTGTACACCTGTTCTCCCTTTCCTCTCAATCCGATGAATAAAAACAAGAGAAAAAAAAACTCACTCTCACACCAATAGCACTCTATATTTTTCTCTCACATGTTCTCTCCAAAAAAGCCTTGACCCTACATGCAAAAGAAAGCTTTTATATGTAAACCTCTTTAACCTAAAGAGAGACAACATCAACCGTTAGATTAAAATTAATCCAACTGTTATAAAAATAAGACACAATCCCAACAATCTTCAGCTTCACTTATTTTTCAACCACCTTAGAGATATACTATTTGTGCCTTTACCTATTTACAAATACCGCAAGCATCCATATGGCCTTGTAAAATACCACCACCTACGCATAACATGAATCATTTGGTCCTGACTCTATCTGATCCAAACAAAATGGCTAATGTACTTGTGTAACTGTACCAAAGCTAACAATCCTAGTTAACTTTAGAGAGGGACCTTGATCCTTCCTCTCACCATCCTCTCACCATCACCTATACCTTAGAAACTTGCAGTAGTTGTCTCCACTCTATCCGCAAAAGAGATCCTCCATGTGGCCATACTACCTTACTTATTCCATTTCCAACATCTCGTCGTGGTCTTGGGAGCCATTGTACTCCCAACTAGATGCTACAAACCCTTGCATTTTTCTCCCTTCATCAGGACCGTACCGCTACGTATGATTTTCATGGCTTCACCTATAGAAAAAATCTTGCATCCCTTGGAGTTTAACTGACTAAGTGATATTAGATTCCTTCACATTTTTGGGACATACGCCACACCAGTCAAAGTGCAAACCACTCCATCAAACATTTTGATTTCATTGTCCCAACACCCGCAATGTTACACGTAGATCCATCACCCAAGGAGACAACACCTGTCTTCCTCTCTTGAAATGTGTCAAAATATTCCTTCCTAGAGCAAATATGCATATAACATCTAGAATTTAAAACCCACTCATTCGGAGAAAAATTGCACAGACATTCGGAGACTGTGAGAATGTCTCCATCATCATCAGATGCAATTGCCATGCTTCTAGATTCATCCCCACTCCTTTTTTTGTGCAGGACAATCTTTCTTCATGTAACCAAATTCCTTGCATCTATAACATTGTATCTTGCTCTTTTTCCTAGCCTTGGATTTAGACATGCTACTCTCAGATCCCTTGTCAAACAACCTTCATTTTTGATCCGTTCCTAGCGTAACCAATACGAGTCTTGCCTGCTCTCATACTTGGTCTTCCTCCTAACCTCATTGGATAGAAGAGATGTAGTAACTTCTTCTAGCTTCATTGTTTCTTTCTCGTACAACAATATTGTCACCAAGTTTTCATACGATTCAATAAGTGAGGTAAGAAGCAAAAGGGCCTTGTCTTCTTCCTCTACCTTGACATCAACTTTCCCTAGTTGATCCAAGATACTGTTGAACACATTTAGGTGTTCTAGGAGATTCCCACCTTCTTCCATCTTGAGCCCGTACAACTGTCGCTTTAGTTATAGCATTGTAGTTAAGCTTTTTCCCAAACAAAGCTTCTCTAGCTTATCCCAAATAAAGATTCCCACCTTATTCAGCTTATTATTAATATGAATATTATGAATTCTATTATAATTATTTTTCTACTTCTAAGAATTTTTTAAATTTATTACATAAATTCGTTATTTTAACTATTTAAAATTTTGTCATGTTAAATATTTTTTTATTTAAATATTTAAATAATATGTAAAATATTTAAAAAAAATTATTAGTTGAATTTTATTTATTTTAATGTTATTATGTAATATTAAATATTTTGTTATATTATTTAGCTATTTTTAATGTTTTTTGTTTAAAATTTTTAGTTATTGAAATATTTAAATAATGTTTTATTTTTAATATTAACTTTATTATTTAAATAACATTTAAGTTGAATAATTCGTAAAATTATAATTTATATTGTTACTACATAATTTCATGATGAATTTTGTAAAAGTATTGAATTATAAATAATACAAATATTATTAAATCTATCACTTTTTTGTGTTTTGAATAAATATTTTAAATTTAGTTTATAATTTCATTATAATATTTAAATAGTCCTGGATTTTTTAATTGAAACTTTCTTTAGATAGATATAGATAACAAGTGGGGGAGAGGATTAATAGGAATTAGAGATAGTTAATGAGAGAATCTCTCTACTAAATTAGAGATAATTTAAGAGATAAATAGGAGTTAGAGATAATTTAGGAGATAAATAGGAATTAAAGACAATTTAGGAGGAAGTAGGGGAAAGTGATGACACTTGGCTAAACATTAAAAAAGGAAATCCCTCTTTTATTATGATTGTTTGAAATAGTTAAGCATATGTGATTTCCTTATTGGTTTAATGGGTAATAATGTGGAATTAAAAAAAAAAACAAAAAATTAGGAAGGGGGTTTGAAACAATGAGAGGTATGGTGATGTGGACAGACCAAATATTGAGGGAAGAGACGATGGCGATACTCACACTACACTAGATAGATCTGAAATTCCTCGAATTTGAAAGTTCTCTATGACAAAGACATTTCTAAAATATGATGGAGACAGAGAGGGCTTTAGCTACAAAGCTGAAATTGATATGAACTATGATGGGAGAAAATTCTTTGAGTACATATTTGAAAGGGTGAAAGACTTAAACATACCTTCAATTTTCAGAAATTGACATAAAGATACCTTGTGGTTTTAAAATGGACTTAAACATACCTTATGACTTTTACCCTTCATTTTCTTTTAAATTTTCAAAAAGCAATAAAAGAATCGCTGAAAGTAATTTGATTTACATAAAAGTCTTCTATTAGGCTGCGTTTATTTGGGTGGAAAATCGAACCGGGGTAAACTTTACACCCCGGTTCGATTTTACATATGTTTGGTAAGCACGTAATTTTATACCGAAAATCGGTGTAAAACTCCACTTTACACCGATAATCGATGTAAATTATACATCGATGTAAAACTCATCGGTTCTATCATCGAGGTAAACTCCTCTCACTCTACCCTGGCTGTCTCGCGTGTCTCTCTGCTCCGTTCTTCGTCTACTCCGTTAGCTCTCTCGCCAGTGCCGCTACTTCTCCGCCGAATATCCAGTAATCTCTCTCTCACCCCCTCTCAGTTTTCCCTCTCACTCACACACTCTCTCTCTCTCTCATTGATCTGCTCTCTTTATTGCAGATCCCAGCCTATATTCGAAATCAATCCCAGCCACAAGGCTCAAGGAGGCCAGGTTGCACCCAAGGTTCCGACAGTTAATCATTAACATTGCACAGGTTCGCTTTGATTTCCTTATCTATTCTTCTGTTTTTCATTGTGCTTGTTTGATTGCACTCTATTCGAATGTTGCTTCTTGTTTTGTGTCAGCTTCTACGGAGTTGGGTTTTGATTTCATTATCAATTTCTTTTCGTGAGATTGTGTAATTTTATATGGATTGATCAAGGGTTTCTGTGAATGCCTACATTCTAAAGGAATTCTCCTTGTTTTCAATGTGCATTTCCCTGTATAATTCGATGGAAGTATTTGATAGAGCTTGTAGCCCTAGGAATCATCTACCATAACCTCCTTCCTCTTCTGATGAATGCTTTGGATGACCAAGCTACAACCAGAATAGACAAATCACCTGGCATTACAAAAACTTTAAATCAATAATATTAATTAACAGGTAGAGTCTAACTTTAACTTGCTGAAGAAGAAGAAGAGATTTCTCTTTTAGTCTCTCTACCAAACAAAAAGAAAAAAGCCCAATGCTGGTTGTTGTTGATAGTATTCTTACTCTGGATCGTTTAAAATCTAGACCTCAAATCTAGAGGATTTCACTTGTCAAATGGCCTTTCCTTGCACCCTTCATCTATAACCATAATAAGGTGGTAGCTATTCTGTTTCAGGCACAAAAAAAGCCCATTCATCTATTGTTTATTTATTAGTTTTATTTGTTTAATTTTTGTCCATCTTTTTTAATATTTGGAATGTCATGGAATGTGCTAATCCACATGGCAAG
Source organism: Nelumbo nucifera (assembly GCF_055504915.1). Classification (NCBI taxonomy): domain Eukaryota; kingdom Viridiplantae; phylum Streptophyta; class Magnoliopsida; order Proteales; family Nelumbonaceae; genus Nelumbo; species Nelumbo nucifera. Next base: position 59,509,464 of record NC_142651.1, on the reverse strand, counting down.
GAGTTTCAGCGGATTCAAGAATCTGACTTGTGGTTGTTTATTTATTTATTGATTTTTATATGATTTATATGATATTGGAGTGTTGTGAGATATGCTAGGAGTTTTAGGGGATTTTGTGAATCTATCACATAGAGATTTTAATTTTATTTTAAATCATGATGTTTAATATTGGAGTGCAATGAGATGTGCTAAGTGCTAACCCACATAACAAGGATGTTTATTATTGTTCTGCCCTTAGTTGAAAGTTATTGCAAGTGTTGAGGTTTGAGACTTTGAGGCCTTCTATGGTTTTTCCAACAACAAACTTATCTTGAACTCCCCTTAGTGAAGAGCATGCAAATGCAATGTAGCCTGCAATTTCTAATATGTCATCTTGCTCTGTTTTGCTTAATTGTTGTGTATGATTTGTATATTGTATATTTTAATTTGGAGATCATGTCTTCATTTTAGTCCTGCCATAGTGTCACGTCAAGGAGATTAATTATTAACAGGTTTGGGCCATAACCACAGATCAAGCCCCAAAACTACCTGAATATCTAACTTGATCTCTGTCACTTATAGTAGGCCCAAGCCAGGTCAATTGTACGCAGATTCAATCCTTTAACCTCTTTGCAATGGTCATATGAACCTAACTAATTTCTGTTTTGTTTGCTTAAGGTAGTCAAAACCCACATTCCAGTGCATGGTCATATGACCATTCCAGTGCAATGGTCATATGAACCTAACTAATTTCTGTTTTGTTTGTGGATCACTTAAAGTGAGAGCTTTAGGTAATGTGAATCCAAATACCCCTGACTGGTGACCCATTTGGTGCTTTCTCATTTCTCAACATGATCCAAGGCCCAGTGATAAATCATAAATGGTTTCCCCACAAATAGCAGCATCCGAAATTGCTTTTTTCATCTGAAGTGCAATATGGGAAAATGTCCTATATTAGGAACAGCCTGGTTAGAAGAGGCATGACCCTAGATTCCACTACATGCACCCTTTGTGAGTTGTGACTCTATGGAGGAAATGATAAATCTTTGCTGCTCGATTGAAGATTTTCTACACAAATATGGTCCCACTGCATAAAACTTTTTGGGGTCTCCTGGTGTTTATCATACTCTATCATGGATCATTTCAAGTGCTAGAAATTAAAAGGCCTAAGCAGAAGGTGATGAGGCACAATCTGGCCGGTCTTAGCTGTCAATGATCTTGCCTCTGAACTGAGTAACAGGGACCTGAAACGGAAGGAGAAGAGAAGCTCCGGGGAGAACCCGGCGTAAGGTTTCCGAAGCTCAAGTTAGAATCCTTCAAAGGCAAGATGAACCAGATAGCGCAAAAGTTAGCATACCTCGTTTCTGGGGGGTAGGAGCCTTTTATAACCACCTCGCGCACTCACTCCCAGGCTTCTGTCAGATCGGGCATGATTACTTCTGAACTCCAGCCAGTTCGGATGTCATTTCCTCTGGCCGGTTAGAACCGCCACTGTTCCTTTGTTAGAGCCGTCTCTGCGGTTAGTAACGACGGTGGCAGGTGGTGGCAGCAGGAGGCCATTTGAAGTGTGGCTGTCAGGCGTCAGATCCCAAATCAGTCAGGTGCGTCGCCCAAGGATACGGACGTCCCTGGCGTCAGGTACGTTTGATCAGCCTGGTGTTTCGGAGGCGAAGTGTTGGAGTGAGCGAGATGTCTTGAGTTCGGTTTTGGGGAGTGTTCCGAGCTGCCACGGGCCAGCTCGGGTCACAGCTTTGCGAGGCTTGGGGCCCGTGTGCTCCTTGCAGGGAGCTCGGGTTCTCAGTAGGGAGCTCCAAGTTCTTAATAGGGAGCTCGGGCTCTTGGCGGGGAGCTCGGGCTCTTTTCAGGGAGCTCGGACTCCCAGGAGGGAGCTCGGGTTCTCCAGGGAGATCGGACTCCTAGTAGGGAGCTCAGACTCGGTAGGGAGCTCGGGCTCCTAGCGGGGAGCTCGGGCCCTTGGTGGGGAGCTCGGGCTCCTAGTAGGGCGGTCTGGAGTTCGGGCTCAGTAGCGAGCTTGGACTTTGCTTTCGGTGCTTGCTTCGGGCGCTCTATTGTCCCAAGTTGCTTGTTTCTGCCACGTGTTGGGTAACTGCGAGGTCGGGCCAAATTTCCCTTCATCAATTGCCCCCCACTCCCTGCGACAAGGGTCTCGTCTTGGCGCGGGGAGTTTGCAAGGTAGCAGGAGGGTTTTGGTCCGTGCTGAGCGCGCTTGCTCTAATTTGATTTTCAAAAAAGGGTGCGCGTTTGGGAGTCGTGACGGCAGTTGTTCGGGAGTTGCGCTGCAGACGCTTTTATTGCGAGGAGACGTGCGACGACACCCCGTCAGTTTCGAGAAGGTGCGTGCTGACACCCGTCCTCTGACAGGACGTGCGCGACGCTCCGTCAGTTTCGGAACGCCGTGCGCTGATTGGTCTCAGAAGACATGCGGTCTAGCGCGGCTGTGGGCCGTTGGATTGGCTTCGATCTGGGCCGTCGCTTTTCGGCCGCTGTGGATATAAATAGCGTGCGGGGGGGGGGGGGGGGGGGCGTCCTTGCTACCGTTGTACATCTTGAGCTCGCGCCTAAGATTCAGCTCACGTCCAGGCTTTTCAGCTCGCGTCCCAGGTTCCTTGTTCGAGCTTTCGTGGTCTGCTCCAGTCTTCTTCCCAGGTGAGTGCTTTTGGAATCCCGTTCCGTTTCCCGATGTCTAGTTTGGAGGGTTCAGACTGTTCAAGCGGGTCCGATGTAGGTTCTACGAACCAGTTTGCGTCCCCCGGTAGTTCAAGTGAGCCTGATGTAGGTCCTGAGGAAGGGGTCGGGCCTACGGCCCGAGGTGCTTCGGGTAGGTCGACGTCTACCTCCCGTCGTGACCGGGTTGTAGATCAGTTCGGCCCTTCGACTATGACGCCTGAGGAACTTCAAACCCTCGTAGACTACTACGACTTGCCCGGGGAGCACGGTTACTTCATCCCTACGGGCAGCTTCCCTTGGGAACATGGTCCTGATGAGATCGTGATTTTCCGGGAACAGCTCGCCGCAGGGCTGCGACTGCCCTTTCACCCTCTTCTTGTCGAGGTCCTAAACCACTTCGGTGTGACGGTCGGCCAGCTTCACCCGAACTCTATTAGGAACTTAGTGGGGACGATCTCTTTATTTTGCGACGAGAACTTTCCTCTGGATCTGGAGATTTTCTCTTCCATTTTAATGTTGAAAAAGTAAGCGGGTCCCCTTCTTGGGCGTAGGCGGGCATACTACCTGTCCCCTCGCCCGGGCTTCAAGCTCTTACACGGACTCCCTGATAAGGTACCGGCGTGGAAGCGGGACTATTTCGGGGTGCGAAGTGCGTTGGGGTGGCCGTTTCAGACCGGCTGGGGGATGGCCACTCCCGATTCCGGCATCACACTTGATAAGGAGACGGCGAAGGGCCTCCGGCAATGGGCGCGGCTTGGGCTGGATTGTCAATGGTATCTGACGAAGGCCAAGCTTATTGCTACGGGCCTGAGTTCGGGTAGGTTCTTTCCCTAGTGATCCTGTCTTGCTCTTCTTTTACGTGTCTTACTGATGCCGAACTCCTTTTCGCAGGTACGATGGACTTTCGAGGGACCCGAGGTGGGCACTTGTTCCAGGGCATGAAGAGGAGAAAACGGGTGGCTAAGCGAGCTCGCGCCGAGCCATCCCAGGGGGCGGAGCCCGAGGTGCCGGACTATCCGGCAGAGGAGCCCGAGATGGTTCCTCCTACGCAGGAGCCGGCGGGGGCTCCTTATGCCGAAATCACACACACGGGGGCTCCTGCCTACTCCGAGTCTGCCCATACGCGAGCTGGGCCGTCAGGCTCGGAGGCCCCGGGGGACTTCAGGAGCGTGCTGTCGCCTGTTCATGCTCTTCAACGGAGTAAGGAGGCGATGTTTCCCGAGGAAGTTGCGGCATGGACCGAGCTCCCTCTGCACCAAGTGGCCTGTCGTGCTGTTACTCATGCCATGGTGGAAAGTGCTCCCTTCTTTAGAGTTCGGCTTTTATTCTTCTATTCGTTCCTTTGATCCCGTTTTCCTTTGATAGGTGAACTCTTCCATTCACGCTTTGGCGAACCAGGTGGAGAGATGCTTGAGGCAGGCGCGAGCTGCCGAGGAGAATGCTTGTGCTGCTAAGGCTACTGCTCGCCGCACGCGGTCTAGGCAGGTGAGGTCTCAGAGAGATGCCGAGGCCATGGGAGTGGTGGTGAAGCATATGGCGGAATTAAAGCTGGACCTGGAGCACCAGGTCGAGTATCTTCAGGAGGATATCAGGGAGAGGACTCAGATCTTCTCTCAAGGCATCAAGGACGCGAAGAAGAAAGCTGTTAGTGATTACATTGCTTCGCCTGATTTCGATGATCTGATGGTGGACTCCTACAGGGGGGTTTCAAGCTAAGCCGGTGGATGATCCGGAATACGTACCCCGACCTCGATACCAGCGCCATATCCACTTCGCGCATTACTCAAGAGATGGCTAATGCTGCGGATGCCGAACCGGACTCCGAGGGGGAGGCAGGTCCTTCGGGCGTTGTCGAAGTGGCTTCTGATAATGATGAAGTGGCCCCTGGCTTGTAAATTTTTTTTTTGAATGTACACATCTATCTGAAATGAAATGGCTTTTGTTTAAGTCTGGTTGTCTTCGAGCTACGTTTTTTGCCGAACTGACCATTTCGGTCCTTCAGTTCGTTTTCTGACGGCTGTTTTTCTGGTCGTCGTCGAGCTGCGTTTTTTTCCGAACTGACCATTTCGGTCCTTCAGTCCGTTTTCTACCTAGGCTTCGGGGTGCTTGCCTTGGTGGTTTATAGGTAGTATCTTCTTAAGTTGACGACGTTCCATGCTCGGGGTACTTGTTTTCCTTCTAGGGTTCCGAGCTCGTATGCTCCCCCATCGAGTGCTTTCATTACTCTGTAGGGTCCTTCCCAGTTTGGTCCAAGTTTCCCTATGCCGGGTTCGGGCACCATGACCTTACGGAGAACCAGGTCGCCGACGCGGAAGTTCCTCTTCTTTACTCGCGCGTTGTAGTACCGAGCTACCTTTTGTTGGTAGGCCGCAGTTCGGATGTGCGCGAGGTCTCTCACTTCGTCCAGTAGGTTGAGGTTGGTGCGTAACTCGCCCTCGTTTGTCTGTTCGTCATACGCTTCTAGTCGCAACGTAGGCACTTCGATTTCCGCCGAGATCACTGCTTCGGTGCCGTAGGTGAGGTTAAAGGGGGTCTCACCTGTGGCGGTTTTTTTCGTGGTTTGGTGTGCCCATAGTACACTTGGTAGTTCGTCTGCCCACAAACCTTTGGCTCGGTCCAATCGCGCTTTCAGTCCGCGGAGGATGGCTCTGTTCATTACTTCTGTTTGGCCATTTGCCTGTGGGTGTGCGACCGATGTGAAGTTCTGACTAATTCCCATACTTCGGCACCATTCTTGGAACTTGATATCTTCGAACTGTTTGCCGTTGTCGGAGATCAGTACCCGAGGTAGCCCGAAGCGACATACAATGTTCTTCCAAAAGAAGTTTTGTATGTTTCGGGCTGTAACTATTGCCAGGGGTTCGGCTTCTATCCACTTTGTGAAATAATCTACTGCCACCACTAGGAATTTTCTCCCGCTTATCGCTGGTGGGAATGGCCCCAGGAGGTCGATGCCCCATTGGGCGAAGGGCCATGGACTGGTGAGGTATTTGAGGTCGGCAGCGGGCTGATGGTGGATGCTGGCATGCTTCTGACACTTGTCGCATTTTCTAACGAGTTCGATTGCCTCTGTCTTCATCGTTGGCCAGTAGTATCATTGTCGAAGTGCCTTTTGGGCGAGGGCTCTGCCCCCTAGGTGTCCGCCGCACAAGCCTTCATGGATGTCGCGGAGTACCAGCTCGGCTTCGGCTGGGCGCAAGCATCGCAGATAGGGGAGCGTGTAGGATCGTCGGTACAACCGTTCGTCTATCATGACATATTTGGCTGCCTGGCGCTGCACCCTCTTGGCTGCGTTGCGGTCTGCGGGGAGGGTTCCGTCTAACAGGAAGCTCGCGAGTGGGTCGATCCAGCTCGGCTCTGCTTCGGTGACGGGAGCGACCTCTTCTGCCCCACCGAGAATGCTAGGCCGAGGTAAGTCCTCTACGTACACGGTTCTCCTGGCGTTGTGGCTCATGCTAGCCAGTCGGGACAGGGCGTCGGCCTCAGCGTTCTCTGACCTCGGGATTTGCTTGATGAAGTGCGACTTGAAGTTGAGCAGAGCTTCCTTTACTTTTGCCAAGTACGCAATCATAGTGAGCTCGCGTGCTTCGTACTCGCCTGTAACTTGGTTGACTACGAGCTGGGAATCACTGCAGATAACCATGTGCTTTGCTCCGACCTTGTGCGCTAGGTTTAGCCCGGCTATCAGTGCCTCGTACTCCGCCTCGTTGTTGGATGCCGCGAACTCAAAGCATAGTGCGTATTCCAGTTTTGTTCCGCTCGGGCCGCGTAGCACTATTCCAGCCCCGCTGCCTTGTTGGTTCGAGGAGCCATCTACGTGAAGGATCCATGGCTCCTCATCCTAGTTCGCGCTTGGTCTAACCAGGAGGGAAGCCACACTGGCTGCTACTTCACGGGGTTCGGACTCGTTTGGCTTGGGAGCTCCGAGTTCGCCCGAACTGGGGATCTCGGGCTCGATCGGCTCAGGGGCTTCGAGGCTAAACGTGCACTCTGCGATAAAATCTGCCAAGGCTTGGGCCTTAATGGCAGTTCTTGGCTTGTACTGGAGATCGTACTCGCTGAGTTCGATGCCCCACTTCGTCAGCCGGCCGAAAACCTCGGGTTTGAGTAAAACTTGTCTCAGAGGTTTGTCGGTCAGGACGATGACGGTGTGAGCTTGGACGTACGGGCGGAGTTTCCGTGCTGCTACCACCAGAGCATACGCTAGCTTTTCTATCTGCGGGTACCTTGTCTCTGCTCCCTGCAAGATTTTACTAACATAATATATGGGTCGTTGGACCCGGTCTGCTTCCTTTACTAGTACCGAACTGACCACCTCGTCGCTAACCGAGAGGTATAGTTCTAAGACTTCGCCTTCCTCGGGCCGAGCTAAGGTTGGCACACTGGCGAGGTAACCTTTTAGCTCGTCAAACGCGAGCTGACAGTCTTGGGTCCATTCGAACCCTTTGCCTTTGATTGCTTTGAAGAAGGGTAGGTAGCGATCTGCCGACTTGGACATGAAGCGGCTTAGGGCGGCTATACGGCCGTTTAGCCTCTAGACTTCTTTTATTTTCCGAGGTGGTCTCATATCTAGGATGGCTTTTATTTTGTCCGGGTTGGCCTCGATGCCGCGTCGATTGACAACGTAGCCCAGGAATTTGCCCGAGGTGACGCCAAAGACACATTTGTTGGGGTTCAATTTCATGTTATACTGACGCAGGATTTGGAAGACAGAATCTAAGTCTTGTATTAATTCTTGTGAAAACTGTGTTTTGACGACCATGTCGTCTACATAGCATTCTATCTTTGTGCCGATCAGGGGCCGAAACAGCCTATTTACAAGTTTTTGGAAGGTCGCCCCGGCGTTTTTTAACCCGAAGGGCATGACCTTGTAACAGTATAGACCGAACTGGTTATGAAGCTGGTTTTTTCCTCGTCGGATTGGTCCATCCGGATTTGGTTGTAGCCTGAGTAGGCATCCAGGAAGCTTAGCAATTCATGTCCCGAGGTCGCGTCCACTAGGCGGTCGATCCTAGGAAGGGGGAAGCAGTCTTTCGGGCAAGCTCGGTTCAGGTCGGTGTAGTCGACGCACATGCGCCACTTGTCGTTCGCCTTTTTCACTAGCACCGGGTTGGCCACCCAGCTCGGGTAATGGACTTCCCTTATGAAGTCTGCCACGAGGAGCTTCTCGACTTCCTCGTCGACCGCTTTCCAGCGCTCTGGGGCTAAGTTCCGTTTCTTCTGTCTAACGGGTCTGACTAAAGGGTCAATATTAAGTTTGTGAGTTATAAGACCAGGGTCAATGCCGGGCATATCGGCCGCGGACCATGCAAAAATATCTAAATTTTGGAGTAAAAAACTTACCAGTTCGGTCCGTAGGGGTTCTTTGACAGAAGCACCGATCTGGAGTGCGCGAGCTGGGTCCGTAGGCGAGGTCGGGATCGCGACTGTTTCTTCTGTGGGCGAGGCTCATTCTTCGCCTTGCTCCGCGGGCCACTCCAGATCGAGGTCGCCGGCCGCCTTGGTCTTTTCCTTTAGGGCGGCGACGTAGCACTTGCGGGACTCGAGCTGGTCGCCCCGCACTACCCCCACACCGAAGTCCGTAGGGAATTTCATGGCCAAATAGTAGGTGGAGACCACCGCCCGCAGGATATGCATGATTGGCCGCCCTATTATGGCATTGTATGGGGAGGGGGTCGCGACCACCAGGAAGTTGTGGTTGAGTCTGACCGCACAAGGCCACGTGCCGACTTCCACAGGCACCGTTATTTTTCCAAGGGGCCTGACTTCCTCTCCGCTGAAGCCCACCAGGGGAGTGCTTGCAGGGCTTAGTTCGCTCCTCGGCAGCTGTAGCCGATGAAACGCCGATTTGAAGAGGATGTCCGCCGAGCTGCCTGAATCTACAAGTACGCGCCTAACCTCGAAGTCGCTGATCCTTAGTTTAATGACAAGCGCGCCATCGTGAGGGTAGCGAACTCCTCGCGTGTCGTCTTCTGTGAAAATGATTGGCTCCTCGGTCTTTGGCCTTTTCGGAGGGTTCCGCTCCTCGAGGACCGCTTCGCGAACTGAAGTCCGGGTTGCCGCCGATGTGCATCCCGCTACCACCGAACCTCCCACAATTACATGGATGGTTCTCCGAACTGGCCTTTCTGCCGGAGGCTGTCGTTGCATCTGTTCGGCAGGCCTGCCGCTAGTTTCGGGGGCGTCCTTTAAGTGCTCGCCTGGCTGATCTGCTTTATTGCTATTATTGTTGTGCTGTACAAAGTTTCTTAAGTATCCGTGACGGATGAGCCCCTCTATCTTGTCTCAGAGGTTATTGCACTGCTTGGTACTGTGACCATGGTCCCTATGGAAACTACAATACAAATTCTTGTTTCTTTCGTTCGGATTTCCCTTTAGGCGAGGTGGCCATTTCACGTAGGGGGTGTCCTTGATCGTCATTAGGATCTCGGTCCGCCTCGTGTTCAATGGCGTGTAATCCGTTTGAACTGGCAGGGGAGCTCGGAACGATTGGTTCGGTTTTGGGTCTCGGGCCGGGTTTTTTCGGTCGGCCGAGCTAGAGGGCTCGCCGTCCCTCTTTCTTTTCTCGTTTCCGCCCTCGGTTCTTTGGTTGATTTCCTCCTCAGTTCTCATGAACTTGTCCGCGAGCTTGAGGAACTCGGCCACGGTCGCGGGCTGGTTAGCTACCATGTGCCACTTGAATTCCTTGTGCGTCACCCCTCTTTTTGCTGCGGCGAGCTGCACCGCGGGGTCTAACCGAGGTATCTGTAAGCATGCCTCATTGAATCGTTTGATGTAGCCCCGTATGGGTTCTCCTTCCCTTTGGACTACCCCGAAGATGCTTTCCTCTGCTCTGGGGCACCGTTTGTTGGTGACAAAGTGTGCAGTGAAGACCTGCACGAACTGAGCCCAACACTTTATCGATCCGGGGGCCAGGTTCCTGTACCAAGTGCGGGCTACCCCCTTGAGGGTGGTGGTGAAAGCCACACACATGCATGATTCGCTGGCTCTGGCGAGGTGCATTTGGGACTGGAAAGCGTCCACGTGGTCGTTGGGGTCGAAGGACCCGTCATACTTGTCTAGGGGCGGGAGCTTGAAATCTCTGGGCAGGGGGACTGCCAGGAGTTCTGATGCGAGGGGGGAAGGAACTGAGAGAATCGGGGCAACTCCTACCTCGTCTGAGCTCGTCTCGCCTTTGCCTCTGAGCTCTGACAGGACCTGGGTGGCGGTTCGTCGACCTCGACGGCGCCTTCGCTGCTGAGTGGGCCTTGTGTTGGCGCTGCTGGCCTCCGTGTTGCCGAGCTCGATGGGCCCGGAGTGCTGGTAGTCCGTTGCTGCCAGTGCGCCGAATCGGTTTTCCACCAGTGGGGACTCCGGTTTGGAGCCCCGAGGTGCCGATCTCGCGGGCGAGGTTCCCGATCCGCCTGCGAGCCGCGAGGCGGGGATGACTTTTCTTTCTCTCCGGCCTGGGGATGAGGCCTGACTGTTTGGGGGATTCTGGGGCCTAGAGGCCTTTCCTTGGTGGAGGCGCCCATCCTGCGGAGAGGCCTTGATTGGCTTCGGGGCAGGGTGGCGAGGTGGAAGTAGTGGTTGGTTCGGTGTCAGTTGGGGGAACTGCTGTTGATAGTGGTACTGGGAGAGGTTGTGCAACACTTGGTGCTGGTGAAGCTGGTGTTGCTGGAACTGTTGCATCTGGGCTTGCATTGCCTGCATGCACTGCATTAGGTCGTCCAACCGATTCTGGCTAGCTGCCAGGGGGACGGCGGTTGGTTCAGTGAAGGTAGTCTCAATGGGAAGAGGGAAGGGGATGTTTGCGGCCGGTAGGCTTACAGGCGCCACTGCTTGTGGCGTAGTCAGATTGGGGATTCCATCCACTGAGAGGGGGATGGTGAACTGCCCAACACACACCACGGGAACTTGGGGCTGTTCCCCGGTGGTGTTTGTCTCTGTGCCGCGTCCGGCGTTGCTGGATGAGGCCATGAGTATTGAATTTTTCAAAGAAGAAGAAAAGGGTATGAAAGTTTTGGAGGGAGGCCTTTTGAAGCATTCCCACAGACGGTGCCAATTGATGAGGCACAATCTGGCCGGTCTTAGCTGTCAATGATCTTGCCTTTGAACTGTGTAACAGGGACTTGAAACGGAAGGAGAAGAGAAGCTCTGGGGAGAACCCGGCGTAAGGGCTCCGAAGCTCAAGTTAGAATCCTTCAAAGGCAAGATGAACCAGATAGCGCAAAAGTTAGCATACCTCGTTTCTGGGGGGTAGGAGCCTTTTATAACCACCTCGCGCACTCACTCCCAGGCTTCTGTCAGATCGGGCATGATTACTTCTGAACTCCAGCCAGTTCGGATGTCATTTCCTCTGGCCGGTCAGAACCGCCACTGTTCCTTTGTTAGAGCCGTCTCTACGGTTAGTAACGACGGTGGCAGGTGGCGGCAGCAGGAGGCCGTTTGAAGTGCGGCTGTCAGGCGTCGGATCCCAAATCAGTCAGGTGCGTCGCCCAAGGATACGGACATCCCTGGCGTCAGGTACGTTTGATTAGCCTGGTGTTTCGGAGGCGAAGTGTTGGAGTGAGCGAGATGTCTTGAGTTCGGTTTTGGGGAGTGTTCCGAGCTGCCACGGGCCAGCTCGGGTCACAGCTTTGCGAGGCTTGGGGCCCGTGTGCTCCTTGCAGGGAGCTCGGGTTCTCAGTAGGGAGCTCCGAGTTCTTAATAGGGAGCTCGGACTCTTGGTAGGGAGCTCGGGCTCTTGGCGGGGAGCTCAGGCTCTTTTCAGGGAGCTCGGACTCCCAGGAGGGAGCTCGGGTTCTTCAGGGAGCTCGGACTCCTAGTAGGGAGCTCGGGCTCTTAACAGGGAGCTCGGACTCCCAGTAGGGAGCTCGGACTCGGTAGGGAGCTCGGGCTCCTGGCGGGGAGCTCGGGCCCTTGGTGGGGAGCTCGGGCTCCTAGTAGGGCGGTCTGGAGTTCGGGCTCAGTAGCGAGCTTGGACTTTGCTTTCGGTGCTTGCTTCGGGCGCTCTACTGTCCCGAGTTGCTTGTTTCTGCCACGTGTTGGGTAACTGCGAGGTCGGGCCAAATTTCCCTTCATCAGAAGGTATCCACTTTCAAGAGGACTACCCCCTTGACAGTCACATGGACCATGTGGCAAGAAAGCATTAGCAGAATTTTTTTATTTGAAACTGAAGCAATAGCAAAATTTTCAAGGACAGAAGCCAATCAACAGAGTTAGTATTGAGAAACACTATTGGAATACTTACATCCTAGCTATGCATACACTGGGCTTTGTTTTTTGAGTAATCCATACACTGGGATTTCAGGGCCTTAGGTTGAGCCCGACACCTTCTTTTTGTAATTAACTGATTATTTTATGTTTTCTATATATGCTTTTGGGTGCCATGAATAGGTCCTTGATATACAGGTTTTGAAGGCTCCCCTTCTTTCTATGATTAATTCAAAATTTTCTTTATCTTCTTCAAAAAATATAAACTAAATTTCCATGTAAAACATTTCTAAGAAAGGGAATATTTTCAAATGTCTTATTAAAGGAAAAGTAATATGTATCAGAATCACCAGATCCTCATTAGCCACGGTTTTTCCAATAGAAGAAGTTATTTAACTAATTTGAGAGTCCCTTGTCCCTCAGATTCTTCAATCATAAAATATGTGTTTGACAAAAGGAACATATGTTCTACATGGATCTTAAAGCATGAACATGTAGATAAAGAGATGTTCTCAATATGCAGCTGTAGTGATGTGTGGGTAGGTGTGGATAGGGTTCTTGCGGGTAGGAGATCCGAACATCGTTCTATGAGGAACAAATCTGGTCTCCTTGATACAGGTACAGTTCCTCAAGAGGTGGGACAGCTATAATTTAAATACATATTAAAAAAAATATACAATAATATCAGCCAATTGCATCACCACCTCTTCAGAATGGAGATAGTTTGAGATCAGATATGAAGAATCAAAATGATGAGGTCGCAGATGAGCCATGTCTTTCCCCCAAGATTGACCACCTAACGATGAATCTCTCCAACCTCGAGAGGGTTAGCTTTGGATTCAAAGATCCTATGGTTCCTCTTAGACCACAAGCACCAGCATACAAGAAAGGGGACCATAGAACTACAAGAAATTTCCCCTCCTGTTAAAGCACCTTGTAGGCCAAGCGTAGAACAGATCAAGGCTTTCAGGATGAGGAGTAACCCGACAGATGCCGATCGAACTGCCTTGCAGACTGAAACCACACCTTCTTGGAAAAGGGACAGTGAATCAAAAGATGGGCCATAGATTATTCATCTACCTCTTCCTTCAAACCATTAGGGATGGCAAGAAATACGGTATTCGCAAAAATTGCCCTTCTCATTTCTAAAGCATTTAAGCATCTTTGATCTTTGATCTCAAACACGTTTAACTTTTCCTTTCAATTTTTTAAATTCATCCCGCTCAAACTCGTTAAACTTATATGGCTTGTCTCGTCTGATTATCATATAATTGGACGGGTTTAAATGGGCTGGTTGGAGTATTACAAAAATAACATTAAAAAATTAATGAAAATGTTCTTCAAATGGTTAATGATGAAGACACCTATAATGGGACACAAGGGGAAGGGTTCGAATCAGGTTGAACATCCAAAAATTCCTACAAAATTGTCATCCCAAATGGTCCACAGATGATTAGGCCATTTTATACTTTTATAGTGAAACTTTCCACAGGTCTTAATATACAACTTGACAATCCAAATAAACACGACAACAACATATATAGTTGAATAAATGTGTTCAAAGTTCAAACTCAAATTTGGCCTAATTAATCTGTCAGTTGTTGATCCTTGTTTTATGTGGCAAATTAAAGGGCGGAAGAATCATTTATGGCTCATCTAAATGACTGCTGAATTAGCTGAACTAAATTACTTATAAATTCATCTTCTAGTGGATAAAATGGTCACATAGTGAATATAATTGGATAAACTAGTCAACCCAACATGCCATTCAGCAATTAAGACCCTGTTTAATTGCTTAATTACTAAAAGACAAACTCAAACAATTCAATAGGACCAATTCAACCAATCCCATTTCTTAGCTTTAACTAATAGTCTTGTTTAAAACACACGGCATATAAATTAGTGGATATATAATCCAGGGACGGGAATTACAAAGAACTAAAGTCTACCATCATGAGTTGGGTCAGTTGTCTACCGGTGGAAAATGGGAATCATAAGTTGGGTGGTTACAACTTAATGCCCTGTCGTTGTCATTATGAAGCCGAAAGGGCTTTTCTTAATGGTATTCCCATCAATACACATCTGATGAAATTTCAACATTGTTGAGCTCCAGCTAAAAGAAAACCACATTTTCCTTTTGACAAACCTGCCAACAAATTGCATTGATTTCTAAGCCTTTGCCCCAATTCATGAAAATTGCAAACAAAAACATACTCATAGTACAAGCTTGTCAAAGTAGGGAAAGTCTCTTTATGGCTGTATTCATTGTTGTTGCCAATGACCCTCTAGAGTTGGTTCTTTGGCTTCACTTTGCTACATAATGAAGGTGGGATTCATAAATTGGTCTCTCTCTATCTCTCTCTAATAAAATCTCCTTCAATTATTATATTTTTGTTTCTAAGTTCTATGGCTAATTTAGGCTCTCCATGATATGGCCAATGGGCTTCACAGGCGCCCTCTTATTTTCATCTCCCTTTGTTGGGAGTGCCTTATTTTCTAGCCCTGAGATTGGTCACTTTGTGTAAAAATAATGCCAAAGGTCAGGACATATCCAGTACCCCTCTTAAGTAGAGTTGTAAAGTGGGCCGGATTGCATGCAGTTCAGCACAGCCTAGCACGATTCAAGCCGTGCCAGCCTGGCCTAAACGCCCATGCCATGCCGGGCTTGGGTTTTGAGGTCTATGAGCCAGTATGATACAGCATAAAAATTGGGTCGCGTGGAACTGACTAATTTATTTAACAATACATGTATATTCAATTTCATTATACTATTTTGTTATAATTTTTTTCCAATTTCATTTTATTATTTCATAATATAAATAACTGTATACATTAAAATAAATATAGAAAAAAATTTAATTTTTTTTTTCAATTTTGTTGTCTATGTTATTAATTTATTTTTAACTTTTTTCATTTTTTAAATTTTTCTAAAATAATCATTCCACCCACGGACCGGCCCAGACCAGATCCACTTGGATCGGGCCATGGGCCATGCCAAGCTTCCCTTTTGAGAGATTCTGGGCCAATCAGGGACAGACCGCAAAAGTGGGCCGTGCCTGCCCAGCACGGCCCATATTATACCTCTGTTCCCAAAGACTCTTAGCCAGCTGATACCAACATTGAGTAATAACCTTTGCTCCTACATCTAAAGGAAATAATTTATAGAGGTGTTTCAAATTAAAAAAGTCCACTGGTAGGATATGGAGATGATTTGGGCTAATGTTGACAGCGTGGTCAATTCCCAAGACGCGTTAACCGTGAACATAAGGTAAACGTCAGCACAACATCAATACATTCTAGAACGCAACGACTGCATTAGACGGACAAATGGAATTAGAATGGACTTTATCAAGCTTAACATTGACATCATGTTTATCATCTTTTTTTTACTAAGGGTCTGTTTGGTTTGCAGAAATATGGGTCTGGAAACAGAATCGGAATGGGCTTATTTCGATTCCAACTGTTTGGTTGGGTGGAATTGGAATCTCATTCCTGTTCTTGCTAGAATGGCATTTTCCCATTTGAGGGAATGACAATTCCCTGCCCCTCCCTTGGGAATGAAATCCCATTCCTGCTGATTTTAATTCCCATTCCCATTTCTGTCTGAACTAAACGGACTATGTGAATCGACCATTCCGATTCTAATTTTGGAAGATTTCGATTCTGATTCTAACTATAAACCAAACGAACCCTAAAATTCAAAATGTCACAACATATCAGTTTTCAAATTCATGAATAGCTTAATACAAAGAATTAGAAGATTTCAATATTTTCAAATTTTAATTGTGATGTGGCAAGAATTCTCTCAAGTTGTTACCAATACATATAATAATTTGTATATTAAGAATATTGATACTTTAAACTTTGTCTATTATTATTTCATTCAAGAAATTACAATCTCTTGGTGGCATTATCCCCATGGACCCCACCTCAGGTATCTGCCAATATTGTCAAACTCGGGTTGGATAGAACCAGAATGCTGATTGGTTCACGATTTTATCAATTAACCGGGTGGTTAATGTAGGAAAATATGTGTAGTAATATGGCTGTCGTAGAGATCAAACCAGAATCCAAACAAACCACTTCCAAACTATAGGAAATTAAAATAGTAATCTGATAAAAATAGATAAAAGCTTATCGGTAGTAGCTGAGTTGCGGCAAGTGTTAATTAACCTTAAAATCGATTTTGCCGTCTCTTGGAATATTTTCATTGGTGCAGAAAGTTTTTGGTGGTCGGTCTCCGGGATATAATAACTCTTAGCATTGGCGTTGTGTGCACTTACAATCCAAAACAGCGAACCAGTTTGTTATGTACACCCAACACAATTTAACAATGAGAAAAACCCAGAGTGGGAGAGAGAGTAAAACACAAAGAAGAATAGCAATTTTCGATGTACACTAATCACAGAAAATTTAGCCATTAAGTAGGCTTAATGCCAAAACAGCATTGTCTCCCATTAACATTGGGAGTTCTCCTACGATTAGGAGAATGCGGTGGTTACAAAATGAACGTTAGAAAACAGACCCTTAATTAAAACATTAAAGCTTTAAAAAAAAAAAGAAAGAAAATAAATAAATGAAAGTTACCTTGAACCTACACGTGCAGTAAGACACGACACGAGGTGACAGGTGGTGCACATGTGTGTTAGCCCAACCCAGCCCGGCCTAGCATGTGTATGCATACGTTAGTCTTAAGTGCATTCTCTCCACAAGCCCATAGGATACAAACTAAAAGTACAAGTTTATAGATAAACTCAAGAGGAATGATCTTTTTAATGATAAAGTACAAAAAGTAACAAGAATTAATTTGAATCACACATAAACCAAAAACAGATACCAATCCAACGAATGAAAATTATTAATTAACCAGGACTCGAAAAAGATCATCGACAGAAAAAATAAAATAAAATAAGAAACAGATCATGGATCACTAATTCAACCATCGGTTCTAGAATGAGACTAAAAACACTGGTCCCTTAGAAGGCTGATAATTGGCATCTATATTACTTTACTTATTACCCTTGCTTGCTATGAAACTTAAAATATTAGATAGAGGAGGACAATTCGGTAATTAACAAGAAAAATTAAATTTGGATCCTTGTAATGGTGGGCCTTCATCCATGAAATATAAAAAAAAATTGCAACTTATGGGGGCCCAGCCCATCTATTGGTCTCATGGTTCCCCTCCCACGCGACATGTACATCTCAGCGTGAATAGTGAACACCTTCCGTATTTTTCATCAGGAGATGTTCCCCAGTACACGGTTAGATGTGGTGTTGGGCGCTGATATTAACTCCCCTCCCACTGGCCCACACCAAAGCAAAGCAAAGACGCTCCTGTTGTCCGTTGAAAAATGAAAACAAAGCGTTCCGCCTTCCGCGTTGGTTGGGGGTGATAGGATTAGTATTAGGTGGAGAAGGTAGGCCATCATTTGGGTCTACCAAATTGCGGGCCCAAGGTTTGATCCAAGACCCGAATTCCATCTCCCTAACCCAATCAGCACCCGCCGCGTCATTTACGTCATTGTAACTACCATCGGAAGTAATGCTACAGATTTGACGTGGTGTGTATCCTTTATTGGCCCAGTATTACGAGTCGATCAGCAGACGATCGAGACTCGTGATTAGATTACTTTTGAAGAATTTTCTTTGCTTCTTACGAACGGGACTCTTCCTCCGGTCATACTTTTGAATTTTGAAAGAAAAAAAGTAGCCACTACATACCTAGTCAAAAGACACTAATACCCTTCATTTATCTAATAATTGCACCTTTTTCTTTTTCTACTCTGCCACTTAAGCACCACTGAGTGGCATTTTCGTTATTACCCATCTAAAGAAAGAGTGAAATATTAAATTGATTTATATTTTTCAGCAACTTATTATAAAATAATTCCTCTCTGCAACTTCCGCCGAACATTTCTTTGTCCTCGCAACAAAAACCGACAACACAGTCTGATTCCTCCTCCATCGTCTCTCCATCTCCATCTCCATCTCTCTCCGTTTTCCTCTCCAATATCACTTCCTCTGCAATTCCTAGGTTAGGATTAGGGTTTGCGAGATGGGGCAACAGTCTTTGATCTATAGCTTCGTCGCTCGAGGAACAGTGGTCCTCGCTGAATACACCGAGTTCACAGGGAATTTCACCAGCATCGCTGCTCAGTGCCTTCAAAAGCTTCCTGCTACCAACAATAAGTTCACCTACAACTGCGATAGCCACACCTTCAATTATCTTGTTGAAAACGGTTTCAGTAAGTCCTCAGATTTGGACTTCTCGCGATTATGTGGATTTGGTTATTTTACTTGCTCGTTCTGATTCGATCTCTCTGTGATTCGTTCTTGAATTGGTTGGGATTTGTGTTTCTGCTTTGGTGATCTATTTCTGTGTGTTCTATTTTTGTTTGTTTTTTGTCAGACTATTCTTTGGTCTTTCAAGTTTGTTTCTCTTGTAAATTTTTTCTTCATCTGAAAAGAATCTTCTATTTCTATTTCTTTTCCTCCAATGCTTGTTCTTGTTGCTTCGAATACTTTCCTCTTCGGTATTTCCTAAATCCACTGTTTCTGTACACTTCTGGCGTCTTTGATCTTAGTATTCGGAAGGAATACTGCAATAATCAGGTTTAGATCAAATTTCAGTTTATCTAGTCTTCAATCTCTTAGCGCCCCAGATTAATCGACTTAGTACAAAAACCATCAAAATGCAAATTGTAAAAGATAATTAGATGTTGATTATGGCTGATACTTCATTGATCCTTTTTTATTCCTCTGACAATGGTAAGAATCATTAAAGGCATTAGACCACAGGAATATAAGATCATAACGAGGACGTTAGTCACTTCCAACTTGGTGTTGTTTTTCCTTTTGTTTCGCCTTATTTTACTTCTAGGTGTCCGAATTATTGACTGTTTCACAAAAGGATGGAATGAAGTAATAACATGCAAATTCTCTTGAGTGCCATTTTCCCGACTTTTGTAACTGATTAAATTTTATACTGCACCTGCATCATTACATACGTACTGTTTTCCTATGAACTGTTTGCTGCAAGCAGAATTTGTATGGCATTTCTTATGCGTGTGAAATTGGTTGGTTATTTGCTTTTGTTACCCTGTGACATGGTACAAAAATCACCGCTAGCCTCATAAATTTTTGCATGATAATCACAATCAAGAGTTTTCGTTGGATACTCTCTTTCATGTGACTACACTATTTTTATTTAAGCTTACTTTTCTAGTGAAAGCTTACTTTTCTAGTGAAACTAATAATAATCACATATTTTACGCATCTTGAGGGGTGTGATTCAGATATTTAGGGTTCCCATGCCATTAAGTTTGTTTAAAGATTTACAAGGCATTAATTTTGTAAACTCTTTACGACCTCCTCAGTTTACTGAATTGTAGTGAGAGTATGTGTTCGAGTTGATCCAGAAGGATATTTTCTTTGAATAAATTAAGTTGAACAAATTTTTTAGGTACTTATCAAAGTTTCTATTAGCATCCAAAGACAAAATGTAGGCACTTTTCTCTGTTTTTTTTTGTCCATTAGACCACCAATTTTCGAATGAAATATAGTCTCTTCAAAATGTGCTTTTGATGATTTGCCTTGATGTATGATATCTTGGGGCAGTTGGTGCCATCGATTCTTGATTAAGATAGGTTGATGCTGGTTTTATTTGAACAGAGTTTAGAATATTGTCTTGATATTTTCTATAAAATCCAAATTCTTGAAATTTGAAGCCTACTATGAACTGTTATTCTTTATTTTATGTATTTTTTGTAACTTTTCTATGGCAGTGTTTGGCCTGTCTTTTGGTCTATGGGAAGCTGAAAGGACCAAAAAAATGGTCTTTTCCTGTTTGGTATTGCATAGACTGAGACCCGAAGGTGAGTGCATGGAAAGACCGAAAAAGCTGAAAATTGGGAAGCTTCAAATGAAGCTTTTGGTCTTTCTGTGCTGAAAATAGCCATCCCAGCTGTTTTTAACATTTCGGTGGAGCACAACAATTACCAAACAGTCTTAGTCTTTAAAGACTAGACCCCAAAAGCTCAGTGCATCTTCTCATGTACTGGGATGTTGAAAGATCTACCTAGAAAGACCTGCCAAACAGCCCTCATATTTATTTAATAACCCTATTATTAAACCCTTGTTTGTGATCTGTTGACCTTACTCCTTGTGTCAGCTGACAGCCCCTTATTGAACCCATTGAAACTGATACTTGATCTGTTGACCTTAACCGGCCTAGTTTTCAATGCTTTGAAATCTGTTGAGGCTGAGCTGAACCTATTTCAGAATTTCGCTTCTTTACTGTGAAGTTCAGCAACTAGACTACTTTAAATTGGGTCATCCTGCATCATCTCTGCTGCAAAGCACAATACTGATATGTTGTTTTTCTTCATTGTGTTTAATTTTCAGCTTGGAGAAGTTTGAGTAATTTGAGTGGTGATCAATTATGAAATTTGTTGCATTTAATTTTAGGTGCTTGCATTTCCTTATGCTTTTGGAACTTCTCTTAGAAGTTCAATAAATGATGTGCCGCAGTGTACACAATACTAGATTACTGATTTTTTTCACTTTTATTAATTTTCCCTGTCGTGTTGGTTTTATAATCTCTCTCTATTTCAACATTTAAATTTTAATATAAAAGTTCTTTTTATAAGAGGCTGTACTTTGAGCATATGGAAACATACTTGGGGTGGAATTTTTGTCCATGTAAAAGGAGTGGGGAGAGGAATAAACAGATTGCTTTTATGCCCCTATGTAGAAGATTTTGCGTCATTTGGCGAAGTTCACTAAATGACCTATTGGCATTAGGGTTGTCAATGGACTCTGAAAGTCTGAAACCCAATCCAACATATGAACTTGGTATTTTGGATTTGAATGGTCTGTTTACATAATTGGATTGTATGCAGATTTAGCCCCATCCATTCTGATTTAATCTTACTGTATCAGGAGTCCAACAAGCACCAATTTGCAAGGTTTGTATCTTGTTTCTCCTTGGACTTGCAAATTGGTTCTTATATTTCATGGACTTGGTTTCTCTAGAGGTGTGAGGTGTAGTTCAGAATGTAAGAGGTATAAGCATCCCAAACACAAGGAGGTGTTAGCATCCTTAAGAGGAGGGGGATGAGGAGGAAGAGGAAGGAGGATCTCATTTTTCCTTTTCTTTTCTTTCTTTTTCTTTCCCTTCCCTTTATTTTTTTTCCTTTCCTTTCCATTTTTTCTTTATACTTAACTTTTTATCTTTTTTTTTTTCTCTTTTTATATAAGGTGTGTGTGAGGCACATGAGGCATACCCCTCTAGTGCGCCTATGAAAAAAGCATATGACGCATATGCCTCTTGCACCTGAGGTGTATGTGTCAGAGGTGTCAACACGTCAGACGTGTACACCTCAGGTCCTTTTTGGGGGCGCCTTGCCCTGGAGGCATGCCTCCAGGTGTATGCCTCCCACGCCTTTTAAAACACTGATTGGAATGGGTGTTTTATACTTTTAAAGATGAGATGCACTTTGTCTCTTCCTACATCAGTCAGAAAGGAAAAGGCCTGTATACTTTCCATGGTGTTTCCCATATCTTAAGTGGATGCTATGTATATTTCTCTAGTGACCAGAAGATTAATAAGGATTAGGGAAATCAACCAGCTAAGTGGTTTTGCTTTGGCATTTATCCAAATAACAAGATCGTATGTATTTCTCTAGGTAATCAAACAGTACTGTATCCTCAATGAATTGCCAGTTACTGTCTCTAGTAAAAATCTAAAGCATATATTGGAGCTAAAGAAGTGTTAACAAGAAGAAAGAGAAAACAGGGGCATGATTCCCAAGTCTATCCATGTAGTATGTGCTTAGAAAGTTGGAATCTAGTCAAATTGTTAACGGGACTCTTCTTTAGGTAGGTAAATGGGCTGCACAATGGGGGTTGCCCTCCCCCAACTCTGAAACCAATCCATGACCATGGTGAAGGTGGGATTTAGTCTCAAGTCTGCTGCAACCAGCTAGAGACCTTACCAGAAAGCTAGCTAGCACTAAGGTGCAAGTCTGGGTTGCTTGAGTTGAAGAATTTCAACTACATTGGGCTCATTTTCAGGCTTGAACCCAATGTAGTTGAAGAATTTTAACAGATACTCCATGTAAACCAAGTTGTGCCCCTAGTTTTTTTTTTTTTTTTTTTGATAAATAAAACACTTGTGACAAGACTTGCACCTTTGTTAGTAGGGTCCAATACAAACTATACTTTGGTATATTAATTGAATGAGTGAATGAAAGAGCTATTTCTATTATAAACATAATAGTAAATATTTATTTATTTATTTATTTAGGAAGCCATCATTTCAAATATATAAAGATTTGAACCATTGGTTAAGGGGACACTGACCAAAATTTTGGGATATCAGTTCCTATTTATATTTTTGATAAAATGTTAGTTCCTATTACTTTAGGGGGTTCTTTTCCAAGCAAATAAGAAGCTGAATTATCAGTTTTAATATATATATATATATATATTGTTTTTTCGATAGATTAATATATATTTTGTTAATTCTTATAATTGGGTGTTTAATGATGTGATCGATGTATGACAGTATGAGTATTCATTCATTTGAGAAATGTATTTTGATGTTTGATCATTATAATTTAATTGCTTATCCTTGTTCTTTTTAATCGAGGCTTGTTTCTGATTTGATCTTGGATCATGCAGCCTACTGTGTGGTGGCAGTTGAGTCTGTTGGAAGACAAATCCCCGTTGCCTTTCTGGAACGAGTTAAGGATGATTTTAACAAGAGATATGGAGGAGGGAAAGCTGCAACTGCTGTAGCCAACAGTCTTAACAAGGAGTTTGGGTACTTTGCCTAATGTCTAGCCCTTTGATGGATGTATTAGCAAGACATATATGATAGAAATGCCAATAATTTACCATTGATATATATATTATAGGCCAAAATTGAAGGAACACATGCAGTACTGTGTTGATCACCCAGAGGAGGTCGGCAAACTAGCAAAAGTGAAGGCTCAGGTGTCAGAAGTCAAGGAAGTGATGATGGAAAATATTGAGAAGGCAAGTGATCATAAATTCTTTCAAGTTTTTATTTTCCTCTTGATGGATTATTATCACTGTCTTATATGTCCATTCACTGCTAAATATTGTTATGGCATTTCAATAACAGAACAGGTGCAACATAATTTCTGCTACTTCTGTGATTTGGAACATGTTATGTGGCAGATTATCTGGTTAGTTAAAATGTCTAATTTTGTGCAGGTTCTTGACCGAGGTGAGAAAATAGAGCTTCTGGTGGACAAAACAGAGAATCTTAAGTCACAGGTTAGTCGGATACTCCTGCTACTTCAATATTAGAAATTAGAATTTCGAAAAACAACTTTACGTTTCATTGTTGGCAATAGCATGTGGCTTGACAGACTATGGAAATGATCAAAAAATGGGGAGAAGGGTATTTCTATCTCTCAGATGGGGACTGGAAACTTTCCCTTAGCTATATTTTACAGTTTGGTTTTTGCCCACATATATATGATGTGTGCTTGCATCCTTGATCTTTTTATTGCAGGCACAAGATTTCCGGCAACAGGGGACCAAGATGAGGAGGAAGATGTGGCTGCAGAATATGAAGATAAAGCTTATAGTTTTGGGTATTATAATTGCTCTGATTCTCATCATAGTCTTGTCCATTTGCCATGGCTTCAATTGCTGATGAAGAACGTTTTCTCTGTTTCTCTTCCTATACTCGTGCTTTTGATTAGAATTGTCATACTGGAGGATTGTTCCTTGTCTTTAGTTCTAATGTTTCCCTTTGTCAATGAATTTTTCCCTTTTACCTTTTGGTCTTCTTTCCCCACCATTTTGGTTATCCACCCCTTTTACTTGTCGCCTAGCATTTTGGGGGGTGGGAATGGTTTGTATTACGCTGCGTGTATAGATTGTACGCATGAATTCTTTATATGTGAGTAGAAGAGTCTCTTGTTTCTGGAAGTTCAAGCTTTTACCTGTTTGGAGAATTTGTTGGAAGTTGGAACTATAACTATATTGTTACCATAACACCAGGTATTGCAATGCTAATTTTCAGCCATTGGGGTTTGTTATCCAATTTGAGCAAACCAGGTGAATATGATTTGTTTTCCTTTTGAAAGTTATAGTTCAAGGAAATTATTTGTTTTCCTTTGTTTAGCATGGAGGAAACAAAAGCAGCATTCTAGGGGGTGTACCAAACATGTTGTCGAACACCCCCCAAGTTAATTGCATTTCATCCATTGATTCGTTCTCTTTTTTGGATAAAAAAAAAAAAGACAAGGATGGAAGTGGAACCTATAATCATCCAGTCATGACAATAGAAAGTTCATTCTTCTCTTCTGAAGGGCATGTGAGGTTGGTGGATATGTGAAGATTATGTAATAATATCTAATCCACTAATGATCCAGAATAGATCTCCCATTAGTATTTCCTGTAAAGAGGGAATAGGTTCCATCCACAATGACAATATACTGGCCGACTAAATATTATGTATATGTTTGGTTCTGTGGGCATTTATTGAAAAAATGCCATCACATTAGTGTCACATAGGTCTTGGTATTTATTGCATATGAAACCACTGTTTGGTTTTACTGTTTATCAAATAAATACTAAAAAATTGAAATGCTTTCATTTATCATTTATGTATATGGGGCATTTGGGGACACATCAAATTCATGTTTCTCCTAATGCCTGGGTATTTTTTGAATTGAAATGCTGATGTGGTACACTATTACACTTTAACTGAGGTGGAAAGCAACTTTATGGGGTGTAACTCGAAATGCCAATAAAATGTCTAACCAAATGAAAAAAAGTAAAAAATGTTTAAAGTATCATAATTAGCATTTTTCAGATAAACGTTTATCTAAAAAATGCCTCTTAGGAAATACTTACAGAACCAAACATATGCTAAATACAAGGTTCAAAGCATCGATCCGTATCGGCCGATACGTGTTGTTCTGAGACTCCACTGATATGCCCCTATAGTGGGTGTATCGGTGGTCTGACAGGTTTAGGGGATGGAGGAAACTTAAACCGCCCCCCCTGAACCGGTTTCAAAAAAAAATAAAAAAATTAAAAGAAAATAGTATCAATTCACCCAATACGTCCACACTGGTGTATCAGGCGTATCGATATTTTGAACCTTAGCTAAATATACAGAAAGAGATTGTAGAGATCAATGAAAATTTAGCCCCAACTTGAAAAAAAAAAAGAAAACCCAAAATCAGTTGAAGGCTTTATTGCTTTGTTGGGGATTGTTGTAGGTTGCATTTGTTTTGATTAATGGGCGAATGTCTCCAGTATTTTTGCGTCTTCTTGGGGTGGAAATATGGCTGCAAAACAGATTCCCTATAGTTTAGATCCAAATCTGATTCAATAATATTTGAATTCAAATAAATCTTATCCATAAGATCCTGATGTGACTTGTAACATCATTCATAAATTAAAGTTAAAATGATCAAATACATTATATTATTATTGATAGAATAAAATAAGAATAAGTTTTATATTTTATATCACGAAGAAGATGACTTGAAAACAACTTCTACAAGATCTGAACCTGATTTTTTGGTAAGCATGCGCATTCAAAATTTCAAATCATCTCTATTGTTTCAAATTCAAATTTCTGACTGAAGTTTTCAGCTGTCATAAATTTCAGGTATCATTTTAAATCCAATTATAAACTGATCGAATTTGGATCACCGTAACTAAATTGGATTTGAATTAGAATTGCGAGAAATAAATACCGTTTGCAGCCCTAGATGAAAACTGGTTAGACTGAAATCATTAAGATACTGTCTCAGGGGTTCCACAAACTTGCAATTAGGAGTTAACTACCTACCAATTGAAGGCCAAGTTACGTGTGCTCAATTTCTTCTATGATGCCAGAACGGTTTGGTCAGGGGTCCGGTTTTCAGGTTGAATAGTCGATCCATTCTGACAAAAAATTAAAAAACGGTCAAAACCATTGAACGATTCGAATGCTCAGGTCAGCGGTTTATTGACCAAATCAACATTTTTTGACAAAAATCCGGTTTTAGTAAGAAAACGAAACTGATCACCTGACCGATTCCCAGTTTTCTGGTTCGATTGTGGTAAATCTGCAAGGCACATCTTCCAGACGTTGTGGTAATATTTATATTTAAATAGTGTTTGGCAACGAACAGGCGTATGACTTACAATTGCATTACATGTCACTGTGATAAGCAAATGTTCTCGAAATTATTATCTATCTAGAGAATTATAAAACATAAATGGGCATTTGGTCTAGTGGTATGATTCTCGCTTTGGGTGCGAGAGGTCCCGAGTTCGATTCTCGGAATGCCCCCACACTTATTTTCTAAATTCTAGATTCTAGATTCTTTCTTTTCTCTCACCAAAAAAGAATCTAAATTGCTGGCTAAACATTATAAGCAATACCCCGTCTTACATTGTATAATTCGAAGTTTCAAACTTCAATATTGTTATAAAAAAAGAACAAAAATTCAAACTTCCATTTTGATCAAATCAACACATTTTCCAGATAAAAAAAAATAATCAGAAAGAAAATAATGAAGCAGGAGCAGCACTTGTGGTAAATTAAATTGATACTGATTCATAATTCATAAACGTAGAAAGTTCCATTAATTGAGCCCACAACTTTTTACCCACAATTTCATCCTTTTTGGTCAAGCCCACGGAAAATTACTCCCTAGTCCCTTACAGATGTTAGGTTCAAATTGTGATCATTTGCAAAATTGTGTATTGAATTAACCGGTTTTCAAAATTGTTTACATGGTCAAGTTTGTCGTTATAACCAAGAATCAAAATTTTGCAACATATTGGCTCATATATCATAGATCATCAATACTATAAACAAGGACCTTTTTGGGCTTTCGACCAAATTTCAGGGGCTAGGCAGGCCTAAGACCAATCCATTGAAAAAAAAAAGGAAATAGCAACAAAAAAAGTTATGGTCAGTCAAAAACCATGGTTCAAAGCATGGTTTTTAAAAACGACCAGGACACTGAACTGGTCAAGGGTCCAGTTACCAAGTCGAACGGTCGGCCTGCTCTGACAAACAAAATAAAAAAAATTTATTAACAAAAAACAGTCAAAACCATTCAAACGGTTAACCGCCCAAGTCAACGGTTTACTGACCAAAATCAACGATTTTAGGCAAATTTCTGGTTTTAGAGAAAACCGAAACTGGTCACCTAACCAGTTCCT
This sequence comes from Nelumbo nucifera, assembly GCF_055504915.1. Taxonomy (NCBI): domain Eukaryota; kingdom Viridiplantae; phylum Streptophyta; class Magnoliopsida; order Proteales; family Nelumbonaceae; genus Nelumbo; species Nelumbo nucifera. The sequence continues at coordinate 59,482,386 of NC_142651.1, read as the reverse complement.
GAGTTTTTCAATCCGACTATCTGATTCAGTCCGATTTTGAAAACCATGATTCAAAGTATCGATGCACCCAATAAGCAAGTGTTTTGAACCCTCATAAGCCATCTGTTTGGCATACCAGGAATTGACAATATCATATGAGCGTATCAAAATTTTGAGCCTTGGTCAAAACAATCAATAGACATACTGATTCGAATTAAGTGTATCGATACTTTGAACCATGTTTATAACCATATTGTATATTACCTTTTATACATTACATTCTTTTTCATCAGTAATTTATCATTTGAACGGTTATACATAATAATTCAACATCTTGTCCTGTTTTGGCAATATCTTCTCCTTGGGAGGAGACCGTCAGAACTTTCTTTTTTATTTTTTCTGTTTTTAAGTAGAAGGATAAATTGCTGAAACCTCCCCTAAACTTTTTGGCTCAGTTGCAAGTAAACCACCTCTATTAAAACCCTATAATAAAAAGCACGAAAATGTTTAAAATACCCATACAATTACTATTGAGGCTGGTTTCTACAAAAAGAAAAAAAAAATAATACAAGCTTTATAAACAACAAAAAAAAAAAAGAAAATTTAAAGTTGCAGATTTACCTTTGAGCAATTGATATGAATGACAAATTTGGAAAATAAATCTAAGGGTTTGAACTAGCCATTCATATGAAGTGAAAATTTAGGAAATGAACAGTTTAATCAAAAGTAATTGTATGGGTATTTTAGACATTTTCATGCCTCTTTAGAGGATTCTAACAAAGGGGGCCTACTTGAAACTATGTTAGAAAGTTCAGGGTAGGTGATTGCAGTCAAGGTTCAAAATATCGATACGTATCGGCCTGTATCGGCCAATATGTATCGTATCAGGAACTTCTTGATATGCCCCTACAGAAGGTGTATCGGGGTTTTGACCGGTTCAGAGAGTGGACAGACCTTAAACCGGCCCCTTTGAACCGAATATGACAAAAAAAACTAAAAAAATTTATCAATACTGCTCGATACGCCGAGGTGTATCGATATTTTGAACTTTGATTGCAATTACCAACCTACTTGCAACTATGTTAAAAAGTTCAAGGGAGGTGATTGCAATTACCAAACTACAAGGGAGGTTTCAACAACAAGCAGAAACTTCAGAGAAGGTTTCAGAATTTACCCTAAATAAAAAGAGCCCTGAAGGATGACTCTCAAGCAAACCTTCTCAAGAGCTGGGTGCTTCACAGGGAGGATTTCATAGGGTGAAGTGAACAATTGTCCCATAAACAGTGTTACATGGATTCTCCCAAATGGACCTCACACTCTACATTCTTCAGGAGACACTTCTTCGTACTGGGTTTCTTCTTTCATGCTCCTTTGACATAAATGAGCAGCTAATATATATGGTGGATGTCTCATTATTTCTAGGTAACAAAGACATATCTTGGATTTGCAAAGACAATGTTATGAAAATCAATTTCAATTCTAGATGTATCCTTGAGTCACAAACCCATCATAGCTCATTAAAATACATCTTTCCATCATAAAAAAGCATAAAATTAAAAGAGAAGATACTCAACTTTTATTAACAATCAATGGAGAATGAAACTTGTTTAAATTAAAAAAAAAAAAATGTGTAGAATGAAACTGTATTTGTCTTGGCTTTTCCTTCAATGTAGGCATATTTTGTTTAGCAAATATGGGGAAACAAACAAGAAGTTGATATTTACTTCCACGTTTCACTTTAAGTTACCAAAAAGGGAAAAAGAAAGAAAGAAACACCCATGCTTTAGACATTTGAAAAGGTGATCAGTGGACAACCAAAGTTTTGTAAATGCAAGTTACAGTTCTATACTGTATTTTGAGCACGTTCTCTAACCTGTCTGCTTATGCCACAGAATAGAAGGCTCTTTATACATTGATTTCAATGTTGTCAATCAGCCTAACTTTTCCAAACCAGGCAGCAATGCAAAATACAACAGGTCGCTTAATTTCTTCTACTGCTTCCAGACTTTCTTGGTCCACGATCTACAAGTGTTAAACAAAAAGAAATATATATAGGAAACTTCTAAATTGTATAAAAAAAAAAATTAGGTGATTGAATTCATAGTAGGAATTAGTTCCAAGCGATACAGAAGAATTTGAGCCAGCGATATTAAAATGAAATGAACATTTGAATTCTCTGTTGTCGCTAGATGATACCCATTTAGGCTAATTATCAGAATTCAAGCTCTAAAGAAGAAAGAATAAAGCAACAAACAGATTTGGATGCACTTTTTGCACCAGAAAAGAACAGTCAAATGTGTCCTTGCCCCTTGAAAGGAAGTACAATGCTCAAAGAAAACTACACCAGATATTTTCTTCATAGATCCATCCAAACACAGCAAAACTGCAGAGTGCAATGTGCAAATAGAAAGATGGGATAACCTGATTGCTGCATCTATCATGTCAACTGTTTAGCTCACTGTTTGAGTGCATACCCAGCCTAATTAAGCCCTGTTTGGAACTAATAGTTATTTATATGGTTTCAGATGGAGCACCCCAAGGCTATTTTACATCTTAATGGCCTTGCAAGAATTATATGGTGGTTTATGGTGACCTTTAGTCCATAGTTGTCAAGGCAAATAGGCACTTCTAGGCAACAATGGAGCGACTTGATAGCTCTTAGTGCTTAACAGTGAAGAGATATCATATCATTTCAGAGGTATTAAGGGCATTTGTTACTGATTTTTGGTCCAGCCTAAATTTAACATTTATTGTGTACTGTAACAATGATTTGATATTTTGTTTTCCAAAATAATAATAATGATAAATTTATAATTACTTATTTGCATTAATTATAAAAAAACCTAATTAATATTAATTATTATTTTTAATTATCAATTATAATTAATAATACTATAAAATAATGATAATAATAAAACTATAATAATGAGGTAGGTAATATTTAGAAATTACTAATATTTTATTAATTTAATATTTTAATTAATTAATTATTAATAGTTAATTCATTAATCAAAACTACATAATTAATTATAAAAAACAAATAATATTAATTATTAATTTAATTGTTTTATATTTAATTAATTGGGAATTCGTTTGTTAAACATCAACTAAGCTTTCTCATATTTAGGGTTAAAAATAGTCAATTGCCACTTTTCAGAAATCATTCAGACTTTAGAATAACATTCTCTATGTTCAGACTTCAGAAGCAAGAAAAGTTCACCAATTCCAATACACCTCTAAAAGTAATTATTAGAATTTCAAAGGCATTCAGAATTTCAGATGTCAGACTTCGATGCAAATGAACAACCCTTAAGTCACCCAGGCATCCTCTAGGTCATAAGATTTTAAAAAGAAAAGGCCAAATTCAAGATTAATTCACTATTTCACACACACACACACACACACACACACACACACTATACTATACTACAAAATTTAATATTAACCCAAAATCAAAACGATTTTTTCCATCTAGGTGGTGGGTTAGTGGTTCAACTATTAAGGTCAAACAGGTTAACCCCCGATGTGATAATTAGATTATAAAAATACATAAAATTCTAGAAAATATAAAAAGTTGTAAAAAAATATCATCCTATTTAAATAGAAGTGTGCTAAATAAGAATTGTTTTTTATTAATGATGAAAATAGAGTACAAAATTTTGGGAAAAAAGAGAATTGATGTCTAACCTGTAACCCCACTAACTAGGTCAAATAGTTCAATGGTTTAATTGAATAGGTTACCATGTTGTTAACAAGTCATTTTTTTTAGGCAAGTGATTTGGTGATAAATGGACCTTGAATCTTGGTTGGATGACAAGTCAACCAATCTCTTTTGACCACAAGATAAAAGACCAATGTTTTCAATGTCATAAAAATTGACTGGATTTGCATTTCCTCCCAATCAAACAAGTCAAGTTGTGATGTTCTAAATTAGACAACAAAAATATATAATTTTTTTTTATTAAGTTTATAAAAAAAATTGATCATGTCTTTAATATTATATATTCTTCATATTAAACAAAAATATGTTTTAAAAATGAGAATTGTTATTAAGATAGAAATGGATGAAAGTACAAAAAATAGAAAAAGAGAATTATTGTTTTACTCATGGCCTATTGACCTAGCCAAATAGGCCATCGGTTCAACAAGGGCATCTCATTGTTGACCAAACCAATGATATTTTATTCTTTCTTTTTGTGCAACAAAGTGGTTTGGGTTGAAACATACTAAAAAATTTGTTTGAGTGACATTGATTCAATCACAAGAAGAAAATAGGATATAAACTACAAGTAAGAAGATTTGAAGCTAGCCCTTTAGGTTGAAAGGCAACAAATCCACTAGTATACCATGCTTCAATTACTTGTTTTTGTTACACGAGTTCTGATAAGAACACTGAAGTTTTATCATCATCATCATCATTTGAAATTGCCACATGCTTCTCATGTGCACATTTACTAGTAAATTGAAAACATAGCAAACTATTATATCTAAAAGATGATGGCATTTTAAAATCTATCAATTTCAATATTTAAGATGATAGAGCCAAATTTCATGTCAAAAAATTATTAGCAACAAAAGAACACAATAACTTTGCACTCGTAATAAAAAGGAAAAAGACAAAGGGGCAGTCCTATTCCTATTTAATGTGTGTGTGTGAGATAGATAGATAGATAGAGAGAGAGAGAGAGAGAGAGAGAGAGGGTGTGAGTGATTGTAGAAAATAAAGACATTTTCTCTTCTCAAAACCTTCAACTCTGTTTCAATTACAAAAGTGTAAAAGAAAGCATAAGTAATAATATAATATATAATAGGATGTATCAAGGCACATGCTGACAAGATGAATCTATGGTAAAATATTACAATAAGGCACCTGCTTTGTATTTTTGTTGCCTTGCTGGGCATCTTATCACTTAAATGGGCACCCTTTTGATAACCACGCTTCACTCCGGAACTATTTTTGCCTAAAACCCCATCATTGGATTATGTTTGTACATATGAAGGTTTCACACTTGACAATACATGCACATTTTTAACCCATAACTTGGACTGTACCTTATATTGAAATATCTTGATTCTCTGTATATGATATATGCAATCACAATACTGTAGGTGATCAGTTTTTCCAATATTTCACGTTAGCTTGCCATGCATATTTTTGAAAGTGAAAAATGAAAGAATTTGATTTTATAATATAGTTAACTGAAAGAGAAAAGAGACATCAATGCACACAGAACAAACCTCAGCATAATCAATTTTACCACCGGACTCAGATATTGCTTGAGTGACTGAGTTTCTCAACTCTCTACATGAAACTTGACCACTCTGTGCAGCAAGTTTAGCTCTTGATAACGCCTTGTTGATGGATAAGGCCTGAATGACATAGAAAGATATATTATAACAACTGAAAAATATTGTGTGGCATAAACCTTATTTTTTGAGAGATGAGTTGCTTGATGGTATGTCCAAGGTAAAATAACTAAGAAGCCAAGAAATAAGATGGATAAGAAGTCAAGAACAGATTTATTCATAAATGATTCCTCATATACGTCCATAGAGATATTAAATAAAAGGAAGCAAGGATAATATTAATAATATTGGCTAGAAGTTCTAATCAATAACAGTAATCTATTAGAGTATATAAAAGAGTGACCATGTAATTTCTCATTTTCACCTTTATATTTTTTTCCAAAATTACCCTTCAACAATTCTTCATTCCCATTGAAGCTCCTGACCTCTTGATCAATGAACATAGATCCTCCTTTTTTCAGTATTTATCTTCTCTGACTCCACTATTCCAATGCCACTCCACATCCTTGAACATAAGCACCAACTCCCTGTTCCTTGTATCAAGCAATAAGAGTAGAAATGAAATTGCTAGTTTGCTACTCTACAGCCTACCTATGTTTCTCTGTACCAGGCTACTGGCTTTCTTAGAAACCATGGAAACCAGTTTGGCCTGAAAAGCTATGTCTAGGGTGTCTTACTATTCTTTCTCCCCTTCGTAATATTTTCCTTCTCCACATCTGATGCAACTCCATGGGTAGATCATCTATCGGATTTTTGCTTACTTGACCAGAATTAATGGTTTTCATTGCCATAAACATGATTAATGATTCTGATTCAACACTTTGGTGCCAAGATGCACAATGGGAAGGCTAAACAGCATGTCTGATGATACACTATCTAGAAACAATCATCAAAACAGGAATTAATAACAACACACATAAATAGATTAGAGAGAGGAAAGGAAGGGAGGGGGGAGAGTTTTTGAACAATTAGGCTATGTTTGGTTTGAAGGAAAAGATAGGGAAAGGAAGGGAAAGATAGGAAAACCTATACAAGGTTTTTAAAGGTTTCCTACCTTTCCCTTCCTTTCCCTACTTTTTCCTTCAAACCAAACACAGCCTTAAGGAAACCATTTTACATGCCTTCTTATTCCTAATAATTGATAAACCATTCAACCTTGGGATTGATAGCAAAGTCTGCAACTCACATGATATACTGACATAATAGATGAACCTACCCACAAGTTGTTCAGAAACTATTTGTGTTCTTGGGTTTAAAACCATCAGCAACTTTGTGTCTTGCCAACTATTTCATATGCATTGCACTTCTGACTTCTTAGATGAGTCAACAGGAAAATTTTGATACCCTCCATAGAGAACAAAAGAGCACTAGGTACCCCAGTTTAAACTTGTATTATAACTTGGAAGTGTTTTGTCATCAGAGACTGTAAACTTGAATACCTGTAAATGTTGTGATGCATCTCTAATGCATAGTTTTCAAGGCATCTAGGCTATTCTGGGCGACACTGGGGCTCCTAGTCACTTAGGCGATAAAATATTTATAATATAAAAAACTAACTTTTGGCTAGTTCCCTAGTTTTATATGCCATTCAGCATTTATATTAATTGAAAAAATAGAAATTCTCTTTAGTAAGAACATTAAATTTCCTCTAAAAATGTGGCAAATCATCTCATCTAAAAGAAAAAAAATCTTTTACATGTATTAATTTCATTATTTTCAAAAATGATACTACTATAATAAGTATTTAAAAGAGCAATTTCATATCATTTAGAAGCTAAAGAAGGTTATTAACTTTATATCATAAATATTCAAGATGGAAAGTAAAATAGAAAAAACAAGGATAGAGTTTATGTTTTATTTAATTAAAGAGAGAGAGAGAGAGAGAGAGAGAGAATATATAAAAAAAAAGAACCTCTTTATAATTCTATTTTTCTTTCCTCTTTCTTTCTTTCTTTCTTTTTCTATCCTCAAACCCCTTTGATCTTTTAAATTTCAATAGTAAAACATTAAAACAAGGTATAATTGATATATATAGCATATAGTAAAATCTTTTAACACATACATTAATAAGACAACAATATAAATAATATTATAAAAGGAAGCTACCTTGTCATTTTTGTTGCCTAGGCAGGCACCTAGTTGCTAAAAGTCAAGGCGTTTAGGCAAGGTGCCCAGCCAAGGACACCTAGTCGCCTAGGCAACGACTTGACAACTATGGAGTTTATATATGGTTATCACTTTCTATCAAACAGTGTATGCCCTTTGTTATGGGCCCGGGCGTAGGATCTCGTCACAGGTCGGTCCACGGGGAGAACCTCTTGTTTCCCCTTGCCCCCTCCCTTTGCGTGCTGACCCTATCGTGGCGACCTAAGGGGTGATTTGTCCAAGAGATCACCCTAACTCTCCTTTACTCTTCTCTTTGACTGAAATTTTGGATTCCTTTATTCAATAATAGTGGCTCCTTAAATAAGAGATTACAAGAGTCTTGCTCTTAGGGAGACTCCTTGCTGAATAGGGAGACCTCCAACTCTATCTTGATAAGATAAGACTGATAAGATAAGATAAGTCTCTCTTAATCCTAATCTAATAAGATAAGATAATCTAATCTACTAACTTAATAAGATAAGAATAACAAGATAGTCTAATCTAATATGCTAAATGGATAAGACTGTTGCTGCCGAATTGGATAGGATGAGAACACCGGATCATTGCTGCTGCTACTCCCAATACGCGTCCACATCACCCTTAGCTCCAATCAGATTGATGTACATAAACATTTATCAGTAAATGAATAAAGTACACTATTGTTTCATGATCATATCAATGTGTTTATGTGAATTACACCTTAAACTGGACACTTATGAGACTCATGTTAGTCTAGAATGTTTTCAGCCATTTGATAGACTTGGGGAGTTTATCTTGACAAGGCTGACACTGGTGTGCTACCAAACTAGTGGACCAGCTTGTTTCAGCTGCTAGGGTTAGACCCCAAGCATAGCTAGTGGGTGTTTAGAAGAAGCATTGAACCCAAATCAATTTCCAATTATGCCCTGGACCTTGGAGATAGATGGGCAAAACTAGAAAATTGCACTTAACCCCAGAATTGCTTATGATATTGCACTAGGTATTGGACTGAGTTATCTTTGATGTGCCAACCAATGAGATCCATCAAGGGTTAAATACCTGGGCATGTTGGGGAAGTTTGGGAAATTACCTAAGTGGGTCATCATAGCGATAGGATCGGCCCCTTTTCTAGACAAAGTGAATAACAAGGTTTACACTCTCTCTGATGGAAACCTAAACTATCGGTAGTGGATTTCAACTATATTTAAAATTTGATTTACAAAATGTATTTATATGTTATATTACTACTTTATGAAAAAAGGTTTGCAAAAGGTTTTAATCCCATGATCTATCCGAGCAAAGAGTGTGACACTGCATTTTGTAGTCAGGGAAGAGATCCTTCCCTATGGGCAATGTTTTGATTATTATGGGCCAAGAGGTTAGGTGAAGAGACCATTACAGGGCTGATTACCTGATGGGCTTTATCTTACATAAGTCCATTATCCTTGAGTCTTCATAGGGTGGTTAAATCCAATGATTATTTGTGTAAATGTTGGACCCAATCTAAGCCCAAGCTGATTGGGTCAAGGGTTCACTGCCTTGAGTAGTGAATTCAGCCTAACCTCTTTTAGAGGTCGGGCCAAACCCTTATGGACTTGTGTGAGACCATTGTGGGTCCCATGCCAAACAATATCCGGGCCCAAAGTGGCCATGCAACACCTTGGGACATGAACCATTAGAGAAAATGGGCCTATGGCCCATTACTAATATGATTAGTTAAGCAATTTGGGTTGAAAATGTGCATGGATTTGGGTACGGAGCACCTAACCTCTTAAGAAGATAATGCTTATCAGTTAAAGATAAACTCTTGATCCAAGATTGCGAGCAATGCTCTATATAAAGGACTAAGGGGGGAGGGGCGAACATACCAATTCTCTCTTCTCCATTCGACTCCCAGAAACCCTAATTTGACCCAGCTGTGATAGGGGTTGATTTCCATCAACCCTTTACTACTTTTTTGCAAGAAAAACATAAGAGGATATCAGGTTCACATACCCACTTCAATCTAAGCAAGTTCGAGACCAGTTTTTGTTGAAATGGTGCTACTAAATCGATTTCATGTACACACTGTGCCATCTTTAGTTAGAAGCCAATTTTTAGACTGATATTGGGCATGAACTACCACTCTGGGAGCTGCATATTGTGGACTCCGTATCAGGTATAATCAGTTTTTAATTTGGTTTCAAATCTGATCCGGTTCAATGCAAGATCGATCCCAAAATTTCAGATTAGCTAGGTGGGGTTAGAAAAAGTTTAAAAAATTCGGCCAACCACTAAACTTGGTTTGGCCATGTTTAATCTGATTTCTAACCCTTCCAACACTTTCTTTATCATTAATAGTGATTAAAGAGAAATCTGACTTAAAGAAGAGAAGTTCACCTTTTGTAAAACAAGTACTACAGCATGGAACAGTACAAGCATATAGCATCAACTGCTGACTAAACCAATGAAAACAAAGATGAATAAACGATCCCCAATAGGAAGTCCTGCTTATCAACTCTCTCCATTGCAAGACCAACAACTAGAGTGTTATCTCATCTTGGTATCCAACTAAATGTGTTATTCAAGGAGCAAGTGATGCTTAGCCTCTCTAACTAGGAATCTAAAATTCCAAGATCCTTCAATTAACTCTGATATCCAGTCAATTCAACAACTTGACAGTCTTTACCCTCAACTACAACACAAATTCCTTCTAGATGAATGAAAGTTTTAACCTGTGTAGTAGAGAAAACATCCCAGTTGTAAGCCTGTAATTGAGGTTCTTTTTCCCACTGGGCTCAAGAACCTCATAAGAATGTTACTTTCATGATCTCTAAAAATCTCACACATGTCTGATAAGCCTGGGTTTCCCAGTCATCATCACAAAATTATTTGGGGGACTCAGCATCTTGAAACAGTGATGAGAGAGAGAGGGAGGAAGGGAAGGAGGGTGAGTAGGTTCAATATTAATGCCTCATTCATCGGCCAGCCAGAATATATATAGAGCTAGGATTACAATCAAAATATCTTTAACGAACTCTGTCAAAATAATGGATTCAGACAGAGGGACCAGCTGACATGTAACTCATAGATGCATGGGCTTGGGCCCACTTCCCCTGGTATTTCCTCCAGTAAGTGCGAATGATTGGGGGCCTGGGCTTCTAGGCCTGTGATGGGCTTTGATCCTTATCAGTTTCCCCAAACCTCATAAGAATGTTACTTTCATGATCTCTAAAAATTTCACACATGCCCAATAAGCCTGGGTTGCCCAGCCATCATCACAAAATTATTTGGGGAAACCTGCTCTTGGCCTATGATGATGTGCATAACCAGAAACAGTTGGCATTTCTTCTGTTTACAGATGGTGAGTTGGTGTTATATTGTCTCTTTTAATTAGTTTTGCTTTTTCTGATCTCCATTTATGAAGAATTCCTTGAATCAACTTATGGATATGGTTTAGGCTTCTCACTTTAAGATATACATATCACTAGAATAAGATGGTAGCTGTTGCAATCATATTGCTCCCATAATAACCACGTAGGATGAATGGGCCATTTTAAACTTAGGGATCAGAAAAAGTAAATTTCATCTTTTAAATTACATTACATGCCACAAAAATCCATTGATCAAAATATCTCAACAAATACATTTTGCTTAACTCCACTTTGGATGGTTAGGCAGTCAAAGTCAAGGTCACTCCATGTCAGAGAGAGAATATACTGTAGCTTTACTAGTTCAGCTTCCTTTGAGAACCAATGCCTGAAACTGCAGTTATCATTTTCTTTTTAGAAACACCCTTTTTAATCAGAACTTCAAACAAGGGAAAGGCAGCACCTTCCACTGCAAAAGGGCATTGCTGATTCAATAAGAACTATTTATTTTGAAAAGTTGTTAGACTGTAAAGAAAGTGCACCATAATGTATGCAGATATTTTGTCAACCATGGGATACTTTCCCCTTGGTATCCTTTCCTGGTGGGAAAAGGCATTATATGAAGTGTAATTCCAGTTGCAGTCCGTTCAGGGAATATGGAAAATGAAAACAAACATACTTTGTATAAGATTAGTGGTTGATATTGTTTGATGAATAAACATACTTTGTTGATCATGTTAGCAGAGGAATACTCGGTTCAGATTTATGTATAATGAGTCTTTCTATAGATTTTTTTTTTTCTAGAAAAGTTTTATTACTATAAAAAAAGGAGTAAAGAAAGGGCATTGTTCGTTTTATCACACAGATGGCCTAGTATGCAGCGTCTTAGTAAAAGATGTAGATTACCCAAATTGATAACGACCTACAATGCCTTAAGAAAATATGGCCTGATCAAATGATCATAAATATCATTAAGTAGATCTCTTCCAATGAATTGACATATTTTCTCTTACCATCCAAATGAATGAAAGAAATAACATTTTTGCAAGGTTTGGGATTCTTTATGTAACAGGCAACATGTTGGAGGTTGATTCTCCTTAGAATCTTGTACTTTTTTTTATCAATAGAATCTTGTACTTCTTTGTTGTTAATTCCCCTCACCATTGAGGTTTCCTTCTAATTCTTCCACTTTTTCTTCCAACAAATCTTTCTGGCCAAGTGCTTTCTAGACCTATTACTGTCCTTAAAGTATAGTTTGTAATGTTTTTAAACTGTGCCATTGATCCAGGCAGTTGAACAGGTGAAAGGGTGATAAGGGTTTCTAACCAAGTCCCACCCTCAGCCATTCAGCAATGAATGAAACCCAATACAAGTGATCCCTAGTTACCCCTTGTTTGTCTAAGACATCTGCCAAGCTATTCGTAGATATATTTGACAGTCTTCTCAGTCGTACTAGAGAAAGAACAGAACAAGGTTAAGGGGTGTCCAGAATGATTCGGCCCCCACCCCAAGAGCCCTTTATATTAATTATATTATGCATCATTGCAAGAAAGCCTTTATGGGGCTGAAAAGGAACAAGAACAAGAATACAATACAATACAATAGGAACTATAATAATAGTATACATCAATATTCTCCACACTCCCCCTCAACATAAGCATCAGTCTGCACACAAGAAAGAGATGTCTAGCTCTCGTCATTGTTAGACAGTTTTGTATGCCCTTAGCTTCAATCAGAATGATGTACTTTATGAGTTTATTGTAAATGAATAAAAGTGCATATTTGATTCATGTTCCCTTGGTATGTTTCTGTGTAATACCCTTAAACTGGACACTTAATGAGACTCGTGTTAGTTTAGAATGTTCACAGCCAGTGGGTCGGTCTGGGGAGACCTATCCTGACAAGGCTGACATTGTGGTGCCACCAAGTCGGTTGGGGTGGCCTGTCTCAGCTGCCAGGGTGAGACCCTAGGCACATACAGTGTAGGATTAATTGAATCTTTGAACTGGACCAGATTTCCAGTATTGCCCTAGACCTTGGAGATTGATGGGCAAAACTGGAAAGTTACACCCGACCCCTAGACTCAATTATGATACTGCACTAGGTGTCGGATTGGGCTGTCTTTGATATACCAATCAGTAAGATCCTTAGCGGGGGTTAAAACCTAGGTATGTTGGGATAGTCCGAGAATTCATCTGAGTGGGTGATCATAGTGACAGGATCAGCCCCTTTGTCGGACAAAGGTAATGATCGGGGATGCACTCTCACTGATGGAAACCAAGATTGCCGGCAGCCGATTTCAACCGTTGAGATTTGTTTTGCAAAGTATATTTTATATGAGATATAAAAGTATATATATATTATGGTTTCTCAAATGTTTGCAAAAAGGTTTTAATTCCCAGGATCCATATAAGTGGAGAGTGCAACACTGTTCCTTCCAGCCGAGGGAGAAGTCCTCTCTTGTCGGGCAGTGTGTGATCATTATGGGCTGAGAGGTTGAGTGTAAGACCATTGAGGATAATACCTGATGGGCTAATCTTGCATCTGCCCACAGTCCCTGGGTGTTACAAGGTGGCTTGGCCCAGGGACCACTTAGGGTAAGTGTTGGGCCCATAGAGCCCATTCGATTGGTTTCAGGGGGTGCACTGTCTTTAACAGTGTATTCGGCCAGGCCTTGTAACAAAGGCTGGGCCGAACCCATGTGGCTGATGTGTAGATCAATGCTTGGGTCCCACGCATACAAGGAAGCCCAGCTGGGCAGCAGTTAGGAAGGTTAAGTGAGCACATAAGCTTAATGGGCCTAAAGCCCATTTCGAACTGGGCTATTCATTTAGTTAATTAAAAGGGCAAATTCTGAGATGGATTAGCAGATAGGATAAGGTCTTCACCCTATCAACTCAGAGAGTCCAGATCTGAATGTGATTCAGATTTAGAAACCTCTTAATGAGATTAGGAGAAAGCTAATCTAATCTGCAGATAAGATAAGGGTTTATCCCTATCACCTAAAGAGAAGTCTTATCCAAATATGATTTGGATAAGCTGCTCCTAATTGGATTAGGAGCTGATATTTTAGGTTAACAAAACAAGGGGGCGGCAGCCTAAGAGACGACACATCAGATTTTCTTTAGTGCTGAAATCAAGAAGAGAGAATTCTGCACCCTGCGAATACTCTCTTGCCGCCTCCCTGTTCTTGCCGCCCTGTTTGCCAGTTCGATCTCCAGTTATGGGAGAAGTCAAAATTGGATCTTGACATCAGTTCTTTGAGAAAGGATTAAAAGGAAGCTGTGCTCACGTACCATTCTACTGATTCTTGCGAAGGACAGAGTTCTTGGGAAGAACACTGTTGATTCTGCTCCATCCTGCACTGCGCCATCTTCAGTGGGAGCAGTCTTTGGATCCTTCCTTGGGCGTGAACACCTTCGTTGGGAGATATTACTTCTCCGTATCAGGTATAATTCTCTCCTACTCCTTTTGGTTCAGATCTGGTTCAGTTTAAGGTTCAAGAACGATCCTTGAAAATATGATTTTCTAAATAGGGAATGCGATACCCAGTTGAAGGGAGAGAGAAATTTTTTTTGAAATTCGCCCCTTATTCCGCAATCTTTGGGCGTCCATGGGATGGATCTCTCATCCCTTCAGTCATAGCCTTAGTAAAAATGTCAACAATCCACATATCCGAGGTCACATGAAGAAGAGAGATAGAACCAGCAAAAAACTAGTCTCTGATAAAGTGACAATCCATCTCAATATGTTTAGTCCTCTCATGAAAAACTGGATTTGATGCAATCTTGATAGCATTGTTGTTGTCAGCATAAAGAGGAATAGGAGTAGGAAGATGAACACAAAGATCAGCAAAAAGAGATTGTAGCCAAATAATCTCACTATAGACAGATTACATGGCTCTATACTCTGCTGTTGTAGATGACTTAGAGACTGCTTGTTGTTTGCATTTCCAGGAAACGAGAGAATCACCCATGAAGACACCATCCCATAATAGAATGTTTAATGTCAAGACAGCCTACCCAATTAGCATTGCCCTCAATAGAATAGGAGAGGAGGAAAAGAACAGTCTTTGGGATAATGTTCCATGAACATATTGAATAATCCGATGAACAACAATCAAATGAGGTTGTCAAGGGGCAGAGACAAACTAACTAAAAACTTGAACCACATGGGAGATGCCAGGACGAGTCATAGTAAGATAAATGAGAAAGCAAAAGAGATAGCAGAGGATACCAGTGGCTGAATTTTCTCTTCATTCATAGGTGCAAATGATTCCGCACATTTAACAGAAGAATTAGACTTAGTAGAAATGATGTCAAAAGTTTAGCCCTCAGTCACCTTGTATGCATGATGCTAGTTCTTTTGAACACCCTTAGCTGGTCAAACAAGGAAGTCCAGAATAATGCGACCATGTTGTTTATAGTAAGTACACACATTTTTCTTCTTGCAATAAGAAGCAATGTGGCCAAACCATTTACACTCATGGCATTGAACCTTTGAGACATCCTTAGTGGCTAGTTTCTTACTTCCATGTGTAATGAAAGCAGTGTCAGTCCCAGTATTAGCTAGCTTTCCATCAAATCCCACAATAGTCAAAAGTCTAGTCTCCTCTCTAAGAAGTTCTCCCATCACTGAGTCTAAGTCTGAAAGGGTCCCTCTACTTAAGATATTAGACCCGATTATTTCATATTCAGGCCTAAGTCTCATCAGAAATTGGTTTACCTTCCGTTTCTCAAAATGTTTCTGAAGGTTTTTGACACGCTTGGCAGAATCTAAAGGGGTCAATACAAACTAATTCATATTCAGCCCACAAATCCAGAAGTCCAGCATACTCTTGTATTTTCTTGTCCCCTTGGCAATAAGCAAAAATTTCAGATCCAATTTGGTATTGTTTGGACATGTTGGACTGGTAGTAAACTTTCTTCAGATATGCATGCATGTCATATGCAGTTCTCATTCTTCTCATTGGAACAGCAATATAGGTCTCCATAGAACTCAAGATCCAAGAAACCAACTTCCCATTGTCAAGCTTCCATTGTTGAAAGGCCTTTACATCTGTTTCTTTAGGTTTATTAATTTTACAAATTAGATATCCTTCTAAACCCTTTCCTTCAACAAAAAAGTAAAAGTGGAACTTTCACATGCTGTAATTAGTTCCATTGAATTTCACAGGAATAACATCCATCTTTTCAGCCATTTCAACAAATAGTTCACAAGTAAACAATGTAACAGTAATGAAGCCAAGCCCACAACTAAAAGAAGGATCTGGAAGAAGGATATTCTTCCATGACTGAAGAATACCCCATGACTGAAGAAGAATGAAAGGGTTTAGAAGATGGATCCAAGAACTTTCCAAGTAAAAGAAGGATCTGGAATCTTTCTCTACATTGATAAACAATACCCCATGACTGAACAAGAAGGATATTCTAAGAAACAAGTCCAAATAGCAAGAAAGTAGGTCTTCATTCTTCAAGAGATTTCTCTAGGGTCAAGCCAAATACAGCAAATTCTAATAGTGATCGTCCAGGAAAAAAAAAACTTCCAGGCCTTTTGAACCATGTAAAGGGATCAAAATCCTTCAAAAATGAATGGGGTACCAACCTAATTGAGTAAAATCATGTTGAACCCTAGGGCAATGCAAAATCTGGAAGCCCAAACTGATTCAAACAGCCGATCAGAGAAGAACAAGGAAAAACCCAATTTAACTTGTGATTTTCCAGAAAAAACAAGGTTTAGTTTATGCCGATTGAATTAACCTCCAAAAGCTCCTCAAGGAAGAACTCAAGCACAAGTATAGAAGTCCACAAATAGCCCATCAAACTGGAGTAGAGTCTTCAACCACAAGCTGGAGAAAAAGGTATGGTCTGATACCATGGCAGTCTTCTTAGTTGTACTAGAGAAAGAGAGAACAGAACAAGGTTAAGGGGTGTCCAAAAGGATACGACCCCAACCCCCAAAGAGGCCTTTATATTAAATATTATGTACAATTGCAAGAAAGCTCTCATAGGGCTGAAGGATTGCAAGAAAGACCTTATGGGGCTGAAAAGGAAAAAGAACAATAATATACAATACAACAGGGACTATAATAATAGTATATATCAATATTCTCCACATTACTCACCCAACTGAATGTCGCCTGTAAATCACTTGCAAGATTTTTAATTTCTCTCACCATTTGTCTATAAATCTATTAGACACCTCTTCGAGGGGGTGCTACCTCTTGAATCAATTTGGTAAGGGAGAAAGAGATAAACAGAGAGCGAGAGAGAGAGAAAGAATTCAAATGGTAATTCCTCCTTTCCTTTACATTTCTTTGGTCCTTTATATTGTATAGGTCATTCAATTAAGACTGGTAGTTACATCTTAGTTGTATCTTAACAACCCAAGGTCTGTTTCTTGATCAACTTGCGACGTTGTTAACTGAATTTGCTGATGTGGCTCCTCTCTTCTTTCTAGAATAGACCTATTGTATAATTGGGTTGGTAGCCATATTTGGGCTCTATTAGAGTCAGCTGTAGAGGGGCAGTTTGGTCTTTTTACTTTATGTTGGGAGTGTGATCACGTGATGTAATGTCTGACTTAAGTGAAGTGTCCCATACTTAAGTAGGGGCATAACAGTCTTTATGTTCTATTTTAGAAAACTATAAATATCAAACTGGCCGACTAGAGAGATTGACTTCTCTAGTTCGAACCAGACTTTTCTTCTCCTCTCTTCTCTTCTTTTCTCTTCTTCTTTCTTCTCTCTTCTATCTCTTTCTACTGTTATCCTTAAACTAATTCTGGTACAGATCTGAAGTCTATCATGGTATTGAAGCTTTTGTAAGAAGTTCAGATCTGCCCAGAATTTTTCCATCGCCATTCACTGTAGGGTTTTGCAAATTTCTCAACGATCACTTGGAGATTAAGAAAAGGGCTGAAAAGGAGTGATCGCTTTTTTCCTTTTGGAGGTTTTCATGCCTCCGGTTTGTGGTGTAGTGGTTGTTTGTGGTGGTTTGTAGGAAGTTCTCTAATCAATGGTTCGAAGAGAGCTGTTTCGGGTGGTGCGGTGGACAGTCGAGTATAGATCTGATTTCTGTTGATCAAATAGGTGGGCTGTATGGGTGTTATAGTGGCTGGTTGGTTACAGATCTAGTATTATGTGTGGGGTATGTATTCGGGTGGTTTTGTGATGTTGAAAGTGAGGGATAACAATGACTTATTGCTGAAAACTGTGACAATAGGTGTTTTTCAGCAATAACCAGTCACTAGTGTGCAGTGTGGTCAAGATAGGTGGTGTGATAGTAGTGAGTGAAAAAAAAGGGAAGTTTTTGTTTGCAGCCATGGGAGACAGTAGTGAACACAAGTCTAGTGTTATGATTCCCCCCGATTACCTAAATGTGCAGATGACATCTATCAAACTGAATTGTGAGAATTATGTGCCTTGGGTGAAATCTGTATAAGTTTTCCTTAGGGCTAAGAAGAAAGTGAAGCACGTGAGAGAAGAAAAACCTTCCACTGATTCTCATGACTACAGTGAGTGGAAGCAAGAAGATGCACAGATTTTATGTTCTTAGATACAGCCAAGGAGATTTGGGACCATGCCAAGAAGCTCTACTCTAGACAAGACAATACTACTAGAGTGTATCATCTTTATCAAGAATATTTTAATTTGCAACAAGGTAATCAAATCCTCGAGGAATATTATGCTAGCATGAGAAATCTTCGTAATGAGTTGAATGTGTATTATCCCCTCACTTCTAATGTCAAGATTCAACAACAACAAAGAGAGCAGCTCGATGTAACCAGATTTTTAGTAGGGCTGAAATCTGAAATATGAACTAGTGAGAGCACAGATTTTAGGTGGGTCTGCCCTTCCCTCTCTTGAAGAGGTGTTTTCTCATCTTCGGAGGATTTTTTTGGACCTACAGAGAACTCTACTATCTCTAATAAGTCTACCCTTGTAGTGACAAGAGGGGGAGGTCGTGGAGGTAGAGGCAGAGCTCAAGGAGTTCAGCCAGGTTGTGGTAGTGGTGGTGGACCCATGTATAGTCATGGTGGTGGGCATATTGGAAGTCAAGATTCAGGGGGAGCTCGTGGCAAAGGACGTAATAATAGTCCAAGGAGATGTACACATTGTGTTATGGAAGGACATACTATCGACTTCTATTATGACTTACATGGCCCGCCTTTAACTTGGTCAAATCATGCAGTGGCTAGTGGTGGTAGTTCAAGATAGAAAATTCAACAAGCTGATCGGATACCTTCTACACCTATGGATACCTCTAGGAAAGAGATGATGAGTGTTCCACGTGATGAGTATGGGTGGTTTATCCAAGCCACTTCTCAACAGAATACAGCTACCCTTGCACACTTAGGTATGGCTTGTCTAGCATCCAAACCCTCCCATTGAATTATCGATTATGGAGCTTCCGATCATATGATTGGGACTCCAAGTGTGTTTTCCTCCCTTTCTCAGTCCTCCACATCACACTTTGTTACCCTTGCTAACGGTTCCACATCTTCCATCTGTGGTGTTGGTAATATTGACATAGATTCATTATCCTTGTCCTCAATTTTGAATGTTCCCAAATTTCCCTTTAACCTTATGTCTATTAGTAATTTGACTGAGTCTCTTAATTGCTCTATCACTTTTTACCCTTCTTGTGTTTTTCAAGATCTCAAGACAGGGATGAAGATTGGTGGAGGGCATGAAGCTGGTGGATTGTATTATCTTGATGGTGGTGGTTCATCAACATCCCTTCAGACATCTCTTACTCCTCTTCAGTGGCACTGCAAACTTAGTCATCCATCCCTTAAAGCACTTAAGTTACTTGTTCCGTCCTTGAGTCATCTTTCTACTTTGGATTGTAAGTCGTGTCCATTTGGGAAACATCATCGTGTTCCCTTTAGTCCTAGGGTTGATAGTCGTATGTCAAGTCCTTTTTCTTTAGTCCACTCAGATATTTGGGGTCCAAATAAAATAGTGTCATATAATGGTTACAAATACTTTGTAATTTTTGTTAATGATTATTCAAGGATGACATGGCTTTACCTTATGAAAGAAAGGAGTGAATTGTTTCCCACTTTTCAAAAATTTTATGTTGAAATCTGCAATCAATTTGACGTACACATTAAGATTCTTCATTCCAATAATGGCCAAGAAAACTTTTATACACAATTTCATGAATATTTGGAATAACATGGCATTATCCATCAAACCTCGTGTACCTACACCCCTCAGCAAAAGGGGTTGCTTGAGAGAAAGAACCATCATCTTTTGGAAACTGCTTAGTCCCTTTTGCACCATATGAATGTACCCAAACGTTTTTAGAGTGATGTGCTTACATCTTGCTTCCTTATTAACTAGATGCCCGTGTCCATCCTTGAAAGTCATTCTCCTTCTCCGTTTTGTTTCCTACCTTGTCTCATTTTCCTCTTACTCCCAAGGTTTTTGGCTACATGTGCTTTGTCCATAATCTTGGGCCTGGAATGGACAAATTGGATGCACGATCCACTAAGTGTATCTTTCTTCGCTATTCTAAGACTCAAAAAGGGTATAAGTGTTATAAACCTAGTTCCAGACATTCCTTTGTGTATCCCGATGTTACATTCTTCGAGTCAGTTCTGTTTTTGCATGATCACTTCCAAACAAAGGACTTTGGCAAATTAAAATATTTCTTTGGGATAAAAGTAGTAAGGTCTAAGCAAGGTATTAATCAGTGTCAAAGGAAGTATGTTCTTGATCTATTAGAGGAGACAGGATTGTTGGGTGCCAAACTAGCTGAAACAGCCATGGAACCAAATGTCAAGTTGATTAACGATACAAGTGAGGAGTTTGAAGATCTTGGAAGGTAATAGGAGGTTGGTGGGTAAGTTAAACTACCTAACCATTACTTGGCTAGATATTTCATTTGCAGTTAGTGTGGTAAGCCAATTTATGCAGAATCATCAGATTCCACATTGGAATGCATGGATTGTATGGTATTTGAAGGGAGCTCCTGTTCGTGGCTTGTTATACAAGAGTAGAGGAAGCCTTGAGATAGAGGGATACACTGATGCTGATTGAGTTAGTTTTGTATCTGACAAAAGGTCCACTACAGGCTATTGTCCTTTCCTTGGGGACAATTTGGTGACATGGAAGAGCAAGAAGCAAACAATGGTAGCAAGAAGTAGTATAGAAGCTGAACATAGAGCCATGGCACATACAACTTGTGAACTAGTGTGGTTGAGGAACCTCTTACAGGAGATGGAGTACTCGATTAATACCCCTATGAAGCTTCAATGTGACAATCAAGTTGCAGTCCTCATCTCTTCCAATCCAGTTTTTCATGAGAAAACAAAACATATAGAAGTTGATTGTCACTTTGTGAGAGAGAAGGCACTTAGTAAAGTGATAAGTATTGCATATGTAAACACAGAAAATCAGTGGGCAGACTTGTTAACAAAAGGGTTGAGTCGGAGAAGAATGGACTACATATGTAACAAGTTGGGACCATATGACATATACTCACTAGCTTGAGGGGGAATGTTAGAGTTAGTTGTAAAGGGGCAGTTTGGTCCTTTTACTTTGTGTTGGGAATGTGATGTAAAGTCTGACTTAAGTGATGTGTCCCATACTTAAGTAGGGGCACAACAATCTTTATGTTCTATTTTAGAGAACTATAAATATCAAACTGGCTGACTAGAGAGATTGACTTTTCTAGTTCAAACCAGACTTTTCTTCTCCTCCCCTCTTCTTTTCTCTTCTTTCTTCTCTCTTCTATCTCTTCCTATTGTTATTCTTAAATTAATTCTGGCACATATCTGAATTCTATAAGGCTCCTAACAATTCCTCCCCTTGTTGGAAATGCCTCGTCCTAGAGATGAAGCCAAGGGTACCTTTGTTTGAGCAATGTGCAGGACTCCCATGTGGCATCATGAATAGGTAGTCCTAGCCATTCTACTAGGCCTCTCGTTGAATCTGCTTCCCCACCTTTTTTTATCAAAAAAATGAGAATTTAATTCAATTAAGAGAATTAGATACAGAATTACAGAAAGTAGAAAGTAAACATTGCACCAAAAATTGTTATCATAAAAGCCCAAAAAAGTTGTTGCCTTTGAACTCCCTATTTGGCTAAAGAATCACCATCCTATTTGTAGTTCTCCCGGTCCATGTGAACGAGGCATTGAATTCCCTTGCTAGGCTCACTATCTCCCTTAGTGGATGTCTATAAATCCAAGGAACATTACCACTTGAATTGGTCCATGATATCACTATATTTGAATCCCCTTCTATCTCCAAGTAATTAAGATCTGCTTGCTTGGCAAGTGTTAACGCTTGTAGCAGAGCTAATAGTTCAGCCTTTAAAGAATCACTTTCTCCTAAAGGTCTCTAATCACACCACAAATGCTTGCCATACCTGGGTTTCCTATAGAGCTCCCATCAAAATTCAGCTTAACTTTGATGGGACCTAGGGGCTTCCACTCCCATCACCTATCTTTCTTTCTTCTCAACAGTGTGTGCCACTTCATTCCACACTCTTACTATATCAGTAATTGAGAAACTTTGAATGAGCTGAAGTAATTTCACCCAATGTACATTTTTTATCTTTGTGGCCTCCACTAAATCTTCTTTTGACCTATACTTCTCATTGAATATTCTTGCATTCCTTTCCTCCCATATGGTCCACACCACTGTTTGGAAATCTTCTATTCTTGCATTCACCATTTGCAGAGCAAAGAAGGCACATATGAGGGGAGAGGCATTTATTTTGTCAACACTCTCGGCTGAATAGAGAAAAGAACAAGAATAACTTTAGAGGTGTCAAGAATGAATTGACCCCCACCTCAATGAGTCTCTTGTATATTAAAAGATATGTACAATTATAAGAATGCCCATATAGGGATGAAAGAGAAAAAAAAAAGAATAAGATACATAAGTAATATACAACAGGAACTATACTAATAAGATACATCAAGTCACAAAGTCTCCACACTCCCCCTCAAACTGATGTCTAGACATAAGCATCAGTTTGTCTATAAGAAAGAGATGTCGAACTCTAGTCATAGCTTTGGTGAAGATATCGGCAATCTGCATGTCCGAGGCTACATGAGGAAGTGATATAGACCTAGCAATGAAAGATCTCGGATAAAGTGGCAGTCCACCTCGATGTGCTTGGTCCTCTTAACAGGGTTAGATGTAATCTTAATAGCACTCGTATTGTCTGCATAGAGAGGAATAGGAGTAGGAAGTTGAATGCCAAGATCCATAAAGAGAGATTGTAACCAAACAATCTCACTGTAAACAGAAGACATGGCCCTATACTCTACTTCAATGGAAGACTTGGAGACTGTTTGTTGTTTCTTACACTTCCAAGAGATAAGTGAATCACCCATAAAGACAAACCACCCAGAAGTGGACCTACGAGTGTCAGGACAACCAGCTCAATCTGCATCTGCATATGCTCTCAACTGAATAGAAGAGAAGGAGAAGAATAGACCCTGAGAAGTTGTGCTTCTATCACATCAAATGGTGTGATGAACAGTAGTCATATGAGGTTGACGAGGAGCAGAAACAAATTGACTAACAACCTAAACAGCATGATAAATATCAAGCCGAGTCATAGTGAGATAAATGAGGGACCCCACAAGTTGGCGATACAAGGCGTCATCAGGAAGTAATGGACCTTCAGATTTAGATAGCTTAAGATTTATCTCCATAGGTGTATCACATGCTTCTCATCATTAAGACCACCAAGTTTAACAAGGTCAAAGGCATATTTCTACTGGCAAACAAAATACCCTTGATCACTACGATAAACTTCCTATCCCAGGAAATAGGTGAGAGGGCCCAAGTCCTTCATGTGAAAGGAATTATGAAGTAACAATTTCAATTCACAAATACCCTCAACATCATTCCCAGTCAACAACATGTCATCAACATACAGCAGGAGAATGGTAATGCCCTAAGGCCATCGCCTAACAAAGAGAGAGTGATCAAAAGATTCTCCCATTTGTATTGCCATCCACCTCTTGTAACTCACATTTTAACCACTACCTTTCCTCACTTCTCATAGTTCTAAGAGCTTCTTTCTTATCTAGTTCCTCAATCCTTCAAAATAATTTTTTCTTTGATCTCCTCCACTTTACCAAATATATCTTGTTCCATGCCTTTATTTTCTCTTTTAAACCCTTAAGTCTCCTCAAGAAGTTAATCCCTTTCTCCAAACCTCTACTCCCTACCTCCTGCCACCAACGTTTAACCTTTTCTACAAAAGTAGGATCTTCCAACTACATGTTTTCAAACCTAAATGGCAAGGGGCCAACATGCAAAGTTTCTTAAGATAGGCAAATAGGGCAATGATCCAAAGTCACTCTCATCAAACCTCGTCAAATTAAATCCTCCCACAAAACACCCCAATCCACTAAAAAAAGGAGTTTGTCTAGTTTAGAGCAGATCGGGGAGTTTTGAAAATTCAACCAAGTAAAGTGAACTTGTAACAATGCTCTTTCAATTCAAATAAATCCGCAAACTCATTGAACTTCCTCATACTTGTGATTCCCTAGCTTGGATTGTTTACAATGGTACAGAGTCATCGCAAGAAAATGTGGGGAAGGCAAGCTTGGTGAAGGTCGGTCTATCTCTTCATGTTCTCATTGCGCCACCTATGCCACTATCTCTATCAGTTCCTTCTTGTTATTCGTCCCTATTACTAGAAATGGCTCCTTTTTCTATTTGCACAACCACCACTGCAAGGGTTTTAGCTCTTGGAGATCACTGGGCATCTTGTGCACCCCAACCTCCATTCTGTCGGATCAATCTTCCACGATTTCCGAGCTGGTATTTGACATCTCAACTTAGGTTGGACACTACAGCTCTGATACCAAATTGTTAGACACCTCTTCGAGGGGGTACTACCACCTGAATCAATTCGATAAGGGAGAAAAAGACACAGAGAAAGAGAGAGAGAGAGAGAGAGAGAATTTGAATGGTACATTTCTTTGGTCTTTTGTACTGTACAGGTCATTCTATCAAGATTGGTAGTTACACCTTAGTTGTATCTTAACAACCTGAGGTCTATTTCTTGATCAATTTGCTACATTGTTAACTGAATTTGCTAATATAACTCCTCTCTTCTTCTTTCTAGAATAGACCTGTTGTATAATTGGCTTGGCTTTCGTTTCTAGCCTCCTAGCAAAATCCATCTCCCCTCACTATTGTTCTGCATCCATCCCACCACCAACATAGAGTAGGAGTGCAACTTGGCTGGGCTGGGCCCGAGCTCGAACGGGCCCAACCCGGAATTTTACACGGGTTGGGCTTGGATTTTCAGTCCTCGGGCTGGGCTCGGGCTCAAGAAGTTGGGGCTTTATTTATTTTTCGAGCCGAGCTCGGGTCTGGCCCTTAGGTAGCCCGAACCCGGCCCGAGTCCAGCCCAACTATATACATTTATACATACATATGTGTATATATGTAAATGTTGCATACATATTTACATATATGTACATACATATTTGTATATATAACATTTGCATACATGTTTACATATATACATAAATATATGTATATATATTTGCATAAATACATTTATATATGTATAATTTTAGAGTGGGTTCATTGGCCAACTCGAGCCCGAGCCCAAACCAAGTGCATAAAATTACAGTGCGGGCTGGGCTCGGGTTGGGAAAATCGGGCTTGACCTCGGGCTTGGTCCGAGCTCGGGCCTTAAGCCCAAGTTTTAGAGTCGGGCCTGGGTTGACCATAAACCCGGCCCAACCCGCCCAACTTGCACCCCTAGCATAGAGTTACCTACCTCAAACTGCCTTAAATTAAGTTGTTTTTCTTTCTTTGGACCTTGCGCAGCACTGCAGAAATTTCAGAAGGGAGTCTCCGATCCCTACTGGGCCTGAAAACAGTTAAATTATTGAACCATTACTGTCCCTAAACACACCCCCAATGCCTGAGGGTCCTGGACCTGGATTACCACATGAGCTGCCATCAAAGATCAACTTTATCCTGTTACTGCTAGGAAGTCCATTGAACTTAGAAACAGGCTTCACAATGGATGAGGCTGCTACCACTCTCCAACCCCTAACCATGTTATCCACTGAAAAACTTTTGAGTAGCTCCATAGTCTTTGCCCATCAGATAATTTTCAATGTAATGCTTTCAATTATAGCCTCAAGGTATCTACTTAGCTCAGGGAACAGCCTATTATTCCACTCTTCCCATATTGTCCATAAGATAGCATCTCTTGTGGCCTCCACAGCACTTTACCTCTTACTTTAAGTTAGTACATAATACCAAGGCTGGAAAGACCAACCATGTCCTTAGGATAATCCCACCTGCATACAAAAGGAGAATAGAAATGCTCCCAAGCATGAGACACAAATAAGCAGGAGATTAGTAAATAGTTAATAGTCTCTCCACTAGCTTTGCATAGAAGGAGTGGAAGGGTGTTATGGAGGTGCACATGGCAGCTACTTTATGGGTGCTATGGGAAGAGAGAAATAACAGAACTTTCAAGGATAATTTGGGAAGAGAGGAACAGCAGAATTTTCCAAGAGAAGAAAAAAATTATTTCAGAGCTAAAGGAATGCATTCTAGCAGGGTAATACACTGGCTGAGAACTCTAAACCCCATTCAGTCTTTTATCTTCTATGACCTTTGGGGGAATTGATTAGCAGTGGCTAATAGCACTACTGGAAGAAACAGGCTCATTGTAGATTGGTCTCCACCTTTGGAAGGGTTTATAAAGTTTAATTTTGATGGGAGCAGTCAGGGTAATCCAGGGCTATCAGGTGTAGGTGGGGTTCTGAGAAATGAGGAAGGCAATATCCTATCCTTGTTCTCAGGCCCAGTGGTAATAAGAGATTCTACTAGGGGCTAGAGCTGAGTTGCTAGCTGTTGTACAAGGAATTCAGATGGCAAATCAACCTGGTGTGAACAATCTAATTATAGAGGGAGATTCTAAGGGAGTAGTGGGGTGGATGTTGAATCCAGATTCTGTTACTTGGCACTATAGGGACCTACTAAAGAAAGTCAAGTGGCTAACAAGGAATATGGCAACTAGAATACAATGGATGAGCAGGCTGGCTAATGCAATGGTAAATTTCTTAGCCAAACAAGGGGCTTCTAGGGAAATTCTTTATTAGGCTGTGTTGTAATTTCCACTCTTGAGATGTAATTGTATAAGGGTGTGGCTTCACCTCGTGCCCCCCTTGGGATGTTTGTACCAGCTCCTATCTTTTGATAATAAAATCTTATTCAATTATCGAAAAACAAGGTGGCACAATGAGTGAAGACTGGATCTGTTCAATTGGATAGCTAAATCAGCAACAGAGAATCAAAATTCAATTAAATCAACTTTGATGGAAGGAAACTCAAAGGTAGTGGTGGGTTGGATGAGAACAAAGAGCAAAGAGTTATGGGAGTACAGGTATATTTAGAAGGAGAAAAAAATACTGTCAAGGGAGTTAGAGGTTACAGACTGTGTAAAAAGATCGACTAACTGTTTGGCTGATTCACTTGCTAAGCAAGGAGCAACAAGGATGCAGTTGTTCATGGAACAGTTATAAACTTCGTACATCATGTAAAGTAGAAAAGGGGTGCAAGGGCACATTGTATAGGCATTTAAAACTGGGGTTCTGACCACACACTTCTTTTTTCTTTATTAATAAAAAGATTTTCAGTTATCCAACAAAAAAAAAATTTATTTATTGACCTTATGTTGTGGTCAATAAATAAACTAGGCTCTTATGTTGTGGTTCTGTTTAAATTTAAAATTGCTTCCATGTTCTGTGATACAGTTTTCCTTTTTCTGTCACTCACTACAAGTACTTTATTTTTCAGCTTAGTTTGTGCAGATGATAATGTTCTATTTTCTTATGATTTCTACAACTCTATTACAAGTAGTTATTTATTTTTCCAAGTTTTCCACTTTAAACACAAATAAAATCTGTTAGGTTATGTTTCTCAAAATTCCTTGTTAAGATTATACATTTTCTTTTATTTTATACTATGTGCACTTGACTTGCCAGGTTGCTTCTGAAATCAATAATACACATAACTATTTGGCCAGAAGGATATGTCATATAGTTAATCAAAAAAAAAAAAAAATATGCCTGAAATGAATTCACATATAAACTGAGTTATATGGTACACACAGTCTCACTAGTTGGAGGTGCTTTGGCTTTGGGATTGGAGTTCTTGACATTTTAGATGGGTTTCCAGCCATTGGGACAGCAGCCTGGATCTGTTGATCATATCAGTTGGAAGGTGTTTTGCTTTTGTTGATTTTGGGTTATTGACCAAAGTTGGAATTAAGCTGTTATTGACCAAAGCTGTCTGGGTTCTCTTGTACTATTGGTTCAAGAGAAAGAAGTGATCTCTGCAAAATGAGGTCACTCAAGGAAGAACATTTCCATTCTCATATCTTTGCTAACCTGGTAGAAATGTAGGCTAATGCAATTTCCTGAACAAATCAGGGTTTGGGTTGAACTAAAATCTTCGTTGATGTTAATCAACCATAAGCCTGCTTCTATTGCATGGTTACATACAACACCTCCAGGTTAGTGTTCAAAAACAATAAGGATTGAATTAGAAGTAATTTACCCATCGTAGAGAACCACCATTTGCATCTCACATGCCACCCAACTAATAAATAAATGAATTGAAAGATAGCACTATTTTGTATACATTATATTGTTCATCACATATGGAGCAAGATCCATATCCATATGATAGCAGTTCAAGCTTCAAAATGGAGGAGGCAAAAGAAAGAAAAAGACTGGACTAACCTTTTTTCTCTCTTCAGGTGAGAGGTGCACATTTCTAGAACTCATTGCAAGCCCATCAGCATCACGTACTATTTCTGAACCTACCACATTTATAGAGAAATCAAGATCTCGGACCTGAAGGAGAATCAATACCAAGTGGTAAGTAACAACATTCCATCAGAACAATCTTGTGCTTTCTTCCATGCAACAAAAGTTTCATTACAACCTTCTGGAAACTTAAAAAAATGAGGATAAGAATTCCATTCAGAAAGACTGACAGAAATTGGAAACTACACATTGCTTAAACAAGCATACAATTACAATATTCAAGGCGTGAGGAGAGGATACTCATCCAAAACAATTCAGTTTTCAGTTTGAGAAGACGAAATGAGCTTCCAACTATATTAGAACAGAAAACTGCATAAAATATTAGAATACTTTCATCATTGTTTTCTTTATGCTTGCAGTTCTCCACAAAGAACCTTGGGACTGCTTTTAACAGAACCACAACAAGTTTCACATTAAATTACCCAAAGATCACCAAGCGCCCACTACCCACCCAAAAAAATGAGAGAAAAAACTAAATTGTCATAGTTAGCTTAAAATGAACTTTAGTTGTTCATCATACTCCATGATTAAGTCTGTTATAGAGAGGATTTAAATGGCCATATATAATTTTGATAAGCCAAACTGAAGATTCTTCAAAACCCCTTATAATGCTATTTCTACCTCTCATACTGGAATGCTAAGAATAGTAGATCATAATAAACTTGAAACTTGTAGTTTGCAGACTCTACAGTTTTTGTGTTGCTCATGTTACTTGCAAACTTTACCTTCTCCTAATGATTCTTACTTATCAACACCCAACCCCCATCCGTTGCCCCTAAAAGAAAGAAAATAAAAGAACCAAAAAAGAAGCTTAGGTCAAAACACCAATTGCCTTCACAAAGAACTTTGCTTCATTTTTTTGTGATCGTAAATTCTTAGTTAAATTTCAATGCTATCCTTTTTCCTTTCTTTTCTCTTTCCCTTTTTGATCAGTAACAAGAGTGCTAACTCATTACTTCTTCTTCTATCCAAATCCATTATCTTAATCTGAAGAAATGATCCAAACACATAAAAATACTAATAAAATATTAGTCAAAATTCAATGGCTGGTTGAGGTACCACAAATTTCTCGTTGGCATTGTTCACTGAGACTACAATTAAAAAAGTTTTTCATTTAAAAACAACATATTTCCAGTTTCCCTATCTCACAACTCTTCAAATAACCATTCTTTTTGGTTTTTTTAATCATCTTTTTGGATAGATAGATAACCTTCCATTTAACCATTGCTTAATCTGACAAAGACAATCAAACACGTAAGCATTAAAATAAACAGAATTGACTTCTGATATACAGCAATCACATGTTGTCTAACACATACTACTACTAGTATCAATACGACCACTAGTATTATCGTTTTTCTGATAAATATATACAACAACCATGCAGTAAGGATACCATTAAAGCTTACCATTCGGCAAATAATCCGCCACTGCTGATAATCCTTCTTCCCAAAGACAGCTATATCGGGTTCCACAATATTGAACAATTTAGTGACAACAGTAGCAACACCCCTGAAGAAAATAGGCCTACTCTTCCCACACATTCCCTTCTCCAACCTCTCAACTCTAACCCACGTCTCATGCCCATATTGTCTCTCTCCAATGCACGACACTGCCGCTCCCTCTGCTCTCTTTTCTTTGTCATCTCCACTTTGACTACTACAACTGTTGCCACTGGCATCATTGTTTTCTGATACCGCTCCACTGGTTCCGTAATCATAGAGGTTTTGCGGGTGAAATACAACATCGACCCCACCAGACAGAGCCCTCAGCTTCTCGATATCGCCTTGGAAATCAGATGGGTATGTTGCCAAATCTTCAGATGGAGCGAATTGACAAGGGTTTACATAGATTGAGACCACAATCAGGTCGGCGTGTTCCTGGGCCTCTTTAACGAGTGAAATGTGGCCTTGGTGGAGGTAACCCATTGTAGGGACTAAGCCAATGGTCTTGCCTTGAGCTCTCATGGACCTTGACCATCTCCTCATCAGATCCTTTTCTGTGATGATCTCTGGGTCTTTTCTTGCCATGAAATAAGGATTTGATCACTGAATCTGTTTCTGGTTCCTTGTTTTCTTCTTTGGTTTTGTGGAGGGTTCAGTTTTGCCTTGTTTGGTTTGACAACTGTGATGGTGTGTGTGATTATCCGACTGTGGTCCGTGGAGGTTGACGTTGAAACGGTGGCTGCTGAAGGTCCAATCTTTGTCAATTGGGAGTCGGCATTTGGCAAGTGGCAACCGCTTTTAGCCTTTCCTTTTAGTAAAAAAGAGAATATAAATGGGTTTGGGCCAAACTCATAACACGATCCGGAAATTTAAGCTCAAATCTTGCCAATCGAACAATTGGCATTGGTTCCGATAAACTCATTAGAAACTGAGTTGGGTTTCAACTTTCAATTTGCATGATGGGATTGCTGGTGTTAATGAGTGATGAAGATCAAAAGTGATCAACTTGATTTTGTGAGGGACCCTCGAACTCACAAAACAATGGTGGAAGGACTTGGCTAGGTGTCCCAAAGCTATGGATTTTGATGGTTAAGTTAATATCTGTCGAGCTGTTCGAGGTGGTAAGGCACTGAAACAGGAATTAGAATGCAATAGATTGGCCTCGGGTAGCAACTGCTTACCTTTATGTATATAGAGCTCATGCCTCAACTAGAACAGGGGATGAAAGGCGAGCAGTGCAATAGGCGCCTTGCCTTAGTGGGATACGTCCAGGTGGTTGGAGAAGCACATCCCTAATTCTCGGAGAATGCTTGGGTCCACTTTCTCGCTAAGTGGGGAAGTGGGGTAACAGCACCGCTAGGTGGCAATCTATGGTTGCATGTGGTATAGGTTGGTCTTACATTTTTTTATATTGGAATTAAGTCAGGTCGGGAGTACATCCTTTATAGGGGTGAGCAAACGATTTATTCCATAAAAAACCGTATCGAATAAATCAAAATTTTTAAAACAAAAAATTGAACCCAAAATTGAAATTTACAGTACGGTTTTCGGTTATTTCGATTAAAACCGAATTTGAACAGTATATATATTTTAATATATATTATATAATGTATATAACAAATTATATATTTTAATGCATAATATAATATATTTTTTACACATTATATATGTATTATATGTTAATATATATTATAGATAATAAAGTTCGGTTAATTCGATTTTTTCAGTTAACCAAATTTCTAAACCTGAAAATCGAAATCGAAACTGAAATTTTACAAAACCAAAATAACCAAAATCCAAAAAAAAAATCGAAACTAAAATTTTCGGTTCAATTTTTTGGTTTTAACCGAATAATGCTCACCCCTAATCCTTCACATTAGAGATGGCCTAGGTTGGTAGTATGTTCTTCACGTCGGAGACAACCAAGTCAGGTGGAATGGGTTAGATGCACGTCCTTGACGAGCAACCCAATTCAGGCTTGTTCTAGTTCGGCTACCATCAGGAAACCCAAGTGATGCTATTGCTAGTGATATGAGGTGTTATCAAGCCTTGTGTCGCCACATGTCGTGATGGGTTCAATCAAGTGTCTTGAATTCTTACAAACTAGTGAATGACCCTGTATTAAAATACGGGGAAGTTAATTATATATATATATATATGAATAAACATTAATGATTTTTATTACCATTTTTTATTACTATTTATAAACTGCCATTTTTTAAGACGCTCATACAGTTTACGGGTCCACATAAATTGACCCTTATATGTCAAACCCGTAAAATTATATGGGTCATTAAATTCAGCTTGAACCGTTTATTACTTTAATTTGACCATTCTTATTATTGTTATTAATTTATTTTAATATTTTATTTAATTTTTTGTTATATAGTAATAATATTAACGAAACTTGTAATTATTTGAATATTTACCTAAAATAATTTTTCTAACCGAGTATAATTATTATATAATAGATTTATTAATTCATATTTTGCATTTAAGAATAAACATTAATGATTTGGGTTAACAATTTTAATGACTGTTAATAAATATTGATTCTTACTTAAGGTTTAATTACTGTATTCGGTAATTATTATGGGGCATGCTTTGAATAAACATTAATGATAACTGATGATTGTTATTTTGTTTTTTGTTATTTACTTAATTAAGTACTTAATGATTGTTATTATTATTATTAATTATTTATGTAAATAACTGATTGTTATTATTATTTACTTAATTCAGTAATTTTCAGCAAGCAATTATTTGATTTAATTTGAATTATTTCATTTTTTAATTATTTATAATAGACATTTAGGGTAGGCTTTTCATTTGATTTAAGAGACTTACCATGTTTTATATAGACAATGATCCCATACCAAGTAAGGGGCAATTATAGTATCATTTAGTTTGAAATTTACTATTTAACAATAAAAAATCAATATCTGATTGAGCAACCCACCCCCAAAAAAGTATCAATAACTTTGAAATCATTAATCTATTTATAAAATAGTAAAATTCGATGGATGTTTACGACAATATCACCAATACTGCTTAATATTTAAGGATATATGAATAGATAAAAAGCATTTAAATAATATCCATTCAAAGAGGCAAAGAATGAAGAAAATCATTCCAAGAGCTGTTAAGAAAAACAATCCATGCCAAACAACATTTGAAGATGCATCCATCCTCTGAAGTAAAAGATGAAAAATATATGACTACAATCAAATCATCATCATATATGGCTACAATCAACTGATAATAAAAACAGGACTTCAAAGCTCATCTAATAGAGGAAACATGAAAGAAAGGAGAATAATGGGACCATCCTTAGTATGGAAGACACCTCCAAGTTAGATGGAAACGCTTCTTTTGGTCGATCATGGTTATGGATTTTAAGTCTAAGCTCCCCATAGTGCACGTAGCTGTCTAGCATTTATCTTTAGGGAAAAGGTAGGAAAAAGGTAGGGAAATGTAGGTTGAAATTATAGACATGTTGATGTGTCAAATTCAAGTCAATTAGAATACTCATAGATTTTTAGATCATTCATTTAGTGGTAATTTGAATATTTTTTTATTCCATGTCTTTATTGAGTAATATAGATCAATAATATATTAATATTTATGAAATGAGTAATAATAATAAGTATATTATTATTACTATTATTTACTAATAATATATTCTTATTGTGTATATTGATTTTGAAATCAGTAATATTAAATTATTATTATTATTATTATTATTATTATGAAGTAAGTAATTTGTTATAATTATGATTTTTAGTTAATTCCTGAAATAATAATTGCTTTTATAATTATTTTAGTTCAACAATAATGAATAATTGAAAGTTTATAATTTAACTCTCACTAAATGAAATATTTATTGTAGAATAATAATAGTATTAATTATAATTACTTATAATAATAAGGTAAATATGTAACACTAATTATGTATTTATAAAATAATTAATATGAATTAATATAAATATAAAATGATTATATCTCAATTATTAATTAACATTATTAAAATACTTATTAATTATCATTAATTAATTAATTAACATTTCAAAGTAATAATTATCATTGTTATAATTAAGGAATTAATTATCAGTAAGTAATTAAAATCAGTAATTAATTTTTATCAGAAATCATTATTATTAGTAATAATTAATTATAATTATTGATAATAATAATAATATAACTATATTAATTAATATAAGTATTAATTATAATTATTGATAATAATATTATAATTAATTATTTCATATAAATGTATGAATTATAATTTCTGATAATAATTCTAATATAAATAATTAACATTAAATATTTATTTTCAAAATAATTAATATGAGTTAATGTAAATTTAAAATGATTATTTTTGAATTAGTAATTAGCATTATGAAAATCGTTATTAATTATCACTCTGAATTAATAAAGAGAATATTATCAGTAATAAATTATCAATAATTAGTTAATATCAATAATTAAGTATTAGCACTAATTATTATCAGTAATTAATTATTATCAGTGAGTTATTATTATTATTAATTAATAGCTGAAATTAATTAATTATAAGTCATTAATTATTATTAGTACCCTTGTCTTTCAAAAAGTTGACTCATCATCATCGTCATCATCAATGACAGCAACTTGATAAATACATAATTTGATAAAAATAGGTAAATATCATTAATTATTTTTTATCTTTTGGAAAACTAAATAATAGAAAAATAAAATGGTTAGCATTGCAAATGAAAAATTATTTGGATTTTTGAAAAAAAATATTGAACATAAAAACCAATTATTCAAAAATAAGGTCATTAATCAAAGAGTAATTAAAATTATTCAGTAAATAATAATTTTAATAAATTAATAATTAATAATTAATTATCTGTCTGAATTAAAATGGGTAATTTCAGCAAATAATTTTAAGTGATTAAAATTTTCTATTAACATTTTTTAATAATAATTAGTATTATTAATAGATTAATAATATTAATAATAATAATATTATTATTATTATTATCTTTATTATTATTTTTATTTTTATTAAGTAATTAAATTGTTATAATAAAGATTTTTAGTTAATTCATAAAATAATATTTTCTTTTATAATTCTTTAAGTTTAACAATATTGAATAATTGAAATCTTTATAATTTAACTTTAAGTATTTATTGGAGAATAATAATAGTATTAATTATAATTACTTGAAATAATAATAATGTAAATAAGTAACACTAATTATATATTTATAAAATAATTAATATTAATTAATATTAATATAAAATGACTATATCCCAATTAATAAATAACATTATTAAAACACTTATTAGATATCATTAATTAATTAACATTCCGAAGTAATAATTATCATCATTAGTATTAGTAATAATTAATTATAATTATTGATAATAATAATATAATATTATTAATTATAATTACTTATAATAATATAATTAATTATTTCATATAAATGTATGAATTATAATTTCTGATAATAATTATAATATAAATATGAGTTAATGTAAATATAAAATGATTATTTCTGAATTCTTAATTACCATTATGAAAATATTTATTAATTATCATTAATTAATTACCATTTCGAATTAATAATGAGCAATATTGTTTGTAATAAATTATCAGTAATTAAGTATTAGCAGTAATTATTATAAGAAATTATTTTTCCAAATTAATAATGAGCAATATTATCACTAATTAATTATCATCAGCAATTAAGTAATAGTAGTAATTATTATAATAAATTATTTTTAGTAATTAATTATTATCAATGATTAATTATTATATGTAATTACTAGTTGAAATTAATTACTTAGAAGTTGTTAACAATAATTAATTAATAATTAACAATAATTATTAGTAGTAATTAATAGTTGTAATTAATTAATTAGAAGTAGTTAACAGTAATTATTATTAGTAATCAGTAGCTAGAATTAACTAATTAGTTTAATAGTTAACAATAATTAATAACACAATTTCCCTTTCTTATGAAAGGATTGAAAGTGGGAGCTTCCCACCTCTCACAACTCTGCATGGTGGTGAGCTCCACTCTGCATGTTAGTAGGCTCTTTTCTTGAACTACACTAATCAGAATTTATCACGTGTCCATTTTGTGTAAATCTTTGAAATCTGAATGTAGAAGGGCCACATGTCTGATTGCAGGGGGTTTTGGCCTGAAATCATTCCTTTTATATATATATATATATATATATATATATATATATATATATAAATTTGGAACATTGGTTCAAGATCATTTTGACTAGTCATGTCGTCTCATGCGTGGACTTCACATGCATTATTAACTTGACTGGACACCAAAAAACACCCTAAATTTATTTCACTCATTGAGATCAACCATTGTGACTTTCCGCCATTTGATCAATTGAATTTGCACCATTGAGGAACTTTACAAATAGTAGGGCCATGAGGAGTCTATTTCAAATTGTCCATTTTGGAAGTTGTCCCATGGCAAGGTCGGAGAGCTCGGTGCATGATTGAGGAGTTTGCATTGATCCTTCAGGTCGGTCGAGTCCTTTAAGTATTCCGAGTGAGTCTTCCTTTCTTGATCCAGTTTCATTTTATTTCCAATATGTCTAGCTCATCAAAGTATCTAGAGGAGGGAGAGGAAGAGCATGTCAGAGCTTAGGCCAAGGAAGAGGAGTTCCCGACCTTAGAGCTTTGAGATCCCATAAAGGGGCTTTAGCTTCGAAGTCAAAGAAGTTTGAGTTGAGCCCAACTCAATTGACGTTCGCCAACCTCCAATGAATCAGGGAATGGTACTATGTCCCTAAATTTATTCTCCCAGATCCTAACGAGCATCCTTGGGATCATAAGTATAGAAAGGCTTGTATGTACGAGCAATCCTTCATAGCGGGTCTTAGGTTCCCTCTCCATGCCTTTTTGGTGGAGGTGTTAAACCATTTCAAGATCACAATGGGCCAATTCCTCCCAAACTCTATGAGGGTGCTCATAGTTACTGATGAGGGCGAATTTGGCCCTCCAATGACATTGTGACACCAAACACATCATGCCAACTAAGTGCAGCCTCTTGACAACTAGGTAGCTCGCCATCATGCAGCTCGCCACTAGGCAGCTCGTCATCATGCAGTCCTCACAGGCAGCTCGCAATCATGCAGTCCTCACAGGCAGCTCGCCACAGGCAGCTCACCACTAGGCAGCTCGCCACTAGGCAACTCGCCACAGGCAGCTCACCCTCATGTAGCCTGGCACCTCAGAACAACTAGGTGACACCCAGACAACTTGCCTTTGCTAAGTTGATGGTGTCCCACCAAACAGCCTGGCACAGGCGCGGCCTGGCACAAGCACAAACTAGCAGCCTGGCCTTGACACGAGCTGGCAACCTGGCCTTAGCACGATCTGGCAGCCTGACCTTGGCGCGACCTAGCCTTGGCACGTGCTGGCAGCCTGGCCCTGGCGCGACCTGGCCCTGGCACGAGCTGGCGGCCTGGCCCAGGCACCGACTTGGCGGCCCGACACAGGCACCAACCTGACAACCTCGAGGAGCTCACCATCGTACCCTACATTTTACGGGATTGTGACTTGTAATGGCTATATTAGCTCACCCACTCCCCGATTCTGACGAGAAGGGACAGTTTTACCGTTTGATGGCATTTCATCCACCTAACACGCAAGCCAATCCCATTACAGCTGGGATCCAGGAACTACTCCACCTAACCCATGAGGACTCCAGTATATAAAGGCCTCACCCCCCAGGGGCAAAGGTATGCGAAAAGAGGCGAAAAAAGGGATGGTAACCCCAGCTCTCTAGCTCTCTCACTGTTATCATCTTCAAGCTCTCTACTACTATACTATGCTAACTTAGCCACCGGAGTGTCCTCGCTGGGTAAGCCACCCCGGGTCCTCTGACATTTAGTTCTCGCAAGTCCCTCAGCTCTCGCTACTTACAAAGATGAGCAGATCATCGCCAGCAGGGAGTCGACAGTTCAGTTCCCATCGTTACTGGTAACCAGATCACCTCCTGCCAGTAGCAGTCGGGTTGCACTACACTAGGGAGCTTGACATCAAAGTAGTTCACCTCCAAGCAGCTCATCAAGGTAGCTCACCTCCAGGCAGCTCATCAAGGTAGCTCACCTCCAGGCAGCTCGCCACCAGGGACCTCCACTTTAGCCTCTGAGTCACCAACCACATGGGAGCAGACGAGATGATGAGGTACTTAACCAAAAAATTGACACATCACAAAAAAATGATACGTGACCGAAAACGGTTACATCATTTGGCACCGTCTGTGGGAACAAGCTACAAAAAGCTAAGTTCTTATCTTACAAAAAGCCAAGTCCTCTTCTCCTAGAAAGCTAAGTCCTCACCTTTTTAGAAACTGAAGCTCTCGCTTTATGGTTTCTATTTTTTATGAACTCAAAGACTATACAAGGAGCTAATAGACTAAGTAGCTCTAAGGCACCCCCCCGGCGGCCTGGCGCGGCCTACACCGACCTGGCGGAGTTCAGGAGCGGACTATGGATCCCTCCCAAAGCCTAAGGGGCACACTACTGCTGAAAGACCTAGTTGCCTCTACGGCATAGGCAACATTGCTGCTTAAGACCCAGTCGCCTCTATGGCATGGGCAATACTACTGCACAAGACCCAGCCGTCTCGTTGGCATGGGCAAAGTCAAGGTGAGTGAACTACAAGTCGCTCCCAAAATCTAAGGGCTAAAGTACCTAACTGGCAGAGACCTCAATGCCTTATGGGCAGCTCCTAGAGCCTAAGAAACTGACTCAGCGCTTACGAGCTCGTCGAATTACAGGCCAAAAGGAGAAATCTACTCCCTTCACCGAGTTACTTTCAGCTCGGGAGTGGGGGGGCAAATGATGAGGGTGGATTTGGCTCTCTAATGACATTGTGACACCTGGCACATCATGCCAATTAAGTGCAACCTCTTGACAACTAGGCAGCTCGCCATCATGCAGCCCTCATAGGGAGCTCGCCGTCATGCAACCCTCACAGGTAGCTCGCCACTAGGCAGCTCACCACTAGGCAGCTCGCCACTAGGCAACTCGCCACTAGACAACTCACCATAGGCAGCTCGCCACAGGTAGCTCACCCTCATGTAGCCTGGCACCTCAGAACTAGGTGACACCTGGACAACAACTTGCCTTTGCTAAGTTGATGGTGTCCCACCAAACAGCTTGGCACAGGCATGGCCTGACACAGACGTGGCCTGGCACAGGCGCAGCCTGGCATAGGCACGGCTTGAAACAGGCGTAGCTTGGCATAGGCACGGCTTGGCACAGGCACGAGCTGGCAGCTTGGCCTTGACACGAGCTGGCAGCCTGGCCTTGGCATGAGCTAGCAGCCTGACCCTGGCGCGACCTGGCCTTGGCACGAGCTGGCAGCCTGGCCCAAGCACGACATGACCCTGGCACGAGCTGGTAGCCTGGCCCTGACACGAGTTGGTGGCCTGGCCCAGGCACCGACTTGGCGGCCTAACACAGGCGCCAACCTGAAAACCTCGAGGAGCTCACCACCGTACCCCGTATTTTATGAGATTGTGACTTGTAACGGCTATATTAGCTCACCCACTCCCCGGTTCTGACGAGAAGGGATAGTTTTACCGTTTGATGACATTTCATCCACCTAACACGCAAGCCAGTCCCATCACAGCTAGGATCCAGGAACTACTCTACCTAACCCACGGGG
Source organism: Nelumbo nucifera (assembly GCF_055504915.1). Lineage (NCBI taxonomy): Eukaryota > Viridiplantae > Streptophyta > Magnoliopsida > Proteales > Nelumbonaceae > Nelumbo > Nelumbo nucifera. The sequence continues at coordinate 59,442,631 of NC_142651.1, read as the reverse complement.
ACTCCAGTATATAAAGACCTCACCCCCAGGGGCAAAGGTATGCGAAAAGAGGTGAAAAAAGGGATGGTAACCCCAACTCTCTAACTCTCTCACTGTTATCATCTTCAAACTCTCTACTACTATACTGTGCTAACTTAGCCATTGAAGTGTCCCTGCCGGGTAAGCCACCCCGAGTCCTCTAACATTTAGTTTTCGCAGGTCCCTCGGCTCTCGCTGCTTACAAAGATGAGTAGATCATCGCCAGCAGGGAGTCGACAGTTCAGTTCCCGTCATTACTGGTAGCCAGATCACCTCCTGCCGGTAGCAATCGGGTTGCACTACACTAGGGAGCTCGGCATCAAGGTAGCTCACCTCCAAGCAGCTCATCAAGATAGCTCACCTCCAGGCAACTTGCCACCAGGGAGCTCCACTTCAGCCTCTGAGTCACCAACCACATGGGAGCAATCGAGATGACGAGATACTTAGCCAAAAAATTGGCACATCACGAAAAAATGATACATGACCGAAAACGGTTACATCAGTTACCATCTTGGTTTGTCACCAATTCAATGTCTCTCTAAATATGTAGACCTTTGGGGGCACTTTTCAAATTAAGCATCTAACTAGCGATGACAATTTCTATTACATGTCTTACCATCCTCAATGTAAGATATTGCAAGGTCTCCCCTCCAAGGTGTCAACCTAGAAGAATAAGGTCTTTTTTGTGGTAATCGAGGGGTGGCCTTTTACTTTTGAGTGGGCCAGTGCCATAGGCAACCTAGATAGTGCTCTCTAATAGAGACCGAGAAGGAATTAGTTAAAGGTTGGTCCAAAAGAATTTAAAGGTCAAGGACTACCTATTCGAGGCACTACTGATCAAGGTCGACTGAGTCCAACAGGTAGATTGCTACCCATGTTTCCTTCAAGTGTTTTTTATTTACTATTGTCTTACCTTAGCTAACTGCATGATGTGCCTTCCTTTGATAGAAGAGATTTCATCCATCAAAATTAGTGGTGTTCACTATTTCCAGAAAGGGGAAGAAGTTAGTGAAGAGTAGAACTTCCCGAGTGGGAGAGGGCCAAGCTAACAAGGAAGTTGGCCAAGGTGAAGATGAACACCATGGTCCTTTTGGTCATTGAGATGTTGAAGACAGCGAAATCTAAGGCCATTGAGGAGTACACCGCCTCCCCTGAGTTCCAAGTGGACCGGGACAGTTATGTTTTAGTGTCCCTCATTAAGGGGTTCAAGATATGTTGTTAGTTGGTCACGGCTTAGCACCCTAAGGTTGGAGTGGAAGGACTAAAGCTATATGCCATTACCGAGAATATGCTGAAGAAGGTAGACGAGGAAGAAGACTCGAACAAGGACAACAAGGAGACGTAGGAGGTCGAGGAGGCCGGTGACAACATGCCCCTTATTGACAAAAACATTTTTGCCTCTTTTCTTGGCTCTTGTACACATGATCATGTAGTTTGGGATTCCACACAATTTTTTCCGTCTTCTTCTTTTTGTTGTAAAGGAAAACCTTTTACTGTAATGGCATGATCTTTCAGATTCACCGATCTCTAAACATTGGCTTTTTTTTCAACTGTTTTTACATTGATTCACAATGGCTGAGTTTGAGCTAACACCCATCCAAGGTTGCATAAAGCAAGGTTACGGGTTGGTCGATCTCATGCCTAGGCAGTTTAGACATTTCCACTTGAGTTGCCCCAGCAAGGTAAGGTCCAGTTACCTACCTTGGTGTTAACTTGAACTAAGATGAGTTACCCAATTCATAACAACGAGTTGAGTTACGTGTCCATTTAAGCTTAATCGAACAATTTTACGTCACAAATGAAATAAGCTTGGGACTTTATTAAGTAATGGAAATACACAATCACTAAAAGTTCAATTTTAAGTTTTTTGCATTCCATACGTGAGGTACCGATCTCTCCTCCAAGGTCTTGAGCTGGTAAGTTCCGAGTCCCAACACCCTCACTATCTCCTAAGGTCCTTCCTATTTCAGTCCGAGTTTTCTAGAACCTACCTCAAGGAGAACTAAATCTCCAACACGGAAACTCCTTCTTTGGACTTGAGCATTGTCATATCGAGTTACCCCTCTATTGAGAAGCCATAGTTTGAACTTGTGCTTGTTCATGCACCTCTTCTACCAAGTCTAGATTAGCCTAGAGATAATCATCATTCTCCTCTTCGATAAGTCTCTATCTGCAAGGTCGGTATTTCAATACTAGTTGAGATTATCATTTTGGTACAAAAAGTGAGGTTAAAAGGAGTTTTTCTTTTGGTCATTATGCTCATAATGCATTAAGCCCATAGTACATTGGGGAGCTCTTCCACCCTAGCTCTAGCAAGGCATGTCTTCAGCCCATGGAGGATCATCCTATTGGTCATTTTGGTTTGTCCATTGGTTTGAGAGTAGGCTATTGAGGTGAACCTCTAATGAATCCCTAGCTCAAAGCAAAAGTCTTGGAACTTTAGGTCATTGAGTTGCTTTCCGTTATCCAAGACTAGCACTCGAGGTAGCTTGAATATGCAAATTATGTCATTTCAAAAGAAGTTTTGCATGTGTCGAGTTGTGATAGTAGCTAGGAGCTTAACTTCCACCCACTTAGTGAAATAATCAATAGCTACGACTAGGAATTTTCTTTGACCTGGAGCTAGTGGAAAAGGATCGAGGATATCAATTCCCCACTAAGTAAATAGCCAAGGATTGGTGAGCTATTATAGGTTAGAGGCCAGCTAATGGGGTTTGCTAGCGTGATTATTCACACTATTGGACCATTCAAATTGCATCTTCCTACAATGTGGACCAGTAGTACCATTGCTAAAGTGCTTTTTGGGCCAATGACCTTCCCCCTAATTGTTCTCCACAAATCCCTTCATGATTTTATTCAATATGTAGTCTGCTTCACTACACTTGAGACATTTGAGGTAGGCAAAGTGAAGGATTTTCTATACAACTAGTTGCTTATCATGGTGTCTTGATTTAGCCTACGTTGAATCTTCCATGTTTCACTTTGACTGACAAGTAGAATGCCTTGGCATAGATATTCTTCAATGGGGTCTATCCAACTTGGTTCCACAACCAACACTAGAGAGGCCTCAACTTTTGGCATGTCTTCTATATTGGGGTGCACTAGGTCTTTTATGTTAATGATCCTTTGGGTATTTGAGTTATAAATCTGGTTAACTTTGACAATTAGTCAGACTAAGCATTCTCGAATCTTGGGATTTACTAGATGGTAAAGAGTCAAGCTTTTGGGTGACAAGCTGAGAGTTGTAGATGGCTATTCTCCTCACACTGACTTCCTTAATTAAAGACAATCTTACTAGTAAAGCCTCATACTTTACTTTGTTATTAGATGCTTTGAACTTGAATCGAAGGGCATATGCCAACTTTACTTCTTTAGGTCCAAGCAAGAATTAGTTCGACACCGCTACCCTTTAAGTTCAGCGAGCCATCTGCTTGGAGAACCCAAGATTCTTCGGTCGAACTGGTGGAGGCACCCAAACTCGTGGATGGTTCAGCCAGGGTTGGTGTTTCTAGGTTGAAGGTGCACTTTGTGATAAAATCTACCAAAACCTAGGCCTTGATAGAAAGTCACAGCTATCATACATCAAACTCTCTGAGTTCTAATGCCCATTTGGTGAGTCTCCCTAATACCTCAGGGTGTTCATTGTATGATTCAAACCACAAAAATGAGCCGAACCAAACTGAATTTATAGTTTGGTTTGGTTTGTACTTAAAATGGTTTGGTTTGACATTTTTTGAATTTGTGGTTTACGATGTCGGTTTGGTTTATTAGATTTTACAAACCAAACCATAAATCGTAAATTGTAATCTATATATAATATCTAAACAGAATGTATAAGATTATAAATATATAATAAATTCTTTAATTTTATAATAAAATAAAAGTTTTAACTCTCTTAAGGGTGGTATTTGGGCTTTCTAATTGGATTAAGCCCAATAGAATCATAGAATGGCCTAAAGTCCCAAAATCATATTAAAATAATTTGGTCTAGTTTTGTTTCCATGCCAAAATGGTTTGGTTTGGTCTAGGAATCTCTTAAACTATAATTAATTTGTTTGGTCTAATATCTTCTCCAAATCACACCGAACCAAACCATGAACACCCCTAGCAGCTGGTTAGTGAGCACCATGATTGTTTGAGCCTAGAAGTAAGGCCACAACTTTCAGGCAAAGATGATTAATGCAAAGGCGAGCTTCTCCTCCATCCGAACTAATATTAAGCTAACAACTTCATTACTCGTCAACAAGTACAAGTACAACTCGCTTGTGGTCTTTGATTTCATCAATAGTGGAGGCAAGCCAAGGTATTGCTTTAGTTGTTAAAATGCCTAATGACACTCTTCGATCCACTGGAAATATTTATATTTCTTGATGGCTTGGAAAAATAGTAGACATCGCCCTACCAATTTCGACATGAAGCGACTAAGGGCTACAACTCAGCAGTGAACCTTTGGACTTCCTTATTGGATCTCAATGGTTGCATGTCTAAGATAAGCCCAAATTGTCTTTAGGTTGTTTTTTATGCCACCTCAAGTTACCATATATCTGAGGAATTTTCTTGAGGTGACATTGAAGGCACACTTATTTGGGTTAAGTTTAATTGATATTTTTTCATCACCCAAATATTTCAGCCAAGTCGTCAATGTAAGAATTAATAGTTCAGCTTTTAGCTATCATATCATCAACATAGACTTCAACATTCCTTCCTATTTGATATTTGAAAATTTTATTTACAAGTTGTTGATAAGTTGCCCCAACATTTTTAAGCCTAAAGGGCATGGCTATGTAAAAATATAGACCGATCTCAGTTACAAAAGATGTTTTCTCCTAATCATCAAGATGTATAAGGTTTTGGTTATGGATTGAGAAGGTGTCCATAAAACTCAACAATTTGAAGCTTAAGGTGGTGTCAAGTATTGTACCGCCACATGTCATGATGCAATGCAATCAAATGCCTCCCCCATATTGCCATGTGTCAGGGCACTATTGGAGGCTAAATCGACCCCCATCACTCACTCTTCCAAATGGATCAATCAAATCAAATATATGTAGATCCAAATTTGATTTTTTTTTATGTTGAAATTCGAATGGGATCTTATTCTCATCCATTGGGTTTATTGTTGGATTTCAAATGGAATCATATTATAATCAGATTTTAATAATGTAACAGCACATACTATGCACATGTACAAGATACAAATTAACGCTATATAATTAAATTTAACTTTTATATTAATTGCACCGAAACCAAGTCAAGTATGACTATATGTATATATGTATGATGTATGTGTGTGTATATGCATATATATATATATATACTAACAAGGATGTCTTACTTGTTTTGAAAATTAATTTTATTCATATGAATAAATTTTGAAAACAAAATTATTCATATCAATTTAAAAATTTATTCACAAATTTTTTAGAAGTAATTTTTCATATCATTATTTGTACTAAGGATTTGTAAGATATTCAAGTTTTTATTTCTAATTTTTATTTTTTGGTTGTGAAAATAACAATAAATAGAGATTTTTTATTAATTTAGTTTTAAACATCCCCCATGCCAAAGTGTCAATTGGTTGGTTGGTAAGGTTTCTTGCTGGTTGTAGCAGACTTAGGATAAAATCTAGCTTGCACTAGGGTTGGGACACTTTATGGCTTTAGGGGATGATCTCCCAGTTATGTACCCCCACAGAGCAATAAATTTTAAGCCTTCCTTGTACTTTAACCTCTCAAAAAAAAAAAAAAAAAACTCTAACATTTTTCAAACTATCGATTAATAAAATTATTCAACCTTTTGATTTTCTTGTGCAATGCTCAGGGCCTTACTAGTTATATATATATATATATATATATATATAAAGCAATGTTGTTCGGGTCACCCTTCCTCTCCTTTCTCCCTTCCCCCTTTTTTTGCCTTCCTTCTTAACTCTTTCCTTCCTCCCAACCCTCTCATTAAGCCATGTCACTAGGGCTTTCGACCAATCTCAAAGATTCTAAGTTGTGAAATACAAGGAAACTTGCCAAAACCCAGCTACATACAAGGAAAGGTTTACTTCTACTTCCATCTCCTAAACTCAAACTCCTCCCCTATCTATTGTGACATCTTTATTGGGAAAGGTTCTCACGTCTCTACTAGGAATGGTTATCAGTACCCTATTATCACGTCTCTATTAGGAATGGTTTTAGTTTCATAGTTATAACCTTCAGTTTTTAGTTCCATAGTTTCATGCATATACATGATTTTAGTTTCCTTATATGAGGTTGAACCCAGTGCTTACAAGACCAAAGAAGGTGGTATTTCTAGAATAATGAAAAAATTAATCAACCCTAATATAGATTTTTCAAGTTCAAATAGGTTTGTTTTTGTAGTCACTAAAAGATATTAGGGTTAGAGCCAAGAAGGATGGGGCAGTGATTTGAATGTAGTCTAAAAAGGTAATTTACATTATCATATAGCATTCTCCATTCACTGTTACCAAAAGTTTTATCCAACATAACCTCCACCTAGTCCAATTCTCTATTATTTTTCCAAGTGTAATTGTAATCCTTGAAGCCCAAATTAGATACATCAATGGAATCTAGCATTCTATTAGATTTTCTAATAAGCTAATTGGAAACCAGAGTCCCCCCCCCCCCTATTATCTTCTTTGTTAATGACACAATTCCAGTCCCTTATGCACATCATTGGAAGGTTAACTAGACTGAGAGAAGAAATTAGATTCTTAAAGAAAACACCTTGATTCTCCTATTAGGTTCCCCATAAACACAGTTTAGTCTCCACACCTAACCATTATCATCATCAACCTTATAAAGAAAACCATACTTACATTGATTAGATATGGTAAATACGCACCAAAGAATCCTAGTAGAGAAATTAACCCCCCCTGAGAGACCATAGTGATCCAGACTAATGTAATGCTAACTCAAGTTCAACCGAAACCTATTTTTTTAACCTTTTTCCAACTACATTTTGACTCTATAAGAAACAAAATGTTGGGCCAATGCTCCTAGAGTAGGAACTTAAGAAAACAAACTGTCGAGGGGGCACCAAAGCCTCGATAGTTCCATGATAAACACTTATTTGTTCACCTATGGCTGTTCAGGGACAACCATCGGAACCCTGTATTGGATACAAGGGAGAGGAATTGCTTTAGTTTTGTTCAAAAGCTTTACACTTACACCATTAGTCATCACATCCCTATTCCTATTTGATATTTCCCTCATGGTGAATGAATTTAAACCTTGATTAAGGGTTCTACTTAACTGAAACTTTAACCTTGCTTATGGAACTTTGATTGGTTGTATTCACCTATGGCTGTTCAGGGACAACCATCGGAACCCTGTATTGGATACAAGGGAGAGGAATTGCTTTAGTTTTGTTCAAAAGCTTTACACTTACACCATTAGTCATCACATCCCTATTCCTATTTGATATTTCCCTCATGGTGAATGAATTTAAACCTTGATTAAGGGTTCTACTTAACTGAAACTTTAACCTTGCTTATGGAACTTTGATTGGTTGTATTCATGCTTATAGGCCAAAGGCCAACCTCAAATGTCTACTACAAACATGGAGAACCAAAACAGAGCAAATACAAGTAGAAAGGATCAAGTGGGAATTTAATTGAGTATTAGAAAATGGTACCTGACCTAGGTCCACCATTAAGTCATTCGGGTGAACTTGATCCGATTGCTAAACATTTGGAGATCTAACATCTGACTTACTTTTCTTATTTACTTGGCCTGGATTATCATTTGTACCCACATTATCGAATAGAACTCTCTCGATAGTTGTCTTCCTACTGATTACCCCTTGGGATTTTACAATTTGGTACAAATTAGTAGGGTTGTCAAGCTTCAAGTTATTGTCATCAGAATTGTTTTTGGTAATAAAGAGAAAATATATTAACAACTAAAGATCAAACAACAAAACCTCCTAACAAATTATAGGAAGCAAGGTTTACAATCCACTCAAGGCAATTAAAAACAAAAGAACCTATCTCTCTCAGGCCTTTCTTGGACAAAATGGTATGATTTTCCTGTTTCTTAACAAAATTAAATTGAACATTTAGACCATGGATTTTTGCTAAGATATCCTTGAGCAAAAAGAAGACCTTGGCTGGTACACTACTACAGATCCTAGTTAAATAGTTTAGGAGAGAAAGACAGTTAACTTCCACACAAAAGGAAGTAAAATCGTAGCTTTTGATCAAATCAATTCCTTTCAGAATAGCCTTAACTTTAGCAAGCAAAGAGGAGGTAACATTACAAAGACTAAAACATGCTACCAAGGCCTAACTTTCACTATTGCGGACTACAACACCATAGCTAACCCCTCTAGATGCACAAAAGCCTCCATTGATGTTGACTTTAATTGCACCTGAATTTGGAGGAGTCCAAAAAAGAAACTGGTTGGCTTGATTAGGAGGCTAGGCAGACTATTGACATCCTATTTGGAAAGTCTTCTTCCTCATTTTTAATTACCTATTAATTGACAACAATATAGAAGCAAGACAAATATTAGGATGAGAATTGAGGTAAGTAATAGCTCTTGCTTTTTATTAGCCACAACAAAACATGGATCAATGTAGGATGAAAACCACACCGCAAAGGATGGGGGATGAGGAAAGGAATCTAATCTAGCATTGAAAAATAACTTCCAAACCACACACAACTTGCCGCTTGGCAAGAGAAAAGGGCAAGGAAAACTGCATGAATAGTATTACCTCCTTTGTCTTGCATATCCATAGGCTTTGGAAAGTTTAAATTTGAGGTTCTACATTATATCAATTTCTTAACCTTAGGTGTGCTAGGAGCCTTCTAAGTGGGAGCCTTAGTCGAAGAGGGAAATGAAGGGATGAGAGATCCATCATATGGATGGCCGAACCCTGCAGGAAGGTTGGGTGAAATTTCACAAATTTCTCTCTCCCATCTAAGATTTGCATTCCCTATTTTAGAAAACTGCCTTTTCAATGATCAATCTTGAACCAAACCGGACCAGATCTGAAACCAAAAGAGAGAAGAAGGATATACCTGATACGGAGTAACAGTAACTCCCAATGAAGGTGTTCACGCCCAAGGAGAAAACCAAAAACTACTCCCACTGAAAATGGCACAATGTGAGGTGAAGCAGAAACAACAAAGTGACTCTTCAGCAAGAACCAAATTCTTCAACAAGAATGTCGTGGAGGGCTGGTGAGCACAACTTCAGATTGCCTCTTCTAACAAGAAGCAATACCAAGAACGGTTCTTGATCACTCCCATAAGTGGAGATCAAATTGGGTAGGGGCGGCAAGAGCAGGAGAGAAAAGAGCAGAAGACAAAAGCAATCAAACTGTATAGTCTTCTCTTTGTATTCAGCAAACTGTGTATTTGGAGGTCCCCCTTGTTCTCCTATTTATAGCCTTAAAGAGAGAATCTTCTAATCCCATTAGGAGTTTCCTAATCCAAATATTTTATTTGGATCTGGACTCTCTTTAACAAATAGAGATAATCCCTTATTTTATCTGCAGATAAAAATCAACATTCCTAATCAAATTAGGAATTCCTTTGATCCAAATCTTTATTTAGATTTAGACTCTTTAAGTGGACAAGGATAACTCCTTATCTTATCTGTTGATCCAAATCCCAGATCCGCCCCTATTTAATTAATCTTATTAACCCAGTTCGAATTGGGCTTTAGGCCCATTAAGTTTATGTGCTCACTTAGCCTCTTAATCTGCTGCCCAGTTGGCTCTCCTTGTATGGCGTGGAACCCAAACATTGATCTACACATCAGTCACATGGGTTCAGCTCAGCCTTTGTTACAAGGCCTAGCCGAATTCACTGTAGGAGACAGTGAACCCCCGAGTCCATCACCATGGGCTCTTAATGGGCCTAACATTTACACTAAATGATCATTGAGTCCAACCACCTTATAAAAACCCAATGACTGTGGGCAGATGCAAGATTAGCCCATCAGGTATTACCCTCAATGGTCTTACACTTAATCTCCCAACCCATAATGAACAAACATTGCCCGACAAGAGAGGACCTCTCTCTCGGCTACAAAGTACAGTGTTGCACTCTCTACTCACATGGATCCCGGGAATTAAAACCATTTGCAAACATTTTGAAATATATATATATATATATGTGTGTGTGTGTGTGTGTGTGTGTGTATTTTTATACAAATATATTTTGCAAAACCAAATTTCAATGGTTGAAATCAACTGCTAGCAGTTTAGGTTTCCATTAGAGAGAGTGAATCCCCCTCGATCATTCACTTTGTCCGACAAATGAGCTAATCCTGTCACTATGATCACCCACTCAGATGAATTATCGGATTGTCTCAACATACCCAGGTTTTGACCCCCTCTAAAGATCTCACTGATTGGCATATCAAAGACAGCCCAATGCGACACCTAGTGCAGTACCATAATCGAGTCTAGTGGTCAGGTGTAACATTCCAGTTTTGCCCATCTATATCCAAGGTCCAGAGCAATACTGAAATTTTGGTCCGGTTCAAGGTTTCAAGAAAACCCACACTGCATGTACCTCAGGTCTCACCCTAACAGCTAAGACAAGCCACCCCAACCAACTTGGTGGTACACTAGTGTCAGCCTTGGCAGGATAAATCTCCCCAGATCTATCCAACGATTGTGAAGATTTTAAACTAACACGAGTCTCATTAAGTGTCCAGTTTAAGGGTATTACACAAAAACACACCACAATGACATGAATCAATTATGTACTTTATTCATTTACAATAAATGTCAAAAGGTACATCAATCTGATTGGAGCTAAGGGCATAATTGTCTAACAGAAAATCCTTGTGGGGTGGTTATATTTCCCCTTCCTGCAACCAAAGCATTTGAGAAAAGGGGTTCTTGAGCTATCTAATCCTTCTTAGAGGTAGAGTTAACTACACCACTCAGGCTATTATGCGTAGCTTGTATAGGGTCGTGTGTGTATTTGTGTTACTGCCATCTTCGGTGCCATTCATATTGCCAATGAAAATCCTTTTTCAAAGAAACTTACAATGCTGATACCCTTTCTCCCTAATCTACCAATCTATATGGGCTAATATCCATTGAAGTAGGAAGGATTTTGGCATTGAGCTTATTGGGGGATGAGTTATTCCATGACTTTGAATATGCCCCTTTGGTGGTAGGAGGTTTACCATGATTAGAAATTCCTTCACTGTGGGTGTCTGTCATTGTACCCAAAAAACTAGAATTGGATGGGAGAATATAACTCACTAAGGGGCCTTGAGCCGCTATCATCCAAGGTCCATAAGAACATGAACTAGGACCACTAGTTTTCTTCTTTGGAAAATCTTTTCCCTAGACCCTCAATTTCTTTTAGAGATCAAACTTAGTATATTATTTGGTTTCCTCATGACTTTGCACACCATAGAAGTAACAAAAACATTGCCAATCTCTCGTGATGAAAATTAAACCATGTTTTCTCACCTTTAGTATTAACTCTAACAACTCCAGTGGAAAGGGCTTGGTTATATCAATCTCTACTTGAATGCGTAGATACCTATCCCATTGGACAAGTTCATTACTATTTCTATTATCCACCTTAATTGGGCTACCAAACTTTCTCATTAAAGCCATACACCTATAGTAGCCATCATACTGGCAAGTCGATGATCTGAATCCATAAGTATTAATTAAGAAACAAATCATGCTAACTAATATTTCATGTGTTCATTCCTTCATGATTAAAGGATATCCTTTGATGGACTAGGGATTTTCATCCCAAATGATGTTTCTATCCAATTCACAATTAAAGTGGAACAAAAGGATTTATGTAACTCCAAGGTTTTGAAACCACTCTAAAACATACTCCGAGAGTTGATAGCTTCTTTGACACCATTGTTCACTTCATGGTTGAAGTTATGGAGTCGCCACCCATCAAAATTCAATAATGGGGAGTGATGGGTCTCCTGGAATTAAAATTGCCAAAATGTTTCAGAATTAGTAGTGACTCCATATTGCCCGGTCGAGACAAGGCTATTCCAAGTAAGTTGAGAGAGAGAGAGGGAAGGGGTTAGGCACCCCTCTCTCTTGTTGATGTGAACACCAGATTTCCCTTCTCTGACTTTGGAATTTGATGTAAGAAGTCGGGTTCCTAGTGATTTGAATGGATTCAGGAGCTTCTCTCTTCTCCTCCAGACCAACCCCCTTTTGGATGTAGGGGTCTGATGAATTCTCACCCCTTTTCTATCAGACCCCCCCACCTTCGGACTTAGCTGGTTGGTTCAAAGGGCAAAAAGAAATGCTTAAAATTCTTTCGGATGCTGAGGATGGTTCTCACATTCAAACTTGAACTTTACACAAACACCAAACCAGCACAGCAACATTAACATATAAAAGCTTCGCATAAAGTTAAAAGGAGATGTGGTAAAATATTTTACCTCTTATAATTTGAAGATTGATGATGCTACCGAACTCATATTTAGAGGTTCAGCGCATGGTTGGGCTTTTGGTGCTATCGAAACCCTAGCTCAGAGGTGCTAGGAGCGGCACTGGGGTTTGAAGAAGGTAAGATTGGCGATGACAACAGAGGTGGCCGATGGAAGCAAACTAGCGGCACAATGGGATTGGCGATGATGACGCAATGAGGTTAATACGGCAACGACAAAAGGCAGAATGGCATCTCTGGTAACTAGGAGCAACACAGGAAGATCAGGTCAGTCTCGCTCTCTCCTACTCGTTATCCATCTCTCTCGAAATTTTCTACTCTCCCTCCAAGCTCTCGGCCCTCGTCTTTCTTCTTCCTTCTAAACCGAGAGACTCTTTCTTTCTCTTCCTTTGATTTTCTTCTCTCACTCGAGCTCTCTCTCAAACTTCTCCCTCCTCCTTCGGTAGCCCCCCAGCCCTTTTTAAAGTGTGAAGGAGGGGTTTTTTTGAAATTCTTCATAATGAATGAGGAGGTCTGATAGGTAAGTTAGGATTCGGAGGGGCACCCTCCCAGGTTAGGGTTTCAAGGGTCAAAAGTGTAATTTGGGGAAGGAAGGGCAAAATGGTAACCTGGGATCCAAAGGGGTAGGCTTAGAGGGGTATTTAGGTAATTTGAGGAATGAAGGGCATTTTGGCATTTTTGGGAACTTAGGGTAATTTGGGAATTTTGTATGAGGGGTATTTTAGGAATTTGGAAAAAGGGGTATTTTGGTAATTTGGGTAAGGAGATCTTGCTAACTTTTGGGAGAAGGGGTAATTTGGGGAATTGATCCTAGGGGTAATTTGGGTGATCTAGTCAAGGGTATTTTGGTAATTTGGGAATTGGGTAAGGGGTATTTTGGCTTAGGGCATTTTGGGAATTGGGAATTCAGGGTACGAGGGGTAGTTTTGAAATGAAGGGTATTTTGGGGATTAGTCAAAGGGATAGTTTAGGTAATTTTGAAAGGAGGGGGTATTTTGGTTATTTTGGTAATTTTGGGAGGAGGGGTATTATGTCAAAGGCTATTATGGGAATTGATCAAAGAAGTTTTTGTACATTTTGGGTCAATTGGTGGGGCCATTGACTCAGCTGGGTCCGGATGGGGTAGATCTAGGAAAGGCTTGGTATGGCTAATCCGGAGCCTTGGAACAGAATCTAGGTGCGATCAAGGGGCGAACAAGGTTTGTTTCAGATGAAATTTTATAGGATAGGATTTTTGGGCACTCTGAGGTGATTGGTAAGGTTAGATTAAGACAAATGGGCTCGGATCAGGGAGATTTGTAATCCGGTTAATCTATAACTTTGAAATGGAATCTTGGTGCGATTAAAGGGTAGACAGAGGTATTTTGGGTTAAGATTTCACAGTGAGTGTTTTGGGAGGTATTGGGTCTAATGGTTGTGTCTAATCCAATGGTTGAGGTGTAAGTGGAGGTTGATCGGGGTCATCGGATAGGTATCAGGTAGGTTTAACAATGGATTTGAGGGATTTCAGGGTGAAAGTTGGGGTTTTGGGGTTTTTAGGTGTTTTGGAGGGATCATAAGGGTCTCTAATTGGGTTTTTGGGGTGAATTGGAGGTTCAGGCGACGGATCGAGCAAAAATTGGGTGCTAACAACCATCAAGGCTGAGGGGTTTATTGCATATAATTTTGCCCATAAGGCAGAGTTCACTCACTTGGAATGTTAGAATGCCCTCACTAAATGAAACCTTTGACATTTGAATAGCCAAGGTCTTTGCCAATAGATTTTCCAAACTTTTAGGAGCACCACTGCTATGATTTTCTTAGGGGGTTGGTTGGACTTCTTCTTGATCCATTAAGAGTAAGGGTGTTAATTGGACAGGATTTGGTTTAATGACTCTAATCCGATCCAATCTAGTGTGAGTCTATTACAAATGGACCAGGTCCAATGTAATCCAATCCAATGAATATTTTTTACCATTTTCGACCAGTCTAATTCAATGTCTAGACTGTCCAATCTATTCAAATTTGTTTTAATTTAGATTAACTCTAACCCAAACCTGCTCCATTGACACCTACATTCCTATCTTCTATCCATGGACCAAATATTGGCTCAATCCAATATAAATTCATTACAGATGGGCTAGGTCCAATCCAATCTAATAAATAATTTGGACCATTAAGTCTGGACTTGTCCAATTCAATATGTCTTGTTAGTCTGTCCAATTCATCTCAACTGATTTTGGTTTGGATGGGTCCAATCCAAAACCGGTCCATTGACATCCCTAATTAGGATGAAAAGGAACAGAAAGTGAGCAAAAGGGAAGGGTAAACTCCAAATGGAAGCTAGAAAGGTCTCATGGGAGAGCGGAGAAACTCATGAGGAGTGGAGAAATTCAAAGCCAAGTAGGAGTTATGAGTTGAACTTGGTCATGAATATATTAAGTTATTAATTCAATGAATGGATTTCATATGGAAATTGCAAATGTGTAGAATAAAGTTATAAAACAAAATTTTCCCATGAGAGTCTCTCTCTCTGTTTTGGAGCTAATGTGAAAATGAAGGAACGAAAAACCTAATTTTGGAAATCGATAAGAATGAGATAATGTTTTCCTTTCATTGTTCTTATGAATATGAGATTTTATTGCACTCTGATGATGACTTTTGAAGGTTTTCCTATTGTCAAGGGGCTTTGAAGCCTTCAAATTGCTAGAAAGAAATGATAAGAAGTAAAACCCAATTTAGGTCAACTACGTCGATTAGAAATAAAATCTAGTGGGGATTTAGTCCAATTCTTGGAAAATTATATGCAGGATTTAATTGTTGGGTCCTAGGAAATGTTATGACTAGAATTTTTTGCAACCAATCTATCCCTTAAAATATACTCAAGCTAACGTATTCTTAGAAAATTTGCTTGACTACCAAGTCCATTCAATTAGAGGTGTCAACGGTATTCGAAAATCTGATTTTGAATTTGATATTTGACATAATCGAATTAAATTCGGATAATTTAAATATCTAATCAGTCAAAATTCGGATATCCTATTCATACCAAATAGTTAATTGGATTCAAATTCGGATATGACCTGATTCGATTCGATAAATATCCAAATTCGACCGATTATTTAATTCTTATATATAATATATAAAATATTTAAATGTCTTATATAATTTATATATATAATAATCAAATTATATAAATAATTTATATATTTATATACTTATATAAATAAAATATTTATTTTATATATTTATTAATTACCTAAAATAATTAATTAGTCGAATTTGAATCAAATCGAATATTCGAATATTTAATCGGATTCAAATTCAATCCGTTTACACCCCTACATACAATATAGGTTTTGTTTAGGTCAAAACATGATAATGTCACAGCGATAAATAAACTTGGAAGAAATGTAAAAACTAGAGAGCCCTTAATGAGTGAATTGAGTTTGGGGCTTAGATTGAACTAAATCCAAGCTTTTCAATTATTGATCAAATATAAAACAATGGGCACTTATTGAAATGGAGGAATTTAGGGGACTTCATAGACACTAAAAGTTCCTCACCTGGTTCAACTCTTATTGTTGAAAGCCCTTAAGGCATGATGGACTTCATTTTGGTTGGTAATCAAACACTAGAAGATAACACATGAATGTATGTTTCTAGATGCCCAATAGCTAAGCAATTTTGTTTAACTTGGAGATTGATTCTTAGGTCTTGTTCATTTACCTATGTTCTTTTATTTCCTAGGTAAATGAGACAATAACCATTTTAGCTATAAAAGGCCATTGTTAAAATGGGAAATTTTATCTCATCCAAGTGTTGGAAGCTTTCCTCTCAAGTGGGAAAGTTACTTACCCACCTAGGAGATGGATAAGTGATACATAGGGAAAATGAATTTCCCATGTACCCCACATAAATTTGAAAATAGAACATGGGTGTCTTGGTCAATGGGATTTTGATCCCCATTGATTGACTTTTCCCCTCTCAAAATCCAAAAAACAAATGAACCCTTAGAGTGCAATTATGCAAAATTTGAATATCTCTCCATGGTAGATGGTACACTTGATATGTAGCTTTCAACAAGCTAGCTAGTAAAAGATGACCAATTGGTGTTATAATTGTAGGTTAGAAAAGTACAAATCAAAAGCAAGTGTAGAGAGGGGTGAAATGACTCTACTCATTAAAAAAAACAAATATAACTAAGTCTATTATCTACCAAAAATGGCTTGGATACATTTAATTAGAGCATGACCTAAATTAGATAACCAGTCTATAGAAAAATTAGCTTCACAAAGGGCGTGATTGTACGACAGAGTGAATTTGTTCTGCCTAGACTCCTCATAGCATTCTTGAATTAATGTCCTTATGTTCTACAGAAGTTCATCTCTACCATGAAGACCGTTGATAGCCACACTCAAGTCTTCCTCAATGATGATTCTTGAATAGTGAAACTTTAAAGTGATATGGTGGGCTTTGAGCGCTGCCTAGGCTTCAACTTCATTAACTGAGCAGACATCAATGTCTTTACATGCAACACATTAGACTCTACCTATGCCATCCATAGCAATTACTCATACTGCACACTTCCCATTAGCTCTTTTGGATGCATCGAAATTTATTTTATCTCTCAACTCACCAGCTGCATCCAATAAACCATCAAATTTGAATTGAGATTAGGAGTGGAAGACCCCACTTTGGTGCCCCCTACAACATACTTGGTGCATTCTCTTCTAGATTTCTCTAAATGGATCATGGGAGGGATCATAACCTCTAAAGCAACAGTTCACCAATACACTAAGGGAGCTTCGCATGTTCACAAACAAAGTTATTACAACACCACAAATTATTACCAACTCACAAACATCCACAACTTGAGGTATCATAGCCTCTTTTCCAACTCACAAAATTACCACCAACAAACAATCACAACTTGAAGCATCACAACCTCTTTTTTTAACTCACAAAATCACCACCAACAAATAACCACAACTTGAGGCGTCGCGATCTCTTTTC
Organism: Nelumbo nucifera; assembly: GCF_055504915.1. Taxonomy (NCBI): domain Eukaryota; kingdom Viridiplantae; phylum Streptophyta; class Magnoliopsida; order Proteales; family Nelumbonaceae; genus Nelumbo; species Nelumbo nucifera. The sequence goes on along the minus strand of NC_142651.1, from coordinate 59,425,202 downwards.
CAATTCACAAAATTACAACCAACCACAACTTGAGGCATCAAACCCATTTTTCAACTCACAAACAATCACAACTCGAGGCATCAAAGCTTCTTTTCTAACCAACCATAACTTGAGGCATCAAAACCCCCTTTTCAACTCACAAATAACTACAACTTGAAGCACCACAACCTATTTTCCAACCAACTACCAAACAACCACAACTTGAGGCATCACAACCTCTTTTCCATCCAACCACCGAGCAACTATAACTTGAGGCATCAAAACCCTTTTTTCAACTCACAAAACAACTACAACTTGAGGCATTGCAGCTTCTTTTCCAACCAACCACCAAACAATCACAACTTGAGGCTTCAAAACCCCTTTTTCAACTTACAAACAACCAAAACTTGATGCATCACAACCTCTTTTCCAACCAAACAATCACAACTTGAGGCTTCAAAACCCCTTTTTCAACCAACTCATAAACAACTACAACTTATGACATCAAAGAACCTTTTTCAACTCACAAAACCAACACCAATTCAGAAATACATCTTGAGGCTATTAATCAACTACTATACGAAGAGATTTCATAGTAGTCGATTACTATTAGTATCCTGTTCTTAGTAGTCAACTACTACACAGAAAGATTTTTGTAGTAGTTGACTACTATCAATATCTTGTTCTTAGTAGTCAACTAATACACAAAAAGATTTTGCAATAGTTGACTACTGCATCAATGGAACACCTTCACAACAACTGAAACACTTTCACAACAACTAGAACAGCTTCACGGAAACTGGAACACCTTCGCAACAACTGAAACACCTTCACAGCAACCAAAACACTTGCTTTGTTACCATGTTAAACAACATAAAATAGATCTGATTCCACGCCAACCAACATAAAATAGAATAGCAACCCAAAACAAGAAGAAATAAAGGAACACCAAGGTTTAATGTAGTTCGACTTTGTAGCCTACATCCACAGGAGGAGAGGAAACATATCCACTATGAGAACCAAATATACAACTCTCTCTCTCTCTCTCTCATACACACACACACACACACAACTCTTACTCTCTTCCCCATTCACTCTTCCTCAAACCCTAATCTCACATAACCACTTGCTTAAATAAGCACAAGACTAAAATACATTAGGATTACACAAAAGCCCCTTTTCTCCCACAAATACATATAGGTCCCCACAATATTACAAATATTATAAATATACCCAAATACAACCAAATACAATATAACTCTCAACAGTTTCTTTAGTCTTATTTACACTATCTAAGTTAGTTTTAACAAAAATAAGAGAATTGCCTGCAAATTGAAGAAGTGGGATAAAGGGTTCACTTATAGATACCCTAAAACCAACCCTAAAACCAAGGGAGTATTTTTCTGTCATTTTTCTGCAATAACCATACTACACAAGTAGGGGGAGAGAGGGGTTGAAAACTTTTGTAGGTGATCCATTTATCCATTTATTATAAAAAACAAAATTTTTTAAATACTCCTTTTAGGAAGCTCCATTCTTGTACGTCGTAGTTTTTTTTCCATATCTATTTTGTAAGTTATCCTTCCATATTTCCCTTTCTTCTTTTTCATCGTATTGATCACTTCATACACAATTAAAATATTGTCAGTAATTTGCTTTTAGGAATAAAGGCACTTTGATATAGATTAATCAACTCATTTAAGAACAGTTTGAATATATTCACTAAAAGTTTTTGCTATATGATGCGGAAAAGATATGATATGGAAAGAGTTTTGATCAATCAAAACCCACCCATGAATTTTGACAAATAACACCTTATTCGCTGCCACGTTTATGTTTCCAATTTATTGGACAGCTGTTTTCGGATATCATATCTTTTCCATATCATAGTTGAACCCTTTTATAAATAATATTACACAAACTAATTCCCCCTTACGGATTGTGGGATTTTGGGATAATTGCAGTAAATTCGGACTTGATGTTTAATGGTGGAATCGAAATGCTGAAGGGTGATTTAGAAGTCTATGAATGAATAGGTTTATATATGATTTCTCATGTCAATGCATTGACGTGAGAGATCATATGCCTATTATGATTTTAACTCAGCAAGAGCAAGATTTTAAAATGAAAGCGTTTCTTTCTACCAGAAGCAAGAGCATGCAGGATGATGTTGCACACTGGTACATAATCAACAAGTGGAAGGCCAAGGCCAATTGATTGCCATTTTTGCATCAGCCCTTGATCACATCTCTGGGGAAGCTACTGATGAAGCTGAAAAGTGAAAACAGAATTGGGATTTGGGGTCACTGGTCAATAACAAATATGGTTACATCTAGTGAATATGCCTCTACAGTATGTTGAGTATTGCTGGGATGGATCGTAGATATAAACTTCTGTGCAATAGTGACCAGAAAGGATATTGATAGTTTAATTTGCTTTGTGGGTCTTGTATTATATGGCCAATTATATAAACTAGTTTGGATGGTTCATGGTTGTGGCTGACCCTACTCTCATCACTCTGTAATATTCTTTTGGCTTATCATCTAAATACAAGGATTAAATATTTTTTTATTAAAAAAATGGTAAACCAGAGGGACCAAGCCCCTTGGATCTTGGATTAGGTATCCGATTATTTCAGCCCAGTTTCTGGCTTTTCTTAATCACTGGACCCAGAAATACTACGCAAAGATAGAATCAATCACAATTACCAGCACCAACTAGAACCATCCGCCTCTACTTTTTAGGGTTTTTTTTTTTTTCTCGTCTTGTGGTAAGAACAAAGGGTACCCTGCATGTCTGATTGCACAGAGTAATCTCCACATGCCCTATATTTACACAAGTACCCCCTCTATCTAAAATAAATTCTATATTCTATTCTACCCACCCTCTGGCCTCAACTCAACAAGCAAGCTGATCCCTATATGGAGAGATCTCTTCAAAGATGGGTAGTCTCCTTGCTCTAGATGGACCCCACTTGTTCATCAACTTGTCTAACCCTTGGACATAGCCATCTGACTCTAGTTCTTGCAGCAGTTCCTCTACCCGGCGACCCAAAGTTGTGTCTAACAAAGGTGCTGACCGCTGTGCTTCCAGTTCCAGTTGCTGCAGCAGTTCCTCTGCACGGTTCCTTGACTTGCTGTCATCGGATCCACACAGTCTACCTTGCAGCACATCTTCTAGGATAGACCGGGCCTCATCATATTGGCCCTGCTTCATTAAACAGAGGCTCAAATTACAGGCTTTGTTGGCATCAGGATCTATCAGCTGGGCTTTCGTGTACACCACCTCAGCTGCCACATAATTTGTTTGCTGCATATAAGCCCAACCTAGATTGCCCTGTGTAGCAGTAGCATAAGATTAGTCAAATTGGAAGAACAAGATATGGACTGTTTGCAGAAGAAACACTGGTGCAATCTTGAACGGTCTGTGGGTCAATGGGTGTCTCAATTCAAAGGGTCCAGGAGTAGAACACATATATATATACTATTAGCATCCAAACTAGCTAGATGGAAAGATCACACTTTTTCATGTCAAGGAAAGGTCAAAGTTGCAGTCACTTTTTTCGGGTAGTAAATTGGTAGATGAGCTGAATCATGATCAGTAGGGAGGAACAAGCTAAGTGGTAGGCCATGTCTTTGGAGGGATATTGGCTATTGGCGTCAGGGAGAAGGCTAGCCTTTGTTGTGTAGCACATTTGCCTATATTTGATCAGTTCGACTTCAGAGACCACGTGCAGCAGTCCCACATTCACCAAAGTTGGCCAAATTATAGGTAGGATGGGAAGCTTCACATGCAGGTGATTCAAGAAAGAGCTTAGTAATTACCAGTATCCTGGATGTCTCTTGCTTGATTGACACCTGGAATTTCTTGCCGTGGGAGCGAGCTGTCTTGGTGGGTTTGCCATTGAAGGCCTCTCCTAGATAAATCATTCGTAGCTTTTGCTTCAGCAGTTCAATCTGCTCGTCTATTCTCCCGCATTTCTGCACATATAGTTATCATGTTAGTGACATTCCAAGACTTGTCAATGCCACCTCGTGGCTTCATTTGAACTCGGGGGATGCATATATACCTTATATAAGTCTATGAGGACGTTATCTAGTGATTCTTGTGCTTGTTTTGAGCAGCGATCTCTAAAGGACTTGATAGCTTCGATGGCCTCTTCAGCCCTATCTTGCTGCTTCATCACCACTGCCATGTCCTTGAGAGCACTATCTACTCTATCTCCTGCATTAATAGCCTTCCAGAACAAAACAATTGCCGCTTCTGGATCTTTGTCAACTAGCTGAATCACATTTACCCAAGAAACAATTACTACAGAACAGATAACCAATGCATTCCCAGTCCAGTTTGGACGGCAAGGACTAGAAAACAAAAAAAAAAAGGGAAACGCTCCGTTGAGATCCAAATAAATCAAAGAAGAATAAGAAATTGACAAAGTGGGTTTCGTCAAAATTCCATATTGGACAGCTATGCACTTTGCACATTGAGAATAAATAATAAGCACGAAATGCAATTTGGGTTGTACCCAGATGACCCCTAAAGCTTCAAACGAGATCGCATGTTAAATGGGTACTTCAAAATCGGTGCCTGATCCGCATCTAGCACGTCAACTTTCACTGTAACTTAACCTAAACCTTTCAAATGCCTTGTCCTTGCAGCGAACAGATAGTCTAGATGCAGAAAAGGTACTGTTTTGTTTCGTTTCATATCAAGATCCCTATAGTAGTAATTGACAAAGGTACAAATAACAAGTTACTCTCAGAAAGTTAATATTATCATCTAATGAAGCAGTGAAGGAAAGCTCACTGACTATTACTGCCCACAGATTCGAAGCTCACCCGGAGAAGGTGGGCGTGCATAAACTGTCTTCATATATTGTGTGCAGCAAACTACACAGCATCTCTAGAAACTACCTGGGTATTTTCGTAATATAATGCAGAAACGGAGGATAACGATGGCCAAAGCACATATGAAGGAAAGCGAGAGAAGTAGTCAAGAATGAAGAAGGTAAAGTAAAGAACAAGATCCGAAAACTGGGCTACCTCGCCGACCGAGCCATAGACGAGTCAGTTGTCTCGGTTCACAAAATGCAGAACTCGTCAAAATTGTAGAAGAACCGGGAAGTGAAATATAACCTTCAACCTTTTTTGGCGAATAAATAATAACTTCAATTATGAGTAGTGTTCTTTTTTTTCTTTTTCTGCTAAGAATTATGAGTAGTGTGTTCTACTTCTCACAATAATGCGCATAGAACAATCAAGACCGCCCTCCATCATCCTAAATTTGGAATCATGTTAGATGGTCCCGCCTCCCGCCCACTAATAATGAACCGTCCAGATTAACCACTCAGAAGACGAATCTCAAACTATTCCTTTTTTGCAGAAATTTGCCGAACAAAAACGAATTTTCATCTTCTGATTTTTGCTCGTATTAATCAATTTCTTGCGTAAATCTATGATGCTGAAAAGGTATGAATGATTAATGCAAGTCTAAAAAAATGAATGAGTAATGTAATTCCAAAAACACCACGAACAAAGAAATAAGAGAAGACAAGAAATAAAAAACAAAAAGAAAGAAATAATTCAGAAGATTTAATTGGTTTTCTGCAACCGAAACCTCCACAAATTTCAATTTATTCCCTATCTGAGACCGAAAAATGGATTCAACCGATTGAGAAAATTGATATTCAGTAAAGAGAAAAAAACAGGAAACAGAGTAGGTCATCGTCTGAATACCTGAACGTGCTTAGCTCGAACATAAAGGCTGTCGCCGGAAGGAACTTTGTGAATAACATGGAAGGCATCCTTCTTCTCTCCTTTTCTCGGGCTCATCTTCGAATTCTTCTCTCCCTGCAATCTCTCTCTCTCTCTCTCGCAGTGGATGCGAATATCTCTTCTGAGTTCTGGCACAGTCGAATGACGAGCTCGCAGCTGCACAAAGAAATTGAGACGAGAAGTCTGAGTTTTGGAGTTTGGAGAGGGAAACCATGGCAGAAGAGGATGATATATAATATAACGATAGATGAGAAAATGAACCTGGACCGAAATCCATCTTCCTTCAACCCAGCGAAACAAGCAGACAATGAGACAAACCCCACTGCCACGTAATCCTTTGGACGCGTGTGAGTCCAACCATTTTTAGGTGACGTTTCGCTCCTCGCGTAGATTTATGAGGTCGGCGCTCGTGTGAGACTGCCGAGATAACAGCTTCGTGCGTGTATGTCACACGTTAGCACGGCCGTGTGTGATAAAATGAATAATTGCAAATTTGCAATTAATATTATTTTTATTAATTAAAAAAGACAAATAAAAAATTAAGTATCCGTTTGGTTCGTGATTGATAGGAATGGCAATGGAGCAGGGCGTCCCTGCCCCGAACTCAAATTCCTCGTCCCGAACTCCAGTGGGCCTAGAAATCCTAACCAAGGTTCAAAGTATCGATACAGGGCATGTCACCTGTATTGGTATTTTTTTAAGTTTTATTTATTTTTTTCAAAATCGAATTGGAAGGGTCGGTTTAAGGCCCAACTATCCTCTAAACCATGGTCTGACCTAATACAATCCTTGGTGGGGTGTATCGGGAAGTCATCGGCACAATACGTACTGGCTGATACGGGCTGATATGTATCGATACTTTGAATCTTGATCCTAACCTCATTCCCGTTTCTGTGGGGAATGGGGATCCTGAATTTGCCTTGCCTTATCCTAGTTATTCCTATTCGTAGACTTACAAATTTAATTTTTTTTTTGGAAAACTACCTAGAACTATTTTATATTATATAATATATTATAGTATAATATAAAATAACATATATTAACATTTTTATATATAGATTATGTTATATAATATAGTTGGGGTGGGTTTTGGGTTGGGGCAAGGTGAACAAATACCATTCCCGCCCCGTCCCTCGATCCCCAAAGTTTTGGATTTTCCCTAACCTGCCCAACCGCCCTGAACCTTGATCAGGGGTCAAAATACTCACCTCGACCTCAAATAATAATAAAATATTATAAATAATATTAAATATTAAAATAATAAAACAATTTTATAAATAATACTTAAATATTTATCAAATGCTCAATGATTCAATGTTTTTTAATAATTACTATTTTGTTAATTATTTCTTTAGTTTTATTATTATTTAACTAATTCATAATTATTAATTAGCTAATTAATTACATAATTGTTACTTAATTATCAAATGCCTAATTCTTTAAAAATATTTAATTATTTATAATTTTTATCAGTTTCACCATTTGCTAACCATTTTGTACTCATTGGATTAGTTGTTAATTAGTTTGATAAATATTTAAATAGGCTTTCCTATATCTAAGGTTAAAATGATTAGTTTCCATTTTTCATAATTCAACATTTAGATTTTGGAATAACATTCTCTATATTCACATAGTAGCACCAAGAAAAGTTAATCAATTCCAATATACCCCTAAGAGTAATTATCACAATTTTAAAGACTTACAATATCATACTTTAGGGCAAACAAATAGGATTTGAGAGGGTTTTATTTTGGCATCTTATATTTTTAATAACTTAACTTAATTTAAAAATAAATAACCACATATATAAGAAATGAGAAGATAATGAAGTCCATGTATGAGAACATTGATGTGAGAGGACTCTTGGCCTCCCTCTTTCCTCTATATATGTAGATGAGATGCAAAGGGTTGTCTTTTACCGAAATGGGACAATAAATGCCAATGCTAATAATCGCAACATATACATATACATATAATATATTTGAGAAATTAGTAATAATGACCATGAAAGTTTGACAAGGGGGAACTGTCTGTGCCTCGTCATGGGCCAGAGGAGGAGGAATGGCGTCTTCGGCAGGAGCATCGGGGATCACCTGCAGTCCCTCGACATCAAAATCTGGTAGCACCAGTAGGAGTGTCTTCTTAGTATCCTTTATACCGTCGAGGTAAGATGATGAACCGTAATCCACCAACGTGTCCAGGTAATTGGAAGACTTCTTGTATGTCTCCTCTGCCTTAGTCGTTGCCTTTTTTGACTTCTTCGCCGAAGATAGGGCTTCGCCAGCTTTTGCCTCTACCTCGGCAGCTCTCTTTAGGGCTTCGACAGCCCTCTTTTCGGCCTCGGCAATCCGTCTCTCCATCTCCGTGGCGATACTCTCCAGCCTTACCCGCTTCATTTGCTCTTTGGAGAGTCCTTGCCGTGCCTCCTACAGCTGAACTTCGAGGCGGTCCCAAAGCGATTAGTCGTCCAGAAGTGCCTTGCGGAACTTCTGGTGCTTCTCCTCAGCGGCAGTGGTTACTTTTTGGAGCTTCTCCTCTGCGGCCTTCTTCTCCTTCTCGGCCTTGTTGACGCGGCCCATGGCCAGCCTTGTTCGGTCCCCCAAGCCGACGAAGTGTAGATAGGCCTGCCATAGAACCAATCAGCGAAAACAAAAAAAAAAACAAATAAAATGAACATACACACGGTGAAGCATTGAAGAACATCTTACCTCGGCCAAGTGGTACGAGCCCTCATCGTAAATAGCCTTGGGATCGCTTTGCAGAAGGCGGTAGCGATCCCTCGGCAGAATGGACCCGCTGACCAGCTCCTGGCAAACCCCCTTGTCGCGGATGGAGTCCCCCTCTCGGAGCTGCCATTGGGGGCGGAAAGTTTTTCCAGCCCCTTCGGTCCTCTTGGAGGCGCCCTATACTGATGGGGGGGCTGACGATGGACCAGACGGGTGCGAACCTCCGCACCACCTCCTCGGCCTGCCTATCTATGTTGCCAAGCTTCCGTGGGGGCTCCTCCCTCGACGCATCTGCGGCAAGCCTCTTCTTTCCCGCCTCGGGCCCCTCCGCGGGCCTCTTCGGTGCCTCTTCCCGAGTGGTGGGCTTCTTAGGCGCTTCTCCCCCGGTGGTTGGCTTCTTCAGCGCCTCCTCCGTCCTCTTCGACGCCACCACCGTTTGTTTCCCTTGGCGGGTACTTGCGGATCCCTCCCCCCCTTTCCATGGGGTAGGGGGCAACCTTGTTGCTAGGCCTCTTCGGCATCTATCCACTGGCCTTCTTCCCGGCATGCTTTGCCCGGGCCTTTGCCAACAAGTGCTCCTTGATGTCCATTGGCACTTCTGCGAAACAACAAAAGACAGTAGTTAGCACATCAGCAAAGAGAAAAATAAAGGAATGTGGAAGACGCACTAACTACGGAACCTCTCCTACCGAGGGAGGTTGGGCTAATCCCAATGAAGACTAGGGGGACCTCCTCCTCCACCAACGGCTTCGCCTAGAATGTCTCCATCACAAGTAGATAAGCCACTGCTGCAGCCTCTTTGTCTCAGAGCGGTGGGGGACATCTCTCGACGATGATGCAGGCCTCCCCTAGTCGGACCTGAAGCGCCAACCCTCGGGGTAGGAGACGTAGAAGAACTTGTCCTTCTACCTGTGAGCGGAAGAGGGGTTGTGCACTGGCTTCCCTCTCCTCGGGTGGATGTAGTACATGTCGGCCTCGGAAGCGTGCTTCCTCAGTACGAACATGGCACGGAATAGTTTCAACGTCAACTCCATGCCCCTGAGCTGAGCCCACACCATCATAGCCACGATGGTCTGGAGGGCGTTAGGTACGAGCTGGCCGATAGTGATGCCATACCACTCCAACTGTTCAGAGATTAAGGTTGGGAGGGGAAACCTAAGACCAGACTTTCATGGGGAGAGCCATTTCCCTGGCGACTGCCTTCAGCACCCCCCGAGGTTAGCCTCTCCCTCAAAACGGCCACCTCTCGTCGATGGGGGACTACAACTAAGGAACCTAGAGAAGATAAGGGAGAGGGGGTTGCAGGAGAGCACCCTCCTGAGATGTTCGGGAGTTCATGGCACTCAAGACCTGAGTTTGAAAATGACATCGTGAGATTACCTAAAAAGGATGGAGTGTTCCGAACAAAGAAAGGGGCAAAGGAGTTCTGGAGACTTGGGAGTTAGGGAGCTGCGTTCACTTGAGAGCAAGGGCATCTAAGTCCAAATGGAGAAGAAAGGCACCGTCAGGGCCCCTATTTAAAGGAAAATGAATGACCAAGATTTCTCCAAATCCGACGACTGAAACTAATCCGCTCCTGCCGTCCAACTGTGATGCGCCACCTAGCGCAGGCCCCCGGAAGACGAAACGATGCCCCAAGGCAATGGTTCAGATCGACGCAGATCCAACGGAGGCAGGAGCCCCCGAAAGCAATCCCTTGGAAAACAAAACGACGCTCAAAGCGATGGTTCAAATTGACGAAGATCCAATGGACACAGGAGCCCCCCGCTCCTGCGAACCAGTCTCACTGTACCTCCTAGCGTATACCCTCGGAAGGCGAAATGACGTCGGGTGAGCCGCAGAGACCGCCCGTAGCAACCCGCCGAGCGAACTGAAAGACCCGCTCGCAGCGGACCACCGGACGGACCGTTCAACCAGGCAAACATAGGGTTCCTGGGGTGGCCGTCCCCTGCACGGTAGCCCTGCTAGGGCGACTTGCTCGTGTGAGATATGGAACACCCCCCGCCAGGCCAATCTGCATCACTCGTGCTTCCGAACCAAAGAGTGACGACACGAATAGCGAAGATGACACCACTGCAGGGCACCCCTCAGCTGACAATTCCGAAGGCATTACGACCGCTACTCCCTATGACCGAAGCCGAAGCCTCACTTCGACGACCACCCTTATTACGGGCAGAAGCCGAGGCCTCACCTCGGTCTCGGGAGTGGGGGGCAAGTGATGTATGTTAGCTTGGCCCAACCCACATAGGGCTAGAGGGCCCAACCCACTAATGCTTGTTAATGTCAGCCACAGTAGGAGAGAGCCCTGCCACCCTCGTATGGAGCCAATCACTTAACTATTCGACGTACTACCAGGGCCTGTACTCTGACCTCGTATGACTCTCATCCGAGGCGCTCATCTCTACCTACCACCAGCACGCTCGAGTATAAATAAGAGGTAACTGCCCCCGAAAAGGGGCTAGAACAGAGTAACTCCAACGTTTACTCACTCATTTACTTCCTGTGCGCACATTACCTGCCAAGCATTCATTCTGGGAGATTTGGTGCATCCGAGGACTTACTCTAGGAGCACTCTCGCATTCTCCCCAGCTTCACACCTCGTACTAACTTGAGCGTCGGAGCCTCCGCCTCGTTTATCCACCTCGAGGCCTCTAACACTCTCTGTCTTGCAGTGCCTCAGAGGGATCTCGCCTTAGCGAGTAGTCCTCGGCTACCATAGTCCTCGCCTCGATTTATTGTCCTCGGCTTCGGTCAACCTCTTCCGAAGCCTCGGGGTCCTCGCACAACGTTTGAAACTTGAAGAGTAAATTTACCTCATTGCCCTCGGCCAAACCGTGCGGCAACAGGAAGTAAACTAAGAAGGACAGTTCTAAAATTGTAGTCATACGCTAGGATTTAAATATCGTGCTGTATATGCACCAATACAAAATGACGTGTTTTTCACACGTTTATTTGTAAAAAAAATGCACAAATCACCTTAGCGTTAAAAGACTTATCCACGCACTTGATCCACTAAGCCAATTTTCATCTTATGAAGTTTAATGAAATAAAATTATTTTTTTCTATTCTAGTGTCCACATGTAATGATCTAATGCGGACAAATAACATTTGTGTTTAACAATTCCAACAAAATAAAAAAATAATAATATTCAAAACTAATATTTTATAAACTAATAGAATAAATAATTTCTTAAATCCACATTTAAATTGAAAATTTGTTTAATATCAAGAAATTTATATGAATTAAGATATTAATAATAGAATAGTTATTTTAGTAATTAATATTTATAAATTTGAACATGATATGTATCATAAAATTTTATAAATTATTAATTAATTTTTTAATTTGAACTAAATAAAACTATATATTATTTATAAAAACCTCGAGAATATAATATAAATTGAATTTGTCAAATCCATTAATCTACATTTATATCGAAAAATGATTTTTTTATCTCAAAAATTTATGGAAATAAAAATATTAATAATGGAATAATTATTTTAGTAGTTAAAAATTATGAATTTGCATATGAGGTGTATCTTAGAAATTTTAATTTATTTGATATATTTTAATAAAGTTTTAATTACATTTTATAATAACGTGTTTATTTTTTACAAAAATAAAAAATATTTTGAGAATTAATTTTTAGTTGACTTTTGGTTAATATTAAAAATTAAAAATAGTAAAATATAAAATAATTGATATAATAATTCACAAATAATAGTTGCATATGTTTTGTGCCTTGTTATTCAGTAGAAAATAACATAATAATAGCTTTATGCATGTATTAATTTGTAAAACAATATATATAATATATATGTTCTAGGGTTCTTGATTGATACAATCAATAAAATTTTATGATTCTTATGCATTCCGTTATAAAAATAATTGATATAGTAATTCACATATAATAGTTGCATGTGTTTTGTGCCTTGAAATTCAATCGAAAATAACATAATAATAGCTTTGTGCATGTATTAATTTATGAAAAATATATATAATATGTTCTAGGATTCTTGACTGATACATTATCAATAAAATTTATGATTTCTATGCATCTCACTATATTAATTGTAGTATATTTCTTCACATATACATTTAGAATATACATTTTCTATGTACCTATACATTAATTATGGATAATTTGATCTTGAAAATAATGTTATTAATATATTTATAGAATTTATATGCATTTTTCGACATATCCATATTTTTTTCGTTCATATCCATACGTTTCTAAAGCATATCTGTATTCGAATATGAGTGGTCTGATACGATACCCGATACTAATACTTTAATCCTTGATCATACGAAGGAACCTTGGGACACTATTAGAAAAAGTGATTTGTTACAAGTTGAAGGGGCTAGAAGAACTAGGGGCAAACTAAAAAGGACTTTGGTGAACGTAATAAATGATTTAAACAATTTTGAAATTAATTGAATATGATGGTTGTGTATCAGGTTGTGAAACCAATGATAATGCCCCATGTCAATCATAAAATACATGGGGCCCATAGTGAGAGGTTCAATGGTTCTAGTCCCCATGCATTTTATGATTGGTTTTCTGGCATTATCATTGGTTCCATAGCTTTCTGAACAGCTATTGTGTTCAACTAATCCTATCCCTTAATTTAATAATGAATATGGCACTGAACATAATGCAATGGTGAAACAAGATTAATATAACCAACCCCATATAGATAGGGCAAGGTTTGAATGATGATGACGATCATATATGTTCAAAATAAATGTTATAATTTATATAAATGTAAAATATTATGTATATATATATATTACTTTTCATTTTATGACATAATATATAATATTTATACTATATAAAATAGATACTTGCCTTGATTTTAGTGCAAGTCATACAAGTTAAATTTGATTATATAATGTTATACCTTTACCTTTACTTGCACAAGTGTATGTCAGGTGCCCTTACATTAGTTTTTTAAATTGTTTTAATCATGGTTTCAAAAACGACTCGGAAATGGAACTGTTCTGGCCACCGGTTTCTAGGTTGACGGTTTGACTGTCCGGTTCAAACGGATGGCTCATGACAAAAAAATTAAAAAGTTAAAAATAATTAAAAAATAAAAAATGGCCAAAAACCGTTGAATAGGTTGATGGTTTGACCACTTGGGTCAATGAGTTGTTGACCTTTTCAACGGTTTTTGATCAAAGACCAGGTTTGGGGTAAAACAGAACCAGTTGCCTGGATGGTTCCTGGGCCAAACAGTCTGACCGTCCGGATCAATAGCATTTCGAAAATCATGGTTTTAATCCTTCTTAAAGATAATAAAATAGATTCGATTAATTATAATTCAGTCCAAGTTGAATATATATAATTCTGAATCGGGTTTGAAGTTTTCAGTAATTGGATTGGATTTGGATATGGCTGGATCTGATCTGCATCCTTTCTAATTACAGCCCCATCAAACATATAGTGTGACCCACACCAAAATGCTACCTTAGTTACCTTATTTGATCCTCAACCTTTCAATACTAACCATCATGGTTCTAAATCTCAAAAATTTTGACCACAAACAAATATTTTGAAATTTTAGAGTTCAACCGAAATGTTCTAAGAATTCTCTTTTATTTATCAATATTTTATATTATTTTTATCTATATTAGTTATTCTTAATAGTTAGTTATGAAATCCCAAAATTTTGTTTAAAGATGCATAAAATATTTATTGATAATTTATTTCAATGGAAATATCTAAAACCACAAAAGTCTCGTAAATTTTTTACAAAATTAAAACTATTCTACCAATTTGTAATTTGTATTTTAATTTTCATATATTATATCCTCTTTGGTTTTCCATTCCTTTAAATTGCTCTTTAATGTATTGATAAAGATTCACTTTCTGCATCCTATTCCCCTTAACCTCTCTGTCTTCTTATGTGGGGTGTGGGCAACCGCATTAGTGATTTAGTTTTTCTCTCTCTATCTTAGAATTTTATGCATTTTATTTATGATATCATGCTATAATTTTAGTTGGATACACTCATGAAAAAATCCAAAGAATTGAATCATGGACCCATTAAAAAACACACACAATAAGTTAGATCATTTATAAAAGAAAAAGTTAGATCATTTATAGCCTCCAAATGAAATAAAAAAAAGAGTATGCGGTTTTGAACATTTGGCCATGGATAAATGCAATAAGAAAACATCAAAAAGAGATTGTAATAACCCCAGTTTATAAAGTTTAATTACAAGAAACCCAAATAAGATACACAACTTATTATTTCTTCACTCCATGTTTGCCATCTGCAGTACATATTTTATAAAGTTGGGAATTATTCTAGTATAAGAAATCTTATTTATTTTATTGATAAAAATGAATATAGAATCTTCCAATAGTTATATGAGTCAGTTGTATACCTTTCCAAACTCAAAAACTCCTCCACCTGTACATCTGCACAATGAATGAATTCTACGACATAACTATATATATATATATATATATATATATATAAAAGTTCTTGATTGAAAATTCTCAATGAAGAATTTATATATATATATATATACATATATATATATATATATGCCACCGGTTTCAGGTTGATGGTTCGATCGTCAAATTTGAATGAATGGTCGTTCTGACAACAAAAATTACAAGTAAAAAATTACAGAATTATTCTGGCCACCGGTTTTCAGGTCGATGGTTCGACCTTTTGGTTAGAACAGATGGTCCATTCTGACAATAAAAATTACAAGGAAAAATTGAGTTCGAGGTCCATTAAACAATATCATACGTGTTATGACTCATACGACTCGAAAATGGAACCGTTTTGGCCATTAGTTTTTGCGTCGACAATTCAACCATCCAATTTGAACAGACAGCTCGTTTTGACAACAAAAATTAAAAAATATAAAAAAAACAGCCAAAAACCATTGAACGGGTCAACGGGTCGACGGTTTGACCACTAGGGTCAATGGGTCGTTGACCGATTCAACGGTTTTTGGCCAGGGACTGGGATTGGGGTAAAATGGAACCAGTTGCTTGGATGGTTCTCAATTAAAACAATAAAGAAAAGGTGGTTTGACCATCCGGTTCAAATGGATAGCCCATTTTGACAACAAAAATTACAAGCAAAAAACTGAGTGTGTGAGGTCCATTAAGTAGTATCATACGTGTTGTGTCATTCGAGCATGTAACTCATACGACCCGAAAATGGAACTGTTCTAGCCACCAGGTCGACAGTTTGGCCGTCTAGTTCGAACAAACGACCCATTCTGACAATAAAAATAAAAAAAAACGGCCAAAAACCATTGAATGGGTCAACGGGTCGACTGCCTAGGTCAATGGGTCATTGACCGATTCAACGGTTTTTGGCTTGGGACTGGGATTGGGATAAAATGGAACCGGTTGCCTAGATGGTTCCCAATTAAAAAAAAAAATGGTCAAAACCATTGAGCAGGTCAATGGGTCGACAATTCAACCGCCTGGGTCAATGGGTCGTTGATTGATTCAACAATTTTTGGCCAGGGATCGGGATTGGGGTAAAACGGAACCGATTGCCTAGACGGTTTCTAGAACGAAATGTTCGTCTGTCTAGGTCAACGGCGATTCGAAAACCATGGTTTTTTATGCTTTTGGATTTTCACTATTCAAAGGTTTCTTCTATGGTTGGTTTTATTCGAGCGTGTGCAGTATGTTCCTTTTTTTTTCATTTTCTGCTTTTGTTTTTTTTTTGTGTGTGTTTGGTCTTCTTCTTCAACAAAAATTACAAGAAAAAAATTGAGTGTTTGAGGTCCATTAAGCAGTATCATAAATTAAAAAAATAAAAAAAAATGGCCAAAAACCAATTAAATGGGTCTATAGGTCGACAGTTTGACCACTAGGGTCAATGGGTCATTGACCGATTCAATGGTTTTGGCTAGGGACTGGGATTGGGGTAAAATGGAGCCGATTGCTTGGATGGTTCCCAATTAAAAAAATAAAAAATAAAAAAGGCGGTTTGACTATCTGGTTCGAATGGATGACCCATTCTGACAACAAAAATTATAGGCAAAAAATTGAGTGTGTGAGGTCCATTAAGCAATATCATACGTGTTGTGTCATTCGAGTGTGTAACTCATATGACCCAAAAAAGGAACCATTTTGGCCACCGGTTTTTGGGTCGACGGTTTGACCGTCTAGTTCGAACAAATGACCCATTATGACAACAAAAATTAAAAAAATAAAAAAATGGCCAAAAGCCATTGAATGGGTCAATGGGTCAACGGTTTGATCGCTGGGTCAATGGGTCGCTGACCGATTCAACAGTTTTTGGCCAGGGACTGGGATTGGGATAAAACAGAATCGGTTGCTTGGACTGTTCCCAATTAAAAAAAATAAAAAAAATGGTCAAAACCATTGAGCGGGTCAATGGGTTGACAGTTCGACTGGGATTTGGGTAAAACGGAACCGATTGCCTAGACGGTTCCTAGGCCGAAATGTCTGTCTATTAGGGTCAACGACATTCAAAAACCATGGTTTTTTATGCTTTTGGATTTTCACTACTCAAAGGTTTCTTCTACTGTTGAGTTTATTCGAGTGTATGCGGTATGTTCCTTAATTTCATTTTCTACTTTTGTGTTTGGTCTTCTTCTTCAACAAAAATTACAAGCAAAAAATTGAGTCTTTCAGACCCATTAAGCAGTATCATACGTGTTATGTCATTCGAGCGTGTGACTCATATAACCTGAAAACAGAATCATTCTGGCCACCGATTTTCGGGTCGACAATTTGACTGTTCAGTTTGAACGGATGACCCGTTCTAACAACAAAAATTAAAAAATAAAAAAAAAAACGACCAAAAACCATTGAACGGTTCAATGGATTGACGGTTCGACCGCCCTAGTCAAAGGGTCATTGACCGATCCAATGGTTTTTGGCCAGGGACTGGGATTGGGATAAAACGGGACGGGTTGCTTGGACGGTTCCCAATTAAAAACATAAAAAAATGGTAAAAAACCATTGAATGGGTCGATAGTTCGACTGCCCGAATCAATGGGTTGTTGATCAATTCAACGGTTTTTGGCCAGGGACCAGGATTGGGGTAAAACGGAACCGGTTTCCTGGATGGTTCCTGAGCCGAAATGTCCATCTGTCTGAGTCAACGGTGGTTCGAAAACCATGGTTTTTTATGATTTTGGATTTTCACTATTCAAAGGTTTCTTCTACTGTTGGCTTTATTTGAGCGTATACAGTCTAGGGTTTACCACCATTTTATTTCTTCCCTTTAGTTTTTTCTTTGGGTTTTCTTGTACAATGTTTTTTTTTTTTCTTACAAGACAATCAGCTTTGTCTCTTTCTTTGATTGCATGTATGTTTAGCTCGTTCTCAAAGCGAATCTTTGGACTTGATTTTCTGATTTTTTTTCCTTGGCTTTTCCAGTTTGGTGGATTTGGTGCCAGTTTATTTTTGTGTTTAAGGTCACTTTGGATTTATCTTTCATGGTTTTGGAATCCCTTGCAATATTGCCTACCCTTCCCATGACTTTGACTACAAAGTTATTTCATCTAATTATTGACATCTAGAAAAAATGACCTAGAAATGAAACCGTTCTTGTCACCGGTTTTTAGGTCGACGGTTTGACCGTCCAGTTCGAACGGATGGCCTATTTTGACAATAAAAATTAAAAAATAAAAATGGACAAAAACCACTGAACGGGTCAATGGGTCGATGGTTCGACCACTTGGGTCAATGGGTTGTTGACTGATTCGACGATTTTTTGTCAGGGACCAGGTTTGGAGTAAAACGGAACTGGTTGCCTGGACAATCCTACTGTCTGGGTCAAGTGGGAGTTCTCGATGTGAAATAAAGGACAACTATGAAGTAGAACTCAAAACTATCATTGTATGATCGTATTTTTTATATGAGATGCTTTACTGAAGCTATATTTAAAAAACGAGCATATGATGATCTCTTTTGAGTCTTTATATGAGTTTCAAGACTTGAGTATTTATAATTGCAAGTTTCTTATTAAGAAACCATTGTCTTTTTTAATGTAGCAAATAGCAATGTTGCAAATCCATTCCAGCCCTTGCGAAGCAGGAACCCCTCCGCTAGGTTTGCAAGAATAGGGGTTCGGAATTGGAATCAAAATGAGTTATTCTGATTCCAACTGTTTTGTTGGGTGGAATCGGAATTCCATTCTCATTCCTGCTGGAATGGCATTCCCCATTTGAGGAGAGAATGACCATTCCCTGCCCCTCTCTTAAAAATAAAATCTCATTCCTGCTTATTCCAATTCTCATTCTCATTCTCATTCTCATTCCTATCTGGATCAAACAGACCATAATAATAGACCATTCCAATTCTGATTCCCATCCTATTTCTAATTCCGACTGCAAACCAAACGGATCCGGTGAGTAAAAATTCCTGCGACTGTGGTGGCATGCACCCCCAGTGAAATATAAACATGGCCCCAATAGACGTGATGTTTTGTTCTTTTACCGAGGGAACCTTTAGATTGTCCTGAAATGGTGGTAATAGGAAATATGATCTCCTATTTAGTCGGTGTTTGACATCACTGAATTTTATATTTGTTTTACACATACAATAATTATGAGTAGAACCAAACATCAAATGCTTTGAAAGAAACCAAACAAACAATAATTAAGACTTTATCGTTAACTTGGCCTTGAATACATTCAGTTCTTCTTAAGACAAAGAGTGATAAATAATTGACTCATTTGGATCTTTTCAGAAAAAAACAAGCCTTTAATGAACCTGGACGCCATTAACAAAACTGGGTCGACATAGTTAAGAAAAAAGGAAATTTCACCCCAAAAAAAATAAAGTTAAAGGAGGAAATATTTTTAATTGGCTTAAATTTTCATCCGTTGTCTCAATTCAAATCTCTCCCCTCGGGCCTCAGGATAGATCAATGGTGACTGTCTTTTATTAAATAATATCCTATGTGAATGTGAATGGACCTCTTAACGAATCCAAACAAAATGTCCTTCACCAGGCTGATCCAAATCATCAGTGGTCATTGCGTGTGGAACAAACAAAGCGCTGCCTTGGGCTGTTGGGTCGTCGTTCACCACAAAAAAAAAAGTGTAGCAAGGAGGGAGCCATGAGCTGCCGCTGCCTGCCTCTTTAGCCTGCCAATCCATGTGACTCGTGCATGGACAATGGTGACTGGAGAGGATTCAGAAGCCATTATTGATGAATGGCCGGCCCCAATCCCAAATAAAAAACACTATCCCTCTTCACCATGTTTCTCTAAGTTGGTGGGACCCACTCAATGGTGGGTGGGTCCAAATGATATGTAAATAGGACATGTGGCAAGATGAAGAGGACAAATAGCAGCCCTGACAAAATTGCTCTTGTTTTATTTTGAGTAGATGAATGAATGATGAATCGATCTGATTATCTGAGATCAATAGTGGCTGTGGCTACTATTATTGCTTTGAACTAATGTGAGAAATGGTCTAATGTGTTGTCTGAGTAAAACGTGGAGTCCATACAAAGATGGTCCTTGAGATAAAGAAAAGAAATAATAAATTTTGCATTGATTGTTATAAGATTATTGCATGCTTTCCTCGCTGTTGCACTTGTTAATAATCGAGGTAGAATCTTCTTCAGTCTCTGAAACTTCTACTTCTAGAAGATTAAACCACCCTGAGATGGTAGAATAATCTTCTTCTAAGTTCTAAGTTTTGAAACCCTAGAAATTGATAGTTGGTGATCAACAAACCCTAAGGCTATCTTTGATTTAAAGGAAAAAGTAGGAAAAGAAAGAGAAAAATATGAAAACTTATGCAAGGATTTGTAAGGGTTTTCCTAATTAGTGGAAAAGTATTGAAACTTTGAAGTCTGAAACACGAGTTTATTAGATTAGAATGGTTGAGGGTTTTGTAGATGATAGAGAGAACTCTGGAGCTTTTTTCATTGGCAGAATTTTAAAACTTCTTTATGTTGAAGAATATTTTGACAAAAACACAGCCTCGAGGTTGAACCATTTTTCTTTCTGGGTCTACAGCCGTCTGGATCAATGGGTCAACCTGTGAGGTGATATCAATAAAATAAATAAAATCATGCCAAAACCCGAATAACCTTTTTTTTTTTTCTCTAGACGGGTCAGATGGATCAATGATTCAACCGTCTAATCAATGGGCCAGCAGCGAGTAACAGTACTTTTTTAGGTTAGAGGTAGACCCGGACCCGATCATTGGTCCAATTGGCTGGGCAACCATGTATTGAAAGTACTGAATTAATTGGACAATCAGGTCTAACCTGCTTATATTTGGGTTGGACAGGTTTGAGCTCGAAGTTTGAGATTTAGGGTTGGGCAACCTCAACCTGAGCCAATCCACCTAAGCTGTTTGGTATTTTAGCACAACATACCAATAACTCTCCAAGGCAGGTGGTAAGGGTAGAGGGACTCGAATCCATATCTCTATTGGGACTACCCAGCTAACGTACCAACTGATCCACCACCCACTTGGTAATAGAATTTCAGATTTAACCTTCTTTCCTGTCCTTGTCCTTAAGGGTAGAGTTATTTTAGCACAACTTATGGAAAATTCCCTTTCAGTCCTTCTCTTGTTTGCTATGACCTTTATCCTATTTCGGGATTGAAGCAGGTTGTCTCTAAGTTCTTGGATTACCTTGTCCCTTTCTACCAATAAGTCATTTATTGATTGCACCCGTGTTGTTTTAGGCACATACGATAGAGGAGAAGGAGGCGATATGCCATAGACAACTTAGAAGGGTGTGATTTAGGATATGTTACAACTTTCTAACATAGCATATATAGAATTGCACCGCCACTTTGCAAGTGACAATCGATCACTAGGCCCAGGTGTGGGGACAACAACTAGAAAAACATCTTACAAGTCTTTAAGGTGCGATTTAGGACCTTCGTTTGGCCATCTTTCTATGGGTGGTAAGTTACTGGTGAAAGTAACATCACCATCGCACACATTGGAGGATAACATTGCCATGTAACTTGAAGATTCCATCTAGGAAACATCTTTCCACGTCTTGCATTATATATATGGGTGGGCCAGGAAATGGCCTACTACCACTAGTATGGTTGTTTTCTTGTTGGGCACAGGAAGACCTTCAATGAAATCCATGCTAATATCAATACAGCTTTCAATTTTATGTTATTGACACGTGTCATATTCATGTACCCACATTTTAACATCCTTTTTCATACCCTTCCAGTACTAGTAAGTTCTCTTCAACTGATGGAGGAGGATGTTTTGGTATCCCGAGTGACCACCAGTAGGGGAATCATTGGCCTCTTCATACATCTTCCTTCTAAAAACAGAGGCTGGGTTGAGGACCACCTTGCCTAGTCTCCATACCAAACCATTTCTGAACTCAAATTTGAGCTGAGCTGAGGGGTTTGCCCAAAGGTGGATTATTATTTGCTACAGATGAGAATCTGTAGTGGTTTATGCCTTTACTTCCTTGATAACTCTGCATTTTGATGCCTTAAGGGCATCAATTCAAGGGTATTTTCAACCTTAGAGTAATCAAATTGTGTTATTTTCCCAGTTAATTCTAATGTTGTGACATTTAAGGGTCCCTATGCAAATTCTGTGCAAAACTGGAAAATTTTCATGGTTGAAATGTAGATTTTGGGAAGCTGGTGTGAAGTCCAACTCAGAGAGGGAGTGTTTTTGTGAAAAACTGAAAGCAGGAGGGCGCCTCCTAGCTACTTAACCCTGTTTGGCGCTCCTCCTACTGAATTAGCATGCTCCCCACGTTTTAGCAAACCCTAACCGCTCCTAACTGATTAATCTCCACCCTTCACTCCTAATCTCCACCATCCATTTTAGGGCACTCTTTTTGTAGTTTTTAAACCCTAGGGTGCCACCTAACTACTAATCCTCACCATTAAGCTCCTAACCAATAAATCTCAGCCCTACATAATATTGGCCACCCTCTCCTTTTCTTCTCAACCTTAGGATCACCCTAGAACTACCCCAACCCTTCATTCTAAACCCTAGGGCACCCATATTTTTTTCTAAAACCCAACTGCCACCCCCTTCTTTCTCTCTAATTCCAGTTATATCCATCATTCTCTATTAAAAGGACCCAAGAGCTCCTGAGAAAGGTTTGGATTCTGCCCCCCAAATAAGATGAAAGTTTGAACTTGAGAAGTTCAAGGGTAGAGGAAGAAGAGGACGCCCTGGCAAGAGGAGGGGTTCCTACTTGTAGTTCGCCAATACCACTAATGCCACCTTTAGAATCGGATCCCAACCACTTTTACTTTCTTTTAGTTTTAATTTCTATTCTTAAAATTCCAATTTCGTTATTTACTTTTTGCAATTTATTTTCATTCCATTTGATATTCGTTTTATTTTCTGCAGATCTGCAATTCGGCCAGGTAAGACAGAAGGCCTAGTTCGAGAAGTTTGAGGGTCAAATGAGAGATCCAGAGATTGCTACATCTAAAATTCAAATTTGAATTTGAATTTAAAATTTCGAAATTTAAATTTAGAATTTCGAATTTCAAATAAAATAAAAAATATAAAAATATAAAAAATTAAAAAAAATTTTAACTTAATTTTTGCATTCCAACATTTAGGGTTTCTATTCTAGAGCACACATCATATTGTTTTATTTAATTGATTATCATAGCTAGTTGTGAATGTGCTAGGTTTTCCTTCTTTTTATTATTTTAATTGCTTCTCTTGCTTAGTTTGTTTTATTATTTTATGTTATATTGTTGAATTGCCTTTTAAAAATAATTGTTCATGCATTGTAATTAGATGGGTTCATTTTGTTTGATTGTTTTTCTTTTCGTTAATCCATTTAAGGGCATCAAACTTAAATAAGATAAGGTGGGGATTTCATCACCCTTCATTGGCCCAAAAATCACCACCCTCCACGTGCGGTTCACTTTAACCCTAATTTAAAATTTGGATAGCAAGATCCTTAATGGGGAAGCCTCACATTTGGTTCAAAGATGTGCTGAATTTTAGGAAAGCTTGTAATTACTTTCCATAACTGGCGGTTGGTTTCTAAGGAAAGAGGTTAAACGGCTACACCAAAACGGATTGTGTGGTTACTTAATTAGGTGCTTACGAGAGCAAGGGGAGCCTCCCACATCCCCACCTCTTACTTGGCTAACCAAAGGAAGTGGTGTAATTCCATATGAACCTAAAAGGATTCAAATTGGTTGAACCACTAGTTTAGGAAACCCTAGGTCAGTCCTAGGTCGTGTGGTTGATTTGCTTGCATTTTTTTTAATTTTAAAAATTCAAATTTGAATTTAAATTTTAAAATTTGAAATTAAATTTAAATTTTGAATTAAAAAAAGAGAAAATCAAAAATAAAAAATAAAAAATTTGAGTTTAAATTGCAGAATTTAAATTTCAAAATCTAAATTTGAAATTAAAATTAAAATTTTTAATTTCAAATTTCAAAAAAAGGGGGGGATAAAACAAAATAAGATAGAATGAATTCAATGGCTGGAGTCTGTGGAATGAGAAACTATTTCCAACCTGAGCCATAGATAAATTGGAACCATGTGTCTCGATAACTGGACAAGATTAATGGGATGGCCCACAGAATTGACTAAGTGCTTGCTTGTCGTCAACAATGGCCCATACCCAACCTTGTCATCATATCCAACATGTTCCATCTATGCAAGCCCAACCCATCATGTTAGCTAGTGCCTTACGACAGGCCCATGTCAACCAGTCAATCCAAACCAGTACATGTGGCCAACAGATTTTTCCAACTCAATGCTAACCCATTGTTTAGTCCATATAATCATGGGTGAGAAAATCAGCCCAACTTCACCTATAGGGCCCAAGTCCAAGAAAACCCCCTGCTAGATGTGCACTCTCAATGGTCTGAAGCTCAGAACTACTATGAGTACAATGATTACCCTAGGACTCAAATGGCTCAACCATGTCAAACCTATACACATAGCAATACCACCCATCTAACTCAATGGCTCAACCATGTCAAACCTATACACATAGCAATACCACCCATCTAACTCAACGACTCAACCATGTCAAACCTATACACATAGCAATACCACCCATCTAACTCAACGGCTCAAAATTTTCAGAGGACACTAGTACAGAGTTCATTCCAGCAAGTGTACCCTAGGAACCAGCCGGTTCAACCATATTAGGCTTACCTACAACCTCTTCAAACTCGTACCGTTGAGGACCAATTCATGAAGTTTTAGTAGGTGATCCTAAATCAGCAGCAATCCATCAATATATTAGAAAGCTAAATAGGACAATTAGCCGAAGCCAAGAAGAGGAGAGGAGTAGGGCAATTACCAAGTCAACTAGTTGTGAGTCCTAGAAATCAGCCACTGGGTTTTCCTCCACAACAAGTTCAACCACTTCCTAAGAGCCCTCAGCCTGAAAATACAAAGGCTATTACAACCTTAAGGAGTGGGAGGATTTTAGAGAACCCGTGTGAGAAAAAGAGAGTTAGTGAAAAGGAGCAAGAAGCCCTAAGTTGGGGGGGAGTAGAAGGAAAGGAAACATTAGAAGAATATAGAGACCCGCAACGAGGAGAGCAAGGAAGTCCATATTAATTTCCCTCTCCTCGATGTGATCCAACATATCCTGGCCTATGCCAAGTTCTTGAAAGAGCTGTGTACTCAAATGATGGAGCCACGATCGGCCCCACAAAAAATGATGCTCTGGCAGATGTTAGTGCAGCTCTCCTAACCCAACTTCCCAAAAAACTGAAAGATCCTGATGCTCCTCTCATAAGTTGTGTCATCTTTGAAGTCACCTTCAATTGGGCTTTATTGGATCTAGGGGTCATTATAAATATGCTTTCGTCCATTCATGATAGGTTTAGGATCGGGGAGTTAGAACCTACCCCGGTAATTCTACAACTTGTTGATTGGTCAGTTAAGACCCCTCGAAGTGTTATTGAGGATGTCATTGTCAGGCTAGAGGGTTGTCACTTTCCAGTGGATTTCATCATCACAGACATGACCCTAATTGAGGAACTAAACCACATTCTGATATTCTTAAGATGCATGTTTCTAGCAACAGATAATAGAAACTGTAAAGCGGGGGAAATGAACATTTCATTAAGGGAGCAGAAAGTTCGATTAGACGTTTTTAGTGCCTCTAAGTATCCAAACCTAGGAAAACATGAATGCAAGGTAGATATAGTGGACAATCTTTCAATCAAAACCCATTAGTTTTATCACCATACACTATTGGGTTGGTGTGAGTAATCTCTGTTGAAGCAAGAAAATCAAGCTCTTATGATCTGTTATTATTCGAAACCTTGCCCTAATTAGGTACTGTCTCCATTTTTGAACTACTGATACAATGGCCAAAAGCTCCTTGTCATCATAGGTAGAGAGGCTTCTATTTCTCCTTTGCAAGGCCTTGCTGAAGTAAGCTATGGGCCTGTCTTCTTGAGTTAGAACTGCCCCCAACCCACATCATTAGCATTGCTCTCCACTAAGAATTGTTTGGAGAAGTCAGGGAGGGTGAGTACAGGAGCCATTGTCATGACTTCCTTTAGTTGTTCAAATGCTTGGGTGGCTTGGCCTGACTACTGCCATTCTCCCTTCTTCAAGAGTTAGGTGAGAGGTTGAGCCATGGATCTGTAATTCCTGATGAGACCGAGGAATCCCCGTAGTCCTTTTATGTTTTGGGCTGGGGCCAGTTAGTGATGCTCTTGATTTTTCCTAGATCCATTTCCACTCTCTGTGCTAAAATGATGTGGCCTAAATAATCAATCCGATCCACCCCGAATATGCATTTACTCTTGTTGACAAATAACTAGTGGTGTGAGAGGATTCCCAATGTATTTATGAGATGTTCCATATGCTCATCAAAGGTCCTGCTACAAATGAGTATATCATAAAAAACACCAAAATAAATTTTCGGAGATGCACCTTAAAGATGTCGTTCATCAATGCTTAGAAGGTGGATGGCGCATTGGACAACCCAAGTGGCATGACTAGGAATTCGTAGTGACCTTCATGTGTGTGGAAGGCCGTTCTCTACACATCTATTTCCCAGATTATTATTTGGTGGTTCCTGGACAGAAGGTCTAATTTAGAGAAGATTCAAGCTCCATGTAACTCATCCAAGAGTTCATCAATTATGGGCATAGGGAATCTGTCCCAGACTATGGCACTATTGAGTGCCCTGTAATCCATGCACGTCCTCCATTCCCCGTCTTTTTTTTCTTACCAACAGAATAGGAGTTGAGGTTGTTATTGGGTTGAATAATTCTTGTCTTAAGCATCTCAGTGATAATGCCTTCAGACGGAGTTAGAGAAATTAGCTTTTGAAAGAGCTCCTCCAAGCATTGGTCAATCCTTTCTAGTGATGCTCAGTTCCAGCCAGTCTCTACTCCCAGTTTTCCATTCATTCCAGCGAGATCCGGTGCTTTGTAATAGATAATGTCTTTGATTCCAGATCGTACCTGGCTCTTATCCTTTACCAACGTCCATGTTGCTCAACGTGGACAACAAGACAAATCTAGCTATAATAAAAACAAGGGAACCAACGGAACTACAGCAAGAAGAATCCAAATGAAAACAACAACAGCAATACGGGGTTCATCCAAGCCTATCGAATTTGTAAAAAGAAGAATCATACAGCCCAAAACAGTTATTTTCGATATCACAAGGACGGTGAGAAGAATGCCAACTCCGCCGATACGACTCCTACTGTAAATGATGGCAGTTGGTACCCAGATACCAGAGCTACAAATAATCTTACATCAGATCTTGCAAATCTGAAACTACACTCCGAATATGCTGGACCATATCAAATTCGTATCGCTAATGGAGCAGATTTGCAAATCCAGAACATTGGTTTTCTATTCTACAAAGTCTATATGTATGTTCCAAAAATTACACAGAATCTCTTGTCTATAACATAATTCTTAGTTGATAACAATGTGTTCTTTGAGTTTCATCCTCGCTTCTTTCTTATGAGGATTAGGCAATGAAGAAGGTTCTTCTACTAGGGCTGTTCACGGGTCGGGTTGGGTCGGTTTATTGTGGTTTTTTAACCGACCTGACTTGGTCGGGTTACTTGACATAGAAACCGAAACCAACCCAGTGTTAAGCAAAACCGACCTGGTCGGTTTGAGTTGGGTTGGGTCGGTTTGGGTCAGTTTCGGTTCTAAGTTCATCCTTGTGATAAAATCTTGCTAATTTTAAAAACAGTCATAAATTGAACATCATTTCAGCCATCTCTTATGATAAAATTTAAATGAAAAGTTAATCACAAAAGTTGTTCATTAATCACTATTCACTAATCCAAAGTTTTTTGCAACCATTCAAAAACTAGGTGGCCTAATGGGCTTTGGAACTTCATGTTCGAACTAGGAACTAAGTCGGTTCAGTTTTCTTGTGTGAAAACCGAAACCGAACTGAATCATCGGTTTAGGAATTTGCACATCCCGAAACCGACCGGTGCTGATGAAAACCTAGCCGATTCGGGTTGGATCGATCTGGGTTGGTCGGTTTGGTCGGATTGGGCCTTCTTATGAATAGCCCTATCTTCTACAATGGCTAAATAATAATGGATTGTACCAACTACGGTTAGGAGATTCCTGCATGCAAGAGAGGTTTGCTTTTGTAAGAGAAAGAGAGACCATTGTTATATGGCATCAACGATTAGGCCACCCTGCTCTAAGCATAGTTATCTCTCAGAAAAAAATTGCCAGTTAGTTCCAAAGAGTCTTTGTCTTTTTGTTCAGTCTGTCTAATGGGCAAAAGTCACAAATTACCATTTCCTGCTACTAGGTCTTCAATTTCTTCTCCTTTACAACTAGTTTTCATAGATGTTTAGGGACCAGCCCCAGTTAGTAAACATTCTGATTATAAATACTACATTAGCTTTGCTTATGCCTATAGTAAATACTTCTGGATTTTTCCATCTGATGCTCTACATATCTTTCTCAAATTTAAGGCTAATGTTGAAAATGCCTTTGGCTATAACATAAATTGATGGTGGAGGAGAGTTTCAAAATTTTCTTTCTATACTTGAACAGAATGGGATCACTCATCGATTGACTTGTCCTCATACCTCCGAGCAAAATGGTAGTATTGAGAGACAACATCGTATCATTGTTGAAAATGGATTGACTTTGCTTGCTTAATCTTCAACTCCATTTATTTATTTGTGGAAAGCATTTTCTAGTGTTGCATATTTGTATAGCCGAACACCCACTCGGGTTCTTAGACATCCATCTCCATGGGAGAAGTTCTTTCACAACAGTCCAGATTACAGCTTCTTGAAGGTGTTTGGTTGTTAGTGTTTTCCATATAAGAGGCCCTCCAACAGTAACAAGATAAACTATCGTTCTTCTCATTGCATCTTTCTTGGGTACAATGCTACGCATCATGGATACAAATGTCTTGATCCCTCCACTGGCTTTTGGTATGTCTCTCGTCATGTCTTGTTTAATGAGAGTTATTTTCCATTTAAATTTATTGATTATGATACGCCTCAACCCAATCACTCCCAACCTATACCCTCATTACCCAGAAAGTCCATAATTCTACCTCCCATCAAACCAAATCAACCAAACCTTCTCCTCCCCTTAACATCACATCACAACCCTCTTTTCCCCTTCATCCTACATTTGATCCATTGCCCTCCAATTCTGAGTCGATCTTAGAATTGGATGATCACCACACCAATGAAAATCTCCCACCCTCCCCTCCCTCCTCCTCTACCACTCCACCCATGCTGATCCTCCACCAACCAATACCCACCCTACGACCACTCAGTTAAAGAGTGATATTTTCAAACTCAAAACCTACCTTGCACCCAAATACCCTACAATTGAACCCATATATGAACCCTCCTCCACTATTAAGCATGCTCTCTTGTCTGACAAGAATTGGTACAAATTCATGAAAGATGAATTTGACGCACTCACTCGTAACAACACTTGGGTCCTTGAGCTATAATGATTTTTCCACGTCTCACAACAAAGTTTCATTCCATTCATGGCCATAAAGGCAAGGAGATGTATTATTTATAAGCTAAACGATAAGTTCGTTGTAACGACTTGACACTTAAACCAATCATAACTTCCACGTGAGAGAGGATCAGAGAATATTCTGCTTGGTTGAGTTGGATAATTATTGCACTCAGGAGGTGGAAGTCTCGGTTGTTGCTTCCATGTGCATGGTTATGCAAGGCTTGGGTTCAGTGAATGGTTTGAATGTAGATTGAACCGTCGGTCTGCTAAGGAGTTGTATTGGAATCTCTTCAGTTTTGTCGTTACAGGCAAAACTCTCCGATTTTGTAGTTCGATGGTCGTGCAAGAGGTTGAAGACAACATCTAGTTTTTTATTATATTTTTTTATAATATTAATAGTATTAACATTTTACAAATATTTTATTATTATTATTTTGATTGTTTTAGTCTTTTTATTAATATTGTCAATCTTATTTATTATTTTTAATTTTCTAGTCTTATTATTTCTTAATATTTAATTTTTTATTATTTTATAATTTTTATAACATTATACAATTTTAATAATTTTTGTTATTATTATTATTTAAGTAACAGTTTGAGGGGTAAAATTGTAAAATGTACATTCTTCATATGTCAGAGCATTCAAATTGATGAACAATGTCGTTACATTCAAATATCTACAAAAGTTTTGTAGTTGTAGATTGCTTTTAGAACTTTTTCCAACGTTTTATACTTTTTAGACTTTAAACTTCAGATTTACTGAATGCCACAATTGTTTAGGAAGAGTACAAATACAAGTATGTACACTGTAAATATAAGGTTTTGAAATATAACACTCTGTTTGGAAAGAGTACAGATACACATATGTGCAGTGCAAATACAAAATACACAGTTTTGCACTCTACATATTTGTATTTTTATTCTTTATAAGTTTCAGTTTGTAAGGAGTACAAATACAAACTCGTAGAGTGCAAAACCTTGTATTTTGTATTATTTTATATGTATTTTCACAGTACATATTTGTATTTATACTCCTTCCAAACTGAGCCCAAAGTACAAGGTTTATATTGTACATATTTGTACACCCCTATTTATACCAGATCGAGAGTTTGTAGAGCAGCCTAAATTCATCAACTAGACAATTATGAATACTTCTATAAAATTTCATATTTAACTTTGTTTCCCTGTCATTAATTAAGGCTCAATTTGGTAAGAGTATAAATACAAATAAAACCTTGTATACATTTGTGTTTGAATTATTCCCAAATTGAGCCTAGGAAGAATGCAAATACAAATATGTATAGTGCAAATAAGGGCTAGAAATACTGTATTGAAGGTTTAGAAATACCTTATATTTGCACCATGCATATTTATGCTTATACTCTTCCCAAGCTAAGCCCAAGGCCCTGTTCGCATTTCAGTAAGTTACTTACCCGGGTAAATGCACTTACCCATGTAATTGTTTCCTAGTAAAGATTTACCCATGTTCTTTTATTTTCCATGTAAATAAGGCAATGGCCATTTTGTACATAAAAATCCATTATTACAAGGGGCATTTTTGTCCCTTTCAAGTGTTGGCAACTTTCCCCCAAGGTGGGAAAGTTATTTACCCACCTAGGAGATGGGAATCACTTACCCAGGTAAGTGATACCTAGGAAAATAAACTTTCCCTAGTCCTCACATAAATCTAAAAAAAGAATATGAGATTTTTTGTCAATAGGAATCAAAATCCCATTGACCAATTTTCCCCCCTCAAAATCCAGAAAAAGAACGCCCAATAAATGTCAATGTTTTAAGCCTTTGGAAATTTTACTATTAGATATCTTATTGGTCTATGGTGAAGTTTTCCTAACTAAATTTCAAAATTTTTAGCAAAAAAAAAATTATAAGATTTAATAATCTTATTAGCATTATTTTATTTTATATTATTAGTTTTACATTAATTTAATAATAATATTCTTTAAGTTTCGGTCCAAATAAATCCAGTGTAAAACCAAGACCCATTCAAAACCATGAGCCATGCAGCTCTGTACGGTACTTAGAAAAATATAAAAATAAAATCTATCAAGTAAAAAAAAAATAATAAAAGCAAATAAACCATGAAGAATTGCACCATGGAACTTAATAATGAGAAAAAATTGGACAAGAAACAGTTGAATCCACTAAAATCTCCAAATATTCTTTTCCTTCTTTTTTTTTCTTTCTTTTCCTTCTTTTTCTTTTTCATCTTCTTCTTCTTCTTTGAAGTGGTTGAATGTTGACATGGGTTGAATTGTGTATCTTGTTTGAATCTCATCAATTTGAAGTCTTTTATTTTTATTTTTTTCTTTTACTTTTTTTTACCCAATAAAGTGGTTTATAAGAGGGGCAAACATTGGGATGTCTAGATGAAATAGGTTGAAGAAAGAGATATGGGTGAATACTAATGTTTCATTACCATTTTACCCTTCTTTTAATAGTTTCCAAAGGAGAAACATGCATGAAGAATTAGAAATTAATCATTTATGCCTCATAGACATCGAATCTTCTGGTGAAGCTTCAACAAATCAGCAGCACCATGTGTTTGCATGAAGGTGTATCTCAACCTACAAAATGCCCTGAAGATGCTGCCTCAGCCAACCATGGTCTTCATTCTTCAACATTGTTTATTTGTTTTACCGTCATTAATGGGTCATTTTCTTTTGATAGTCATTAATGGGTCCATCAAGTATCAACTTGGAGTTGGGGGTGTATTGGTCAATTGCACATAGATTAGAGCGTCAACAATTGTAAACCCTAATTCAATAGTAAAAATACTAGATTTCTGCTTGGGCTATAAGGATTGATTGATACTTTGATACATAACAGAATTTTGAAGGAACCCTCCATGAGAATAGGCTTAATATGCCAAACCACGTTGTCTTCTTCTCGTTCTCACCTTTGATTTTTTTTTTTTTTACTATTTACTAATTCTTTATTATTCTTTGATCTCTTCACAACAATTGGGCTGACTTGGGTCGAGCATTTGTCAAATTAGAAAGGCCCAACAAACCTAATGCAATAGAAATTCTTCAAATTGAGTCCTATCTGCACCCTACTACCCCAGTAGGCTGTGGAATCAATGATAACACTTTACATCAATCATACAGTTTGAAAGGAGCACAAATATAATTTGTAGAACACAAAATCTTATATTTTATATTATTTTTTATGTATTTATACTGCACGTATTTGTATTTATACTCTTTTCAAACTAAGCCTAAGTTGTGTTTGAATGATTTCGGATCCTTTGAAATTTGGATACCCTTTATTTGGGAGAAACTTAAAAAATGCCCATAAATAATGCAGTTTAGCAGAATTCAAATTCCTCTTAAAGGCCAATCTTTTCATTTCAGCATGATCAAGGCGGAATCACAAAATTCAAACTTATTCATTAAAATATAACCCCTTGGACTTCAATATGTGATTTGTTTAGTGAAAGTATTTAATTTCTTTACTCAATAAAAGCTAAGCTCATAGGTGGTTAGGTTAAAAGCCACAAGCCACCAAAATTGAGTTTGCCAGGTTTGGAGTTTGAGTTGAAAAAACCGTTCATTCAAAAGACAAACAAACAACCATTAATTTTTCTTCATTGAAGAAATTTTAGGACTGATGGAACTACAAAAAGTTTGTATACACCTGACAATTGATTTCTCTTTTCCATGATTCCACTTTTTCTGCTCCCCACCTTGGCTTTCTTATTGGTATAAAGTAGAAAAGAGCTCTATACAAGTAGGGGTGCAATTTGGGCGGGCCCAACCCGAGCCCGAACCGCCCCAGCCCGAAATTTTAGATGGGCTGGGCTTGGATTTTTGGTCATTGGGTTGGGCTCGGGCCCAAGAAATTGGGCTTTTTTTTTTGGCCCGGGCCTGGGCTTAACCCTTAGATAGCCCGAATCTAACCTGAGCCCCACCCAACTATACACATATGTATATATATATATATATATATATATATATATATATATATATATATTACGCATACATATTTATATATATATATACATATAAATATTTTGCATACACATATACATAAATATATATACATATTTGCATAAATACATATATATGTATAATTTTAGAGTGGGTTTATTGACCAACCCAAACCCGGCCCGGGCTGGAGACCAACCCAAATTCATCAAATTACAGTGCGGACTGGGCTCGAGTTTGGAAAATTGAGCTTAACCTTGGACTTGGTCCAGGCTCAAGCCTTAAACCCAAATTTTAGGACTGGGCCTGGGTTGACTATAAACCCGGCCCAACCCGCCTGACTTACACCCCTATACACAAGGCAGATTTAGAGGAATCCCCATCAAAGATCATGCAGCCTAATTCTTTCAATGGATTTAGAAATCAGGGCTGAGGTTTCATTTCTAAATCAAAATCCGCGAGGCAGTTAGCTTCACGCTACACATGATTAGTGAATCCAATTCTCTATTTAATCTGTCCCTCAAAACCATATATTGGATGACTTTCTTTTTTGGTAACATATATTGGATGATTGAATCCATGGTCCAAGGGGGCATTAATTTGACATTGATTCCATTCATATCGAATTGGACCAATATGGTTTGATTGATTTCATCTAATTTTCAAAATAAAAGGAGCAGGGTCGGGTAATTTGAATACCTGAAAACCATATATCCAGTAGCTTCAATTACCAGTTCAGGACTGATTTGGTTTGACCTGGTTATGCAATTTTGAAAACAAAAAATTAAATAAGGGAAATTTTCAATAAAAATAAATTTTTTATTTAGAAAATAACAGAAAAATTGGAAAAAGATAAAGGAAGATAACATAAAAGGCGATAAAATAAGGGGAATACTTTGAGAAAAAGAAAATAACAAACAATTAGAAGTTCCGGTTCTTTTGATTTAAGTTCCTGTCTGTCTTTTCTTTAGTCTCTCTTCTTCTTCTTCTTCTTCCTTTCTGATTGTTCCTCACTCTTCCGCTCCATCTCTTTCTGGTTGTAGGTTGTGGTGATCATTTCCCTCAGTTTCTTTGTTGCTTCTTGTTTTCCTCCTAGACATGGACAATCGAGAGGCATTGAATGAAGCATTTCAACGGATGCTTCATGGTAATGGTAACAACGGTATAGATGAGATGTAGTTAATATGCAGCCTCTTATTCCTCCTAATATTGAAGAAAGCTGGCATTTGTCTCTCATTTTCTGTCTTTTTCCTTGTCTAACTGACCAATTCGATGAGGTTGTTCAAGGCCTTTATGAGCTTCGGAATTTAAATTCTAATAGTCTTTTGTTGGCCCCATTTCATCGTGGTCATTCGCCTCAACTTTCGTTATGTAGAGGACTTTGATAGGATTAGAAGCAATGGCTTGTGGACTCTAAATGGTCAGTGGGTCCTGATGCAACTTGGGTCCTTGGTCGACATCAGTATGCTTGGAACCTACAGGAGATTGAATTATGGGTTCAGATTCATGACTTGCCATTTGAAACACTTCCAGTAGAAGTAGGCCGTCCCCTCTTTGAACGTTTAGGTCCTACTCGTTCCATCTTTGTACTTCAGAATTATATTAGGGCAAAGGTCACCCTTTCAGTTGATCGACCTCTAAAAATGGTTGCTTCATTAGTGTTCATAACTGAATCACCTACCGATATGAGGACTTGCCTTGGACGTGTTACTTATGTGGAAAAGTCGATCATCTCTTCCATCATTGCTCTCATTCGCCTCAACTTTCGTTATGTAGAGGACTTTGATAGGATTAGAAACAATGGCTTATGGACTCTAAATGGTCAATGGGTCCTGATGCAACCTTGGGTCCCTAGTCGACATCAGTATGATTGGAACCCACAGGAGATTGAATTATGGGTTCAAATTCATGACTTGCCATTTGAAACACTTCTAGTAGAAGTAGGTTATCCCCTCTTTGAACGTTTAGGTCCTACTCGTTCCATCTTTGTACTTCAGAATTATATTAGGGCAAAGGTCACCCTTTCAGTTGATCGACCTCTAAAAACCAGTTGCTTCATTAGTGTTCATAACTAAATCACCTACCGATATGAGAACTTGCCTTGGACGTGTTACTTATGTGGAAAAGTCAGTCATCTCTTCCATCATTGCTCTCAGTCACTTCCAAACACTTCTGGACGCTCGTTTGACCAATTTTTCAGTCAACGGCCGATGAATCTGCTGGTCCCTTGGCTTAGGGCAAAACAATCAATGCGGCGTTTCTGGAAACGCCTAAGCTTTGGTGATTTCATAAACTACCCTATCAATACCCCTATGTCTCCGGGAAACCTTCAAGAGGAAGCAATTCCTCTTTCGATTAGTCAGCAGGAGCATCCTATCCGTACTTCCCCAACTCCTCTTTCTTCAAATCTATTGGCAGCTTCTACTTCATCAGCTCCTCCTCCAATTCGAGTGTTAGCTAAAACTTTCCATCTAGCGGCTATCACACAGGATTTGGTAAACCATCTGTTTGATGATCTCCCAGGTCCCTCTTCTGTATCTTGAGGGGAAAGACCTTGTTTGGACTTAATGTCAAATCTTGAAATCGACCATTCTTCTCCTGACCTTTCGATTTTGGTAGGCCATAATCTTTTGGGCCTTCCAATCTAAATGAACGTATTGTCACTACCGATCTTGTTGAAAGCGGAGACCCTGATCATGACTCAGAAGTTCAGAACATAGTAAGTACCTAGCTGAGTTTTTTATCCTATTATTTCTGTTGTCTGTGGGCAGAGATGGCTGGTCCTTATCAATCCCACCCTCATTAATG
The DNA here is from genome assembly GCF_055504915.1 of Nelumbo nucifera. Lineage (NCBI taxonomy): Eukaryota > Viridiplantae > Streptophyta > Magnoliopsida > Proteales > Nelumbonaceae > Nelumbo > Nelumbo nucifera. The sequence continues at coordinate 59,389,044 of NC_142651.1, read as the reverse complement.
ATTATTTAAGCTAGAACTGTCATGGGGCTGGCACCCCAAGGCAATTCAAGGACTAAGGGATTTTGTCCATTGCATTAATCCTAATTTTATCTTTATATGTGAGACAAGAATCCCAAATGATAAAATTAATATTTTAACTAATAAATTAAGTTATCCTAACTGTGTTACAAATACCCTTGAAGGGAGAGTCGGAAGTTTAGCTATTCTTTGGAAATCAGGTTTTGGGGTTTCAGTAGTTTTGTCGTCTTCAAGGTACATCTTTCTTAAGATTCAGTTACCTTCTTGTTCTTGGATATTAGGGCCTTTAGTTAAACACCAAAGAAATAGATTTTGGTTAGAGTTGAATTTGTGGTTGCAACATGCTTCTTTACCTTTTTATTATTAGGGCATTTTAATGAAGCAGCTTCAGTGGATTTGTTAGAACCTTCTACCTCTTCTAATGCTTCTACTTTATCTTTTAGGCAATATAGGAACCTTATCCTTGATCAAAACTTGTTAGAGTTGAGCATTCAGAGAGGTGGAATATCATGGACTAATTAAATAAGCTCAGGTCATATTAAGCGAACTCTTGATAAAGCTGTAGTATCGCCTGATTGGCTGGATTTCTTCCCCAATGCAACCCCTTCTTTAGGGTCTAGATGGGGCTCAAACCATCATCCTCTTATTCTAAACTTAACCCCTATCACTGTCAACTTTCCAATATCCTTTAGGTTTTTTGAAATGTGGTTAACTAATAGCCCCTGTAAACAATTAATAGAAGATGGTTGAAAGCTTTCCATTACTAGTTATGCAACTTATAGGTTAATCCAAAACTTGGATAATTTGAAGAAAAATCTAATTAACGAGAGGAGGACAACCTTTGTAGAACCTAAAGATAAACTTAAGAGTTTGGAAGATCAGATCCTATGCCTGAACAAACAGAGGTTCATTGTGATCTAACCAACTTGTATAAGGAGTATGAACAATTCAATTGGTAGCTGGAAAGTTACTGGAGACAAACTTGTCAACAAATTTGGTTACAGCTGGGAGATAAGAACACAAACTTTTTTCATAAAAGTACCTTGTTTAGGAGGAAACGGAATCATATTGGAGGCATTAAAGACGAGCAAAATAATTGAAAAACTACCCATGAAGATATAACAAATATTTTTTTTATTATTTTGCAAATCTTTATTCAACCCAGGACCCTTAAGACTTAGAGGATTTATCCCAATTATTATCTCCGGTTATTACTGAGGAAGAAAAATCTATGCTTATTTCTATTCCCTCAGTTGAGGAAGTCAAGTCAGCCCTGTTTAGTATAGGGAGTCTCAAATCCCTGGGCCCAGATGGCATGCCAGCAATTGTGTTTAAGGAATATTCGAATTTAATGGGCTCAAATATAGTATTAGTAGTACAGGAACTTTTCCAAAACAAGAGACTCTTGAAGAGATTGAACCATACTTTCATTTGTCTCATTCCAGAAAAGGTAGATTGTACGAAAGTCCAAGATTACCATTCTATCAACCTCTATAGTGTCATCTATAAAGTAATAGCCAAGCTAATAGCTAGCAGACTTTGTATTGTCCTGGACAAATGTATTGCTCCAAACCAAGTGGCTTTTGTTCTAGATCAACAAATATTTAACAATTCAATCATTAACCAAGAGATGTTCTATTTTCTAAAACACAAAAAATGAGATATAGGCTATTTTCCCTCAAGCTAGATATGTTTAAAGCCTATGATAGATTAGAATGTAACTTTCTCCTTAAAGTCCTATCTCTTCTTGGGTTCTCAGCTGACTTTTGTCTTCTGATAACATAGTGTATTTCCAATGTTTCCTTTTCAGTCCTCAGTAATGGTACTTTTGAAGGACATTTCTACCCTTTTAGGGGCTTAAGGCAAGGAGATCCTTTATCTCCTTATTTATTCGTCTTAGCCATGGAGGGTCTTTCTAGACTTCTTTTTCAGGCAGAGCAAGAAGGGAAGTTACAAGGCATTCCTCTCTCCCCTTCCTCTCCCAAAATCTCCCACCTATTCTTTCCTAATGATATAATGTTATTTCTTAGGGCTCATAGAGAGGAGATAGATAATCTTCTTCAAGTCTTAGATAATTTCCAAAGTGTTTCTAGCCAATTGATTAATATGGAAAAATCTAGGGTTTTTTGGAGCAAAAACATCCATCCTAGGCTTCAATGATTGATTAGAAAGACAGCTAAAAATAAGACCCCTAAACAAAAATTCTAAATATCTGGGTCTTCACCTTTTTTGGTCTAGAAATAAACATGCTCGTTTGACTTTTATTCTAGATAATTTGAGAGCTAAACTAAATACTTGGAGAGCTTCGGCAATCAGTCAAGCAGGAAAGAAAGTTCTAGTACAATTTGTGCTTCAAGCCATTCCTCTCCATGTCATGGCCCTTGTCAAATTTCCACAAAAAACTATTAGTCAGATGGAAAAGATAATTAGAGACTTTTGGTGGGGAGTATCTAATTCTCGGAAACATCCTTACCATTAGTGTTATTGGAACACTCTAATGTTACCCAAATCTTATGGAGGCTTAGGCTTTAAAAACCTAAAACTATAAATCAAGCCCTCCTTAAAAAAGTCACCTGGAAATTCCTCAATGAACAAAACAAATTATGGGCCTAGGTTTGGAAGTCTAAATATCTTAGACAACAAAATATCTTCTCCTATTCTACTGCTTCATCAGGCTCTATATACTGGAAAGCAATTTGTCCAAATCTTATTGAACTAGCTTCTGAGTGTGGTTACCTAGTAAACAAGAACTCTTCATTTCTAGTTTCTCAACTGCCTTGGATTCAATTGGATAATAAGTTTTCCTGGGTGTCCTTTCCACTTAGGCTATTGGAATATTAATGTAATAGAGTCCTTATTTTCCCTAGATGAAGTCACAAATATTTAGGGAACTCCCATTTTTCCTACTACCAATACAATTTCTTGGATTTGGTTACCTCACAGTTCTGGTAAGTTTATAGTAAAAGAAGAATACAAGCAGAAGCAACGAACTTCCATGCCACATAATTCCCCAAATCTTAGCTTTTGCCTTACTAAACTTTGGAAGTTGGCTATTCCTCATCGTTTCCAATTATTCTTTTGGAAAATTCTTAATGATTTTATTCCAGTAAAAGATTTTCTTTTCGAAGAAAAACATCATAAAATTTGTGTTCTTTGTGACTCAGATGTCGAATCCACAACTCATATGTTCATGTATTGTCATTATACTCAAGCAATTTTATCTGGTAACCCTTGGAACCTTCATCTGCAAAATATTTTTGTCTTAGACTTCGTGCATACAAATGTTGTATAACCAAACTGCAGATAATCCTCTTTTCATGAATATGTTAGGTTGGATAGCCACAGCTTGTTATTATATTTTGTATGCTAGAAATGGGAAATGTTTCAGAAATAGGCAAATCCTACCTCTTACTCTTATTAACTGAATTAATAATTCTTTCCAACAGTCTTTCAGACTTTCGAATGTTTCGGATCCTTCAATAATTCAGCATTCAGAGGATAAAATTTCACTTGCCATAAACCATACTACTGACCTGATTGTGTTTACTGATGCAGGGAAAAAATCAGATTCTTTGTTTAGTTATGGTTTCATTATCCTCTCAAAAAATTTATCATGTTTAAAAATTATTGGAGGTAGAACTAATCAAGTTACTTCAGTAGTCCAAGCTAAACTATTTGTTATTATGCAGGCCTTATCAGAGCTTTAAGTCTGGAATGTTCAAGAAGTTTGTATATATTCAGATGCTCAACAAGTTGTAAGGGCATTACATCAAGTTGTAGATCTTCCCTAGTCCTATCATTGGCTTTTGTCTAGGCCCAGGAACTTAATGTTGAACTTTAGCAAAGTTAATTTCTGTTTTGTAAACTGAATCTTTAACAGCCCCGCCCATAAGGTGTCCCAGATGGCTAAATCTCATTGTTTATCATCTTTTGTTCTAAATGATTATCAAGATGGGATACCGAGGGTGGAGGACTTTGTTCTTCTGGTTTATTGTTAATATAAGTTTTAATCTTTCAAAAAAAAAACTAGTATATATGTTGTAGGAAAGCCCTAAGACTAAGAGCTTCCTCTTCAAACACATGGCAATATATTTTTTCATAAAACAGTATACAAAGTAACTGGTGTTTCCACTTTCCATACTCAAAAAGGAGTCTTTTTTTTTTCTTTTTTGCTTCAAGGGCCACACAACCGGGGGTAGCTGATCCCCCAACCCATAATTTTAATCAAACCCAAATTCTTAACTAACAAAATCTCTACCAACGAGTGTTGTTTAATGCCCTTTTCCGCATTTTACTATTGTTTTTGATCTCTTGAAAACAACTTCAAAGGCTCAAATTGTGAAGCTCATTAGATTCAGAATTGCAAAAATTGATCGTCTTCCCAAGTGAACCAGTGTCATGGTTATCGAAAAATACCTTGCTCCATGTAAAGAAGGTGCATTTTACTTCTTTTAAGTTTGTTTGCAAATTATGAATGCTTTATAAAGTAAATAAAGTAATAGATTCATTTAACATTGGATAGATCCTCAGTAAATTCCATGTATGCTACAGAAAAAGAAAAGAATCAAAACAGTAAGAAAAAAATGAAAAATTGAAACAAACAAATTAATTCCAAAAGAAGGTATGGAATTTTTTAGCATATTAGATACAAACAAAAACAGAGATCAAAAGCAATGAGAGGGTGATAATCCTTTAGCTTCATCAAGAACTATACCAACAAAATTCTCTTTGCTTCTTTTAGCTCAGTTTGGAAAGAGTATAAATACAAATATGTATAGTATAAATACATACAAAATACAAAATTTTGTACTCTACGTATTTGTATTTGTACTCCATCCAAACTGAGTCTTAAGGACTTCTCATTATTTAAAAAAGAAAGAAGAAGAAAAGAAAACACATTTGTTGCTTTTAGGGATCCTTCATTTATTTAGATTTCTTTCTTTTATTTATATTCCTTTAACTTAAAAGAAAAAGTCTACTAGATCATGTGTCTATTCTGCAACTTATGAACTGATATTCATTTGTATTTTGTGTTTTTTATTTTGAACGAAGGGAAATATATTCATTAATTCAAGGAGAAAACCAGCATTCTTACTAAACAAAAGAAAAAAATTGTCATCCTTGGCTTGGGATTTGATTGAGTGGGCCAACATATTGCTCTTTTAGGAGACAACTCACTTTGACGCCAGGTATTAACACCCTTTTGATAGTCTAAGACAATGTCCCCAGAGGGTAGTACAGCTTCAGTGCAGAGGTTTCACTTTGGCTATATACCATCAGATTCCACCTAGAAGTTCTTAATCTGAAGTTGTCTGACCTCACTAAATCCATCCTAATCTTATCTTATCTTTATATATATGTGATCTCCCCTTTCACCAAATGGTAGTCTTATATTTTACATTATTTATTCTACAAGTTTAAACCTAAAGAAAACTTTTTAACTTTTCTTTTATAAATGAGTGAAAAACCTAGTTCATCCATTTTTCCCTTTCATACAGTATTCATTTCTTCCATCTTCTAATGCTACATTCGGAAAATGTCAATGGGTTATTGACCGATTCAACAGTTTTTTGTGAGGGCCTAGTATTATGTTAAAACAAAACCGGTTGCCTGGATGGTTTTTAATTAAAAAAATAAAAAAACGGCAATTTGATCGTCCAGTTCGAATGGACGACCTGTTCTAACAACAAAAATTACAAGCAAAAAATTAAGTGTGTGAGGTCCATTAAGCAATATCATACATGTTATGTCATTCGAGCATGTGACTCATACGACCCGAAAACATGTTATGTCTCCCCTTTCACCAAATGGCAGTCTTATATTTTACATTGTTTATTCTACACGTTTAAACTTGAAAAAAAACTTTTTAACTTTTTTTTTTATAAATGAGTGAAAAACCTAGTTCATCCATTATTCCCTTTCGTACAGTATTCATCTCTCCCATCTTCCAATGCTACATTCGAAAAATGTCTATGGGTCGTTGACCGATTCAACGATTTTTTGCCAGGGATCGGGATTAGGGTAAAACAGAACCGGTTGCCTAGACGGTTTCCAATTAAAAAATATAAAAAAATGGCAATTCGATTGCCCGGTTCGAATGGACGACCCGTTCTAACAACAAAAATTACAGGCAAAAAATTGAGTGTGTGAGGCCCATTAAGCAGTATCATACATGTTATGTCATTCGAGCATGTGACTCATACGACCCAAAAATGGAACCGTTTTGGCCACCGGTTTTTGGGTCGATGGTTCGATCATCCACTTCAAATGGATTACCTGTTCTGACAACAAAAATTAAAAATAAAAATAAAAAATGACCAAAAACCATTGAACGGGTCAACGGTTTGACTGCTCGGGTCAATGGGTTATTGACCGATTCAACGGTTTTTGGCCAAGGACCGGGGTTGGGATAAAACAGAATCGGTTGCTTGGATGGTTCCCAATTAAAAAAAATAAAAAAAGGTAAAAGACCATTGAATGGGTTAATGGGTCAACAATTCAACTGCTTGAGTCAATGGGTCATTAACTGATTCAACGGTTTTTGGCCAGGGACCGGGATTGGAGTAAAACGGAACCAGTTTCCTGGACGGTTCCTAGATCAAAATGTCCGTCCAGCCGGCTCAACGGCAGTTCGAAAACCATGGTTTTTATGCTTTTGGATTTTCACTATTCAAAGGTTTCTTCTGCTGTAGGTTTTATTTGAGTGTGTGCGGTATGTTCCTGTTTTTTCATTTTCTACTTTTGTTTTTTTTTTTTTGTGTTTGGTTTTCTTCTTCAATATCCTCCAAAATGGTCTAGAGTTTACCATCATTTTATTTCTTCCCTTTTGTTTTTTTCTTTGGGTTTTCTTGTGCAATGTTTTTTCTTTATTTTCTTATAAGATGATCTACTTTGTCTCTTTCTTTGATTGCATTTATATTTATCTCTGTCTCAAAGCAGAACTTTGGACTCGATTCTCTGATTTTTTTTCCTTTGTTTTTCCAATTTGGTGGATTTATCGCCAATTTTTTTTTCTGTTTAAGGTCACTTTGGATTTATCTTTCAAGGTTTTGGAATCCCTTGCAATGTCCACCCTTCCCATGACTATGACTATAAAGTTATTTTGTCTAATTATTGACATCTAGAAAAAACGACCTGAAAACGGAACCGTTCTAGCCACCGGTTTCCAATCAACTGTTCGACTGTCCTGTTCGAATGGATGGCCCATTCTAACAACAAAAATTAAAAATAAAAAAATGGCCAAAACCATTGAACGGGTCAACGAGTCAATCACCCAGGTCAACGGGTCATTGACTAATTCAACGATTTTTGGCCAGGAACTAGGGTAAAACGGAACTGATTGCCTGGACGGTTCCCAGGCCGAACTGTCCTACCATCCGAGTCAACTGGAAGTTCTCGATGTGAAACAAATGACAACTATGAAGTAGAACTCAGAACTATCACTGTATGATCGTGTTCTTTTATATGAGGTGCTTTAGTGAAGCAATATTTAAAAGACAAGCATATGATGATCTCTTTTAAGTCTTTATACGAGTTTCAAGACTTGAGTACTTATAATTGTAAGTTTCTTATTAAGAAACCATTATCTTTCTTAATGTAGCAAATAGCAATGTTACAATTCCATTCCAGCCCCTGCAAAGCAGCGGCCCCTCTGCTAGTCTCTTGTATTTTGGGTTTGTTTCAACATATTATTTCATTTATTTCATAAAAAAAAAATAGTTTATCTCATTAAGAATTAATACACAATTGATATTCTAGCTTCCGCTGAGCCAAGTAGGGTATTAATTACAAATAAAACCTGGTTTAATCTTTTAAATCAAATAAAAAATTTAACTATCAAAAAATAAATCCTTTATTATAATATGGATAATGGATGTCAAATAAAAAAACAAAATAGTTCATATCAATGGCCCCGCATTTTGTATGGGTCATTCTCTAGTATATATGGTACATTATTGTTTTTAGATTTATTTTTCCCCTATTTACTACTGTGTCTATGGACTTGGTTAATCAGAATGGGTGGCCTAGGGTATCAATTGGACTGGGTTTGGTCCAATCTGATCCAGTCCAATATGAGTCCATTACAGATGGACTGGATCTAATCCAATCCGATGAATACTTTGGACCATTTTTAACTAGTCTAATTCAATGTCTGGACAATCCAATTTGTTCAAATTGGTTTTAATTTGGATTGGTTCCAACTCAAATCTGGTCCATTGACACCTGTATTCTTATCTCCTATCAATGAATTATATATTGATTTAATCTGACTATATCCAATATAAATCCATTATAGATGGAGTCTAATCCAATCCAATAAATAGTTTGGATCATTAAGTTTGGACTAGTCCAATTCAATATGTCTTATTAATTTGTCCAATATGTCCAAATTGATTTTGATTTGGATGCAATCCAACTCAAAACCGGTCCATTAACACCCCGTAGACGACCAAGAAGGCTTTTAATCTTTGTTGGTTTGGTTGATATTTGAGTGTCATTACCTTGTGTTAGTCTCAACCATTCAGGGCCTCAAGATGGGTTAATCAATAATAGTACCCCACGTAAGCAAATGGTGGCTCAATTGGTAATCTCTCTAGTTAGTTGTAGTAGAGACATGGGATCAAATCCCGCTGCTACTAGGGTTAGGAGTTTTGTGCTTAGGGGATAGGCTATCTGTCTATCCAGGGATAGACCCAATTGCAGGGGAAAAAGAAAGACTGAAATTTGACCAGATATCCTATCCTAACTAGAACTGTTCATGGCTAGGTGTGGGCTTAGCTTTTGTAAAAATTTGAATGGGCCAAACTTGAAGCCAAGCCTAAAACATTGTAAAGTTAAGTCTGAAGCCCAACCCATGAGTAGGTCTAGTCCTAACATTGAGGATTATGGTTTAAGAATGATTAACTGAGTTCGATGTTGTTTAGCATCTATAGAGTGCATCATACAACTAATTACATTAAGACACTAAAATTAAAAACAATTAAGTACAACTTGATGTAATTGACTACCTTTCATGGTCAGGGCCAATTTGCTTGACAAACCACCCAACACTTAGAAAGGTTCAGGAATTAAGTCCAAAGGCTTGGAAACTCTTTGATTGGCTCTCAAGAAACATTTTCCTAATTTTTATAACCATGGAACCAGGCCCAATAAGGATAATGGTTTTTAAGGATGATCAACTGAGTTCGGTCTTGTTAAGCATCTATAGAGTGCATCATAAAACTAATTACATTAAGATCCTAAAAATAAAAACAATTAAGTACAACTTGATATAGTCTTCTCCTTGTGGAGATGTTTTAGCATATCATTCTTGAGCAGTTCCAAAACCATTAAATTCTTTAATAGCCTTGATGGTTGATTTATTTGGAACTTCCTTAGTTGGAGAGATGATGATAATGGTATAGACATTCACTGAAGCACAGGAAGCCAACTCAACATAGTTTTCACTGTAGCATTCTAGCATTTATACTCATTTAGCATAGAGAAACTTACTAAAGATTGTTGCATACTTGTATACCATCATTACTTTCAATGAGTTTGTTATCATCAAAATATAGGTCAACAATCCACCCAAACCCAAGTAAATAATTACAATGAAGCAAGTCGTGTAAAGCACAGTTTTTAATTGGGCAAGTTTAAAATGGGTTAAACCCTAGTTTAGTCTAATTCGTCTTCATAAACTACACCTACCTACTAGGTGTGCAACTTCGATGAATACCCAACCTAAGTTCAAACTGACCATCCTGAAGTTTTACATGGATTGAGCTTGGATTTTTTATCCTTAAGCTAGGCCTAGGCTCAAAAGTTTGTATTTTCTAATTTTTCAAGTTGGGCTCCGGTCTAACCCTTAGGTAGCATGAACCCAGTCCAAGCACAACCTAACCTTATCCCAACTTGAGCTTGACACAGTTATATACATTTATATATGCATACATGCATATATGCATATTCTTTTTTAATAAACCACACATCTATGTAATTATGCATATATATACACATTCATATATGTTGATTTTTAATGTGGACTAATTGAGCAACTTGAGCGTAGAACGGGTCTGAGCCCAACCCAAGTGTATCAAATTTTAGTGCGGGTTACACTCAATTTGGATAATTTAGCCTTGACATCAAGCTCGGGCCAGGCCCAATTCTTTGGATTGGGCTTGGGTTGAATTAAAACCTGGTCGGTGGAACCAAAATACTTGGCCTTAGGCACCTTACCCCTTTACTAAGAAACTAATGCCTCTATTTTTGAGAGGCTTACGCATCACCACCTTGTGCCTCAAATTGGTGAGGCGTAAGCCTCCTTTAAAAAATATTAAAACTAAAAAAATAAAACATATTATAAATTAGTTATAATACCTTTTAAAATTTAAGAAAATTGAGTATTTAGTTATTTATAAATAAAATAAACCAATCTATACTAAAAATTCCCATAATACTTCTTTTAAACAAAAAATATGTATTTGTTTTTCTCTTAGTAAATGTACTAGAATAGGGTTTTTCCCAAATCTAATTACAATGAACAAAAATACCCTTGTAGAAACAAATTTTGCTTTGGGCCAGGAGCCTCGGCTCTAATAGAACCCCCCCTACTAGTTTTAATTATTTATCATTTATAAATTAAATTATATTGGAAAGATATATATATATATATTAAGTAAAGATATTTTTTATTTAGTAAAAATGGTTGTAAATGTAAAATAAAATTTAAATAGAACATAACTTAATAAAAAAGAACTATATAAATTAACTATGAAAGAAAAAAATATACTTTTAAAAATATATAAGGAAATTATATATATGATTAATTTAGGTAAGTTATATAAACGGATAATTTTATTTAGGTAAATTATTACTGATGAGGGGTAATTTGGCTAACCTATCACAAAGAGACACGTGGCAAATCCAAACCATCTAATGACACCTCAGTGCCACATGGGGACAGGTCTCACTTGGCCAGGTCAGCCTCTATTGACTAACCCGACCTACATCTCGACCTAAGGAAGACCGGTAGGTTGCTCCTCAGCAGAGTGGGGCACATCACTTTGAGAGAACAAGTCGATGCCTTCGGATGCCAGCTTGACCTCCCCAACCTAAGCAACTAACGACTTGAGTTGCCAGTTGACCTCCAGGGTATTGACCTAGGTGACAAATTGTCCTTATCCGATTAACAAACCTACCAATTCCAAAACCGACGATGACATGTCACCCACCTGGTAAGGATGACCCCAGTCCCGACACACTTCAAAGAGACTAGATGAGGTCGTTGCCAGTGCTAGTGCAACATGCCTTAAAGAAAATAGGTCGATAAGGCCTATCACTCCTAGATATCTCAGACACGACTCTTGGACTCCAAGGCCTATGAAAAGGCACCTCCTTGCCTTCACAAGGTACGCACGATTAAGTGCAAAAACCAGCTCTCTTGTTTTCTTAATTCCCCAATTTTCTTGCTTTCTAGCTCGATGAACTTAAGCATTGAAGTACTCACCCCAAGTCTAAACCCCCGAACACTCTGATCTCCTATTTCTTGCAGATTGATCCACTAACCTGATCTACTGTTCATATGAGTTGTCCTCTAACAGGGGAGTCAGGTGATTTATGCTTCACCAATTACCATAAAGCATATGATTAATTTTGAGACAAAAAATTAATATAAATATAAAAATACCTATAAAATAAATAAAATGCACCCTTAATGCATAAAATGTTACAAATAATTTTAGTATGCACATATTAACTAATTTAGATAAATAGAGTTATAAATAGAAAATAAAATTAAAAAAATATTTATATGATATCTATAAAAAGAATATGTATGTAATAAAAAGAAAATATATAAATTGTCAATAAAATGAAATAAATTATGCCATATACATACATATACATGAGTATTTACATGTATAAATACATATTTATATGATATCTATACATGCAAATATGAAGTTAAGTTGGGCTTACGTTGGGTCAAGTTGGTCAAGGTCTCAACCCTAACCCAATCCAAAGTTGAGTCGGGTTCATATTCTTTTACAAATAAAATTAAAAACTGAATTAAAAAATATAAAATTATAACATATATATATATATATGTATGTATGTATATATGTATGTATATATATATATATGAATTTATACATTATTAATGTGACACAGTCTGACCATTTGACCTGAACAGTTGAATTAGTGACCTGCAAACCAGAGGAAAAGAGGGTTCAGCCTCCAGGTCCATTTTAGGTAGGATTGGATTTGGGGGCTAATCCAACCTAAGTTGCAGACTTGCATCCTCATTACTAAACCCAATCCAACCCTATTAAAATTGGGGTCTGGGACAATTTATACGTCTACAGAAGAAAAGACAAGAAAATTAACAAATTAAAAAATCTACCCTTGAAAAGGCCAGATTTGTATATTTGCTTAGAGTGGGTCTCAATCTACCCTTAACCAGGCCAAATCTTGAACCATTGTCAGCCCTTTTGGTAGAGCCCAGATCTCAAGAAAGTAAAAAATCGTGCAAATACCTAGAACTAATAGGCTTGGCATCCAGGTCGTTAAAAATATATTCCATGTATGTTAAATTCATGAGAGATGTTCCCATTGTGCGAGTAAGACTGGTGATCCCATCCATCCAGGGTGTTCGAATAATTTTTGCTTTCAGAAATTTAAAGCTGTAAATCGAATTGTCCAACTTGAAAATTTTCAACTACAATGGACTTTGGGTTCAGGCCCATTAAAAATTTGACAAATTCCCATACGCCCTAGATTTTGTTGGTTGGTTTGAAGATTTTCATGATTAATGGGAACAAGTTTAGAGAGAGAGAGAGAAATATTCTATCAAAAATAATTAATTAAGAGTTACTTTAACAAAAGAGATTGCAAGAAGATATGTTGTCATTTTTTTAGTCAAATTAGTGAAGATGACTCTAGATTGGATGAATCAAATTTGTTTTCAATGTTTTGGTTAAAAAGCTGACGACAATCCAAGTAATCCCAGCTTACCGACAGAACAAACTCTGTGCACCCACAACGTTATCATATTACAACTTTGAAGAAAAGATTCATAAAAGCACCGAAAGATATAATTAACTCCAAAGTCGGCTCATGAGCGATTCAGCAATGAAAATGATATTCTTTTTATACGTAAACAACAGTTTACAGGAACCCAGAAGTCAATATCAGAAGAAAGTAAGGTGAACATTTTTCCTCCGGAAATTTCAGCCCCAAATGGAGTTGTTAGATGGCCCATCTTTTCTTTTGTACATGAAAGTCATTCAAGGAGATGATTTTCCAGGACGGATTAAGCAATGCAGACTCAAGCAATAATGATCCTCTAGATATAGTGGAATAATTCAAATAAATATATCGATGATCCAGTAGCTGAGGTAGGGATGTCAATGGATTGGGACCCAATTTTATATAGAGGTGCTTACGATTTGGTTAATCGAATCAGTATTGTTGGCTTTTGGAAAATTGGTAATCGAAATTGAACCGAAGTCAATCGGTTAATTGGTTGATCAGTTTGGTTAGTCGTCGGTTTTTGGTTTTTTAATTTTTATAATATATATTATAAGATTATATGAATATATATATATAATATTATATTATATTTTAAATAATAAAAAATATATCATATATTATAAATATATCTATATATAATGCATATTTATTAATTTATAATATATATAATATAATATAAATAAATATTATAAAATATATAGAAATATATGTATACCAATCGGTTAGGTTAACCGCTGATTTTCTATATTGGTTAACTGAAACCGAACTGGTACCTTCGATTTTTTAAAAACACCGAACCAATTGGCTCGATTAACCAATTTTTCAGTTTGTTTTCGATTTCTTTACTCACCCCTAATTCTATAAGATTGGATTAGAGTCCGAGATTAAGGTCAGATTAGGGTTTTGATTCTTTAACACAAGTTGAATTCGAACCGGGTTCACTTGTCGTTCCTCTCTTTTAATATCTCTTCGGGATAAGTTGAATGGACATCACATGTCACATGCACCCTACTACTACCAAAAGAAAAAGATAAATATGAATATGATAAAGAAAACTTCCATGAATTAAATAAGATTTTTTTTAGTTTGGTAATGAATTAAATACATCTCAACACATAAGAAAGACATGTTAACAGCGTGTTCCATGTGAAACATTGCTTTTGTTTAAGCCTAAGAGCAATTGTAATTTATATTTGTATTTCAAATATACAACGTGGTGTAATTTCTAAATTCAAATAAATCTATACTCTACTTAAATAAAATGTTTAATTATAAACCAAAATTAAAAAAAAAATACCCACATGAAACACACCATTACAAATCAACTTACACGATACATCTAGAGTTAAATAAAAGGGAAAATTACTCAATTTTGAAAAGCAAGAGAAATTCCAATCGGTTAAGGCTGCATAAACATTAAAAGATACAAATCAACTTACACGATACATTTCTTATTTTAAGGACTTATCTCCTTTTTGCAGTAAAATATCCTTATGAATATTGAATTTTAATAACAATAAGGAAGTTCAAACAACTTTTCCCAAATAATATATTATATGCGTACATTTAAACCTATTTCAAATCGATATGCATAAACATTAACAATTCATTTTAAATTTATAATTAACACATCAGAATCAAAAACCCACACATCAAGTTAATTAGATATGCAATATATTTATTTCTCATTCTTGCAAGCAAGGTTTAAAGTATTGTTATGTACTGGCCGATACGCATCATTCTGGGACCCTTCCGATACGCCCCTACAGTGGATGTATCGTGGGTCTGATCAGTTCAGGGGATGGAGGGGTCCTAGACCGTCTCCCCTGAACCAGTTTTGAAAAAGAATAATAAAAAGTAAAAAAATAAGTATTGAAATGCCCGATACACCCCTACATGGGTTGTATCGGGTCAGCCACTGGTTCAGAGGGTAGTCGGGCCTTAAACCAACCCCTCTGAACCAATTTCGAAAAAAAAAATAAGTGAAACATAAAATAAAAGCACCGATGACACAGGCCGATATGCCCTACCGGCATATCAGCCCGTGTCGATATTTAGAACCTTGGTCCAAAGACCCAACCACATGGGGTGACTACATGACTACTATTCCACCATTCAATTCTGTTTAACATCATATTCAATGTAACTGATTCATTTTTTTTGAGGGTGCTGCAACCAGTCTTCTATGCATGTGACCAAACCACAATCAAGGAATGATGAAATTGGACTTGGTATTACAATGCAAGACGGAGCCCACACTGTGTTTACAGTTTTTTTACAGCCGTGCATTAGAAACATTTCCATACTTGTATGCTTTTTTAATGGGATGCTGTTCTCTATACAAGGCTGGAACAGTGTGAGACTGAGAATGAGGACCAAATCCAATTTCAACCTTTTCATGCCTTGCTAACACCGGTACACCCAAAATCAATTTGAACAGAATATGGGAAGGCTCAAAAGTCGGTACATATTGATATCGTCCCAATACACATGCATTACAATATTTTAAACCTTGGACAAAACCACTTAATTTTAATTTTTTTCATTTTAACACCCATTAAAATTATTCCTTTGTTCCTTTGAACGAGGTCAATTCTAGTCCTAACATTTCTAATTTTTCCCCTCATCCATTTAAGCATATGCATCTTTGCAAAGGCATTTTTCTTTAGGCTGAATTTGGAAGGAGTACAAATGCAAATATGTAGACTGCAAAACCTTATATTTTGTATTATTTTGCACGTATTTACGCTGTACATATTTGCATTTATACTCTTTCTGGCGATCAGAACGTATATGGATAGAACTTATAACGGGGTCTCAAAAAACAAGTAATTTCTGCTAGGCCTTTATCCTTTTTTTAGGTTCACTAGAGTTCTTATTGGTTGGAACTTCCAGTTTTCTTGGCAGGAATCTGATATCCTTATTTTCGTCTCAGCAAATCATTTTTTTTTCCACAGGGAATCGTGATGTCTTTCTATGGGATCGCAGGTCTGTTTATTAGCTCCTATTTGTGGTGCACAATTTCGTGGAATGTAGGTAGTGGTTATGATCGATTCGATAGAAAAGAAGGAATAGTGTGTATAACACATGCAAATCGGACGGGAAGTGATGTTTCCAGTGGCGGACGGGTGAGTAACGCATAAGAACCTGCCCTTGGGAGGGGAACAATAGCTGGAAACGGCTGCTAATACCCCGTAGGCTGAGGAGCAGAAGGAAGAATCCGCCCGAGGAGGGGCTCGCATCTGATTAGCTAATTGGTGAGGCAATAGCTTACTAAGGCGATGATCAGTAGCTGGTCCGAGAGGATGATCAGCCAACTGAGACACACGGCCCAGACTCCTACGGGAGGCAGCAGTGGGGAATTTTCCGCAATGGGCGAAAGCCTGACAGAGCAATGCCGCGTGGAGGAATGCTCTTCTAAACATATTGATGCCAGGGGTGAAATTTCAGCTTCTGAATCTCAATTAATTGAATCTCCCGCTCCAAGTATTATTTCGAGACGTTCCATATATGAACCTCTTCAAACAGGGCTTATTGCTATTGATTCGATGACCCTATAGGACGCGGTCAGCGAGAATTAATTATTGGGGACAGAGACCGGTAAATCAGCAGTAGCCACAGATACTATTCTCAATAAAAAGGAACCCAAGATTCAACTCCATACAGCATTTTGAGACATCAATTTACAAACATTGTTGACCTTATTATGCACCTTTGCAACCCATTTTGAGACATTTTTCTTTAGGCCGACTTTGGAAAGAGTTTTGTAGAGTGCAAAACCTTATATTTTGTATTATTTTGTATATATTTACACACTACATATTTGCATTTGTACTCTTTCTAAACTGAGCCTTAACAATCCAAGATTCTGCTCTATACAGCATTGTTGACCTTAAAATGCTGATTCAATTTACAAACATTTAACCTTACTATAAAATTTTATTTTAGATGCATGTTATTCCAAAGGATCAAACCTTGTATCAGTCTATCAATCAATATAAACAAGATTCAAAGTATCAATACATATCGACTCATATCGAAATGTATCATGCCGATGGCTTCCCGATACACCCCTCCAGAGGGTATCAGGTCACACTGGTTCAGAGGGTAGCCCGTAGCTAAGCCTTAAACCAGCCCCTCTGAACCGGTTTCGAATAAAATAAATGAAACCTAAAAAAAGTACCGATACAGGCCGATACACGGGTATCGGCCCTCATCAGCCCTATAGTTTTTATACTTTAAACCTGGCCTTGAATACTTTGTAGAATGGATTTGATATATCATGGATTCAGATGGTGTATTGTTCCCTTCAACACTAAGAAGACTTGGGAAAAATTCAGTGGGGTTGCCAAGGGGCAATGGACCAGCTTAACATTTAGGCAATTTTTGGAACTTAAGATTCAGAGATTAGGAGCCAGCGGACCAGATGAAGAACAAGAGGCTTAAGCAAATAGATACACTAAGAAAAATGGGATATAGATACAAGCCAGGTAGGGCCACCGGCAAAGGAGGGTAAAACAGATTACAGCAAATAACTACTTGCTCTTGGCTGACAATAACCAACAAACGATAAAAGCAAGCCTGCCCACATTCATAACCATAGAGAAGAACAAAACAACTGCTTCAACAACTTGATAAGCGTAAGCCATATAATCTCATGCACCAAAAGCCAGTAACCCAGTCCTGGAATATTTTCTCCATTATGCCAATGCAAGCATTAGCTAGAGCAAAACAACGAACCCCCATTTAGACTTGGTTACCACCTCCCCTCCCACGGCCACCCATTCGTCCCCGCCCACGACCATAGCCTCTACCTCCACCCCTGCCTCTTTCATATCCAGCACCTATCAAAAGATTGATGTTCAAATGATCAACACAAAATGATATGAAAGCAAGTCTTTTATAAGGAGCAAAGAACTTGTTGTGAGCAGACTTGACCAAATAGGATTTTTTTTTGGTAATTTAACAAGATCTCCCCATCAGGTTAGGCTGTTTTGTCAAGTTTCTGCTCCAAAAAATACTATTTGAAGAATGAGTTTCCAGCAAAAAATAATTCCTTTTTTGAAGACAATTTTTCAACTCCAAAAAAATAAATGCTAAAATTGAGTTTTTAGTAAAAAAAAAAAGAATTAGTTCCATAATTCCCACACATCCAAACTTAAAAATTAATTCTCAGAATCACAAAATTCAACAGAATTAATTCTCCAAAAGCATGCCACACGGCCATTGAAATTAAAATGTCCAAAGGGAGAGCAACATAGCAGATCAGAACCATTGACTTGAAAGATCAGAACCCAAAATAATCCCCCCAAGTTTTCAAGAAAAATCCAGTATTCTTAACCATGTATCACTCAACAAGTAAAAAAATAAATGCAACCAAATTTAAGATGGTGTTCAACGTCCAATTGGGCCCAAACTCAAAGGGTGACAGTTCAGATCACATACCACTGACCCAATCATGACTCCAAAGTTACTGAAGCTCTTCAATGGATTCAGAGAAGTAATATTAACCTATGACACATCCCTGGATATGGCACGTGGCATAAGAAATATTACCGAACCAGCCAAGGCCAGGATGGACCTGGTCATGTGAGACTGTATATTTCTGAACTATACAAGGAAAAACCCCACAATATGGAAGGAACAGAAGATTGCCAAATGACTAGGGGTGCAATATGGGTCAGGTTGGGTCGGGAATTTATTAACTTTTCAGTAGGCCCAAGGCCAATGTAGTTGGAATTCCTCAAATTGGGTAACCCTGACTTGCGGCCCTAAAAATGGCCCACCTATTTCTTCCACTTGGAAAAAACCTGTGATCAGAACCCACCACTGTACAATATGGGCCAGGTTGTACACATGTACAACCCAGTCCACACCCAACTTTTAGAGGAACCAAAGCAACTAATAGCTATCAAAATCTTCAATTTTTATTTAAAAATAAAATAAAGCAGGGCTCCTTGACTAAATGGGCTGTAGCAAACTTTTTGGGATTGAAACTTATCTGATTAATTTTCTAAAAAAGTACCCAATTAATAAAGTTTGGGAAGAGGAACATGAGGTTTCTTGGGGGCTCCAAAAGCTGTTGCTACATGGAAGAGTACGGGATAATTTTTGACTCCTTGGTTAAATGAAAATGACACTCCCCTTTTTTCTTGCACAAGTATTTATATTTTTAACATAAGTATAATATTATATAGTGTTTCTTATTCAATAAACTTATGAGTAGATAAAACAACATAAGGAAAATGTACCAGAACAGGGACACAAACCTAAATAAAAAATGGAGCATAATCAAGAAACCCCGTACAATGAGAGTCTACTCCGGAAATCAGGAAAACATATTATTATATACAAGTAATATGCATGTACAAGTACAACCAAGTAAGCTGGATCAGAACAGACAATCTGGCCAGAGCAGCTAACCCTAATCATGCTTTAGCCAGCCAGCCTAAGGCCACCCAGGTCATACAGGCTGGTTTCCCATTGCCACCCCCATTTACCAATACATATACATGAAGGCATGCCCATTAATAGTCTCCAGGAGCTCAAAAAGGTGACCATGGTTTTCTAGTACTTAGTTTTTGATCTTTCATTCTTTTCAGATTACAATACCAAATATGCATATTGTATTTATATGCTATAATAATGGATCTTCCACTTTTTTCAAGGGCACGTTCTGTAAACATCCTGTTAGTTCACATAATCACATTGCAATAGCAAAGATGCATAACATATAGCCCCCCTTGCATGAATTGCATGTTTACATATCAGTTATCCACTCAGCCATGCATGTGCTAAAAGTCCTTCAAAATCAATGTGAAGATCACAAACCTTTGGCATGCATATTTTTCCTACAACAGATAAGATGTATTGTTAAATGCTTACCACGATAACCCCAACCTCTGCCCCGTCCACCTCCTCGACCCCAGTTCCAATACCCACCATTTTCTGTCAAGAAAGGAGAAAAATTTAAGGGCACATGAGGAAAACAAAAGATAAAACAGAACAGTATCAGCTTAGTATAATACCTTGATTGCTTCCATATCCCCCTCTTCCCCAGCCTCGCCCTCTCCCTCTACCACGACCTCTCCCCCGGCCATATGAATCTAAATATCACATTGTAGAAAGCACGTTAGAATCTTAACAAGGTCTACATTAGAAAATGTTCCATTTCCAGATCCTCTAAAATGCTAACCTTCCAAACGCCCAGCAACAACCCACCCCCTTCAATCAGCATTAATGTTTGAGGTGGCTTACCTAGGAAGCCATAGATGGGAGACCTGGATTTCCCATGTATTCGGTGCCAATTACCAAAGTCTGTGTCATCTCTAAATATGTGTCTCATTTGGACTCTTTGACCACAAA
Source organism: Nelumbo nucifera (assembly GCF_055504915.1). Lineage (NCBI taxonomy): Eukaryota > Viridiplantae > Streptophyta > Magnoliopsida > Proteales > Nelumbonaceae > Nelumbo > Nelumbo nucifera. The sequence continues at coordinate 59,368,650 of NC_142651.1, read as the reverse complement.
ACCAGTTGTCAAAGCTTTAAGTTTGTTCTTCACTAAAAAGGTTAAAAAAGAGGGAATTTAACTAAACCTACGCAAACAAGGACAGGGGTGAAGTGACACTTGTTCTTTCAGGGCATCAGCTAACCTTCCATGCGTATGGTCCCCGGATTTCATAGATACATTTGCTAAACCAAAATACCCATCTTTAAGTTACAAATAATTGGCATTTTTCACCCCTACTTGAGGTATACCTTCATTAGGCCCAGCAATCTGTGGAGGTGCTTGTTTTGGTTGATGCTGCTGTTGTTGATAATGGTTTTGCTGTTTTGGCTGCTCTACATGTAATGGAGCTTGGTACCTGTCGAACCACATATTCTCCTCTTAGATTATCCCAAAACAACATGCCAAACAGAATAAACTAAGAGAGGCACACTTAAGGGGCTCAAATTGATAAAAGCATGCTCTTAGAATGATTTTAACCAATCAACAATCCAGCACATCTAGATTACCCAGGAGAATTCTTGTTTAGCTCCCTTGTTGACAAAGAGATTGAAATCATTGAAACATGGCGAGTCATCTCCAAACTGCACATACCATTTATATCCAGTGGTATCATTAAGATATTATATTGAATTGTTTATAGACATTGGGAAAAAGAAAAAGGACAGATTAGACACTTACGGAACAAGACCCTCCTCAATAGGCTCCCATATGTCAGTTATGCTTGTAGAGCTAATGGTAGTTTCTTGATGCAACCCAGGGATTCTCTTCTGTTTTTATATAAAATGGCTGAGTATTAACCTATGTCACGGAGTCCAAACATTGGGGAAACAATACCTCAAAAAATAGTTGAAACCAACCTTTATAATCTCTGCAATAGCCACTGTTTTGCTGATTGCCTGTCCCATTGCCTTCAGAACGATCTCTCTTACCCGTTTCTCCTGAAGATAGAACTTTGTTGATTGATACACTGCATCATATGATTTTAAATGGAGAGGAGAAGACAACATATAGCTAGCATAGTTCTTTTTCCAGAATCATTTTGTTAATCATGATGATAGCCCCTAGCCTGCCTATCTCTCTTTCTTTCCTTGCATTGTAGGTTGATGGCTGGGCATGTGATTTTTTTGGGTGTTAGAAAGAGTACTATACAAACCTGGGGTAGCATGTCCCAGATTGAGTTTAGAATCAAATAATGTTTTAATGTATAAAACATTAAATATCTCTACCATTGCTTGAAAATAGGTCAGCTACCCCATATCCATCCCTATAGACGTGTATGCTTATATTTGGACTTCCATTGTAAAAAATGTTTTCCATGTATAATTCATAGTTGATTGAATGTGCCATGGAATAGGACAAGTCCTTAGGAGGCATCCTATAACCATCTGGCAATCTCCCTTCATCCATATCTCCCTCCATCCTTTGTCTTGTAATAGCATAGTGCATAACCACTCCTCAAACCACTACTGCTTCAGCTAGACCAACCAATGTGTGTCCTAGATATTTCATAACCATGCTTTCTACTACCAGCTAGCACAAACTAAATAAACAGCATGTAAGCTAATGTTTTGCAAGAACAATCACGATCAACTCGGAATGGATAAATAGAAAAAGGAAATTGATGAACAATGAGAACGTTAGTTCTAATTTTTTCTCCCCACCTTCTGGTTGGTTACATTGTTAAAAAACTCAGAATGGACAAAATACATGAAGTAGCCCCTAACTGAATAAAATAAAGATAATAAATGATATTCAGGTTGTAAAAAAGGATTTGACTCCCTTGCTGTTTATTGGAAAACCATTTGTCAAGGAAGATAGAACGCATCTGATCTTCTTTTGGTTCTCTAAACTGAAAGAGTTTGTAGGCTTCAAGTTTAGTCATTTTCACAACAATCTGGTAAAAAGAATGGTAATTTTTTTGATGTTTAAATGCAAAGGTTGCATTTGCTTTTCCATAACTGCATGTCGTAGAGGAACCAGGGAATCACCAAAACCACTCCTGCAGAAGTAGGATTAAAGTATTCCTGTCCTTCACAACTGCAGACCAGGATATGTCTTCCCCACATCATGTCCTGCCTTACTAGCGACCTTTCTCCAAACAAATTCCTAGGATTCAACAAGAAATGATCCTCTCTGTCCTCTTTATTTTGTTAACATGATTCTGCCCAAGTGAGATGTAATTCCTCTTCCAACCACCAATTTTTTTAAGAACCTTTCTATCACCATGTCCTAAAAAGACAATTGATCTAGAGTTGTAGTCTAAAGGGAGTCTCCAAGTACTGAAAAACAATCAAATCATTCACAACCTATAACTCTACCAGTCATCTATCTCCAATGGGGTCTAGACTAAACCTAAGATGCCACTCTTAGGGAGATTAACTTTCAGCTATGATGCCCAGTTACAGATATGGACAGAATCATGGCCATGGGTATGAAAAATGGGGAATTTGATACTCATAAAAAACAGAAATAAGGATATGACTCCACATTTCCTAAAATCCTAGACATAGGTAGGGGTACAGGTATCCCATGTACTATGATTATATTATGCATGTATAATTAGATTTGAAGCTTATTGTCATTTTTCAAGACTTATATTTTTCCAACACTAGTACAATAAGAATATACAGGTATTGGGATCTCATAAACTTTCAGTCATGAGATATTTTTCAAAAAACTCAATGTAATTATGTATGCATGCATGCATGCAAAGAGCTTTCCCCTCTCCCCCTACTCCAAAAGCTCTAATCATCCCCACCCATTAGTTCCACTCACAATCTACTCAATACATGCACCACAATTAGAATGTCTGAGAACATATCTCTTGGTTGAATCCTCATTTTCCCTTGAAAGAACTTTTGAATCCATTTATCAAAGTTGAAATGCATGTAAGGCTAATCCACTTTCTCCATCTTTCCCCAAGTCCAGTGCCTCCAGTCAGCACAAGGCCTACTTTTACATTCTTTTTTCAGCAAATTCAGAAGACCTTTCATTTCCTTATAAGCTCTCCAAGCTGTAAGCTCTTCTAACTTGAGGTTACTGTCATGGGAGTAAACCTTGTATGTTTTACATGCCTATTTTATTTGAATATATATAATGGATAAGTTGTTTCTAAAATCAAACTCAACAAGGCTCGTATGTGACAACTGACAAAGTCATCCATTACCAATTTTCTCTTAGAGAAAAGTTCAAAACCAAAAAAGAAGAAACTTGAAAAAATAAAAGATCAAGAAAGATATTAAGGACTCCTTAGTCCCCCCTCAAAAAAAAAATCTAAAGTTTTATCTGATAATGCATCCAACTAGGACAAGTCCTTGTCCATTCCTCCTATTATCTAGAGGGAAACAACAGAGAACATATATTTTCCAACTAGAAATGGAGAAACATCATGGATTTTTATGAATTAGGATTTTTTATCTCCAAAAAACTCCAAAACAAATCCTATCAACCTCTTCAACATTATGTACAAAAGTCTTTCTTTAGAAAGGAGTCTTATTACAAAAAAGCTCATTAAAAATTAAAAAAAAAATAACATTATATTATGTACAAAATTGAGCCATGGTCAATCAATAAAATGGTAAAATTGTAAGGTTTACAGGTCAGGCAATGAATTGTAAAATTTCAGCACTTACCAAAAGATAACCAAAAGGAAATAGTATATGTTACCTAAAAGCAACAAATAATTAAAGGAAAAGAGTTGAAAGAAACCCTCCTTGAAAAAGAATACAAAGGGGATTAACACAAAGAAAAAATTAATATAGCATTTTGAGAAAGATGTGTAGTTTTCATTCTCTTGTACAAGACTGTTAGCAGGAAATGTACCGAGCAATCAGCAATGAATAAGCAAGCATTTTGGATGATAGATTTCAGTTCCACATGATGGGGAAAAAATAATCCCTTTAAATCTCAAAATTTTAATGGACACAACCGCCTTTTCTAGCTAGTTCAAGTGTGAGTGACAAGAAAATAAGTACAAAAATACAGACAAAATCACAAATGTACTCAATTGGATCCATCAACCATATAAAAGAAACCCCCACCCCTTGCATCCTCTATGAAATTTGGGTTAATAAATGGTTTTAAATCACATTATCTTTGAATAAATCCATCTAAAAAATAAATCGATACTCAAAAATGAAATGATGATACTTCAAAAGGTAAAAACCTGAAGAACCTAACGCGTATAAAGACGATTATGAATAAGAAATTCTGAAAAAAAAAGGAAAATCCCTACCAGTTACTGCTCTGAAATAAGCAGAGAAAATGCGCGTGGAAAGGGAAGTGAGAAAATCAGTAAATAAAATGTAACCTAATCAAGCATTGTTTCTTGCAGCTAAAAAAAAAAACAAGGTTTACCAATTAAAACGGTCTGCATCATGTAGAAACCGAAGAAGATAAATTCATATAAACTGAACACATTATGCAAACAAATATACCAACATGCATATATACATATAGACAAAAGTCAAACTGTGCGTATAGAAGTATAGAAACAGAAGAAGAACAACCAAAAAGGCAAAAATAAACCAAGGAAACTCATTATCCAACTATTAAAACCAACAAGCTATAGGCGACTAACAGAGTTCCAAAAACCCTCCAAAACCCATAAAAGAGAACCAAAAATACTAGATTCAAGAACAACAACAGAGACGCTCAGCACCGATACAAATAAAACAAATAAATAAAAAGAAAAAGAAAACGTGAAGTGAACAAAATATAGAAGATACAGACGGTCCAGAGAAATGGAAGATTTGATTACCTGAAGAAGGCTAGTGGCATAGGTGATATAGTTCCTGATCAGACCCTGTGTAGTGATCCGAATCTCGTTCTCGTTGATGGTCGATTCGGGCTTCGGCTTCTCGACTCTCTGGTATCTATCCATGGCTTGGAGGATGAATCAGGGGAGTGCTTAGGCAGTTGTTTGGTTGAGAGAAGAGGAGGAGGAAACGGAGGAAGAACCCCAAAACCCTAGCAGGGGGGCTAAAACCTCAGCAGCAGATTCTGAACAGCCAAGCATGGAAAAGGGATGTTGGGAGATTAGGGCACATTTTAAACACACACACACACAAACTGGAGTCTGGAGACAGGAGAAACCAGGTACCAAAACCAACACCTTTGGGCAATGGATATTGGGGGATAATTTTGCATTGGGTTCTGTGTGTCCACTTACAACCAAAAAATGACTCAGAGGTACCTTTCAACTGAAATTACCAAAATACCTTCATCCTTTCTCCATTTTATTTTTCATTTTTAATATTTATTTATTTTTAAGGATATACATTGCCATGACCCAAGCAATAATGCTCATTTTCAGACCGACCGATAAAGCTCACGTGGAATGTAAGTTGGCAAACCAACTTGTGGTAGTTAATTAATTAGTTTCATATTTTAAAAGATAAGGAAAACAAAATAGTTTTATTTTTTGAGTATAAAAAAATAAACATGTAGTTTAATTAATTTTAGTTCCTATTATATCCTTTTTTCGTAGTGTTTTTTGTTTGGGTAAAAATATAAAAACCTCCCCTAGATTTTTGATGATCATAAAAACCACCCTAGTGTCTTCACTTTAATAAATACCTACTTTGTATTTTCAAAAATAATATAGCTACTCTTTTGCCAAATGTTGGAAATACTAATGTTGATTTTGTCTGATTTGAGGTGTTTCGAACTGATCAATTGGACGAGGCTAAGGTGAAAGGACGAAGCCGCGCACCAAGATATGTAACAAGGGAAAGGTTAGAGGCCCGAGGAGTTATTCTCTGGGTAGGTACTCCAACTCTAAAGTCAGTTGGGTGGAGAAAGATGTGGTCGGGCCGAGCAAGTTGAGATCATGCTGGTCCGAGCAGAAGAGGTAGTGCAGAAAGGTATTAAAAGAGTGTTATTCCTTACCTCAAGTGGAGAATACCTATTTATAGTTGGTTGTCCATGTCCTAGGTGCATAAGACTTCTGGGGTTGTCGAGATGAGGGCGTCCATCGAGGTCTTTGAGAGGTTTCATCTTCCCCAGCGGAGTCCACTTCCTTGTCCGTACAAGACACTCCTTAGTAGTGTTTTTTCATTACACGTGGTGTTGATGTGGCTTGAGGGAGGGGGCGGCCGTGAAGATAGCCACGTGGCTTCCTTGGCCAACTCAGCCATCACCCGAACATATGTAGTGCATTTGTTTTCTCAAAATGCCAATTTTACACTTTTGTCTTCTTTTTTTTGATAGATGAAGATAAAAATATATTAAGACAATCCACAAAGAGAAGAGTCTGACCAACTGGGAGAATCCTCTTAGTACCTAAAATCCTCAGTTCTTTTGGCTTCTTGGGCTACATGATGAACAACCAAGGTAAGCTTTCTGTTTTTATAATAAATATTTTTAGACAAAAACTCTAAATACAAGTTCTTAGCATTATCAAGATGATGAAGCAAGGATCTCTCAAAAAACTCTAGGTGTCCATCCAGGGCCTCTACAAGGGTCTTCGCATCTGTGATGATGATTAAGCTGGTCTACCCATTCAACTTTGCAAAAAGAAGACATTTTAGGACTTCTATGTGTTTCAGCTTTCAAGGGGCTACAAATAGAAGTAACTTGTTACCAACAGCTCATAGAAAACTTGAGTTACAATCTAAAAGGACTAATCCATAGGATCCTTGATTCACTTGACTGAAGCCTCCATCATATACTATAGCTATTTTATTTTCAATGGGATGATTTGAGTAATGCTCTTGGTGAGAGCCAGTGGCAAAGCAGGGTTCCTCTTGATTCTGATTGTTGGTCGAACTATTTCCATGTAAACAGATTTGGATTTACCTAAGGACCCAAGAAGTATCCTTAAAGTCATTTTTGAAAGAGCATTGTGTCCTATGTTGACAAATAAAGTACCAAGCTGTAGCAATCCATGACAGAGCTTGGGTCAGAAGAATTTTGTTATTAAATTTTTTGATACAAATAGGATAAGGCCTCATGGAAGGATTGGAGATTGTGAGGGGAAACTATCGACCATGGGCTAGCAAAGAGGATAGCTCTTGCTAGGGGACACCATAAGAATAAATGCAAAGAGTTTTCCTCATTTTGATCACAAAGGGTGCAAATTGTGTTATTCAAAAGGCCTCTATTTGAAAGATCTATCTTACAAAGCACAAAATCTCTTACAAGTCTCCACAAGAACAATTTAATTTTGGGGGGACATTTTATTTTCTAGGAGAATCTTACCCATTTAGTGCAAACCCTTAAAAGACAAATTCATGTTATCCCAAAAAGAATTATAAATTTGTTTGGTGGAGAATTTTCCATTTTTTGATCCAGTCCATAGAAATTTGTTTGAATGTTAATTTAAGATAGATGTGTTGAGGATTAGTTCTTTAAATCCTGGAACGGTGGATTGGATCTTACTTAGGTCCCAATTTGGGGAGTCTTGCTGTGTTAGGTCCTTAATCATCATTGTTCCATCTTTTCTGGGGTGGACCCCGAGGGGCAATGAATTCTCCATTATTTTGAATCCAAGGGAAGTCCCAAATTACAGCCCTAGAGTTTTTGGATGGTTTTACCCCTATTTTATGATATATGTGGCTGCAATCTTCTATTATGTTTTTCCAAATTCTGGAAGCTGTGGTGGCAACTTTCCTAGGCATGGATTGTTTCCCCAAGAGATATTTGCTTGTTAGGACTTTCACCCATAGAGACTCTGGTTCTTGATGAATCTCCAAGCCAATTTAGATAGGAGAGCTTTATTTCTAAAAGACAGGTTACCTAATCTCAGACCACCTTTGTCCTTTGGAGAGTAAAGCTTATTCCAGGAAGCCAATTTTAAATGTTTTCCTCCTCCTTTATCATTCCACCAGAATTGTCTCTGCATCTTTTCCATTTCTTTTATTATTTTTTGAGGGAACTTTTCTATTCTCAAACAATATATAGGAATTGAGTGCATGGAAGATTGAACAAGAGTTTGCTTTCCAACATACGACAGGCTATTTTCTTTCCATTTACTAAGCCTAGTTTTAAGTTTGTCTAGCAAAAAGCCATGGGATTGACTCTCTTTCTTTTTCCAGAAGAGAGGGATTCCTAGATATTTACTTTCATCACCACTTAGAGTTAGAGGGACAATCTTCAATTGTCTTCATATCATCCTAGCTCCTTTGCTTGGAGAATTCTTGCTAAAGAAAACTCCTGATTATTGGAGGTTGATAGTGAGACTTGACAAAACTTGAAAGTTTTCTAGAAGGTCTTTAAAAGTCAACAACCTCCTCTGGATTAGCTTTCCCCAGAAGAAGGACATCAGGTGTGATATTGGTGGGGAATCCTTTTTCTATTTTAATGCCTAGAAGCTTTCCCCCATTGTTTGCCTTAAGCCTTGAAAGGCCTTCCATAACTATCAAAAATAAATAAGGAGATACAGGATCTTTTTGTCTTATTCCTCTAGAGGGAGTGATGTGGCCTTCCGAGTCTCCATTAACCAGAATAGAGAACTAGATAGTGGTGATATAGGTTTTTATCATTGCACACCAATCCTTAGAAAAGCCAAGGGTAGCAAGGGCCCAGATAATATAGTCCCATTCTAGAGAATCAAAGGCTTTGGAAATATCTAACTTCAATGCCATGTATCTTGATTTAGCTTTCCTAGTCTTAAGATAGTGGAAGAGCTTTTGGGCTAAGACAAGGTTGTCTTGGATCATTCTACATTGAGCAAAGGCCACTTGAGAAGGGGATATACACTTCTCCATGAGAGGCTTCATTTTGTTATCTAGTAGTTTTGCTATGATTTTATAAGTGACGTTGATGGAGGCCCACCCCATCATGGAGGCCCATCTCACCATATGGGCGGCGGTTCATAGGATTGGGGAGCTTGCAGGATAAGGATAATTCAAGAATTCAAGATTATTCTATAATTCAAGAATTCAAGATCCATCAATAATTCAAGAATCCAAGATAAATCAAGAATTCAAGAATCCAAGATAGTTCAAGAATTCAAGATACATCCAAATCCAAGATTCAAGGAAGTTCAAGATCCAAGGCAATTCCAAGAAGACAGGATAACTCATGCACCAGGGAGATCGGATGATGGAGATCAAGCCAAGAGTGTTCGATCCTATCAAGACAAAGATCAAGATCAAGAAGAGTTCGATCCTAGCATATTAGAGATCTATCACAATTTTTCTTTCCTAGTTATTCTACAATTTCCAAATGTATTATAAATATTGTTAATTCCAAGCTAATAGACACTTCAGTTTTTCGCCACCTTTTCTCTCTCCTCTAGAGATTTACGTTTAGCTTCGCTAGAAGCTGGTGTTCGCCCGGTGCTTGCATAGCCAGCTCGGTTTTCATTGCTTCCACGCTACGTCAAGTGGTATCAGAGCAGGGAGTTCGCCCAGTCAAATAGCCAACCAAGACGGTAGCAGTCGCAACCCACCCCGTGACGGAGATCAGGGATTACAAGTTGTTTGGAGAGCAATCGAAGAGCAGCACACGGCCACACGTAACATCGAACAGCAGTTGGCAGAGATGGCTGAACAACTGCGAACCTTGTTACGGGAGGTTGTTCCATGAAACCGGGAAAATCTACATCCAATCGAAGGAGACGACCACGACAGACCACCCGTCAACACTGCATCCCGACATTCAGTTTTCGATGATGAAAGTAACGACAAGTTAGGGTTCAGTGCTACTCCAGTTATTCCCGGCAACGGCAGAAACGGTAGGAATTGGCGCAACCCAAGTACTTTCAATCCCCGCCAGAATAATGATGAATTTAAACTCAAAGTAGACATTCCTACTTTTAGTGGGGATCTTGGCATAGAGGGACTTCTAGATTGGATCACAGAAGTCGATTGTTTCTTTGAGTACATGGAGATACTAGAAGAACGAAGGGTAAAATTGGTAGCTTTCTGGTTAAAGGGAGGCGCATCTGTTTGGTGGGAACGCATGAGAGAGACCCGGATCAGAGAAGGAAGGGGTCCTGTTCGAACCTGGAGGCGCATGAAACAGCTTATAAGAGGTAGATTTTTATCCCCAGATTATGAACAATATATGTTAGAATCATATCAACGATGTGTGTAGGGTTCCCGAAGTGTTAATGAATACACATCTGAATTTTTAAGATTAGCTGAAAGAAATCAAATATCTGAAAGTGATAACTAGCAGGCAACCCGTTATTTGAGCGGTTTGAGACCAGCTATCAGAGATAAAATTGACGTCCAAATGGTTCTTAGTGTGCAGGAAGCAAGGAACCTAGCCTTGAAAGCTGAACTAATGTTCTAGGAAAAGGCCCATAGTGATAATTATCGCCGGTACAGTGGGAGCGACAACAAACCGGCAACTATCGACAGGAACAAATCAGCCCCGGTAGTACAACCTTCTCACCCGACAAGTACAGCTAACGCCAAGAAGGCCATCACGAGAGGAGCTACTCGAGGTAACCCTTCCAACCCTCCTAAACCCAGTAATCCCTATGCAAAACCTGCTCCTTTTAAGTGCTTTAAATGTAATGAGGTTGGGCATAGATCCAGTGACTGTCCCAGAAGGAAGGCAGTCAGCATGATAGAGAGGGAGGAGGAAGAAGATATTGAAGAAGAAGTATATTGTGGACCTGATGGAGAAGATGAGGAAGGTCCATACAAACATGAAGAATATACATGTGTTGTGAGAAAATTAATGTTGTCCCAAAGAAATAAAGATACCTCTCAAATGCACAAATTGTTCCGTACTAGATGTACTGTCAAGGGTAAATTATTTGATTTAATTATTGATAGTGGCAGTCAAGAAAATATTATTTGCAAGAATGTCATACAAAAATTACAACTATTTCCTGAAAAACATCTCAACCCATACACAATTGGGTGGATCAAGGAAGGTGACGGCGTACGGGTGGAGGAGCGCTGCAAGGTACCATTTTCTATTGGTAAGTATAATGATGAAGTATATTGTGATATTGTAGACATGGATGCTTGCCATATTTTGTTAGGTAGGCCTTGGCAATTTGATACAAATGAAAGACACATGGGTAGGAAGAATACCTACCAACTTGAAAGGGAGGGTATACGTTACACTTTGTTACCCATGGCTGAAAAGAATGTTCCAAAGGCCCCAAAAACAAATGAGAAAAATTTCCTTACTATCACACATCATCATGCTGAATTTGTAAAAGAATGTAAGGATACCCGCGAGGTACATTTGTTGGTAGTAAAGGGAGAAGATATGAATGAGACCCTGGAGGGGAATAAAATTCCAATGGAAGTGCAGGAACTACTTGATGAGTTCCATGATGTAGTTCCAGATGAGTTATCAAATGAACTCCCACCCATGAGAGATATACATCATCATATTGATTTTGTTCCAAGAGCTAGTCTACCTAACCTCCCACATTACAAGATGAGTCCTAAAGAGAATGAAATTTTATGGGAAAAGGTAGAAGAATTGCTGAAAAAGGGACACATTCAAATCAGTATGATTCCTTGTGTAGTACCAACATTGCTAACACCAAAGAAGGATGGAAGTTAGAGGATGTGTGTCGACAGCATGGCCATTAATAAAATTACTATTGGCTACAAATTCCCCATTCCTAGGATGGACGACATGCTAGATCAGCTTAATGGAGCTGTTGTTTTCTCAAAAATCGATCTCAGGAGTGGATACCATCAGATCAGAATCCACCCCAGAGATGAATGGAAGACAGCCTTCAAGACTAGAGATGGCCTATTCGAATGGTTAGTCATGCCCTTTGGACTAACCAACACACCCAGCACATTCATGAGGCTGATGAACCAGGTACTGCGTCCATTTACTGGTAAATTTGTTGTGCTATATTTTGATGATATTTTAATTTACAGCAAATCTATCACTGAGCACATTAGACATATTAGGGAGGTCCTAAAAGCATTAAGGGAAAATAAATTATATGCTAATTTGAAGAAATGCACTTTTATGAGTGATAATTTGTTATTCCTGGGATTCATTGTGAGCAAGGATGAAATTAAAGTAGATGAAGAAAAGGGGAAAGCCATTAGGGAGTGGCCGACCCCATCAAATGTCACAGATGTAAGACACTTCCATAGGTTAGCAACTTTCTACAGGCGATTTATTAAACATTTTAGCAGCATTGTATCTCCTATCACTGAATGTTTGAAAAAGGGAAAATTTCAATGGGGGAAGAACAAGAGCAAAGTTTTGCTCTCATAAAAGAAAAGTTATGCATTGCTCCTATCCTTGCTTTACCAAATTTTGATAAATTATTTGAAGTTGAATGTGACGCCAGTGGAGTTGGCAGAGGGGCTATATTGTCCCAAAAAAAGAGACTCATTGCTTTCTTTAGTGAAAAGTTATGTGAATCCAAGAGAAAGTGGTCCACTTATGACAAAGAGTTCTATGCTGTGGTGAGAGCCTTGAAAACATGGGAACACTATTTAATTGCAAAAGAATTTGTTCTTTACACTGACCACCAGGCCCTAAAGTATCTCAATGGGTAGAAACAATTAAGAAGTGATTTGCATGCAAGATGGTCTGCTTTCCTTGACAAATTCCCATACAAAATTATATTTAAGGCTGGACAACAAAATAAAGTGGTCGATGCTCTTAGTAGACATGTAGCCCTCATCAAGACCCTCAGTATTGAGATTTTGGGTTTTGAGTGCCTAAAAGACCTATACGCCCATGATGGGGACTTCTAACAGGTTTGGGAGAAATGTGTGAATCGACAGCAGCAGATGAGTTTTACATTTATGATGGGTTCCTTATGAAGGGGGAACAGCTGTGCATCCCTTGCACCTCCCTCCATGAAAAGATCATCAAGGATCTGCATGGGGGTGGATTAGCAGGACACCTGGGAAGGGACAAAACAATTGAAACAGTTAAGGGGTGATACTACTGGCCGAAGTTAAGAAGGGATGTGTCCACTATTGTGAGTAGATGTTATATTTGTCAGACAGTTAAGGGACAAACCCAAAATACTAGTCTCTACATACCTCTCCCCGTTCCTACTGCTATTTGGGAAGACTTGTCCATGGATTTTGTGCTAGGCTTACCAAAAACCCAAAGAAATATGGACTCCGTCTTCGTAGTAGTTGACAGGTTCTCTAAGATGGCTCACTTCCTTCCATGCAAGAAAACAGCAGATGCATCAGCGACAACCAAATTATTTTTCAAGGAGATTGTCCGTTTACATGGGGTACCCAAGACTATTACATCAGATCGAGATACAAGGTTCTTAAGTCACTTTTGGATGACCCTGTGGAGGTTATTTGACTCATCACTAAATTTCAACAACACAGCCCATCCGCAGACAGATGAACAAACAGAGGTGGTGAACCGGACCCTTGGTAATTTAATTCGCAGTATCTGTCGGGAGAGACCGAAACAGTGGGATTTCGCCATAGCACAGGCCGAGTTCGCATATAATAATGCAACCCACAACTCTACAGGTAGGTCTCCCTTCTCCATTGTCTACATGAAGGTTCCTAATCATGCACTGGACTTAGTGAAGCTACCCAGAATGCCCGGTGTCAGCACCTCCGTAGAACAGATGGCAGACCAGATCCAATCCGTCCAAGAAGCTGTGAAGCAAAGATTGGAACAAACCAACGCCAAGTACAAGTTGGCAGCAGACAGGCATCATCGGCACCAAGTATTTGACGTCGGTGATGAAGTTATGGTATTCTTGAGGAAGGAAAGGATTCCCGTGGGAAAGTACAACAAGCTACAGCCTCGAAAGTACGGTCCATACAAAATCATGAAGAAAATCAACGACAATGCTTATGTCGTGGACCTACCAGATCATATGGGTATCTCCAAAACATTCAATGTTGCTGACCTTCATCGCTACCTACCAGAGATGACACTTGCATATCCTACTCACGACTCGGGGTTGAGTTCTTTCCAAGTGGGGGAGAATGGAGGCCCACCTCATCATGGAGGCCCATCTCACCATATGGGCGGCGGTTCATAGGATTGGGGAGCTTGCATGATAAGGATAATTCAAGAATTCAAGATTATCCCATAATTCAAGAATTCAATATCCATCAATAATTCAAGAATCCAAGATAAATCAAGAATTCAAGAATCCAAGATAGTTCAAGAATTCAAGATACATCCAGATCCAAGATTCAAGGAAGTTCAAGATCCAAGGCAATTCCAAGAAGACAGGATAACTCATGCACCAGGGAGATCGGACGATGGAGATCAAGCCAAGAGTGTTCGATCCTATCAAGACAAAGATCAAGATCAAGATCAAGAAGAGTTCGATCCTAGCAGACAATTTTTCTTTCCTAATTATTCTACAATTTCCAGATGTATTATAAATATTGTTAATTCCAAGCTAATAGATACTTCAGTTTTTTGCCACCTTTTCTCTCTCCTCTAGAGATTTATGTTTAGCTTCGCTAGAAGCTGGTGTTCGCCCGGTGCTTGCATAGCCAGCCCGGTTTTCATTACTTCCACGCTGCGTCAGACGTTTCACAAACTGATTGGCCTTGTAATGATTGACTTTAGTAGGAGCTTTGGATTTGGGGATAAGAGTTATAAAAGTATGATTTAGTCTTCCCACAATTTTTTTTTTTTTTTAAAGAACTCACTAACTAGATAAAAAATATCATCCCATAGAGAAGACCAAAATGTTTGAAAAAGATAGGAGGAAACCCATATGGGCCTAGAGCCCTGAGTCCTCCCATTAACATTATTATTTCTTTTATTTCTTCTTTTGTTTGTGAGGCCAAAAGGGCTGAGCTGCCTTCCTCTATTATTATTTTATCAAAAAGGCCTTATACTCTTGTAAACATACATTCTGTTTTAGATTGATATTTCTCATCAAAATGCTCCACAAAAAATTTGGCAATTCCTTTGTGATTTGATATCCATTCCCCATAATCATTCCTTATCCAGGATATCTGATTTCTCTACCTTTTGAAGTTAACTACCTTATGAAAGTAATTTGTATTTTGATCACCCTCTTTGAGCCAAAGTTGTCTTGAGTCTCTAGAAACTTTCTTGTTGAGCAAGATAAATTTACTAAAATACCTTTAATTTGTACAAATTATCTCAATTAAACTTCTCTCCCCTTTCTTTTTAAACTTTCCCACCCTAAAATTAGGCAACGTTCACCCCCATGGGATCATTCAAAAACATTTGAATCCAAACCGTATGGTTCCTACTTCCTACTTCCTACAATAGATGAAGTTCTCACTGATGTCTTTGATGAACGGTCTGCAATATTCTTTGAACTTTTCTTGCTTTCTCCAGTGGGACAAACATTGCATGCATTATTGACCATGAACACAACATAAAAAGCCTAACAAATGAAGCAAATGATATGAACTCCAAACAAGTAGAGCTTGGGCATCATCTTGTCATGTGATCCATGTTAAGAACAACATAAACAATTCTAAAAGTACTAAGGCAGTTAAATTAACTTGTAGAGAGCACAATCTTATATAACTTTGAAATATAAACCAGTGCCTATGACAATACACGGTATGGTATGAAAATTTGAACAAATTATCACAATTCAATATAATCAATGAAGAATAATTGAATTGTTAATTAAATCTCTTTTTCTTCTACTAATTTCTTTCTCAAACTTTCTAAATTTTTAGTTATTTTATTTTAATTATTTAAATGCCCATACACTTCCTAGCCTCATGGAAACTCAAAACAAAAATTAACTTGATTCTTTTAGCACTTTACAAACTACTATAGAGGTTTGCACCTTGTAGCAACATTAGTTCAATTTTGGTTGATTGGTCTACCCCCCACTATGTAGCCCTTGGAGCAAAAACAAAAAGGTTTTTGAAGGATCCCATTGGAGAACGTTGCTTGCATTCTCCACTAGATGAGGTTTCAAAGGGTGGGAAAGTGCAAAAAGGAGAAGAGAAGTATGAGCAAGATAATCCTTTTTAAGTTAAATTGATTTTGGGGGTATTTTAGTAAATTTATACATAAAAGGATAGCCAAAAGGGTAAAATTGGTAATTTGTGACCATGATGGCAAGGAGGTTACTGCATAATTTTTCAAACCTATAGGGGAGGTGTTTGTCAAAGTCAAAACATAGAGGAGGATTTTATGATTGTCATGAACCTCAGGGGCGATTTTTATGTTTTACCCTTTTGTTTTTTTTTGGTATGGCTATATTTTTTTTTTGAAGCCATAAGGCACTTTCATGTCAACTAGAAAAAGGATTACATCTCACCCAAAAGTAAAGAGTTAATAAAATCAAGCATTATAAACCATGTAATAGGGTGAGGATGCCTAACCACGGAATTGGCTGGCTTATGGCCTTATGGGCCACCCTTTTATAGGATCGAGATCCATGAGTGAGCACAGAGAAAGGGAATTCCTGTAGAAGATCTCTGCAATTTAGAATTGATGTGTGCCATCTCCACGGGGGGTCCAAGTTAGAGGAGATAGTCTTGACTGGCAGCTCTAAATCACTTTATAACAATGAATTTCTTGAGTGACAAGCTTTTTGCTAATCGAAGCCCCTCTAGTATTGCTATGCTTTTTGCTTCAATTGGACCACCACAAGTCACTGGCATGGCTCGATCAACCACAAAGTTACCTTTATCATCTCTAATAACCATTACAATGGATGCACAATAACTGACCTGGGATTGTGTAGAAGGTTATTTTTATGAGCCATATAAGCTAAAATAACTGACCTGGGATTGAAATTTTATGTTCTAAGTATACTTTGGTGGTTCGTCAAGGTGTCATTAGTCGAATACTAGTCTCCATTAACTAGGATTAATTTAAAATCAATGGACTGAATTAATTATAAACCAAAAGCAAACAGTTCTAAACTGATTCATTCGAACTAGTAATCACCGTTAGACTGACCGACTGAATAAGAATAAAATCAAGTTTTGTGCATCATAACCACTGTGTTAATATCCTTGTAGAAATCGATTTGTATGCGGTTCAACCTTCGACCCTTGAAAAAAAAGTCCAGCCATGTGCACGCTATCTTCTTGATGTAGCCGTGTGCAATAACAGTCTTTCACCAATATGATAATCAGTGATTGCAAGGACTGAACTATCCCCTTGGGCCAATAATGATCTTTCTATGTGCTCTATCTCTCTCAGAAACAATGCTGATAGGGAGGAGCACCTCTAATGGAGGTTAGAATGAGATAAGTAATGAGAGAATACATACCATACGCCTAGGGAAGAGGGGTCCTCTCTCTTGTCTTTCTAGGCAGTTGTCCTGTCAAAGAGCTTACCTAATTAGAGGGAATTTAATTCCCTTAATTTTCTCTAATTAACAGCCCCTATTATTACCAAATTAATGGGTCATTTCAAATTCAAAATTTGGATTTTCAAATCTCCTAATTAAGGGGCAGTTTTAGGAAGTTGTTTAAGTCCTAACACCCACATAATGAGTTCTAATTCGGGTGTTTGGATTTGGACCAATTAATCTGGATCGTGACCATCATGATGGGCCACAATCCGGGTCCTACCCTAATGGGTATTTTCTAACAATCTCCCACTTGGTTCGAATGGTGGCCATAGAAAGAAAAAATATAGATTTAGCTTGATCAAGGCTAATAATTGTGTAAGTATACACATTCACCCAAACCACTTAGGTAATTGCTAGCATAATGCAAATCATGGCGGTTTCCTCTGACTATTCAAGTTTCCTTTCATGTACTATATAATTATGCATCACAACCCTCAGTGTATGGACCCTATTGTGTTTTGATTCACAGTCTGTCATTACAAATATGTGCATAAGATGACAAACTACAGGACATTTACTGATACAAGAGGCATCGACACATGTCATCGAATCAAATTGCTTTCATCCAACAAGCTGACAATACCCATGTTTTTCACATGGTTTTGATAAATTATAGGAGACAACCCCTTAGTCATAGGGTTTGCCAACATCTTGTTAGTTCTAATATGTTGGATGTCTACCTTGCCTTCTTGTATTCTGTCCCTCACTACCAAGTACTTTAAATCTATGTACATGCTTTGACTACTGTTCTTGTTATTTTTGGAGAAAAACACGGCTGCTGCATTGTCACAGTAAAATTGTATTGGTTTATCTACATAATCCAATACTAGAGCA
This sequence comes from Nelumbo nucifera, assembly GCF_055504915.1. Lineage (NCBI taxonomy): Eukaryota > Viridiplantae > Streptophyta > Magnoliopsida > Proteales > Nelumbonaceae > Nelumbo > Nelumbo nucifera. The sequence goes on along the minus strand of NC_142651.1, from coordinate 59,350,631 downwards.
TCCAGACTGATAATAAAGTTTTTTAGCCATACTGCATGTGTCGTAGCATCATGGCACCCAATAAACTCTGCCTCCAGTGTGAAGGAAGCTCTCAGTTTTTATTTGATGTTCCTCCAACAAGAAGAAATATATACCCGATGTGGACTTTCTAGTGTTTGGGCAACCAGCATAATCCAAATCGGTGTACCCACACAGATTCAGTCTATCCCCTCTTTTGTATGTGAGAACATATTGTTTAGTTCCCTGCAGATATTTGAGCACTTTCTTTGCATCTCTCCAATGTTCCCTACCTAGGTTACTTTGAAACCTACCCAGTATTCCCACTGCAAATGTAATGTCAGGTCTTGTGCAAACTTGTGCATACATCAAGCTACCAATGGGGCTGATGCATAAGGAACTTTGTTCATGTCCTCTTTCTCATATTCAGTTTGAGGATAGCTTTGTTACTAAGTTTATCTGCTTTATGAATGAAAACTACACTTGGTGCACAATTTTCTATTCCAAACCTTTCTAAGACCCTTTGGGATAACCCCAAAACCTTACGGGCTTTATCTCTTTGGATCTCAATTCCTAGAACATACGAGGCTTCTCCCATGTCCTTCATGTCGAATTTCTGTTTTAGAAATTCTTAGGTTTGGTACAACAGGCCCATATCTTTGCTAGTTAACAAGATACCGTCAACATATAACACTAGTATAATGAAGCTACTCCCACTAACCTTGAGGTATTCACATTGATCCACAACATTTTCTTTATATCCGAAAGACGTAATAATACTGTGAAATTTGTAGTACCACTGGCGGGAGGCCTATTTCAACCCATAAATGGCCTTTTTCAAACTGCAAACCACATGTTCCCTATCCTCAGCTGCAAACCCTTCGGGGTGCTCCATGCATATTTCCTCTTCTAAATCACCATTCAAAAATGTCATTTTGACATCCATTTGATGTAGTTCCATGTCATAGTGAGCTACCAAAGCCATGATTATTTTGAAGGAATCTTTCTTAGAGACAGGAGAAAACGTTTCATTGTAGTCAACTCCCTTCTCCATATTGTACCTCACAACTTCACCATAGGTGTCCTTTTAGTCTTAAATATCCATTTGCATGGAATTGTTTGAGCACCTACTGGTAGTGGTACTAAGTCCCAGACACCATTAGTGACCACAGAGTCAATTTCACTCTTCATGGCCTCAAGCCAAAGTGTGAAGTTACGACTATCCATGGCTTCTTTGAATGTGAGTGGGTCCATAAAGGGACCCATATCAAACTCGGTCTCTTGAAGGTATACATAGTTAGAAGATGCGGTGCTTCTTCTTATTCTAGTCGATCTCCTAAGGAGTATGGGTACTTCTATGCTCTCTACAGGCAGTGGTATTTGCTCTGTAGGTTCCATTGGATCAGCAACAATTATGTTTACCTCAGTGGTCTATTCTACTGATTGTTGTTCTTGTACCACAATGGAATTTGTAAGCTGAACAACATTAAGATGTCTGTCAACATTTTGCACTTCCCTTAGCCCAATGTTTATGGCATGTTCATTCCCACTCTCTAAGAGATTCTCTAAGAATTTTGCATTTCTTGACTTTACAATTCTTGCGGAATTATTTGGACAATAGAACCTGAACCTTTTGGAACTTTCAGCATATCCAATGAAATGTCCGCTAATGGTCATAGGATCCAGTTTCCCTAATTGTGGGTTGTATACCCTTACTTCAGCTCTACAACCCCGAACATGTACGCGATTTAAATTGGGTTTCTTTCAAACCCATAGCTCAAATGGAGTTCTTGGTACTAATTTGGTTGGTATTCTATTTAATATGTACACCACGGTTTTCAAAGCTTCTCCCCATAGGCTTATGGGCAAGACGGAGTCACTCATCATGCTCCTTACCATGCCCACAAGAGTTTTGTTTCTTGTTTCAGCTACACCACTCTGATCTAGCGATCTAGGCATGATGTACTGTGCGACTATACCTTATTCTCTTAAGAACAATGCAAAGGGTCCTGGACTTTGTCCCAAGTCAGTATGTCCTCCATAACACCCTCCTCCTCTATTAGACCGAACTATTTTTATTGCGTCTATGGTCTGCTTTTCCGCTTCCACCTTGAAGGTCTTAAAAGCCTACAAGGCTTCAAACTTCTCATGAAGTAGATATATATACATATACCTTGAGTAGTCATCAGTAAATGTTGTGAAGTATCTTTGACCACTCGAGCAAGGAGTTGGGAGTGGTCCACATATGTCTATGTGAATCAAAGCTAGTCTTGTTTCACTCCTTGTGGCTTTCTTTCCCTTCTTGTTGATTTGTTTTCCTTTGATACAATCAACACATGTAGGGAAATTCTCAAGGCACATGTGTTGTAGAATTTCATCATTCATGAGTCTCTTAAGGCGATCAACTGAAATGTGACCTAACCTTTTATGCCACAGGTGTAGGTAGGGTAAGGCTTGGTTGGGAAGTGGTCTCTTTCAAAGACAAAGGAAGGCCTGTGAGAAGGGGAAAATGAGGTTCTCTAGATTAGGGATGCACAATGGGAGAATTAGGGCATACTCGGAAGTACTGGGTGACGAATGCTTGGGAATGAATGGTCTCTAATACGAGGAGGATCTCTATTTATGGAGGAGATCCCGAGATCCTAAAAGGTAGGATATGAGGATCTTTACTTCGTATTGTGGAAGGGAATATTTGATTTGCTGTCAATTATTGGGTGCACAACTGGGGTTTTGCCACGTGTTCCATGAGGATCTACTCAAGGATTGGCTTTCCTTATCCTTAAGATCCCTCATTACTCACACGTTCTACTACCTTTTTGTGCATTGTAACTAATCCTACGCGGCATCAGTAACGTCACCGCTTGACGGGCGGCGCTTTGCTGACTCCACGTGGCGTCTCGCTACGTCCTTGGCTGTCGTGGGTTCCATGTGCCTCTTGGCATACACAGGTCTCGCCATGGGCTCGGCTTGGGTTCCTCTTGACCTGGATTACGAGCGAGTTCGTAGGCTGTACGTTTATCGTACGCTTTAGCGGGCGTAGCCTCATTGTACATTTAGGTGGGCTTGGGGGTCTCGGATGGGTTTGGCTATGGTTTCTTTGGGTTCAGGTGTTGATTGGACTTAGTGAACCACGAGTTAATTGCAGTTTTGTGATACATATTGCGAGTTCATCGTAGGGATGATGGTGTGCTACGGGTTCATCACAACGTGGGGATTGGCTGCAGGTTGCTCGCATGTGCCTTTGTGGTGTTAATCTTAATGTTTGATATTCTCTGAGGGTCTGAGTGAGTAGTATATACCTACATTAGCCCCCATGTTTATCGGTAAGTGGGAGCTTATCAATAAGCACATTGTCCTCTCACCTTCGGGTTTTGTGATAAGTTTGCTTATGTGCGTTGGGTTTGAAGTTTTGCCTGTTTTGTAGCTTTGTATGGGTCTCATGTACCTTGTGTTTGTGTTTGAAAATCCATTATAATCTATGGCTTAACCCCCCTTGTCTTTTGGTGATTTGCTTTCTAGCGGCAATTAGTGTCGCACACTAATTATGCATTCCAACCCCCCTGACTGTTGACAGGAAGGAAATTGACAAAAGACAATGCTAATTATAGTTATGGAATAAGTGCTTGTTTTTACCGCATGGTTTTGGTTGATGAATGATGGCTCGGTTGTTGTCATTATTTGTTATTAATGAGCATTTGAATAGGCATTGGGTGATGACCACGTTACAACTATAATCATTATTTCTCTTTTGCCGCAATATAATGAATGTTGCGTGCGTTGATATGTTCGAACGCCTGTGTCGTCGTGTCAATTTGTAAGCCATTTGAAACTGCTCTTCGCAACGATCCATCTGAGTACATCTGTTCAGCTTCCCTACTGCTGAGTATGTCTGTAGTTATCGATATGTGTAGTGGGTTGTGCTTTAAAAGGTGCGGTGTGTTTCGTTAGTTTTCATCTTGCCCACTTGTTCCTGTCCTCTTGTTGCGCTTGCCATGTTCTCCTTTGTATTCTATCTCTGGTGATGGCCTTTGATCAACACAATACACAGAGAGGGACTGGGGTTCTTGATGTCCCTTCCACGATGGACATCAGTGAGGCTGTTGGCAGAGTCTTCACTCAAAAGATAGACAAATAATCCAGAACTCGTGTTAGTCCATGGGCTGCTTACGAAGTATATTGATGAGAATGACGTAACCCCTTTGGGGTATGAGGCTATGAACCCCATTCTCGTCCATGGCATTCATTCACATGATAGATTCATGGTGACAAAATCTGTGGCTGAGTTTGCGGTGGCTATTATCCGAGGTGGGTGGTTGCCTCCCTTCGAGCTTCCTTTCGTCATCTTCGGTCTTGCGTTAAATATGCTTGCGACGATGATGTGCAATATCATGAATTTCCCCATTGATCAGTTGTCATGGTCCATTTTTGCTAAATGGTTGAAGACCTATGATTGCTTTTCTTCTATCGGTTTTCGTGTGAGGTCTATCGAAGAGCGTGTTATCATGCTGATGCACATATTCTGGAAGGCTAGACTTGGAGGATCGTCGTTGGTTTATGGGCAGTCTTTGAGGCACGTACACCATCATATCAATGTGGTCGAAGCGAAGCTTGCTAAAGATGATGAGGAGTTAGAGGCTCTTATGGCAGAGTGCAATCATCAGCGTGAGTTGGTAGCAGACTATGAAGCATAGGTAGGGGAATTGAAGGCATTTGAGGCTCGGGGGCCACTGCTTGAAATATAGTGTTGATAAGAGACCAATGGGCCGCTCTGTGAGATGTGGGCATGTATTTGTTGTAATCGTTGTAGCTGATTTGAATGAAACATTATACCTTTGCTATTGTTTTTGTATCGATTTTAGTATTCTTATGTTATTTGGTACTTTTAAACTTGACTGCAAACAGCCATAAGGCCTTTGAATTCGGTTATATCTATGTGATACCGTTTGCGCGTTACCACTTATTGTGCATTGAGCGACATTTCTTCCAGCGGGCAGGCGTACCGATGTTGTTGTCCCTCTCTGGATGTGGGTGTTGGGGGGGGGGGGGTTATTTCCAACAATGTTGGGTATAGCCTCTGTATTTGCTTTGGTCGTTAGTATCACTATCCGTCCTTCTTCGAATTACTGTTCTGGCGGGGAGGGAAGGGCTGTAGTTATTGGTAGCTTGGTTGTGGTAAAGCCCTTCCCTTGTAATGCGGCTCTTTGTTTAGTGATAGCCACGTGGCAGCTATTGGTAGCAGCTCTTTGTTTATCATTTCATGATAAATGTGGCTCAGTCGCATGTGCAGGGTTAATTCAATATTCGATGCGCATACGGTGGCAGTTATTGACGTGTCCGCTACTTTCGAATTAATGCATTGCTTTGTCCTTACTGTCTGAGGGTGTTTTGGTAAAATCCACATTTACTTTTTCGCTAAGCATCATTTCGAGCATTGTACAGATGTCCTTTCGCCTTCTTCGATGCTATTTGATCTCCTACGCATGCGAGATTGTGCAATCGCTATAAGAGTAGGGGAAGGGGACTGAGGCGGTTTTCCATTTGCGTTTTGTTAGTGTTTTTCCTGAGGTTTTGGTGCCATTGCTCTTTCTGAGCTCTTCGTGTCCTAGGTTTCTTTTCGAAGGGAAACCTGTCTGTTCTTTCCGTCTCGTGTTCTATAATCGTCGTGGTTGTTTCTGATGGCTCTTGGATAGAGGAAGGAGAAAAGGGTTGCGCGGAAGGTAGTGAAAATAGCAGAGAGTCCTTTTCCAGATTTTGTTAGGGAGGTTGATACTATTGAGCTCCTAGTAGAGAGTGAGGCAGTGGTGATAGGAGATGGGGGAAAAGGATTTTGGCCCCCAATGCCAGTATGCAGGGGCAAGGGCGTCGCATTTGACGTCATGAAGGCTAATGAGTTGGTGTGTATTTGTGACCACTCTGGTCCATCTGTGTCCTTCAAATGTCAAGAACCAAGGACCGATGGTTCAAAGTTTCTGACCAGCTATAGTGCCTGGACGCGGTTTGTTCTGGAGAGTTTGATGTACTGTAGGATGTTGCAGGATTCCGGACTCCTTTGCTTCATGGATTACTATACTGGGTGAAGTACGTGAGGTCCCTCTTGGAACACTAGTGTTGTCGCACACACACCTTCATTGGCGTGTTCGGGGAATTTACAGTCATAGTGGAAGACACAACCGCGTTGCTGGCGCTTCCCATCGGTGGTTCTATCTCTGCGCATCACCTCCAGCATCTTGAGTCCATCCCCCATGAACTTAGGGGTCTCTGTGATCAGCTTCTTGTGGAGGTGACAACATTTAAGGCTCGGATGGACAAAACTTCGGCTCGTGGTAAGCTGCCTCTGGAGTAATGGATGGAGTATTGGTTTGAGTGCCGCGGAGGAAGGAACATTATGGTTCGTAGGCTAGATAGTCAGTGGCATCTCGCTGCTTATATTCTATATGTGGCATCCCGATTCCTTTTCCCAGGACTCCCCGACTATGGTTTGCGCACTGTTCTGGTCTCCCTTGCTGTCTTGGCTGCTAGCGGCCACCGACTCCCTCTAGCGTCGATGTTCTTGGGGTATTTATACGAATAGTTGGACGACACTGTTCACCAAATGATGGTTCCTAGTTGCAAACACCGAATCATCTATGTCTGTGACCCCTTTCTTTGGATGTACCCGTGCGAGCGTTTCAGTCTCAATGTGGCACCTCGCGAGCTTTCACCTCTATGTCTCGATGTGGCCACCATAGTAGGGGATGCATTTGAACTAAAGCTGTTTAATGTCTGTCGTGGGAAGCGGTGGCTGTAGGCTGCTAGGCACAGGGATTTCAAGACAAGTGATATCAATGTGAAGCTTGCTTCGCTCGATGGTTTTACCTAGCGGCCTTATGTCCATGCTGTTCCGCATGCCATGCCATTCTGTGTTGGCATGCCCATTCTCGAGGGAGGTGACCAGCATTGTGTTGTGGACGTTAGAGATGCTTCCACTGGTGTAGCTCGATTAGTGATCTGGCCCGATGTGGTAGCCTACCTTGATCGCACCGGTGAGGCGTAGTTGTCCATGTACCATCCTAATCATATCCTTCGTCAATTTGAGTATGATGACATCTGTGCCCAGTTCTTGAGGGTGTCGGGGGAAGATGTCTTCTGGATTCGGCGCCATCAGCTTGCTTTTCCTAGTATATCGAGGCTTCCGATGGTGGGTTACTTCCGAGTTCAGGGTTTCCAGTCGCTTCGGCTAGCTTATATTTGTGCTTTGTTCGGGGGTTTTCAGGAGTTACTTTGGGTGAACCCTCGCCCCCGTCATGTGCTAACGCCTTCAAAAGGGCATGTGACTAACTTAGCCAGTGAACTGTCCCCTACTTTATCACACTCGTCAATCAAGAAGAGTGCCAAACGTGACAGAGAAGGACTTGCTCTGCTAGAGGAGGAGTGCATTTGCCCCCCAATTGTAAAGAAGCGAAGGACAACGAGAGTGACTCACTTTAACCCTCCGGGGCATGCAGCACGCTCTATTATGTCAGGTGACTCTTCATCGCACGTTGAAGACCATCGGGTGGAGGTTAACTGGGAATCTGTAGTACCTCCTCCAAAAAAGGAAGCTTCGCCGGTGGTGGGGCCAATGCAATTGGTTGTGACGGCCACTGCTGGGAAAATCACTCGTATTAGATTTTTGAGCAGTCATATGAAGAAGATGGCACCCCCCACACAAAACGGGGTTCTAAGGATGATGATTCGATATATAACTATTGTTATTGCGCTCTTTTCCTTTTTGAGTTGTGTTATTGCTATGTGGTTGAACTAACACTTTTCGCTTGTCTTTCTTATAGGTTGTGGAGAGTGATGGAGCCCAACTAGGCATGGAAGTTCTAGTAGTTCCCTTTGAGCAGTCAACGGAAGTTCCAGCTAACTCCCCTAATAGGATATATTTGGTGAGTAACTTAGCACTTATGTTTACGTTAAAATGTTATGCTTATTGCATACAATGGTGATTAACGATTGAATAGTCTTTTGTTTTACAACGGGTGGATTGCGATGAGGCGCAATCCAGCGAAGGTGTCGCGGGGGTTGGTGAGCCAGGGCAAGAGGTAAGTCATGTTGTTTTCTTCATTGTTCTTTTTCTATTTGGCAAACGATCGGAACCGTTATGACTGATTGTTGGTATGTGACTGTATCGCAGGTGCCCTTCTCTGAGTATCCCCTTGGGGTGCCAGACATGCCTTTCTTCAGCCGTCTGATTGAGGAGCTAAGGTCACTACAGCTCCCCAGTCCCAGTTTCGAAGTTGCTGATGACATTGATGGTGACAACAATGTCCTTGATGCTATTGTGCAGGGGGTGCATCAGGCCGGTCAGCCAGCTATAGAACCGGCGGTGCGTTGTACAGAATCTCCTACTACCGTTACTACCGATGCTGAACCCCTCGTGAGTGCAGAGTGTAGAGCTTTGACTGAGCCAAAATCTCCCATCGTAATGGGTGGTACCCTTGGAGACATGCATGACCAGTCTAGAGATATTGGCGTGAGGCTTGAGGTTGATCTAGCTGTTGATGTTGAGGACCTCGTTGTTGTAGAGCCTAGGATTGTCTTCCCCCCCGAGGAGCTGATTTATAAGGAGGAATTGGTTCAGATACAGCAAGAGCTCCTAGAGTATTGCGATAATCATGACATCTTGACTCTTCACTTCCCGATTATAGACCTAGTTGTGGTTTAAGGTGATCATAAGGGTGTTTACTACCATATTTCCAGTATAGTGGCAAAGTTTGCGTCAACTGCTATATGCATTGGGTGGCTACCAAAGGGGAAATTGCATCCTGAGGTCTTGGGTCTTGCGTTGAACACCATTGCCACACTCATGAACCAGGTGATGACTTGTCCGGCGGAGGAGCTATCATGGTTTGACTTTGGTTGTTGGCTAGAGGCTTGCCGAGGCCTTTTGTCGATGGGTTTCTTCATGACATAGATCGAAGAGCATGTTGTCACGTTAGCCCATGCCTTCTGGAAGGCTGGTTGAGACATACCACAATCTAATTTGTTTCATTCGATGAAAGACGTTCGTCAGCGTTGGAGGGTAGTCGAAGCAAGTGTTAATAGAGTCGCGGATAAGCTCATGAACATTGAGGACAAATGCGCGTGGTAGAAACAAATTTTAGCAGATTATGAAATAGAATTGGATAGTCTAAAGAAGTTTGAAGAGACTAGCCAGGTGTTAGAGAGTATATTTGCGATATGCAAAGAGTGGGCCAAGTGACCATTGATTGTGTTGAATTGTAATGGGCTATTCCGGAGTCCACTACGATGTAGTGTGCATGTGTAGCAATTTGATTTTAATTTTGGCGATTTTGTAATCTTAATATTGATATAATGTAAAACAACTTTATGTTTTGGACAATCTCGTGAAAGAAAGTTTCAGGTTAATCACACTATGTGTTTGTTTGTGTCTTGGCATGAGTGAGGTATACTTTGTCGCGATGCGTTGGGTAGTCAAGTGATGCTTTTGTGAGATATTGTCACATGGGTTGGTATAGACTGTGTCTCAAATAATGGTATTCGCAACACGTTGACTTTGGTGGTCTCTACGCAGAACAGTGCGATGAAGAAGTGTTAGTTAAAGAGTCCTCCGTTTTGTTTTCCCGTGATTGGGTGTGGGCATATTATCGCCTTATCATAATTCATCAGGGGCACGAACGCTATGAATTTCCCCCCTGAGGTGCAGTCGGGGGGGGGGGGGGTTATCCCCGATAATCTTGTGTGTAGAAGTAGTGTTGGAGTGTTATTAGGCACGAAAAAGATCACTAAACAAAAGAGGCAAAGTGTTAAACTTTCCCATGTCTTGAAATGAACTTGTGGCGTGGGCTTTATGAGTTGTGTTGCTATATATTAAAAGAGTGAGGTCCTTTATGAGTTGTGCCGTGGGCATTCGGTTTATTGCAACCAAATTTTGGGGATGTAAGTGGAGTGTCGTTATTGATGCTGGGGTGGGTGGAGTGTGTACTCTTGGGATTCATTACTGCTAAACAGAGTATCTCCATTTTCGGATTTGGTAGGATCAAAACTCCCTGCCAAAGGAGTTCCTCACGGGCAGGATACCCAACCCCCCTTTTGTTTTAGTAGAAGGCATTACTAGTATCGCGCCGGGTATCTAAAATATGGGGTGAAGGAAAACCCCCCATTTATTGTGCAAGATTTTTGGACCATGCGCATATGGAAGGGTATTTGATCCATTTTGTAGAAGGATGTGGATACCATTGCGAGTGTAATCAACCGCCACAAATAAGTACGTTTCATGAGTATTATAGGAGTTGATCATGATCAAGTATCATTGCAAGTGTAATCAACTATTAATTGCAGACTATTATAAAAGAAAATCGTGCATGCCCCTTATTTTGGAGGCTTAACACAAGTGTTAATCATTGTTTGTTGAGAAGAAAAAAAAGTTGCAAATGTCCACTTACATTGGAAGGGACTTCACAGGTTTTTGTAAGTACATTGGAAATAGTGGGATTCATGTATTTCAGGGTCAAGTGCCCATTGGACTCTATCGCAATCAAGTATCGGTACAGGCATAGTCAACTTTATCGCAGATCGAATAGTGGTATTCAACATATGGGATACTATCAGGTGCGACAACGTTATGTAGAATGAGTTTGTGATAAACGTGTTCATATATAGTTGTCCCGATATCTAAACATTATCAAGTGCAAAAGACCAACATATAGCAGGAATGAGCTGTGGGGTGAGCATTAAGGTCTGTACTTGTAAAGAAGGGAAGTTGAGTGACATTGCATTTTTTTTGCCACCGATACAAGGATCAAGGGAAGACATGGGTCTTTCATGGGCGATACAATTGGGGTTCGGTCATAGTATAAATAATTAGCATAAGTTAGATTTTCATCGCAACCATGTATGGGAAGCAAAGTGTTGTTCTTAAGCGAAATGTTATTGTCAATGCAAGATGGGTGGGGTTTGTCTTCCCTTAGTTTCTCTCGATTAAACAGAGTATTTGTGTTTATGAGTTGGATAGGATTCATACTTGCTGTCGACGAACCCAATTGCCGGTTCAATTAAGTGTGTATCATTTGAGATTTCTATCCCGTACCTTTGCGCATTAGGGAATTTGGTTTCTTCAAATGATTCACATTCATGATGTTTAAATCTTAATTGTTCGCCTTTGGGCCCAAGCCATTCTGATTTAATGCCATTAACTAAATTCCGGCATCCTAGAATTACTAATGGGTTGCTTTAGCTAGACCCATTTAACAAACAAGTTCGCTATAGCGCAACTAATTCAAAACCAATTTGTTCACATGGTCAATATTTAGAAGACATTAATTCAAAACCAATTCACCATCCGATTTGCACTAATAAGACTACATTAAACCGGTTTGGTTTGACCCAAATCGGCTTAGGTCATTGACCCCATCAATAAGTTGGTAGTTGTTAGTTTAACCAATGAACTAATACGGTAAGACATTTACGTATCAGCCCATTAAACAACAATTTTGTTTTGGCCTCTCCATGTCTGCCATTTTGATGAGCATTAAATAACAGTGCATGGGGTCCAATAAAATTACCCTTTTCCAATTTAAATGAGGAAAAAGACAATGAGCATGTGGCGTGTCATATACGACTTTAGTGATCAAGATTGTTAAAACATTTTATCAGTCCAATATTTCAGATAAATCAGAATTTATTTGATCACATATTCATAGACGATCAGCCATGGATTGTTGAAGCTCAATACATTTCTTCATCCATGGCTTATCATCCAAGCTCGTTGGGCACCCATTTACTGGTCACGTTGTAGTTGTGACCATTAATTGGAATGAATAATGCTGTAACACAACTATTAATTCTGTTCTTATCATGCCATCAAACACATAAAAGAAACATATATTCTAATGATCAAGAACAGCTAGCTTAACAAATAACTATTACAGCAACCCTCTATGTTAATGGTGGGATTAACTGCTACTATCAACATGGATTGTTACATCAATAGTGTCATCCAAATCGGCATTCAAAATGAGTAATGAATTAACTAATAGAATAAAATTAAACAATCCCCTTGAATCTAATAGAATAGGCAGAAATACAACCAATGTAGATTATCAGTATTACCAGAACCCATTAACATAGGCACACAGAGAAAAACAAAACTTTAATGGCAGCCATGGAATTTAACTCAAGGGGTTCAATCAATGTAAAGTTATGGTCTACGGAGAACCAGCTCTGATACCACTGCTGGTCGGTCAGTCCCCATTAACTGGGATTGATTTAAAATCGATGGACTCAATTAATTATAAACCAAAAGCAAACAATTCTAAACTGATTCATTCGAACTAGTAATCACCCTTAGACTGACCGACTGAATAAGAATATAATTAAGTTTAGTGCATACTTCCAGACGCCATAACCACTGTGTTAATATCCTCGTAGAAATCGATTTGTATGGGGTTCAGCTTTTGACCCTTGAAACAAAGTCCAGCCATGTGCACGCTATCTTCTTGACCAAATCGATGCAGCCGAGTGTAATAACAATCTTTCACCAATATGATAATCAGTGATTGCGAGGACTGAACTATCCCCTTGGGCCAATAATGATCTCTCTATGTCTTCTATCTCTCTCAGAAACAATGTTAATAGGGAGCACTCTAATGGAGGTTAGAATGAGATAAGTAATGAGAGAATACACACCATGCGCCTAGGGAAGAGGGGTCATCTCTCTTGTCTTTCTAGGCAGTATTCCTATCAAAGAGCTTACTTAATTTTCTCCAATTAACAGCCCCCCCATTATTACCAAATTAATGGGTCATTTCAAATTCAAAATTTGGATTTTCAAATCCCGGGGCTGTTTTAGGGAGTTGTTTAAGTCCTAACACCCACATAATGAGCTGTAATTCGGGTGTTTGGATTTGGACCAATTAATTTGGATCGTGGCCGCCGTGATGGGCCACAATCTGGGTCCTACCCTAATGGGTATTTTCTAACATACTTTGCATATGAATTTCTAAATGTACCACATTGTCTAGATTCCTCTCATGAGCAAACTTATATCATCGAGTCTAATGGTCTCTTGGCCATCCATTCTTACCCACTCCTCCAACCAAAATTGGAGTCCTTTATTGTCATTGTAGTCCATTTTGATTCCCATAGTCACAAGCTAGATTGGGAGAACTTGAGGGCAACTAAAGAACAAGTGACCAGTAGTCTCGCTGCCATTCGAACATATAGACACTCAGGGTCAACATTAGTAGTCCTTATAGCCAATTTAGAGCATGTGGGTAGGGGGATCCCTTACAACATTGCCACAGAAAAAGCTTATGACACAACCACTCAGCTTCGAGGTCTCACAAGTATCTTGGCACAAAAGCTTAAAAACCATGTGGGGTGAGAGTCCATACCAGTCTGTTATCGTGTTAAAAAACCATTAGTTGGGAGCCGAATTGCCTTAATGGCTCTAACAGCCTCTTCATTTAGGTACAAGCCTCAATACTCCAGGTCCCAATCTGATGAGCATTAAGACTTTGTTACAGGTTAGCTGCCAATTGTTTGGTTTGTTGATTTGTCCAATTAGTAACCATGGCCATCACAGTCGATTTGATAAGAACAGTTCTCCCTGCATGTGATAGAGCCCCAATTTTCTAACCGTTCAACTTTCTTTCAATGTTGTTAACAATGAATTGCTAAGAGGAAATCCTCTTATTGTTTGACCCAATATTCTATACAAGAATAAATTAATGCAATGACCTCGTCAGAGAAACCCAAAAGCTTCATACAATGGAGTAGGAAGGGCCACTCGGTGCGATCATAAGCCTTTGAAAGGTCAATCTTCAACAAAGAGAAACCCAGATTTTTTAAAAACAATGTGGTGTGCTACTTACAGATTTTAGAAAGGATAGATCCATACATAGGCCACGGATGATTATGCGATATTTTTTGTTTTGAAACATATATAGAAAACCCATTTAGTGGAGATGCATGTTTGATTGGGTGTTTAATGTAGGCATGGTGATCTAAGAAACATACTTTTTATGGATCAAGAAATCCCCTCTTACAAAACCCAAGGCATAATCATTGTAATAGTATCTTTCCAAAAAAATGGTTTACCAAATTTAACCAAGTATCATTTACATTTATTTCTTATGTATAGCAAGTTAATAAAACACATTAGTGCCAAACACAACCTTGGCTTTAATGGAGTTGTCGCATATGACCATATGACAGACCACAACCAGCTGAATGACATCAGACCCTAAATACCCCTCTCCTCCCACAAAAATACCATGCCAACACATTCCAACATGATCTGTGTTTGTACATCTCAACATAAAACTGAGACCCACCATGTATGAGATTTGTGGACAAAAATTTTGTTGGAACACATTGGAATGGTTTTTCATTGCGAGGAGATGACTCACTAAGTTGGGATCTCCTCCCAATGAAATACCATTCCAACATGTTTCAACATGATCAATAAACTAGGACCCACCATGCATGAGATATACGGATACAAATCATGTCCCAATCATTGTGCTACCTTGATTAGTTTGCATGTTAATTTGGTTTAATTGTGAATTATGTCCATACAATGCTAAGTTGTTAATTTGGAGTTTTTCTTTGTGGGGCTAGTGTGACCCCATAAATCTTTTCATCTAATTCTCTCAATTTCTTTCATTTCTTGAGTAGAAAGAAAGTCTAGAGAGCCACTGTGACCCAAGCTCACAAAAAAACTCCAAGAATATTTGCCTCCCTGTGCACATTTGTGAACTTAAGCCTCTTCTAACTACTGCATTGCACTTGGATGCCTTTAAGGATGTTGGACAAAGAAATGGTTGCTTGCACTTTGAATTGATGCATGCTATGGCAAGGGTAGAGTCTCTTCGATTGTGAATTATTCAAAAAGTAACTCCACCATGATTTGAAGAGCCTCCTAGCCACCCACACCTCTACCACAATAACGTTGTTGTAGCCTATGAAATGAAAGTTAAAGGAAAGAACAATTCCAAAACTTTCTCTAGCCACCCAGGCTACACATAGCCAAGCTAATGCTTCTAACAAAAGCATGAAAGTTGATCTTAACTTGATTCATCTCAAGAAATTTCCATTTTATAAAACATCTCTATCTTTCTCCCTTGGTTATTTAAGCAGAGAGCTGTTCTTGAAATCTCTAAGATCCCATATGCAGTGTTTTCTGTGACATTTGTAGGGGATGGAATCTAATATATAGTTAAATACCAAATCATTTCTTGGTTTCCATACGTTCCAAATAATATATGCCAATGTTCTCTTGTTTCTATTTCCCCCGGGCCTTCAGAGATTATGACCACCAATCTAGAAAAATTTCGTTGGACTTGGGGCCCATTTGAGAATGATTCAAAAGAAGCTAGATTTGAGTAGAGAATGTGCAATTCACAAACATATGGTTAATTGTTTCCAAATCTGAAGTACAAATTGAGCATTTGGGATCAAAGTTTAAGTCCAAATTATAAAGTCTCGACCTTTGTAGGAATTTTCCCCATACTCAAGAACCAAAGAAACATCTTCACTCTTGGCTGAATTTTCAATTTTCTAACAAATGATTTCATAGTCATTCTCTCTTACTTACATCAATCTAAAGCTAAGTTGCTATATTGATAGTGAATTCCCCACTACTATTGGAACCCCATTTCCTTGTATATTTTTAGCTACTAGAGGTTGTGGTTGTAGCTCCTAATAAATGGAGATAGGTGTACATGGGAAAGACTTTGGCTATTCGGACAAAAATAGCCCATTTGCTAAAGTTGCTTTGTTCTCTAGTTCCTAGGGAAAAAATCTTAGTTATAATATCACTCTTTTATTCTAGATTTTGTTAGAGGTTTTACAAGAAAGATGTGCTCAAAATATGTTTTTAGCTTGGATTGTTGTAGCTTTTTATTACATACGGAAACAAAATATTTGAATTTACTTTCAATGACAAACATACACCTATCCAATGGTTTCTCAATTGTGTCTCTTGTATTTTGTCTCCTAATATTATGAGTGGTGGGTTTAATGTACTGAATACGAATTTATCTGGTAAGCCCTCACTTGGAATGATTCATTTTTAGACAAATAAATTATTTTGGTGAAGATGGGTTTTGTAATGATTCAAAAATTAAATTGGGTCTTGCATCATTCCCAATGGGCTATGAAATCCATAACCGATCATTCGTAGTGAACTACTATTGAAGACAAGATAGTAGCCTTTAGTCATTCGTAAGTATTTCAATATGTTCTTCACAACTGTCTAGTGCTCTTGTCTTGGGTTGGATTGATAATTACTTACAACACTGATGGCCTGAGCAATACCAAGACGAGTGCGCAACGTAGTATACATGAAGTTTTATCATGTCCTATATATAAATGTTCCCTATACATAAAGGCATAGGGAACCTTTATCATGTCCTCTATCTCTTTAAGGGTCTTAGGTGACATTCCTTTGGAGAGAGTGACTCAATGTAAGTAGATTGTGATAATCCAATTAGCATCTTCAATTTATGTCTATAGAGTTAAAATCCCAAGATGTAAGGGGCTTCTCCAAGATCTTTTATGGAGAATTGTTATGAAATCCATACCTTTACTGTAGTTAAAATTCTTGCATAATTCCCAATGAGCAAAATGCCATTTACATATAGAACTAAGAATGTGACCTTATCTTCCATTGTCTTCTTGTAAACATAGGTTCATCCGAATTTTGTTCAAAATCAAACTGTTTGGCTGTTGAGTCAAACCAGATGTTTTAGTTTCTGGAATCTTGCTTTAATCCATATAAGGATCCTGTTGTGATATAATCCATTTAATTGTGGTGTAGCAAGATGAGACAATTGTGATATAATCATGTTGTCCTTTAGGTAGTCATTGAATTCATCGGAGAGATATTCACCTTTTCGATCTAGTCAAAGGGTTTTAGTTTGTCTCCCCAACTATTTCTTGACTACATGTCTGAACTCCTTGAATTTTTCAAAGGATTCAGATTTATGTCTCATTAGGTACACGTAACCATACCGCGAATAATCATTAGTGAAGGTTATAAATAAGAGTGTTAGTTGCATGTCCTAACAATAATGAGACCACATACATCAATATGTATAAGGTCAAGTGTGCTTGTGCTTCTTTCAGACTTACCTGTAAATGGTTTCTTTGCCATCGTGCCTTAAAGGAAAGGTTCACAAGTTGGTAGATCTTCTACTGTGAGAAAATCTAAAGGACCATCATTCACTAATCTTATGATACATTCTTTGTTTATATGGCCAAGTCAGCAATGCTACAAGCATGCGAGATTAATTGTTTCTCGTGTTATTTTCTTGGGGACATGTTTTGACGTTGTTTCGGTCACATGTTTTTTTTAAAGAATGGTGGAGATCATAAAGATCATTCTCAAGTTCTTCATGAGTAAGGAATTTATTACTCAATTTAATTGTAATCTTATTACTAAATAAAGTAGATTAACCATCCTTATAGAGCTTAGAAACTGAAATCAAATTTCTTTTAAGTAATGGAACATAAAGATAATATTTTAAAGTAATAGACCCTTCTATAAAAACTAAATATATTGTTCCTATAATAGTAGTTGCAATGGTTGCAGATGTTTTCAAGTAGAGCATGATCTCGTCATAATTCAGCCTTCTGCTTTCCTTGAGCCTCTACAATGTATTACATGAATGAGTAGAAACTCTAGAGTCAATACACAAGGAGGTAGAAGTTACCGACATATTGATCTCTATGCCTTGAGTTTTTTCTTTTTGAGGGATTCCAGATATTGAGGATAGTTCCTCTTCTAATGCTCGGTCTCCTTGTAGAAGTGACATTCATCTGATGACTTATCTTTCTTTTGCTTCTTTTGCCTCATTCAATAAGCATGACTACCAGTTTGTCCTTTTTAATCAGTTCCTCGGCTCTCTGTAACAAATTGCTGAGCCCTTGTAAGCTACCTGTAAGCTTGTTTATAGTGTAAACTTTAAATACCATAAGTGACTTTGATGCCTCGAGGGACCTTGGAATTAATATGATTAAATGAAAAACTAATGATTTTCTTTTCTATAAAATGATAGACTTTAATGCCATGAGGGAGTTGGGAATTGATACGATTAAATGAAAATTTAATGATTTATTTTCCATAAGGTGGAAGACGTTAATGCTATGAGGTGATTTAGAACTAATATATTAAAATAAACATTAATAAATTTTCATCGTAAGGGACTTTAATGACATTAGGGACTTTGATGCTATAAGAGACTTTAATGCCTTGAGAGACTTTGAAACTGATATGATAAAAATGAAAAATTAGTGATTTCTTTTGTATAAAGTGAAGACTTTAATGCCACGAACTTTGGAACTAATATAATTAAATGAAATATTAATGATTTCTTCTCCACAAGGGACTTTAATGCCTTGATGGACTTTGGAATTAATATGATTAAATGAAAAATTAATGAATTCTTCACCATAGGGCGAGAGACTTTAATGCTGTTAGGAACTTTGGAATTGATACAATTAGATGAAAAACTAATATCTTCTTTACCGCAAGGGACTTTAATGCCTTGAGGGTAGGGGTGGCTGTGATCTGAGATCGAGCCTGATATATGAGCTCATTTGCTAATCAAGTCAAGTTCAAGCCCACTAAAGCTTTGTTCATGAGCCTCACAAGTCTAATTGAGCCTAGTATAATAAATAAATAATTTTTATTACATACATACATACACACATATACGCATATAAATATATATAATAAATACTTTTTAGTATATATAATAATATTTTATATATATTATTTTTATTTTTTATGTGCAATAGTAAATAATTTTTATAATTCTTATTTTTTGTATGTAAAATAAAAACATGTATAATAACAAATAATTTTTATAATTCTTAATTTTTTGTATCTAAAATAAAAATATTTTTATATGTATAAATTTTATTTTTTAGAAAAAAAACTTGGCTTGTAGTTGAGCATGAACTTGCAAGCTTGATCTGAGCCGAACTTGGGCTCAAGTCTCTTGCTCGAATCGAGCTTGAGCTTGAGCCTAACACAATTTCAGCGAGCTAACCTTGAATAGCCAAGTATTTGACTCAGCTCAGCTCGAATCCACCCTTACTTGAGGGACTTTGGTGCCATAAGAGACTTTAAAATTAAGATAATTAATTAAAAATTTGACTAATTTTTCTATTACAAACAACTTTAAAATTAAGAAAATTAAATAAAGAATTATTAATTTCTTTGCTACAAGGTAATGGACTTTTAATGTCATGATGAAGGACTTTGAAAATAAAACCATTAACCAAATTTAGTTGACTTTCACTGCTATAAGGGACTTTTAACCATGATGACTAATTGCAGAAAAATAAATGAATCTTCTTGTTACAAAGGACTTTTAAATGAAAATTTTGAAAATGATTAATCAAAATATGTATAATGTGTTAATAAAGGATGCAATGAGAAAAGTAAGATCAAGAAATTGTTGGAAACTAAATACAATGCAAATACCATGTGAAATGTTACATTCGAAGAAACAAAGTAACGAATGCACTAAACATGAAATGCCATTATTGGGCAATGTGAAAAAAAGTGAATTAAGAGTATTATGCAATCAATACCCCTTCCAAGGGAATTAGTGCAATGGGCCAGCCCCGAAGCTTGTAATTGCTAAAGCAAAACTCAAAATGGGAGAAAATATGGCTGAGCCTGAATCAATGGGTCAATCTTCCAATTCTTATGTTGGGACCAACATGAAGAAAATGAAGAAAAGAGCAAGATCGTTACTCTCCTCCTTTCAACTTTCAATCAATGAACCGAAGGCGAAGGTGGCAGGCCAAGAAATGCCACCACCCCACCCATGAAGACTTTAC
Source organism: Nelumbo nucifera (assembly GCF_055504915.1). Lineage (NCBI taxonomy): Eukaryota > Viridiplantae > Streptophyta > Magnoliopsida > Proteales > Nelumbonaceae > Nelumbo > Nelumbo nucifera. The sequence continues at coordinate 59,330,792 of NC_142651.1, read as the reverse complement.
TTGGAACTGCCAATGGGGGGAGTATCCCTTCAGCAGTTCGTCACCTCAATAAACCATGCTTTTTAAAACTAATTCGGAGACCGAACCGGTTAGGGGTCTAGTTACCAAGTCGAATGGTTCAATCGTTTGAATCGAACGGTTGGCCTGTTTTGACAGAAAAGTAAAAAAATTTTAAAAAATAAAAAATGGTCAAAACCATTTGAACAATTAACCACCCGAGTCAGCGGTTTATTGGCCAAAATCAACGGTATTTTGAGAAATCCCGGTTTTAGGGAAAAATAGAACCAGTCACCTGACCGGTTCCCAGTTTTTCCGGTCCGACCGTCTGGTCCAGTCCGGTTTTGAAAACCATGCAATAAACTACTCTTCATGATCTTATTTGCGAGAGACTAGATAGGGCGTTAGCTACTGTTGATTGGACTAAAAAGTTTAATGGTGCTTGGGTTCGCCATATACTTGCAATTGGGAGAGATCGATCATCGCAAATAAGGATGTTACCCTACCAGGTTTGAAGCTTCATGGACGTACTCTACACCCACATTTCAGTGAGTTAGCAACCAATACATGGCAATCATCCTATGGGGAATTCCAACAGAAGTGCAAAATCTTGTATCTCTTCTCTCTCCTCTTGGTGTGGGCCAACTGAAGTCTAATATCTTTCAAATCAATGAAAGGCTAATGGAAATTCAAAGTTCCGTTCAGACAATTGAGAACATTTCTGAGGAAAGATACCTACTGAAACAACTGGAAAGGTTTCTTGAAATGGAAGAGGCTCAATTGAGACAATGCTTAAAATGTCATTGGCTTACAGTTAGAGATAGAAATACCAAATTCTATCATGCCTACGCCTCTAATCGTAGAAGAAAGAACCATATTTCATGGTTAAAAAATCTAGATGGAATTTGAACTGATGACCAAGCTGCCACTGAAGGTACGATAAATAATTATTTTTCTGATTTGTTCTGCTCTTCCAACCCACAATTATCTTCACTTACAAAGGAAGTCATTCCTCTTCAAATTTCTGAGGAGGATAATAATTATTTATCTTCCATTCCTTCTGAAGAGTAAATCAAATTGGCTTTATTTTATATTGGATCAATGAAGGCCCCTGGGCCTGACAAAATATCATCCTTGTTCTATCCAAAATGTTATGTTGGCCACAAATGTCACCTACAAGATTGTCACTAAAGTGATTACTCGTAAATTGAAGCCCTACATCTCTCAGCTACTCACTCCTATGAAAAATGCATTCACTCCAGGTAGAAATATTTCTAACAGTAGAATCATTGCCTCAGAAGTCATCAACTCCTTAAAAAAGAAAAAAAAAGGAAGGCATGAGAGATTTTCTTCTCAAGATGGAATGGAATGGAACTTTGTAATCAAATGCTTACAACTCAGAGGCTTCTGATCACCTTACTTATGTGATTTGATCCACAACTGCATAGCGTGTTCCTCCATGTAGATGATGCTCAATAGAATTCCTTGCCCTCTCTCTCCATACCTCTTCAACCTCTCTATTTGGATGTTCTCTCTGGTCTTTTCTTAAATAAAATGGCTGAAGGAACACTTAAAGGCTTTAAATTCGGCAGAGGAAGCTGCATTCTAAATCAATTATTTTTTGTTAATGATATTCCACTATTTGGAATAGCTTCCACTAATGAACTCCAAGAAATCAAAAATTGTATGGATACCTTTAGCAGATGGTCGAGTCAACTTATCAATGCACATAAATCCTCAATTTTTTAGCCCAAATGTCCACAGAAGGTGCAGGAAGTTACTTCTATTTTGGGTGTGAAAACTGTGAATAAATTGATAAATCTTTGGGAGCGTACCACGAGCATCAGAGTTATTGCAAGGAAAACTGGAAGCTAATATTAGAGAAGTTCTCTAATAGATTACAAGGCTGGAAGGCAAATCTGTTATCTTAGACAGGAAGAGGTGTTCTCATTAAAAGCATCGTACAAGCTATACCCAATTATTTTCTTTCTACCTCCCTCATTTCAAAGGAGTATGCTTTGAAAATCAATACTCTTTGTAGAGACTTTTGGTGGTGGTGCATTGAAAGAGGAAAGAAAATATGTTTACATGAGAAAATGGGAACTCATTATGAAACCAAAAGACAAGGGAAGTTTACTAGAGTCATGCAAATGAAGCTTATTTGGCGCTCCTCAATGAACAAGAGAGCCTATTGGTCAAGGTTCTTTCAGCAAAATACCTAAGGCAGAACAAATTGTTCTGGACTATCAAGAAATCTGGTAATCCTTCAGGAGTGTGGGGTTCAATACTACATTGTAGATCTCTTCTATTGCAAAATATCAAATGGACTATTGGGGATGGATGGAAAGTTAACATCTGAGATAATCCTTGGATTGAAGGTTGGTCTCCAAAGTATCTCCAAGAAGTGGCAAGTGAAATCAATGGTAAGGTGCCTTCCCTCATCAACCCAATGACAAAAAGTTGGAATTTCACCATGGTTACAACTAGCTTTCCTCCTCAGTTAGCCCGGGGGATAATCCGTACTCCACCAAAATTTGGGAACTCCATAGAGGATATCCTAATCTAGAAATCCACGGATGATGGTAACTTCTCAACAAGGTCAGTTCACCTCTAGCTCTTAAATGAAGATCCTACATCTTCTAACTCGAGTTCATCTGTTCATTTGGAGATGCCTAACACACTCTTTACCACTAAAACAGGATCTATCTAGAAATGGTATTCACATAGATTCAACTTCTTGTATCTATGATCAACAAGAGGAAAATATGGACCATTTACTCCTATATTGTCCCCTAGTTCAGATGATTTGGTTCAGATCTTCTCTCAATTCAAGAACAACAAGTCACCAAAAATGGTCCATTTTTGAATGGTTTATCTACTGGCATGAAATGGAGGATCCAAGTTCAAATGATCATGTTTCTACCAAAGTGGGCGGTGGTGATGTGGCAAGTGAGGAAGGCAAGATGCAACCTGATACTCAGAAATGAAACTTTCGACATCAATTTTGTTGTAAAAAAATTCATGCCCAAATAGAAGATCTGTTAGGGATTTCTCTTTCATCTGAAAATTCTAGTGGAACTTCTTTAACGAATGTCGATACTCCTGGAACCCCTCAATGGCAAACTCCTCCGAGGCATTTTCTCAAAATAAACTTTGATGGAGTGACGTCTTTTACAAAATCAGGGGGTGCAATCATAGTCAGAAATCATAATGGATCCTTTATCTTAGCAAGACCAGTGGTTCTTCCTGTGTCTTCTGTAGTGGAATCTGAAGCTCTAGCTTTGTTTGAAACTTTGAAATTGGTAGTAGATCTACAGTTTAACATCATGTCATCTTTGAGGGAGATGTGCTTCTAGTGATTAATTCCCTGTTGGAGATCTCTACAGATACTCCTTGGCGTTTCAAACAGTATGTTGTTGATTGTTGGGTACTTATGAACCGAATCCCTCATTGCTTAGTAAGATTTATCAAGAGGTCTTGCAACCATGTTGCCCATTTATTGGCCAAGAAGGCCCTCTCTTTGTTGTCAGTACACACTTTGACGCAGCGTGGAAGCAATAAACCGGGCTGGCTATGCAAGCACCGGGCGAACCAAGCTTCTAGCGAAGCAAGAAAGAAAGAAATCTCTAGAGGAGAGAGAAAAGGTGGCGAGAATTGAAGAGAAAATCTGAAGTGTCTATTAACTTGGAAAAAACAATATTTATAGTACATCTGGAAATTATAGAATAACTAGGAGATAACAACTAAGATAGATATCAAAACATCTAATCTGGATAGGATCGAATTCTTCTTGATCTTGGTCTTGATAGGATCGAACTCTCTGGCTAGATCTCCACCGTTTGATCTTCTTGGATGAATCTTGGAAGTCTTGGATTATCTTGATTTCTGGAATTCTTGATTATCTTGAATTCTTGAATTCTTGATGGATCTTGAATTCTTGAGTTGCCTTGGATCTTGGACTTCTTGAATTATCTCTTTCTTGGATTACCCTTTCTTGGATTTTCCTTTGAATTATCCTTATCCTAGGAGCTGCCGCCCCCAAGGTGATGTGGGCCTTGTGATGGGCCTCCATCATTCTCCCCCACTTGGAAAGAACTCGACCCCGAGTCGTGACTAGGATATGCAAGGGTCATTTCTAGCAGGTAGCTATGAAGGTCTGCAACATTAAAGGTCTTAGAGATACCCAGAAGGTCTGGTAGGTCCATTACATAGGCATTGTCGTTGATTTTCTTCACGATCTTGTATGGACCGTACTTCCAAGGCTGCAACTTGTTGTATTTTCCCATGGGAATCCTCTCCTTCCTCAAGAATATCATAATTTCGTCACCGATGTCAAATACTTGGGGCCGACGATGCTTGTCTGTTGCCAATTTGTACTTGGCGTTGGTTTGCTCTTGTTTCTTCTTCACGGCTTCTTGGACGGATTGGATCTGGTTAGCCATCTGTTCTGCGGAGGCACTGACACCGGGTACTCTGGGTAATTTTACTAGGTCCAGTGTATGATTTGGATCTTTCATGTAGACAATGGAGAATGGAGATATGCCTGTAGAACTGTGTACTGCATTATTATAGGCGAACTCAGCCTGTGCGATGGCGAAATCCCATTGTTTTGGTCTCTCCCGACATATACTGCGAATCAAGTTAACAAGGGTCCAGTTCACCACCTTGGTTTGTCAGTCTGTCTGCGGATGAGCTGTGCTGCTGAAATTTAGTGAAGAATCAAATAACCTCCATAGGGTCATCCAAAAGTGGCTTAGGAACCTTGTGTCTTGATCTGATGTAATAGTCTTGGGTACCCCATGTATACGGACAATCTCCCTAAAAAATAATTTTGCTGTTGCTGATGCATCTGCTATTTTCTTGCATGGGAGGAAGTGAACCATTTTAGAGAACCTGTCAACTACCACGAAGACGGAGTCCATGTTCCTTTGGGTCTTTAGTAGGCCTAGCACAAAATCCATGGACAGGTCTTCCCAAATAGCAGTAGGAACGGGTAGGGGCATGTAGAGACCAGTATTTTGGGTTTGCCCCTTAGCTGTCTGGCAAATATAGCATTTACTCACAATGGTGGACACATCCCTCCATAATTTCGACCAGTAATAACGCCCTTTAACTGCTTCAACTGTCTTATCCCTTCCCAGGTGTCCTGCTAGCCCACCCCTATGCAGATCCCTGATGATCTTCTAACGGAAGGAGGTACAAGGGATGCACAGATGTTCCCCTTTCATAAGGAACCCATCATGAATGTAGACATCATCTACTGGCTGTCGATTCACACATTTCTCCCACACATGTTGGAAGTCCTCATCTTGGGCGTATAGGTCTTTTAGGCACTCAAAACCCACAATCTCAATACTGAGGGTCTTGAAGAGGGCTACTCTTTTGTTAAGGGCATCAGCCACTTTATTCTGTTGTCCAACCTTGTACACAAATTTGTATGGGAATTTGTCAAGGAAAACAAACCATCTAGCATGCAAATCACTCCTTAATTGTTTTTGCCCACTGAGATATTTTAGGGCCTGGTGGTCAGTGTAAAGAACAAATTCCTTTGCAATTAAATAGTGTTCCCATGTTTTCAAGGCTCTTACCACAGCATAGAACTCTTTGTCATAAGTGAACCACTTTCTCCTAGCTTCACATAATTTTTCGCTGAAGAAAGCAATTGGTCTCTTTTCTTGGGACAATACAGCCCCTATGCCAACTCCACTGGCATCACATTCAACTTCAAACAGTTTATCAAAATTTGGTAAAGCAAGGACATGAGCAGTACATAACTTTTCTTTTATGAGAACAAAACTTTGCTCTTGTTCTTCCCCCCATTGAAAATTTCCCTTTTTCAAACATTCAGTGATGGGAGCTACAATACTGCTAAAGTGTTTAATAAATCGCCTGTAGAAAGTTGCTAACCCATGGAAGCGTCTCACATCTGTGACATTTGATGGGCTCAACCACTCCCTAATGGCTTTCACTTTTTCTTCATCTACTTTAATTCCTTCCTTGCTCACAATGAATCTCAGGAATAATAAGTTATCACTCATAAAAGTGCATTTCTTCATATTAGCATATAATTTATTTTCCCTCAATGCTTTTAGGACCTCCCTAATTTGTCCCATATGCTCAGTGATAGATTTGCTGTAAATTAAAATATCATCAAAATATACCACAACAAATTTACCAGTAAAGGGACGCAGCACCTGGTTCATCAGCTTCATGAATGTGTTGGGTGCGTTGGTTAGTCCAAAGGGCATGACTAACCATTCGAACAGGCCATCTCTAGTCCTGAATGCTGTCTTCCACTCATCTCCGGGGCGGATACTGATCTGATGGTATCCACTCCTGATATCGATTTTTGAGAAAACCACAGCCCCATTAAGCTGATCTAACATGTCATCCAACCTAGGAATGGGATTTTGTAGCCAATAGTAATTTTGTTGATAGCCCTGTTGTCGACATACATCCTCCAGCTGCCATCCTTCTTGGGTGTTAGCAAAGCTGGTACTACACAAAGAGTCATATTGACTTGAATGTGTCCCTTTTTCAATAATTCTTCTACCTTCTCCCGTAAAATTTCATTCTCCTTGGGACTCATCCTGTAATGTGGGAGGTTAGGTAGACTAGCACCTGGAACAAAGTTAATATGATGTTGTACATCTCTCATGGGAGGGAGTTCATTTGGTAATTCATTTGGAACTACATCATGGAATTCATCTAGTAGTCCTTGCACTTCCATTGGAATTTTATTTTCCTTTAGGATCTCATTCATATGTTCTCCCTTTACTACTAACAAATGTACCTCATGGGTATCCTTAGATTCTTTCATAAATTCAGCATGATGATGGGTAATAGTAAGAAAATTTTTCTCATTTGCTTTTGGGGCCTTGGGAATATTCTTTTCAGCCATGGGTAACAAGGTGTAACGTATACCTTCCTTTTCAAGTTGGTAGGTATTCTTCCTACCCATGTGCCTTGCATCTATATCAAATTGCCAAGGCCTACCCAACAAAATATGGCAAGCATCCATGTCTACAATATCACAATATACTTCATCATTGTACTTACCAATAGAAAATGGTACCTTGCAGCGTTCCTCCACTCGTATGCCGCTTCCTTCCTTAATCCACCCAATTGTGTATGGGTTTGGATGTTTTTCAGGAAATAATTGTCATTTTTGTATGACATCCCTGCAAATAATGTTTTCTTGACTGTCACTATCAATAATTAAATCAAATAATTTACCCTTGACAGTACATCTAGTACGGAACAATCTGTGCCTTTGAGAGGTATTTTGATTTTTCTGGGACAACATTAATTTTCTCACAACACAAGTATACACTTCATGTTCGTATGGACCCTCTTCATCTTTCCCATCAGGCCCACAGTATACTTCCTCCTCCACATCGTCTTCCTCCTCCCTTTCTACCATATTAACTGCCTTCCTCCTGGGACAATCATTGGACCTATGTCCAACCTCATTACATTTAAAACATTTAATAGGAGCAGGCTTTGCATAGGGATTACTAGGTTTGGAAGGGTTGGAAGGGTTACCTCGAGTATGTCCTTCTGTGGTAACCTTACCGGCGTTAGCTGTACTTGTCGGGTGAGAAGGCTGAACTGTCGGGACTGATTTGTTCTTGTCGATAGTTGCTGGCCTGTTGTCGCTCCTGCTGTACTAGTGATAATAATCACTACGTGCCTTGTCTTGGAACATCAATTCTGCTTTCAAGGCTAGGTTCCTTGCTTCCTACACACTAAGAACCATCTGTACACCAATTTTATCTCTGATGGACGGTCTCAACCCGCTCAGATAATGGGCTGCCTGCTGGTTATCACTTTCAGATAATTGAGTTCTTTAAGCTAATTTCAAAAATTCAGATGTATATTCATTAACACTACGGGAACCTGCGCACACCGTTGGTAAGATTCAAACATGTATTGTTCATAATCTGGGGGTAAAAATATACCTCTTATAAGTTGTTTCATGCACCTCCAGGTTCAAACAGGACCCCTTCCTTCTCTGATCCGGGTCTCTCTCATGCGTTCCCACCAAACAGTTGCGCCTCCCTTTAATTGGAAAGCTACCAATTTTACCCTTCGTTCCTCTGGTATCTCCATGTACTCAAAGAAACGATCAACTTTTGTGATCCAATCTAGAAGTCCCTCTATGCCAAGATCTCCACTAAAAGTAGGAATATCTACCTTGAGTTTAAATTCATCATTATTCCTACGGGGATGGAAATTACCTTGATTGTGCCAATTTCTGCCGTTTCTATCATTGCCGGGAAGAATTGGAGCACCACCGAATTCTAACTCATCATCACTGTCGTCGTCAAGAACTAGACGTCGGAACGCAGCATTGACGGGTGGTCTGTCGTGGTCGTCTCCTTCGATTGGATGTGGATTCTCTGGGTTTCATGGAACAACCTCCTGTAACAAGGTTCACAGTTATTCAGTCATCTCTGCCAACTGCTGTTCGATGTTACGTGTGACCGTGCGCTGCTCTTCGATTGCTCTCCAAACAGCTGGGAACCCCTGATCTCCGTCACGGGGTGGGTTGCGACTGCTACCGTCTTGGTTGGCCATTTGACTGGGCGAACTCCCTGCTTTGATACCACCTGACGCAGCGTGGAAGCAATAAACCGGGCTAGCTATGCAAGCACTGGGCGAACCAAGCTTCTAGCGAAGCAAGAAAGAAAGAAATCTCTAGAGGAGAGAGAAAAGGTGGCGAGAATTGAAGAGAAAATCTGAAGTGTCTATTAACTTGGAAAAAGCAATATTTATAGTATATCTGGAAATTATAGAATAACTAGGAAAGAACAACTAAGATAGATATCAAAACATCTAATCTGGATAGGATCGAATTCTTCTTGATCTTGGTCTTGATAAGATCGAACTCTCTGGCTGGATCTCCATCGTCTGATCTTTTTGGATGAATCTTGGAAGTCTTGGATTATCTTGATTTCTGGAATTCTTGATTATCTTGAATTCTTGAATTCTTGATGGATCTTGAATTCTTGAGTTGTCTTGGATCTTGGACTTCTTGAATTATTTCTTTCTTGGATTATCCTTTGAATTATCCTTATCTTAGGAGCTGCCGCCCCCAAGGTGATGTGGGCCTTGTGATGGGCCTCCATCACACTTGGTCTATCTCTCCAAACTTCTTGAGTTTAGCTTTAACAAATGATTGTAATCTAAGCAATATTGATGGTTAATTTGCCTTTGTCATCATAAAAAAAAGTGGAAAAAACTCTAGGCCCCCTCTACTTGCAAAAATGCATGGCATATGCCCTTGCACTAGTTTTCTTGAATAGCAGATTATATATATTTAGGGTTGTCAATGGATTAGTTCTATCAAACCAAACCAAACCAAACTGGTTATATCGGTTCTAGTTCTATGATTTTGTCTAGAGGTGTAAACTGGGTCATCCTTCCCTCCCCTGGGATAAGTTGGGGGGTCGGCACAGTATGGTCCATGGCCCAAGCTTGTACGAGCCCATGCCGGGCCGCAGGCTTGGGCCAAGCAGTCTATAGGCCATGTTGTAGGCCTGGGCCATGTTGGGATGGTTATGGATTGGGCCTTGGCCTGGGCCACCAAGCTAAAATATTAAAATTATTCATTCTCTCTGAGTTGAAGGAATCACTTAAACTAAAAAATATTTGTTTGTAAATAAAAATTAAGTTCAGTAAATGAACTTGCTGATGAAGTGACAACAGATTTCTACCTCCTACTTATTAGAGACCAAACTGTCTTTTCCACTACTAGAACTAGTTGTTTTAGAAGTGGAAGTTGTACTTGTACAATTTGCAGATTTTTTATGCTCTATCATTTGAGATTCATATAATTTATACATTTCAGATTTTTTTTGCTCCAGAACTTTTAATATATATAATACAATTTTTAGTTTTAAAAATATGATGAGAAATAATATTTAAAGCATCTTGAATACATAAGTTTAAGATGTGGCATGCACATCTAATATGAAATAATTTACCATTTAAAAATGGCTTGAATTGAGTTCTTAAAATATTTTATTGCTGAATCATTATTACTAGCATTATCAAAACTAATAGAAAAAAAGTTTATTGTCAATTCCATAAGAATGTAAAGTATTTAAAATACTTGTAGCAATAGCCGGGCCAGTATGTGGCCTCTCAAGCCTAGTAAAACTTAAAATTCTTGTTTGTAAAAGCCAATTTTCATCAATAAAATGACTAGCAACCCAAATATAATTTATATTAAATTTAGAGGTTCAAATATCAAAAATAATTGCAACTCTAGAATTAAGATTTGATAAACTAGAAATTAAATTTTTGTTTACATGAATAAAAATTTTTCAAAGCATCTACTCTAATAGTATTTCTAGAAAAATTTTTAAATTGAGGATTTACAAAATTATGTAAAAATTTTTTTAAGTTTACTATCCTCAGCTAATAAAAATGATTGTTTAGCATGTGTATTGAAATTTTAAGCTAATGATAAGTGATTCTTGATGAGATTGCATTCATTAAATCATCACTCTAAAATAAGATTATGTTTATTTGCACATTATGAATACTATTTGTCTTTTTTTTGGTAAATGTGAAAACTCCACTTACATTATAAAGATAAACATATATCATCAAATTCTATAAAAAAATTAATTAAAATGAATTAGTTTTATTCCAATTGGCTTTGGATGCGTCTAATTGAAAATTAAAGTTCCACTTATATATTTGTTCTTTTCCTCTCAAACCCTATAATTCATCATCATCATCAAAGCTTAGGAATGGCAATAGGGCTGAATGGGGATGGCATCCCATGAAAATCTCCTTTCCTATCTCTGCCCATGGGGACAAGATTCTCCCCATCCGTGAGGGGATCCCAGTCCCTACCACTTTCTTCATAGGCTCCGTTCGCTTTTCGGTAAGTTACTTACCCGGGTAAATGCACTTACCCAGGTAAGTGTTTTTTAGGAAAGAGTTACTCGGGTAAGTGCAGTTACTCATGTTCTTTTATTTCCCATGTAAATAATGAAATAACCATTTTATCCATAAAAATCCATTATTATAAGGGGCATTTTTGTCCACATAAGAGATGGATATCACTTACCCAAGCATTTTTGTCCACTCGGAACTGCACAAATTGCAAGAAATGAACCAAGCACTATTTGCCAAACAATTCTGGAGGCTTCTCACCAAAAATAACCCTCTGTGGGCTCAGGTCATTCAAGCAAAATATTATCACAACAAAAGCATCTGGAGAGCAAAGGCAACAGGCAGGGGCGTCTTATTGGTGGAAGCAGACCTTGAAGCTGAGAGGGAAAATTAAACCCAAACTCATCTGGCTCATTAAAAATGGAAAATATATTTTTGCCTTTTCAAGACCCATGGTTACCCATGCAAATGGTTGGTGGAACAGAAACCTAGTGGAATCTCTCTTGAGGCAGCATGCATCCTCCAAACTCACCCAACAATCCTAACTTCCATTTACATCAAACTATCAAGACACATTGGAAGAGCCTGACATTGATGGCCACAGTTCTCTCGTGTAAACGTACGTTAGAATCCGGAAAGGTAAAGAATTTGGACAAAACTTTGAAATCCACATCCTGGATTTGACCAGGCTGAGTTCTGCCACCTAACTTTTCCTATTTTTTTAAAGGGTAAAATACAGAAACCTCCTTTGAAGTTTCTCACAATCAAAAAAACTTCTCCTATAGTTTCACTTTAGCAAAAATCTCTCCTCTATTTTTGAAAAATTCAATAAATGCTTCCCTTTCGTCAATGACCAAGACGAAAAATGTTAAAGAGATGATAATTTTTTCAAAATACTTATTTTACCATTTTATGAATTAACATACATCTGTTTTACTAAAATAGCATTGTCTTAGCAACTCGAACACTGTTCATCTTCTTCCTCCCCCTTCAACCTTTCCAATTTTTACTAAAATAACCCTTTCTCCTTTCTCAGTCTTTTACTGCTTCTTTTGGGGGTAGTCGGGGCTCTGGCTAGCTGGTTGTAGAGCTAAGATCAACCATCCAGATTTTGACCTGGTTCCATGGTCGAACAAGGCTGCTGAACACCCTTTGTTTAGTTGGCAGTCCTGCTCGACCAATTTGGTTCTATCTAGATGACCACTATCAAATTCAAAAGATAATGGCACGTCGATTATACAAGGAGAAGAGTCCTGTCTCCACCTCTTCCAGATCGATCTCCTCTACTACGATTCTCTTTGTGGCCGCGATTAATGGAACCATCAGCGTATTCCACCTTGCTTCCCCTGCATTGTGGATAAAGTTGAAGACCCTGAGGTCCATTCTCGATGGCCTTGAGGCAGAACAGATGGAAATTAATTTTATTTAATTAATTGAGAGAGCTTTTGGGTCTAGCGATCAAAGGGACAATTAATGTGCTGAAAGCGGTGGAGTGTGGGGTGAGACGAGTGGTGGTAACGTCACTGATCTCCGCCATCATACCAAGCTGGTACTGGCCTGCCAATGTCGTCAAAGGGGAGAACTGCTGGACGGATGTCGACTATTGCAAGCAGAACGGAGTGAGTTTTCCGATTACCTTTCTCGTTGTTTCTAGTTGAGGTTCAAATATCTGATTAAAAATGAATTTCCTAGATTTTTCCGTGTAATACTGTTATTTGGGAATGTGCCTCTGAATTATCAAACCCATCCATCTCCTTTGATGGAAAAAGTAGAATTTCATTCACACATTTGTAAATTAAAATTCACGTGGTTAGTCCAAAAAAATAGTGCAAGATTGTTAATACAAATCCTAATAAATCAAAGAGAGAGAAAAAAAACTATGAGGAGCCTCTGAGAATCAGATGGAGGTTGAAATTGGAGCACGTCGTTTGTGTGGTCAAGAGCGAAGAACTAAACCCCAGTCTCGAAGCACCCACATCCAATTATACAAGATTCTTCTCCAACTAAAGTGTCTCTTACAGGTCAGGTCGATGCCTGGAACCACTGTATAAGGCCCATTGCCGAAGAAAACAACTCTATCCGATGCGTTTGACGATGGAAAATAGATAGCAAACTTCCGATCGAAATTAAATGCTGCTGCAAGCTGCGACAGTAACCCAATTTGGTTGTGACCGAAGCCCACCATTCCCTTGACACCGCTCCCCAGATGAGCCAAGAGGGGAGTTGGGGCACACGAGAAGAGGAAGTGATGGGCGACAACAATTGGGCTAGGCTCTGATCTGTACGTAGAGGGAAGGGCTATCACGTCTATTGCAACCTCGCCGCGGTGACAGTGTCGGTGACAATGTTCTCTAAGGGCAAGGAGTAGAGAAGCAGAAGCTGTGGCCTTAGAGAGAGAGAGAGAGAATCAAAAGGAAATTAAAGAAGAGGGAAGGTTGGAGGAGAGTGTAGGGCTATTTTAGTAAAAACAGATGCACATTAATTCATAAAAGGGTAAAATAGGCATTTTGAAAAAAATGATCATCTCTTTAACGTTTTCCGTCCTGGTCATTGACGGAAGGGAGGTATTTGTTGAATTTTTCAAAAATAGAGGGGAGGTTTTTGCTAAAGTAAAACTATAGGGAAGGTTTTATGATTGTTAGAAACTTTAGGGGAGGTTTTTGTATTTTACCCTTTTTTAAAAGAAAAAGAGTGTTTTGATGGAAATCAAAATTTTCAAACCCAAACCTTGGTAAACTGTAAAACCATTCAACACGTTTCTAAATTTGTTTCCTCTTAACTCTTATCTCTTAAGAGGAATTTCTTAAAGTGCAATCATACAACTTTTTGTTTTCCAATGATAACCCCGAAAAGATAAACAAAAACTCTCTTATATGAGGTCAAAATGGATATTTGATAAGTTTCAAAATTCAGAAGAACATTCTATGCATTCGAATTGGAAAGAAAAATTCACCAATATCAATATACCTCTTAATGTAATTATTACACTTTTAGATGTTAGATTTCAGAACAAACAAACAAGCCCTTAGTTTCATTGGAAAGTTGATTTATTACTTTATCAACTGAATTGAAATGTATGGTGGCTTTCTTTCCAGGGTTTTCACCAAAAATAACTTCTAACTTTCCGTATAGAGCCTATCTTTTAATGTCAGAAGCCGTTGTGTTAAAACCATGGTTTTCAAAACCGGATCAGACCGGACGGTCGGACTGGAAAAATCGGGAACCTAACAGGTGATTGGTTCCGGTTTTCTCCAAAACCAGATTTTTCATAAAAACCGTTGATTTTGGTCAGCAAACCACTGACTCGGGTGGTTAACCATTCAATCTGTTTTGATCGGTTTTCATTTTTTTTTATTTTTTTTATTTTTTTATTAGAACGGCCAACTATTCGGTTCGAACGGTTTTGATTGGTTTTCATTTTTTTTTTAATTTTTACATTTTTTTATTAGAATGGGCCGACTGTTCGGTTCAAACGATCAAACCATTCGACCCGATAACTGGACCCCTGACCTGCTAGGTCTCCGGGTCGATTTTAAAAACCATGGCTAAAACCCTCTTAAACGGATTGGACAAGCTCACTTTATTAGATTGTGTTGCCGAAATTAAAACACAGAAACATAGATTTAAATGGCACAAAATAACCAAGTCAAACAGAAATATGAGAAGGAAGAAAAGAGAAAGACATGATTTGGCCTTTAGCCTATAGTATAGTAATGGAGGAGTAGAAATCCTTCTTAAAAAGATTGAAACGAAGAAAACAATAGTTGAACAACCACAAACAGAAAACACCATAACGTCAAGTCGTCAATATACGTAAGTTCTCACGCTCTTAAAATTAAAACTTGCTCTATCTTCATTCGCAAGAATCGAAAGAAAATGCCCAACCACATAACATGATATTTGGTTTGGACTATAAACAATATATTGACTGGGTCATGAAGTAAACCGAAAAGGCACAACTCAACAGATTGGACAAGCTGAGCAGAACGAAAAAGACGACCTTTCTTTATTCTTCATAATAGTGTTTTCAAAACTGGACCGAACCGGATGGTTGGATTGGAAAAGCTGGGAACGGTCAATTTACTAGTTCGGTTTTATTCTAAAATCATTTTTTGGTTAACAACCGTTGATTTAGTCAGTAAATCGTTGACCCAAACAGTCAAACTGTTCAACTCAGAAACAGTTTTTGGCTATCTTTTGTGTTTTTTAAATTTTTTGCCGGAGAGGACCATCCATTTGAACCAGATCGCCAGAGCATTTGACCTGAAAACCGGATCCAGAATGG
This sequence comes from Nelumbo nucifera, assembly GCF_055504915.1. Taxonomy (NCBI): domain Eukaryota; kingdom Viridiplantae; phylum Streptophyta; class Magnoliopsida; order Proteales; family Nelumbonaceae; genus Nelumbo; species Nelumbo nucifera. The sequence goes on along the minus strand of NC_142651.1, from coordinate 59,315,599 downwards.
TTCCTTATCTGATCCGGTTTTAAAAAGCTTGCTTTATAATTATTGCCACCAAGAGAAGGACCTCAGCGTTTCATCATGGTTTTTAAAACCGACCCGGAAGCAGAACCGTTCTAGGCACCATTTTCCGGTTCGGCGGTTCAGCCGTCCGGGTTGAACGGTTTGACCCATGACGTTATAAATAAATAAAAAACAAAAAAGTATTTATATATAATAAAAAATATCATAGAAATTTAAATGAAATACACAGAAAAATACAGGAAAAAGAACAACATATGAAAAAAATAAAAATATCTAAATATAAAAAAATACAGAAAAATTCCAAAAAATACAGAAAATTTTCCAAAAAATATAGAAAAATTTCCAAAAGATGTAGAAAAAATATGTAAGCAAGAATATGTAATGTTCAGTCATAGAACATGAACTTGTGCAACATGTGAATTACTTACAGCGTCTTTCAGTTGTGCACCATTACCAAATCTTGATTTTCCTGCTGGGATAGGAAGAATTTTGGAATCACTAATGGGGTCAGAGACAGGATCTGTTGGAATCTCATCAGCTAATTCACGAAGAATAGCATTAAACATGGCCACATCTAATCTATTCATGCATTGCTCCATCACCTGGATATCGAGAAAAAAATATTTCCATGTCATGTTTAGAACTTAGACCTGACTATATAATCGATAGGGCGAAGGAGAACAGCTACTAGAATAGAATTGCAGAAAGACTGATACCTGAGTATGATATAGGAAGTGAGTTCTAGAAACATATAAAAAAAGGGGCTACTTATAAAGGAATTCCATGTTCACTCTACATGTAAAAGGGTCCATGCTTAAACTATCACTTAACAACATCCATGCAATGGTCAATCCATACAATGCTTAATGCTTATGCACCTAGATTAGCACCGGACAATAAAGGCCAATTACAAATGGCAGTTGGGGCACTTAATTGGTGCAAGTGCATTAGTAACAGATAATGAAAATATAGACTACCAGTCTAGCCAGCACAGGCAAACAACCACACTCATGGCCTCCAGCTCGAATAGGGCAAAGCATTTCACAAGCATCCCTGAAAGCTTCTTTCCAAAGGTGTAAAGAAAAGTTCCCCTATTCTTGGTCACCCAAGCTCCTTGAGTTTGATGCCATTACTTTATCATTTGCTATCCCAGTGGCAGATTGCATATATGGTGTTAGAGTCTGGAGAAACAAACAAAAAGCTAGGTCAGAAAGCTAGCAGTAATTCAGGATGCTTAATCTAGAAAAATCTGAAACGTTAAATTAGGGGAGAGGTGGAAAACACTTGGAATTGACTTGCCACCACACAGATTCAATTATTCGGGAGAAAATCTGCGGTTCAACCTTTTCTAGTACAGTTACAAATGTCTACGGATCCTCCCAGTCATCAAAATCATTAGAAAAAACAAACTTCTCTTTCTTGTTCTTGTTCAGACAACTTTCATTCCATTTTAATGGGGAAGATTTCTTTTCGTTTCCCATTTTACCACCATTAGCTTCAATTTGGGGATCAGCACAAATTAATATTTGAGATTCCCCAACAACTTGGCTAATAATTGTCCTTAAAACAACTGAATTAGACCACCAAAAAGTTAGGAAAGCACAATCAGGTGGAGCGTGAGAGGAAAGCCTAAGTAAATGTATCAAACAGTTAAAGAGACTTGCAGGCTCTACAAACAAGTTCAAGAAGTTGCCTAATCAAGTTCCCTAGTGGGCTCGGGCAGTCGGGCTTGGTTGCAGGCAAGTTGCCGCGGCAAGCCTACAAGTGCTTCTCCAAGAAGTTGATAGTGGGCTTGCTCGCCAATGCCCAATACTGAGTACCGAGTGTCGCTGCAAGCTAGCCGTCCGCCACTGCAAGTGCTGGTGAATTTTTTCATCGTCGGACACCGCTGCAAGTGCTAGTGAGGGTGACTCTTTTCGCCGCTGAAAGCTTGCCGGTGTTCGTCGGTGTGTGTCATCACCGTCAGATGCCGGAGGTGATAGCCGCCGCAAGTGACCGGTCGGTAGGGTGTGAGGGTTGAGAGGACTGAGGATGGAACTCGGGAAGGGTTAGAATTCTAACCCTAAAGCTAAAGGGAATAAGAGATTCAAACCGGGTTGGGATATAATAGGAATTTTATTTTTTGTTTTTTTATTTAAAACATTAAAAATAAAAAAAACTAACTCATGAACCTCTACCCGGGTCGAACGGTTTAGTGGTCCGACCACCTGGGTCAATGTTTTTGACCTTTTCAACGTTTTTTACCAAATTCTGATTTTTAGTAAAACTGGACCCGAGGGGCTGACCAATTACTAGTTTTTTCGGTTTGACCATCCGGTCCGGTCCGGTTTTGAAAACCATGGTTTCAACAACCTAAATTCATGACATGAGGCATGTAGTCATGTGGACCCCGATCTATTGGACATCCAGACAAAAAACGTTCTTTGATTATTATTATTATTATTATTATTATTATTATTATTATTATTATTATTATTGGGTGGTGGTGTGGCAATTGCCACCCTACTAGAGGTGTAATGTGGGTCATGCCGGGCCGGCATGGCATGACCCGTGGGTGGCTCACGCAAAGTCCAGGCCGTGTCGTGCTGGTTTGTTGGCCGTCACGGGTCGTGCCGCCCTCCCTAGTGAAAATTTTGGGGGTCGGCATGGCATGGCCCATGGCCTAGGCCCGTGCGGGCTCATGTCGTGCCAGGCTGGGCCACATGGCAGGCCTTGGGCCTATGCCAAACTAGGCTAGACTGTTTTTTTTTCTTTGATTTTTTTTTGTTTTTTTGAAAATTTTAATTTCTTTTCTAAGTAAAAGTGTAAAACTAAAATATTTAACTTTCCTTTGAACTTTGGGAACTATTTGAAAATTTAAGAAATGAGAAATCTAGTTACTAACACATAAATGAAAAAAAAAATACTTAACCAAATTGAAATAAGAATGGTGAAATAACAAATTGGAAGAAAAATAGGAATTTTATTTCATTTAAATTTGAATGATACAAATTACAAATACAATGATTGGATCATTGGATACTTGGATGAATGAAATATGAAAATGGAATAAATTAATAAAATATAAAAAATACAATATAGTTACAAATTGAAAATACAAAATTATATTGTTAAAAAATTTAAAAAAATATATCAAATAAATTAAAAAATTACAATAAGTTGAAAAAATAAAAAATTTTATACAACTAGTCAACTTCATGAATCATGACTTTCATCATTTGCTTCAGGTGAAATATCCAGTGTAGTATCATGTCATCCTTTGTTTTTTAATCTATCTTCTACGTCTAGCAAATCCTTGAAGCAGATGCACATCTCTATACTTCTATTGTTCATGTAGTTTCTCTTGTCATCCAGCACCCTGGTACATGCATTAAAACAAGACTCCGATGGAATTATAAACACCAGAGGGGTTAGTAGATCACATGCCATGGCGGCAAAAACTGGATAATTTTTCGAATGTTCACTCCACTAGGCTAAAATATTAAAATTATTTGTTCCCTCACCTAAATTAGAAAAATTTGCTTGTAAATAAAATTAAGTTCAGTAAATGAACTTGTTGTAGAACTACTAGATTTTCTACCTTCTACTTATTAAATAAAAATGTTTTTCTCTTCTACTATTGGGTTCAAGATCAGAAGTAGAAGATGCTGTACAAGTTGTAGGAATATTTCCTACAACTTCAAATTCATATAAACTGTACATTTCAAATAACAAATTATTAATTTCTTCTTTTTTATTTCCTATTTCTATTCATATTTTTACAATATGATTCAAGTAAAATATCTAAACCATCTTTCCTAATCCTAGGGTCTAATATTGTAGCTAAACAATAAAGGGGAGAAATGTTCTCCCAATGTTTTTTAAATTTATTTTCCATTATTTCAACAATACATTGAAATTGTGGATTATTTCTATATTTTGCAAAACAATCACTAAATATCATTAATTGATAAGGTAAATTACAACTAGTTGGATAATAAATTCTTGATAATTCATTAGTTGCATCATAAAAATTTTTTAAAAAATCTCTTATACAGACTGCCATTTCCCAGTCTTCCTCAAATATCATATCATTAGACATTTTTTAATTATAAAAATCAATAAGAATTTGTTTATGAGAAATACAACTTTCTAACATAGCATAGGTAGAATTCCACCTATGTTTTACATCTAATATAAAATGTTTATATTTTAAATCATAATTTTGACATAAATATTTAAACTCTTGTTTTCTTGCCCCTGAACTTTTAATATATATAATACAATTTCTAATTTTAGAAATATGAGTATAAATAATATTCAAGGCATCTTGAATACATAAATTTAAGATGTGATGTGGCATGCACATCTGATATGAAATAATTTATCATTTAAACATGGTCTTAATTTAGATTTTAAAATATTTATTGCAGAATCATTATTGTTGGCATTATCAAAACGAATAGAAAATATCCATAAGCATGCAAAGCCAAATTTCTATTCCATAAGCATGTAAAACTTAAAATTCTTTTATTTAAAAGCCAAATTTTGTCAATGAAATGGCTGGTAACACAAATATAACTTATATTAAATTTAGATATCCAAACACCAGAAGTAGTTGCAACTTTAGAATTAAGATTTGATAACAAATAAATCATTTTTTTATATGAATAAAAAAATTTTAAAGCATCCGATCTAATAGTATTCCCAGAAACATTTTTATATTGTGGGTTTACAGAATTACACAACCATTTTTCATGGTTTAGATCTTCAACTAATATAAATGGTTATTCTGCATTTACAATATACTTAGCTAATACTTGTCTCATTTTTTCTTGTGAATATTTAAATGTACCAAAACCATTCTCCCTCCCAATTTGTATTTGTGTTGTTTCTCTCCCTTCATCTTCTTTCTTCTCATGTGTGAGCAAATGTTTGCTTAAATGACCCGTACCACCCTTGCTACAATAAATAAAGTCTTTCCTACATTTTTGGCAAACTGCCCTTTTTCCCTTCCCCTTACTTCGAAAATTTTCCAAACCGGGCTACTCAACTTAGAAGCCCTCCTTTTTCCCCTAGTATCAGTACCAAGGGTGAAAGTTCCACTTTTATCAATATCAATCGCATAAATGCTAACACTATCATGATGTGATTGAATGTCATTAATGGTGAACATGTTAGGGAATCGATTTTCGAAAGAGCCGACCATTTTTTTAATTCTAAAAAGATAAAAATTAATTTAATTGGACTTACCCGAATTGTCAGTTCAAAATCCCAACTTGATTTCAACAGTTGAAGCCTTTCAACGTCCAAGCCTCCCAAATTGAGATACTTGAGCTGGTTGAGCAAGCCTTGTTCTTGTTGAAAGTTGAAACTTCAATAAAGTTGAGACTTGAGAATTGGAGAATGGAGAATGGAGAATCAAACAATCAGAGTTACTCAGATTGCAGAGAATTGAGAATGTATGAGTACGAGAGAGAAGAGATTAAGACAATTGTTGAATTGGTGTGATGAGATTGGTGGAGGATAGTGCTATTTATAGGAATTGAACATAATTCAATTGCCCAAAATACCCTAAAAGCTAGTTGTTATTTAGTTATTGGGTGGGGTATTTTGGTCATTATAAAGTTATTTATAACTTTACCCAAAAAGCCCTCCTAAACTAGTTGTTATATAGTTCCTAAAAAGTTGAAACTAGCCGTTGGCGGGGGGGCAACGACTAGTTTTCAGATGGGCCGTGCTCGGCCCACTACCGGCTCAATGGGCCATGCCGTGCCGGCCCATGATGGACCGTGTTGAGGGCCATGCCGGCATGGCACAAATAGTCGTGCCATGCCGTGCCGGCCCATGGACCTCAAACTCCCGGCCCAACACGGCACGAACCATCGTGTCGGGCTTGGCACGACCCGTGGGCTGTCATGCCGTACCAGGCCGGGCTGGTCCAACTTTGTGCCGCGGCCTAGCTCGATTTACACCTCTACACCCTACCACTAGTAAAAACATGACTTAAATTAAAAGATGGAGCAGGGATTCGCTATCCTCGTGAAAAGGCCCATTTTCATTCCCATCCCCATTCCCACCAACGGGGATAGGAATTTTCCCATCCCCATCCCCATCTGCATGGGATCCCCACTCCCCACTTATTTTTTATGATGTCAAATTCATTTTATTTTTAAATCTATCTCGTTCTAAATATATTAAAAATAAAATAATTACAATTTACAGTCCTATCAAAATATTAATACAAATTCATCAATTAATCTATATCTATACCTATATCTATCTATCCATACTATTATAAAAGTGTGAATAACTCATATGGCTCCTGAAATTTTTTTAACTAAAATACCCCTTTTCTCTAGTTAAATCTTATATTTAAGACATTAATTCTCCCTCATTAAATCCTATATTTAAGGCATTAACAAAAACAAAATGTATACTCTACTGAAACTTGCCTATTTGATTGCTAGGACATTGTTAGTATGATGTACCAAAAGTTAATAACATTAATTCAAAATTTCCTTGGTCACATTGACATTTCTAGGACATTGGTAGGGCAAGGTGTAGACAACATGGAATTTATACTAAAATTTATGTATCTGACATGTATACAGCACCCATTTTTTGAAGTTCCATGCAACATAAAGAAATTTCAACCTTTGACACCGTTATAGGACGAGATCAAATAATGCATAAGTTCAGATATGCTTAGAAAGTAAGAGAATGATATACCAAACCGGATTAATTTGCATATGCCCAAGAAAGCAACCAATCAGAAATGGAAATTATTCATAAATGTTAATACATTAAACTCTTAAGTTTGATCAGCACCTACCTTTTTGTCGACAAGATCAGTTTTGTTATGGCTCAGGCTTTTCCAAATAAGCCCGGCCCGAGACTAACCTGATAAAAATATGATATATGTTTTAATAATATATAATATATATTATATAATAGTAAAATTAATAGCAAAAAAGTATTATATATTAAATATATAATATATTATATTGTTAATAATATATAATTAGGGTTTGTTTGGTTTGCAGTTGGAATCAAAATCAAAATTGTTTAGAATCGGAATTGGAATGATCTATTCCCGTAATCTGTTTGGTTCAGATAAGATTGGGAATGAAAATTGGAATCAACAAAAATGAGATTTCATTCCCAAGGGAGGGGCAAGGAATGGTCATTCCCTCAAATGGGGGAATAGTTGAAATCGGAATAGCCCATTCTGCCCAACCAAACAGTTGGAATTGGAATAACCCATTCCGATTTCGATTCCAAACCCCTATTCCTGCAAACCGAATCAGGCTTCGAGCTTGGGCCCAGGCTTCAGGCTTTATATAAGGCTGACCTTGGGCTCAAGATCTAGGCCTGACGGTGGGTCTAGGCTCAGGCTTGGGCCTAGTGAATTTCTATTTGTAAAGAAGCAAAGCCCAGCTCGAATCTGGTCCTGCTTGGCTGATGAACAAGTCTATTTAGCATTATATCTAATCGAAAATTTTAAAAGATAAATATAACCTTACAAGTTACAAAATCAATGCTAGGATTCTATTTAATGGTATAAATACAAATATGTATAGTACAAATATATATAAAATAATACAAAATACAAGGTTTCGCACTCCACATATTTGCATTTGTACTCCTTCCAACCTGTGCCAAAGGAACATCCTTTCATCGGTTTACCACTTCACTTTCTCACCTTCAGATTTCTTACAAACTCATTGTGTCATTTTATAATTTCACTTCCTCTACTTCACCCATTTGACTAATATAACTTATAGCTGAAATCCTAACAAATCAGGGCTCCCTTAATCCCACATGAACAGGTATAAGTAGGGCAGAACAGAATGGAATAAAACTTAAGAGTGAGAGATATTATAAAGAATGTTGCTCCATCAATAAAATAATATTTTCTTTTTCTATTCCTGTATTTTATTTTCTACTCTTCTCAATGCCCGCACCAGTCAAAGGAACAAATGAAGAAAAGCAAAACAAAGCAATGTAAAGAGGGGGAAAATAAGAGAACTGAAAGGCATATACATCCATTAGATCTTGTTGGAGTTTTCTAGCGACATCTTAGATGATTCCATCAAATCTAATCTTAATCTGAAAATGAAGATAGAGTACTCCATCTGATTAAGAACCCCATCGCCATCCACATCTCCTTCCCTCAACATGATTTGTAGCTTGTCATCTATCGATCCTTGCAACCTCAAATGGGAAGAGTTCCTCTCCAAACTATCGAATGTGATGAATCCCTTATCAAGGTCTATGAGCAACTAAAACCCATTTTAGAGATCCTCAATCAACCTTTACCTATGCAACTTCTTAGCAATTATGGGTAAGAAAGTGGAGACCTTAGAAATCAATGGCCTTTAATTATTATGAGAAGAAAAGGGATAAATCTCCTGCCACCTACTTAATCTCAAAACCATTAATAACCATTTTAGACTAGATTAAAGCTATAGTTGGAAATCTTAAACAATTCAATTTGGAAGTTGGATAAGATAATGAAAAGTCATTGGTGGTTAGTGGGTCAGTTGATGGTGGTTAGTGGGTCAGTTGATGGCTTATAAAAAACCAAAAAACTAAAGCTGAATGAAAGATGAAGAGTTCCCATTAACTTGAATGGCATTGGGGTTTGGTTGGGTATTCGTTTGTAACGGCCTTGGCCCTGGTTTTCCATTGTGATCTAGTAGCAATGACAAGATGTTGGAGAGTCCAATTACTTAAATGGTGATAGCCTCAGGTTGAGTATTACTATGTACGTACTCAGTTTAATATCAAATTTTGCAGTGGTCTAACAGAATCCTAATGTGAACGAGTTTTTACTACTTGCTAAAAAGTGAATTTCTTTGATGGCAGGTTTTTGTTTAATGAAATTGACACAAGTAGCTGTAGGGGTAAAATTGGGTTTTGAAAATATTTAACTGTATTAATATTTGTATTAGTATTCAAATAAATGTTAAAGGGAGATTACCGATATTAATAATTAATATACTATTTTAAAATCAACTAAAAATGAAATTGGTTTTTCTAGGTGTTAGATAAGTAGTTGAATACCAAAAAAAAAAGATAAGTAGTTATACCATTTGGGTCAAACAAGTGAGTCCAAGATACGAATCTGGATTTCCTACCCACAACACAACTCAACCCACACCTACTCACATAACATCGCAGCCACACATGGGGAACATCTCATCCTCTTGCATGTTATTATGCACGGGGAGATGTTCCCAATGCACGGAGGTAGTGTTTTGTGGGTATGTGTGGATAGGGTTGTTGTGGGTAGAAGATCCGGAGTCCCAAGATACCATTATTAAATACTAAAAATTTAGAAATAAATAAAAAATTAAAAATTTTTAGTCACATCTTTAATATTATATATTTGTCATATTAAACAAAAATATTTTTATTAATGATAAAGATAGAATAGAATGTTTAAAACTAATCCATAAATGAGACCATTTTCCTCAAGTGGTGGGTCAATGGTTCAACCATTTAGATCAATGGATTAACCCATGATGATGTCATAGTAAAATAATATTTTTCTGAAAATAGAAAATAATAAAAAATTATAGAAAATACATAAAATAGAAAAATGTAGACACATCTTTAACATTACATATTAATTCATATAAAAAAAAGATAAGTGTGATAAACAAGAAATACTTTTATTAATAATATAATGAAATAGAAGATTTAAAACCAAATAGGTCAATTGTCTAAGTCAAAAGGGTCAACCCATCCTGTTATAATTGAATAATAAAATTTAAAAAAATATAGATATACAAAAAATATTAGTAGAAAATTTGGCACATCTCTAATATTATATAGCTAGCCATCATACTAAAGAAAATAAGTGTGATAAATAAGAATTTCTTTATTGATGGCAGAAATGGAATACAAAAAGTAAAATTGTCTTGAAAAGGAAAATGTTTTCCATTCACATAATGGTTCAAGAATTCAATAGTCTAGATTAAACCATGATATCACAATTAAATATTAAAAAATTAAAAATAGACAGAAATACTAAAAGCTATGAAAAATAGGAAAAGTTTATATAAAGAGCCATCCTTGATATTATACACTCATCACATTATATAAAAGAGAATTGTTTTTATTAATAATGAAAATGGAGTAAAAATTTTAAATTTTACATAAAAATAGACCCATTTTTTGTGTATGTTAAATGACACAGTTCATGTATCATAGTTAAATAATAAAATTTTAAAAATAAATAAAAATATAAAAGATTATAGAATAAATTTAAAAATCTCAACATATATCTGATATATTATTATTATTATTATTATTATTATTATTATTATTATTATTATTATTATCTAAGCGTCACATGCAATGCACGTACTCATTTACTAGTTTATAAGAAAAACACGAATGCTCAACATAAATCCCAAGTTCTGGGTCTCATGGTCTTAAACCAATTTATTAAAAATCTAAATATTTATGGTTTGAAATTATACATAGCAGGGATCCCCATGGGGCAAGGGTCAGGGACCCCATAGGGAGTGCTGTCCTTGTCCCCCGCCCCATCTCCACCAATGGGGATGAAACTTTCCCCATCCCTACGGGGGTAAAATCATCCCCATCTCTACCACATTTAGGGTGGATCCCCACAAGGATCGAGGAAATGGAAAAATTTGTCATCCTTACTTAATCTGAATTGGTTTGATGTTCCAAAGAGGGCTTTAATATCTTTTAAGTTGTTGATGACTAGCTGAGAATTTCCTTCAATAACTGTACTTCTGTTGTTGAACTACGGAGCTAGTTTATGAGTTTTCAAAGCAGCCCAAGCTTTTGCCATGTTAATTGAGCAGGAGCCTAATGACGCCAAGCTCATTTTCTCTTATTGATGCATCAATGTTGATTTTTATATACTTTCATTTTGGGTTCTTCCATTTTACACATACTTGTTTTTTTATTGAATGTGCATGACCCCCATCATTTTGGGTAGTGAAGATATATTGCATGACAGCACTTATAGCTTTAGGGTCCAATCTCCATATGATCACCAAGCCTTCTATTACACAGGAACTGGAATCCATTTAACTTTCCTCCATAGCAAAGGTCATGCTACAAGCAATGAAAGCTAGGGGTATTAAAATTTGGTTACTGAAATGAAAACTAAAGCAAATAAGCAATTTTCGTTTGATTTATTTGATTCTTGGTTTGAAGGTGGCTTAGTTGGTAGGATCTCTAGCCATTGTAGAAAAGACCTGGGATCAAATTCCATTACCACTAGGATAGGGGCATGTGCTACCTCTTATTGTGTAGCCGCTTGAAGCAAAAAGAAAAACTATATATTATAAGTTTATATATAGTGATATATATTATTATACATATTAATATTAATATATTATTTATGAGCTTATAAATATCAATATAAGTGGGTCCAAACCGAACCAAAAACTAAACTAAACTATATTAAATTCAGTTCGATTATGACATCTAGTTCGGTTCAATCTGGTTCATAAAAATGGATAAATTGAAATGCTAGTTAGATTCTTAGTTCTAACCGAATTAAATTGAACCAACTAAATGAAAACCACTAGAAATTTGTAGTTAAAAATTTATTAAATAACTAGAAGAAATCATTAAATAATTAAAATTTTAAAATGTAATTAAATAATTAATAAAATAATAAAATAAAATTTTCGATAAAGTTGTTAAATAAGTAAACAATAGAATGATAAAATAATTAAATAATTAACAAAAATTATTAATTATTGTTGAAATAATTTAAAAACCATGATAAATGATTAAACATTTTTTTTATAAATGGTTGAGATGAAATGGAAGTAAAAATTTGAAAGGCCGCTAAAACTAATTGATGCGAACTCTCTCCCGCACACAAGAAACCCTTTCCCTCTCTATTATTCAGCTTTTCTCATTTGCACCAGAAACCTTCTTTTCCCCCCTCATTCCCTATTTGCTATTGAGCTTACCCTTCTAGTCGAACAATTGAACAAATAACTGGTATAGGTCTCTTCTTCTTCTTCTTCTTCTTCTTCTTCTTCTTCTTCTTCTTTCTCAAAGAACAAGACAGGTATGCAACCGAGTTCCTCTCCATACAAGCGAACTTCAGTTTTCCTTTTACCACTCTACTAATCTTCTTATTTGATGAATATTGCAGGGTGTACAGTTAGGGTTTGACTGATTTCATTACCTAATCGAATGCTGAACATACAATAGGTAAGGCTAAATCTAATAATGCTATGGAAACATTGTTGAACCCCACCCCACTATAATTGTCTAGCTGTTGACGAAAAAAATGTTTTTTTCTAAGTGATATGAAAGTGCTCGTTAGGGTATCAAGCTAGGTTTAAAGGTTGGTGTGGCTTGGGGGATACTTCTCACAACTTGAACCTAGAGAGATTCTCCGGTAACCTAACTTAGGTAAACAAGCTACATTCGTTCAATCCATAGTTTAGACCTCATCCACACCATTTATTTTGGGTTTGTATAAATTCTTCCATTTACACTTTAATTTTTCTTCTTCCCATAGAAACTTTTTTTGGGACTAGTAAGTGTGCATCTACTTTGCATGTGGCAATTTTAGACGATGATGATGATGGTAACATATGTTCCCAAATTTTTCAATAACTTTTTATATTTTTGTATATAAAAATAATTCTTATTTATCACACTTATTTTTGTTTAATAAAATGAATATATGATATTAGAGATGTAACCAAATGATATCTACAAAATTTATTCATTTTTGTAACTTTTTGTGTTTTTATCTTTTTTTTTTATTTTTATTATTTAATTATGTCATTAAGGGCTAACATATTTGACCTAAAAGGTTGAACTATTGGCCTACCACCAAACAGAAGAACAATTCCACTTTTTGGTTAGTTTTGAATTTTGTATTTCATTACCATCATCAATAAAACAATTCTATTTTTGTCACACTTTTTTATTTCTTTAATATGACAAATAAAATATTAGAGATGTGCCCTAATGGTTTTTTATAAAATTTTTGCTTTCTTTCATAATTTTTTTGTATTTTCCTTTTCTTTTTTATATCTTTATTATTTAATTATGATATTAATGACTGGCACATTTGTCCCAAAAGGTTAAATTTTTTACCCTACCAAATAAGAAAACACTTTAATTTTTGGGTCGTATTTATATTTTGTATTAGATTTCCATCATCTATAAAAACATTTTTTGTGTATTAACACTTATTTTTATTTAATATAATTAATATAACATATTAGTGAATTTCTATACTTTTTCATTTTTTGTGTTTTTATCTTTTTCTTTTAATTTTTTAGGGTAAATTGCTGAAATCTCCCCTCAAATTTGATAATTGCAACCACCTCCCTTGAATTTTCTAATAAAGGGGATCTACTTGCAACTATGTCAAAAAGTTAAGGGGAGGTGATTGCAATTATCAAACTTTAGTGGAGGTTTCAGCAGCAACTAGAAACTTGAGGGGAGGTTTCAGAAATTTACCCTAATTTTTATTATTTAATTTTGACATCAAGGATTGACAATTGACACATTAGACCCAAAAAGTTGAACTGTTAACTCAGCACCAAATAGGAAAACAATTTTCTTTTTGGGTTGGGTTTAAATTTTGTATTTCATTTTCAACATGCATTAATAAAAACAATTATTTTCTTATTATTTACCATACATATTTTTCATTAATATGATTAATATAATATTAGAGATGTGCGTATTTTTCTATATTTTTTTCATTTTAAAAGTTTTATTATTTAACTATAACATTATAGGTTGACCCATTTGATTTGGATAGTTGAATTACTTATCTACCACACTAGGATGTAAGAATGACGTCATTTTTAGCCTGGTTTTAAACATGGGTATAAAATGATAGAATTTATTACCAAGAAAAAATAACTTAAATATAAGATTTAATGAGAGAGAGATAATTAATACCTTAAATATAAGACTTAATGAAAGGGAATTTAATGTCGTAAAAAAAAATAGTTCAAATTACATTTTCTACCTCACAATTAGAGAGGGGCCAAATTAAAAGATAAGGACATATTAGTCAAGAACGGGATTCAATGAAAGATGAAGGAAATTAATATCTTAAATGTCAGACTTAATAAGAGGGAATTAAATAAGGTAAAAAGTAGTAGTTCAAATTATATTTTCTGCCCTCACAATTAGAGGAACCAAATTCAAATATAGGGATAGTTTAGTCAAACAAAGTTTCACTCTCTTATTCATTAGATAGATTTGGATATTCTCTTATTAATAGCTTTAGGAAACTTAAATAATCTCATTAAGAACTGAGGCACCACACAAATTGTTGACCTAAGAGAAGTAACTACCTTGCTAATTAAAGATTTATTTTTGTTTTTTGTTTCCAACATCTCAATTTTTTTTATTAATTCATTCTTCAAACTTTCTGAAAATGCCCTTGTTCACTCTCCTTGAATTTTCTAAAGCTCTAAAAGTAAAAACTTTGGAATTATTGAAGTGCGAGAGAGAGAGTTTTGAAGTGCCAAGCTTCCAATTTACAATTACAGAATTCCCATTTTTGTGAATTGGAATTTAAATTGATCTGGTTACTAAAGATTCATAGTCATAGGCCTAAGCTATGATACCTGGGTACCTCCGTAATACGTTGGATATTGTAAAATTTGTATCCCGTATTGTATCCAGCCATGCCCTTGTTGTAACATAAGGTTTAGGGTAAATATAGGATGTTGGAAAGATATGATACTAGAAGAGCATTGATTAATGAAAATTAGGGATGGCAATAGGGTAGGTTCGGGGAGAGTTTTGTAAATTCTAGACCATATTCATCTCCCTAAATCTCCCAAACTGTACCCGCCCCATAACTTGTAATGGCTTGGATTTTTAGAATCCAAACCTTCCTAGCATATGAAAATGTAAAATACTTCCTATTATTTAGGGATAGGGCAGGTTGGGTTTAAAACCCATATCTAATTTCCTATTATTTCTTTTTATATAAGCAATAAATAAGTAAAATAACATGAACAAGCATCAAAAATTCCAATTATTTGATTAAGACATATAAAAACACATAAACTATCAATTACACTTCACATAAAATTCAAAATATTATGAAATTCAACACATAATATATAAAGTTCATATGATTCCCAACAATATATATGCAGGTCAGGACTCAAAAGGGTTGGGTTTAGCCTAATACCATACCCTACCCATACCCGTACGGGTTGTAGAATCTCAAAATCCATCTCCACCCCAAAATCAATAATTCAAACAAAAAAAAAAAGAAAGAAAAAAACACCCCATTCAGGCGTGCACCCACTAGGTAGTGTAGAAATTTCCAAAAAAGTCATGAAGTTTAATGAAAGCCACTTGATTGGTTACCAGTTACCACTTTTATAATACCGGTTGATTAGTTGCAAGCTTTCCCAGTTTATGCCATTTTGGATCCTTGCATGATTAGGCTAAATTTGGGAGGGCTTAAAAATAAGTACTATTCAAATAAGCATTTATTTTAGGCCGGGACCACACCAATAAGCACTTATTTGCATTTAGGAAATAAGCCCAAAATAAGTGCTTATTAAGCACTTATTTGAGAAGCCCAAATTTTGGGCTTATTTTTAAGTGCTTATTTCCTTTCTAGCCTATCATGGCCCACCATATCATTTTAAAATACCTATACTACCCCTGTTTAAAATAAGTGATTTTTCACCACACTCATAAGTGCTTATTGGAATAAGCACTTATTTTTTGAATAAGCACTCCCAAACTTGGCCTTAATTTCATTGGCTCATATTATAAGTATGATTCAATGAATAAAAACAATCCCTTACTTAGATTAAGCCTCTCTTTCTGCTAAAAACTTCTCTATTTTCCCTTGTTTTCTATTCTCCTTGAATGATTAAATTTCCCATGAATCTTAAATGTTTCTCATTTTTATGTTTTTAGTCATGCATCATGTAGTGATAAATGTTATAATTGTGTTAAACATCATATAGCTAGCAATTAGGCATGTAGGCTGGTAAACCATTTTTGGCATGGTTTTCAAAACTGGACCGGACCGGACGGCTGGACCAGAAAACTGGGAATTGGTCAGGTGATCGGTTCTGTTTTTCCCCAAAATTGAAATTTTGCCAAAAAACGTTGATTTGGTTAGCAAATCGCTGACCCGGGCGATTGAACCATTCGAACCGTTCAACGATTTTAACCTCTTTTTTTGTTAGAATGGGCCATTCATTCGGTTCAAATGGTCGAATTGTTTGACCCAGGAATCAAACCCTTGACCGGTTTGTTGTTCGGATCGATTTTAAAAACCTTGATTTTTGGAGTCCTATGAGAAGAGTAGTCCCTCCCTTAGGCTATGTTTGATTTGAAGGGAAAAGTAGGGAAAGGAAAGGAAAGGAAAGGGAAACCTTTACAAATCTTGTATAGGTTTCTTGCATTTCCCTTCCTTTCCCCATTCTTTCCTTCAAACCAAACGTATCGTAAGTTCTCTTAATTGAGGTGTTCAAGTGACATGAATGAGGAACCCTCTAATTTTCATACTTTTTAAGCTTTAGCTTAACTTTCTTACTTTTCAAGGAACGTAAAAATGAATAGAGGTGTAAAGTGGGTCGTGTCGGGCCGGCACGGCACGGCCCGTGGGCGGCCCACGCAAAGTGCAAGCTGTGCCGTATTGGCCTGCGGGCTGTCACGGGCCGTGCCGCCCTCCTTGGTGAAAAATTTGGGGGTCGGCCCGACACGGCCCATGCGGGCCTGTGCCGTGTCGCGGGCCGGGCTGGTCCGTGGGCCTAGCCTTGGGCCAGGTTGGGCCAAAGCTATTTATTTAAAAAAATGACAAAAAACTTAAAATTTTAATTTTATATGAATTTTGTGTATAAAATTGCTAATATATATGCAATAATTAAATAAATTAGTGTAATAAAATTAAAAACATTTATTTTATTAATATATTATATACTATATATTATTATTTAATTATAATTTATATAATACTATATAACTATATATAAAATATATACATGGGCCGTGCTGGACCGGGTTGCGGGCTGGGCCATGCCAGCCCGCGAGCCGTGGGCGGCATGGCCCGCTCAGTCATGCTGGCCCGTGGACATAAAACCCAAGGCCCAGCACGGCCCATATGGTCATGCCGGGCCAGGGACAGCCCGAGGACTGTCGTACCAGGCCATGCTGGGCCAGTCCAAGTTCGTGCTGAGTCGTGCTGGGCCACGGTAGAGACCGGTAGTATGGAGTCATTCAGTTGTTTTCTAGACCAAAATTTCTCCTCTTGAGACTAAAATGTTTTCCAAAATTTCCCTTTCTAATGTCCTCTTCCTCCACTTTTTATCCTTTTTCTTCCTTTTTTAATAATATTTTGCTTAACAATAAGCCATGGACCCCCCTCCCGTCCGGTCAGATTGCTACAGCATGAGATTGTTCCCCTTGCAAAAGTAAATAGATAACTTGATGTAGATTTTTTAAGAAAAATAAAAAAAACCTTAAAGAAACCCTAGAGATATCTAAAAATCCATTTCATTGTTGTTTAATGCCTTTGGTTAGGATTGGCAAGAATCCTACTAACAACACCAACAACATGCTTCCATTACTTATCTTTGTAATATGGGTTTTGATAAAGAGGACTAAAATTGCCATTGCAAATTTGCAATGCAAGTAAATATTTACTAGTCTAGATTTAAGAAAAAAAATCCATTGTTCCTCTATTAATATAATGTGTCGTGTATAGTTTTGATTATAGAGTAAAACTGAGTTTTTTCTTTCTTTTTTCTAATAAATAAGGACTGATATTGAAACTTGGCATTTTATAAATCTGAAGTCTGATGTTTGAAAAGTCAAAAAACTATTATTCGGGTCTAAAATTTGAAAAGAAGTAAAGATGATTTTCTGCTTTTTAAAGGCTCTGAAAAGATAAGATCATTTGCCTTGGAGCAATTCTCCAATATCTGAAATTGGGATGTTTACTAGTTTACCCTTCGAAATAGATTGATTGATAATATTATAAATAATAAAAGCAATATTAAAAATAATATTAAATAAAATAGTATTCCGTTAATAAACAAATATAATGATTTTTTGAAAGAAAAAATTCTTTATTGTTTAATTAATAATGATGATAATAAAAAATAAAAAAATTAATTATTATTAATAAACATATTATTAAATATTCTTATTACTATATAAATAATAATACTAAATATTATTTACTTAAATTAAAATGATACCATTTATTATTTTATAACACAGATATTATTATTACTATTGTTATTTATTTAAATAACGAAGTAATAATATTTATTAATTAATAATAAATATCTATTACAATATCAATTTATTCTTATTAAATCATATTAAATAAATTATTTAATACTTATAATAATATTATTATTTATTAAAATAAAAATAATATTATTTATTATTTAAAAAATAAAAAATATTGAATAATAATGTTTATCATCATCATCATCATTATTATTAAATAGATGAAGTAATGAGGGCATTAACGCCATTTTATCATGTTTGAAATGCATCTGATTTTGATCAAACTTGAAACTAGGTCTTACGATTTTAAATTTGAATTTGTGTTTCAAATCTTCTAATCAGAACTAAATCCAAATGCTGGTGGGGGTCTAAAAACCAAATATTTTCAGACCCCGGACGTCTTAAAAGTGTTATCAAATGCCTCCTTAGGTTCATATTTCTAAACCTCGTATTTGTGCAGCACATATTTGTTTTTGCACCATTCCTGGGAATATGAAACAGGGCCAGGGGCGGAGCATGGTCCCAACCCTAGGACCAGGTGATGAATGTAGCTGTAGTTGATATTCTTTTCTTTGTGGGAAAGAACTAATAATATTTATGCAATCTTATTTCTTCTACATCACAAAAAATATGTCTTTTTCATGTGTTTGTTTTAGGCATTTCCAGGTCCTAAATACAAATAGTGAAAAGGGGGTTAACTCCTCACCCAACTCTCTTCTCTCAATCAATTTCTCTATTCTACCTAATCTCGTCCACTTGTATTTTATTTTGTTCTTTATTGATGGATATAGACAAGCCTAAGCTTATCTAAGCTTATCCAAGAGGCTGTTTTCTTTTTTTTTATCAAATCTGAGAGGCTGTTTGCTTTTTGGAAAGCTTTTTTGTTTGCTAGGGAGGAAGGACTAAAGAATTTAAGAATTGAATCCGATTCTCTTGCTTCTCTTTTGGCTTTAAATGGTCAGGATTTGGCTGTTCCTTGGGTCCTTCAATAGATAAGATTAGGATATTATGTGATTATTTTGAAGATTTAATAGATAAGATTAGGATATTATGTGATTATTTTGAAGATTTAATAGATAAGATTAGGATATTATATGATTATTTTGAAGATTTAATAGATAAGATTAGGATGTTATGTGATTATTTTGACAAGGTCTTCGTACATATTGATAGGAATATGAATAGAGCTACACATTCTGTGGAGTAGAAGGCAAAACACTCTTTATCTTGTTTTGTTTGGAGATCTTTTCCTCCTGATTGGTTGGTGAACGTTTTGGGTTCTCCTGCTGCTTAATGCTATTTTACTTATCAAATAAAAAAATAATAATAATAAGAGACAAGAAGAAGAAGAAGAATTATCCAAGAGACAAGAGCTTTTCTTTTTTGGACAAATTTTCAGGCATCACTGCACGAGGAGAAAAGCTTGGTTGTTTGGGGAAAAACAGCCAAGCCTAGTTGAAAATATTTTTTAGGGAGTTTTTTAAATAGAGTGGAATATACCTTCTAGCCACAAAAGACTTTTTTACTCTTCATCATTCTTCAAATTTTAAAAGAGAACCAGAGACCCAGACTTCCCTCTCTCTAATTGGGCCATGAAAATCTCTGTAACTTTAACAGTGGAATATTACTTATCAAAGAATACAAAAAAATGAACTAAACTCAAAAACTAGATGATTTTATATCAATTTAGTATAGGTTTTGAGACACCCTCCTTGCTTGAATCCTATACTTGCAAAATAACTGTGGAGTGAGCAGAGTCCATCAGGAGTTCTAAAATATGGTGATCAGTGAAATAAACAAATGCCATCAGAAAGGTTACTATTACATATTAACCAAGCACCAAAAGAACAGTAATGTTTTAGAACCTGAGTGGCAGATTACATGGTCTAACTGCTACATATTTGAAGTAATTAAATTCTTCTTCGGTAGGAGCTCAGGTGTCTTTAGATTCATGCTTGCAAAGTGATATCAGGATGTTTAGAACACTTTGAAGCATTGGGCATCACTTAATGAAATGAAAAACCTTGAAAACTACAAAAGCTTAAAGTAATAGATCAGACACTGAAAAATAACTGTCTATTATTCACAAAGGATAAAATAGGATTTTTAGAATATTAACAGGTTCATAAAGGGCAAAAAAATGTGGAAAATGGGGATGTTTAATTTTATTTGAAAACCCCATAATATATTTGAGTCAATTTATGAAAACTCAAGATTTATAGGTTGAAAACCCCATAATATGTTTTTTTAAGGGGTATTCTTCCATGTGTCTGTAATAAGGTAAGCACTTTAGCTTGCTTGTAAAAGGAGATAGAGAAAAAGGATAGTTGTTTGATTGTTTCTGAGCTTCTGAAAATTATATATATATATATAGCATGAGCTGCATGACCATACGGATTGATAGAGTGATAGATGCGGGATCCAATATTGCAATGATATAGTATTCCAGATGTGTGATATCCGATGTGTTATAAAGGTTATATCTATTTATTTATCTATCTACCTACCTACCTATCTATCTATCTATCTATAGTAAGACCATTTGCATCACCATGTCTCTCCTTGCTCCATTGAGTTCAGCTTTGGTCGGGAGAAAACCATGCTCACATTGTTCCAACAGCCTCTTATAACCTTGCATTGGGAATATCTACCCATGAAATAAAGCACATAAGTGCGGAGATATTCCCAATGTAAGGCTGTAAAGATTGTTTGAACAGGCTTTGCCTCGACCAAAGCCAGACTCTGCTCCATTACCCCTACCCCGCATTCTCCTTCACTCTTTCTTCTCGCCCCTCCACACCATTCCTATTAAGCCATATCTCCATTCCCATCCCAACTACCTAAAAATATTCCTAGAATCTCTCTCCTAAGGTATCTCCTCTAAGCCATTAGGAATGTATCATGTTACTCCACTCCCCAATCAATTCCTAAAATCTCTCCCCTCAATCTATATCCACTCTCTCTCATTTAATATATTCATATTAATTAATAAATAGTTAAATACAAGTAATATTTAATCCAACCCATATTCAACGAATATTAAATAATGTTATTATCAAAAATTAATAAATATTGTTATTAATTAACTCATCAAGACTTTTTAAAGTATTTTGGGTAAATACTTTTGTAGTCATGTTAATTAGTAACATTTTATAGAAATTGAAAACTCTTTAACTATTTTCTATAAAATTAAGAATTATATTTAACAATTATCAAAAAGTATAAAATTTTAGTTATTGCTATTATTATAGTTAATAACCAAATGCGGATGGGGGAGTAAAATATTGTAATGTTGGAAAATAAAACTATTAATTAATTTATGTTAGAAAATAAAAGATAAATTAGTGTAACTTTGTTAGTAAACTACCTAATAAAAATAAATATTTAATAACAATTTAAAATAATTTTTAATAAATCTCCATAATTACACAAATTTAATATTTTTTTTGTAAAACTACATTTTTGTAAAATAACATTTTGAAATTAAAAGATAAAAAAATTTTGAAAGTTATTTAAAATGTATTAAACAGTTATGGAAAATTATTGGAATATTTTGGAAATTTTAGAAAAATTTATTGCATTTGATAGATTTTGAAAAACTGTTAAAAAATTATGTAATTTTCATTGTAAATTATTGAAAAATATTGAAGATAAATGAGTATGGGAACGAGAAAATTGTAATTTGAACCAATAATTACACAAATTATTTAAGATAAATTATTGTAATATTGAAAAAAGAAAATTATTGATTAGTTTATATTAAAAAATATTAGATAAAGTAGTGTAATTTTATAAGTAAACCATTTAAAAAAGAAAATAAATTATTTAGTAACAATTTAAAAACAAATTTGAATAAATTTTCAAAATTACACAAATGTAATAATTTAGTATACTTTTAAAAATTTACCATGTTGCTAATAATTAGTATATCATTTTGATCAATTTTGTCATCAAATTGAATATTGGGTTGATGGGGAGTGAGTGTCTTACCTTGAACCTGCCCAACACTAGGGACTGGGCAGGGAAAATTTGAGGATTTCCCATCCTTGATGAGGAGCGGGTGCCATGCCCTAAACTTGCCTAACACCGAGGATGAAACAAAAAAATTTGAGGATTCCCCGTTCCTAACAGGGAGTGGGTGCTTTGCCCTGAACCCGCTTGACACTACGAATGGGGCAGGGATGGGGTAGTGTCTTGACTATGAGGTGGGGATAGGGATGGAGTGCCCTACCCCAAATTTGCCCCATTGCCATTCGTATATACTTGTTAATTATTAGTGAAATTAATAAAAATGTTAGCTTTTGAAATTATTTTCCTTTATTTAAAGTTGATTAAAATTTCATTTAAAAATAATGAAAATAATAACAATTATTAAAATTACTACAACTTATTAATAAATTTAAATTTATTAAAAGAATTTATTCATATTAAATTAACAATACAATAAATGAAAATTACAATTATTAAAATTTTAAATATTAACAATAACTTTGAATATTTTTACTTAATTAACAACAATTTTTATTATTAATTTATCAATTAATTAATAGTAAATAAAATTTTCAATCTTTCAGATTTTTCCGTGCATCGCACGGGTCCCTGTTAGTATAAATAGAAAACCCTTGGTTTATAGTTTTATTTTAATTTTCAATTTTTATGCCTGTATTAAGTAAGGGCTAAGGACCCTGTGCGAGTTGAATATTAAGCCAATAATCAAGTAAAGCTGCATAATTTTGTGGCATCAAATTCAAAGTCCAAACCCCTCTTTTATGTTCAATTTCTAAGATGAAGGGTCCCCAATTATGCATTGCATCCAAATACCAGTAGATTCTTTGCTGGAACCTTTGCTTGTTCTATTACAGCCTGTTTGTTCTTTGGAGCCTTTGTGCTCTTAGAGCCTCCTTGCTGTTTGGAAACCTTGTGGAATGACAGCATTTCATCGAATCATCAGTGGATTCACTTCAAGTTGTTGCAAGAAAATAGAAATGAATTCACATCTTGAAATCCATGTGAAATCCTGCAATGACCTCATTCCAGCATAATATTAAAAATTGCGGGTAGAATGGCAATGGGATTAATGTAATGGTCGAGCATCTGTTGATGTGTGGTGCACAACTATCTTGGGCAATTCAATCATCTTGAAGAACCTCTCTTGTACAAAGCAGTTCAATTTAGGAAACACTTTTGATTACTGCTGCTGAGACTTTCTCTGCTAGAGAATTCATTCTAGAAATGGTTCTACAAGGTCTAAATCATATCTAGCTCAGCGGGATCTCCTGGGTGGTTACTAACTACTTTGGGCTAATATGGCATAATTTCTGCAAACGCTTTTGCTGCTATTTTCCAATCCAACAACATAAACAGCGGTTTGTGATGTTAGGAAAAATGTTTTTGAGCATAAGAACTGAAATCAAAGAAATGTATGTACCACATCTGTACTTCCAAAGTGTTTTTGAGAGAATGAGAGTTACAACAAAGGCCTGTATGAAGTAACTGTGGGCAACAAAAAGCAAAAAGTGGACTGGAAATTAATGATGCATTTACAAAAGCATTTTTAATGCTTATTTTATTCTTAAAACAGCGTGAACAACTAACTAAACTAACTAGATGTTTGGCAACTAATATCTTATTCCATAGTTTTTCCCTTTCAAAGCAGGAAAAACAAAACCGCCCTAAAAATTTTCCTACTTTTGTAAAACAAGAACACAGTAGACCATTGGTAGTCCAGAACACAAACTCAAGTTTTCCTTGGAAAAGGCTGTGCATAACCATTTCTGTCAAACAGAAGATTCTTTGAAAGAGTTTGGTGTGATCTCAGGCCTCGTGCATTTTGATCCAACCTAAGCTACAGAAGATATATCACATATTACAGCAAGTGTCATCACCAGATGTTGGTTCTGGCTACTGAGTTTTGGAAGGAGTGGACCCGATACAGAACTAATCTTCAGCATCTCTTGCACAGGTTGGATGCTGCCCTGCTGTCGAATTGAATCCTCTTTCTCCTGCTTGCTAGGCTGAGATTTTACCATTGCATATGGATCACAAATTGCAGCTTAGGCTCAGTTTGGAAGGAGTACAAATGCAAATTTGTAGAGAGCAAATACATACAAAATAATACAAAATATAAGGTTTTACACCCTACAAATTTGCATTTGTAATCCTTCCAAACTGAGCCTTAGGTGTAAAATTTTCAATAACAAGGGAATTTGTTAAGAAGTTCAAGCATACTCTTGAACTTGAAAATACTCTAGTTTAGCCCCACTGCCCCAGCAATGGAGGATTTGCTAGTCAGCTTGTTTAGTCACTTAAGCAAACTTCTCTAAATGACCTTCATATCTTCCACATGGTAATTTAGTTTGAGGCTCAATGGGAGTTTCCATGTTCTTCACCTCAGCCTCTGTTCATGGAAAAAGATTTCAGCCTAAAATTCCACCCCATTTGCTCAAAATAAAGCCTTTTTATAAGCAACTTTTATATTAAAGATATTGTAAACTTAGATGGTTATAATTGATTAGAATCGGAGTATATCTAATACAAGATTAGAAATCAAAAAGATATATCATATAATATAAGGTTGGGTATAGGCTGACACTGATCTGGACTGCAGGGGCTGCACACATGGCCTATTAGAAAGGGCAGCCCAGTGCATGAGGCTCCCGCCAATGCAGGGCCTGGGGAGGGACAGATGTACGCAACCTTATCCCTGCACAAACAGAGAGTTTGTTTCCAAGATTTCAACCCTGGTCACCCAGGTCGCAATGGAGCAACCAACCATTGCCTATAATGAGGCAGAAATAGGTCACATATGTTTACTGTATACACAGTATATTAGATATTAAATCTTTCAGCCTCATTGAATTTGGTAAGTTAATTCTAAGAAACATAAAGCATCTACTCTTATTCTCTACAAAGTTTTTAACCAAAAATAAAAGAAAAATACATCCATAATTCATCCAAGAGAACTTAACATACAACACACCCTGACAAATATATAGATACACAAAATACATTACATTTGGTGATTCACATGAAAATTGGAGCAACAATAGAGCATCCGTTTAATCATACTAGTGATAACATATAGCTGAAAAAAAAAAAAAAAAAAAAAAACAAGTTAAAAATCAAAAGGGTTGACTATACCGTAGTAGATGATGATCAAAGCTATTAAATGGTGGGGCAAAAGCAGAATATAAACTAATCAGCCTTGTTGTGAGCCACTTCTCCCTCTTCATCCATGAGAACATGGTCGAGAGACACCATTGAACAGAACCTAACGACCTTGTGAGACCCATTTACAGGTCCTTGTAAGTTGGGCACTTTCTTCGAACTGCACTTAATAATTTCTAATTTCACAAGCACAAGCTGGGAAATGCCGGGTAGGGTTGCAGCAGAACTGAACTAATTAGCCTGCCTGTGAGCCACTTCTCCCTCTTCATCCATGAGAACATTGTTGAGGGACACAGTGGAACAGAAGCTAATGACCTTGTGAAACCGATTTACAGGCCCTGGCAAGTCGGGAACTTTCCTCCAACTGCATTTACCAGAACCATTTCTAATTTCACAAACACAAGCTGGGTATGTCTTGTGATGCTGTTCATTGTAGACGTAGATGAGATTTCCCAATCCCACACATTTCAAGCTCGCAAACTTGTCATCCTCCTCACCGTCGAATAAGCAACAGAGAAGGTCCTGAGGCATGATGGCGATCTCGCTGAACTCCATTGTCCCGTCGTCGACCCTCCACAGATTAAAGGATGGCCCACGAGGTGTGTTGCATAGACCGGCCAGAATAAGCTGGTCTCCGCAAGCCAGCAGGAAAGAGAAGAGGATCCCCGGAGGCCGAAGAGTCTGGACTTCGCTCCAGAAGTGAAGGCTAAGATCGAAGGCAGATACGAAACAGGAGAATATGCCGAACACGAAGAATTTGCCCCTGAACAAGGCCGATGACAGCCACTGCGACGAATTGCCGGAACTGAAATTGGCGGGTAACGGCGAACAGAGCTCCCACGAGTCCAACCTCGGATCGTAGATCTCAACAGCCAGTCTATCCTCGATATCGACCAAGCCTCCGATGAACCTAACACCACCGACGACGATGAACCGCGACAAACCCGAGCCATCGTCGAAAACGCCGATGAGGGGATTGCACCTAGAAAACCTAAGCGGCGGCGTCTCGCGCCAGATGCCCCTGAGAATAGGCGCGTAGCTGAACCTAGAGCTGGTGGAGAAGAAGAAACCGCCGGAGCCAAAGAAGAATTCCTCCTGGCAAGGCCTGGGGAAGAGAGTAGTGGGCAAGCAGATCCACTCATTGGCCTCAGGATCGAATGCGAAAGCCTGGTTGTTCTTGATGAAGATGTTGTTCTGCCCGTAAAGGAAGAACCAGGGCTTCTTCGCGGCGGAGACCCGTGAAGAGAAGGAAGGGCGTGTGACGACGGAGCGCCAGAACTTGCAAACAGCGCCAGCCCTGACGATCGACCGGATGGGGAGGTAGGAGAGAATGAGTTCTGTGAGGTCAGAACCCAGGCATTCCCAATTGGATGAAATGGATCGGGGATCAGGTTCAGCCATGGTTGGGGATTAGGGAAAGCAAAGGAATCAGAAGGAATCCATCGAGGGTACGGTACCAACGTTTTCGTTTCAGCAATTCGGTTCAACCCAGTAGAAGATCGGCCAAACGGAATCAAATCAGTTGCCGTTTGGGAGAGGATGGAATGGAAAGAGGGTGGTGGGAGTTGAAGACTTGCAGGGTCGAGGTCGGTACTTGAGCTGGGGCTTGACTGAGAAATTTGTGGAATTCTTGTGGAAGCTATTCGCTGGGTTGAAAGTTTGATTTCATCCCACTTTTCCTTTTACTTGCGATCTCGTTGACGCGCTTGGACGGCCTTCTGCCTTTCTCCGCTCACGGCTCAAACAGAACAGTCAAACTGATATAGTATGGCTAAGAGACATGAATCCTTTTGTGATAGGCACATCTTGTTTCGGTTGCAAGTTGCAACCGTTGGATCTGATTGAATTGGGGCTCTACTCTTAAGTGGGCTCCACCAATGTTTCACAGATTACGACCACGACCATTGATGTGTGTGTGTGTTGAATGAGAAGAATGAATAAGATCAGATGGCCTGAAGCAGCAATTAACCATTGGGTGGGTCCCATTCATTCCTCCTTCCGTTCTCAATCGAGTTGAAATTTTCTGCCCATAAAACATGTTCCAACCCTCTACCAACTTTGGCCTAACACCGCACGTCTATCTCAAGATTGCAACCCATCATAGAATGTTCGAGATGTCCGGTGTAAGATCACGTTGGTAGAGGTTTGAAACGTGTTGTGTTGGCAACGTAAAGAATACTTATCAAAATTGTTCACGTGAAAGGGATCTTATAAATCTAGTAGTATTTGTATATATTATTAAATAGGTTGATCATTTATCCTAATAATATTTTTTTGGTAGAAAGTACTAAATATCATAGAGTAGTTGCTTGTCGCAATTATCAATAAATAAGCATGTGCTTATTTTTAGAATAACAATAACAATAATAATAATAACAACAATAACAATAATAATAATAACAATAAGGTAAAATTGTAGAATAATATTCTTAATTTAGGTAGTTTTAATTTGATCCTTGAATTTTAAAACATATCAATTTAATACAAACTTTTAAGTACCTACCATTAATCAATCGTCAGTTATGTATATTATATATAATATCATGTGTGATTTAAATATGTATAAAATGGTAAGGTTGCCCTCTATAATATTTTTTAGACCATTTTGTCCTTGTGTTTTTTAAACATTAAAAGTTAGGGTTCTTTCCTCTTCAACAAATAGAGCTAGGTTGAACGGGAATAAACAAAAAAAACTAGGAGAAAAGAAACTAGAGGGGAAGAAGGAAGATTGTTTTTATTTCTTTTATTTTTTTATTGTTTATTTTTTAATTTGTTTGGTTGAAAATCGGGGTTTCAAAGTTTGTAGTTGTTGGATTCCAACTTGGTGTAAGTTCTTTGAATCTAGCTCTTCTTGCTAAGGTTTATTCTCGAGTTGAGCTTTAGTTTTAAGAGTATAGGAGTTTGTGGATTTCACTTGTTTAATTGTCTGGAGACTTGGTGTAGTTTGGATTTTGTAATTTAGGGCTTGATCAAAGGTGTTTTGGTTTGTTTTCGCTAGGGGTTGATGATTTTATTGTTTCTGTTTATAAGTGTAGTGTAAATGATCTCAGTTTCAGTGTGGGTTTTGTTAGACAGTGTATGCCCTTAATCCCACTCAGATTGATGTACATAAACATTTATCAGTAAATAAATAAAGTATATTATTGTTTATATTTAAATCGGTGTGTTTTTGTGAACTACTTAAATTTGACACTTATGAGACTCATGTTAGTTTAGCATGTTCCCAGCCATTAGATAGACTCGGGGAGTTTGTTTTGACAAGGCTAACACTGGTGTGCTATCAAATTAGTGGAGCAGCTTGTCTCAACTACTAGGATTAGACCCTAAGCACAGCCAATGGGTGTTTGGAAGAAACATTGAACCTGGACCAATTTCTAAATATGCCCTAGACTTTGTAAATAGATGGGAAAAATTGGAAAGTTGCACTTAACCCCAAACTTGATTGTGAAACTACACTAGTTTTTCGACTAAACTATCTTTGATATGTCAACCAATGAGATCCATCAAGGGTCATATATCTAAGTATGTTAGGGCAGTTTAGGAAATTACCTGAGTGGGTGATCATAGTGATAGGATCAGATCCTTTGTCAACAAAATGAATATCTGGGTTTACACTCTCTCTAATGGAAACCTAAAATTCTGATAATGGGTTTTGACTATATTTGAAATCTGATTTGCAAAAATGTACTTATATGTTATATTACTATTTTGTGAAAATGTTTACAAAATGTTTTAATCCCATAATCTATCCAAACAGAGAGTGTAACACTGTATTTTGCAGTCAGGGAAGAGGTCATGAGTAGTGTTTTAATGATTATGAGCCAAGAGGTTAGGTGTAACAGACCATTATAGGGTTGATTACCTGATGGGATTTATCTTATATAAGCCCATTATATTTGGGTCTTCATAGGGTGGCTGAATCTAAGGATCATTTCTATGTAAATATTGAGCCAAAACTGAGCCCAAGCTAATTGGGTCAGGGCTCATTGTCCTTGAGTAGTAAATTTGGCCTAATCTCTTCTAGAGGTGGGGCCAAACCCTTATGGATTTGTATGAGACCTTTATGGGTCTCATGCCATACAATATTCAGGCCCAAAGTGACCATTCAACACCTTGGGACGTGAACCATTAAAGAAAATGGACCTAAGGCCCATCACTAATATGATTATTTAAGAGGTCAAATGACAACTTAAGTTGTCATGTGATTTGGGTTGAAAATGGGCACGGCTCTAGGTATATAGCACTCATTCTCTTAAGAAGATAATGTTTATCAATTAAAGATAAAGTCCTAAATTTGGATCAGCTCCTAATTTCCGTTGGTTATCTATTGTGTTTTTGCAAGAAAAATATTAGAGAATATCGGGTTCACACACTTGCATCAATCCAAGCAAGTTGAGAACCGATTTTGCTAAAATTTGTTTAATCGACTTCACATACACTCTGCGCCATCTTCACATTTTGGGACTGGTATTAGGTGTGAAGTAACACTCTAGGAGCTGCATATTATGGTCTTCATATCAGGTATAATCAGTTTTAATTTGGGTTTTAAATATGGTCCGATTCAGTGCAAGATCAATCTCGAAAATTTAGATTTCAAAATTACTGAGAATCAGTTCCTAGGTTGGGTTAGGATTTTTTTTTTAAATTTGGCCAACCACTAAACCTTGTTCTACCATGTCTAATCTGATTTCTAACCCTTCTATCAGGTTTTTGATGTTTGGGTCAAAGATCGAATTTTCATGTTTTGGTTTTGTGGGAGAGGTCTTGTTTAATAACTTGGTTTTGTTTTTTAATATGAAGTGATGTTTTTTTCACTAGTTTCAGCTAAGTTTTTGAGGTTTTTGGATTAGTATTTGTCTATGGTTTTGATTAAACTAGTCTTGTAAAAATGGAAGTAGTGTTTTATGTTTTTGTAATTTTTTGAGGCTCAATTTTGATGCTTGTGATTTAGACTGAAGTGTGTGATCGGTAATCTAGGTTCTACATTTGATCAAAGAAGTTCGACTTTTTTCTCATCCTTAGGAAGGGGACAACTTTTTGTATGATGATATTATGTGGTTCTATCAATCGGAGGATTCATAATTCATATAAAGTCTTGTATTTGCTGGCTAGAGATTGTTCTATATGTGGATTGTCGGTGTTTTAGAATGTTTAGAGTCAAAGCTTGCTACTCAACTTTAGTTCTCTTCTTTCTTATCCGCTATTCAGTTCTTTTGAACACTATTCGATTAGACTCAAGAGTTCTACACTTCGATTGGTGGAATTCAAGCTTCAAAATTTCGATACATATCAAACCGTATCGACCAATATGTATCGTATCGGGAGCCTTCCGATACGCCCCTACAAGGGGTGTTTCAGGGTTTAACCTAGTTCAATGGGTAAAAGGGCCTTTAGAATGACCCCTCTGAACCAAGTTCACAAAGGAAAAAAAGAGGAGCAAGGGCTGATACAGCCCGATACACCTTTACCAACATATCGGGTTGTATCGATATTTTGAACCTTATGGTGGAAAATGAGAACCATGAGGTTTGATGTACTGGATGTGAGGGTAACGAACCTACTAGGTTAAGTGAGACCTATGGTATTGTGGCCTTTGTTACCTAACTATTGTTCTCTTTGTATCTTGTGGGCTAAATACGCAATTCATGTCATTTAAGATATACTTCCTAACTATGGTGTAAATTGAAGTTTGTGCTTTTACTTTCATGAAGATGGTGTCATGACTACCATCAGGACCTCCAACTCCCATTGGTGGTGCCTAGTTTATCGCATCTTCAATGCTATGTTCAAATTCTGGCATTCTAGGAGCTCAAGGGAGTCTAGTCCCTTCACAGACAACATTTCCCTCTCTTGTCTCACCAATCACTCAGTAATTGGTTCACCTTTTTTTTATAAAGGGTTGCAACAATTGGTTCGTTAATTCAATTTGTCATAATATTCTTTCCTTTGCTTTGTATTTTCCTATGTCTGGTGATTTTTCTCTCCATCATTCCAGTCATAACACATGTTCATTAAACCAATGGGATTATAGGATACAAATTATCATAAAGCAAACTCAGTCTGGAGTCTAGACATACCCTCTTTACCGTATTCTTGTTAACAGGTGTCTGAATCTGCAACCGCTTTGTTTGAATAAATACAATTGGTAAGGAGATACGTTGGCTCTAGCTTCACTGTTGACTTTAGAATGCACAAAACAATCATCCAGTTCAGATTTGCTAGAAGCAGTCTAGCACAACTGCTTCTTTATTCACATTTGGGAATACCAATGGTGTCGGTAAAAAGTTTTCCAACAATATTTTCTTTTTCTGGCATCATCTTCTGTGTATTAGAACCAATGCAAAAAAAATGGTTAATAAAAAATTAGATGACATCCAAAGGGTATTTGTGTCCTTTTACATGCCACTTAACAGTTGGCTAATGGTAGGTACTAAATTGACATGTTTTAAAGTTTGGGGACCAAAGTGAGACTATGCCCAAAATATAGGATAATAATATGCAATTTTCAATAATAATAATAATAATAATAATAATAATAATAATTTATTTCTATATAGGTCATCAAATTAGGGTAATTTATACTCTCTTTAATATAGGTCAATGGCAAATACCTCCTTGAATTTTTACGTTGGGAAAAAGATCTACTAATTGTTAAGTCAACTGACAGAAGGCGTTAAATTACTAAAATGTCCTCTTCGTAATTCAAGAGGTGTCAAATGAAAATTTTAAAACGATGAAAATGGGCAAAGTCATTCCCCCTTTTGTCTATTTTTCAACCATTTTCTAAATTTTTCCTGAACCCAAATCTACACAAATATATTGTTGGAGAACTATTTGATGAGAACCCTACATTGTTCTTTATCAAAAGTTGTTGCCACTATCTCATTGATGAAGAGTTGTTTGGTATGTCATCATTAGATATAGAATAATCTCCGCCGATACCAAAAAAAAAATCATTAGTGTATCGATCTTTTACATTATCATTGAAGAAGAAGGTAATTTTATCGTTATCGTTTGAGAAGAAGAATCTGTGTACATGTATGACACACTAGTTATTTTAACCATATGATGAGAACCAATATTTTCACGAATTGTTGGATTATCAAAGTATACGTAAAAAGGTAAAATCATCTAAACAAATAATAAGAGGACAGGTTTGAAATATAAAAAGCTTTAAACAACCAAATGAGAATCTTTTTCAAAGTTAACAAATATAGCACTAATGGAGGAGGTCTTTGTTGTAATTTAAAAGTTCAAGGGGTCTTTGTCACAAATGAAAGTAAAAGGGGTGTTTGTTATTGACCCCATGGTACAAGGGGCCTTTATAATTTACCCTAAAAATTAAGTCAAAATACTATATACCATATATAGTTAATGCTTGCCTTGGTTTTGGTGCATCCTAAAGTTAAATTTGGTTATACCCTTTATTCAAGGATGTGAATATTACCTGCCCTTACACTTGTAATAATAATAATCTCAATGTTTGTCCTATTTATACAATGCATTTGAGGAAGAAAAATGATTTAACTTTAATGTCTCATACATAAAGCTAAGCCAAGGTAACTATTGTCATTATATTTATATATTGAAAGGCAAATGTTGTCACTATATACATGGTAAAGATGTAATAAATACAAAATAATAAAAGCATGATGTACATCTTTCAATTTAAAGACTTGGTCTGCATCTAGTAGTGCAAACACTAGGGGTGATCATTGGCCGGGTGGGGCTGGGCCCGGGCCGAACATTGCCTTCATAGCTACAGGTTTAGGCTAGACCCGAGCCAGGCTGGACCAAGATTCTAGACCTAATTATTGTATTACGGTTCCAAAATTAAACAATTGTACTTTTTTTCACTTATTGTTATGGAGACTATAGTAACCTGTAAGAAACCTTAAACTTAATATTAAGATTAAAGTTTCTAACATAAAAGAAAATAAATAATTATACCTTGTAATTTATAAGTTTCAATTGGTCATTAGTATGCTAAAAATGATAATTTTAATAAACCAATTCTTCTATCAACAAAAAATCAACCTAGAACCTATAATATCTATCAAAAAATTACCATCCACTATCATGTAATATCCACAAAACAACTTTAAACATCTCTATAAGGGGCTCCATCTTCCATTCAACTCCTACAATTAAAAAGTGAAATAAAAAAGATATTGACAAACTAAGAAAAAATAGTTCAAATTAATGTAAATAAATAAGTAATAAAATATTGAAAATGGTTTCAATTTTACCCAAGACTTGCAACAACTAAACTTCATATTTATCTTCATCAATGGAGTTTTCATTACTAGAAGATTCATCTTTTGGTGAGAGAGAGAGAGAGAGAGATTGGGCGCGGCGGTGGTTTTGTGAAATTGGTGAGAGAGAGAGAGTCAAGAATATTAGGGTTTAGTAATTTCTATATTTCATTAAATACTAGATTAGAATTTAGTAAGATCTAAGATCGTAGGATTAAAATTTTTAATCTCTACAAATCTCTATTAATCTCTATTTAATATATAAAACATCAATTATAAAATATTTTTAAATACCATATATACATAAAGATATGTATTATTTATAAATATCCAGGTCGGGCCAAGCAAAAGGTGGTTTTGTGAAATTGGTGAGAGAGAGAGTCGAGAATATTAGGGTTTAGTAATTTCTATTTTTCATTAAATACTATATTAGAATTTAGTAAGATCTAAGACCATAGGATTAAAATCTTTAATCTCTATTAATCTCTATTTAATATATAAAACATCAATTATAAAATATTTTTAAATACCATATATACATAAAGATATGTATTATTTATAAATATCTAGGCTGGGCCGGGCCTAAAAAATTAGGCCCAAATCTGGCCCTAAATTTTGCGGGCTCGATGCGGGCCCAGGCCTGGGCAGGGCTGAAATGACCACCCCTAGCAAACACCAAACATATGTAAATCTGTAGCCCAGTTTGATTTTGTATCTTTTCTTGTTTATGTAGGATTTTTGCATAAAAAATAATAGATTTTTGCATTTTCTAACAATTTTATCTCGAAAATGAGAGCAAAGTTTCTATTCGTTTTTTAGATACAAACTTTGCACTGCAATATAAACAAGTTAACCATTTGTATGGAATTTATTGAAAG
This sequence comes from Nelumbo nucifera, assembly GCF_055504915.1. Classification (NCBI taxonomy): domain Eukaryota; kingdom Viridiplantae; phylum Streptophyta; class Magnoliopsida; order Proteales; family Nelumbonaceae; genus Nelumbo; species Nelumbo nucifera. The sequence goes on along the minus strand of NC_142651.1, from coordinate 59,281,035 downwards.
AAGCCACATAGCTCATACCATGTTGTTCCTCTAGAACCCTCACCATTTTCAATGGTAACTTTTGATCTGACCACAATGATGGAAGATCTCTATGGTAAGGCATGATTTGCTCTCATTCTAGATCTAATGAGGTTATTTCTTCTTCTAGCTAGTTGCATTTTGTTGCCACATCATCTTCGACCATACCATCTCATGTGAAGAACAACATTTGAACAAGCACATTTGCCAAAACGTCAAACAAGTGAATGTGTTTGGTTTGAAGGAAAAAGTAGGTAAAGGTAGATAAACCTATATAAGGTTTGTAAAGGTTTTCCTACCTTTCCCTTCGTTCCCTACTTTTTCCTTCAAGCCAAGCAAAGACTTGGTTTTTAATGCCAAACTTTCTCCTATAGATCTGACCAACAATGGGGCTTTTGTTGTTTTCAGCAAGTATACCTTTTATTTTTAGCATGGTTTTTGAACCGCTGTTGACCTGGACAGTCAGACAAACATGTGAGTAACTTGTTGAGGTCACCTATGTGGAGGCAAGACCCACCTATGTGTATCCGGACAGTCGGACTGCATGGTTTTGGGTATCCCTCCTCATGTGGAGGCAAGACCCACCTATGTGTTGAGGTCTCTTGCCCAACATGTGAGTAACTTGAGAAAGTTAAAATGAAAGACAAAATAAAGCTTGAGACTATTGGTATTATCACCTTAGTGAGAAAGATGCAAATCTTCTTGTCTTGGTTCCATGTTAGTGGATGGTTCCTACTAAGATTCCCCATAAAGAGAAAAAGAGTTCTATGGGCCGATAATGTTCCTACTAAGATTCCACTTTTGATTTGTAATATTTCAGTGGTCATTCCAAGTTTCAAGTGACATTGTGCATCAAGAAAATGAAGCGGTAAAGAAGCATAAAACAAAGGGTAGATCGGTTTAGCTTATCAAGTCACTACAATGAAAACCTAGAAATAATCTATTTTTTTCTTTATTTACTCAATTTAGTTCTAGCAGTGGTGTTTGCAACATTGGAAAAGTCAAAAAGGTATATATAAGTTGTTTTTAAAAGTTCAAGGTATATAAAAGTAGTTTCTAAAATATATAGGGCATATATAAGTAATTAACCCTAATTATTAATGAAGTTTTATATTTTTAAAATAAACCTAGAAAAGAAATCATATTTTCCATTCATGTGGTGGGTAGGTAGTTCGACCATTTGGGTTAAATGGATAATACATTACCAAAAAATAAGTAATACACATTTAGAAATATAAAAATGTAAAAAATAAAGAAAATAAAAAAAAATGAAAAAGTTGGACATGTTTCTATTATTATATATTTGTCATATTAAAAAAATAAGTATGATAAAATAGACATAATTTTATTTATGATGGGAATGGAATATACAGATTAAACCTAATGGAAAATGATTGAGAAAACAAATACAAATCTATATCTATATCTTTACTACTATTAAAAGTGTGAAACTTTTGTTTGACTAACATTGGTCCCTCTCTCATTGTGAGGATAAAAATGTAATTTCAACAACCATTTACTCTCATTCAAATCCCTTTCATTTAAGTCTTATATGTAAGGTATTAACTCCCATTAACATTCATTGATTCCTATTCTTGAGTAGAATACTTCCATTTTTGTATTTGGTCCCTCTCTAATTGTGGGGCACAAAATGTAATTTAAATTACTATGTTTCTCCTTATTCAATTCCCTTTAAGTCTTATATTTATGGTATTAACCCATTCATTCATTGCATCTTATATTGATTGATCATATTAATATTAATATTAAAAATTGCGTCATAAAGATTAATCATTTTTATAGAAAATAGAAATGAAATATAAATTTAAAACCAACTCAAAAATAAAATTGTTTCATGTTTGGTGGCAAGTAATAATTCAACCTTTTGGGTTAAGCGTGTAAACCCTTGATATCATAATTAAATAATAATAAAAATTAAAAAAAAAATCAAAACACATAAAAGTATAAAAAATACAAAAAATAAATACAGAAAACATTTTGACAAATATTATTTGCTATCATCATTACAAAAAATTATCACATGCAAAGTATGTTAACCCTTAATAGTAATACACTAGAGTTAGGAAAAGGGTCAAGGAAATTATTTACAAACGGGGAAAAAGTTATATACCCTGCCTTGTATGCTAATAAGCAATATGCCCTACTAATACTAGCCTTCCGAAATAGAAGAAAGGTATGGTGCCTGAAAAACTTCAACTAACCAAAAGCCCACGTGAATTTAAATGAATATCAGTTGATTGGTAGGTTTAATTTAGGTTAGGTGGATGTATAACATACAAATTGTGCTATTTTGCAATCCAATATGGAAATGGTCCAAATTAAGGGGGGGGGGGTGATATATTAACTTAATAATCCAATCTGATTGAATTTTGACCCAAGATTAGTATTCTTTTAAGTGGGACCCTTTCATGGTCTAATACCGTAAATGGTTCAAGGGCCAAGCTAAAATATTTTGAGCACTACACCATGGTGGGCGCCATGACAGGACTGTCCAACTAAAAACAGAAGGTTTTGATTTTGTTTCGTCCTGTCTGTAGCGCGTTGCTGCTGCATCAAGAATTCATTCGTTTGTCAATGTCATCCTCTCATTTATGCACGTCGTTGATTTTATGGCAAATATGGTGCATACACTTCCAAAGAAATTAACCACGATATCGCTGTCCATCCAGATTGTTTTCCAGCATATGTCGTAGTTGACATTATGCTTCACTAGAGATTTTCAATTGCAGTTGTTGAAACTTGAAAGCTCCACCACCATCTACAACTTTACTATTCAAGCCTTTCGTATACATGAAAGCAACTCCTTGTTTGCTAGCGCTAGGTGGGTTTGTTAGGGTTTAGGGTAGTTCAATCCCGAGACTGTTGATTTATTGGTAAGGTTGGGGAAAGTTGGTGAAAAGTTGATCAACTTCTTTAATCCATGGTTTTGAAAATTGGTGGTCAGACCGATTGACCTGATAACTGGTCTTGAGTTCAGGTCTGGTTTAGGACCTGTTGCTTGTTGCTTGTTGGTCCCCAAGGACCGAAATCAACGGTTTTTAGGTCTGATTTGGCTTCTAAACAGAATAGGTACCCATTTGGGAGGAGACCGGATCTGCTCCTCACACAAGGCACCTCACTCGCGCCTCACACGCACATCATACCATGGTCAGCGGAGTTGGGCTCTCTAGAATCTTCACTAAACATAACTTACAGGCTGTCCATGTGATGCCCACATTAAAAACTTAAAAGCTGTTGTGCTTCAGCCCTCCCAAACAGACACTATTTATATTTTATACAGTTGATCCAAAGTGAGTTAGGATCACCTGCTGACGAAACATGTTCCAACCCTCTACCAATATCATCTCACGGATCTACCATAAAAATAAGACCCACCATGTATGAGATATGTGGTGTAAGATGATGTTGGTAGAGGATTGGAACATATTTCGTTGGCAGGTGATCCGGGCTCACCCAAAGCAGCTGAACCAGACCTTATGTTCATATGAGCTCTCCCAGACCAGAAAAGAGCTTCTTCGGCATGACATATCAACTCAATCCTCCTGCTGCCTTTTTAGTCAAAAGAATATTGAGAACAATTATTCTTTTACCCACACCTATTACTAGGGCTGTTCATAAGAAGGCCCAACCCGACCAATTCGAACCGATCCAACCCGAGTCGACCGGGTTTTCATCAGCACGGGTCGGTTTCGGTTTTCACACAAGAAAACCGAAACCGACCCGAACTGAATCGACTTAGTTCCTAGTTCAAACATGAAGTTCCAAAGCTCATTAAGCCACTTAGTTTTTGAATGGTTGCAAGAAACTTTGGATTAGTGAATAGTGATTAATGAACAACTTTTGTGATTAACTTTTCATTTAAATTTTATCATAGGAGATTGCTGAAATGATGTTCAATTTATGACTGTTTTTAAAATTAGCAAGATTTTATCACAGGGATGAACTTAGAACCGAAACTGACCCAAACTGATCCAACCCGACTCAAACCGACCAGGTCGGTTTTGCTTAACATTGGGTCGGTTTTGGTTTCTATGTCAGGTAACCCGACCAAGTCGGGTCGGTTGAAAAAACCGCAGTAAACCGACCCAACCCAACCTGTGAACAGCCCTACCTATTACAATGTGTCATGCCCAAAAACGTTCCCAAAAGCCCAGGTTGTTGCCTATTGGTCCCCAAGGACCTCAACAGCCAAAATTTTTCCCTCCCAAACAGGCCCTAAAAAGCATGTGGACTGTGCATTTGTGTTTAATAAGATGGAAAATTTAGAATTCAGTCCACCTCATGGACTTATTAATATTTTTAGATTTTATTTACCAACACCTCCACCTTTGATTTACTTTCCCCTTTCTAACTGTACAAATTATACTAAAGCTGATAGGGGTGGTGAACAATAAAAACCCCTTAATAAAGATCGGAAGACGCTCACTTGTCAAAGTCGGTTTGGTATTTATGTTTAAGGTCGTGATAGGTGGTTCAATTATGGGTTGGATGGGCTGCTGCACGTATTTGAGCACAATCCTTATTAGGATGGGTTTGGGATGTATCTTTGAGCCGAAGTGCGCATTTGTTACAATTTGGGCGGGTCTTTGTTGGACATCTGTTACATTTTGAAAGGGCCCAACCCAAGATCGTGGGCCCAATGTATTGGATATTCTTCAAAATGGTATACAATTTACACCTGTCTATGATTATGAATGCGGGGGAATATTGTATTTATTTGTGCGTATACAATTCCAAAATGATTTGGAGTAGGATAAAAGCATGCCCTAAATGGATATTACAGGCTCTCTTGAACTGACATTACATACATCAAAGCATGCCCTAAATTGATCTCTGTTTGTTTTAATGGCGTCAATGATGCATTTCATGGACAAAGAACCAGTTGATATATAACTCTGGACTGTCTTCTCTTAGATTCTTCTCCTCTAAAGCTCTAGCACCACAACTGTACAAAGCAAAGAAATGGGGGGGAGACTAAGTAGAGAACAAAGAGATCTAGAGTGAATATGAAAATAAAAAAGAAAGGTAAAGAATCTTACAATTCTCATCTGTAGTGATCCAATTTCCTCTTCTAGAGGGTCTTCTTTCACCATCTTGGCTAGCTAGTGTTGTTTCTTTGTCGTTGCAATTTGATGTTTTGGGGTTGTTGGATGTGGGTTTACTCCATGCCCATTCATTTCGTGAAGACCCAGAGTAAGCAGAGGAAGATGTTGAGTGATTGCCCACCTCCCATCTGACACTGCTCTTGGAGGAGCTATTTCTGAGTTCATCGTCATGTGGTGTCACTTTGAGGACGCCTCAGTCAGGGAAATACAAAACCTTCACAGAATAACAGCAATAGATACTATCAGAAATAACTATAGAATTAGCATCAGAATCTCATCAGATTATAATTCAATTGACTCTACTGGGTGACCCATTAATCTTGGAAGTTAGCAGTAGATTATAATTCAATTGACTCTACTGGGTGACCCATAAAGCTTGAGAGTCAGCAGGAGATTCAAGCTCAACTGAAAAGCTATTGTTATAGGGTGCATAGGCATTCTACAATCTACCTAACCTTTGTAGATTTAATAGAAACTCTGTTCTTGATCATTTAGTTGGCAGATAACCAGCTAGACCAGAGATAGAACTTGAAGTTCTGAAAAAGTTAAGTTTTCCACTGGGGGAGTAGATGAGTCTAGTTGGTCTTAAAGGTTGCCATCCATTAAAAATAGTCATGATCTGTGTGGACTTTCTCATTAGAAACAAAAGGTATATGAAATCTAGAGAGGCTTAGAGACCAGGAGGTAAGGTTGATGTTCACCTTCTGACCCATGTACTTTCCACCCTTCTTGGACTTGTTAGTAGCAGCCCATCTGAGGAGCTCCTTCATTCTTGAAATGGATCTAGTCTTATTACCCTTAGGCTTGCCCTTCTTCTCCAGTGAGCCACATTGGTCATTTGTGGTAGTTGAGGCAGATGTAGGGACATCACATAGTGGTAAAACCTTCTTCCCTACATGAGCAGGCAAGTCCACATTGTGACCCATAAGCGGTTCTCGAGCAATGTCTTCATCTTTTAGTCTCAATGAATGCAGCCAATTCTGGACCTTGGGGAAACTTTCCAATCTCTTCAAGTTGAGAGTGCTACAAAAGCATGTCTTTGCATTGCCTCTACCAACTAAAATTGTGATAGAATCTGAATCCTTCAATTCCAACTCATCTTTTTGAATCCTTTTGATCTTCGACAAAGATCACTTCTTTTAAACAAAACCAGATCCCTTGATTCAGCCTTTTTCTTGACTGAAGATTAACAAAGAAGAAACAGAACATATAAAAGAGAACAGTTAGTGTTTATGCATTTAATTTAATCCTTTTAAATATGGGATAAGAGTTTCTTCTCTTTTACCTGTATCGACCATTTCCTTATCAGTAGTAGTAGTTTCTCTGTCCTGCTGTTCTTGTGCCACCTTGAAGATCCATTGAAAGATCTGTTTATCATGCATTTGGAGGTCAGCCTCAGCGCAAATGCGATAAATTGGATAACCATGTTCAAGGAGATAAGGAAAGCTAACCTGCATTTCTGCTTGATATTGTGCAGCACTGTGTGCAAACTGCTAAATAGTGTGAGAAGATAGATGACCTGATTAGTCAAAGCACAGAACACCAACTGAATAGCAATTCTATCTCTAAGCTAATTGAGATTCCGGTCTACCCTTTCAGGCTTGTGAAGAGATGAAGACAATGGCGAATTGGACTGAGTGTAACAGAGATGGTGAGAGAACAGGACTGTGAGTATGGGTTGGTCCGCAGATTCTTAGTATAAGTTGTTATTATATAAAGGTGGCCCCGTGGGGATTAATAAATTCATGATTTAATTAAGGGGAGAATGAGTTCAGACATGGTGTCATTAATCTCCACCATACACTTTGTTTATCAGTTCTTCATTCCCCAAGTGGTCCAATTGATGGCCCATCATATTGATGCACTTGCCCCTAGATTTGCTTGGAGTTGAATTACCTACCTGGAACCATCTGATTCAATGGCTCAACTCTTAGGAGTTAGCAAAGAGAAGCAATGGTTGAAAAGGTAATGTCAAGTTGATAAGGAAGGTTATGAAAGATTATTCAATTGGGTGTTTCAATTTTTCCATATAATAAGCTGATCCACAAGTGCAGCATTTGTATCTAACCCCATGAACACTGGAGATTAAACCATATATCCCCTCTCTTATAGTGAAGGAATATTCAATCCCTTTGTTGTTCCATGTCTCTTGTTCAAAATCAGAATGATCAGAACTGAACTGGACACTGAACCGGTTAAGCGAATGGGTCATGGATCGAATGGACCAACCGTTCGGTTCAACTATTCAACTAGTTCAAATAAAAAATGCAAAAATGAAGAAAAATTTAAACAATAAGAAACAATTCCAATATATCTTTTAAATTTGATTTTTTGTCAAAAATATATAAGCTCCAAATAATAAACATCATGGTCTAGTGTGAGAGGCATTTATACATGTATTTGTGCTAGGTTTGACAAAGTCAATATTTTCAAAAACCGGCACCCTAAAAACTGTTTCGACTGCTGGTTCCCGGTTCTGATGGTCCAACCATCCAGTGCGGTTTGAATCTGACAATAATGGTCTCAAGTGGGTTGGGCCAATCCAAGCTTGACTCTATGGTTTTGCTCCATGACCAATGGAACTATGTGTGTGGCAAACTTTTTCCATGAGATGGCATGCCATGTGGCAAACTTTTTCCCTACTTTTTCCTTTAAATCAAACATAGCCTAAAGCATTTTGTCTAATTGGGAGCATGAGGGGAGATCTTTGAGACAGGGAGGAGTAGTGACTACTGACATTGGCGCGTTTTGTGGGCACTGTGAAGGTTCATGGGCTCACATGGATGTCAAAGGATCAGAGAGCATATACACCAAAACCTTTCATATTTTAAACACTAGAGGCCTAATTTTGCTCAGCTTGTCCTGTGCTTAAGCTTCCCTAAACTTCCCCTTTCACAGATTTTGAGGGGACCCTGATGAGACTATGTGGCATTTTACTGTCCAGTTTAATGTATCACTGACGTGGCTTTCATCAGATTCGTTGGATCAAGAGAGGAGGAACTACCCTTGTCTAGAGAATATATGGTTAACTGCCTGTGCACCCGGGATATGTCTCCTCTACAGTTAGTACAACATGCTAAGGGCTTTTGGCTGTCTCCACACAAGTATTTTTATATTGTGCCCCTTGTTTTGGCCGTCTCCACACAAGTATTTTTATAAGTCAAAACTGAATATTTCACTTAATCCTTGGTTGAATTGACCATTTGGAGTGGTCAATCCGTCATTTGATCTGGTAAATTGAACCATTTAACTAGAGTAATCGGTACAGATTAGATATTTATTTATTTATTGCTATATTGGTATTTTTAATCATTTTCATTATTAATGTAATAATTCTTATTTGTCGCATTTATTTTTTAATATGATAAATATATAATATTAAGGGGAAATTTCCGATCAGTACCCTATATTTTGGCTCGAGTGACAATTTGGTTCTTGAACTTTAAAATGTGACAATTTAGTACTCGAACTCTTAAAATGCAACAATCTAGTACCTGCCATTAACCAGCCGTTAGGCGGTATATGAAAAGACATAAATGCCCTTCAAGTGTCATTTAATTTTCTTTATCAACCATATGCTAAAATCAGAACCAATCGTTAATTTATTAGCCTCAACACGCTCAAAAGGAGATGAATAGTGAACAAGGCAATAATTAAGTCATTTCAAATTTAGCTCCCTTCAAGGGGAGAGAGAGAGAGAGAGAGCTTGGTTAACTCGATTTCTAGCAGTGGTAGCATTCCTCACAATTGGGGTTCTTTTCTCTCCCAAAATCTTCGAGATCAAAATCAGATGTTGGATATTCATCAACACTATACATCTCTTTGAAGTTCGCTCATCTCTTGTGTTTCTCAGCTGCTTTTGGTGCAACTCTTTGGGTTACCTTTATCGGCGGATTTATCATGTTCAAGTATGTTAAACCCCGCCCCTCTCATCTCCCACCCTATCTCTTGTTTAATCCCCAAATTTCTATCCTTCCGGTAACTATAGACTGTGGTATGAATTCTGATCAGAAATCTAAAACTTGTTCATTGATTTATCAATTACTCATTTCTTTCTTGTTCTAGGAATCTTCCGAGGCACCAGTTTGGGAACCTACAAAGCAAGATGTTTCTAGCATATTTCTCGTTAGTTGGGATCTTCTGTGCAATATCCGTGGCATCCTTCGGGTACCTCCATCCATGGTGATCGTCGCCCTCTGTGGAAAGATATCAGCTTGGGTTTCTGATCTCTTCCTTCGCCTTCAATCTCGCCAATTTGTTTGTATTCACGCCCATGACCATTGAGGTAATTCATCAGTGATAACAGTGTGAATTCAATTCATCAATCAAGCGCATTTTTGTCATGAAACGATGGCCTAGACTGTTGAGATCTTGGGCTCTGTTTCATCTTCTTGAGGAAGAAGATGATGAACCATGTGTTTTATTTCCAAGGATAATTTTGACATTTTCAAAAGTCTTAAATCGTACATGAGGTCATATGATATACATAACTGGCGGTCAATTAATGGCAGGTACTAGATTGTTGTGTTTCAAAAGTTTGGATACTAAGTTATTGCATTTTAAAGTTCGGAGACCAAATTTTCCCTAATATTAAAAGTATTTATATTTTTTGTAATTTTTATTTTATATTTATATTTCTATATTGATTTTAAAAACATTGAAGTATAGTAGTGTAATAACCTCCATTGAAGTCATCCATGAGAGAAAATAAACAAATGCAACCAACTAGACTGGGAGTCTGGGACCATTAAGTTAGGTCTATTATTACATATGACGAGGAATAAAGGCTGCTTAGCTTGGGCTATCTACTAGTGACTGGTGAGACCCATATAAGTTGTAACAAACAATAACCACCCACATTGTTTTTTTCAGGTTAGCTAGCAGCTTAGCGTCTGCTTGGCATCGATACCATTGCTTTAGAAAATGGTGACACATCAGCGGTACATTGGAAAAATCGGTGTTCTAGGAAATAGTGACACATCGGTGCCACATTAGAAAAATTGGTGCTCCAGGAAATGTCAATATGTTTGGAACCATTTTTCTATAAAAAACGGTGCTCCAAGCCATGTCTTAAAAATCGAGAAGGCGTGGTTTGAGCAACGCCGAATTCGACGTTTTCTTAGATTGGAGCTCGTTTCTGCCAACGAGAACATGATGCAGCAATGACGTGGACTTCCTATAATAGGTATCATTGCTGAAAATAGATATGGAGCACTGGTACCAAATAGAAGGTGTTTCTGTTGCTCTAGGAAATGTCCTACCTGACAGTAACATTCTCAAACAAAAAAAAAAGGACACCATTTTCTTAAAAAAACGGTGCTTCCAACCCACACATATACAATACCATTTTTGATCTGCAGCATCAATGCCAAACATATACTTAGTGGCAGTAATGTCCTAATCATCTGGGTTGGGACTTGGGACTATAGCATTAGCCTCGGGTCAAGGCCCCCCTTAATACAATTGGTCTGTCAGCTTGTGAAGATAATATAAGAATCATATGCACCTATTCGGAAATGGGTCCGCTTTGGCCACTGGTTCCTGGGTCCAACAGTTCATTCATATGGTTTGCTGAACCCCGGTCCGATGGTTTTGGGGTCCAAAACTGGACCCAGATCCATGACCAATTACCAAGTCAACAGGTCCGATTTTTAAAACTATGATATGTACCATTCTCTTTTAAATCTTGCATACTTTGTTTAGAAGGCTTAGAAAAACAATCAGAAATTGTTTAGGTGTCTGAATTCATCTTACGCATAGGATTAAAAGTATGGTTTTAAAAAATGACCTAGAAATGGAACCGTTCTGGCCATCGGTTTTTGGGTTGATGGTTCGACCATTCAGTTCGAACGGATGGCCGCTAATAATAAAAATTAAAAAAATAATTAAAAATTAAAAATGACCAAAAATCATTGAACGGGTTGACGATTCAACCGATCGGGTCAACGGGTCATTGACCAATTCAACAACACCGATTGCTTGAATGGTTCCTAGGCCGAACGGTCCAATCAACTGAATCAACAGCAATTCAAAAACCATGATTAAAAGCTATTAGCCTGGTAAAAAACTGGGCTAGACTAATTAGGGTTGCCAATGGACTAAAAGGTCTGACCTGCAAGTTTAATCGGATCCAAATACCCCAAAAGCTAAAACATACTTGCATCACTTGCATCTGATTAATAATTAGATTGGATGTAAATTTAACCCTTCAGAGCTTCTTAAAATCCAATATATTGAATTGAAAATCAGACTTGAATCCAGAAATTTGATAATTAGTTGGATGTGGATACGAGGTACCTCAATCTAATCCAATTATAGCCCTATCGCTAACCCGAGTCACCCGACCAAGGGAGAAATTTATTAGATCAGTCACCAATATATTAAAGATGTCTAATGGTCTCTTTTCATTTAATCATCTTTTACAAGGTGTACTTCTCGCATCCCAATGTGTGCTTAGAATAAAGACTTTAACAATGTAAGGTATAGTCCATAACTATAAAATTTTTCCATACCCGTAATTTGACAATAAACCTATTTATTTGTTAAATCAACATATTTGAATAACATGATAATATTATAAATATAATACACAAATATGCATGAGCAAAACAAATCATCTCTATTTCACATCTTTTTTTAAATTAAAAGTTATATAACTCTAATTAATTATTACCTTGTCTTACTTGAGAACAAATTAAGACCATGTAACCGGAAGCTGGCCAACAGAGATCAGAGGGGTCCCTATAAAATTTGGTGGGTGGAGAAACCTAATTGACATATTAATTAAACACCCCTCCTCTCTCTCTTTCATGCACATATATCATGCATTATTGTAATGATGTAATCAAAGTATCCATAAATATTTAAACATAAGCACACATACAGAAAACAATAATTGAGGGATGATAGAGGGTAGTGATTTTACACATCTCTTTTTTGATAAAGGGGATGACAAAACCTAGCTAGTAGCAAATAAGCAGTTATTTTATCGTTATAATAGAGGAAGCTTTGTCCTTTCACTAGGGATTTGCATAAATCAGTGCCCATAATTCATACACACAATTTTCTTATAGACCTTACAAATGCAGCTTTCTTTTGGACTATAATGTTGGGTTTCCCTCTTATGTGGAGGATGGCCCAAGAAGCCCATGTGGTATTTTTGAGCCCATGGATGAGGGTATTTTTGTCCAAATGAAAATAGTCAAAGGAAATAACCTTTTAGTGGTGTTGGCTGCTGGGAGATTAGAAAAGAAGAAGAAAACGAAAAAGAGAGGAAGGGAATCTTGGGTGAAAGAGAGAGAAAAGGATCAGACTTTTCAAATTCCAGCCTGCGCAGTTTTCATCTTGTGCTTTGATCGAATGTCGTTTGTGGTCTGATTGAGCTTAAATTTTGCAGGAATATTCGAGACTTAAGGTTCTTCAATCTGAACGGTGGAGATCTAGTTTTGCTCACTAGTTTATGAGATTTGAGTCTATGAACAGTACCTCTGTTTTGGGTGAGATTTCTCCATTATCTTGAGATATTTGTTAGTTTCCAAGGAATGTATTTTCTTGATGATTTGTTGATTGTATGTCTCTAGTTTTATCTAGAGAGAACCCTTGTACAATTACTTTCTTGATAGTGGAAGTTTTTGGTGACCGTGGTTTTTTTATCTTCCCACACCAGGAAGAATTTTCCACGTAAATTTGGTTGTGTTCTTGTGTGCTTATTTTTTGGTTTTAAGCTCTACTAAATTGTTTTCTAATAGATTCACACAAAGAGGGAGAAAAATATTATTTCTGTTGTTTTAGAACTTGGTTAGAGTTTGCTTGATTTCGTTATTCTCCCAACAAAGTGGTATCAGAGCTTATGGTTATTGTTATTGAATATCTTGTGTTGAATATGGATGCTAATTTGAGTAGAATGATTACTTTGAATGGTGCAAACTACCATACTTGGAAAGGAAAAATGGAAGATCTTCTTTATGTTAAACAATTTCATTTACTGGTGTTTTCCACTGAGAAGCCAGATAACATGTCTGAGGAACAATGGACCTTGTTACATCAACAGGTTTGTGGGTATATAAGGCAGTGGGTAGATGATAATGTTTTGAATCATATTAGTGGAGAAACACATGCACGGACACTCTGGAATAAACTTTAAGAGTTGTATGCTCGAAAAACGAGAAATAATAAAATGATTCTCATTAAGCAGTTGATGGCTTTGAAGTATCGAGATGGAACTCTGTTGACAGATCACTTGAATACGTTCCAAGGTATAATTAATCAGCTAGTTGGAATGGGCATCAAGTTTGATGATGAGATTCAGGGGTTGTGTCTACTGGGTATATTGTCAGACTCTTGGGAGACATTCAGAATGTCATTGAGTAACTCAGCTTTGAATGGTATAATCAATATGGATCTGGCTAAGAGTAGTATTTTAAATGAAGAAACGAGAAGAAATTCACATGGGTCTTCTCAGCAGTCAGAGATTTTGGTTACAAAAAGAAGAGGGCGAAGTAAGAGCAAAGATTCCATGAACAAAGATAAAGGAAGAAGTAAGTCCAACAGGTTTGCTAATGTTGAGTGTCATCACTGCGGCATGAAAGGACACATCAAGAAATACTATAGACAGTTGAAACGGGAGAACAAGAAGAAAGGCAAAGAACAAGAGGGTGGTGATAATAAGGAAAATGATAGAGCTGCTACCACTTCTACTGAAGACTTTCTTGTTGTTTATGATAATGATGTTGTCAACGTTGCATGTCATGATAATGATGTTGTCTACTAAATTGTTTCCTAATAGATTCACACAAAGACGGAGAAAAATATTATTTCAGCTATTTTAGAACTTGGTTAGAGTTTGCTTGATTTCGTGATTCTCCCAACACATAACAAGTCATATTTAAATGGAATTTGTCCATGTATAAATAAGAAATATCAAAAATAAATGTAAAAAATGTAAATTAGAGAAAATAAAAGAATGATGAACTAATAACCATTCAAGAATGCATTATATGCTTTGTGAAACATAACTTCAACCCAATCGAGGGAATCATATTTTTGAAACCAGAAAGTCAAGAATGCATTTCTAGTTTCACAAAGAAAGAAAAAAACACTACACAACCAAGAATATGTTTTATGTTTCACAAATCACTTTTGGGTTCCTGTTTTTCTTGCAATTGAGAACCAATAAAAAAGAAATGAAAAGAATTATAGGAAAATTTTCTTCTTCTTCTTCTTGAAAAAGGAATATGGGTTTTATGAATGAAACACATGTGGCATATAGCAACAGTTCAACATAAATTAAAATACTTGGAGATGGTTCCCATGCTCTTCGGCAGTCTTGATTGTTCCAAATATCCCAACACTTCATTAGGAAGTTATGATCTTGAGATCAGCTTCTTTATTGGACTTCGAAACTAGAAAAGTAAGACTTCCTTGAAGGAGACCATTCCTTTTTTTTTATGCAAAGCTATAAAGTGGGTCAATTAAGGGATAACTTTGCAAGGATCCCTTTAGAGAAAGGCTGTTTGTTTTCCATCTGTTATGCCTCTGACATTGTTATTTAGTCTAAGCCATGCTTTGTGTTGAACCACAATGGCTGTTGTGAACGTCGGAAAAGCCCGGCTGTTCACTTGAAGGCCGATCAGATGGAGAGTTGCCACCCATCAAAATAGATAACTAGGAGTGATGGGCCTCCCATATTTGCATTTTTCAAAATCAATCGAATGTTGGTGACTCCATTCTTTTCAGCCTGAACAAGGCTAGCATAGGTAAGTTGAGAGAAAGAGAGAGAGAGAGGAGTTAGGCATGCCATCAGTGTGAATACTGAAATTCCCTCATTATTTTAAATTCAGACCAAGAGCCTAGGTTCTCTACCAACTCAAAAGGATAGGGAATTTTCCCTTCTCCTATCCAGACTGACCTCCTTTTGGATGCAGGGGCCTAAGCAAAATGATGAATTCTCCCCTTTTCTATCAGAACCCCCACCTTCTTACTTAGCTGGTCGGGCTAAAGGGTGAAAAAAAAACTACGATAACTTCTCAGTTATCGAAGGACCCGATGGTTCTCGAGTATGAATTTGAGTTGAAAACAAAAACAACAAACTACTATGAGAGAAAAACAAAAACGGAAAAAAAGAACAACAAAATTTAAAAAAAAAAAATCTGACTACCAATTTGACAAAAATAACTTCGAACAATAGGAGATGAGGTAAGGGATCTTACCTCTTATACCCTTCGATTGATAAGAACGGTGCTATAGGATGACTCTGGGAATTGACCAACTTGGATGATTTCTTTCAGACAATGTCTTGGGTTTCAGCTTGGCCTTGAGATAGAGATCAATGATGGCAAAATCGTCAATAGCTAGATACATTGCAGGAAAAGATGGAGAAGAAGAAAAGAGATTCTTATCTTGCTAAACCCTTCAATCAATGGAACCCTTTTATGGAGTTTAATAAGAAAGTAGGGAACAAAACCATTGAATGAGTTTCCTTCTTCCTTGAGTCAGCCTTTATTCATTTCTCACCTTTTTTTTTCTCGAAGAAGCTTCAGCCAAAATCTTCTCTTTCTTTGCGTTCTCTATCTCCTCTCTTTCAATCGAGAGAAGGGTACTTCGGTAATCTAGGGTTTGAAAGGGCAAGCTTTGAGGGGAATTTGGGAAATTTGGTCATGAAGGGTACTTTCGTATTTTTGGTCAAATGGTATTTTGGGTATTTGGAGAATGAAAGGAATTTGGGAAAATCAGAATAAGGGTATTTGGGTAACTTGGCCAAGGAAAATTTAGGTAATTTGGTATAAAGATAATATGGAAGGAGGGGTATTTTGGTAATTTGGTATGAGAGGGTATTTTGGTAATTTGGAAGAGGGTGTATTTTGGGAGTTTGGTCTGAAGGGTATTTTGGTAATTTTGGATGAAAGGTATTTTGGGGATTTAGGATGAAAGGAATTTTGGTAATTTGGTGAAAGGAGTATTTTGAGGCTTTCGGGGTATACGAAATTAACAGTGGATTTTGAGGATTTGGGCTCTTTAGACTCTAGGTTTTGGTAGGGTTGGAATGGTCTACTCAATGTTCGAGGGTGAATTGGGGGTTCAAACAGAAGACTGAGCAAAAATTAGGTATTGACAGTTGTCCCTCTTTGTTGTGAAGCAGCAAGCTACAAAACAACAAAGACACAAAAGAAGCACACAAAGATTTTTACGAAGGGTAGGCTAGGAAGTAGTCAAAATAAGGAAAGAGGGTTAAGTAGAGGAAGAAGGGTTCCCATGCAGCATCCTTCCATTGTGTGAAAGCTAGTTATTCTTGGTAAAGTGGCCCTCCTAGGTATTAAGAACCTTGGAATTATGGTACATTTGGCATAAAGAAAAATAACAACAATAACACTCAAAGAGAGAACAACAATGAAAGCAACATGTGAATATCAATTACTTTTGGTAAAATGACCCCTTGTAGGTATCAGAAACCTTACGGAATCAAGGTGTATTTGCCGTAAAGAAATGCATTAGAAGTAAGGAAAACCAGCATTGAAAGCAGCTAAAGAACAAGATATTTAAGCTCATCGCAAATTACAATCGCAGATATTCTTCATACAATAATTTAAAAGCTTTTTAATAAAACACTCTGAAAACTTGATAGAGGTCCTATGGTTGTTATAGTGTAACTACTCTTTTGTCGGATAAGGGGCATCCTTCCATTCTAGAGCAGTTTATACTCAAAAATTCTGGTAAAACACTTGATAAATCTGATGAGGGTGCAAAGTGTTGTTCTTTTAAGTGTGTGGCAATAACATTAAGATGCCAATACATTATTAACATGATCTTTCAAACTGGTATTCTCGCGTGTTCTCCTTGGTGGTGATGGATAATTTGCAAATTCAAGATATGCTACCACATGTTTAGAGAAAGGTGGTGGACCTGTTATCAAGCTTTTATTATCATCATTTTTATCTTCAATTTTTATTTTTACCGTTTTCATTTGCATCATTTTTTAATCATGATATGTTGTGTTGCAATTGAAAATAAAAACACTGAAAATAGCCATTTGTTGTAAGTCGGGAAATCAATAAGATTTATGCCATTCGATGATGCAAAACAATGTTAATTTCTTTGCCACGAGGGACTTTAATGCTGCGAGGAACTTTGATGCCGCAAGGGACTTTAGTGTCACGAGGGACTTTGATGCCATGAGGGACTTTGCTGCCACAAGGGACTTTGCTACTACGAGAGACCTTAAATCCATTTTGGGTTGCAACTTGCTGAACACACCAAACATTTATCTTTAGTTTTAGCCTTTATAATTAATGTGGATTTTTCTTTTATAATTTTTCTGCAGTATTTTGAAGATTGAACTTTCCCCACTGTTTTTCTCATGATATTTATGAGTGAACTTGATGGGAGTGCGGAGTTTTTGCGTTTATACATTGCAAATAGATTCTTACTGCCATACCCTTCTCATTTCATTGAAATATTAATTGATGATATCACTAAGTTCACATGTACAAAGTTAATGGCACTTTTTGGGAGGACCTATCTCTTGAAGCCTTTAAATTTATCACCAACTGAAGTAAATCTCTTTCTCTCTCTCTCTTCGAAAGGGGCCCTGTCATCTAGCTTTAGCAGGAATGAATTAAAACCATTGATGAGTTGGTAGAAGATGTGAATTAAAAATCACTTACATTAAGCAACATAAACATTGCATTAATGATCTTGGAATGACGTTTAGTGATGCTATTTTAGTGTAGTAGCCAATTGTCATGTGTGGTCAAGCAAGGCTATTGAAAGTGAGGGAAATAGTTTGGTTGATGTTGAAAATTAGAGCTTTCAAACAACAAATAGAAAATGATCGATGGAGTGTGGAAATATGGTTATTTTGGTTATCCATTACTATTTAACCATGCACTTAACTGTAGGCTTTTGCAGACCAATTCCATTACCTAGTCACTCGTATTCATTTAAGATGACAATTTGCAATGGAGCATTAACTTAATCCAATTAGGTGATTACTTAGCTTGTAGCAGTATTCCTTTTAATTGCTCATATGGCATTGAGATTTCCCATTCAACCTGATTATACCATTCTACGATGAGAACCTTGAATCGTAAGAACATGAATGAGAGTTGCGATAATGCAAAAGTGAATCACTATTATGACTGCAGCAAACGCTATGTTGACCAACAATTTACCAAAGGGAAAGCTACTAAAGAACTTCTCTTTCCTAAAGGGAAAAGTCCTTATTTGAATTATAGCTCGGGATCTCTTCTATAAAAGGAAGAGACCTTAGAGCCCACACACGAGGCTTGTCTCTGAATTCCCGGCTTTCTGATGTGTGATCATCTTCGTCGTTCGAGAAGACCACCCCTCGCTGCTTACACTAAAAAGTTCCCAATAACACAAACATTATATCTCTTTCATACTAATCACCAAATGATTAGTATGGAAGAGATATAAAAGTTTACATGGATGAGTGGCAAAGCCACAAGAAGAGCAAATTTGTAATAAGCATGACCAAGAGAATCTAAGAACAGCCATGAAAGATGATATATAATTAGAAATTGAGTAAGGTCTAGACATATGCATGGAAAACTAAGGTCCAGACATATAATATTTACATAATGTTGGGTTGGTCCCAGTTGTCTAGGGTCTTGGAAGGGATAGACCGGTCACAGTTCTAACCTTTGGTATATTTTTGCATAAGTGGCTGCCTTCATACTCGAACCCATCGAACCCATGTCGCTTGCCATGACACTAAATAAAGCAGCAGGATGGAACCGGATTCATGTTGCAAACCCCACACCTCTCCTATTCTAAAGGTGGCTCCACCAAATGATGAATCCTGTAACCAATTATGGTCGATAATTTACACTAAGGTTGTGTTTAGTTTGAACGAAAAAAGTAGGGAAAGGTAGGGAAACCTTTACAAAACTTGTATAGGTTTCTCTACCTTTTTTGTATAGGTTTCCCTACCTTTTCCTTCAAACCAAACATAACCTAAGGGTGCAATCGAGCCTATTTGAGCCAAACTTTTGCATGTCTTGGCTCAGTTTGACTAAAATATTGTTAAGCTCAAGCTTGAATTCAATTTGAACTCTTTTCCTGGTTTGAGCTCGGATCAATTAAATATTTGATGGACTCAAGCTCATCTTGAAAACTCAAAAATGAATATATTTTTGTGTTGTATTTTATAAATATATATATATGACATATTTTTATAATACATAGTATATTCTTATGTTATGTATGGAATATAAAAATATATTTTTATAATGTATATTATAAATTATATTTTTTTATTTTATAAAATATATTAATCGAGCCAAGCTCGTGAGTTTTCAAATTGAACTTTTTGTTGGCCAAATTCAAATGCGAATAACTTCAAACTTACCTTGAGATTCAAATTCAATTCAAACTTGAATAGAATTGAACTCAAACTTGAATTATTCGGTTAAAACTCGGTTCAATTGCAGCCCTAATTTACACTTCTTATTGTGCATGGACATGTTGCATTGTAATTCAGAACCTCATAGCCTTTCAAAAAAAATCAGAAATTCATATAACAATGCAAAATGGACCAACTATTATGGTTCCAAGAAAACAGGGGAGAGACGATAACTGTACTTAACCTAATGTTTCACTTGAAATTTCTTGTCATTGAGTTAAGATTTATTTTTTATTTTTATTTTTTTTTTTTTTTGAATTATCAAAAAACTTTAGCTATTAGGGGCCAACAGCCTATGTTGTGGAGAGAATTTCTAGGAATGCCACTTACCTGAGAATGAGTGAATTAATAATTATATATTAATTTATTTTTACTAAAAACCAAAGAATGGGCATGAATGGATGAACTGCCCAGAACGTGCCCAGCCCAGAAACTGTCTCAACAGCCTATGCTGTTGGGCCTCAACAGCCAAAGTTAACCCCTCTAATCCAGTATGAAGTTAGGAAACCTGTATTATTTGTTGTTAGTATGCTTAATCAGTGGAACATATTGGTAAATAATTTTGAGAATTTAATACAGAATGCAAAAACAGCTCCTACAACAATAAGTCAAAAGTATGCTTAAGCCAGATGGGTTTCTTATTAACCAAGCCACAGACTTGACTTTACATCCACTGTCACTAATTCACATGGCCATAACATTGCAAACTCATGTCATCACTTAAGGCTCAGTTTGGAAGGAGCACAAATATAAATATGTAGAGTACAAAATCTTGTATTTTATATTATTTTATATGTATTTGTATTTGTACTCTTTCCAAACTGAGCCTAAAGATTGAACCAAGTTTACCCACGTGATAAGTAAAAAATAATTATCATTTTACACTAATATTATAAAATGTTGACAATTTTTAATCTACCAAAAATTCGTATGGTTTAATGTACTTATCCAATTATCCAAATATATAAACTTTCGCATAATTATCTAAACGTTTATATGTGATAATTAATCCAGTTGGGGATTTGAGATTATAATACCATATTAAGCAAAAAAAAATGAAAAAAAAAATAGAAAAATAAAGAAAGAAAAAATAATATCATTAAATTTAGCACATTTTTTAGGATGGTTTATGTTCATTTCTCTAGGAGTTCTCTTCTACGCAACAGGCTCAAGTTGCTTTGTTGGGGGTGCAGCTCTGGCCTTTTCCCTTCCTGAGCTTAAACCTATTGTACTGGTTACTTGTGCAATGGAATGAAGATTAATGTAGATGGTGTAAGCAGGGGAAATCCGGGCATTAGTGGGAATGGTGTATCATCAGAAACTGCCACAACAATGTTAAATTTGCTTTTGCTCGGAAGTATGGGTTTCTATTAATATTGTCTAGGATCGATCTCCTAAAGTACCGTTGGAGATATTCCTAAAGTCTCCAACGGTACTTTAGGAATATCTCCCTTACATATATGTTAAATGTATTGGTAGATAGTTTCATTATGCAACTAAATTCCCATGCTTTCAGAGTGTATGTAGGGGCGTTCTTTTTTTGGATTTTGAGAGGGGAAAGTTGGTCAATGTGATTTATGTGAGGATTAAGGAAAGTATTTTCCTAGGTATAACTTACGTATCTCCAGGGTAAATAATTTTTCCACCTGGCGGGGGGGGGAATCACTAACACTTGAATGGGACAAAAATGCCCCCTTTTAATAATGAATTTTTATGGCTAAAATGGTTATTGTCTTATTTACCTGGGAAATAAAAGAAAATGAATAAATACACTTACTCAAATAAGTCTTTCCTGGAAAACACTTACCTGTGTAAATAACTTATTGAAAAGCGAATGGGGCCATAGAATTTTTACTTAGAATAAATCCATTGAGATTTGGGATGCAAAGTTATTCTTGATGGAATATCTTATGCTAAATCCATAGGACATTATAATGTTGTGGTTTGTTCGGACCCATGATTCATTATTTTAGGTGCCTTTTGGCTCCTTTTTTTTTTCTTTTTTGACCAAAGGTATCTTCTGGCTCCTTGGTGCATATGGTATTGGATTGAAGACATAAGGAGACAACTTGTGGATTTGATTTGTCGATTTGTGCATAACTATAGGGAAAGCAACCAGGTAGCTGACTCCCTGACTAACTTGGTATCTGATAGTAATATGGGCTTGTTGTTTTGAAATCGGCTTCAGTGTTCATAAGACCGTGCTCACATCATTCGTACAGTACCTTCAACCTTGCATTGGGAATATTTCCCCATAAAAAAAAGCATACAAGTATGGAGATATTCCCAATGCATGACTGTAAAAGACTTCAAACGGTGTTAGTACGGTCTTGTGAGCACCGAAGCCGATACCTGTTGTTTCACTTTAGAATGGAGCTGCCGGCACATATTCTGGTATTCAACTTCCATATCTTAGACATAATGATTTCCTTTCTGTTCTTTTTCAGGCTCTTCAATGTTTTATGATGTATGCTTATTGATCTGTTGAGCCACTTGTATTGCTTTTCTAGAGGAATAAGGTTTCCATGTCCCCTATCTGTTTTTTTTATATATTTAATAAAATTTTGCAATGGCTGCCCCTTGGCAATAAAATAAGCCTTAGATCTTATCTTAATAATATGTTTGTACTTGTATATATGAGTTTTCCTAGCATATCCACACATCTACTATATTCACATCATCAGATGTTTTCTAAACTTACCCCATTATATTTGCCCATCTCCCATAAACATAACCCCCAACCCTGGTGGGAGTGGGGTAAACCCAAGTCTCTGCTCCAACAAGGCAGCCACCATCTTTTAATACTTTTTACGATATTGATACTTTATTACAATATGAATTTATCTTGCATAGGGATCTACTGCTCACAAGGCTGTGTATAACAGGCTACGTAACCAATCACAAATAAACACGGCAGCCTGGGACCCAGACAGAACACTGGAGTATTCACTCATTATTGAATATGTAGCTCATTATACACAACTGTACAAGAAGCAGATTTCCAGACCTGTTAAACTTGTGAGAGAGTTCTTTTTTCGAACTTTGAGCGGGGGGAAAGTTGGCCAATGGGATTTTGGCTCCATTGACCAAGAACCCATCTAGGGGAAAAATTTATGTGGAGACTAGGAAAAAATTATTTTCCTGGGGTAAGTGATACCCATCTAGGGGAAAAGTTGCCAACACTTGAATGGAACAAAAATACCCCTTTTGATAATGGAATTTTTATGGAAAAATGGTCATTCATTTCTTTACATGAGAAATAAAAGAACATGGGTAAATGCACTTACCCAGACAAGTGTTTCCCAGGAAAAACTTATCCTGATAACTGCATTTACCTGGATAAATAATTTACCGAAAAGCAAATGGGGCTTAAAAAGAAACAACTCTCCTTTTCATTTATGCAGGAAACAAAAAAAAAAAGGTAGCACGTGTTCATCTAATATATTTAAGCTAATTCTTACATTTCTACCGTTTCCTCTTCACAAGCAACCAAAGCTCAAACCATTTCCACTCTCAACTCGCAGGTGGGGAACCTGACAACCTTGCTCAAACAACCCTGTGGAGCACTTTTATTCGTTTCTAAATTCGGGTCATTTTGAATATATATATATATATATATGGAAGCCATTTCTTTATCCAATTGAGAGTTACAGATAACTTCTCATTCAAGCAGACATCCATGCAATAAAAATTGAATTAAAATTTTTACCATTAAAATGAATCAGCCATGGTTAGTTGAAACTAAAAGCTCGTGCAACAAACAGCTTCAATTTCCAACCGAACTCTTGTTATTTTTTTAGTAGATTGGAAGTAGTTTCTAACCAAACGCTTTGTATTCAGACATCCACCTCTCATAGTAGCCAATTGCCTGAATCGTAAATGGGTAGATTCTACGGCTCGCCAAGGGATTTCAACACAAGCTACATGGATACCAACCTTTGAGAAAGTAGTATAATTGGTTATCACGATTAGATAGGAGGCATGGATTGGAAGAAGTTTTCTTTCATTTTTTGACTCAGCATCTGATGTGAGTCCAACGTTCATTATCATACAAACTGCGTAGGAACAAAGGTGGACAGTACTGCAAATATAAATTCATCAAACAGGTTGAAATGGTTTATCAAGGTAGCTATCCTGAACTGTTTAGCAATTTCACCAAGTCTGGGACTTGAGAGTTTACATCCTGTAATTCCCTTTAATATGGGTAAGGACTCTTGGAACTACGTTTCCCCCCAGATTAACGAGTTTTGACACTTGCACCACTGATGGGTAACACAAAAGAGGCAAAACTATGGCTCAGAATTCATTGAACAGAAGTAAGGGGTCACTATGGGCAGATATAACCGCAGGATCAGTCTCGGTGCCCTGTCTCCCTGCAACAGGCTGCAGTTTCAATTTTCAAACAAGACATTCTGGGTCACATACAAGTTAAGCCAGTTAACCCAGATCAACCCACCAGGGAGAGGTGGGAATTTAGTAGAGCTTTCCCAGCGGCCTCTTGTGGTGTCTGACTCCACTTACAGGGTATAGGACTAGATTGCATTCCTAATTTATAATTGAAGTTCTGTCCTGTAATGGTCCAAGTTATTAGACCCTCGTGCTCGTGTACAATCTGCATGCATTAAACCTGAACAACAAACAGGTTCTATGCAATTCATTAAGACCGGAAAAATAACAATCCGCTGTTACAGTTCTATACATTGTTTATAACGTCAAAGTGGACATGGTGACGTGCACACAAGGGAGGCAGACGAAATTTGAAGAAATCATGTTCAATGCAATCTAGAGATTGGTTTGGGAGCTTAACACTTGAGGCTGATTGAGACCAGAACCAAACCGCAATAAAGCATCCTTATCACATGATTCTCCTCACCCTTTTTTGTCCGAACTCAATAGCTCTAAGCATAGTTCTTCAAGTGAATAAGCGCATCCATGAACAATCTTTTTCATTTCAAGGCAATGCTGCACAGTATTGAAACAATCACAGGGAAAATACCGATTTAGTCTACAAGTAATCGTGAAAACAATTCCTTGAGGGTTAGTAGGTGACGATAGACTTAAAATTACCAGAACTAGTGGCAACTCTCACGGTTGATCTTCATCCGACCTGGACCGTGTGAACCGCCTACGCCTCCTTGGTACTGGAGATACATCCTCACCCATGTCACTTGCCAGGTTCCAGTCATCATCTTGCAGACCCAGCAGATTCTCACCCCACAAATTACGACGACTAGGGAATGCTATGGATGAACGACGATGCCTTGTCAAAGCCCTTGAGAGGCCTCTTGACTCTGATGCAATCATCTGTAAGAGAAAAAGTCTAGCCCACCATATACCACTTCCTCCACCTGAGCTGCTTTCCCTGTCAAATGAGAATCCATCTCCATTCTCTATGACATAGTCTCCAACTACAACAGCACCTGGTATGGCTGAACGGATAGCACTGACAATATCACCATATTCCCTTTGGTGCTCAAGGTGACGCCAAGCACGTTGCCTTGATGGGTCAACATCAGCAGGTCTTGTGGTAGGGTGTACCCGCCTAGCATGCCTTCGAAGCTCCCTGTAGCTACCAACAAATGAGCATGCCTCTCGTGAGCAAATTCTTCGTTTCAGGTCAAGATACTCCCTGGCCTCCTTCACAATCTTCCAGCCTGTTACAGTCCCTCGACATAGGGGGCATTTCAAGTTCAAGTTAGGGGTAGATATATTCTCTGCACCTAACTCTTCGAAACCAATCCTTCTCCTGAATGCCTCAGGGTCACTTGTTTCAACAATGTTGCCGCCTTGTGTTTCTGAATGCCTATCCAGTTCTTCGTTGACATTTTCTTCTAGTGCATCCAATAACCCAGCTGAGCTTCCATTGTTGTTTTCATCTAAACTGAAGCCTTCATGAGCATTTTCCTGGTCATTCTCCATTCTCAGATCCCCTAAGTAAAGTTCCGATGTATGAACATGCAAAGGCCTCTGGTTGGATCTTAAATTATCTGGGTTCTCAGATAAGGAAGATCTGGGATGTGAAGGGCTGTTCCTAGGTTCGACTCTTAGTTTTTTAAAACGATCTAGGCAATTTGAGTGCCTGTAACTTGTGTCACAGATGTAACACCTGCAGCCCTTGTCATGTGAGCTGCAGAGAAGGAGAACAGCATTATGTGGATGGTCCATGCAGATTGGGCACGAAGCCTCATCCCATTCCTTGTGCAAAGCATGGATATCTGTTCCAGTAGATGTGCTCCCTCTCATATCTGTCATCTTGGGTGCACTGTATTAAGTTATTTGAAACATTAAACTTATCAGAATGCACACTGTTTCTTTTGAAACCAAGAACAAAATGACCAGAGATGGAATGACTATGGAATGCACCTTTTAGAGCAAAACAGGAAAGTTGTATTATATCATTTAACTTGCATTCTCAAATCTCAACAAGCAAACAGGGTCATCAAACAGCTCACTAGAGTTAAC
Organism: Nelumbo nucifera; assembly: GCF_055504915.1. Lineage (NCBI taxonomy): Eukaryota > Viridiplantae > Streptophyta > Magnoliopsida > Proteales > Nelumbonaceae > Nelumbo > Nelumbo nucifera. The sequence continues at coordinate 59,255,010 of NC_142651.1, read as the reverse complement.
AAAGTGAAAACATAGAAGAACTCCTAGTCAGCTGCCTTAGGCATCATTGATAACATTCAAAATTTCTAACTATAGTTGGGTGAGACCTATGGGAAAAAGAAATGTGGACAATCATATGAAACGTCTTTGTCCTTGTTGATGTGGTATGTGAGAAGTCTGAGAGTCTGAGACATTTGGAGAAGTACAACTTCAGGATTAAAACAGTAGCCCATTAGGAATTTAATCAAAGTGTTAATGTTCTCTAATTCTATATATTGACAATAGGGCATGGACATCAAAGAAAAGATCATAGAGCTATTTGATCCATATTACAGTCTAAAATAATTGACATCCTGGTTAAAATGTAGTTATCACCTCATCAGCACCATCATTAGCCAAACCCTGTTCAAATAACATGCACCATTGCCACAACCTGGTTCAATCCACAGCCTTAAGGATCAGGTCATGACCAAGGAAGTACACTGCCAACATCACTATTTCTGATGTGATATATTCTAATGATGTTTGAACATCAACAGCTAAAAGTGTTGAAGGACATATAGACGGAAGACAGCTGGGAACAAATACTGATCCAGATAAGCCATTCTAAAGTGTGTTTCATTCACTATGAAGATCAAAATTACCCAGTTAGGAAATCCTCCATTCTCCAATTGTGAAACATCCTCTATTGACCAAGATAATGATGGCTACAAAGGCAATAAATCCTGAGACATCAGGAAATTTAGATGCAAAGGCACTGAAAATATCAACCACTATCTCAAATATGGCTCAAGGTCAGTCAATATAAACTCCAGCAGAAGTCCCAAACCTTATCAAGGATATCTGGATAAAAATTCTCCAGGACTTCTTATTCACTTCCCACCAGTGTTTTAAGACTCAAACCGGAAAGTCTTCTGGGTCATGAGTCAAATGGTTTGACCATACGTCACAAAAAAGCATAAAATAAACTTTTTAAATTTAAAACATAAATGTTAATGGCGGCTAGATGGTTAAGGAATTGCTTTTTAACATAAATGGTTCAAGTCTCATTACTTGTTTTTATAAAAAAATATATAATATTTAATCAATATATATTAAATACACATAAATAATCACAAAATGAATGATGGTTTGATGATTTGATGTCAACACATGCAATTATGATATCTCAGGTTCAATTCTTTCTATTTGCATTTTAAAATATATGTGCATTTAGTGACACAAACATGTCATTGAAACCAATTGGATCGTTGAAACCCAGCCTGTTTACAACAGTTCCACTGGGTTTTGACCAGTTTTTCCGATTTTTCAAAAAAATGAAAACCTGGGGTTTAAAGAACCAGATTCCCTTCCAGTTCCCGGATTGAACAGTCCACTATCCAGTCCAGTCTGGATCTTTAAACATTGCTTTCCACTGCTTATCAGGAATTCAAGTACCCTACATGAAAACTCTAGCTGATAGTTTTTAGGAAGTGCAATATAAAGATGTAAGACAGCAAATGCAAACTCCAATGCCTATTCAGTCCCCAAAATTAGACTTGGTGACGTGAACAAGCTACACCATCCAAAAACATTGTTGCCGACTACCACACATTGATACACCAAGACAGTTATACTCGAGGGTGGAGGGGTAACCTAACCACTTATTGTTTTCTTTTTAATTATGCACATGGATCCTGTTTATGTGGGGTCAGCTACATGAATCCTGTTTATCCATTTTGTTCTGTTTGATGCGACATGCACTGTATTTTTTTTTTTTTTTGATAATTACACATCCATTGTTAAATTATTGGTGCTTAAATCATTTGTTACTACTCTGATCCATGTACATTTTTGTCTAACCCTATCCTTTCTAGCCCCTTCAACTTGCAACAGTTAACTTCTTATGGGTACTATTGAAGGTCTTCTATGCATGTGACTCATCTTAGTCTACTTTATCTCATTTAATTACCTATTTGAACTACTCATAGGTTCCCTTGAATGACTTCATTTCTGACTTCATCCTTTTTAGTTTTCCCATTCATCCATCCCAGCATATGCATTTCTACCACACTCATTTTTTGGACATGTTTCTAACTGCCCAACATTCCGTCCCATATAGCATAGCTGACCTTACAACTGTTTTATAGAATTTTCCTTCTAATCTACTAAGTGGTATTTGCCTATCACACAAGGTTCCGGATGCACTCCATTTTAACCATCTTGCCACAATTCTATGGGTGACATCCTCCTCAATCTCTCTCTTGTTATGAATTATGGATTCATACCATGATTTGCACCTCTTTTTTCTTTCCCTTTTTTTTCATGGGGCATAACAGGGGTAGTCCATCCCTCATCCCCTTAACCCCCCCAACCCTGGTGGTACCAGGATTTGATCCCAAGTCTCTGCTACAATGAGTCAAAGATCCTACCAACTTCTACTATTAGTATTATTAAAGTTACATATCTTATATTCTGTTTTAGATCTACTTATTTTAAAACCTCTTGTTTCGGTATTTGTCCATAAACTTAATTATGCATTTAATCCTTCATTAATTTCATCAATTGAGACAATGCCATCAGTAAACACATGCACCATGGGACCTCCTCCAAAATACATCTAGTCAATTCATCTATGATCAGTAAAAATAAATAAGGGCCAAGTGCTGAACTTTGATGAAGACCCATTGTAGCTGTAAAATCCGATGCCTCTCCAATAGGTGTTCTAACAAAGGTTGGTGCACCCTCATAATATCCTTAATTAAATCTATATATCTATTTGGAACCCTTTTCTTTTCCTAGACCCACCATATTACCTCTCTAGGGGCTCCATCATATGCTTTTTCTAGATCAATAAACACCATATGAAAAACTCTCCTGTTCTCTCTAAACATTTCTATCAATCATCTCAAAAGAAAGATAGTTCCCATGGTTGATATCTTTGGCATAAATCCATATTGGTTATTTGATATACTTGTTTCATGTCACAACCTTCGCTCAACCATTCTCTCTCAAAGTTTCCTAGTTTGAGTATGAGCTTAATCCCCTAATAGCTATTACAACCTTTTATATTGCCTTTGTTCTTAAATATAAGCACAAAATTGTCCTTTCTCCATTCATCCGACATCTTTCTTTCATTATCTTATTAAATAGCTTAATTAATGCTATTGGGCCCTAATGCCTTTCCCTTCTTCATTTTATTTAGTGCCTCTTTCGCTTCAATAGTTCTAATCTTATGAAGGTACATGTCATTTTCAACACTATTAATATCACTAATCTTTCATCTATTAGTGCCTTCTACGTGCTGTTCATTTAATAATTTTTCAAAACAGCTTTTCTACCCATCCTTGATTTCCTAAGCTTTTACCAAGATTCTTTCACCTTCCTCTTTGATGCACCTAACATAGTTTAAATCTCTACTTTTCCTTTCTCTCAACTTTGCTAGTTTATAAATTCCTTTTTCTCCCTCTTTAGTGCCTAGGAGCTAATTAGAAATAAATGATTACTTATCATTAAATACTCCAAACAGTAAGACATCCATTTTCAATTAAGAGAGCCAAAAAATTAGCTCATGGCAAAGCTTTTTTTTTTTGAAAAGGATAAGGTATGATTTATTAAAGAAAAAAATAAGGTATACAAGGAGTATATGTTGGAGTTCCTATAACTCCTCCAAAAAATAGGAGAGAGCCCACCCCACACACAGGCTACCATCTCCCAATGAACAAAAAGAGACCAATATGCCAAAACAACTTAAATAACTTAAACAAGACTTAAAAAGACCTGGCCTGTGACCCAAACACCAGATGGCTAGAACATGCTAGTCAGGCAAGGGGAGAGAGACAAAAGAGACCATCTATCTACCCCTCCCTCTTCTTGGGCCTTCTGTTGGGAGGCTTTCTTACACTCACATCATAGAAAAACTCAAGAAGCTTTGATTTCTGACACCCTAGGAGATAGTTCAAACTGCTATGGACCAATCCAAACTGCTACTCTCGAATTCCGGCTCTTCTTCAGAAATTGAACTACCACCCAAGTCTTCTAAAACAATAGATACCCCTTCAAGCTCTTTATTTTTGAACCACTCTTTGACCTACTCTTCTTGGTCAATACCAAAGGTCACCCCTAGAAGGTTCCCAAAATTCAATGCCTTCTCTAAGCGACTACTAAAACCTTCACTAACTCTTGACCTACAAGCTCTTTATTTTTGCTCGCCTTATGGGTGTTTCCTCATCCACACAAAGAGGAACACAGCCTTCTTTAAAGGTCCGCAAAGGAGGGCTAGTGGACTCGGGACCCAAAACTGCACTTGATATAGCAAGGGGCTTCGACACGAGGTTAGGCCCAAGAATGGGCTTAAACCGCTACCAAATGGTTCCCAACGAAAGCAATGGCTGAGAAACCCAACAAAAGGTGTCCAATGAAGGTGCAAACCTTGGGCTGGCATCCAAACACTAGGCCTCCAAAGATGAGCATCAGGATGAGGGAGAAGATTCTGATGGGCCTGTCAGTGCCAAAAGTTTGGGCAGACACGAAGCCAACAGGTTAGTCCTCCATACAACCCTAACTAGAATTCCAACCCAAAAAACTCATGCGTCGATTCAAAATTCAAATCGCCGACACAAGTACTTGCTTTCTAAGGAGGAACCGATGACTGCTTCCATGGAACGATCTGGGAGTTCGTCGCAATAGATCGCTCTGGTCACCCAACGGGAGGTGGGATGATCCCTTCCCCATCCAAGTGAGAACACTTTGACAAATTCCAGCCACAACGCCTCCTACGTCGTTTCCACAGTGATGCTTGGAGCCATTGTTACCTGTAGGTTGTGTTTCATATCTGTACAAGTCGGATTTCACATTCAAATGGGGAATCTAAGTTTCACCTGTGTTTTCCCCCCCTAAAAACCTGAGACTTTTTTGGACCCTAGATACTACTATTGCTTGAAGTTCTCATAACAGAGCACCGACCCTCTATCTCACCAATACCATCTTCCACAGCTAATCTCAACCCAAAGCATCCAGTACCAAGAATTTCAAGATGTCTCTTATGGATATGCTCCATATCAAGATTCGCAACAACTAAATCCAGCTCTAGGAAGATCCACCTCTATGAATCCTCTGGCAGCATCACCAATCTCCTTAAAAACTAAAAGACACCATGTATGTAGGGGAATCCCGAATACTCTAATCCACCAGTGTCCAAATACGAGCTATTGGTCTTTTGTTGCACCAAATAGAGCTCCATTTGGACAGAGAAACGTGGAAGCCGTTGAAAGGGACTTAGCAATGCAACGCACAAACTGCTTTTGTCTCTATTGGGAAGACTATGAGCATTTTGTTCCCCTCCATTTGTCTTGCTTGCAATTTCTCTAGCCTTCCCCACCAACAAGATGCACACTTCTCCACTTCATTAGGAGAGGGGTGAAGCCTTGAAAAACTGGCATCCAAACACTGTTTAAGAAAAACTTCACACTCCCTTAGACCCTCTTCACAGATATCTACAGATTTCTACCCTGATCGACGCCCCATGGACTCTTACCCACACTTTCCCTTCTTCTACAACTCCAATGGTCGCCATCTTCTGATTTAGGATAATGTTAGAAGCTTCAAGCGGCTTCAACAACTAGAAAGTATGTGTTCATGCATAATAGGACTTCAACCAATAGTTTTCATCCAAAAGAGGCATATTCTACATTTTTCTCAAATTTTTATTGATGAATCTACTTGATTCTCAATTTTCGTAAGCAAAATAACAATAAGAATAATAACAACCTTCTACCTATGATGGAAACAAGGAGCTTTCCCCTCTACTTGTTCTTTTTTAATACAAAATAATTAATCTTTTTAATTACAACCAAAACAGAGGCTCTACTCCATTTTTCCCCTTTTCTTTCTTTTTTTTTTGTGGCCAATAACAAGATCTCAATTAATTAATGAACATAATTACAACACTCCAAAGAGAGATAAAATGACTTAACTCTTCCCAAGAGAACAATAAAAAAACTTACAAAATAGCCCAAAACATTTATCCCTTCCCACCCCCTACTTAGCCAAAGTATCTGCAAAGGCATTTGTTGTTCTCCTCATCCACTGAAACTGGATTTCCAACCCCCTAAGTTAGCCATTTAATCTCCCTCCCTCCCTCCTCTCATTAGCAAATTTCCAAAGTCCACTATCCTTTTGTAACCAGCTTTGAATCCCCTTCAACAACTAGCTTTTGTATATTCAGCACCTTAGTCTTCCTTATGCCTTCGAGTACAGCATAAACCTTAGCTCTGAGAGAGTTCCCAACCCCAATGGAACCTGAATACATTGCAATCACCTTCCCGTTCTCATCTCTAAAGACACCTCCTGCACCTGAGGGACCTGGATTAACCTCACTGCTTCCATCAAAATTTAACTATTTAAATCCAAGGCATGGTGGTGACCACACAAGACAAGCAGATGAATGAGCAGGAGCACAGTTTGCTACCATAGTTAGGGTGGTGTGCTGGTTAAAATCTTTGCACCTGTTTATTGATGTCTCTTTTTTTCCAATTAAGAAACATACATTCCTTTTGTTTTTTTATTTCTTTTTTTCTTTCACCATTAGCTCACATGTATTCCATCTCCAATATATCTCTATTTCACACAATATAACCCAGTCTCCATCCCCCATCTCTTTGATTTTTCCCATCCTTTGATTTAGCACAGTGGCATTCTCTTTATATCTTCTCTTGTATTAACAAAATGGGGCTCCATCCCCTAGATTTTTCCATTGGCTATGTAACGTTGTTTTAGTAATACTTTTAATGTTTGACAATGTTATCAATGTGGTGAAGTGATGACTAGTCATTTTGGCATTTCTAGTCAGTGCAACGAGGCAATGACTGGTTGGTGCCTAGGCATTGACTAGTTGATAAAAAATTAAAAAAGAAAAAGATATGTTCTAAACAAGTTAATATATTCATAACCATCACCCATGCCTTATCCCAACTGTATGGGGTCGGCTACGACCCATACTTGGCAAAAGTTTTGTGCCAACTGACAACCTAATGCACCCTCCTTTATCCGGACTTGGGACCGGTAGTGTAAAACAAATTAATATATTGATGCTCATAAATAAGTTAACATAGACTACCATCATGCAAGAAAAATCGGTATTAAACATTTAGTTTAAAATCTTTGTTTTGCTAACAAAGAAAAAGTTAGGCCGGATAAGCTTGGATAAGGAATCACAACCTTTGTTTTCTAAAGAAGAGTGCAACCTTGACTATTGATGTACCCATTGTTTTGCAACTCCATTCCAGCACACTAATTGGATATTCAAATAATTAGAGATAAAGCTAACAAATAAAGATTTAAAATGACTGTGGTTGACAGGTTGATTAGCCACTAATCAACCAGTTGGTCGAACGCATTGATCACATTGAAGTTTGGTTACTTCACTTTAAATCACTTTCAAATGTTTTGTAGCTTTTACATCAACTAGGGAAACATGCTAATTAATAGGAGAGGCTAAAATCACCCATATTTTTTTTAATGTCTTTATATCAAAAAGATCATTGCTTAAGCAATGCCTAGATGAGAAGCCAAGTCAATTAGGCAAAAAGATGTTTCCCTATTGCCCAGACACCTCTTAGCACCTTCACACTATGAATCCACCATTATTAGTACACCCCAATCTTAACCAACTTTTAATTTATCTCCTGCATAAATTTCTATTCATAAACCAGTTTCTCAACCATTTTCAAATAGATTAAGATCAATCATAATACTTGTTCTCTTTGAATTCCACAGAAGAATTCCTAAAGGAGGTCCATTCATATCTTCAAACTTTCCAAACTCCAAACCAAGAGATTTAAAGATCAATTTATTTGGTAATGATTGTCTCCACACAAAGGAGATTCTACTAGATGTGTTTATGATTTGAGAACTGCTCACCCCCAAAAGGACAGAGAAAGTACATTCAGAAAACCTCCACCGGGTAAGGGGAACTCTCCTAGAAGAAGAAAATATTACTTTTTTGCTCTGAGAAAAACCCACAGGCCCAGAAATGATAAATAATCAAATACACCATGAAAATTGCAGTTCCACTCTGCTAATAAAAGTCCATATCAGAGTGTTTGCGATGATGGTCTGCAGAAGGTCTAAAGAATTGCTGTTCAAAAGATCAAAACTTGTTATAACTCCTAAGTCCTGTCCTAAAGGGTTCACTATGATATCTTCCAATCTCAATCAAAAGGGCCACCATCAGAATTTTAATTATCAAGTTACAGGACTCATAATCAAATACACCATGAAAATTGCAGTTCCACTCTGCTAATAAAAGTCCATATCAGAGTGTTTGCGATGATGGTCTGCAGAAGGTTTAAAGAATTGCTGTTCAAAAGATCAAAACTTGTTATAACTCCTAAGTCCTGTCCTAAAGGGTTCACTATGATATCTTCCAATCTCAATCAAAAGGGCCACCATCAGAATTTTAATTATCAAGTTACAGGACTCATAATCAAAATAAGAAGTCTGAAACTTTTTACTTCATCCTCTACTTTCACATAATTAACAGAGTAATGGTGGCACAAGAACTTTTCTCTAAACTGCAAGCTTAATCCAAATGTTGAAGGTTTTTGCTAGCTCTGACATAACTACAGTATGCACAAACTCTAACCTAAGTATTTAGCTACCTAAGAATACGACCAAAAGCCCAAGAATTTCAGAGTGAATACCTAGTCTTATTCATTAGGGACATGCACACACACAATAAAAGATCATCTCTCCTTCAAAATTATTTTCCACCATTCCATTTAGTAGCATTCACTAAACTATAAGCAGCAATATATATAAACTAATCCATAGGTACGGGGGTACTGGGGTAGTGAGAGCAATGCTCTCCGGGCCAATTGGTGTTGGAGACACTACAAGGGCCAAATTGTTGGCAGTACTACAAGGGGTTCAGCAAGCATGTATGGAGATAAGGCACACTAGAAGTATGGAAGTGAATTGAGGAAACTTAGATGACTATGAAGGAATATGCAGGTCAAAACCCCATGGGTCCCAAGATCAGCTTAAACCTGGGTTGGTAGCTTAGCTAAACAAGAGGTGCATAGAAATCAATTGTTTTGGGCAGTTTTGTAATTGTAATTTATTTGGGGAAGGATGGTTATGCTATGTTTTCAGCTTTGTAAAAGATGTATAATTTCTGTTTATATCAATAAAATGGACTTTATTTGTTGCTGATCATATATAGGTGTAATAGGTACATAGATAATTAAGCTTCTAATTAAGTTATTGAATGTTTTGCACTCATTATAACTTCAAAGAGAGACAATCAAGATCTCCCTCATCTAACGAACCTCCATCTTACTGTCACCCCTCAATCTCCAAAAGGGAAAGCCTAATGTATACATCAAAATCAACCCTGAAGAAGTGTTAAGATCTCTATTAACATAATATCTAAAATTTCTTCTGTAAGAAACTACATTATAAGATTTCAAAAAAAAAAAGAAAAAGAAAGAAAGTTGTGCTAATGGAACTTAAATATCTACAATAAAAAATATATTTGTACAGGTATCTACGATAAAAAATTCAAGAAATCCATTCCCAACACAAGATATCACTTTGAAAACTTGACCAAACCCAAGAAGTTCATCAACAGGTCCAAAAAATCAACAGAAAATTAGAAGTCTAGAATGCAAGTACAACTGTAAGAAGAAAGCAGGCGAAACAGGTGAACAGTTTTATCAGTGTGGGAAGTGATGACTAGTTGTTTGCCTCCCTACACAATGAGTGATTAGTCGTGTACCTAGGTATTGACCAGCTGACTACAAAAAGGATGTATAAATTTTGATATAACAATGCAATATATAAATTTACAAAGTTTGTGAGTGTACAATAAAAGATGTGATATTGAACATTTTAGCACACTACTGATTGGAACAATAATATGGAAACTTCAGACCAGCACACTACTGATTGGAAGAAGACATAAAAGAATCACCCCGTTATATATCTTTCACATAGGCCTTGTTCCGATTTAATATACCCCCCCATCCAACCACATGCATTAGAGATGCTTATTACATTTGGCATGAATAAAATTATTATAACACTATTTTCAAAGTTTGATTGAACATAAAGATAAAACTAGAATAAATATGTAGTCAAGTAAGTAGACTAGTCATCAGTAAACCAAGGTGACCTAGTTGCTTAGTCATCCTAAGCAACCGCACCATGGGTACCACCTACAAACAATGCAGTGGGTATGGACATCAACTGACTAGTCATTGGCCAGTCAGCCCTTTGATAGCACTGCTCTCCACCACCAGGTAAAGTGCTGACATTTGTATCATAACCACATTTTACTGTTAAAAAGCCAAATGATGCAACTTGACTGGCGGCAAAATATTTTGGCAAGGCTTCTTCATAAAGGGAGAAGATATGTTGTTGAATGTAAGAGGAATAGAAAAGGCTTCTTAGCTTTGGCTGAATTTTTTGGTAAGGGACGAAGGCAACTGGTGTGTCTACCAGCAGGAAAACAGAACCAAGGCTGGGGAGAAGTTGACTGGTTGTTCAAAGAGTTTTTAGCTCAAAGAGTAGCAAATGATAAAAAAGCCTCCATAAGGGAGGAGAAGGCATATCTCAGCAACAGCAGGGTAGAACAAGGGCCAATGGTCATGGCAAAAACAAAAGGCCAATGCAGAATGGTGGGAGGTCTAGAGAGAGAAGAGTGGGAATAGTAAGTTTGTGATACAAGCCAAGGAAAAGGTTAATGATTGGAGGAGGGTAGCTGACTTACTGGCAACCAGGTTGAAGCTGAAGAGTGTCTTCATAGTAACCCCCTTCGATAACTGTAAAGCCCTCCTAGATCCAATAGAGAATGAATTGGAAATATCAGCTATCAATGTTCAGGCTGATTTCGGATCATTCAGAGTCTTTAAATGGAATCCAACATCCAACTCCAAGGATTTATTTGTCGAAGATGGTGTGGTGGTGCGTGTAATAGGCTTGCCATTTCATCTATGGAAACAAGAAGTAGCAGAGTCTATAGCAGTATTGTGTGGAGGAAGCTTGAAAGGAGCTTTCTGGGGCGATCTTTATTCAGTAGCAATCCTGCTAAGTGGTGTGAAGCCAGAAGACATTCCACGAAAGGTAGAGGTACGAACAGAGGGGAGTTTTGTCTCTGTGTGGCTAGCATCCTCCATTGAAGCAGGGTTGTGGAAGGAGGCTCGTATGGTAGGAGTTGAGAAGGAGGAAGAAGCATTACGTGGACTTGTGAGATTGGTTAATTCAAATGGGAAGGAATGTTTCACTAAAAAGGGCCAACAAATTCTGGGAAGCCAAAAAGCTTTGGGGCAGATGGAAGGTCAAACCTGTAGAAAGCAAGAAAAGAATATGACAAATGGCAGATCTTTTGCGCAGGTGGTGTCAGGGGAAATAGACAAAAATTTACCAGTGTCTAAAGGGAGAGGGCTGAACCAGCAACCTCAGACAGGGAGGGTTGCTGGTTCGACCATTAAAACAGGGGGGCGTGATTTGTTAAGAGGTCACGTGGGACGAAAAGACTTAGAAAATGGGCCCAGTCGAGTGGATCCCTTTTTTGGTGGGCCGGAGAAGGCAACTCAAGTAAAGGCTTTAAAGTTGGGTTCTTATATTACAAGTTTTGAGCCCAAGGCCCATTACAAGACAGATGGGCCAAGGGGCCCTTTAAGTAAGCACATGACTGGGAGGAGGGATGAGCTGATAAACGAGATTAAGCGTCTATCTTCTTCTACCCCGAATCCCTCCTTTCGATTGAACAGTTCAGGTGCAAAACCTCAAGACTCTCAGTCTCGAGGCTCTCTACAGTGGGTCCCATCCAACCTGGCGAACCGTCTCTCACCAGATAGGCGCAACCCGAGATACCTGAAGCCTACTGATTTGAACAGAACAGGGTTTGAAGATTGGTTGAGTGAACAAAACAGCAGTGACGATTCTGATAGAGACGAAACTTTAAGTTTGGGAAGTCTGTCTCCGAAAAGAAACAATGATTTACTTGAAATAGAAAGTATGCATACAGAGCTGTTGTTTTTAGAGGAAGAGATTGAAGAGGCAGGTGGCGGGAAGATTAGAAATGGTGAAGAAAATGGGCCAAGGGACCCTTTAAGTAAGCACATGACTGGGAGGAGGGATGAGCTGATAGACGAGATTAAGCGTCTATCTTCTTCTACCCCGAATCCCTCCTTTCGATCGAACAGTTCAGGCGCAAAACCTCAAGACTCTCAGTCTCGAGGCTCTCTACAGTGGGTCCCATCCAACCTGGCGAACCGTCTCTCACCAGATAGGCACAACCCAAGATACCTGAAGCCTAGTGATTTGAACAGAACAGGGTTGTTTGAAGATTGGTTGAGTGAACAAAACAGCAAAGACGATTCTGATAGAGACGAAACTTTAAGTTTGGGAAGTCTGTCTCCGAAAAGAAACAATGATTTACTTGAAATAGAAAGTATGCATACAGAGCTGTTGTTTTTAGAGGAAGATATTGAAGAGGCAGGTGGCGGGAAGATTAGAAATGGTGAAGAAAATGGTCCTAAAGCTGTGAAAACTCCTCTTCCCTTCGTCGAGGGAGCTGACCCTGAGTCTAATGAATTACAGGATGTTGGTGGAGAGGGACAAGAATCGGCCATGAGGATGGATGTGGGTATTCCAGTGTCGGAAACACAAAGAAAGGTTTTCCAAGTGGGTAGGTTGTCAAGAAGTGATTCTTCCACTATGTCGACTTCACAACTTTGTCCAAAAAGGGGAAAGGCCTTAAAACCATTTGTCATCTGTCAGCAATTCAATTCTAGTGATTCTAGTCCTACCCCCGTCCTACCAGGTATGGGTGTCAATTCTTTTTTAGGTACTGACTTGTTTGCTATGCCTGTAACAGATATTACAGCTTCCCATCCAGGAGGTTCTGATGCAAGAGAGAGGGTGATAGTGGAAGGAGGAGAGAGGGTGATGGAAGGAAGTAGTAAGGGGGAGGCGGACAAAATTTAGGAGTTGATCTGTACAATGATGGAGGAACTAAAAAACAAAGGAAGGATTCTTAGAGAGATGTTGTAGCCAAAATAAGTGTGAACAGGGTAAAATTCTTCCTCAGACATTGGCTGGAAAGGATGGAGAAAAGAAAAAGGATGATTGTTGTATTAGAAAGGGGGGCGGGAAGGAACAAAGAAGAAAAAAAGATCTGAAGTGGAAATACTAATCTCAGACATTGAGGGGGATTTAGAATTCAATGGTAGAGGGGATAGGAGGAAGGGCCTAAAATGAGGAGATTATGGCCTTTTCATGGGCTTTTTTGCTATTTTGTCTCGATGAAAATTATTAGCTGAAATGTAAGAGGGTTAGGGAGTGCAAAAAAGAAAAGGGTGATCAAAGACCTACTCCGAAGGGAAAACCCCGATATTGTGCTGTTACAAGAATCCAAAATGATGGAATTAGATGGGAGATGGGTGAGGAGTTTTTGGAGGTCTAGAGGTTTAGGTTGGAGTTCATCTCCTTCTTGGGGAGCCTCGGGGGGATCGTAACACTGTGGAGGGAGGATGTGGTGGAAGTAGTGGAAGAATTGATAGGCAAATTCTCAGTTTCCATTAAGTGTAAGAATGTAGAGAATGGGTGTGTATGGGTCTTAACCAATGTTTATGGCCCTAATTCCTATAGAGAGAGGAATGAGATGTGGGAGGAACTATATGCAATCAAGGGGCTATGGGATGGCCCTTGGTGCTTGGGTGGGGATTTTAATGTCATTAGATTCTCTGATGAAACCAGTAATCCCCAACAGGTAATTACAACAAGCATGAGGAAATTTAATGGTTTTATTGAAGAATGTGAACTGAAGGAAATACCTCTACTGCAAGCCAGTTACACTTGGTCCAACGTTCAAGAAACCCCTTTGTGTTCGAAGTTGGACAGGTTCTTATTTAACCTTGCCTGGGAGAATAGTTTGGAAAACTTGGTTGCTAGAGCGTTACCCAGGGTCACCTCCGATCACTGTCCTATCCAGATAGGTACTGAGTTTTTTCCTATAAGACTCAAACCTTTTATATTCAAAAATATGTGGCTTACCCATCCAGATTTTGTGAAAAAAAGTGAAGGAATGGTGGGGTGAGGAGGAAAGAGGGGTAAGATGGAAGGGGATTAAGTTTCATAATAAATTAAAAAGGTTGAGAGCCAAAATAAAAGAGTGGAATAGAGATCATTTTGGTAGAATTGAGGAGCAAAAATTGTGCCTAATCTCTCGAATAGAAAACTTGGATGTAAAGGAATCTCAAAATGGGTTAACCGAGGAGGACAGAGTGTTAAGGAGACAATTGAAAAAAGATTTGGAAGAGGTGTTACTGAGGGAAGAAATCAGTTGGAAACAAAAATCTAGACACAAGTGGATTAAGGAAGGCAATGGGAACACTAGATTTTTCCATGATTTGGCAAATGGGAGACGAAGAAAGAATCTTGTGACTAAGCTAGAGTTAGGAGAGAAGGTGATTACCAACCAAGATGACATAGCCAGAAAATTTGTGGACCATTTCAAATCGATTTATAGAAGACCTTTGAGTGAAAGAGCAGTCGTGGAAGGGGTGGAATGGCCAAGAATTGATGACGGAGTGGCAAGGTGGCTGGAAAGAGATTTCGAGGAAGAAGAGATTAAGAAAGTTGTCTTTCTAATGGATAGATCCAAGGCCAGGTCCAGATGGCTTTACAATGGGTTTTTATCAAGACTGTTGGGAGGTGTTGAAAGAGGACGATTTAATTGAAGTCTTTAAGGAATTTGCAAACAATCACACTATAAGCCCTAGAATTAATGCCACCTTTTTGGCCTTGATACCTAAGAAGAATGATGCCAACCACCCAAAAGATTATAGGCCTATTAGTCTGATGACAAGCATCTATAAAATTCTGGCTAAAGTGCTCTCGTTGAGGATCAAAACAATCCTCCCTTCTATCATTAGGGAAACCCAAGGGGCCTTCATTCAAGGGCAACAAATAACATATCAGATCTTAATTGCGAATGAGTGTGTGGAGGAAATGAAAAGGTCTAGTAAGAGAGGTTTCATTTGTAAATTGGATCTTGAAAAGGCCTATGATTTGGTGGAGTTGGATTTTTGGGTGTATCAATACTTGTCAGTACTCTATTCTGGTAAATGGTATGGTGAGAGACTTTTTTCCAACTTGCAGGGGTGTCAGGCAAGGGGATCCACTCTCACCCTTCCTTTTTACCTTAGTAGCTGATGTGATGAGTAGGATCATTACTAAGGCTGACAGTGAAGATGCCATTAGGGGTTGGAGAATAGGGAGACACCAAGTCTCCGTCACCCACCTTCAGTTTGCAGATGACCTAATGATCTTTTGTGAAGGAGGTTTTAGTGAAAAGGTAGCAAACCTAAAGGAGCTAATCAAAGGATTTGAAAGTATTTCTAATTTGAGAATAAATTTGGAAAAGAGCTGCATAGCGGGTATAAATTTGGAGGTAGGGGAGGTCGAGGCTAATGCGGAGTGTCTTGAGTGTTCCACCTCTGCTTGGCCTATGTCTTAATTAGGGCTTCCTTTAGGGGCAAATCCTAGGGAGAGTAGATTTTGGACCCCAGTGATAGAAAAGTTTGAGAAGAGATTAGCCTCATGGAAGAGGAACTATATCTCTTTAGGAGGGAGAATTACCCTAATAAGAGCTACCTTGGCTAACTTACCTACCTATTTTTTGTCTGTTTTTAGGATACCAATTAGGGAAGCTAGGAAACTAGAGAAGTTGATGAGAGATTTCTTATGGGAGTCGGAACAAGAAAAAAATGATCACTTGGTTAATTGGGAAATTGTGTGCAGAAGTAAAGAAGATGAGGGTTTGGGACTTGGGAGGGTAACTAGAAAAAATCAAGCTCTGTTAGGGAAATGGTTGTGGCGATGGCCATTGGAAAGAGAGATTGTGGCATAAGGTGGTGGGAAGCATTCATGGGAGGTCAGAGAATGGATGGAATGTTGGTGTAACAAGGCAAGCTAACCTAGCAGCACCTTGGAAGGCCATTCACAACACCCTTCCTAAATTCCTCAATTTTATCAGGTATGAAGTTTGTTTTGGCAACTCTGTCCATTTTTGGGAGGATATTTGGGTAGGAGACACACCTTTAAAGGATATGTTCCCTTCGCTATTTTCTGTTTCTTTGTACAAAAAAAGAGGTGGTCTCAAAATTTGTCTCACCTTTGGGAACACCCTTAGATCCTACTTGGGATTTTGGGTTTCGTCGAGGACTTGGGGATGATGAAATTGAATCTCTTTCTGTTTTGCTTGGTTGTCTTAATCAGGTTTGTTTTGATCCCTCCAAGCCAGATAAGAGGGTATGGACTCCTAAACCCAATGGAACCTTCACTTGTGCTTCTTTCTTCAAGTCCATCTCTCAACTTTCTACTCACCAAACATTTCCATCAACAAAAATTTAGTGTAGGCCAGTTCCCCAAAAAATTATGGTGTTTTGTTGGGGAGTAATTCCATGGGAAAGTAAACACTCTAAAGAACCTACAAAAGAGAAGACTTTTCCTCTGTATTTCTCCTAATTGGTGTATCCTCTGTAGAGCTCACGGTGAGGATTGTTACCACCTATTAATATCTTGTCCCCTTTCTGCAGACCTTAGGGCTTGGCTACTTTCGTTGTTTGGGAGTAGTTGGAGTCTACCAGCAGAAGTTCACATGCTCTTCAACCATTCTACCTTTTATTGGCCTACAACAATAGGAAGAATTATGTGGAGATGTGCTCGTGCTGTCTTGATTTGGACTCTTTGGGAAGAAAGGAATATTAGAATTTTTCAAGAAAAGGAAAGGAGCAGTCAGGAATTGAAAGACTGTGTGTTAAATAGGGCAATACCTTGGCTGAAGACCTTGGAAATCTTTCATTAATTCTCCTTTAATGACCTTTGGAGAAATTGGTCAACAGTAGCGAGGTGTTCATCTCTAAAGGACAAATCAATTACAAGCTGGTCTCCTCCATCCGAAGGCTCACTAAAGTTGAACTTTGATGGAAGTAGCATGGGTAATCCAGGATTATCCGGATTGGGGGTGCTTTGAGAAATGAGAAGGGAGAGATTTTGTTGCTCTACTCAGGTCCCTTGGGAATTGGGAACTCCATCAGGGCAGAACTTTTAGTTGTTGTACAAGGGGTGCAATTTGCAAACCAACTGGGGGTACAACACCTAACAATCGAGGGGGATTTCAAAGTGGTGGTGGGTTGGTTGAAAAATCCTGAAGAGGCTATGTGGCATTACAAGAATGAAATGAAGAAATTTAGTTGGTTGACAAGGAATATGTTGGTCACTGTACAATGGGTGGGGAGATCAGCAAATACTTTGTCAGATGTGTTAGTTAAGCAAGGGGTAAATAGGGAAGAATTGTTTTGGGCTCAATTGTGATTCTTGTTTTTCTTTCATAGTTTACTTGTAAGATTCAAGGAGGGGCTGCAGCTCGCGCCTCTCCCTGGGATGTTGAATGAACTCACTCTAAATCTGCTTCTGAATTAATAAATTTATTATCATTCATCAAAAAAATATATATTTTGGTAACTTAAAATAAAAGCTTCTCGTAAAACTCACATCCATTCAAAGATATATATTATAATTCCTAGAAGGAAGGTTTCTTAAAAATTCCCCACAAGAAAGAGTTAGAGTTGATGAAATTACTTTGTCTTAGTCAACTAGGAAAAAAAAACTATTTCCAAAAGAAGAATCAACACTATAAAGGAAAAGCATAAAAGCGATTATTGGAGGCAATAACAAAAACATAATCATATTGCCCACCAAAAATGTTAAAAATGAAAAATAGAAAACTGAAAAACAAAAACTTGGCATATTGACAATTGACATGTGAGGCAGACAGTCAGTCCATAGCAAATCAAGCCAAATTTGGGAGCAATACATGGAAACATAAATAAAAGATATTAATAGCTATTACATAATTCCTTCAACAATACAGATACTCACCCAGATAATGAACTCTGGACCTTATTCCCTTACTTGTAGCTTCTGAATCTTTATGACAGTAATCAGCTTTTATATGTGAAGAAAGATGGAAATCTTGGAGTAAATTATATACAAGACAAACCCTCAAATAATGCTCCAAAAAATGTAATAAATAATCCACAGTCATACAAATCCTGAAGGAAATACAGCCTTCTGACAAAAGCCTTATAGCTATCACGCAAACCACAAAGCCACCAATGAGTCCTAAGACCTGCACTTATACCATGAAACAAAGGTGATGGTTATGTACATACTACTCAATGCTGAATATAGAAGTAAAAAATAAAAAACTTATGTATATTGTCAGAAGAGAGAAGGTAACAGAAGAAAGTTGAAACACTTCTGCACAAGCAAAATCTACACAGGAATCCAATTGAAACCTATACAAATAGAATGGGCGCAACAAAATCAAATTCAGCAACATTGAAAAGCATAGTTTACCACCAAATCAAACCAGAAACTAATCCAGGATTGTTGATAAGAAAGATGTTCAACGAAAAAGGAAATAAAACTGCAAACTACATATGGCATTTATTGCCTTGCAAATCCCAAAAAGGAAGCACATAAAGTATCAGAACCTTCGGAGTTATCACAGACCCGCCAGTTTCAATCACTTTATTTCAAGCAAAATATTATAAAGCATAATTAAGAAATTAGCATTGAAAAGATACCAAAGAAACCATACAATTTTCAGAAGCAAATATCGAAATTCATTTACCTTTTAGATAGAAAAAATTAGAAGTTTTTTTTTCTGTTTTTTTTTTTTTGAGAGAGAGAGGGAGAGAGCTGGAAGTTTATGAAGAAACACTCATAGAAAAAATTCCTTCTTGACAAAGCTTTGAAATCGGATACATCGAGGCAGGATATAAACTGATCCTTTTAAGGATAAATCTTTTGAACCCAATCAAGATACCATTTCCTTCCGAACAACAAAAAAAAAAGAACCCAAATCGAAATCCAAACCCTAACCCTAACCGTAACCAGATACCCAATAATTCTATACGATAAAGAAACTAAAAAGTTCCAAGTTCTAAAGGTTCTCTGTTAATCCAGAAAAATCCAAAAAGATACAGATCATAATCTAAAACAAGTCTCAGGGGGAAAAATTCATTTATTACTTATAACATCAGGAGCAGATTACATGATAAATCGAGAAAGAAAAGGACCCACAACGAAATAAATCGATCAATCAATTAATCAATCGGACCTTCATATAACCCATAAAAATTTGAGATAGAAGAAGAAGAAGAAGAAGAAAAAGAAAGGTATGGATTTTACAGTAGTGAAATCGGTGGTGCAGAATCCTACTCCCTTTGTTTGTCGTCTGTGTTGCTTGTTTTAATAAGTAGTCTTATTGTTTCCTGGTTCTGTTTTCTTCCAGTTCTGGTTTGGTTAGGAAAAGGATGAAAACAAAAGGAAAATTGTGAGGAAGGAAGGTCACATTCACATTCCCATCGGAATTCTGAAAGACTTTATATATACTCCCACCCGCCCACCCACCACATGAGACATGAGAAGAGTTCCCAGGAACACATGGTACATCATTCATACATGGGACACAGAGAGGTCTTGAGTCGAGGCTACAGCAAGCTCAACCCCATTGTAGAGTTGGCAGACCACCTGTGAAATGTTTCCACGTGGCAAGTGCAGAACGTGCCTTATAATTATTATTTTAGGGTAAATAATAGGATAAAAGATTCCCTGAGATTTCTGACAATCATAAAAACCTCCCCCTCAAGTTTTACTTTAAAAACAAAACCTTCCCTAAATTTTTGAAAAATTAAACCCTAACGTTTGGTTGATACATTATTTCTTTCAAAAGACCAGTTTTACCTTTCTATTTTGTATAATTTTACGGAATGAAATCTCCACCAATAAACAGAATATTATCTTTTGCGCTTACAGCCTATAAAATCCCTTCAAAGATAATTTTGCACGTTTCAAATATATTTTCTCCAATGCTTCTGTACTAGGACTTGCATTATGATGAACTCGATAATGGGATTATTGGTGGAGGAAAAACAAAGATAATTCTAATCAAGTATAAAAGCTTTGCAACTCCATTAATGATTCTTCAAAGATACAAGTACAAAAGCCCCTTCAACGCCATCCCACAAGACCCCTCTTTCCGGTCACAGGTTTTTTGAAGATTTATTTATTTGGATGTTCATTTTCCAAGTCAAGGTATTACCTTCAGATTCCACGACGACTCCATTTCAGACTTTCGGAGCTTCAAACCCCTTCTCCATGCCCATGCCATCTCTTGAACGTCCTCAACGTCTCCAAGTCCAATATCTAGGTTACAGTGGAAAACGACTTGATCATTGGTCGAGGTATCAACAGAATACAATCAGGCCTAAGCCTGAGCCCAGCCCGACCATCGGAACTAGGTCTTAAGCTCGAGTCTGACCCTCATATAAAGCTCAAGGATAGAAATTTGAAAACATATTTTTTCTTTTTTATTTAATAAAAAAAGCATTTTATTTATATTAAAAGCCCTCAAAAGTAAAAAATAATAAAAGATCTCGCTATTACTTGAAACAAAGAAAAAATATTGTATATATATTTTTTTATTAAATAAAATATGTTTTTATTATATAATATATATTACCAAGTCGAGCTCGGGCTCAGGTCATGTTTTTATGAGAAAATCCAAGCTCAGCCCAAAAAAAGGTTGGGCTTGATGTTTTAGGCCTGAGCTCGAGCCTATGAGCCTAAAATAATGTCCAATCCCGACTTAGAATGGATTAAGCTAAGCTGACCCGTCGAGCTATCTGACCCATGAACAAGTCTATTTCTAAGACACTTTACAAACATAGTTTGGATTATTTTGTTGTATTGTTAAACCATCTTGTTCATGATAGGCTTTGCAACGCTTCTTTCAAGGTAATTTTTATTGGGGAAGGGAATATGAAGATTAGATTATGTTAGGGTTTAAGAGAAAAGGACAATGAAAAGAAAATAAAGAAAGCTCAGGTGGGTATTTTGATAATTTAATGCATTTTGTCATCTAACTTAACATTTAGGGGGTCTTTATCTAATGGCTAAAGTTTAGGGGGTCTTTGTTGCAAATTAAAATACAGGGGGTCTTTATCACTGACCCAATAGTAAAGGGGGTCATTTAATTTACCTTATTTCTTAAGGAATTTTTCTTAAAAACCCCTATGGTTTCACATATTTACTATAGTTTTATTAGAATTCCCCAATAGTTTACAACCCTTCACTTTATCAACCTTCTGTTAAGTTTTGAAATCCGATCTACTCCTCATGGAGCACATTCCTCACACCAATGTCATAGCACAGTGCAGCGATGCAATGAGAACATCTCATCATGGATGGCAACGTATAAGTATGGGAGATGTTCCCAATGTGCAGTTACAAGTATTGTGAGGTTGGTGATGGTGAGAAGAATAGATCTTGTCATGAATGACTAGGTGATTTCTTTAAATGAGTGGAAAATTTTAAAGAAAATAGTTTTAGGGGTTTTCTTTATTTTAAAAAGGGAAAAGATATGATATGGGAAGAGTTTTGACCAATCAAAACACACCCATGAATTTTGATAAATAACACCTAATTAGCTACCACGTTTATGATTCCAATTGATTGGTCAAAAAATTTTCAGATATCATATCTTTTCCATGTCATAGTCACACCCTTTTAAAAATTTCCTTAATAGTTTCATATCAACCTTTAAGAAACAAAACCCTCCCTAACATTTTCCACTCATTTAAGAAGTCATGCAACATTATCATGTGAAATTACAAATGGTTCCCTCATGAAAGAGAGGTTAAATAAAGTTGTTGCACACCATAGAGATATTTTAATAACACACAAATTAGAGGTTAGATTTTAGTAAATACATAAAACCATAAGGGGTGTTTAAGTAAACGATGCTATTTATTATCATGTTTGAATCCTATGGGGACCCTGTTTGGGAGAATTTAGAATTACCTCTGGTTCAGGATTGTGAAATGAACCGGGCTGACACAAGTGAATGATTGATGAGAGGAGTCCGGATCTACTCCTCACATAGCACGCCTCACACCAACCTCATGGCATGTCTTAGCCGCACAACAAGAAAATCTCTCGTACTTGTATTTATTATTCATGGGAAGATGTTTCAAATATAGGGTAAAATGTTGTTGTGATGTCAATGTGGGGCACGCTCTATGAGGAGCAGATCCTAGTTCGGATGAGAGTAGTAGTAGTAGACCTATTCATGGGCCAGGTATGCTCAGGCTCGAGCCCGAGCCCGGCCCGATCGTTGGGCCTAGATCTTGAGCCCGAGCTCAACCCTCATATAAAGCCTGAAGTCTGGGCCCGAGCCCAAGTTCGACTAAAAATTAGGAAAAAATATTTTTTTCTTTTTTTATTCAACTAAAAACTATTTTATTTATATTAAAATACTTGGAAACCTAAAAAAATAATGAAAGATCACACTATTACTTGAAAAAAGAGAAGAATAATAAAGAAAACATATATTATATATTTATTTTTTATTATATAAAATATATTTTTATTATATGATACATTATCAAGTCGAATTCAAGCTTGGGCCAGACTTTTTGAGAAAGCCCGAGCTTGACCTAAAAAAAGTCAAACCCGATATTTTAGGCCCAAGCCGAAGCCTATAAACCTGAAATTTATCCAAACCCGACTTAAATCGAATCGGACCAAACCAACCTATCGGACTACCCGGACCATCAACATGTCAAGGTAATATGTAACATGGTCCACCCATATAGCGACACATTTGTAAGCAAGGTGGGGAGGGAGGGAGTTGTCATTACGTACAAGAAATGATGCCACGCTAACTTTACTATTTTAAAAGACAAAAGGCATCTTCTTATCTATGAGCTATCAATCTTCTTTATATATATATTGTATTGAGCAATGCCACCAATAAGTGGAGTGGCTGGGTCAAACCGTATTGGAAATAGCTACTTGGAATTAACACATCATGTTTATGGGACCCACGTAATGGTACTAGATCCACGGTGTTCAAGGTAGATGGATACCTTACATAATGTTTGATTCAACTTTTAGGAACACTTGCGTTGGATGTAGGGTTTGTGTGTGCCGATGTCATCAGCCATCGAACATTTAATTTTAGGGTTTTTAACCCCCAAGGCAGATGATTGGGTCCTAGGTTGATTGTTACATCTATCATACTTACAGCCCATTGAACCATGAGGCATGAGTCGATCAAGTTAGTGGGTCAAGGTAGGGTGCAACTTGGGCCGGGTCGTTCAAACTCAACCCGAAAAAAGTTTGATTATGTTGGGTTTAGTTGAAGTTTGGATTAGGATTAAGGTCGAAAAATTGTGAACCCAACTTAATTAGTCTAGGTTACGTTAGGGTTGAAACCTTGGGCAGCCCAAAACCTAACATAACATTTCTTCATATTTCATATTTATGTGTACAAATATTTTATAAATTGTATTTATGTGTGTATATATGCAACTATACAAAGGAAAAAATTTAAGTTTGAAAGCAAAAGTTTTCTAGTCTAATATGAATATAGTACTCTTAAGTTTTGAAGCATCATAACATTGTCCTTGTGTATATATCAATAAGGTTCAGAATTTTGACATGATACGCCCCGTATGAGGTCATATTGGCGATTTATTGATATGCAAAATTTAAATCCTTTGGGATAAAACCCATTTCAGAGGATAGGCAGGCCTTAGACCAACCCTCTCGATAGGTTTTGAAAAAAAAAAAAACTAAAAAACAATCAAGTGTGAGGTTAAAATACCAATACATCCCTTTTACCATTACCATTGCCATGTATTGATAATTTTTACCTTGCATATAAAAATGCTGAAATTAGTGAGCCGTAATTTGCCAATATTCTTTATCAAATTGAGAAAGGTGGTTCAAAGTATCAATGCATCCAGAGTTTTCAACTATTGATACTCTTTTTTTTTTTCATTTTTTCACTTTTCAAATATGGATGCTCTTTTTTATTTTTCACTTTGATAATTCAAACATAGATATTTAGATGAATATTAATGTTTAGACCTATGAAAAGGACTTAAATCTCAAAATTTGGCATTTCAATTAATGTTGTCCAATCCAAGGTGTTTTGAATGAAGGATACAATCAAATAATCTTGCCATTTGGACAAGGCCGAGGTGGAAGGATGAAGCCACGCATCGAGATCTGCAACCAGGAGAAGGGTCAAATGCCCGAAGAGTTGTTCCCCGGGTAGGCATTCTAACACTCAAGTCAGTAGGATAAAAAGAGATGTGACTAGGACAAGCAAGTTGAGGTAGTGTTGGCTCGAGATGAAGAAATACTACAAAGAGGTACTCAAAGAATGCAATTCCAAAAGTCCCTTACCTTGAGCATGGTGTACCGATTTATAGTTGGACGTCCGTGTTCGGGTCAGATAGGGCTTCTGGGGTTGTTACGATGAGGTTGTCCGTCGAGGTCTTCGGGGGTTCCCTCTTCCCTGATGGAATCCGCTTCCCTGTCCATGTGGGACATTCCTTCCTAGCCATGCCCATCCTTCACGTGGTTTTGGGTGATGATGCCGATGTGGCCCTAAAAGGGCGGCTATGGAGTCAACCACATGGCACCCTGGGCTAGCTTAGCAATCACCCGTACACCACTCCCTTAGTTTCGAAGTCAAGGAGTGTGGTGCTCGGTCATAGATGGGCATGAGAGTTCTAAAGTCCTCGGCTAAGGAACTCCAGTTTGCGAGCGGACCGGCTTGGTGGGCGGATCGGGTGGTTCAACGTTCATACCGTTTTTGTACAGTTTGGTAGATGCGTCGTTTCGTCTTCCCAAAGTCGTGCGCATGCGAAGTGTGGTGATGGTCCTATACCGTTGTTCTAATTTGATCTGGACTGTTGGCTGCCTTTATAAAAGGGGTAGGCAAGTCATTTCACTTTGTCATTTGGAAAGAGTTTGTGCCTTAAAGTTTGGCTGATGTCCCTTGCTTGGCATTTCAAGTGTCTCAAGCTTCTTTTTTCTTTGATAAGATGTCTTCCACTATGGCTTCCTTGTCTTTCCTTTTTACTAGGTATACTTCGGGGGATGATAGTGAAGGTAGTCCTCGGTGCGAGGTGACCGAGGTTAGGGTACCGGAGATCGACGACAATGCAACCAAGGTCAATGACGAGGGCAATGCTGAGGTCCGAGAGATTGGTGCCTGAGAGACTAGTGTTGACGAGGTGGCTGAAGCCGATGTGGAGTTGGAAGGGCAAGCCCTCAAGAGGAGATTTGGGGAGCAGTTTGCCTCAACTCTGTGTAGCCTTTCTCCAGCCGACCTAGGTCGAATCAGGGAAGTGTATCACATTCCCAAGGAGTAGAAACTAAGGTGTCCTAGGATCGGGGAGAGGGCCACTTCGGCCAATCCTGGGAAATTTGTGTGTACGTCCATAGTTTGATTGCCAGCCTTAGGTTCCCTTTAGATTCTAGGGTAGTGGCCATCCTAAGGTGGTATTGGGTCCTGCTTGTTCAGTTTATGCCAGACTCGTTTCAGTACTTGGTCGGGCTATTCTACTATTGCACTCTCAAGGATATTGAGATTACCTTCCCAATGTTTAGGTATTTCCTCCACGTGAAGAAGAACAAGTATGGTTACTACTACCTATCGGCTAGGCCGAACACTATGGTGCTTGTCGGGGCTCCCTCTTCCATTAGGTACTAGAAAGAGGGTTTCTTCTTTGTGAAGTGCCGAGGAGGTTGGTCGTTCTCCCTCACCCCGTCCTTTTTGAGGACCAAGGATAAGGGTCCTTTCTAGGTCGAGCTGTCGAAGGAAGAGATAACTGTTGTGAGGAGGATAGTGCGGGTACACATTGGGGGAGTACACATTATCCCGATTGATGACCTTGGCTGGGCTGATGTGCCCTTCGGCCAAACAATCCCAGTCCGATCCATGGACAGCGTGGCCTCATATTTTTTTATGAGCTTGTCTTTACTTGGCGCTAACTTTGTGGTGATTTGTGCAGATTTGGACATGATTGGTGTTGAGGAGAGAGCTCGGCGTCTGCAAGCTGCGACCACGAGGAAGGCACAGGCGGCTGGGACCTCGGGCGCATAGCTCCGATGCCATTCGACATAGTGCATTCCTTAACAAGCGAAGAGGCTGAGGTCGACGGAGGAAGTTGTGGTGGTTGACTTTGAGGAGGCCATGACTCATCTTGGGCGATCTTTGTCACAAAGGGGGGACGCTTCGTAATATGATTTGGTTAAGGGCTTGGTAGGTGTATACGTGCCACAATGGTCGATGCGATCAGAGGAACCCTTGAGATGGAGGGGGTGGCCGAGCAGTTTGCTCAGGGTTTAATGCTCCCCAGTATTAGGAAGAAAGCTAGCAGCCACATCAGTAACTTCCTAGAGAGCGCAACTCTCCATTAGATCATTGCGGTAAGTTCATCTCTACTTATTCCTCCTTATCTCTCTTCTTTTCTTTTATACTAACTATTCAGTGCCCTGCAATCGGTTTGTTCAGTTGTTGGCCTTGTCGACTACCTCTGCAGGCTGTGGCGATTTTATGAGTCGCAAGAGATCGAGAACGCTCAGCTGAAGGCAGAGTTGGTCGAGCTGAAGCACAACATCGAGGAGAGGGAAGAGACCATCCACAAGTTAAAGGACCACATCCATGATCTCAAAAAGGTGTGGGAGGTGCTGAAGATAGCTTGGGTGAAGGAGGAGGGTGTCACCGAGTATAGAGCTTCGGGGGCTCATCAGAACAAGCTGGACAACTATGCTACCAACTCTTGGCAGGAGGGATTCGCTCTCTGTCAGCGGCGGGTGATGCGATGCGTCAGTTCCCAGAGGTAGCCGGTGTCGATCAAGGTTTTGCCCTGTTTGATACCGAAGAGCCTGCTTGCGAAGATGCTATTGTCATTGATGCCCAAGAGCATGCCGAGGACCCCCAACAAAAAATTGATGTCCTATCTCTTCCCCCCCCCCCCCCTTTTGTTTTAAGGGTCTTTGTATTCAACCTAGTATGTCGGGCTTATAATCAATGTATCAACTTCTTTATTAATGGGAATTTAGTCTTTTTGCCGAGTAGGGGTGTAAACGGATCGAATTCGAATTGGACCAAGCAATATCCGAATTCCAATCCGATTAGAAAATTTGATATCCGAATTTGACTCGATATCTGATGAATATTGAAAATTAATATCCAAATTCAAATCCGATTAAATATTCGAATATTCAAATCGATTCGAATTTGATTAATTAATTATTTTAGATAATTAATAAATATATAAAATAAATATTTTATTGATATGAAGTATATAAATATATAAATTATTTATATAACTTAATTATTATATATAAATTATACAAAACATCTTATATATTATATATAAGAATTAAATAATTGGTTGAATGCGGATATTTATCGAATCAAATCAGGTTATATCCAAATTTGAATTCGACCGATTAGATATTTGAATTATCCGAATTCGATTCGAATATGTTGAATATCGAATTCAAAATCGGATTTTTGAATACCGTTGACACCCTTATTGCCGAGCACGTTTTGTGTTGCTTCTCTCTTCTTTTTTTAAGTTACTCTTTGGAATTAGGTTGGCTGGTAGGGTTCATAGGTTGTTCTCCTATACTTGTTCTCAGACTAGTTGGGTTGGGGTCTTGGAATTGACACTGTGACTGGGGTCTTTGGCATTATGGCCTCGGTCTCATGCTGGCTGAGGTCTTCAACTTTGTGGCTTCGGTTTCATGTTGGCCGAGGTCCTGGGCTTGATGCTAGATGGCCAGGGTCTTGGACTTTATGGCCTTGGGCTCATGTTGGCTGAGGTCTTGGGCATACCGAGGTCTTCGACTTTGTGGCCTCAGTCTCATGTTGGCCAAGGTCTTGGGCTTGATGCTAGATGGTTAGGGTCTTCAACTTCGTGGCCTTGGTCTCATGTTGGCCGAGGTCTTGGACTTACTGAGGTCTTCGGCTTCGTGGCCTCAGTCTAATTTTGGTTGAGTTGGTTCCAAGCTCTCAACGTTGTTGGGGAGCTTGGTGGCACCTAGTCTTGGAGAGCCTTACGCTCTTTGACTAGGCTAGCTATGGTCCTTGGTTACCTCTTCTCCAATTGTAAGTTGGGAGGGCACCCAAAGTTTGATGGGCATCCTCTTGCCATTGTGGTGGGGACGTTGTTCCCGTAGTGCCTATCAAGGGCTTGTTCTGGCCTCAACCGTCTATTTGGTTGGGTCCTTTTATGATGGTTGTCGAGCCTTGGCCGTTATAGGTTGGCCGAGTCTTTGACGAGGATGCCATCGTACTACGCCCATTAGTCAATGTGGAGTTCGGTCAGACTGTACGTTGGCATTTGGTCATTTGTGCTTGAAGAAAATTCTTTATTTATTAAGTTTGTATAGCCTGGTCGCCATTAGTGCTTGGCGCCGATCATCATCAGTACATCTTAGTCCTAGCGCTTTAGCTCTTTGGAGTAGGTCTTCCATGCCTAGTTTTCCCCTCTAAGGGTCGTCCCTCTCGAGATGACAGCGATGACCCTCACCGAGGGAGCTCAGGCTAGGGGCTCGTCGGTGTGGTTTTCTCTGGTTTATACTCTTTGATAGCGATGAACCCACAGAGGTATCCACGTCAGACAAGGTCTTTCAGGTGGTGGCGAAGGTCATGGCATCTTTCAATGCCGTGGTCGTGGTCTCAGTGGAAATCGCAATACCTGTCCCGATTCCTCTTATTACCCTAAGTCTTCATCTTTTTGGGCCACCTGACGAAGCTATGGTCGCAGATATGCATCAATATTTTGGCCCACGACGTGTTCAAGGGAGTAAGGTTTTTGTACGTCAGCAGTGGAGTCCTCAGTCTGCGGTTAGGTCAATGGTCCTATCTTTGCTGTCTCTGTCTGATATGCACTCCTCATGGTCCTTCCGCTTTCGATCATGTTGGTCCTCTTCACTCCTTTGTAGCGCCTGGGCTTCCTCGACGTTCATGTACTTTTACGCATACTTCGTGAGTGAGGTCAGGTTGGGCAAAGGGTTCTTTTGCAGCAAGAAGCTAGACATTGAGGAGCATAGCTTGCTTATGATGGTATTACATCTACCAATTGGTGTAGAGTTCAAACTTGAAGGGCCTTGGCATTGAACCTTTCCAAGTATTCCCTCAAGGTCTCTCATTTCCTCTGTCATACTTACATGAGGTTGGACGATGTCTTCTAGTGCCTTTGGCTGGTGGTAACTACGCTAGGAACTGTGTCTCCAACTACTCCCAAGAGGATATGGACCACGACAGAAGGGAGGCGTACCAAGTTCTTGCGACTCCGTGGAGTGTGGCATGAAGGCCTTGCACATGAAACCCTCAGAGGAGTTGTGCAACATCATTATCACTAGCCGGTTGGGAGAAGCTCGTCAACGATCTCTTGGACGAAGATGGGTTCCTTTGCGAGTTGGCTGTGGGGCTGCTTTGAGGGCGGAGCTGTCGGAGGAGCTACACTTCTATCCACTTGGCTGCATTCTAGTTTGGCTAACCACTCTCTTAGTTCTCTGATTTTAGCATCTTTGGCGACTAGGACCACATTTATGGACCTTTCCCCTTTTGGGATCACATGCTAGTCTCGAATTGAGCTAGATTCGACTATCAAGATCAACGACTACTACAAATGTTGGCCAAGCCGTTCTTTCGCTAATACCTAAGCGCTGGAGTGATGGGATCTAGTGTGGGCGTTGTGTGCGTGCGGCCGGGCTGGGGAGTCAGATCTTCTGGATGGCTTTGGTCATTTGCGATTGGATTGGGCCTTGTGCCTATCTGCGTGGCACCTTTTAAGGTCTTCAATGTGAGGATCGACTATAGTAGGCACCTACGTGACAGGGCGAGTAGCTTGGGCATGCTGGTTGCCCTAGTGTTTCCATCATTGCTAGAATACGGTTGACCTTTTGTTGCATGGTTTGGCACTGCGCGGGGTCAACTACTACCTGATGCTAGAGCTTTTGAGGTGGGGAGTTGCGAAGTAAGTGGGATCCTCGAGATGGGGAAGGGGCTCCAGAGCAATCAATGTTCTTAGGCATGGTTGCTCTTAGAGTAGAGAAAGGGATTTGGGAAATGACCTTTTGTACATTTCCCACAAACGGCGCCAATATGATGTTGTTCGATTTGAGGTATTCTAAATCGATGACACGATTAGATAGTCCTGCCAACTGGACAAGGCCGAGGCGGAAGGATGAAGTTGCACATTGGGATCTGCAACCAGGAGAAGGATCAGAGGCTTAAGGAGTTGTTCCCCGACTAGGCACTCCGATGCTCAAGTCAGAAGGATAAAGAGAGATGTGGCTGGGACAAGCAAGTTGAGGTAGTACTGGCCCAAGCTGAAGAGATAGTGCAAAAAAGTATTCAAAGAATGTAGTTCCAAAAGTCCCTTACCTTGAACGTTGCATACCTATTTATAGTTGGACGTCCGTGTTTGGATCGGATAGGGCTTCCGGGGTTGTCAAGATCAGGTTGTCCGCCAAGGTCTTTGGGGGATTCCCCCTTCCCAGGTGGAATCTACTTCCCTGTTCGTATGGGACACTCCTTCCTACCCGCACCTGTCCTTCACGCGATTTTGGGTGACGATGCCAACGTGGTCCTGAGAGGGTGGCTATGGAGTCAGCTTCATGGCACCCTGGGCCAACTTAGCAACCACCCGAACATCAATGACCCTGAAATTGATACATATCATGCAATACACTACAATAGATGGAACTTTGCAAAGAAATAAGAACATTTTAAAAAAATTAAAAGAAGAAATCAGGCCAACCTGAACTCAACCAAAAAAAAAATGATGGATTAAATAAGGATCAAGAATTCAAGAACTCGGGTTGAGTCTCGACCGAACCTGGCCCAACTTGCACCCCTAATGAGAAGATAGGAGAGATAGAGGGTGGGGTGAGGAGTCAACAAAGAGTAGTTGTAATTCTTGTGAAAAATATGACTTCAGTCACTTCAGATAGGACTAATTAGAATTGTATTTATATTTGAATAGTACAGCTAGCTATCCTTCTATGGTTCACATGACTACAGGTTGTACAACAAAATTAATTGTGACATTTGAGTAGAGAAGAAGTATGAGTATGAATTTATCTCAATTTTCATTTAACGTCGCCCACAATAGTTACAACGTAGGAGGACCACCATTCAACTTAATTTGGATTTCAGTGAGGCAAACTGACTAGAAGACAACCCTTTTGTCGTTATGTCGACATTACGATCAACTGTTGAGATGTATCAAACGCAAGGCTATGTTTGGTTTCACAGAAATATAAAGTTGGGGGAAATTCTTTACATAATTTGTGAAATTTCTTGAGAAAATTCCCTCAAATTTATGTTTCTCTCTTATTTACTATCAAGCTTAACACAGCCTAACAAGGGAGTTCTTGGCAACTTGTTCATGGGCAAACTGAAAATCAATTTTTTTACATGTATTGTCCTTGCATGAAAATTTTGATTGGTTGTGAGGCAAGTTGTATGAATATGGTCGCATGATAATATATAGGGGTGTAAGTGAACTGAGACTACTCACAAGCTATTCGAGTTCAAACTCGATTCGTGGATGAATTTTTCTCAAACTCAGTAACTATGGACCTGAGTCGAATTTGAGTAGGAAACTTGAAACTCGATTGAACTAGAGTCAAGCTTTGAACTTTTGAGTCCAAATTGAGCACGAGTAGCCCAATACTCAACTCGATTCAGCCCGATTGCACCCCTAATAATAGGTCGTTTAGGTTATAGGACTGGTAGCATATAAAAGTGATTGAAGTATAATCAATTAAAAAATAATGACTATAGAGTTCTTGCATTGTAAGTTCAAGCTGAAATGAGAAAAGGTTGGTTAATACAAACATGTACAGTTGTTGATAGGTAAATTTTGGGCCCAACATGAAATTGAATGAAAATGAATTATTCGCCCACTAAGAAAAGGATAACAGAATTTGGGCCCAAAATAGATGTTGGATAGGGCCCACTACAAATCAAGGTGAATAGCAATGAGCATCTACCACGTGGAGGCTTGAATTTTGAGACAAATTCCACCGTTGAGTGGCAATTACAGAGGTTTTCTTAAACTCTCAAATCTTGTTAGAGAGATCCCCTCTAATCAACTTGGTGGGACCCACATTTAAGTGGCAATTAATATTGAAAGAAGGATGGCCAAGATATATTTCTTTGTAAGTGGATTTAATCTCTTGGCATGCCAATCCCATATGGTAAAGCTACACATGGTGCATAATCACCCAATTGTCATTCCAAACCCCAACCTTTAGGTGGTAGCAAAGTGGCAAATCAAGGAGAAATCTTCTCAAATTCATGTGGCGGGTTTGGATTAAATTGTATTGACATTTAAATGTTCTTAAGTGGTAAAATAAAAGGAGAAATGATAGTTGGCTAATTGATATGATATGAAGAATCACTAACTGGCTAATTGATATGGCATTTCCTTTTATCTTCTGTGGGCCCTCCACCAAATCATAAAAAATTGATCCTATGGCCTAACTTGTGGGGTCCAATTACATCTTAGTAAGATGTCTCCATTAATAGATAGTCGATTATTGATTAGGATTGATAAGAAAGAATCACGTTAATAGCTAGAGGATCTAGTGGGACCTATTTAATGGAGATTGATGTGCAATTGCCTAATTGATGATTTGGTAAGAGAAAATTAAGGTTGGCTAACAAATCTCTTGAAGATCACTAATGGCATTCCCTTTTATAATGAGGATTTCAAATTTGAAATAGGGAGGGCTTTTCAAATGTAGACGTCTACTATAAAATGGAGAGGAGAGCAAGGAAACTCCCTTTAGGAGAGGGCACTGGGAGGATGAAGAGAGCTGGTTTGTCTACAGAAAAGGGAAGATAAAAAAATAATAAGAGAAAGAAGGGAGAAGACAGAAGAATTTGGAAGAAGTCTAGCTCATGAGTCGATGCTGAACTGTTGAAGTTCCAAATTAAATGCTGTTAGCCACGTGCATGCTGAGAGATTTTCAACAGAAATCATTATCTCCTCTTCAGCTCTTTCCAGCAATTCCCAACCAGAAATTCAGCTTCTCAACTGTTGAAGCTTCAAAACTACCTAGTCCTGTGTCACGCGAATTGAAGAATTTGGTCCTTTGAGTTGTTGTACTCAAAGAAAACTCCCATCAAATTACTGCAAACAAGAAATCTTCTATTAAATTGTTGTAGTCAAGAAGATCTTCGTTGAATCATTACAAGGGACCTCCTACTATTAAAGTCGTCAAGCTTTACGAGTCGTGTCCATGACAAGCTACAAATGCAAGTTCAATCATGTTCATGACAAGAGAATCAGAGGGTATTCTTCAAAAAAAAACAAGAGTTTGTATCCCACTTAAATTTCTACAAAAAAAAAAATTAAATTCCTTTGAATTTGTCCGCATTAATTTTGTGCTCCAAATTTAGCACGAAATTTGTGTCGACAAATTTGTTGATATGTAAATTTTGGGCCCAATATGAAATGGAATTGAATAACAAAATTTGGGCCCAAGAAAGATTTGAATGGGACCCAATGTGAAGTATAATTAGAAAATGAGCCCCCTAATGTATTCCTACAAAAAGAATTGAGTGAAGAGGTACCATTAAATCCAAATCCAAGAGTGTGTTGGGTAGGGCCCACTACAAGTCAAATTGAATAAGAGCAGTGAATACCTACCACATAGAGGCTTGAATTTTGATACAAAGCCCACCATTAATGGCAATTAGAAAGATTTTCTTAAACAGATCTCAAATCAATTAGAGAGATTTTCTCTAATCAATTTTAGTGGAGCCCAATTGATTGACAACCATTAACAATTTGGTTAAAAGGAAAATTTTGTTGGTTGATTCAAGGAGGATTAACTTAATTCAATTAATGGATTTCCATCCTTATGTGGGCCCTAATTTCTTGACAAGTGGCAAACCTCTTCCAATCAACCTTATTTATACAAAGATCACCAATTTGGTAATTGGAGATCTCAAACCAGAGAATCAGAGGTTGGGCGTTACTTGCTTCTCATAATTTCGATCTTCACGTTCTAATCATTGATTGAGCGTGAGTAAATCTTCATTAACACAAGGTTGGGCGTTACTTTATTCTCATAATTGCATGTTCTAGTCGTGGTTTCGGCTTTCGTCCAAGACAAGAGAATCAGAGGATTTGCTTTGCAAAAAAAAAGGAATTTGTGTCCTACTTAAATTTCTGCAAAAAAAAATATATATTTTTTTTTAATTTGTCTGCATTAATTTTGCGCTCCTAATTTAACACAAAATTTATATCGACAACACTACAAATATATACAAAATAATACGAAATACAAAGTTCTGCACTCTACAAATTTGCATTTGTACTCCTTCCAAACTGAGCCTTATGTATGATATAGGATACAAAGTTCGGACCCATTAAGAGTTTAAGACACAAAAATCCCTTTAGCAATCTTAGGGACACATTGATCAATCAGCACTAAACTAGGCATGAAATTAGGTGGCGTAAGATTCATTTAAGTGTAGGTTAGGTCAATGCATAAATTGGAATACTGAAAGAGAGCTCTCGTCACATAGAGGAGTTGCCAAATATTCAAAGGATGGGTATAGAGAGGTCTTTTATGAAAAAGACACTCTCATGGTGATTTTGAATGCCAAGACTTTTGTAGGTGGTCTTCGATTAGGAACTTAGCTGTTTGGAAAGCTTCAAACCAAATATCCAATAATGGTATGATTCACAATTCAACAATTTGTTGGTGTTTTTTTTTTTTTCTAGTGTCATTTTGTTGATGGGCAATTGGATAAGAAAACCTTTGGGAATATGTCTTGAGATTTCCAAATGACCTTTGAATTTGATGAATTCATCACTATCCAATTGGAAATACTTGATCTTGGTATCCAATACATTTGTTTTTGAATTTGATAAAAATATCCAAGGCTTCAAATTTCCAAAATAATGGAAAGATCGGAGATCCATGTAAATCTGCTAAAAAAATCCAGGAAATAGATAAGTCCTAGTTTGAAAGAAGGTGCTAGGTATCTTGCTGTTAAAGTCTCTAGTTGGTTGTAGCAAAGACCTAGGATCAAGTCTGTCTTCAATAGGGTTGGAAGTAGGGGTGAGCAAATGGATAGGTTCTACCTAAAACCGAATCGAATTGACTTCGAACTGCCTCAAACTAACCTTACCCAATTTATTATTAAATAGGGCCCAGTTCCAAATTCTTGGAGCCAAACCCCACCTAGGCTGCTTGGGTTTAGGGGTTTACCTTACCCAAGCTGGCCTTGATTGGCCTTGGATGACCTTGGAGGAACTGAACTTGCCTTAAAATAAATACTAAAATGCTTTTTAAAGATGTGAAGACTTAAACCCAAACGTTCAGATTTACAAAGACCATGATTAATGAAAACTTAAGTGAGTTGATAATTTTCTTCAATTTAATATTTGAATATGTATAATAATTAATGTAAAAGGTAATATTTATAAAATTTAAATTACAATGATAAGTTGCTATTGTTGTTGTTAGGGTAAATTACTGAAAGCTTCCTTTAAGTTTTGGACCATTGCTAAAACCTCCCCTAAAGTTTGGTAATTGCAATCACTTCCCCTGAACTTTCTGACATAGTTGCAAGTAGACCCCTTCTGTTAGAATCCTCTAAAATGAGGCATGAAAATGTCCAAATTACCCATGCAGTTACTTTAACCAAAATGTTTATTTTCTACATTTTTTCTACATATGAATCACTACCCCAAATCCTTCCAATCCCTTTTTGGAAATTGATTTATTTTTCAAACTTGTCCTTCGTATCAATCACTCAAAGGTAAAACTACAATTTTAAATTGTCTTTTTTTTTAATAAAGTATGTATCATTTTTTTTCTTGAGAACTAGCCTCAATTATTATTGTATGGGTATTTTGGACATTTCTAAGCCTCTTTTTAGAAGATTCCAATAGAGGAGGTCTACTTGCAAGTATGTTAAAAAGTTTAGGGAAGATGATTGCAATTACCAAACTTCAGGGAAGGTTTAAACAACTATTTAAAATTTTAGGGGAGGTTTTGGAAATTTAAACTTATTATTATTATTATTATTATTATTATTATTATTATTATTATTATTATTATTATTAAAAATCAAGTTTAAACATTTTCTGATTGTGATTTCTAATTAATAAGGTCTATTGATGGTAACATTATCAATGATACAATTTGTGGTTATGTGATTATGTTCACAATTCATAATTCTTAATGTTAAAGAAGATAGCATATAATATTATATTAATATTATTGTTGGGCTTTCTTCTCTCTTCTTAGTCTTCTCTATTTTCTTGATTTTTAAATGGTCAAAAGAATTTTAACAAAGCCTTCACCTCCCCAAAAACATCCAAGAGGCTTTCCTATCATTACCTCTCTGTCAACTATCCTATTCAACTCTAACCTTTTTCCTTCGGCATTCTCTCCACCCTCTTTTTCAGCTTCCCCTTCTTCAATAACCTCACTGTTCCCCAACTTTGGTGCCTCTTTTGGCCTTCTTACCCGTTCTACCAATTCCTTCTGCCCCCCTTCCAATGTTTTCTTTCTATTATACACCCTCTTTTGTTCCTTGGATTCCTCCACCTCCCTCTGCCTTTTCCTTTTCCCCTCGTATCCCCTGCTCCCAACAACCTCTGCTTCCACCTCCCCTACCTCTCCAATTAGCCTTCTTATCCCAACAAAAATCACAGAAGAAGAGAGAGAGGGACTTACCTCAACATCCTTTTCTACCACTTCGATTGACTGAGGCGTAGTCCCTGATTTTTCTATCTGTTTCTCACTTCTTTGCAATGTTGCATCCACCACTTCTACTAGAGGAAATTCTCTTTCTGGCTGGTCTTCGGTTTCTTGTGTTGATATCAGAATTTGTACCAATTAGCTGATACCTTTCTCCCCTGGTATATCGTGCCTTATCCCTTCTTCTCAACTTGAAGGGTTCGCTGTTGCGATTTTGGCTCTATTGCCTATGCACCACCTCTAAGTTTCTCCTTTCTCCATCTTCCTCCCCACTCTATTGATTTCTACCCATCCTTAGAGGTGTAAATCAGGCTGTGCCACCTGGCCCTGCCCGGCACGACAGCCCGTGGGCCGTGTTAGGCCCGACATAGTGGTCCGTTCTATGCTGGGCCGGGGGTTTGTAGTCCACAGACCGACACAACATGGCTCGATTGTGCATGTCGTGCCGCCCGCGACCCACGTGCCGGCACGGCTCGTAGCGGGCCATGCTCGGCCCGTCCGAAAACTAGTCGTCTGGCCCGGTGGCCCCCTCCCCCCAATGGCTAGTTTGAGTAGTTTTAGCTTTTTGGGGTTTTTTTACATAAATACCCCCTAACAGCTATAAACAGCTATAAACAACTATATGGGGGGCTATTTATGTATTTTGCTTATGGAGGGGAGAAAAATGACACAAATGCCCCCCAACAGTTATATAACAATTGTTTTATGGGGACTTTTTGGGGTAAAGTTATAAATAACTTTACGATGACCAAAATACCCCTCATAATAACTAAAAAACAGTTAGTTTTTAGGGTATTTTGGGTAATTGAATTATTTTCAATTCCTATAAATAGCCCTATCCTCCAGATCTCCACCATTCTTCTCATCACACCAATTTAACAATTCTCTTAATCTCTTCCCTCTCTCTCATACATTCTCTGCAATCTGAGTGAACTCTGATAGTCTAATTAGTTGATTGTCTGATTCTCCAAGTTAGCAATTTGTGAGGCTTGGAACCTTGGACATTGAAAGGCTTTAATTGTTGAAATCAAATTGGGATTCTGAACCAGCAATCCGGGTAAGTACAATTAAATAATTTTATGTTTTTAGAATTTAAAAAAGAATGGTCGGCTCTTCCCAAAACCCCAAGTTTAGTAGCCTGATTTGGAAAATATTTAAAATAGAGGATGTTGAGGGGAAGGGGAAAATAGCAGTTTGCCAAAAATGTAGAAAAGACTTTAGCTATTGTAGCAAGGGTGGTATTGGCCATTTGAGCAAACATTTTCTCACACATGAGAAAGAAGAAGAAATAACCCACAATTTAAATGAATTGTTAAAATAATGAAAAATAAATTTTAAAAATATTGGGAGAACATTTCTCCTCTTTATTGCTTAGCTACAATATTAGATCCTAAGATTAGGAAAGATGGTTTTGATATTTCACTTGAAACATATTGTGAAAATATGAATATTGAAATTGGAAATAAAAAAGAATAAATTAATAATTTATTATTTAAAATGTATAGTTTATATGAATCTGATTATCTAAAGTAGTAGGAAATAGTAAGTAGAAGGCATAAATCTGCTACTTCTACAACAAGTTCGTTTGCAGAACTTAATTTATTTATAAGCAAATTTTTATAGTTTAGGTGAGGGAACAAATAATTTCGATATTTTAGCCTGATGGAGTGAACATTCAAAAAATTATTCAGTTCTCACCGCTATGGCACGTGATCTACTAACCCCTCCGGTGTCTACAGGCTACAGTTCTATCGCAGTCTTATTTTAGTGTAGGTCAGCATGTACCACTGTACCAAGGTTGGTTAGATGCATGCAAAAGATAGATTACAACTTTACAAGACAAAGGGGGGCATGATACTACTACATACATCGGATATTTCACTTGAAGCAGATGATGAAAGTCATGATTCATGAACAATAGTTGACTAGTTGTATAGAATTTTTTATTTTTTTTCAAATTATTGTAAATTTTGTTTTAATTTTATTTAATTTATTTGATATTAATGTAATTTTGTATTTTCAATTTGTAACTATATTGTATTTTTTATATTTTATTAATTTATTCCATTTTCATATTTTATTCATCCAAGTATGAAGTATCCAACCATTGTATATTTGTATGCTTTGTAATTTGTATCATTGAAATTTAAATAAAATAAAATTAAATTCCTATTTAAATTGTTTTATTTCTTTAACTTTTGGGTAATCCATTCAGTCTAGCCCGATTCGGCCCAGGCCCAAGGCCCGCCCTGTAGCCCAGCCCGGCATGGCCCAAGACCACGGCTTGGCTTGCAGTCTGGCCCAGTACAAGCCCACGACACGACACAGGCCTGGGCCATGGGCCATGCCGGGCCGACCACCAAAATTTTCACGAGAGAGGGCGGCATGACTAAAGGTGTAAAGTGGGCCATGTTGGGCTGGCACGACATGACCTGTGGGCAGCACGCTCTAAAGGCGAGCCGTGTCATGCTGGCCTGCGGGCCGCCACGGGCCGTGCCATTCTCCCCAATGGAAATTTTGGGGGTCGGCCCGGCACGGCCCACGGCCCAGGCCCGCTTGGGCCTGGGTCGAGCCTAGCTGCAAACCGTGTCGTGGGCTTGGGCTGTGTCGGGCTGGGCCATTGGGCGGGCCTTGGGCCTGGGCCGAATCGGGATAGACTCACTGAATCTGAATTGATCAAATCAAATGTCATATCAGGGATTTAGGATAACTGGATTAGGATTCAAGAATCAGGACAGGAAACAAATAATAAATTAATAACAAATTTATGATTACCCAATAACCCAAAGAATAAATAAATAAAAGTATAAAACAATTCAAATAGGAATTTAAATTTTTTATTTCATTTAAATTTGAATGAATAATGATACAAATTACAAAACATACAATTATACAAATATTGAAATTATGAAATATACAATGGTTGGATACTTCATAAACTTCATACTTGGATAGTTGGATGAATGAAGTATGAAAATGGAATAAATTAATAAAATATAAAAAATACAATATAGAATTATAGACTATATAGTTACAAGTTGAAAATACAAAATTACATTAATAGCAAATAAATTAAATAAAATTAAAACAAAATTAATAATAATTTGACAAAATAAAAAATTATGGGTTATTTGTTAAAATTTACATATACATTATGATGAAAACATTCACACACACTTTCATCATCTCCTTCAAGTGAAAAACCAAATATCCGGTGTATGTAGTACAGTAGTACTGTAGTAGTCTGTAGTATCATGCCCTCCTTTGTCTTGTAATTGTAAAGTTGTAATCTATATTCTGCATTATAATTCATAACTGCATCTAGCCAACCCTGGTAGGCTGGTACAGTGGTTGTGTCGTAGTGTGGTACTTGCAGGTCCTGCACTAAAACAATGAAACAAAACTCCAATGGAACTATAGCTTGTAGACACCGGAGGGGTTAGTAGATCACGGATCACGTGCCATGGCGGGATTGGTGGCAAGAAATGTTCTCCAAGACTCTGACTTCTCCCAATATTTTTAAAATTTATTTTCGATTATTTCAAAAATTCATTTAAATTGTGGGTTATTTCTTCTTTCTTCACATGTGTTTGAAAATGTCTAGTCAAATGGCTAGTACCACCCTTGCTACAATAGCTAAAGTCTTTTCTACATTTTTAGCAAATTGCTCTTTTCTCCTTCCCCTCAACATCCTCTATTTTAAATATTCTCCAAATCAGGCTACTAAACTTGGGGTTTTGGGAAGAGCTAGCCATTTTTTTTTTCAAATTCTAAAAAAAAATAAAATTAATTTAATTGGACTTACCCCGAAACCCTGAATTGTCGGTTCATAATCCCAACTTGATTTCAACGATTAAAGCCTTTCAACGTGACAACGTCCAAGGCTCCAAGCCTCCCAAATTACTAATTTGGAGAATCAGACAATCAACCAATCAGACTATGAGACTATCAGAGTTCACTTAGATGGCAGAGAATGTATGAGAGACTGAAAGAGACTTAGAGAGGAAAGACCGAAGATATTAAGAGAATAACTTAATAGGAGAATTGAATGTTGATTGTTGAATTGGTGTGATGAGAATGGTGGAGGATAGGGCTATTTATAGGAATTGAACATAATTCAATTACCCAAAATACCCAAAAAACTATCTGTTATTTAGTTGTTGGAAGGGGTATTTTGGTCATTGTAAAGTTACTTATAACTTTACCCAAAATGCCCCCTAAACTAAGTTATTATATAGCTATTGGGGGGCATTAATGTCATTTTTCAACCCCCATAAGAAAAACACACAAATACCCCCCTAATATGGCAGTTTATAGTTGTTGGGGGGGGTATCCCAAAAAGCTGAAACTAGCCATTGGGCCCCTTCTGGGGGGAGGAGGGGGGGGCGAGCGCGGCCTATTACAGGCCTGGGGGGCCATGCTGTGCCAGCCCGTGGTAGACTGTGTTTCGTGTCATGCCACGAGCGGCATGGTGCCATGCCATGCCAGCCCATAAGCCTCGAACC
Organism: Nelumbo nucifera; assembly: GCF_055504915.1. Lineage (NCBI taxonomy): Eukaryota > Viridiplantae > Streptophyta > Magnoliopsida > Proteales > Nelumbonaceae > Nelumbo > Nelumbo nucifera. Next base: position 59,213,851 of record NC_142651.1, on the reverse strand, counting down.
CCCAACCTAGCACGACACGAACTTCCATACCGGGCCTAGCACAACCCATTAGCCATCGTGCCTTACCAGGCCGGTCCAAAATCATATCGGCCCGGCCCGGTCCGATTTACACCTCTAGGCACGGCCCGTGACAGCCCGCGGCGCACTTTACACCATTACCATTCCTTGCCAAATCTTATTATTACCCACATCCACTCCCCCTTCTTTTTACTTTTCGATCCTCTTAAATTTTGGTTTCTTTTTTTTCTTTTTTCCAATTACCCCATTCCATTTTTTATGCCTAATCCCCAAGATATAGAAAATTTTGTTCCTCGAGCCATTGTGGGCCCCACTCATTAAAGTCTATGTTCCCCCACCCTTTTTTGAGCATAGGTCGTCACTGCCCTCTCGATCGTGCGACTCTTCATCTCCCTTCCCGTCTTCTTCTTTGTTTGCTACATTACATTAGAGGACTAAAATTCGTTTCTCCGTGAATTTCCTCTTTTACCCTTTAAGGGGATTCTTTTCGCCTCCTTCCTCCTTCCCCTCCTATTGATTCCTCTCCCTCGTTTCTTTCTCCTTCCCCCACATCGTCTGAACTTGCGGGCCCTTCCACTATTTTTCTGTCGATCTAGTCTAGTCGGAATTTCTCCAACCTAAAAAGGTGAAGTCGTCGCCTTCAATTAGAATCTTGAATTCATAAACTTCGCCTGCAAACTTCAGATTTGCCAGGTTTGGAACTTCTAAAACTTCCTCCACCGCTACTAGTCCTTGCGAAATCCAACTTGTCCCAGGATCTGTTCCTATCATCAAAATGTAGGAACTCGCCGCAATGGTTTCTATCAGCCTCGAAAGTCGCTATATTCCAAGCATGCAAGGGGATTCCAATCATGTCGATCCATATGGCCCTTCTCTTTCTTTGGTGAGACAGGGTACCAGCCGTCGGAAACCACCAGTCGAGCCTGAGATTGAAACCCCTCTCCTCCGCAATCTCTTGATTCAACAGTCTCCGCCATCTCCTTGCTATGAAACATAAACAAGATTAGTCCCACATTTAGTTTCCTCACTCCCAATAACTTCTCCTTCCCCTACTCTACCTTCGCCCAGACTTCCACCTCATACTCCAAACCCACGAATCTACCCACTAGACTCGCTTCCAGAACCTGCATTCTCTCGGCCATCTTCCCTAGCCCTCGCACATCCACCTCAATCTCCGTCATCTTTCACAGAAACGAGAGGAATTACTATATGAAGCAGCTCGGAAAAAATTAAACACTATTAGTACAAGTGTAACACATTATTGACTGTAGAAAAAATATGCCAACATATAGGGCCTTCCGCCAAGGTTCAAATATGGGAACCTAACTGCATGGAAAGGCAATTTTAAATATTTGTATCGGGATAGACTTGGATACGCATGCTGGGAGAAAAATTAAGATAGATATAAATATGCTTAGAAATACTATAAATGTTTTAATAAATTATAAAAATATATTAATAATATTAAATATAAGACTTCAATGAGATGTATATACATTAAATTAATATATTTTAATGATTTTGTGGAGAAATATATTATAGTTAATTATAATTTCATTAAAAATCTTATGCTTAACTATCATTTATAAATTACAATTCTTAAGTTTTAATGTGTTATGGGATGGTAAAACCCAACTTTCCTATCCAACCATAAAACATGCATTGGCACTGCTAAGTGAAAATATAATCAATAATTATTTATTATTTATTTTCAAAAATTATAAAAATAAATAAACATTATATAATATATTCAAAAAATAGTTATTAAAGAAGAAATTTCAATTGCTTTGTGGATATGATAGATCATCCATAGAATTATAATATATTTAATCATTGGGATCAAATGATAAAATATAATTAATTATTTTTTTATTTATAAAAATATAAAAATAAAAAATAATTATTAAATAAGAAATTTCAATTGGTCTGTGGATATGATAGATCATCCATAGAATTATAATATATTCAATTGTTGTGATCAAATGATAAAATATAATTAATTATTAATTATTTTTAATTCTTAAAATATAAAAAATAAAAAAAATACTAAAGAAGAAATTTCAATTGCTCTATGGATATGATAGATAAATCCATAGATCTAAAACATATTTAGTCCTTATAGGCAGAGAAAAATTACATTTTCAAAATTTTTATTAATCTATGTTTCCCCAAATATCTTCATGAAATTTCCATAAATTTATTAATAACACAATAAATTATGATTTTGAATGTAAGAAATGTAGATCAACATAAATTTAAACATTCAAGAAAAAAAAGAAATCACAAGATATTATAAAAAATTAAAAAAATACTTACCTATTTTTACCATATTTTTTTCAAAATTTGAAAATTTTTCAAAAAAAATTAACAATTCACACTTGTTTCTTACGAATTTTTGCAAATCTAACACTCTAGGAATAAATATCCCGTATCTATTTTTCAAAGATACGATACGATATGCCCGCGTATCGGGCGTATCGTATTGAAATTTTAAACCTTGCTTCCCACTTGTATTTTGTTGAATAAAAACAAGGCCCTTAAACAATAGGATCCTTGAAACACGTTGTTAGGCATTTCTCTAAAAAATAGAGATTAAATAAATTGAATCTCATATAAACTATAAAGTGACAGCGTCCCATAAAGACTTTAATAAAACAACTACATGTTAAAAAAATAAATAAATGAATAAATAAATAAATGAATAAATAAATAAAACAACTACTATTGCTTAATCATGGACTAATTTAATTTCCCTAATCAACTAAAATACCCAATCCTAAGCTTACTGCATAGATGGTGGGATGAAATACATGTCTAGTTCTCCATCCTGAGGACAGGGTTTGGCAAGTAGAGGTGATCACAAGTGGGCCAGTCTGGGACCAGGTTCCCATGAAGTCTTCTATATAAGGGCCAAGCCTGGCCCGGCCCGGCCTGCCTTATGTAACCTTCTTTCTGGAGGGCCTGCACCCCTCTTTATGGTCGAACTTCATATATGATCAACCTTAAAACAAGTTGACTGCCGACACAACAGACCACCACCAGGTTGGCAGGTTTTCCACGAGGAAAGTGGAACAGAGAAACCAAGACAAGAGGTTGAAGCTACTGAATCAAGCCACAAACATGCATATAAAGAACCAAAGATTGTGACTGAAAAGTGGATTACTGACGCAGGAAATGAAACGTTGACAAGCATTTGGGGGAGATGGATTACAGTACTCCAAGGTGTGATGTGAATCATGTGATAAAGATTGAAGTGATACAAATGATATACACAGCCACCAGAAGAATGTATAAAAAAGGGTCAAACAAATGTTTCGTGTTGGTTACAAGCATTTGGGGGAGATGGATTACAGTTCTCCGAGGCTCTTCCCCAGATTGCTAATTTGAAGAATCATTTGCTAAATCTCAAGCACAGGCTCCGTTTGTTTTTGCACCCAGTATCATGGCCTTATGGAATAATATTTTCGTTGGTGTCTCTTTGTGGGCAGTCTCCAGGACCCCAGCTTAACAACAAACTGTATAACCACTACTAATTCATTTCCATCATAAACTTCATTGCTTTTGACCTTTACCCTTCTTGGACTTGCTCTTCTTTGCCTGCATTTTCTTTTTCTTTTCTTCAACTGTGGTCCAAGTATAATCTGTAGGTATCACAAATGGGTCTTGAATATCCTCTACCCGACTACTGGGGCCAGAACTCATGGAAGAATTATTACGGTGGTATAACCATTGAAGCCATGATGAACTTGAGGACTGCATTGTTGCAGGACTTTCTCGCCCTGCAGCACTTGGACTTGAAGGAGGTGTACAGAACTCATCCAAGGGCTGCAACTCCTCAAATTTTGTAAAAGTGACCAACACTCTGATTGTCGGAATTACTGGAATTGAGACCTGGATACAATTAAAGGTGATTTTCTTAGAAAATATATTGTAGCCATTTAGAATGATTTAAAGTAAAAATCATCAGCCAAGGTGGAGCATTCAAACAGAACACAAATTATTAGATTAGGAGTTTCGCAGATCATATAAGCACCCAGAGGCAGTAGAGAAGGTTGTGAAAGAACTCTTTTGTTCATAGATAACAAATATTTTTGCTCATAAAAAGGAGAACTGAGCAAATATACAGGGAAAATATTCCCAGGTTAAAAGTTTCAAGTTGTCAAAGACATTGGAATATGAAGAGAAATGCTTGCAACAGTAAGCATATACCAAAGAAAAGAAAAAAGGATGCTTGGCCAAAACTCCACCAGTATTTTTTTTTTTTTTGAAAAAGATGGTAACTTTATTCAAGAGGCAGGAGGTTTTGAGTTGTAATTTCTGTGTAAAACTTCACCAGTATAGTTTGCATTACTGCCAATTCTGAGCCCACAAAAAGGAGGGGGTTTAATTTATCAGGTTAGTAGCCAAAATAAAATCCTTGGCCAACAGAAAATGTCTGAAAATAAATAAAGCACTCCCATAGTAAGATACTGGTGGTTAAAACGCTGCCCCTTGTTATTTATGTTTTTGAACAGGTAAAAGTATGATGAATTTCAATAAAAATAGTACCTGTAAATACAAGATGCCTATGTATACCAGAGAATATACATCAGGGCACTTTTAAAACTTAAAAAAACTATGCTGTGCTATCTGTACATAAATGTGTAATTAAGAATATTTATAGTTTGAACTCCCCTCAATTCCTTGTAGACAGCTTTTCTAGGAATCACATCAAATGTTCTGCCCTCGTCTTCATACATTATCATTTTTCTCTAAACATATAAGCCAAATTATTGTATGAGAGACTATTCCTGTGCTACCTACCCTTTCTTGCCAAGTCCTTATCTGCTGAGAGTGGAATATAGCCCCTATTATTGCCAGTAAACACCAGCATACTCTCAACATCTCCAAAAAGTGTGACAATCATCATTGGTTTTGCTTCTTATATCTCATAATTCTTTAACACTATAAAACAATCAATAAATGATATTTTATGACTTATTTAATAAAATTTTCCCTAGTCCTCAAACATTTTTATATTAGTTGGTATGCACATAAACTCTTTTTCCAGAATCTCTTACTAATTTCTATTCAACCCCATGCATCACATGGGTTCATCAACAAGCGATATCTTCAGCAACAAGAAGTCCAGAAAAATTAGACATAATCCTTTAGATTTAAGGTGTAAATAATTGGATAATGGTCATTAAGACCGAGCTCCATTATTGTAATTCACTCATAAGCTAGACATCTTTACCAATACAACTGCAAAAAAGGGTATACCTATCTTTGGAAGGACCAACTCCACCAAAGATTATGGCATTTTGTTGGGAGATATTTCACCAAAAGATTAGTACTTTTGAGGTTATTCAAGAAAGAAGGCCCAACTAATGCATTTCTTCCCATATTTTTTTGTTGTGTATGACAAGTGGTGAAACTACCTGTCATCTGTCATTCTCCTACCCTTTTACTTGTATTATTTGGAGGAATTATCTTGATCTTTTCAGATGCAGGTAATGTGGACGCCGGCAGCAGCAGCAGTAATTTAGTGTTCTCAGTAGCAGCAATTTAGTGTTCTCATCCTATCTTATCTATTCAGTATTCTTGCCTTATCTGCTTTCAGTAGTAGGGATTAGACCTGTTCATGGGCCGGGTGGCCCGACGGGCCGGGTGGCCCGACGGGCCGCCCCGGCCCGGCCCCCGAACGGGCTTGAACATGGTTATAGGCCCGCGGGCTTAAATTCGGGCCAAAAAGCCCGGCCCACAACAAATTCGAGCCGGGCTCGGTTTTGTCAAAATAGCCCGGCCTGGCCCGACCTAATATTAGACTTAAAGTGAGTAATGTGATTATGTCCATTTGAATAAATTTTTTGATTTAAGAATGTAAAACTGTGTTTTAAAATATAAAAGAAAGGGGAAAACACCATCTTGTAGGCCCATTGTTCATTTAAATAGGAAAAAAAAAACTATCTGAATTTTTAATTCTAATTTGAATAGGGAAATTTGTTTTTTTTTTATTAGGTCGAGCTTCAGGCTTTTTATCAGAGCCGGGCTCGGGCCCAAGTTATAGGTCCGTTGGTCGGGCCAGGCTCGGGCCTAGCATATTTCCCTTAATGACAAGTGAAAGCCCGGCCTGAGCCCGGCCCGAGCCCGGCCCGGCCCGGCCCATGAACAGGTCTAGTAGGGATTAGTAGGAGTCTTATCTATTCAATGTTCTTATCTTATCAGTTCAGTAGTATGGATTAGTAGGGAGTCTTATCTTATCTTATCAGTTCAGTAGGATAGATTAAGGGAGTCTTATCTTATCTTATCTTATCAGTTCAGTAGGATAGATTAGTAGGGAGTCTTCCTAATTAGCAAGGAGTCTTCCTAAAAGTAGGATTCTTATCTCTTGTAATCTCCTATTTAAGGAGCTGAGAATATTGAATAAAGGCATCGAAAATTTCAGTCAAGAAAGAGAGCAGAGGAGAGTTGGTGATCTCTTGAACAAATCACCATTAAGGTGCCAAGATAGGTTCCTCAAGAAAAGGGAGGAACAAGGGAAAACAGGGGGTTTTCCCGTGGACCGACCCGTGACAAGATCCTATTCGCGGGCCATAACAATTTGGTATCAGAGCAAGGCGTCATGGGTGACCTTGAGCAGTTGACGACTAGGGTGCATGAACTGGAGCACAAGCTCGTGAAAAACAGCACGGAGGTGCGCGAGATCAAGGACGATGTCCGAGAATTAAGGCGCTTGATGGAGTTGCACTTTTCCAGCAAGGAAAGGAACCCGGAAGGGGCTGCAACCACAACTAGCCGCCGGCTAGACATGGAAGAATCGTCCGGCGAGCAGTAGGTTGTTGCCCTAGCATAGGTTAGCAACACCCAAAATGTTCCGATTAAGCTGGAATCCGGTGTCGTCGAGGATTCCATCGACGAGAGTTCAAAGAAGAATAAGAGCAACTACTCCAAGGTCATCATCGCTGGTGAAGGAGCTTGTATGCCTCATGTTGCGGCTGCAAATGTTGCAAAAGAGTGTTTGTTAGCTGCAGCCAGATCAGATCCTAGGGCTGCACATATCTAGGTGAATCTTGCTAATGCATACTATTTGGCTGGTGATCATAGAAGTGCTGGAAAGTGCCTGGAGAAGGCAGAAAAGCTGGAGCCTAATTGCATGTCAACTCGATATGCTGTTGCGCTTCATCGTATCAAGGATGCAGAAAGGTCTCAAGATCCCACTGAACAACTTTCATGGGCTGCGAATGAAATGGCTTCAATACTCAGAGAAGGGGACTCTGCAACAGTTGATCTTCGGATAGCATGGGCAGGACTTGCCATGGTTCACAAGGCTTAGCATGAAACTGCAGCAACGTTTGAAACTGGACATAATGATTTGACGGAAGTGGAAGAGCAAGCTCTGTACACACTAAAACAGGCAATAGAAGAGGATCCAGATGATGCAGTTCAGTGGCACCAGCCTGGCGTTCACAATCTTTGTACTCTACAGTTCAAGACATCTCAGAAGTACCTTAAGGCTGTAGTTGCCCGCGACAAAGAATGCAGCTACGCATGGTCAAATCTTGGTATATCACTGTAGCTGTCTGAGGATGAACCCTCTTCATTGGAACCCGATCCAGGAGGGCAAAATCATTCCACCTATCCGGGATTCCTTTGACTATGTTTCAAGACACCCATCCTGAATTCGAGCTTGAGGACAAGCTCGTAGTCCAGGAGGGGAGTAATGATGTGGACGCCGGCAGCAGCAGCAGTAATTTAGTGCAGCAACAGCAGCAGTAATTTAGTGTTCTCAGCAGCAGCAATTTAGTGTTCTCATCCTATCTTATCTATTCAGTATTCTTGCCTTATCTGCTTTCAGTAGTAGGGATTAGTAGGAGTCTTATCTATTCAGTGTTCTTATCTTATCAGTTCAGTAGTATGGATTAGTAGGGAGTCTTGTCTTATCTTATCAGTTCAGTAGGATAGATTAAGGGAGTCTTATCTTATCTTATCTTATCAGTTCAGTAGGATAGATTAGTAGGGAGTCTTCCTAAAAGTAGGACTCTTATCTCTTGTAATCTCCTATTTAAGCTGAGAATATTGAATAAAGGCATCGAAAATTTCAGTCAAGAAAAAGAGCAGAGGAGAGTTGGTGATCTCTTGAACAAATCACCATTAAGGCGCCAAGATAGCTCAAGAAAAGGGAGGAACAAGGGAAAACGGGGGGTTTTTCCCGTGGACCGACCCGTGACGAGATCCTATTCGCGGGCCATAACAGCAGGTAGGTAGCTTCCCAGGAATGGAAGGTAATTTTAAGGATACTTTCTTCTATCCAAGTAAGAAAAGAAGAAGGATAATAAGGAGATTTACAAAAGCAACTATCATGTTCCACAAAGGAAGCACTGATGAAATCATAAAAACAAAGGTGGTACATTGGGTTAAACCCATACCCATCTTTGATGCCTACTCTATTGAGGATATTATTAGAAGCTGGCAATAAGTGGCTTTATTATCTTTTGTTAGAACAATTAAACAAGTAGTGTGGCCTCCACCCCTAAGGAATATGTTAAGGCTGAATTTCAATGGGTGTAGTTTAGATAACCTGGGAGCTTTAGGAATGGAGGGGAGATTTTAGAAACCATGGAGGAGTAGTGCAAACTATTTTTTTCAACTCAAATTGGACAAAAGAATTCGATAGAGGCAGAGCTGTTGGATTTAATTCAAGGATTGAAAAATGGGAAGATCAATGGGTTTTAAAGACATGAAGGTGGAAGGTGATTCAAGGACAATAATAGGTTTGCTGAAATAAAATTGTTCAATTCCATGGAAACACAGAAATATGGTGAGAGAAGGAAGAAGCATAGCAACAGAGTTGAGCACATCTTTTTCTGGGTATGGAGATCAACACTTTAGCAAGACATGGAACTAGTAGAGGCAATTTTTTAGGGCGTCATAGACAGTGATAGGGATTTATGTACTTAAACAGAATCTTGTAAAAATTAAGACAGGGAACCATGTGAATATGATGATGGGCTTGGTACTGCATGTTCCCTTTGTAATGTAATAAATTCTATTTACCACTACTTAATAAAATTGATGCTAAGTTATTGATCAAAAAGCATAGGGGCATGTATTAGCTCCCTATACAAGTCTTGGGGGTGTCCCCAGAAAGGCAAGCAATAGTTAACCAATTTTCCCTCTCCTCTCTCTCTCTCTCTCACCCTCTTTGCTCTGTTTCTGAAGGACCAAGTCACCTCGAATTGGCTCCTGAGATAGGCAATAACCTATCAAATTGGTATCAGAGCCCCAACACAACAATGCCTAACACCACCAAATCGGGAACTGTGGAAGACCGAGTAGATCAAATGGAGGTCCACCTGCATAAGGTGTCTGGAGATCTGCAATAATTAAAGGAAACTCTGTCGATCGTGATGGTGCAGATGGAGAAAGCAAACTCTGCTGGAGGACGAGAAGTAGATCTGGAGGGCTCAAGTTCAAGAAGTGCAGACAGACAGAGTGCAGTGGTGATCAGAAGACTTGCTAAGTTAGACTTCCCTATATACATTGGAGGCGATCCCAAGCCATGGATGTTCAAAGCAAAAGGTACTTCAAATACCATGAAATTCCCAGTCATCAAAGAGTCTCTATTCCCTTGTTTCATCTTGAAGGAGAGGCGATATTGTGGTAACAGTGGTACCACAGATCTCATCCCCAGGTCTCCTGGTCTGAGTTTACAGAAGCCCTTTACATAAGATTTGAACCTACTGGTTATGAAGATTATTACGAGTCTTTATCAAAGACTAAGCAACTTGGTTCAATCAGGGAATACTAGATTGAATTTGAGAAACTTTCCACGCGAGTTCATGGCTGGGCTGTAGAAGGCCCTCTTGGGCTATTTCATTGGAGGTCTTAGAGAAGAAATAAGGATAGGAGTAAAATCCATGCACCCAATGCTGGTTATGGCATTAGTGGGCCTAGCCCATCTACAAGAGGAAAGTTGAACAGACTCAGGACTAATAGGGATCAAAGCCCAATTCTCAAAACCCACCTCAGTGCATGGACTTCAGCAACAATTCTAACCAGCCCATGAATATTATATAATAATATATATATTATATTATATATAATATTATATAAATTATAATTATATAATATATTAATGAAATAATTTTTTTTTTTTTATTTTATTATACTAATTTATTTAATTATTGTATATATAAGCAATTATATACATCAAAATTCATATAAAATTAAAATTTTAAGTTTTTTGTCAATTTTTTTAAATAAATAGCTTTGGCCCGGTGCACGGCCTGACCTTGCCCAAGGCTCGGCCCATGGGCCAGCCTGGCCCACAGCATGGCATGGCATGGCACGGGCCCGCACAGGCCTGGGCCGTGGGCCTTGCCAGGCCGCGACCCCCCAAGTTATCCCAGGGGAGGGTGGCACGTCCTGCACTTTGTGCAGGCCGCCCACGGGCCGGCATGGCCCGTTTTACACCTCTAATAAAGGCCACCTAGTGATTCCAGCTTCCTCTCAGCATATGCCCAAATTGCTCCACCTATTTCATTGCTCTCTTGAAGCAGGTCACTCTGGGATTCTCAGGACTTACAAATGCATATCCTCTCATTACTTCTGGGTGGGAATGAAGAAGACTATCAAACAGTTTGTATCCCCATGCCAGGAATGCCAGTAGCAGAAATATGAAGTGCAAGCACCGGCATATTTACTTCAGCCATTGAAGATTCCAGAGCAAGTCTGGGATGCAGTTTCAATGACTTCATATCAGGGCTTCCAGTTTGAAAGTCTGTGATAGTGGTAGTAGTCATTCAAAGTACTCTCATTTCATTCCCTTGTCGCATCCTTATAGAACAGCCATGGATGTTGAAGCTTTCATACAAGAAGTTACCAGATTGCATGGAACCCCACGAGCAATAGTTTCAGATAGAGACCCCACTTTTCTTAGCAGATTTTGGACAAAGTATTTTAAGCTTCAAAACTCTAAGCTGCACCACTCCACTAGTTACCACTACCTCACAGGTCATGAGGTCTTGCGTCCCTCAAGAGGAACCTGCTTAAAGCACAACCGCAGATGAAGTAACAGTATGACAAGAAACACAGATCACAAGAGTTCAACAGTGGAGATTGGGTGTAACTTAAATTGTACCCTTACAGACAAGCTTCTATAGCTAAGCAATTTGGCACAAACTCTCCCCTTGATTTTGCGACCCCTTTAAGATTCTTGAAAAGGTCAGCACAGTAACTTATCGGCTCAACCTCCCTGACTTTGCAAGACTACATCCTGCGTTCCACATTTCTCTATTGAAGAAGCATTTAGGTCCTCAAGTGGTATGTGGCACCACTCTACCAAATCTGAAAGATTGTAAGCTGGACCTTCATCCTGAACAGATACTTGGCTATGAAGGGTGAAGATTGGAAGAAAAATTTTCAAAGAAGCCTTGGTGGTTTGGGCAAGGCTTCCAAAGGAAGATGCTACATGGGAGTCCTGCTCAGCCCTGGCACAGCAGTTATTTCAATTAGCCCTCTTGAGGTGGGGGGGGGGGGATGTTAGAGCCCAGCCAAAGACCAGCTCAGTCAAGCCAATTCCAAGTGAGAATTCTGCTTCCAGGCCCATCATCAGGAAGGTGTATGTAAGGAAGCTGCGACACCTGAAGCCCAAGACCAACTAATCAATCAAAGCTACTAGAATCTTCTGGAATGAGCTCCCTATATAAATCGTGGGGGTGTCCCTACAAAGGCAAACAGTAGTTAACCAATTTTCCCTCTCATTTCTCCCTCTCTCCCTCTTCACTTTTTTCTGGAGGACCAAGTCACCTCTAATTGGCTCATGAGATAGGCAATAACCTATCATACTCAGCTCTTCTAGAACCCAGCCCCACAAACAGGTCCCTGTTATGCTAAGCATTTTCAAAAACAATTTTCACATATTTGTCTCCCTTCTCAAATCTCATGTCGGTAATAATTCTGCCGATCACTCTCTTGGCTGATCAATTGATTGTCAAAAGTTCTTCTATTTTCAAAACTCAAGAGTAAGTAAAACCAAAAAATAACAAAATAGGAATGATGAAAACAAAATTTAATAGCGTCTCAGAAACGATTAGTATTGTCAACACCAACTATTTTTGACAAATTTGTCCAATTTTAGATACACTACCAAAACAATTTGAAATAAGTAATAAAATGTTGCTCAGGTAAACTGCTCAGGATTATATAATCACATCAAGCATTTTCTTTGAAAGCTTTTTTCAATGCTTCCTTATGGATTTCATCCTTGCAACATTTTTTAGAAAAATAAGAATGGAAAAAAATGAAGTTTGTAGAAAATGGAAAAATTACAAGACTGTTTTTTATCAATAACAGAACTTCAAATAGCAAATAGAAATATTAAAAATTACAAGATAGGGAGAGGTAAACTATCTTAACATAACAGGGACCTGTTTGTGGAAGGGGCTAGAAGAACTAGGTTTAGACCAAAAAGGTCATGGGCAGACGTAGTAAGAAATTATTTAAGCACTAATAATTTAAAAGTGGATATAGTTTTAAATAGAACGGAATGGTGAAACAGGATCCATGTAGCCAACCCCATATAGTTGGGATAAGGCATGGATGATGATGACATGTAATAAAAAGGTTCACACTTTTGTAGATGGTTACTTTCTCATACTGCTCCCTTCTGATGAGACTTGAAAGATTGAAGCAGAAATGGAGAACAAGATAAAGTGACAGAATAGACTAGTCTTATCATCCCAAGTTCTGTAGGTCACTTGGGTTCCCTGATAGCTTCTATTGACCCTTGGACACTATGCATTAATTAATATGTATACCAGGTATAAGTGGTTCATCTACAATAGAAAGGTCCTAGGAGAGGTTAATTTCAATTTTATAATAAATTCAACAGTAAGGAAACTGACGGTCTAAGACAAGCTTTATCTGACAAACATTTGCAATTTAATTGGACATGATTGACAAGTTTTTCATCTGGAAGTCACCTTTCATAAAGCACTCCACAATGAACAAATTTCTTCCTTAAGGTCATTCCATCCCTGCAAATGTATCCCTTTCTAGCAACCTTGCCGATTATCTTAAAGCTAAAAAACAGGATGGAACATATTCATAAATAAATATTTCTATGACATGCAATTGCACATGAATCTTCAACTGGAGTTTTATGGATGAAAATGGATTTTACAATCAATGCTTTGTGTTCTTAGACTGCCTTAGCACCTCCCTCAACCATGGTTTAAGTTCCTAAAAGAAGGAATACCCAGACACATGGAATTTGGTCTGATAAATGGCCTCATAGTTTAAGAATAACTTCAATGATCTATAAGGGAGGAGGAAACAATACTCATACACAAACCATGTAATCCTCCAATTTCACAAATAGAGCATCCTACATCTTTATATATATATATATATATATATCAAATTATCAATAGAACCTCTTACATGGGTTCTATACTTCTATCCTTATCATAGATAAATTACAAAGTTAATGAACAATATCTGCATTCTGCTGCTATGATCTATCATGGTTCAATTTGCTCAATATTCACATTTCAAAGTAGTTATGAACAAAAGCTTAATGGTTAGAGAAGAAACATTGAAAAATAATGTTCATTGAGAATATTTTATTCAAGGTTATTGCAAAAAGAATTCAAGCTCATAAGCTTTAATCAGGTTGAAGGTTTATAATAACATACTGGAATTAATTACTTATGATGAAAGAGAATTTTTACCAACTCTCTCATCTTATTTATTCAATTGAACATGCGACCTATAGTAAGTCAATAGTGTTCTTTAAAGATGTAACATAGATAGAATCATAAGAATTAAAACAAACAACAATGACAAGAAAGAATAAAATAGTGGGTTGGAGATTCCTTTTTTAAATGCTAATTTAATGGTATCTAAGTCGTGCACAAAAGCTATGAGGTAAAATAATAGATTAAAGTTTAAAGAAAAGAGATCTTTGTAAACAAATGAAATGGAATTCAAGCAGTTCAGGAAAAAGAAAGCTTTATTGTAAGTAATCAACTAAAATAGTTAAGAATGTCACCAACCTTGACTGGAAAAGTTCCCGGAGGAAGTTTTGTTGTAAGTAATTCTCTTAAACGACGGATTGCCTTGACCTTGTTAGCAAGAATGTCAAGCAAAGGTAGCAGTTCTTCAGTTTGGAGTGGGAAATTGGGAGAAAGCCACAAAGTAGGTCGCAATCCTTTCTTGTACTCACTCTCATGGTTGTTATCCTTGCGTCGATGTCCATGATCAGAACTCGAAGAAGACCTTTTTGTCTCTCTCCCTCTCTGGAGTTCATCCCCCCTTACAGGAACCTCTATGGAGTGTCTTCCCTGTTTGTTCTGATACCCTGGGGGAGAATCCCCAAGGAGATCTCCTACCTTGTCATCCACACAGAGGGAACTTCTTTGTGGTGTCATCTTCTTTGGCCCTTCATGTTTGGCATCCCGCTTTCTCCAGCCACCAAACCACCCTTTCTTCTCCTGCTTAACCTCACCATTGCCACAACTATGAGAATCTTCAATAGGGATCTCACGTGGTTCATAGCAACTGTGCCGATGGGCAATGATCCCATCAGAAAGACCATCTTCAATTGTTATATCTGATGAATCCATTTTTAGGGCAACTTCTAATTGCCTTTTTTCATCCTCTGTCAAGAGGTCCTCAAACTCTTCGCTCTCTGTGTCATTTTCATTACAAGAACTGAAAAATTCATCATCTGTCATTGCTCCAGGAACCTGTCTGGACTTGATGCTTACCACTACATTGTGCATATCGTACACCTTACACTTCCAAGGGCCAACCATATCTGTCTTCTCCTGCCTTCTCCATGTCAACTGTGGCAGTAACACTGCCTGAGTCACATCAATTCCAGGCCTGAAAATATTAGTCCGAGACATTGCAGCCACTTCCTGTTGAACCTCTTCTTCACTTGCCTGAGAACCGGCACCATCCAAAGCATTCATTACCTCCTTATCCTTGTGTGAAATCATGCAGAGAGTCCCAGGAGGGACCTTCCCATCCTCAGAGCCATCTCCAAGGAACAGAATACTCTGATCCGAACGCTGGATCTTGAAGCCATCAAAACCAGCCAAAGTCATATCTGCTCTCAAATTGGCCCCCCTCTTCCAAATCTTGTAGGTGTCTGAAGGTGCAATCCTTGCTATGAAAGGAATTACCGAGCTCTCAAAGTTGAACGTGATCTCCATGTAAAAATCCTTCATCCTCCTCATAGTCCCTATAAGGCGGGGAAGCCTACGACACCATTTTGCCCATGCTAACGGCTGGTAGTGCCTAACTATAATCCTGGCGATTCCTTCTTCCCTTCTGCAGATCGCTTCCTGTAGCGCACTCCAGCCCTGTTCGTTCTGTAAGCTCCAGTCTGCTCCCGCAACCATAAGCATTTCAATCGTAGTTTCATCTCCGAGTTTAACAGCCAGGTGGAGTGGGGTCTCTCGGTTAGGGACATCCCTACGGTCAATAACAGCAGAGATGGCATCGGCCTTCGCTTCCTCTGCAAATGAAGCTGCCTCAGTTCGAATCTCATCGGGGTTGCACAGACGGGGGAGACCGGAAAGTATCCTCTTAAGAGCAGTGTAATCCCTCGTAGCTACAGCCTTATGAACAGGACTGTGAGCGTATTTAGAAATATCTATTCCCGCCATGTTTGAAGATATTGAGATCACTACAGAATTCCGGTAGAATCAAGCCCAATTCAAATCATCTAAATTCACCCAACGATAGCAAAGAAAGCAATTGAATATGATGAATAAACTTAAAGAGCAGCCAAAATCAACTCCGAAGATACAGGCCAACAACCAGAAGTGACAACCCAGCATCCAATTATCCACACAACGCCCCAAATCGAACAGAAACAAAGAACATATAAGGCCAATTTCAGTAACCAAAAGAAATGAAAAATCTATCCCAACTCACAACCTTCCACCGAGATGAACCAAACTTAGTTCAGGATTACCAGAAGAAACGCCGAAATCAACAAGAAACCCACTATGCCAGGCACCCGAGCCGATCTGAACCTACGGAAACGAGCCTCCGAAATCTCACCTTCTTCCACCGTGTCCCAAGATTCGACTTTCGAGCCCCAAAAGAAAAGGTTCAGAAAGTAAGCCCCACCTCTCCCCTCCTCTCTCTCTGTCTGTCTCCTCAGATAATAGAAAGACAACGAGAGATCCTTGTGATCCAACCAGACCAGACAAACCCAATAACATGGAATATAGGTTGAAGAAAGGAGCAAGAAATGCTGGTGGGGAATCTGATAATCCGATAAAGAAATGAAAAAGAGGTAGAATCAAGAAACAAGAAAGGAATGCAAAGAGAGAACCCCACCCAAGCAAAGGGAGGAAAAAAATTACTTGTGTAACATAAGATGAACAAAAGGATAACAGAAAGAAAGTGAAATATAAACCGCTAGAGAGAGAGAGAGGATTTCTCTACTCCACGATGTGTGTGGTACCGTACTACCGTTCCCACTTCTACAGATAACGTTTTTTGTTGGTGAAAACAGAATTCTGAAAAAAATATAGGCATTATTAAGGTGGTGTTTAAAATCAATACGGTTTTCTGATAAGCGTTTTTCAGAAAATGGTATTGCGTAAATATGCTATTTTGTATTTGATACCATAGCTTTTTTTCTCATTATTCTTTTTATAATTTCTAATACATGATTTAAGAATTTTTTTCTGAAAAACAATTAATCAAATTGATGGTGCGCGATCCAGCTGGTCCTAGTTGTCAATGACCTGGCCTCTGAACGGAGCTGCGGGGAGCTTGAAACCAAGAGGGTGAAAAAGCTCCGGGGGAGACCCGGTGTGGAGGCTCCGAAGCTCAAGTTAAAATCCTTCAAAGGCAAGATGAAACCAGATAACGCAGAGTTTGCATACCTTGTTCTTGGGGGGTCGGGAGCCTTTTATAACCACCTCGCGCACTCACTTCCAAGCTCTGTCAGATCGGGCATGGTTATTTCTGAGTTCTTGCCAGTTCGGATGTCATCCCTTCTGGCTGGGCAGAACCGCCATTGCTCCCTTTGTCGGAGCCGTCTCTGCGACTGGTGACGATGGTGGCAGGTGGCGGTGGCAGGAAGCCGTTTGAAGTGCGGCTGTCAAGCGTCAGATCCCAAGTCAGTCAGGTGCGCTACCCTTGGATACGGACACCCTCGGTGTCAGGTATGGTACATTCGGTCAGCCTGGCGTTTGAGAGGCAGGGTGCAGGAGTGGCGAGGCAAGGTGAAGTCTTGAGTTCGGATAGGGGAGTGCCCCGAACTGCCACGAGGTGGGCTAGTTCGGGTCACTGCCTGGTGAGGCTTGAGCTCTTTGTAAGGAGCTCGGGTCTCCTAGTAGGGAGCTCGGACTGCTGGTTCCTTTGACACCCGTGCCTTGGGTGCGCTGTTTGTCCCGAGCTGTTTAATTTTACTAACATAATAGACAGGTCGCTGGACCCGACCTGCTTCTTTTATAAGTACCGAACTGGCCACCTCGTCGCTTGCTGAGAGGTACAGTTCTAAGACTTCGCCCTCCTCGGGCCTGGCCAGGGTTGGTATAGTAGCGAGGTAATTTTTTAGCTGGTCGAACGCCAGCTGGCAGTCTTGGGTCCATTCGAACCCTTTGCCTTTGATTGCCATAAAGAAAGGTAAACAGCGATCTGCTGATTTGGACATGAAGCGGCTCAAGGCGGCTATGCAGCCGTTTAGCCTCTGAACTTCTTTTACTTTTCGAGGTGGTCTCATGTCTAGGATAGCCTTTACTTTGTCCGGGTTGGCCTCAATACCGTGTCAGTTGACAATGTACCCTAGGAACTTACTCGAGGTGACACCGAAGACACACTTGTTGGGGTTTAGCTTCATGCTAAATCGACGCACAATTTGGAAAACTGAATCTAAGTCTTGTATTAATTCCCGTGAGAATTGCGTCTTGACGACCATGTCGTCTACATAACACTCTACTTTCGTGCCAATTAAGGGTCGAAACAGTTTATTTACAAGTCTTTGGAAGGTCGCTCCAGCGTTCTTCAGTCCGAAGGGCATGACCTTGTAACAGTATTGGCCAAACTCGGTTATGAAGCTGGTTTTTTCCTCATCGGACTGGTCCATCTTGATTTGGTTATAACCCGAGTAGGCGTCCAAGAAGCTTAGCAGCTCATATCCCGAGGTCGCATCCACTAGGCGGTCGATCCTGGGGAGGGGGAAGCAGTCTTTTGGGCAAGCTCGGTTCAGGTTGGTGTAGTCGACGCACATGCGCCACCTGCCGTTTGCCTTTTTCACCAACACTGGGTTGGCCACCCAGCTCGGGTAATGAACTTCTCTTATGAAGTCTGTTGCGAGGAGCTTTTCGACCTCCTCGTCGACCGGTCTCCAGCGCTCTGGGGCTAAGTTGCGTTTCTTCTGTCTAACGGGTCTGACTACAGGGTCAGTGTTAAGTTTGTGAGTTATAAGGCCAGGGTCAATACCGGGCATGTCGGCTGCGGACCATGCAAAAATATCTAAATTTTGGAGTAAGAAGCTCACCAATTCAGTTCGTAGAGGTTCCTCGACGGAAGCACCGATCTGTATTGTTCGAGCCGGATCCGTAGCCGAGGTTGGTATTGCGACAGTCTCCTCTGTGGGCGAAGCTCGCTCCTCGCCCTGCTCCGTAGGCCGCTCCAGTTCGAGGTCGTCGGCCGCCTTGTTCTTTCCCTTAAGGGCGGCAACATAACACTTGCGGGACTCAAGCTGGTCGCCCCGCGCTACCCCCACACCGAAGTCGGTAGGGAACTTCATCGCCAGATAGTAGGTGGAGACCACTGCTCACAGAATATGCATAAATGGCCGTCCTATTATGGCATTGTATGGGGAGGGGGTCGCGACTACCAGGAAATCGTGGTTGAATCTGACTGCACAGGGCCATGTGCCGACTTCCACAGGTACTGTTATCTTCCCGAGGGGCCTGACTTCCTCTCCGCTGAAGCCTACTAGAGGGGTATTTGAGGGCTTTAGCTCGTGTCTCTGCAACTGTAGCTGCTCAAATGCTGACTTGAAGAGGATGTCTGCTGAGCTTTCCGAATCCACAAGCACGCGCTTGACTTCGAAGTCGCTGATCCTTAGTTTTATGACGAGCACGTCATCGTGAGGGTAGTGGACACCTCGCACATCGTCTTCCGTGAAGAAGATCGGTTCTTCCGTTTTTGGCCTCTTTGGAGGGTTCTGTTATTCTCGGGCTGCCTCACGAACTGACGTCTGGGCTGTTGCCGAAGTACATCCTGCCACCACCGAACCTCCCACTATCACATGGATGGTTCCTTGGACTGGCCTTTCTTCCGGAGGCTGTCGTAGCAACGCTTCGACTGGTTTGCCGCTGGATTCAGGGATATCCTTTCCGTGCTCCCATGTCGACCTGTCTTATTATTATTATCATACTGTACAAAATTTCTCAAGTATCCGCGACGGATGAGTCCCTTTATCTCGTCTCAGAGATTATTACACTGTTCGGTGCTATGACCGTGATGTTTGTGAAAACTACAATATAGATTTTTATTCCTCTCGTTTGGATTCCCCTTTAGACGAGGTGGCCACTTCACGTATGGGGCGTCCTTGATCGTCATCAAGATCTCAGTCCGCCTCGTGTTTAATGACGTGTAATCCGTCCAAACTGCTGAGGGAGCTCGGGACGACTGTCTCGGCTTCGCCTCTCGGGCTGGGTTTCTCCTGTCACTTGGGTTGGTGGGCTCACCTTCTCTTTTCCTTTTATCGACCCCGGCTTTGGTCCTTTGGTGATTTCTTCCTCTGTTCTCATGAACTTGTCCGCGAGTTTGAGGAATTCGGCCATGGTCGCGGGCTGGCTGGCTACCATGTGCCATTTGAATTCTTTGTGCATTACTCCTCTCTTGGCCGCGGTGAGCTGTACTGCGGGGTCTAATCGCGGTATTTGTAAGCATGCTTCATTGAACCGCTTGATGTAGCCCCGGATGGATTCTCCTTCTCTCTGGACTACCCCGAAGATGCTTTCCTCCGTTCTGGGGCACCGCTTGCTGGTGACAAAGTGTGCTGTGAAGACTTGCACGAACTGGGTCCAGCTTCTTATTGACCCTGGGGCTAGGTTCCTATACCAGGTGCGGGCCACCCCCCTGAAGGTGGTGGTGAAGGCTACGCACATGCATGATTCACTGGCCCTAGCGAGGTGCATTTGGGACTGGAAAGCATCGACGTGGTCGTTGGGGTCAAAGGACCCATCATACTTGTCCAAAGGTGGGAGCTTAAAGTCTCTGGGCATGGGGACTGCCAGGAGTTCTGATGTGAGGAGAGAAGGAACTGAGAGAATCGGGGCAGCTCTTACCTCGTCCGAGCTCGTCTCTTCCTTTCCTCTGAGCTTGGGCAAGATGCGGGTGGCAGTTCGGCGACTTTGCCGGCACCTTCGTTGAGTGGGCCTAGTACTAGCGCTGCTGGCCTCTGTGTTCCCGAGCTCGATGGGCCCGGAATTGGGGTAGTCTGCTACTAAGGCACTGAACCGGTTCTCCGTGAGCGGGAACTCGGGCCTGGAGCGCCGAGGTGCTGACCTCGCGGGCGAGGTTCCTATTCCGCCTGCGAGCTGCGAGGCGGGGGTGATTTTCCTTTCCCTTCGGCCTGGAGATGAGGCTTGACTGTTAGGGGGGTTTTGGAGCTGGGAGATTTCTCCCCGGTGAGGGCGTCCACCTTGAGGGGAGGCCTTAACCTGCTTCGGGGCTGGGTGCCTAGGTGGAAGCAGTGACTGGTTCAAGGGTAGTTGGGGGAACTGCTGTTGATAATGATGTTGGGAGAGATGGTGCAGTACTTGGTGCTGTTGGAGTTGATGTTGCTGGAATTGCTGCATTTGGGCCTGCATCGCCTGCATGCATTGCATCAGGTCGTCCAACTGGTTTGGGCGGGTCGCCAGGGGGACAGCAGTTGGTTCAGCAAAAGTTGTTTCGATAGGGAATGAAGGAGGGATGTTCATGGTAGGAGGGTTCACGGGCGCCACTGTTTGAGGCGCATCCAAGCTGGGGATCCCATCCACAGGAAGGGGGATGGTGAACTGTCCGATGCATACTACGGGGGCTTGGGGTCGTTCCCCGGTGGTGTTTGTCTCTGTGCCACGTCCGGCGTTGCTGGAGGAAGCTATGAGTGTTGGGGTTTCTGGAAGGAGGTTATGAGAGTTTTAGAGGGAGGCTTTTAGAAGCGATGTTCCCACAGACGGCGCCAATTGATGGTGCGCGATCCGGCTGGTCCTAGTTGTCAATGACCTGGCCTCTGAACGGAGCTACGGGAGCCTGAAACCAAGAGGGTGAAAAAGCTCCGGGGGAGACCCGGTGTGGAGGCTCCGAAGCTTAAGTTAGAATCCTTCAAAGGCAAGATGAAACCAGATAGCGCAGAGTTTGCATACCTTGTTCTTGGGGGGTCGGGAGCCTTTTATAACCACCTCGCGCACTCACTTCCAAGCTCTGTCAGATCGGGCATGATTATTTCTGAGTTCCTGCCAGTTCGGATGTCATCCCTTCTGGCTGGGCAGAATCGCCACTGCTCCCTTTGTCAGAGCCGTCTCTGCGACTGGTGACGATGGTGGCAGGTGGTGGTGGCAGGAGGCCGTTTGAAGTGCGACTGTCAAGCGTCAGATCCCAAGTCAGTCAGGTGCGCCGCCCTTGGATACGGACACCCTCGGTGTCAGGTGTGGTACATTCGGTCAGCTTGGCGTTTGGGAGGCGAAGTGCTGGAGTGGCGAGGCGAGGTGAAGTCTTGAGTTCGGATAGGGGAGTGCCTCGAACTGCCACGAGGTGGGCCAGTTCGGGTCACTGCCTGGTGAGGCTCGAGCTCTTTGTAAGGAGCTCGAGTCTCCTAGTAGGGAGCTCGGACTGCTGGTTCCTTTGACACCCGTGCCTTGGGTGCGCTATTTGTCCCGAGCTGTTTAATTTTTCCATGTGGAGTGATTGCGAGGTCGGGCCAAATCTCCCTTCATCACAAATAATAGACATTTTTCCAAAATTAAATTAGGAGAATGACTAATCAGCCCAGATTAAAATTTTATAGCCCTATAGGGGAAATGCATCCTGACCGTGAATTAATACCAAATTCACGGGCAGGATGTGGTTTATAGGGGGAAAGGGCTAGTAGTAAGGGGGCTGGAATTCAGAATTCTGCCTTGGATGTTTCAGTACTTCTTCGAATTAAATTTCTGATGTGGTGTTAATGTGGCGCAGTTTTTTGAGAAAACACATTGATACCAAATATTTACCAAGTATTAAAATTTATAATAGAAATACTAAATTTGATATTTCAATATTAAAATTTATATTTTAATATTAAAATAGAAATGACAATAATGCCAAACACAACCTTAAACCTCTATCGCAGATATTATAAAAATTTGAGAAGAGTCATCGAAGTTGAATTATGAATGAGAATGATCGAAGCAAGGAGTGAAAAGCAAAAGGGAATGGGTTAGAGAGGAAAATTTTTAAACCGGATCGGCCGAACTGGTCCATCCTGTGCGTCCAATTGGTATCGTCACTTATCTAGATCGGACCTTAATTGACTTGCCTGCCAGTATTCTGCTTTGACTCATGTTGGTTGAACCGACTGGCCCATCTCCAGTCGCTCTGATAACTTTATTTATTGGGTACGGTACAATTATTATAGAGCGCACTTACTATCTATAATCACTGTTAGAACATGTAGGGCACAGACAATTAATGTGGTCAACTTCAACCAACTATGATGACCACTAACAGTGGGTCCAGTGGGGCTAATCCTAGCCCGGGTCCGGATAAAAGCTGTCGTCAGTTGGCCTTACCGACCTAACCCGGAAAAGTGAGCCAGTGGGGCCGGCGAAAAACGCCTCTTTGTCCTTTATAAAACGATCGGACAGAATCGGAATCAGAAAAGGAGGATAAAAGGTTCGTGTCATGAGTCAAATCTGGCTTCTGAAAATGGGTTCACCTCACCCACCCGAACCGGATGGTTGTGACCATTAGATCAACAACTGTGGAAGAAAAGGTGGTGGATTACAAAAGTCAAAACTCCTATCGTCAACGACTCTAACCATTGATTCCATTTGAACGGTTAATAACTTGGTCAGACGATCACAAATATCATCTTAGGATGAACAATAATATAATATCATTTATGTTTGAAATATGTGTCCTGCACGGTTGGACTAAGTAAAATAACCAGCTCCTTAGAGCCTAGTCCCTAGGGTCCATAATTGCTGTGACCAAGGTCGTAGCAAAATCTTGCTGCTCACAATAAGACACGGACAGATCCAACATAGAAGTTACATGGCAAATCACTACGGAGTTTCCTCAAGAGGGTCCATATTTGCTGTGACCAAGGTCGTAGCAAAATCTTGCTGCTCACAATAAGACACGGACAGATCCAACATAAAAGTTAAATGGCAAATCACTAGGGAGTTTCCTCAAGCAAGTTCCGTCTCAGCAAAAATATATAATTTAAAATGATTGGACTGCCTGCTGTTTCATTGGGAAGCCCTGAATTTTGCTAAGACCATGGTTGCAGTAGGAGATGTGAACTTTTTTTTCCAAAGTCGATGATACATATTCTTTGACCGCTTCAACTTTATGCCTTGGTCCCTTGTCTAGGCGTTTATTAATTCAACTCAACTCACCTTTCATTTTTCTTCTTTTTTTCTTTATTATTATTATTATTATTTTGGTTTGAGAGAGGCCTACTTTTGCATATTTCTGGGCTTTTGTTAATTTGCTCCTTTTAATTGTAAGGGCGAACTTGTAAAAAAGGTGTTTGATTTGATAATGTATTTATTATACACTATAAATAAATAAATAAATAAATAATAATTAATTTATATTGCAAAGTTTTGTCAATGTTTTTGGTTGTTTTTGTGATTAGACTACCTGTATTTGGTAATTTGTCTTCATTGCATGGGGGGACAAATATTAATTGCCTTAAGGTTGAGGTGAAGAAAGCTATTTTGTCTTTCTTAACAGGTCTCCAAATGGAAAGAGAGAAGGTTTTGATGAAGGGTAATTTGATTCTCCAATAATATTATAATACGTGGCATTACATAACAGTTGGGTTATACCTCGGTATCTCGTAAGCAGACCATTTTGGATATTTTGCAATTGCATCAGTGATCTTGGCACTACCTCGATAGGCCGAACTGCGAACAATTAGGTAGGACCTCAGGTCGGTGTAAGAGGCAACCTACTTCCACCAAACTCCCTTGGCCCCAGTTAGCGGCATGCCCCAATCTTGCGAATAGCTAAGCAGGACCTCAATCGCCTCCAAATTCCCTGGGATCATGACATCACATTGGAAGAGTTGGTTATCATCCCACCTGTTTTGGACGGGATTGGATAAACATTACCTGTTTACACAAAATCCACTTCCAGCTGTGGGAACACCTTCGTATCAGATGGGCCGGAGATCTCGGACGCGTTTTATGAGGCTCACGGCTAGTTGCCTATATAAAGGCCTCACCTCCAATTTCATGAGGTATGTGCAACTTAACTCTCAAGCTCTCAAGCTCTTTTTCTCTTACTTTCTAGCTCTCAAAAACTCCAACTCGCTGACTTAAGTATCAGAGTGCTCACACTGAGTAAAAGTAGCTTGGGTATTCTAATCTTCTTCTTTCTTTGCAGCTCAACCAAGCAACTTACATAATCTGACGTCCGAGTTGTCCATTAGCAGGGAGCTACCAGATCGCGCACCATCAGGTTTGGATGGCCGTTATCTATCCATTCTCAATCCAAGACGAATTTGCAAAGAGAATGTGTGGTTCGCTTGAGTCATCGAAGCCATCACTAGCAAACAATATTTCCATTTTGGTCCAAGATGCATGCAGCCAACCCTATTTTAGGCGAGCTCTGGTTTTAAGCAAGTTTCATGTGAGCTTTGGAACATTGTTTTAGGTGAGCATATTGGTTTCAGGCGAGCTTCAGGAAAAGGGTAATATTTGATTTAAAAAAAATATATATATACGTCACACAGTGTCACATGCATACGGATTTTGATGGAACATTAATGGATGCTAACGACAGGGTTAGAGTTAGTTAATTGTTAGAAATAGTAAGAGTGGTTTAAGATAATAGTTAAACAATAAGGGTATAGTTTGTCAATTAGCTAAACAGTAAGGATACTTTAAGAAATTTGTCTTATATATTATATACATCAATAAATATATTATTAATAATGCAATTTACTGTTTGGTCTGATTTTTAAAATGGAATTTAATAGTGAACACCACACCCTACGTATAATGAATACCCCCTACATAAAACAGCTATCAAGTTCAGCTAAGTCAACACAAATGCACTTGGGTTTTTTCTCAAAAAACGGTGCCACATCGGCGCTAGTAAGTGTTTCGATTTTAACAGTCAAAACGCTTGTTTGGTTGGGCGTTATGTTTTTTCAGAAAAGAAACACCGGGAAAATGCCTTGCCAGCTGGAAAAATGTAAAACTTGCCTCCTGTGTGAAAATGTCCTACTTGACGTTAAGTTTTTGATGCAACACACTGTTGCTAACAATGGTGTGGTAAAGTGGCGTAGACATGGCAGTCATTCTCTAATGCCTTAACCAAACAAAAATGTTATTTAGTGTAATTGTTTCTGTTTAGGTGGTAGCAACACCACCACCAAACAAGGTACATGACTGTTTGTTTAGACAACGATATAGCATGGAAAACAACAAGGAAACGGCAATGGTATCCTGTAATTTAATTTTTTAATATGTTGGTTTACACTTAAACTAAAATGCATAACATTTGAAGTTAGTCAAATATGTTTTCCAGTCTTTATAGAGTTACTTTTATAACTTGAAATTGAATATCCATGGCAACACCTCTTTATATGAATTACACATTTGTTAATTTCATTAATCGTCAATATCAAAATTATCTTTTTCTGGCATATTAATGATCTTGGTTAAAACCAAATTAAACAAAGATTACAAACTCATTGATGTAAATTCTACCATAAGACAAAATAAATTCATTTTTGTTTTAATGAAAATTTAGTGTTACAAGGAAGCTGGACTAAATTCTTGAGGTATGGCACAAGACAAATAAAATTTTGTCTTTCAAAAAGCTACACTTTCCAGTCTTCAAATTATTATTATTAGAGAAAATTTCTGATCAGTACCCTATAATTTGGGCCTAGTGCCACTTTGGTTCCTGAACTTTAAAACGTGACAATTCAATATTCAAACCTTCAAAACGTGTCAATCCGGCATTTGTCATTAACCAGTCGTTAAGCAGCATTTGAAAAGACACAAATGCCCTTCGAGTGTCATCTTATTCTCTTTATCAACCCTCCAAATGTTGATAAAAAATGAACAGTCCCAAATCCTTGCCTCTTCTATTTAGGAAAGTTGGGGTCACCAGAATGCCCATTAAGATGTAACCCCAACTTTCTTGAATAGAAGAAGCAAGGATTTGGGACTTTCATTTTTTATCAGCGTTTGGATAGTTGATAAAGAAAATTAGAGGACACTCAAAGGGCATTTGCGTCTTTTCAAATGCCACTTAACGGCTGATTAACGGACTGGTTAATGGCAAGTACTGGATTGATACATTTTAAAATTTTGGGTACTGAATTGTTAAATTTTAAAGTTCGAAAATCAAAGTGGAACTAGGTCCAAAGTATAGTGTACTAATCAGGATTTATTATTATTATTATTATTATTATTATTATTTTGAAATTGTCAATACATTCCCTTTTACTAGTAGAAAAATGTAGGATTTTTTTCATAAAATTCATATAATATGCAAATCACGTTTTAATAGTTGATGCATGCAACATATGCTGAACTTCCATTCTATATTTTCAATGCATTAACTACACTTTCATTTTAATTTAAAATTTTACTTATTTTCTATTCTTGAAGCTCAGTATACACATACTATTTTTCATATAATACTTTTGTCATATTATATACAATTCTTTTAACCATTTTCAAACAACCATTGCACCTAATCTTCTTCATTCTTCTTTCCATCTGGATGTTATCTTCTTCCATCTCTCTCTCTCTCTCTCTCATCTTGGGAACAAATTAACATGATGTTTGGAATGGCTGCAACTTTTGGTGTTGCCTTTTGCATCCATCAGCAATATATAGAACACCTAAACATAAATGAAAGCTTAGTTTGGAAGGAGTACAAATACAAATATGTACAGTATAAATACATAGAAAATAATATAAAATATAAGGTTTTATGCTCTACATATTTGTATTTGTACTCCTTCCAAATGAAACAATTAGAGAGGGGTTTGGAGTATAGGCATATATTTCGGGAGGCGAATCATACTACTAATTGGCTGGCCCATGAAACTTCTACATCTGTGAACGGGCTTGTATCCTATTATCTTGCTGACCTGCCTTGGTCTCTGTCCTTTATTAGCACATCTTTTATATTGACAATGGCTCTAGTGTCGTGGCTATTTATTCTTTAGTGCCAACAAACCATGCAAGAAGCTATATAGGAGACTATTGTAAGTTTTTTTAAAACATAAATGCAAACTTCTAGAACCCATAACTTTGTGTTCAGATGTTTAATTGGGGTTATCTTTTTTTCTTACATATTGGATTAATTTTTTGATATTTACATGTTCCAAAGACGCTTTTTCCCACAATTTTTTGCTTGGCCTCAAATATTAATTTTTAATATAAAACTTAAAAATATGTCATAGGAGAATATAATTAGATATTTTAAATATATGTGTATCATGGATCAGTTGAACCTCTCATCCATAAACCTCTCCCTTTTTCGGGTCAATGTCTGGTCCAGTTCTCTAACATGACTTTTAATTTGATTGATTTTAGATGATAAATCTTGCACTTTGGTTAATTATAAATAATAAAACCGTGGTGTGTGTTTGCCTTAGTTTTTCGAACATGAATTGTTCTCACTCTCATTGTTCTCTGTTGTGAGAATTATTACTAATACTACGATATTGATGATGGGTACGTAGGTAGGGGAATAATTATATATCGAGTCTATTCCTTTAGGAGTAGGATGAGTTATTATGTTGGTAAGGTGGTGTGGAAGATGATGGCAATCATATAGGGGAATACTTAACATGTGCCAAACTGATTGATGGAGTTTCTCGTGCAAGCCCAACCATTGAATTTAAAGCTCCGCTGCAATCATTTTTGTAATTTTATTTCTGATATTTCTTTTACAAGATAAGCAACAGAAAAAAAAATAATAATTTCTTTTCTTTTTTACTTTTCTTTTGATCTTTTACTTTGTTTTCCTTTCTTCCAACCAAACACAGTGTACAGTGGAGATGAAAAGAAAAGAGAGAGGCTATGGATTGACTTGTAACCCGAGGTTTCTATTAAGGAGGCGTTCTTTTTTTGGATTTTGAGAGGGGGGAAAGTTGGTTAATGGGATTTTGTTTTCCACTGATCAAGAAATTCATGTTTTTTTTTTCAGATTTATGTAGGGATCAAGGAAAATTTATTTTCTAGGGTATACCCAAAGATCAAAGTATTGGTATTGGGTATCGGATAAATCAGATACTTCTAAGATTCTCTCTTGTTTCCATAGGCTCAAATTAGAAAATCATAAAGCATTCTTTATAAGATTGTTCTCTTCTTACTTTCTTTATGTGTTTGTGACGGCATAATGAGTTGTGTAAGGCATCAAATACACATTTGACATGGGTATTGAATTATTGATGCTTGAGGTGCACTTTACACTTTACATTTTACACTTGGGTAGGCTCAAGCTGAGCATTGCTAAAATTTGAGTGGGCTCAGGCCCAATGCAGTGTAATTCTTCAAGTTAGGTACCAAACATGCATCCATAGTAGACATTTTTAGGGTTGAAGAAGTTATTCAAGGTTGACTCTGCACAATCCTAATACTAGCCTAGATTCCTTGATTTGTACATGGTAGGGATTTCTAATTTATGTGTAAAGACTGAGTATTTTGCAAAGCTTGATCGAATTACAGAAAAGGATACTTTGTTGGTATTCCCCATTCCCTAGTTAGTTTACTAGTAACTAAAGTACCATCACTCTTTAGGGTTCTAACTTAATTTTAAGTTTGAATGGTTTTACCATTTTTAATTGAGGTTATAAAGACATAATCCAAACTCTTGGTGGATATAACCATGGTTTTAAAACTGTTGTTGACCCAGTGGTTGAACCATTGGATCAGTCAGCAAACTGCTGATTTGGACAGTAGATCCATTAATCTGTTTGACCTAAACAATGGTTTCTGAGTCATTTTTTATTTTTAAAGTTTTTAAAATCGTCATAGGCTGATCGTTTGGACCGAACAGTTAAATCATTTGACCCAGAAACCGGTTGCCAAATTAAGCAGTTTTATTTCTGGGTCAGTTTTTAAAACCCTGCTTATAATAGTTTTGTTTCTTGTATACCATCTTCTGATTAAATTATACTTTACCTTTTTTTTTAAAAAATTGCATATAATAGTTTAGACTAAAGTTGCTTCTCTACAAAATATTAAAAAAAAGTAGCAATTTCAATTATCACATTTGAGATTTTCATTTTAAATCCTTGAATAATTGTTTTGAACTCTTTTTTTTGTTGGCATTTCCTTGGCATTTGGAAATATGGTTTTCGAAACCGGACAGGAAAAACTGGGAATCGGTCATCTGACCAGTTCCATTTTTCCCCAAAATCGTTGATTTTGGTCAACAAACCACTAAACCGTTCAAACCGTTCAAACGGCTTTGACCATTTTTCAATTTTTTAATTTTTTAATTTTTTTGTCAGAACGGGCCAACTGTTTGGGTCGGACTGTTTGACCCGGTAACCGGACCCCTGACCGATTCGATCACTGGATCGGTTTTAAAAAACATGTTTGGAAATGAAGTGTAATTTTCCATATAAGCGTGCATTTTTCTTAGAGCTATAATGTGGGTCATGTTGTACTGAGCCCAATGCATGGAATGAGTCCAGGCTTGGGCTATGGGCCGGTACAATTTTCATTTTTTAACTGAAATTTAATGAAAATTTTAAAAAATAACACAATAGACAATAAATTGAAAAGAAATTAAAATTTTATTTCATATGAATTATAATGTATATAATTGATCATATATAAAATAATAAAATGAAAATTATTTTCGATACTTTGAACCTTGGTATTAGTGTGTACAAGATACACACGTATGGCAGCCTGGAGACTCACCCCAATGGTTGAGATATCACCATTAAGGCATTAACTATCCACGTACCAACCATAAAATGAACTGTCCAACTCCACCCTTAATTAGAATGTTCTAGGTTTACAAGGAACCGAGTCATCTAGATCTCATGTAACATCTAGATCTCAATTTATTAATCAAAAAAACTGTACTGATATACAAAATGGTTTTAAATGAGCACATGTAAATGATATCTCTAATAGTAAGATGGTGTTAGAATGAACCTGATGCTGGGATGCATAACGAATGGGAGGGAAAACTCAATGAAATAATAGGGCTTCTATCATGTTTTCAAAATGGAGGAAATACCCAAAAAAAATTCAAAACATTGGTTTGTCACAAAGAGAGAGAGAGAGGGAAGTAGTTATTGAATGAGTCTTTAAAAAAAGCCTTGAAATCTTGGCTTATTTTAAAAAAAAAAACGTATTTCCCATATAAGTGCTTATTTTGGGCTTATTCTCCAAATGCATATAATTACTTATTTTGGACTTTTTATACGGTCCCAACATTTAATAAGTACTTATTCAAATAATAAGTGCTCCCAAAGAAAGTATGTATTTGATTCCGTTTGCATCTATTGAGTAAACGTTTTGTACTTATGTGGCTGCAAAACTGAGAAAAACAATTAATGAGGGTGTTTATGACACATAGGCAAGTCCGAATCACCTGTCCACGAGAATTCTACCCACACCTACCCACAATACACTATCCCCGTGAATTGGGAACATCTCTCCCTGCATAATACTATGCAAAGGATGAGATGTTCTCCATGTGTGGATCTGATAAATGTGGATAGGAGATCCAGACTCTACATAGGCGCCATAAGGCACCACATCAAAAAAGGTGCCAATAAACGCTTACCCGTTGGGGAAAGCTCCAAAATGAAGCTTCCTGAAATGGGAGAGGCACATAGAAACCGATGTTTGCTTTTACAAACATCGATACGTATGGATGCAATTAATGAGGCCTTTGTTGATGGGGCACCTATGTGGCAGCATTTACTTAGTAAACGTAAACGGAACCAAACACCATCAAAGTCTAAATCTTAAGGGTTAGTGTACAATTAATCCCTTAGATTTTTTAGGAAACTCCAACTTGTTAAAATACCATTCAGACATCTGAATTTTTTAAATTTAGATACATGGCTTTTTATAAGAAGTTGTTGTTAAAGCCCACAACCTACTACCACCATTCAGACAAGTGGCATTCTCATTTTATAGAAAGTTAGACAGATGACAATTTTTGAGAGATTCCTAATAAAACCAACAACCCACTACTAGACTATAGCTCCCCACTTTTCACACACATGGCCTTCTCATTTTTCTAGAAAGCTAGACATGTGGCACTTTCTGATAAGTTGTTGCTAAAGCCTACAATCCACTACCACCATTTTCAATCCATTCCTAAAAAACATGCAAAAAATGCAAAAAATGCAAAAGTGGTTATCCACAACCACTTCTGCCTACATTTTATCAATCTCACTTAATCATTAATCCTCTATGTATCATGACAAAAATAAAATTATCCATATTCTAATAATTATTGAAAAACTATTTTTTGAAATTTTAATCATTAATTACAATATTAATAAATATAAATTTAATAGCATTGTTCCATAATATAAATTTAACATTACTTATTCCCCATACTTAGTACGGGATCATTCACTAGTGTTTAGTAAATACCATAGGAATTTATACTGCAAAGACTTTGAGAATACCCACTTGATTTATTACCACGTTCATGATGCCAATTGATTGGTTATAAGTATTGGAAATTTGGAATAAAGTTTTAAATTACAAATAAAAGGGAATAATTTCATTTGCACAAATTGATGGAATCAATTTCTTAAACTTGGAGATGAGCTAAAACTCTACCTCTCTGCGAGTGACAAGGTAGTCAGCTCGGTACTAATAAGAGAAGTAAACTAGGTCCAAAGGCAACCTACAATATCAGTAAGGTTTTGTTGGCAGCTGAGACTAGGTACCCCGACATCGAGAAGCTGGCCTTCGCACTAGTCGTTGCAGCTCGGAAGCTACGCCCCTACTTCCAAGCCCATACTATTGTCATACTAACTGATAGACTACCGAGGCACGTCCTATAGAAGCCTGAGGTCTTAGGGCGATTGACAAAATGGGCCATTGAGCTAAGTGAATATGACATCTGGTTTGAGCTGCACCTTGTGATCAAAGCATAGGTCTTGGCTGATTTTGTCGCTGAATGTATGTTTAGTGCACCAGCCCTTGAGGTGACTGAGCCGACCAATCCATCGGAGGCGTCAACCAGTGCGGCACCCATTCTGGCCAGGAAAACCTCAGCTTATTACCTCTCGATGGAATTTCTGACGAGGTACGGAGTGGGGGTAGTACAGGGTAAATAGCTGGAATCGTAGAAATGCTGCATTGTGGTACTAAAGGGCAAAGTGAAACTAGCAGATGACATTGAGATGGAGTCGCCTCTTGAACACATCGAAAAATGAGCTATACCAATGGAGGATATGGTCTAGGTTCCGGTTTCTAATACCAAGCCCATGAAGACTCTCCTGAATGGCGCTTTCCTAAACAAACCACTTCGGTTGTAACTAGTAAGTTTTTTACTTGAAGATTTAGATGTTTTTGCATGGTCGACAACAGAGATGCCCGACATTGACTCTAGCATAATTACTCATAAGCTTAATGTGGACCCTTTAGTCAAGCCAATCAGGCAAAGGAAGAGAAACCTTGCCCTAAAGAGGTGAAGGGTTGTAGATGAGGAGGTCGGGAAGATCCTTGCAGCAAACTTTGTTAGAGTGGTCTAGTACTCGAACTGGGTAGCAAATCCTGTGCTCATGAATAAAACCAACGGAAAGTGGTGCATGTGCGTCAACTACACCAACCTCAACAGAGCCTACCCAAAGGACAACTTCCCCCTTTTTCTAATAGACCACCTGGTAGACATGACCTCGGGGCACGAGTTGCTGAGCTGCATGGACACCTATTCGGGCTACAACCAAATCAGGATGAACTTAGTCGACCAAGAAAAAACCACTTTTGTAACTGAACTAGGGTTATACTATTACAAAGCCATGCCCTTTGGATTGAAAAACACAGGAGCAACCTTCCAGCGACTTGTAAATAAAGTTTTTGAGCCTTTAATAGGAAATAAAGTTGAATATTATGTAGATAACATGGTCGTGAAGACCTAGTTTTCCTCTTCTCTGATTGATGATTTAAATTGTGTTTTTCAATTTCTAAGAAAGTTTAACATAAAGTGAACAAGTGTGCCTTCACGGTCAGGTTGGGCAAATTCCTTAGTTACATAGTGAACCAACGTGGCATCAAAGCCAATCCAGATAAAATTCAAGCTATTTTAGATTTGAGACCACCCCAAATTATAAAATAAGTACAAAGGTTAATTGGCCGAATTGCTACCCTAAACCAATTTATGTCTAAGTCGACTGGTTGGTGTTTACCCTTTCTCAAGGCTATAAAAAAGAATGAAGACTTTGAGTGGTTCAAAGAGTGCCAGCTCACGTTCGATGATCTCAAAAGGTATCGAAGTTCACCCCTAGTATTGACCCGACATAAACCTTGAGATGAGCTAAAACTCTACCTCTCTGCGAGTGACAAGGTAGTCAACTCGGTATTAATAAGAGAAGTAAACTAGGTCCAAAGGCAACCTACAATATCAGTAAGGTTTTATTGGCAGCTGAGACTAGGTACCCCGACATCGAGAAGTTGGTCTTCACACTAGTCGTTGCAGCTCGGAAGCTACGCCCCTACTTCCAAGCCCATACTATTGTCATACTAATTGATAGACTACTGAGGCACGTCCTATAGAAGCCTGAGGTCTTAGGGCGATTGACAAAATGGGCCATTGAGCTAAGTGAATATGACATCTGGTTTGAGCTGCACCTAGTGATCAAAGCATAGGTCTTGGATGATTTTGTCCCTGAATATATGTTTAGTGCACCAGCCCTTGAGGTGACTGAGCCGACCAATCCATCAGAGGTGTCAACCAGTGCGGCACCCATTCTGGCCAAGAAAACCTCAGCTTAGAACGAGGAGCCCTGGATCCTCCATGTCGACAGCTCGTCTAATCAGCGAGGAAGTGGAGCTGGACTTATACTATATGGACCGAGCAAGGTGAAGTTGGAGTACACTCTCTGACTTAGATTCGAAGCATCGAACAACGAAGCAGAGTACGAGGCACTGATAGCTAGGTTAACGTTGGTGAAGGAGGTCGGTGTGAAGTATGTCATGGTATGTAGTGACTCTTGATTAGTCATGAACTAGGTGAATTGTAAGTACGAGGCTCGAGAACCTGCCATGATGGCTTATCTAGCCAATGTAAGGGAACTCTTGCTCGGCTTCCACTCTTGGTTTATTTAGCAAGTACCAAGATTGGAGAATGTTGAGGTCAATGCGCTTTCTAAGCTGGCCAGCACGAGCTATATCTTCATGTGGATGGTGTACATCGAAGACCTACCATGACCTAGCATTATCAGGAAAGCAAAAGAATCATACCTGTATTGCTAGTATAACCGAGTTGGGTTGACCCGCCTGCTGATTATCTTCTCCATGGGACCCTACTTGCAGAATGGAGTGCAGCTTGGAGGGTAGAGCATCAGTCAGCTCGCTATGTCATCATTGGTGGGTGGCTATATAGGCGATCCTTTTTGCTCCCCTACTTACACTGCTTGTGACCTTTAGAGACAAGCTAGGTGCTACACGAGATCCATGATGGTCTCTATGGAGAACACATAGGGGATAGGGCGCTCGCCCAAAAAGTGCTAAGGCAAGGATATTATTGGCCTACAATGAAGGCGGATGCATTCGTGCTCATTCAGAAGTGTGACAACTGCCAAAGGCACGCCATCCATCATCAGCCCACTACTAACATGAAGTATCGGACTAGCCCGTGGCCCTTTGCACAATGGGGGATAGAAATCTTCGGTGCATTACCATCTACAATCGGGCAGAGAAGATTCTTGGTCATAGCAGTTGACTATTTCACGAAGTGGGTGGAAGTTGAGCCATTGGTGAAAATCACAACCTGGAATGTATAGAATTTCTTATAGGGGAACATTGTATGCAGATTCAAACTCCCGAAGGTGTTGATACCCAATAACGGGAAGCAGTTCAAAGACATCAAGTTCTAGAATTGGTGTGTTGAGATGGTGATCTAGCAGAACTTCATGTCAGTGGCGCATCGACAAGGGAATGGTCAGGTCGAGGTGACGAACAGGGCGATCCTCCACGAACTCAAAGCTCGACTTTCATGAACAAAGGGTTTGTGGGTCGACGAGATGCCTAGTGTCCTATGGGCCTACTGAACTACCATCAAGATTACAATTGGAGAAACCTTGTTCAACCTAATGCATGGTACGGAGGCCACCATCCCAACTGATATCAAAGTACTGACCTTGCTGCTAAAGTCATACGATGATGAGGTGATTGACGATGAGTTAAGGACCAACCTTGACCTGATCAAAGAAGTATGTAAACCTTGCTTATACCTGAACTACGGCCTACCACTTCCGAGTTAGCGACCTCATACTTCGGAAAGTAATGGTACCTAAGCCGGGTGTAGTTAAGCTTGAACCAAATTGGAAGGGTCCCTATAAAGTACGACAGGTATTTGGTGATGGGATGTACGAGTTCAAGTCATAGGAAGGGTGGCAAGTGCCCGTGCTTAGAACATTGACAATCTAAGGAAGTACTACTTATGAGCTCAGGAGTTAGGCATCTGCCACATAAAAAATTTTCTAAGTACAAGTGACCACTCGCTTAGGTGAATTGGTCAAGCCACACGTCAATTAAATGATACATCGAAGATTGGACGATGAGTCACTCTAAGCCTAAGGGCCACGATGCCGAGCTATTAACAACCTCGGTGCCACGATAAAATAAGACCCAATCGCTTCTAAGCATATAGGCAGCGCGGGTAAACCTTATTTATGCCTTAATGGCGCATAGGCAGTTCGGATCATATACCTTATTGTGCTTGTTTGCTTTGGCTCACAGTTGCCTCGGGTTACCCCAAACCATGCCTAGTTGTTCTAGAAGTTGGGCACCTCGGGAGTAGGGTTGTTCACGGGTTGGGTTGGGTTGGTTTATTGAGATTTTTCCAACCGACCCGACTTGGTTGGGTCACCTGAAATTGAAACCAAAACCAACCCTGTTTTAAGCAAAACTGACCTAGTCGGTTTGAGTCGGGTTGGGTCGGTTTCGGCTCTAAGTTCAACCATGGTAATAAATTGGTAGATTGGAGAAAGAAGACTGAAATTTGATGTAAAAAAGGACACCTAATTCTATTAGAGAAAGAATTGGTAGGGGCGGACCAAGTTAGAATAGAAATTATCAAGAAAATAGAAAGTCAAACTCTTTAGAGAAAGAAGATTGAAATTTGTATATTTCAAGAAACATTCTAATTTATGTAAAAAAGGACACCTAATTCTAATTGTAATTGGTTGCTTATTTGGTGTAAAAGACCAAAAAAATTAGGATCCTTTGATTCTTTTCTTTAAACTTTTCCAAAAAAATTCCTTATCTAGTTGTCTTACAATACTTTCCATTAATGTCATTCCTAACTAGAAGACTAGAAATTAGGTTAGGTTGTAAATATGATAGAGACAACTTAGTTTAGTAGGAACTAAGTAGGTTGTAACTACTAACTAAGAACTAACTACTAACTACTAAGTCGGTTTGGTTCGGGTCGGTTTATGATTTTTTACAACCTGAAACCGACCGGTGCTGAAGAAAACCCAGCCGACTCGGGTTGGGTCGGTCCGGGTTGGTCGGTTTGGTCGGGTTGGGTCTTCTTATGAACAACCCTACTCGGGAGAACCTACACTAGGAATATTTTTATGAGGAAAATTGTCGTACGCGAGGTGGTCAAAAGAAGAGTTGTATTTCAGTACTTCAAAATGCGAGTTTGTACATAAAAAAACTACTAAATCGAGCTCTGAGGCTCGGTTATTGATGTTTATATAAGAAGGGGGGTCCAAGAAAAGAGGCAATGATCAATTGTCATGGGGCTCCTTGCCCTGTGTGTTTTAAATTATATATGATAAAATGGTTGTAAGTTTAATTAATGGCATAAACCTATAATTGGAATATAGAAAAAACCAATAGATTGGTAAAATAAAGGGTTCTTAGGTTCTCCCCCTTAGGTTTTGGTTTTCTTCTTCTACTCTTTTCAACCAAAACCCTGGCCACAAGTTGCCAGCTATTGTAGATCACCACCAATCGATGAATTGTTGAAACAACAATTATTGATTAACAACAGTTCATTGAATCTTTTATTGCCTCATTGGTTTGTTCTTCTCCAACTCCCCTATCCTACTCTCCTGTTTCCCTTTTCATCGAATCACTCATCTTTGGCCACTGGTGGTGTCATTGTCCTCCTTGCATCATCACCCCAAATGTTCTAACTATTTTTCTCCCCTACTTATAGTGTTTCACTTATTGACATCAATCCCATCTTTGCCGTTGTTGGTTGTTCAAGGTCAAGTGAGAGTCATGATACATGAGATTTGAGATTTTAGACCTCAATCTCATTTTTAATATGTTATGATTTTATATATTGTTTGGTTTGCATACAGAATACCATTGTCATTTATCAAATTATTCCTAAATTCTTAACTTGTTTAAATGATGTACAAGGTCTCAACTCTCAAGTTGAACATAGTGTTTTGCTATGAAAGTTTTAAATCTCTATCTTTAAGTTTTATTGTTATGTTTTGTTTCTTATTAGATTGAATACTTTTGATGTTTAATGACTAGTTTGTCTAATATTTTTGTTAATGTTCTACTTTAATCTAATATTTTTTTTTCTTAATGTTTTGATGTTTGATGTTTAATGTTCCATCTTTTATAGTCTGAATATGCTTTTATTCTCTATTTTCTCAAATATGTTTCTATTTTCTCAAAAAAACTAAACATGCTTGATTGTTATTTTTTTCTTATTAATATAAACTAGAGTATTTTGATAGTTAATTTTTTTTGGATTTATGGTTTCTATTAAATTGAATATATTTGCTATTTAATTCTCACATATTTTTTGATATTATTATTATGGTTTATATAATTAAATTATATTTATCCTTTTCTTTTAAGGAAAATGTCCTAGTTTGGTATGTTTGTGTTTATATTGAATCTCATGTTAATTATAAGAGTGTTTAGATATTAAGTGATTTTTATATACAATTTGTTTAACCTTTGGTTCTTTATTTATGCCATTGTTAACTGTTCACCAAGATTTCTCTAAATATGACCAAGCTAACTTCCTCTAAAAATGAATAAATTGTTGTAGCTATTGAGGATATGAATATTGATGATACAATTGATGCCTCTAAATCTACCTCAAGTTCTAACAAAAAGTGACTTCTATAGTGTGAAAGGAATTTGATTTAATAAAAAAATCATTTAGTGTTGAAGATGTTATTTGTAAGCATTGTTGCCAAGCATTTGTCTGGGGTAACAGAAGTGGCACAACTCATTTGAAAAACCATCTTTCAAGGTGTAATGTGAAAAGATATAATGATTTCTTCCAATAAATGTTGATAGTTTCAAAAAATGTAGTGGGAAGCCTCTTGTTGAACGTTTTAAATTCAATCTTGAAAAAAGTAGATTGAACATTGTGAAATTTGTAACATCTTATGGTTGCCCTTTCAATATTGTTGAGAATTATTTTTTAAACATTCACTTCCGGTCTTAACCCATCTTTTCAAGATGATTTCAAGGACCACTATTAGAAATGGTTGTTTGAAAGTGTATCAAAAAGAAAAGGAAAACTTGTATAAGCATTTTGATACACTTTCTTGTTAGTTTAATATCACTACTAACTTGACTTCAACTCAAAGGTTGTGTTATTGTGTTGTGACCATTCATCATATTGATGATGATTGAGTATTGAATCATAAGATTCTTTCTTTTATTGTTAAGAAATCTCTTCATTATGGAAAGACCCTTTTCGGAGTCACTTTGGATGCACTTGTAGAATGGAATCTTGATAAGAAGTTGTTTTCATAACAATAGATAATGTTTCCAATAATGATGTTATGGTTAGGGAACTTAAAAAAGCATATTAATGATCAATACTTTCTTCCTCTTTTTGGTGAATTATTTTATGTTTGTTGTATTGCACATGTTTTTAATTTCATTGTGTAATAGGGGTTTGGATAGGTTTTAGTGTCATTGCAAAGTTAAGAAAGAGTGTTAGGTATGAAATATTTATAGTTCATAGATGAAACTCTACATGTAAAATGTTGGATTGTGTATTAGGTTGAAAGAAGCATTTATTCATTTACCTAATATTGATAGGGATTATAATATGTGTTTGTCTTAGAGAAGTGGAGGATAGGGTAAGATCTTTATGATTGTTTGAAAATTAATTTTTTATGACACTATTAATGCATTTTACTCAATTGCTAATATTTTTTTCAAGAATGTTTATAAAATCAATCTTATGTTGTGGAAATAGGAAAATAGTGGGATTAGCTTTTAAGATCAAGGCCATCTAAAATGAAGAAAAATTTTAACAAATATTGGAAAGACTGCAATATGGTTTTACTAGTTGTAGTTGTACTTAATCCTAAATTCTAGATGCAGAATCTTAAGTTTTACTATAATAAGATTTTTGGTTTTGAAACGTTCAAATACATTTTAAAAGTTAGAATGTATTTGTTTGATATCTTCATGGAGAATGGAGGAGCATTAAGTAGTTTAGTGTCATCACAGTCACAGGCTTCCCTCATAAAAAGAGGTAGTGGCAACTTGGTTCAAGTATTAATGAGGTTGAGGCTCATAACATTGATGGTGATGATGACGATTTTTGCAAATGGTGTGTGGATGTGGGTTTAACTTCTGATACAATTCCTACAAAGTTAAAACTTGATTTATATTTGAAAGAATCCTTATTTCCTCGATTCAAAGAATTTGATATATTATGATATTGCAAGTTACACCAAACTAAACATCTTAAACTTGTAGTAATGGTCCATGATGTTCTAGCTAGTGATTATTGTGGCATCATAGGCAACTTTTAGTACTTTTAGTAAATTCATTCATAAATATCGTGCACTCTTACAACCATAAATTGTAGAGGCTTTGATGTGTGGAAAAAGATGATTAGAACATTTTTTTAAAGTAAATAAGTTAATTTAAACAAATTTAAAGATTTCTTTACATTCTTGTTTACACTATCATGTTATTAATGATTTTTGTTTATATGTTTTAAATGTTGCTAAGGAAGAAATAAAGGATGAAAGATTATGTGAATCTAGAATTAAAACAAGTTGATCTAGTAAGTGTAGCGTTATTAACTTATATTTATTTATATTTACTTTTATTTGAATTTTAAGCCAAGGATTTCCTTTTTTATTGTAGGAATTCGTTGAGATGGATCATCATTACTCATTGAAATTTGGTGGATGCAAAATTTCTAAGAATAGTTTAAGGACTTGAACTTTGAACTTAAACAATTAACTTAAGTTTGATATTTGTGTTGATCATTTGGAGCTTTTTAACAAGAATAATTATTACAATGCTTTCGTGTCTTAGGATGAAGGGGTAAATGGTGTCAAATTTGGGTGATCTTGGTATCATTGGATTTGGATTTATGGGATACACATACATATGATTTTGGATTTGGTAAATCTATTAAACTACCCTTATGGTTAGTTAATTGATTAAGTGTACCCTTACTATTTAGAAATTGATTAACACTACCCTTACTGTTTCTAACAATTGACTGACTATACCCCTGTCGTTAACATCCGTTAAATCTCTATT
This sequence comes from Nelumbo nucifera, assembly GCF_055504915.1. Lineage (NCBI taxonomy): Eukaryota > Viridiplantae > Streptophyta > Magnoliopsida > Proteales > Nelumbonaceae > Nelumbo > Nelumbo nucifera. Next base: position 59,172,911 of record NC_142651.1, on the reverse strand, counting down.
ACGATCTCTACACATATAATCCCATGTGACTTATAAGATTTTTTCAAAACCCAATATTACCCTCGTCCCTTGAACCCCCACTTTCTCTCTCTCTCTCTCTCTCCATTCTTAGACCACCCCTTCTGCCTCTACTTCTCTCTCAGACCTCCCCCTCCGCCCGTCTTTGGTCTCGGTGTTCAACTGAAAACCACTCTTATCATTATCATGTGAATGCTCCTCTAGTTGCCGCTCCTATCTTTGGTCTCAATGTCTGAATGAAAAACCAGTCTTCTCGTATGCTACCCCATGTTCAGATGAATTGCAGCGGCAGCGGTGATTGCCATTGTTGTTTTTGGTTTGAGTAGAGATTGACGATACCATGCATGTACGCACATTGATCTCTAGTTTTCTTACATCTCGCCATCCCAGAGCTCCTCCACAGACTTGAATAGCCCATCCTCCGAGACAAAAACATCTGCAGTGCATAATCTATGCTGCGGGATCTGACTAATCTTCTTAGATTCCTCCTCCCTCAATGCCCAATTGAATATATCAAGGTTCTTCTTCAACCTCCCCTTGTTGCAACTTTTCACCAACAAACCCACCCCTTGCTGGTATACCCATCTCAGAGAGATCTGCATGTAATGTGTGTGCACCACTTTGAATTAATGTTCTACCATTAAAGGCCACTTCTTAATTAAAGAAATAATAATGATTTTTCACAACTGATTATTGCCCCATAGTGGGATGGAAATATCACTACTCCATCAACAGATTTAGCACTTTCAGGACTAAAACAAAATAGAAGAAGGGAAAGAAAAACAATTAGTTATTGATCCCCTGTCGTTGTTGTTCAGAGTGTTGCCGCCGCCGCAATGAAGGGTCCTCCGGTGAATCAATGGCAATGAAGAGAGAGAATGAGCGAACCGAACAGGGGGTTTCACAAGTTCTGTTGAAGAAGCAAAGAAGGGTCCTCTGGTTTGTGGGCTTTCATTTTTGGGTTTCCAAGGCCCAACATGCATATAGTTTCGAGAGAGGGGTTTCATTGGGTATTGCCGCTATTGAAATGAAGGGTCCCCTGGTGAACCAATGGCAATGAAGAGAGAGAACAATTGAACCGAATAAGGGGTTTTACAAGCTCTGTTGAAGAAGAAGAGAAGGGTCCTCCGGTCTGTGGGCTTCCGTTTTCGGGTTTCCTAGGCCCAATGTGCATACAATTCTGAGAGAGGGGTTTCACAAGGGGTTGCCATTGCCGTCACTGCCACCCCTATTTGGTTCACTCTGCATTTTCAACAGAGCACTCCATTGTTGAAGATGAAAGAGGATGAAAGGTGTGACGGTTCATTCGTTGGTTCTTAGAAATAATAGGGGTAAAATAGTCTTTTCATCTTTCAATTAACGGGAACTAACGAGAAGGGAAGTATTAGTCAATTGTCAAAAATAGTAGGGGTAGTGTTAGTCAATTTTTAAACAGTAAGGGTACACTTAGTCAATTAGCTAGAGATTCTAATGTAATCACCATGGTGAGAAGGAGGTTAGTCAATCTCCGAAGGTCCAGATATGGCAACGGGAAAGAGAGGAGAAGAGAGAAGAGAAGGGAGTTGGCTGCCTCTCAAAAACCCTAAGTTAGAGCTATCATTCTCTTGTGTTCCCCTGGGGAAGAATTGTTCTCCCTCTTTTATAGAGAGAAAGTTAAAGTTATCTAGGAATAAGTTCTTTCCTGTTAGGAAAGAGAATCGTTTCTGTTTGGAAAGGAGATATTTCCTTTTGTTTGACTATTAATGGGGTCATTATTGGAGAATCTTATCCCCTTTGGATTCTCTCCATATGCGACCCTATTATATTGATGTGGCATGAGTGACATCGTTTGGTGGGCGTATTAAGCCACATGCACAATTTAAAGATTCTCCATTATTGGAGAATCTTATTCCCGACCTATTGTGATTCTGCAGTTCTATAATGGTGTTGGGTTCATCGCAACTCTACGCATGTTCAGGTTCATCATAAATCTGTGCGATGGGTTCTAGATTCATCGCAGGGGTCCATGTAGCGTTGGTTTGACACCCTTTGTACTTTGATGGTCTTACCGATCACTATGTACTTACACCATCAATCTGCTATCTCTACCTTGATCTTGTTCTCTATCATTCTCTTCGATCTCTAACCTGTTCTCCAATGTAAACAAACTTAGAAAACCCTAATTCCTAATGATTACATTAGGAAAAACCCTAATACATCTTATCTAGAAAAATTAAAAAAAAAGTTAATTAATTACAAACCATTAATATCAAAATTGCATGAAGTGCACTGAACTTGCCACCAAAAAAGAATTCAATATCCACACACCTTCAGCCTAATAATTCAAGAATTCACCATAGAATCATTCAAATTAATATTAGAAAATATAAAGATTAAATTTTAGACCATTGGCCCAGTTAATATGCTAATTAGGTCAAATTGTCTAGACTAGTTCATGCCAATTTGATGTTTCTTTCAAATCTGATTTATTCATTCCAAGAATTGAACCTAGTGCTCTGATACCACTCTTGTAAGGGTTTTAAATCAAATTAAACATGGTCAAATTTCTAAATTTTTTCTAACCCAATTTGGGAACAAATTTCCTAGTGATTGTGAAATTTGAAATTGTGAAATCGATCTTGCATAGAACTAGACTAGATTTGAAATGCAAATTAAAATTGATTATACTTGATATGGAGACATAGCCAAGTATATCTATATAAATATAAATTAAAGATAATTTGGCCCGATCTAGTAATAGGGGGACACGTGGACACCACCTAACTAGCAGGATAACAGCTCAACCCGATGCGCCATGTCCGCGATGGGTCGAGCTCGTACAACCAGACCACCTCAAGAGGAATCCACCTCAGGACGAGTCTACCTCGGTGCAAGGTCACATCAGGACCACCTCGGTCCTAAGGCACTTCGGCATTCATATCAGGTCGGATCTAAAGAGCATGAGCTCAGGCAACGCTGACTGACCACTGCATGGCAACCCCGAGGATCTCGTCACCATACTTCGCGTCTTACGGGATCATACCTTGTAACGGCTAATATTATCTCCCCACTCCCCGATTCAGGCGGAAATGGTTAACCTTACCGGTTGGTAGCGTTATCCCTAATTAACACGGAAACGGATCCTATTGCAGTGAGAATCCCGAAACTACTCCACGGAACCCGCAAGGATACTAGTATATAAAGGCTCCACCCCCGGGGGTGAGGGGTACGCGTAATCTCTGCTCTCTAGCTCTCTTGCATTCTAAGACTACTATTAGCTCTCAATCAAGCGCTAACTTAAGCATCGGAGCGACCTCGCCGGGTAAGCCACCCTGGGTCCCCTGATTCATGTTTTGCAGGTCCATCAAGCCCATCGTTGTTGGTAGCCAGATCACCTCCAGCAGGAAGTAGGCGGATTGTGCAACATCACTACAATTATAAAACCAAATCAAACACAAACAACCCACATCTTATTTGAGCTGAGAGGGGAAAGAAAAGAAGTACAAAATGCAAATTTAATTATTCATTCGGTTAGAGAGATTTTGGAGCCTCCATCTCTCTCTCTCTAGACAGCGATACTGTGAAGCACCACAGTCTCAACTGTTAGCCCTGGTCCAAACCCAAACAGCACACCCCATTCGAGCCCTTCTCCAGTGGTCTTGAGCCCGTCCTCAATCGACTTCTTCCGCATCTCATCCAATATGAACAGAACACAAGCACTTGACATGTTTCCATACTCACTCAGGATGTGTCGTGTGGCGCGCAGCTTCTCGGACTTAAGGGCCAGCTTTTCTTCCACTTGGTCTAGGATGGCTGGACCACCAGGGTGAGCGATCCAGAAAATTGAGTTCCAGTCGGAGATGCCCAGAGGCTGGAATGCCTCCACCAGGCTCTTCTCGATGTTCTTTGAGATGAGCCTGGGCACATCCTTGAGTAGGTGGATGATAAGTCCAACCTCTCTCAGGTGCCCGTCAATGGCGCCATGGCTGTCTGGGAGAATTGTCTGGGCTGCCGACACCAACTCAAACAAAGGCTTTTCTACACCGGGCACCGGGTCTGCACCCACAATAACTGCGGCTGCTCCATCCCCAAAGAGTGCCTGGCCAAGAAGATTGTCGAGGTGAGTGTCACTTGGGCCACGGAAGGTAACAGCAGTGATCTCTGAGCAGACGACAAGGACACGGGCGCCTCTGTTGTTCTCTGCAAGGTCCTTAGCCAGGCGAAGCACCATGCCTCCGCCATAGCATCCTTGTTGGTACATCATGAGCCTCTTGACGGAGGGGCGAAGGCCAAGGAGCTTGGTGAGCTGGTAGTCAGCCCCAGGCATGTCGACGCCACTGGTGGTGCAGAAGACAAGGTGGGTGATCTTGGACTTGGGCTGTCCCCATTCCTTGATGGCCTTCACGGCTGCCTCTTCGCCCAGCTTTGGCACTTCAACCACCACCATGTCCTGTCTAGCATCCAGCGAGGGCGCCATGTACGCACAGACGTTCGGGTTCTCCTTCGAGATCTCCTCCGTCAAGTGCATGTAGCTCTTCTTGATCCTCGATTTCTCGCCTGCAGTAGTGCACTTCACAATTAGAGTCTTGGGAAAAAACGTAACAATGATAGTTTAATGTGCAAAACTCAGCCGGATCATTGAGTCTGCTGCTTCAAGATTCAATTCTCTCTGATTAAGCTATTATATTGGCAGTGACCAACTTCTCTGAAAGCAGTCAAACTCATAGAAAACACGGTCAAATCTATTTATAATGTGTTTTCTGCCAGACCCTCGGTGTCAAATTCAAAAATATAATGGAGTGAAATCGTAAGGGAAGATGATCAACAGACTCATTAAAATGAGGAGGAAACTGACCAATAATGACATGCTGGGATACAACAAATTGTTTTGTTATGTAATGTTGAAACAAGCTCATCACTAGATGCCATGGCACAGGGACAATGGCTTCCGACCGGTCGGACCCATTTGCGGGTCACCGGCACGACAGAAATATAGTGATACTTACACATGCGCTTGAATTTCTCTTTAAGCTCTGTCTTGTGCTCGCTGTTGGTGATCCGGAAGTAGTATTCAGGGTATGTGCTCTGGTAAGCACATTGAGATTGACCAGATTACAACTCTGCATTCGGAAGTGTTAAAGTGAACTCTAGGCTTAGGTTCAAAGATCAGCAAATACTGTAGTAAGTTTTTTGGATAGAAGGGGCTTATGAATCATGATGTAGTTTCTCTGATTCAAAGATCAGCAAATACTCTAGTAGGTTTTTTGGATAGAAAGGGCTTATGAATATGGATCTGACTTGTTTTTGGGGTCTCATTGGGGTAGTTCTTTAGGCTTGGGTTAATCTCTTATGTGGTTATGTTTTGGGAGTTGAGATAGATTATCCATGGCTAGCTCAGTTGTTTCTTTACAGTTTGAGTTTTCCTTTATTTTTTGTACTCTTTTTCTATTGTTTCAACAAATTTATCTAGTCAGTTACTAGAAAGAAAAGGAGGAAAGAGAAACTGTTAAATCTTCCAATTCACTTTTTACTGTAAAGAACTTCCTAGTTCGGCCCCATCAAACAGTATGTGGACCAGCTTTGGTAAGCTGGCAGTGATTTGCTAGTTTTACTCACTGAAGCTCCAAAACCCCCTATTTGCTACTGTTGTTCATTCATTCATTCTAATAAAAGATATTTTTACAAGATAAATTAAAATTATAAGTTCTTTTTTTTGGTAGGAATTAAGAAGTTAAGACCTAAACAAATTTTTTAGAAAAGGTCGGGTAAAATTTTATTGATATTGAAATAATATACAAAGGGATCCCCCAAGGAAAAAACCTTGATAGGGTCCCAACATTACAACCCCCAGATTACAATTCCCAAAAGTTACTAGAATTCAATCTAGCCTCCAAATGTGAAGTCTGAATCCCTTTGTTGCTGACACCCAAGAGATTAATTTTCCAACTAAATACGAAATTAGATCGTCCTAACTTCTAGCAATATTATGGAATATCTTTTTATTCCTTTCAGCCCAAATGGTACTGATTACAGCAGCTGGAATGGTTTTCCAAATAGCAGCAACAAGTTTTGGCATCCTCTTTAAATCCCATCTCCAAAGGCCACACCCATTGTCCAGCACGAAGCCCCATCTTCCTTTTAGAAAAGGACCCACCAAAGCATGAAATCAGGATTTGGTTGAAAAAAATCCCATTCTTCTCCCCTGCATACCACCAAACATCTTTAACCCTTGGATTGAGCTCTGCCTCATGCAACCTTCCCAATAGATCAATAATTGGGGAACCTCCAAATTGTTCAGATTTCTCCAGCCCCTGGATTGAGCTCAAAGATATCTCCTTCCTTGTTTGAAGCAATTGCATAAAGGGAAGGATACAACTCACAAAGGCGTTGTTGACTTGAGAACCAACAATCTCTTTAACAGATCCCTTAAAGAACCATTTATAACCAATATGAACATAGCTTCCCTACTTTCATTCCTCTACCCCCACCTTCAAAAGAAAATTGAAACAAACGCATACCTGCATTAGGAGGCCCAGTGGATGATTCAAATCTCTCCAGCAGATCCCTTGAAGAACCATGTTCATAGAAGTACGAGCCAAAATATGTAACAATTTAACAATGATTTATGCATTTTTTTTGTCCTTTTAAAATTTGGGAGACCATCATAAGTTTCATGTGTCAAATTCGTGGCCATTTAATTTCCATCCACACATAAGTCATTTATCTAACTTGTCCTCTAAATATAGTGTTTCATAGGGCTGCTACTCTATTAATATGATAATTGTAGGTTAGGGTAGTAGGCCTACACAGTACTTTTGGGCCATTTGTAAGTGTATGGTCTGCGATAGGACTTGATACTTTTGTAAGTATCAACACTTTTAAGTATCAAATGTATAGAGCCTCAAAACTAGGTTTTGTGCTTTTTGGGCTTTAAAGGCACAAGTCTTCAAACTTTTTCAAGCCAAACTATATTCAATAGATTTGGGTCAGACCTAGAATGTCTGGAATGCATTGGTATTTAGAGATATTAAGATATCTACTCCTAGGTTCCGTTAAATGATTGTTGTGAATTTATAGGATTGATTATATTCATAAGGCATTTTGTGTGGGTTTTGTGACGTCTAGGTTGCTTTGGAAAAGGATGTAAGTAACAACTTCATTGTTTAATTTGTTTATTCTTTTGGCTATCTTTTCTAATATTGGAATGCCATGAAATGTGCTATGGACATGCTCTATATGATATTGGAGTGCTATGGAAATGCTAACTGGCATGGTGAGGAGTTTTGGAGGATTAAATAAATCCAACTAGGTTTCTCTATATCAAACCCAAACTAACAATTTAAAATTGACCAACTAAGCCTGGATTGTTATACCAACCTATTTGGGTCAGCCTTGTTCCTGACAAGTTATTAAGAATGCTAGTCGGTTCAGTATGGCCAATCTGATTTTCTTAACTTAAAAATTCATTCTTGTGCACATTTGAACAAATCAGTTGGTATGGCTCTTGGTACCCCAGTTCTTCCAGTTTGGAACTGGCCAAATTATTCATGAATTTCATAGAAAATTTAACAAATTTGCTAATGAAATATGGTAAACAGGTTAGAGTGGGTTTTAGCTGAAGTAGATCCCAAGTTGGAGCCTATGAAAATACAACAACTAAGTAAAAGTCAACAAAACTGAATGAATGGATACTTTACTTCTACTAAAAAAATCAAAGTGAACTACTGGCATTTGGTGATCATTGGTTCAATAAAAGAGGTTGCATTTAGGCAAACAAACAAGTAGATTTGAGTTTTGTGTATACTCTGTCTCTCCATGTTCCTGTTCTTGTAAAGAGGAATCATTAATTGGAGAAACACAGGTTTGAGTCTGAGAGAAGCCACTTTGCTCAAGAAATGCCAGAGGTTAGGTCCATACCAACTCCACCAGTCCACCCTTCGCAAGATCAATAATAGTTGGAACCAGATTTCATTAATTCCCCTTTTTTGTTATTTTTTGTCCATGGTACAGTGCTAATCAATTAGTGTTGGTTATAGAGACCCAAAATTGATGGTATAGTGCACTATATTGGATATTTGCATTCTCCAAACAGGCACAAGAAGGGGGTGCACAGTTATAATTTGTGAAAATTTCATATCCTCACAAGTATCAAAAGAAATTTCAAATCTCCATGCTGTAATCATTTTCATGTCATCTTGAAGGGGTAAGTCCTTGCCCAATCTGTGGAGCAACAAGGTTTAGGGAATGCATGAAATAGGTTATATGGAATGCAGGATAACAATATTTCTAGCATCTGGTATGAAAGAACATTCTGGTTGAACCGGAGTGTTCAACTTGCACAAGTGTTTTTATAAGATATATTTGAATGATAGGACCACTATGTTTAGTAGTCTAAGAAGTGTTTAGTCTATCTTCCTGACCTATTTGTAAATTGTCATTTTTTAACTGTTTTTTTTAGGATTATGAACGATAACTACTATGTTTAGTAGTCTTTTTCACCATAGATGTACCCAAAACATCAGCAGTCAGCAATTAGCAGACTCAACACTCATAAGTCTATGAGTTCCTTTCTCTCTATCTGTTCAACTAATTAGAAATTGAGCTGATCAAAAGTGGAATAACTTAGCTTCAGGAGTGGGAAGTAAAAAAGGACCCACTTTCTTTCCTCTACAATGTATTAAGGTGCTGTCTATTAGTCGCTGAAACCCATCCAAGCCAAGCTCTGAATACAGTTTCTTCAGAGGGCCTAGCCCATTTCAGAGCCATCTCTACACTGGTTTCAAGCTCAAATATCATGAATGGCTCCTCAGTCAAGGCCCAAAGACTGTTTTCCCCAACTCCTAGAATTTTCCTTCTGACACCATTCTCCATAGAGGGCCTAGTCCGTTGCAGGTGCTTCGGCCACATCTCCAGCACTAGATGCCACTTCTGTAGCTTGGGCATGAATACTAGCCCCAGAAGAAACAATCTTTAGTCCTGCCCCTCCAAGTCGCCTGCCACCCAGCACCCAGACTTCACCCTTAAAGACAAACCCAGAAGCCATGAATCTTGGCTCATTCAACTGAGCCATACAAAGGAACACATATAACTTACAAAAAGAAAAAGAAAATTCCTACCTAATTAATTATCTATGCCATGAATATTTTGTAAAGTATTTGTTGAAATAATTTAGTTGTTGGTGTTAGGGTCTGTTTGGATTGTTAAAGCATTTTTTATTTCTATTTTTTTACTTCTGTTATGACTGTTAATGTACTTACTTATAGCAGGGGCACAAGGGTTTTTTCTCTTGTTATTTCTACCGCCCTATATATATTATAATTAAAACTGGCGCCACCAGCCCTGTTACATTGCAAATCTCTTCTCTTCTCTTCTCTCTTCTTTCTTCTTCTTCTCTTCTCTTCTCTCTTCTTTCTTCTTCTTCTCTTCTCTTCTCTCTTCTTTCTTCTTCTTCTCTTCTCTTCTCTTCCTCCTATTTCTGGCCGGCCATACTGTCAAGATGGTATCAGAGCAGGAATACTGACTAAGAGAACAAATCGAACAAACTTCACTGAGAGAACAGATCGAATAGACTTGCTGAATCTGAGCGGAATAGAGATCTAAATCTGGACTGTGGAAAACAGATCTAGAACTGGTACAGTTCTTCCATTTTTTTTCTTTACTATCCTTGGTTGTGTACCAAGTGAAAAACCCAATGAATCTGGGCTGTTGAATGTTGTCAAACTTTTATACCTCTGTTTTTTTGTGATCGTGTGATCCTGTTCATGTGTTAAGGCGACTGTAGGTCAAGGATGACCTGTCATCTCAATTATTTGACTTGATTATAAGTGTTAAGGATTTCTCCTGCTGATTAATGGTTTTAGACATTCTAGAAGGCTGGTAGGTTAGGACTGTTAAACCGTACAGATCTGAAATCTGCCAAATATTGCCTCTGTTTTGTCCTGATATTAGTACTATTTGTGCTCAAGCTATTGTCAAACCCAAGTGTGTTGGTGTGGACTGAGTGGAGCATTTTTTTTGTTGAGTAAGGAGGGGTCATAAGTCCGGTGTTTGGGACTAATTATCTGTTTTGACTATGTCACCTGAGAATTTTGCTACTTCAGAAATTTCAGTGAGCCACAATGGAGTGACTGGAGGAATGGATATGAGTTTTCCCATGGCTGTTATTCCCTTTGATGGTCTGAACTACCTTGAGTGGTCTAGGGGAATAAAACTCTACATCACTGCTAGGGGGAAAATAGGATACAACAATGGGAGAGTGAAGGAACCGAAGTACGGAAGTGCTGAATATGATAGGTGGAACCAAGAGAATAGTATGGTGATGTTTTGGCTCTTGGTTTCCATGCTGCCACAAGTAAGAAAGACCTTTATGTGGGATGAGACTGCTTGTGAGATATGGGAACAAGTGAAATCCACCTATTCAGAGCAGAGACACTATGCCAAGATATAGCAGTTGAATCCTCCAATTGCAAGCAGGGAGAGAGGAGTCTTTCGATGTACTATTCTGATTTGACATCGATATGGAAAGAACTTGATCACTATCAGAATGTGAATTGAAAGTGTGATGAAGATGCAAAGGCATATAAGTCACTTGTATCTCAGCAACGAGTCTTTGCCTTCCTCCTAGGGCTGAATCCTTCGTATCAGTCCATCAGGGTGTAGATCTTGGGTAGTAAAGACCTTCCATCTGTTCAGGAGGTGTATGCCTTAGTGTAGTCAGAAGAGAGTAGAAGAAGTGTGATGAATTGTGTAGAAGGGGAGTCAGTTGCCCTAGTTGTTTGGGAAAACTCATACAAATGTCGGAGGTGGTTTTAAAAAGGGCGACTCTCAGAAAAAAATAGATGATAAGAGTAAACATTGGTGCACTCACTGCTAGAAGACACGACACACGAAAGATACATGTTGGGATCTCCATGGAAAACCTAAATGGTCACAGGATTTGGGTAAGAATTTAACACCTGATCAGAGCAAGAAACCAAGCCAACAGAATCAGAAAAAGTATAACTCAGCTAATATGGCATCGACAAAGACTAGTCCTTTGATAACTCAGGAGAGGCATCCCAGTTCTAACCCTAAGGAAGAAATTATCAACTCCTTTCGTGAACATTTAGACTTGTATGGTAGGACTCTCCGCCAGATGGATTCTAGTCCTACTCCCTCTACCTCGTTTGCGTTTACATCAGGTAATGCTGCCACAACATTCCATGTGTCATCTCATACCACTGATTCTCCTTGGGTTATCGATTCTGGAGCCTCAAACCACATGACCGGTAAGTCAAATTTATTTCAGACATATAACCCTCTCTCTGGGAGAGATAAGGTAAGACTAGCTGATGGTTCTTTTTCTACCATAGCTGGCCGAGGTACCATCCCTCTCTCACTTGGCCTTACCCTTTCTAATGCATTGCATGTTCTGAAATTACCTATTAATTTGCTGCCCATTAGTAGTATAACTCATTCCTTGAACTGTTCAGTCACTTTTTTTCTGTCTTCATGTGTGTTTCAGGATTTGGCCTCGGGGAAGACGATTGGTAGAGGAAGCATGGTGGATGGTCTCTACGTGTTGGAGAATAAATCTGGTCTTGTGGCTACAGAGTCCTTGAGTTTGTCAAGTGAGAGTCAAGCCTATTTATGGCATAGTCTTCTAGGTCATCTTTCTTTTGAGTCATTACAAGTTATGTTTCCAAAGTTGTTTGAGTCCTTGTCAGTGAGTCAGTTATAGTGTCAGACATGTCAATTGAGTAAGCATTGTACAAGTTCTTTACCTTTACGAAATAAAATATCTGAATTTCCATTTCATATTGTTTATTCTGATGTTTGGGGCCCTGTTACTCTACCTACTGATGCTGGATATAAGTACTTCATTACCTTGATTGATGACTATTCTAGATACACCTGGGTTTACCCTATGCGATCTCGAGATGAAGTGCCAAAAATTGTGAAAGATTTTCAACGCATGGTGTTCACTCGGTTCCAAACAGAAATCCATATCTTCCGGTCGGACAATGCGAAGGAATACTTCCATAGTGATCTCACGGAGTTTTTTGCTTCGAGTGGGTCACTTCAGCGAAGCTCTTATGCCAGGACACCCCAACAGAATGGTGTGGCTGAACGGAAGAATCGTCACCTTCTCGAAGTAGCTCGTGGCTTATTAATTCATATGAATGTGCCAAAATGCTTTTGGATGGATGTAGTCTTGTGTGCTACATATATCATCAACCGAATGCCCTCTCGGTTACTGGAGTATAAGGCCCCACATCAGCTTTTGTTTCCTACAACTCCGTTGTCCACCATTCCGATGCGTATTTTTGGGTGTCGTTGCTTTGTCCATAATCCGTCCCCTACTCGAGGTATGCTTGATCCTCGGGCTATTCCTTGTGTTTTTCTTGGTCACCCTTCATCTCAAAAGGGGTATTGCTGTTATGATCCTACCTCTCGCAAGTACTAAGTCTCCATTGATGTTTGAGCATCAACCTTTTTTCTCGGTTTCTCCTCAGGGGGAGAGTAGGGTTGAGGAGAAACAGACGACTCAAACTCAACTACCTCCTTTACCCGATCCTCCTCCATTCCGGGTTTTCATCGTCGCCATAAAAGCCAGCAGAGTTCAAGAGCCGTGGAACCTGACACTCAAACCTCCAGGATTCTGTGCCAAAGGCAGCGAACAAAAGGTGTGCAGGTTGAAGAAATCTTTATATGGGTTGAAACAATCACCTCGGGCTTGGTTTAGTAAGTTCAATTTAGTAGTTCAACAGATGGGGTTCAAACAATGCCAGTTAGATCACACTCTATTTGCGAAAAGAGGTGAAGGGAAAATTGCATATCTTATTGTGTATGCGGATGACATAGTAATTACAGGAGATTGGGAGGCTGAAATACAGAGACTAAAAAAATTCTTAGCCACTCAATTTGAGGTGAAAGATCTAGGCCCCTTACGTTATTTCCTTGGTATTGAAGTTACCCGTTCTCACAAGGGCATCTTTATTTCCCAATGGAAATATGTACTAGATCAGCTAGAAGATACAAGCAAATTGGGAATAAAACCAATTGATTCACCAATTGAATCTTATCATCATCTGGGAGACAGTTAGGGAGAGTTTTTGAAAGATGTGAAGAAGTTCCAAAGACTCATGCGGAGACTTTTGTATTTGTCTATGACCAGGTCTGATATTGCCTATGCAGTGGGCGTCCTTAGTCAATTCATGCACAATCCTAGGATAACTCACTTTGAAGTTGTAGAGAGGGTCTTGAGATACCTCAAGAAGTTTTTCAGAGCTGGTTTGTTGTTCAAGAAACATAGTCACTTAAAGGTGGAAATAAATACTGATGCAGATTGGGCAGGAGCAATCAATGATAGGACGAAACAAAGTGTGGTGGCTAGATCTAGTGCTGAAGTAGAGTATAGAGCGATGGCTCATGGGGTTGCTGAAATCATGTGGATAAGAAATCTGTTAGGTGAACTGGGTTTTACAATGAGCAATCCTATGTCACTCTACTATGACAATAAAGCTGCCATCAATATTGCTGCTAATCTAGTCCTACATGATAGGACGAAACACATTGAAGTGGACAAACATTTTATTAGAGAGAAACTTGAAAACGGAGAAGTGTGTACTCCATATGTTAGCTCAAAAGAACAATTTGCAGACATCCTCCCCAAAATCTTCATCATGTGCGGCACAAAGATTTGTGTGACAAGCCTTTTGTGCTTATGAGATGTATGCTTCAACATGAATCTCTCTAGGCAATTCAAAATTTATGCAGTTCAGGTTGTGGTTATTTGGTGCCTGATCTGGCCTGACCTCAACAGGTTTAGCTTGGTAGCCCAGTTGATTGTTAGGTAGCCGACTCATACCCATGACATTAAGCAAATGAAGATATTACAAAGACAATATTAATTCATATGGATGATATTTCTATTCATTTGAGACCTATTTTGATGGGTCATAGATCTTTTGGATGTTAGATGGCACCCATTTCGTAATAAACAATTTGGTTGATGGTCTCATCCGATGTGACAAGTTTCATCATAATATGTTGCGGACTGTAAAGATGGAGTGCTGTTATCAACATTATTTTTCAGAGCCACCAGATTTAGAACTACTGTAAATGTCTGGTATCATATTGTTACCTGAAAACCAGGAAAGTAAATCATTAAAAGAAAAGCAGGAAAATAATGTGGTTGGTTACAGTTATATTTCATTTTTAGTGAATGTTTTCAGTTACTTTTGGGTTTGGCCACTAATAATATTTATATCTCAGTGACAAGTTTCACTAGAATAGTAGAAACTGTAACTACCACTGTCATAATGATAAAAAAAAGAAGTCTGGAATCTGCACTGTGGGGCCTGATATTTTGGTATTTTAAACCTTGGTTTCAAACTTTCAGGGGCATTTACAATCAAGTGATCAGCATATCATTGTCTTGCAGATCCATATAAACAAAGATCGGTAACTATTTTTTTTTTTTTTGCAAAAGACATGACATAAAATGGAATATGTTTCTCACCATCTGGGAATAGTACCTAAATTTTTTGCATATTCCCATATAACCTTAGTCAGTAAAACTGGATTACGTCAAGGACATTTGTTTCCTTAATTCTCTTTTAGCAACAGTTGATGAAACCGTTGTTAAAAGTTCCATACAGTTGCAAGTTTTGCAATAGTTATATTTTGTAACGATTATTCTACAGCAGCATCGGTTTTTGACACTAACCGTTGCTATAAGATTTTTATAGCAACCGTTAATGTAAAAAACCATGATAATTTAAATGAATTGTTAATATTTTAAGTGACGATTTTGTCTAAAACCGTTGCTATCAAGGGCGGAGCCATAGGGGGCCAACCATTGAAGTAGAGAGTGGGGGGGAGGGGAAAATTTATATAGAAAGTGAAGATTTTCTGAACCATAGGGGGGACATGGCTACCCTAGGTCCCCTGGCTCCGTTCCTGGTTGTTATCTCTACTTGTTCATCAATATTGCATATTTTATAGCCACGGCTAAAACCTTTGCTATAGATATTTGTAGCCATGACCAAAACCGTTGCTATAGATATTTGTAGCCACGACCTAAACCGTTGCTGTAGATATTTGTAGCAACAGTACAATATAAGTTTGTTGCAATAATTTTTTTTATTAGCAACGGTTAAAATCATGGCTATACGTATATTTTTAGCCATGGTGTACAATATCCGTGGCTATAGGTTTTAGCCATGCCAATATCCGCCATCGAGAAAAAACCGTGGCTAAATTGCTATAGCCATTAGCAACATTTTTTTGTATCTTTTTGCAATGGTTTTGTTCGTTTCAAATGTTGATTTTTCCTGTAGCGTATTCCTTATTAATATACATACATACACACATAACTCCCATTCTCTCTCATTAAATGTCAACTGAGGGATGGCTCAATTGGTATGTTAGCCAGTTCTTTCTAACATGGATGCAAATTCAATTCCTGCAACCACTTCTTTGGGTAAGGGGTTATCTGGGTGGTGCGTATCACCAAATACCTAAAATATTCTCTCATTAAATATTGTATTTAATTTTTTTCTTACCAATAAATCTACTATTTAAATCTATATCCAATATTTTTTTAATAAAGCCTATATTTTTTTGAGACCGACCAAAAATAAAACTGTTCTTTCATCCAAGTGAGAAGAAATTCAAAATTTCCAGATCAAATGGGTCAAGAATTTGGGCGTATCTCTAATACCTTTTATCATATTAAATGGTTTATTACTTAAGATAGTCTTGAACTATTTGAGAATTAGTTAAAGTTCCCCTAAGGTAGTAAGATATGATGTAATATGACACATATTACCCTTCCATTACTTGGCCATCACATTCCATTTACATGGGATATCATGTGACACTTTTAATTTTTGAAAACCCAATTTTGTCCTCAACACCAACCTTGCCCATTTCAGAGGTTGCCCATGAAATTTTCTAGAGCTAGAGTAGCGGCGAAATTCCCCTTCCCTCTCTTTCTTCCTAGTTTTCTTTATCTGCTTCTCCTTCCCTTTTATGGAGCTCATGGCCAAAGAGAAAGATAATAGGACCATGTTCCTTTTCCAATCATGCCCATGAAGAAATTTTTTTAAGACTGAGCCCCCTCAGTCTCCTGGCCCTAGTTGTTGTCATTTTTGGAGGAACGTCATCGTCGCATGAATCTCATCCTCGATGATCTCATGTACATCCTCGATTGAGTTCAAGCTTCCCTTTTCCTCTCAAGTGTCCACAAAAGAATCAAGATTGCCTATGTGAAAATCTAGAACGATGGTTAGTCTTGAGGGTAATACCTGATGGGCTAATCTTGCATCTACCCACAGTCATTGGGTTTTCATAAAGTGTCTGGACGTAGGGACCATTTACTATAAATGTTGGGCCCATTAAAAGCACATGGAGATGGACTCAAGTGTTCATTGTCTCCTACAGTGAATTCGACCAGGCCTTGCAACAAAGGCTAGGCTGAACCCATGTGGTTGATGTGTAGATCAATGTAAGGGTTCCACACCATACAAAGAGAACTAAATGGGCAGTTGGTTAAAAGTGTAAATGAGCACATAGGCTTAATGGGCCTAAAGCCCATTTTGAACTGGGCTTAAATTGGTTAATTAAAAGGAGGCAAGAATTATTTTACAATCTGATTAGGATTAGCTGAAACGATAAGATAAGTCTTATCCATTTAAGAGTCCAGATCCAAATATTAGATTTGGATCAAGAAACTGTCTTCTAATTAGATTAGGAGGTTGATCCAAAGAAGACTATAAATTGGGGGTGAATTCCTTAGTTTTACACACATCAATCTATAAAATTCTCCCATTGTTCTTGCTATCCCTACCCAGTTCGATCTCCACCTATGGAATTGATCAAGAAGAGTTCTTAATATTGTTTTTTGGCTGAAGAAACAATCTAAAGTCGTGCACACCAGCCCTTTACTCCATTCTTGTTAAAGAATTCGGTTCTTGTTGAAGAGTTGTCATGTTGATCTTGTTTCACTACACATTGTGTCATCTTTAGTGGAAACGGGTTTTTCGTTTTCTCCTTGGGCGTGAACACTTTCATTGGGAGTTACTGCTACTTCGTATTAGGTATATCCCTCTCCTCCCTTTGGTTTCAGATCTGGTTCGGTTTTGTTCCAAGATTGATCATTGAAAATGCAGTTTTCTAAAATAGAGAATGCGATTCCTAGATGGGAGAGAGAAATTTTTGAAAATTCGCCCAACCTTCCTGTAGTGTTTGGCCATCCATATGATGGATCTCTCATCCCTTCACCTTCCACCTTGACTCCACCCAGTTGGCAAGGATTATCTAACTATGACCTCGATTCTTGCACTACCTAGGATCAAGCAACATCAGATTGATGCCATCTATGGAACACACACAAAAATCCTTCCCAAAACCCTTTTATTTTCTGCACGATCAAGAACTGATCAAGATGCCGAGAAACAACTATGAGCGCTCAACAGGCCAATCCCCATCTCGGGAATCTTGCTCTCATTGCAGTCCTCCGTGCCACAAAACCTAGCAACCTCAGCACCAAGCCATAGTCGACCCTGCCTAGTTCCAAGGATGCAAGAAAAGGGCGACAAGATCTTGGCAATGATGCAGTCATTGGGATCTATGGCGCCGCCCGCTCGGACCAAACCCCCTCTTGCCCCAATGTGTACAAAGGCCGATCCTCGCCTCGAGGACCCCAAAATGCATCGATCGAACAAGGACGGGTTACGGCCTGATCGAGAAAAGCAAGATACCACAAGATCAGTTTCATCTGCTTGGTCCCGCGAGCTTGATAACCGCAGCAAACCCCACCAATGTACTCGGATCCCAACCAAAGAAAGGCTTGGTAAATGGACACCATATCAACTAGTCTCCATTGCCGAGTCCAGTTCGGTCAAGGACCACCCAGCACGGCCCAAGAAGGAAAGATCCGCACACGCCACAACTCCAGACGATAGAGATGTGGAAATTTGAGAACTTTGACAACGCTTGACTGAGTTGGAGCGCAGCCAAGCCCAGAGGAGCATGGCGCCATCCATAGTCCAGCCGGTGCAACCAAGTGGTCAGCCCGCCAAGGAGCCACCCTTCATCCAAGAGATCATGGACGAGCTTCCCCTACGAGATGGCAGGTGCCGCAATTCGAGAAGTACAATGGGAATATCGACCTTGGCGATCACATCGAAGCATTCAAAGCCCAGATGATGCTACATGGTTCATCCAAAGGCCTGATGTGCAAGGCTTCCATAGCAACTCTCAAAGGTCCGACCTTGATATGGTATTTGTCCTTTCCCCCGTGCTACATAGCATCATGGGAGCAACTAGAGAACCAATTTTTCGCTCAATTCACAGCAAGCCAAAGCACTAGAAAACTTTGGCTAGACTCAAGTGCGGCAAAGGAAGGGAGAATCCCTCAAAGATTACTTGGCCAGATTCAACACTAAGGCATTGTAGGTTTGGAACCTAAACCAGTTAGTAGCTGTCACAACCATTCAACATGATCTGCGGCCTTCTCCATTCAACTTCAGCATCTCTAAGAACCCCCCTCAAGCCATAGCTGTGTTGATGAGTCACGCCTAGAAGTATATCAATGCGGAGGAATCACAGGCATAGCTAAAAGACAAGGAAGAGAGGCCCGACAAAAAGAGAAGGGATACCGAGGATCACAGGATAGAGAGTGTGGACAGAGATCACAAGAGACTGGACCACCAGACCGACCGCAGACCAAGGACTCCTCCACTAACCTATAGGAAATTCATGCCGCTGAATACACCACGTCTAAAGTTTTGATGCAAATTCATGATCGTAGATATGTCCATTGGTCCGAGAAGATGAAGACCCAAGGCAACAAAAGGAACTGTGACAAATATTGTGAGTTCCACCATGACCATGACATGGACAATTGCTATGACCTACGCAACCACGTTGAGGACTTGATCAGGCAAGGTACCTCGGTGGGTTCATCAACAAAGACAAGAAGCCAGCAGAAGAAGAACCACACCCAGGAAATAGACCGCCACCTCGGGCCCCCTCAGTCAGTGTCATTGCCATAATATCAGGAGGGATCACCGCCGAAGGAGAAAGCAGCTCAGGCCACAAAAAGTATGCGTGGCTACTCAAGATCGACGATAGAGGTCCTAAGAAAAGATGTGAAGACCCGATCACTTTCATAGAAGACGACCTTCGGGTGGTCCAGACCCTACATGATGACACCCTGGTGATCACTGCCGAGGTGGCCAATTTTGAAGTGCGGTGCATTCTAGTCGGCACAGGTAGCTCGGCAGACATTCTCTTCAAAGACGCGTTCAACAGAAACCGCCTCATCCCTGTCAACACTCCCTTAATGGGCTTCTCTGGGGAGTCGTTCATGCCAACCGGGAGGATCACTCTCCCCTTTTTGATCGAAGACAGTGACATCACCACAATGGCCATGGTTGACTTCATTGTTGTCCGTTGCTCATCCTTGTATAACGCTATCCTTGGTCGGCCAACCTTGAGCACTCTACGGGCCTCGATTTCCATGTTACACCTCACAACGAAATTCCTGACCTAGTACGGTGTGGGAGTAGCACATGGAGACCAAAGGGCTGCATTACAATTCTACTTAACCTCTTACTGAGGACCATGCCCTACCGCAGAAACACTAACGACCGAAAGCATAGATCTACGGGATGACATGAAGACAAAACACGACCAACCTATCAAAGACCTCGTCCAAGTGCCGCTCTCAGAAGAAGACCCTGAAAATACGGTCCAGGTCGGCTCTCTCTTGAGAGACCGTCTTCAGGACGAGTTAGTACAAATGCTAAGGGACCACGCCACGTGTTCGCTTGGTCGGTGGTGGATATGTTGGGGATTTACCCCAAGGTCATCACCCACCACTTAAACGTCAACCCACGCTATCGACCCATCAGGCAGAAGAAGAGAAGCTTTGTCGTAGAACAGTGGCAGGTGATCATTGACGAAGTCCAAAAGTTGCTCGACGCCGACTTCACTCGAGAAGTAAGGTACCTGGACCGGCTGGCCAATGTGGTAATGGTAAAGAAGGCCAATGGGAAGTAGAGGATCAGCATTGACTTCATTGACTAGCTTGTCGATGCGACGACAAGGCATGAACTCCTAAGATTCGTGGATGCGTTCTCAGGCTATAATCAGATTCAGATGCACCTAGATGACCAAGAGAAACCGCCTTCATCACTGACCATAGATTGTATTGCTACAAGGTTATGTCTTTCAGCCTCAAGAACACCGGTGCCACTTATCAACGGCAAGTGAATGAAGTCTTCAAGGAATCAGCTCAGCCGGAATGTTGAAGCGTATGTTGATGACATGCTCGTAAAAAGCAAGAAGGCCGAGCACCACCTGGTTGACCTTAAAGAAGTTTTCGGCACCCTCAGGATGTATAGAATGAAGTTGAACCCAACCAAATGAGCCTTCGAGGTCAGCTCCAACAAATTCCTGGGATTTATTGTTACGTAGAGAGGAATTGAAGCTAATCTAGAAAAAAATCCAGACCATCCTTGACATGTAGCCACCTCGGACACACAAAGAAGTGCACCGCCTCACCAGATGAATAGCCACCCTCAGCAAATTCATGTCCAAATCAGCGGACCAGGGTTTTCCCTTCTTCAAAGCCCTCAAACACCTGAAGAACTTCCAATGGACTGACGAGTGTGAATGGTCCTTTTAGGATCTAAAGAGATAGTTAAGCTCGCTGCCTCTCCTTACAAAATTGAGCCTAGGGGACGAGCTGTTGCTCTACCTCTCGGCCAAGGATGAGGTCGTCAGCTTGGTACTGGTCAAGGAGGAAGACCGGGTATAGAGACTGATCCACTACACCAGCAAAGTTCTTAGTGGCATAGAAACCCGATACACCAACTTAGAAAAGGTGGCCTTGGCGTTAGTCACCTCGACAAGGAAGCTTAGACCATACTTCCAAGCTCACAATGTTCGGGTACTTATCGACCAGCCCCTCAAGCAAGTACTCTAGAGGCCAGAAGCATCTGACTGCCTAGTTAAGTGGAGTGTGGAGCTAAGCAAATTTGACATCGACTATGTTCCTTGGCCTACCATCAAAGTCCAATCCTTGGTTGATTTTCTCGCATAATGTACCTTCATCACATAAGACCCGACCCCAACACCGCAGATTTGGACTCTCTATGTAGATAGTTCATCCAACAGATAAGGCAGCCTAGACAACATGGTACTAGAGCACGCCCTAATCGCCAAACTTCGACTTCCCCTAGACCTCAGAGCCCAATAAGTCGAAGCTTTCAGTGACTCACAGCTGGTAGTCAACCACATCCACGGCCAGTTTGAGACGTGGACCCCCACCATGGCGAGCTACTTACAGAAGGTGCAAGAGCTCATACAACGACTTGAGCAATTGAATATTCAACAAATTCCCTGAGTTGAAAACATCCGAGCTGACGCACTATCAAAGTTAGCCAGTTCACCATAGACCAACCTTGACTCGGCAATGCAGATGGACACCTTGGCCTAGCCAAATATTGTACCGACAGCCCTCCTTATCCTCCCTGTTCAGCATGGCCCATCTTGGATGGACCCCATCGTACAGTACCTCTGGGATGGCATACTTTTAGAAGACCGAACGAAGGCCAAGAGACTTGTGCACAGATCAGCTCGATATTGCCTCATCCAGGGATAGCTCTACCGCTGCTCACACACTCTCCCCAACCTAAGTTGTCTTCCACCCTCTGAGGTCGAATATGTCCTCAGGGAGATACATGAGGGTATCTATGGAGATCACCTTGACACCTAAACCTTGTCTCACAAGGCACTCTGGCAAGGATAATTTTGGCCGACCATGAAGCAGGATGCAACCTAGCTTGTCAGAAAGTGCAATAGCTATTAGAGGCATTCCAATCTCCATCATCAATCAGTAATCCCCTTGAAGCCAATCACTAGCCCATGGCCCTTTAGGCAGTGGGGAATGGATATCCTTAGCCCTTTTCCCATCGCAGTCGCACAAAAAAAGTTCCTCCTAGTGGTAGTGGACTACTTCACCAAATGAGT
The DNA here is from genome assembly GCF_055504915.1 of Nelumbo nucifera. Taxonomy (NCBI): domain Eukaryota; kingdom Viridiplantae; phylum Streptophyta; class Magnoliopsida; order Proteales; family Nelumbonaceae; genus Nelumbo; species Nelumbo nucifera. The sequence goes on along the minus strand of NC_142651.1, from coordinate 59,150,888 downwards.
GGAAGCCAAAGCCATAGCACACATTACTGCACATAATGCCCAGAACTTCTTCTGGCAAGGTATTGTCTGTCAATTTGACATTGCTTGGGTTCTTATCATAGATAATGGAGCATAGTTCACTAACTACAAGTTCGAAGCCCTCTACGCCAACCTAGGGATCGATCACCAGACTACAGCCGTGCACTGACCTTAGAGTAATGGGCGGACCGAAGTAACCAACTGAACCCTACTACACGGCCTAAAAACCAGACTTGACTAGGCCAAGGGAAGGTAGTTGTGGAGTTGCCTAGTATCCTCTGGGCCTATAAGACTACTCCACGAACAACTACCGGGGAAACGCCCTTCAGCCTATCCTATGGGGCTGAAGCCATGATATCCATAGAAATAGGCTCGCCGACTCTTTGAATCGAGTTCTACGACGAGTAGAACAATGAAGACCTCCGTGCAGAATTATACCTAGTGGAAGAAGCATGGAACCAAGCATACATCAGGATTGCAGCACAGTAGCAAAGGATGGCCAAATACTACGACTCTAAGGTCCAAAGAAGGGAATTCAAAACCGGCGATCTTATTCTCCGCAAAGTCATAGTGCCCACACCAGGAGAAGGAAAGCTCGGACCCAAATAGGAAAAGGGAAGAGACCATCCACAAGTTAAAGGACCACATCCATGATCTCAAAGAGGCGTGGGAGGTGCTGAAAAAGGGGCTTGAGGAGGTTGAGGCGAAGATAGCTTGGATGAAGGAGGAGGGTGTCACCGAGTATAGAGCTTTGAAGGCTCATCAGAACAAGATAGATGACTATGCTACCAACTCTTGGCAGGAGGGATTCGCTCTCTGTCAGAGGCGTGTGATGCATCAATTCCTAGAGGTAGCCGGTGTCGATCAGGGTTTTGCCCTGTTTGATACTCAAGAGCTTGCTTGCGAAGATGCTATTGTCATTAATGCCCAAGAGCATGCCGAGGACCCCCAACAGAAAATTGATGTCCTATCTCTTTTCATAGCTATGATTTTATAGTTCTAACAAGTGTACTAGTTATCAAGTAGTATAATGATATCGTTCCCACGGGGATTTAACAAAATAAGTATTAGAACTACATCATTCCTTAATTATTTGGACAACCGAATTTCAAATTTAACAATAAGAACTACTGAAAATTAAGATTAGAAGAAAAAAAATAAAAGCAAAGACAATCAATAGCTGGATTTGCAACGATTAATTGAAATGACTAGGACCATTGGTCCGCCTAACCATTCCAATGAATATCAATTGATGAGCTTTAACCAAGAAAATTTATCATTTTCAAAAGCTGAAATTTTTCCAAATTTATTTAATATTCTTTCTCAAGATATATCAAATCTATTTCTATCAAGTTACCCTTCGATCTCTCAACTAGAGTTCTCTAAATAGAAATGCATTAAGTTCTATGAAAAACTTATATATTCAGATGAATCATGTATATATATTTCCTATATACCATTCAATTCACACCATGAATTATTCAGTCCATTATATGAATTCCTCTCCCGATTCATTCACATAAACTAAATCAATTAAAATGTGGCCAAACTCCTAATCGCATTATGCATAATAACTCATAGACAATATGAAAATAACAATCTTGGATAAATCAGATTTGAAATCATTTCATTATCACGGTTAGGCTTTCTACAACCCTAACTATAAATAAATTAATTCATAATAGAGGAAATAAAACAAACAAGAGGTAAGAAAAAACTCATGATGTCGCCATTGAAACTGATATCTTGTCTTTCCTTGCCGCCACCTCCTTCTTGAAGCCTTATTGCCTTGTTGATCTCCTTCTTGAAACTTTCTTAATTGTCTTCTTAATTGTTTCAGAGAGAGATTGAACAATTCAGGTGCTGGTCCACCACCCCCCCCCCCCTTTATATAGTTTTAAGGGGAGGGGCTGTTACAATTATTTAGAGTTATCTCAAGAATGGATAATCCAGGTTAGTTCTAAACTAATCCTATCCTATCTCTTATCTAGTGATCTCAATCTTCTTTAACTTTTTAGAATTACATTTGAAATTCAAATCTGAGAAGACTCTGGATTATTGAATTCGAGTTGGGCTTCTTTAATAAGTTGGGTTGCTACAAGGCTTTTCTGCGAATTGGGCTTCAGTTGTGAGCTGGGCTTCACTACGGATTTGCTTCGATTGTGGGCCGATTTCGACCTCGATTCAGGCCGAATCAGTTAAAACCCAAAACATGAAAGTTGTATAGTTCTCTCTTATCTTTCCAGTGCATTTTGAATCAGCTCAATTGGAGTCCGGATGTGAGAGTTATGCTCGGATTACTGAACGGTGCTGAAATTGTGAAAAATCATCCGATTAGCCTTATCTTCCTTCTGACGACTTCTTCCTTGCTCTGAATCAAAATGCAAGAGTAATGAGTCCAATTAAGTGTTAATTAAGTGTAAAAGGACTGAATATTCAGAGATAAAAATATGATAATTTTTATTCACATCAAATCCCCTCACACTTAAACTTTGCCGGTCCTCGGGCAGGACAAAACTCAAGCAAAAATAAAATAGGAACAAACTAGCTATCTACTGATTTTTAAAGTCTCTCTCAACATGATGCTTGTCCTCTCACATGCCTTAATCCAGATTTAATAATCCTTCCATTGTTCACTTCTTTCTCCTCTTTAACTCGTTAAAGAATAATCTCAAATCACCAATCCTCATGATCCCAAGTTAAATCAGTAATCAAGGGGAGAAAGCATTCCACCACATGAACATTTTAGGACTAAAGTAAGCACTCATTGTTTTAACAATCAAAATGCAGCAAGATTAAAAATACCCTCTCATTGTTTTCGCTCTAAGCATTCATAATTTTTCAGGTCAAAACAAGGAATGTTATTACCATAAGCTTGTTTATGTATCACATCTCCACCACTTAGCATGAGTTCAATGCATCAAAAGGTGAAATGGGGCTTGTGGTTCTAGGGGTGAGTGCATTTTATGCTCATTCTCACCCTTTTCTTTTGCTTTTAGTATGAGTGCATTTTATGCTCCATCTCACACTTTTCTTTTGCTTTTAGTGTGAGTGCATTTTATGCTCCATTTCACATTAGTCACTATATATATATATATATTTTTTTTTTCTTTTTTTTTTATATAACAACTTTCCTTTTTCAAATTTCACAAGAGCATCACCATTTTCATTCCAATCCATGAACTCGTTATTGTGGTCTCAACATGTCTAACAAAGCAAGTTCTAGAATAATCAAACCGTGTTTGATAGACATTTAGGCGAAAAGTAACCAAATGCTCATAAGGGTTAAATTTGTATTTACTCTTGCCTATTGATCATTCAAAATAATGAGGTACCTTACGTAGCCAAAAATTTCAGCTAGTCTTACTTGCATCCTATCTTGTCTATTCAACCTAAGCACATAATTCATGATAGTTTGAAATCATTCAAAAACAAGTTTCTAGGGAGTAGAAATTTCAAAAAGAAAGGTTAAAAAGTGATGATCGAAGCATGCTAGAGTTAACTCAGAATTTATCAAATACCCCTAATCCCCCCACACTTAAGGTATACATTGTCCCCAATGTGAGGTTAAATGCAAAGAAAGGGCAGAAAAACTAAACTAGAAATGCAAAAACAAAAAGAAAAAGGAAAAACAAACTTCCCTATTTTTAATAAACATGAATTGGATCCTCTAACTCTTGTGGTTGCAGCTTTCAGTGTGCTCCCCTTTCATCCATCATGGGTGGGTTCAAATCTGGAATAGGGGCCTGCAAAACAGAGGGTAACGGTCTCTCATTAGAAATCGACAACATAATATAATGAGCATTACCTTGTCTTGGCTTGCACTCTTCCTGACCGGCCTCCAAATAGTTCAACGCCTCTTTAACTTCCTCCTCCAAGACCTGCATGTTTTTACAATAATTAAGAATGCAGCTTTCTAAGGGATCATCTAATTTAGATGCATTAATTTCTGTTGCCTAGACATCAATGCAGTCGATTGCATATATTTCATGTTCCATTGTGTTGGGATATTTCATGGTTTTAAATACATTAAACACCACTTCTTCACCATTGATTCTAAGAGTAAGTAGACCTTTTTGTACATCAATTAAAGCATTACCAGTAGCAAGAAAGGGTCTCCCTAGAATCAAAGGCATTGTCCTATTTTCCTCCATATCCAACACAATGAAATCAGCAGGAATAATGAAATTACCCACTTTGACTAAAACATCTTCTACTATTCCCCTAGGATATTTAATGCTTCTATCAGCTAATTGTAGGGTAATAGTTGTAGATGTTAGTTCATGCAATCCAAGTTTTTCAAAAATAGAATAAGGCATTAAATTTATACTAGCACCTAAATCACATAAAGCTTTTTCAAATTCAATATTCCCTATGGTGCAAGGTATAGAAAAACTCCCTGGATCCTTAAGCTTTGGGGGCAATTTATTTTGAAGAATGGATGAGCACTCTTCGTTTAATTTCACCATCTCACATTCTTCCCATTTCCTTTTATTTGACATCACCTCTTTCAAGAATTTGGCATATTTTGGCATCTGTGACAATACATCAAGAAAATGGATGTTAATATGTATTTTTTTAAACACTTCTAAAAATTTCTCAAATTGTTTATCCAAATTAGCCTTCAAAACTCTTCTAGGGTAGGGGAGAAGAAGTTTAATAGCATCTAAATTCAGTTTAGGTGTACTCCCTTCGGTCTCCTTTTGTGAATCGGCCACTTCAGCTTTCTGATCATCATTCTCGGTCTTGCCAATAATCTTCCCACTTCTTAAAGCAATGGCATTCACTTGCTCCCTTGGATTCTTCTCTGTATTGCTAGGCAATCGTCCCTCTCTTTTTTCTGACAATATATTCACAATCTGCCCCACTTGGACTTCTAAGTTCTTAATTGATGCTTCTTGATTTAAGAATCTCTTTTCATGTTCTTGGAATTTTGCTTCAGCAACATTAATGAACTTAGAAATCATTTCTTCTAAATTACCCTTCTTTTCTTGTGGGGGTGGCTGTTGTTGAAATCCCATGTTGTTCCATGAAAAATTCAGATGACTCCTCCACCTTGGGTTGTATGTATTCGAATAGGAGTTGAAATTCGCTTGCCACCATGAGAAATAAAATTAGCATTTTCATGTGGAGTAAAAGGATTACCTACCGGACAGTCAGAATTAATATGTCCTAATTGACCACAAAGATCACATGGATAGCTAGATGATGCATTTATTGCTGCAACGTTAAGATTATCTAAATTTTTATTCAAACTAGCGAGTTGAGCAGATTAAGCTACAAAAGAATCTATATGGTGTACTCCCCTTCGATCAGCTCGATCATTATTCCATTGGTAGCTATTTGACACCATTTCTTCCACTAGATCATAAGCTTCCTCTGGCATTTTCCTCATGATGGTACTGTTAGACAGTTTTGTATGCCCTTAGCTTCAATCTAATTTGATGTACTTTTTGATATTTAGTGTAAATAAATAAAGTGTATGTTTGATTCATGTTGTTTGGTAAAATTCTGTGTAAGACCCTTAAACTGGACACTTATTGAGACTTGTGTTAGTTTTAAATGTTCACAGCCATTGGATAAGTCTGGGGAGATTTATCCTGCCAAGGATGATACTGGTGTGCCACCAAGTGTTGGGATGGCCTGTCTCGGCCACCAAGGTAAGACCCAAGGCACATGCAGTATGGGATTACTCGAATCCTTGAACCAGACCAGATTTCCAGTATTGCCCTGGACCTTGGAGACAGATGGGCAAAACTGGAAAGTTACAACTGACCCCTAGACTCGACTATGACACTTCACTAGGTGTCGGATCGGGCTGTCTTTGATATGCCAATCAGTGAGATCCTTAGCGGGGATCAAAACCTGGATATGTTGGGACAGTTTGAGAATTCATCTGAGTGGGTGATCATAGTGACAGGATCAGCCCCTTTGTCGGACAAAGGTAATGATCGGGAAGGCACTCTCTTTGATGGAAACCAAACTGCTGGCAGTTGATTTCAACCATTGGAATTTTGTTTTGCAAAATTAATATACATATATATATATTTGTACGGTTTCAAAATGTTTGCAAATGGTTTTAATTCCTAGGATCCATGTGAGTGGAGAGTGCAGTACTGTTCCTTGCAGCCGAGGGAGATGTCCTCTCTTGTCGGGCAGTGCTTGATCATTAAGGGCTGAGAGGTTAAGTGTAAGACCATTTAGGATAGTACCTGATGGGCTAATCTTGCACCTGCCCACAGTCCCTGGGTTTTTTATAAGATGGCTTGGCCCAGGAACCACTTAATGTAAGTGTTGGGTCCATAGGGTCCATGTGATGGGCTCAGGGGTTCACTGAGCTTTTCAGTGAATTCGGCTGGGCCTTGTAATAAAGGTTGGGCCGAACCCATGTGGCTGGTGTATAGATCAATGCTTGGGTCCCACGCCATACAAAGAAGCCCAACTGGGCAGAAGATTGGAAACTAGTTAAGCATTGAACACTTAATGGACCAAAAGCCCATTTCGAGTTGGGCTGATATGATCACCCATCTATGGGGCGTATATGGGATTAAAGTTAGAAAAAGGATTCGGCCTTTAATCTTATCCACTCTGGGAGACCAAATTCAAATCAGATTTGAATCTGGTAACCTCCTAGTAAGATCAGGAGTAAGCTAATTTAATCTGCAGATAAGATTAAGATCATCCCCTATCCAAATACTGATTTGGATTGGGATAACTCCTAATTAGGAGGTTTCTTAATCAAGAAGAAAAGAAGAGAAACCCTAAGAGAGAAAAATAATCAGATTTCGATCCTAAGGGTTGTGTGCAAGAAATCATCATGCGAACTGACATTGGATCTCATACACACTCCAGAGAGAAGAGAAGCAATTCAGCCATCTTCGTCCCAGGAGTTCTCCTCCAGCTGCCGCCATTCTTTCTGGCAAGATTCGATCTTTGAAGAAGAAAGAAATCAAGAAATCAATTCTTGACATCAATCTTGCAAAAAAGAAAAAGATTTGGTGCTCAGAGTTTCCAGAGGATTCTTGAGAAGGATCCAGTGTGTAGGACGCATTCTGCTGGTTCCGTTCTACATACAGCTGTGTCATCTTCAGCAGGAGCAGATCTTGGTGTCCTCTTTGGGCGTGAACACCAACTTTGGGAGATACTGCTTCTCTGGATCAGGTATAATTCCTCCTTTCCCTTTTTGGTTCAGATCTGGTTCGACTATGGTTCAAATAGGATCCTTGAATATTGTATTCTAAATTTAGGGAATACGATTCCCAGTTGGGAGAAGGTAGGAAAATTTTTGAAATTTGCCCACCCATTCCGCAATCTTTATGGTGTCCATTAGATGGATCCTACCATTCTTTCAGGTACCTCCTACAGCTGCATCAATAATGGAACGACTAGATGGGGCAATACCATTATAAAATGTTTGGATTTGATGCCAAACTGGTATCCCATGGTGAGGACACTTCCTAAGCATCTCTTTAAATCGTTCTCATGCCTCATACAAAGATTCCCTCTCTAATTAAACAAAAGTAGTGATATCATTAATTAATTTTGTTGTTTTAGAGGGTGGAAAATACTTAGCCAAAAATTTTTGAGTCAAGTCATTCCAAGTGGTGATACTTCCTGTAGAGAGTGAGTTAAGCCAATCTTTAGATCTATCATGTAATGAGAATGGAAAAAGTCTAAGCCTAATAGCATCATCGCTAACTCAATTATGTTTAAGTGTATCACATATTTTTAGAAAATTAACAATATGTGCATTAGGATCATCATTTGGCAACCCACTAAATTGAATACTCGTTTAAATCATTTGGATAATCGTAGGCTTGATCTCAAAATTATTGGCTTGAATTGTGGGCTTGCAAATGCTAGAAGTAGCCCCATCAATTGTTGGACAAGCATAGTCTGAAAGGGTTCGATTTGCTTCCATTTCTTCCTCAATTTCTTGTGCTGGTTCACCTCTTTCAACCTTCTCTTCCATTTTACCTTTGTTGGCTCTTTGCAAAATGCAAAGGGTTCTCTATTTCATGATCGAATTTTGCTAGTTCTTCTCTTCTAGTGCGTGTCATACACTAATAAATCTGAATACAACAAAAATTCGAATAAATAAAAAATAAAAAATCCAAATTAACCAAGGTTAACAAGTTCTAATATTATTTTGGGATTAAATCCCTGGCAACGGCGCCAAAAACTTGATAACTATGATTATATAACTCTAGCAAATGTACTAGTTATCAAGTAGTATAAAGATATCGTTCTCACGGGGATTTAACAAAATAAGTATTAGAACTACAATCTTTCTTAATTATTTGGACAACCGAATTTCAGATTTAACAATAAGAACTACTGAAAATTAAGAATAGAAGAAAAAAAATAAAAGCAAGGACGATCAATAGCTGGATTTGCAACGATTAATTGAAATCACTAGGACCATTGGTCCGCCTAACCATTCTAATGAATATCAATTGATGAGATTAACCAAGAAAATTTATCATTTTCAAAAGCTGAAATTTTTCCAAATTTATTTAATATTCTTTCTCAAGATATATCAAATCTATTTCTATCAAGTTACCCTTCGATCTCTCAACTAGAGTTCTCAAGATAAAAATGCATTAAGTTCTATGAAAAACTTATATATTCAGATGAATCATGTATATATATTTCCTATATACCATTCAATTCACACCATGAATTATTCAGTCCATTATATGAATTCCTCTCCCGATTCATTCACATAAACTAAATCAATTAAAAAGTGGCCAAACTCCTAATCGCATTATGCATAATAACTCATAGACAATATGAAAATAACAATCTTTGATAAATTAGAATTGAAATCAATTCATTATCACGGTTAGGCTTTCCACAACCCTAACTATAAATAAATTAATTCATGATAGAGGAAATAAAACAAACAAGAGGTAAGAAAGAACTCATGATGTCACCCTTAAAGCTGATATCTTGTCTTTCCTTGCCGCCACCTCCTTCTTGAAGCCTTATTGCCTTGTTGATCTCCTTCTTGAAATTTTCTTGATTGTCTTCTTAATTGTTTCAGAGAGAGATTGAACAATTCAGGTGCTGGTCCACCCCCCCCCCCCCCCTTTATATAGTTTTAAGGGGAGGGGCTGTTACAATTATTTGGAGTTATCTCAAGAATGGATAATCTAGGTTAGGCTTGACGCTAGATGGCCAGGGTCTTGGACTTTATGGCCTTGGGCTCATGTTAGCTGAGGTCTTGGGCTTACCGAGGTCTTCGACTTTGTGGCCTCAGTTTCATGTTGGCCAAGGTCTTGGGCTTGATGCTAGATGGTCAGGGTCTTCAACTTCGTGGCCTTGATCTCATGTTGGTCGAGGTCTTGGACTTACTGAGGTCTTCAACTTCGTGGCCTCAATTTAATTTTGGCCGAATTGGTTCCAAGCTCTCAACGTTGTTGGGGAGCTTGGTGGCACCTAGTCTTGGAGAGCCTTATGCTCTTTGACTGGGCTAGCTATGGTCCTTGGTTTCCTCTGCTCCAATTATAAGTTGGGAGGGCACCCAAAGTTTGTTGGGCATCCTCTTGCCATTGTTGTGGGGACGTTGTTCCCGTAGTGCCAATCGAGGGCTTGTTTTGGCCTCGACCGTCTATCTGGTTGGATCATTTATTGATGGTTGTCGAGCCTTGGCCATTATAGGTTGGCCGAGTCTTTGACGAGGATGCCATCGTACTACGCCCATTAGTCAATGTGGAGTTCGGTCGTACTACGTCCATTAATAAGGTCTATTGATGGTAACATTATCAATGATACAATTTGTGGTTAAGTGGTTATGTCACATTCATAATTCTTAATGTTAAAGAAGATAACATATAATATTATATTAATATTATTGTTGAGCTTTCTTCTCTCTTCTTAGTCTTCTCCTCTATTTTCTTGCTTTTTAAATGTTCAAAAGCAATTTTAGCGAAGCCTTCACCTCCCCAAAAACATCCAAGAGACTTTCCTATCATTACCTGTCAATTATCCTATTCAGCTCTAACCTTTTTCCTTCGGCATTCTCTCCACCCTCTTTTCCAGCTTCCCCTTCTTCAATAACCTCAATGTTCCCCAACTTTGGTGCCTCTTTTGGCCTTCCTACCCGTTTTACCAATTCCTTCTGCCCCCTTTTTTTCTTTGCCTAAATCCAATGTTTTCTTTCTATTATACACCCTCTTTTGTTCCTTGGATTCCTCCACCTCCCTCTGCCTTTTCCTTTTCCTCTCGTATCCCCTGCTCCCAACAACCTCTGCTTCCACCTCCCCTACCTCTCCGGTTAGCCTTCTTATCCCAGCAAAAATCACAGAAGAAGAGAGAGAGGGACTTACCTCATCATCCTTTTCTACCACTTCAATTGACTGAGGCGTAGTCCCTGATTTTTCTATCTGTTTCTCACTTCTTTGCAATGTTGCATCCACCACTTCTACTAGAGGAAGTTCTCTTTCTGGCTGGTCTTCGGTTTCTTGTGTTGATATCAGAATTTGTACCATTTAGCTGATACCTTTCTCCCCTCATCATCCTTATGCACCACCTCTAAGTTTCTCCTTTCTCCATCTTCCTCCCCACTCTGTTGATTTCTACCCGTCCTTAGAGGTATAAATCGGGCTGTGTCGCCTGGCCCAGCCTAGCACGATAGCCCGTGGACCGTGTTAGGCCCGACACAATGGTTCGTTCCATGCTGGGCTGGGGGTTCGTAGTCCACAGACCGACACAACATGGCTCGATTGTGCATGTCGTGCTGCCCATGACCCATTTGCCGGCACGGCCCGTACGGTCAACTCGTCCGAAAACTAGCCGTTTGGCCCGATGACCCCCTCCCCCCAACGGGTAGTTTGAGTAGTTTTAACTTTTTGGGGTTTTTTTTACATAAATACCCCCTAACAGCTATAAACAACTATATGGGGGGCTATTTATGTATTTTGCTTATGGAGGGGAGAAAATGACACAAATGCCCCCCAATAGCTATATAACAACTAGTTTATGGGGGCTTTTTAGGTAAAGTTATAAATAACTTTACAATGACCAAAATACCCCTCCTAATTACTAAAAAACAGTTAGTTTTTAGGGTATTTTAGATAATTGAATTATTTTCAATTCCTATAAATAGCCCTATCCTCTAGACCTCTACCATTCTTCTCATCACACCAATTCAACAATTTTCTTAATCTCTTCCCTCTCTCTCATACATTCTATGCAATCTGAGTGAACTCTGATACTCTGATTAGCTGATTGTTTGATTCTCCAAGTTAGCAATTTGTGAGGTTTGGAACCTTGGACGTTGAAAGGCTTTAACAGTTGAAATCAAATTGGGATTCTGAACCAGCAATCCGGGTAAGTCGAATTAAATAATTTTATTTTTTTAGAATTTAAAAAAGAATGGTTGGCTCTTCCCAAAACCCCAAGTTTAGTAGCTTCATTTGGAAAATATTTAAAATAGAGGATGTTGAGGGAAAGGGGAAAATAGTAGTTTGCCAAAAATGTAGAAAAGACTTTAGCTATTGTAGCAAGGGTGGTACTGGCCATTTGAGCAAACATTTTCTCACACATGAGAAAGAAGAAGAAATAACCCACAATTTAAATGAATTATTGAAATAACGAAAAATAAATTTTAAAAATATTGGGAGAACATTTCTCCTCTTTATTGCTTAGCTACAATATTAGATCCTAGATTAGGAAAGATGGTTTTGATATTTCACTTGAAACATATTGTGAAAATATGAATATTGAAATTGGAAATAAAAAAATAAATAAATTAATAATTTATTTTTTGAAATGTATAAATTATATGAATTTGATTATCTGAAGTAGGAAATAATAAGTTGAAGGCAGAAATCAGCTACTTCTACAACAAGTTCGTTTGCAGAACTTAATTTATTTACAAGCAAATTTTTATAGTTTAGGTGAGGGAACAAATAATTTTGATATTTTAGCCTGGTGGAGTGAACATTCAAAAAATTATCCAGTTCACACCGCCATGGCACGTGATCTTCTAACCCCTCCAGTGTCTATAGGCTACAGTTCTATCGTAGTCTTGTTTTAGTGTAGGTCAGCATGTACCACTATACCAAGGTTGGTTAGATGCATGCAAAAGATCGATTACAACTTTACAAGACAAAGGAGGGCATGATACTACTACATACATCGGATATTTCACTTGAAGCAGGTGATGAAAGTCATGATTCATGAACAATAGTTGACTAGTTGTATAGAACTTTTTATTTTTTTCATATTATTGTAAATTGTTTTAATTTTATTTAATTTATTTGATATTAATGTAATTTTGTATTTTCAATTTGTAACTATATTGTATTTTTTATATTTTATTAATTTATTCCATTTTCATATTTCATTCATCCAAGTATGAAGTATCCAACCATTGCATATTTGTATGCTTTGTAATTTGTATCATTCAAATTTAAATAAAATTAAATTAAATTCCTATTTGAATTGTTTTATTTATTTAATTTTTGGGTAATCCATTCAGTCTAGCCCGATTTGGCCCAGGCCCAAGGCCCACCCTATAGCCCAGCCCAGCATGGCCCAAGACCATGGCCCGGCTTGCAACCTAGCCCAATACAAGCCCACGACACGGCATGGGGCCACTTGAGCCTGGGCCGTGGGCCATGCCGGGCCGACCGGGCCGACCACCAAAATTTTCACCAGAGAGGGTGGCACGACTAGAGGTGTAAAGTGGGCCATGTCGGGCCAACACAGCACGGCCCATGGGCCGCCACGGGCTGTGCCATTCTCCCCGATGGAAATTTTGGGGGTCCACCTGGCACGGCCCATGGCCCAGGCCCAAGCGGCCCCATGCCGGCACACGAGCCTGGGCCGATCCGGGCTGCAGGCCGTGTCATGGGCTTGGGTCATGTCGGGCTGGGCCACAAGGCGGGCCTTGGGCCTGAGTCGAACCGGGATAGACTCACTGAATCTGAATTGATCAAATCAAATGTCATATCAGGGATTTAGAATAACTGGATTAGGATTCAAGAATCAGGACGAGAAATGAATAATAAATTAATAACAAATTTATGATTACCCAATAAGACAAAGAATAAATAAATAAAAGTATAAAACAATTCAAATAGGAATTTAAAAATTTTATTTCATTTAAATTTGAATGAATAATAATACAAATTACAAAGCATACAATTATACAAGTATTGAAACTATGAAATATACAATGGTTGGATACTTCATGAACTTCATACTTGGATAGTTGAATGAGTGAAGTATGAAAATGGAATAAATTAATAAAATATAAAAAATACAATATAGAATTATAGACTATATAGACTATATGGTTACAAATTGAAAATACAAAATTACATTAATAGCAAATAAATTAAATAAAATTAAAACAAATTTTATAATAATTTGACAAAATAAAAAATTATGGGTTATTTGTTAAAATTTATAATTTAAACAAAATTTACATATACATTATGATGAAAGCATTCACACACACTTTCATCATCTCCTTCAAGTGAAAAGCCAAATATCCAGTGTATGTAGTACTATAGTACTATAGTAGTCTGTAGTATCATGCTCTCCTTTGTCTTGTAATTGTAAAGTTGTAATCTATATTCTACATCATGATTCATAACAGCATCTAGCGAACCCTGGTAGGCTGGTATAGTGGTAGTGTCGTAGTGTGGTACATGTAGGTCCTGCACTAAAACAACTAAACAAAACTCCAATGGAACTATAGCTTGTAGACACCGGAGGGGTTAGTAGATCATGAATCACGTGTCATGGCGGGATTGGCGGCGAGAAATGTTCTCCAAGACTCCGACTTCTCCCAATATTTTTAAAATTTATTTTCCATTATTTCAAAAATTCATTTAAATTGTGGGTTATTTCTTCTTTCTTCTCATGTGTGAGAAAATGTCTGGTCAAATGGCTAGTACCACCCTTGCTACAATAGCTAAAGTCTTTTCTACATTTTTGGCAAATTGCTCTTTTCTCCTTCCCCTCAACATCCTCTATTTTAAATATTCTCCAAATCAGGCTAATAAACTTGGGGTTTTGGGAAGAGCTAGCCATTTTTTTTTTCAAATTCTAAAAAAAATAAAATTAATTTAATTGGACTTACCTCGGAACTCCGGATTGCCGATTCAGAATCCCAACTTGATTTCAGCAGTTAAAGCCTTTCAATGTGACAACGTCCAAGGCTCCAAGCCTCCCAAATTGCTAACATGGAGAATCAGACAATCAGCCAATCAGACTATGAGACTATCAGATTTCACTCAGATGGCAGAGAATGTATGAGAGACTGAAAGAGACTAAGAGAGGAAAGACTGAAGAGATTAAGAGAATGACTTAATAAGAGAATTGTTGAATGTTGATTGTTGAATTGGTGTGATGAGAATGGTGGAGGATAGGGCTATTTATAGGAATTGAACATAATTCAATTGCCCAAAATACCCAAAAAACTATCTGTTAAGTTGTTGGGAGGGGTATTTTGGTCATTGTAAAGTTACTTATAACTTTACCCAAAATGCCCCCTAAACTAAGTTGTTATATAGCTGTTGGGGGACATTTATGTCATTTTTTCAACCCCCATAAGAAAAGCACACAAATACCACCCTAATATGGCTGTTTATAGTTGTTGGGGGGTATTTCTGTAAAATACCCCCATTGACGAACTTTCCCCCTCTTATTTACTAGTAAGCGAGCAAGCCTTAATGTAACTTATGAAGTATCAGTGCATAAGCAGAATTGAAAACATAACCAATTCTCAAGTCAAGAAATTTGACCATTTGGGTCAACACTGATTTTTAAAGATGTAGTTTGAATTCAATGGTTGGGCTTGCATGAGAAACTTCATCAACTAGTTAACTTGATACTTCATTAATTATTCCTTTCTTTGCGATAATCTTCCACCACCTTACCAACAAAATTACTTGTCATACTCCTAAAGGAGTAGTCTTGATGCATAATTATTCTCCTAGCTACCTATCATAATATCATAGTAGTAATTAGGGCTGAGAATGGGTTAGTTCGGTTTGGTTCCATGGCAGAACATGGAACCTACCCCCGACCTAGGTTTTTGGAACTAGAACAGACCCAATAAAGGTCAGTTCTAGGGTCCGTTTTGGCCTTGGTGGTTCCAGGTTGGTTCTAGGGTCTACCCGTGGAACCTGCTTGTTCTTTACTCTCACTTTTACAAAAAAATAAAAAAATAAAAAGAAACATGTTCTTTAAAAACTTAATTTTTAATAAAGATAATATATGGTTCAAAACTTATATTATCTTTATTGATTAAATTGAGTAACTTAATATGTAGATTATCATTATATGGTTTAAAACTAATAATTTAAATTTAAATTTTGTAAATATTACCTTTTACATTACTTAATTGTCCATATTTGAATATTAAAATGAAAACAAATGATCAAATAACTTAGGCTATGTTTGGTTTAAGGAAAAGGTAGGGAAAGGAAGGGGAAGGTAATCAATGGTCAAATGTGATCTTGGCCTTTGTAATCATGAGTGATTGGGTTCAGATCTTCACATCTCCAAAAGTATTTTGGGGTTTATTTCAAGGAAAGTTCAGTTCTAAGGCAGGTACCACCAAGGCCAACCAAGGTTGGATCATCAGGTTGGTTTGGGTAGGGTAAATCCCTAGACCCTAGAACCAGCCTAGGTAGGGGTTGGTTCCAAGAATTGGAACCTGACCCTACCCTATAACAAATTGAGTAGGGCTGGTTCAAGGCTGATTACATTCAGTTTGGGGTAGAACCACCCTGTTTGCTCACCCCTAGTAGTAATCATAATTCTCTTGTCATTCTAAGGGCCTGTTTGTTGCCTCTGATGTTTGACATATGAAATTGTAATAATTACTTTAAGAGGTGTATTGGAGTTAGAGAACTTTTCTTGGTTCTGATATCTGAATGTAGACAATGTTGTTTTGAAATATGAATACCAATTTTGGGAAATAGCAATTGACTATTTTAGCACTAAATATGAGAAATTTACTTAACTATTTAATAAAACAATTAGAAATTAATTAATTAATTAATAAATAAATATTAAAACATAAATAAATTGATAAAGTTATAAATAATTAAATAATGTTTTTAATAAATATATAACTCTAAATTATTAATAAATAATAAAAAATAAATAGGTAAACTTAATAAATTTTAATTATGAGTTATTTATTATTAATAAATAATAAATATTTATTAATTCAATACTTTATTATTTTTCATATTTAATAATTAATAATTAATTATTAATAATGAATTGATGATAAAATAATAAATAAATAATTTAATAATTATAGTTATTCCACTAATATTAATTAATTACTATTATTAATTATTTTAAAAAATAATTATTTATTTATTATTAATAATTATTGATAATCAATTATTTAGTAAACTAATAAAACAATAAATGAATTATTAAAATTAAATAATTAGAATTAAAGGTGAGCTAATCTGGAAATTAAAATTAAATATTCAGTAATATATTAATTATTAATAATCAATTATTTAAAATAATTAAATATTTTAACATTTAATAAATAATTAAGTTTTTATTAAACATTGTAATATGAATTAAATAATACTAATTAAAAATTGACTTCTGCCTTTGGGTTGCGGGTCAATAGTTCAATTGTTTATATATAGATAGATAGAAAGAGAGAGGAAGGGAATAGGGGTATTTTTGGAAAGTAATAGTAGTTTTTTGGATATCATCCAATACATTAGGCTCAAAGAGCATTGATAACCCGATAGTGTTCATTTAAATCCATGATGATAAACATTATTTCATCTTTTTTCCTTAAGAGTTGTGAGGTATTTGTTGAAAGGAAAGTTTGCAGTGATAAGGTTTTTGACTTTGACTTTGACCCTATATCTCCATAGTCCACATTAAGGGTGGCAATCTTGACCTCAACCCATTTATCCGCCCACCTTGAAACTCACCCATACCCACCCAATCTATTGGCGGGTCAATATAGGTTGAGTAATCCATTAGGGTCAATGTGGGTTGGGTCAAGAATACCCATTAGGGTCATGATGGATTGGGTCAAAGTCAGTTCTATCTATACTTGCCAAATCTCAAAATAAGAATAACTGAAGTGACTCAAACTCAAGCTTTCTAGCGCATCCACATCTCGTTACAATTCCAAACCACTATACCACATCTCATTTTGATATTAAATGTGAAATAAAATAGATTTTTTTAACTTTCTTGTTCACACAAGAAAACACTTTTACAAAAGAAATTTTATGACAAGGACTTTTACGAAAGCACTTTTACATGAAAGCACTTTATGAAAGTACTTTTGTGAAAAAACTTTTATGAAAGCATAAAAGCACTTTTACGAAAGTACTTTTACATGAAAGCACTTTTGTGAAAGTACTTTTACAAAAATACTTTTATGAAAGCATAAAAGCACTTTCATAAAAGTATGTTTATGTAATCACTTTTACATGAAATGACCTTTATAAAAGTACTTTTATGAAAACACTTTTATGAAAGCATAAAAGCATTTTTAGGAAAGTACTTTTATGAAAGCACTTTTACGAAAGTACTTTTATGAAAGCACTTTTACGGAAGTACTTTAATAGAAGTACTTTTATAAAAGTACTTTTGTGAAAGCACTTCTATAAAAGTTTTGCTTTTTTGCATTTTTGTAATTTTTCTTATATTTTCTACATTTTCTATATTTTTTAGTATTTTTCTGCACTTTTGTAATTTTCTGGTATTTTCTACATTTTCTGATTCTTTTTGCATTTTCTGCTATTTTCTACATTTTCTGTAAGTTTTTGGTATTTTTCTACATTTGTTTTGCAATTTTCTGGTATTTTCTACATTTTCTGAAAGTTTCTAGTATTTTTCTACATTTCTACAACTTTTTGTGCTTTTCTGCATATTTTTTTCATTTTTTGGTATTTTTCATGCATTTCCTAAAATTTTCTGGTTTTTTTGCATATTTTATATTTTTTTTGCATTTTTCATAATTTTCTTCTATTTATTGTATTTTTTTTGAATTTTTTGCAATTTTTTGGTATTTTTGTATTTTTTTCATTTTCATGTATATGGGTTGACGTGACTCATTTTTGTCACGTGGTAGTCTTAAGAGAGATGATTCTTTCAAAAATGTTTTTTTTTTTTCGAATATACGGGTCAACCTAACCTGTTTTTGTCACGTGGCAATCTTAAGAGAGATGATTTTCTCAAGAATGTTTTTTTTTTCCAGGTTAAAAAGAGAATCACAGAATTCTTCCTAAATCCCTAAGTAAATACGAGGATTATAGGATGATGGAATAAGCTGGTTTCGAAGAATTTACAGATGTTGGGTCCGACAATCATCTCGCTACCAGCCCCAACATCTCTCTTCAGAAGCTCACTCTATATTGAAACAACCAGTGGAAGTGCATAAGAATGGACAAAACAATCAGAAATACAATCGGGCAAAAAATAACAGAGCTTACCTATGTTATATGTTGGCTTGAATTCAATAGATGACGCAGGGGAAAAACTCCACTTTGTTGTGGCTTGTAGATGACAGTTCAAGTACCAAAGAGATCCGCGAAAATGGTGAAAATAATTATTGAAGATCCAATGAAAGAGGGCTCTTAGGACTGAGGGCCGCCACTATGAAGAACTTCATGATTGGACTCACTTCCGTCGCTACTGCTATCCGATGACCAAAGGAAGAAGACGATCTACAGTAAAAAACCTCTTTCCCCTTCTTTTTCACTTCGTTTTACACTATTCCCTTCTACAGGTGTCCATTATTCTTGGCCATGTTGGTAGGAAAACAAAATCGGAGAAAGAGAGGGAGATATGATCCAAAATAGGGACAGGTAACGACTGAATGAATCAAAGAGGCGAATTAGTCAAATAACTCTAGGGAGAACGACAGATAGATACTCCATGGATTCCAATAGCAAGCTTGTTGCTTGTGAAATCACACCCCCTAAAACCCCTTCGTCAAAAAGGTTTCCCCTTTTTTTTGAATTCTCGAATGATAATATAATTGCCATAACCTTCTCCGAAGATCAAAGATGCAACTAGAGATTCTAATGCAATCACCATGGTAAGGCGGAGGTTAGTAAATCTCCGAAGGTCCAGATATGGCAGTGGGAAAGAAAGGAGAAGAGAGAAGAGAAGGGAGTTGGCTGCCTCTCAGAAACTCTAAGTTAGAGCTATCATTCTCTTGTGTTCCCCTAGGGAAGAATTGCTCTCCCCCTTTTATAGAGAGAAAGTTAAAGTTATCTAGGAAGAAGTGCTTTCCTGTTAGGAAAGAGAATCGTTTCTGTTTGGAAATGAGATATTTCCTTTTGTTTGATTATTAATGGGATCATTATTGGAGAATCTTATCCCCTTCGGATTCTCTTCATATGTGACCCTATTATATTGACGTGGCATGGGTGACATCGTTTGATGGGTGTATTAAGCCACATGCACAATTTAAAGACATACATGTAATTGGCATTTATTCCCGACCTATTGTGATTCTGCGGTTCTATAATGGTGTTGGGTTCATCGCAGCTCTACGCATGTTCAAGTTCATCATAAATCCGTGCGATGGGTTCTAGATTCATCGCAGGGGTTCATGTAGTGTTGGTTTGACACCCTTTGTACTTTGATGGTCTTACCGATCACTATGTACTTACACCATCAATCTGTTATCTCCACCTTGATCTTGTTCTCTATCATTCTATTCGATCTCTAACTTGTTCTCTAATGTAAACAAACTTAGAAAACCCTAATTCCTAATGATTACATTAGGAAAAACCCTAATACATCTTATCTAGAAAAATTAAAAAAAAAAGTTAATTAATTACAGAACATTAATATCAAAATTGCATGGCGTGCACTAAACTTGTCACCAAAAAAGAATTCAATCTCCACACACCTTCAGCCCAATAATTCAAGAATTCACCATAGAATCATTCGAAATAATATTAGAAAATATAAAGATTAAATTTTAGACCATTGGCCCAGTTAATATGCTGATTAGGTCAAATTGTCATTAGTTCATGCCAATTTGATGTTTCTTTCAAATCTGATTTATTCATTCCAAGAATTGAACCTAGTGCTCTGATACCACTCTTGTAAGGGTTTTAAATCAAATTAAACATGGTCGAAATTCTAAATTTTTTCTAACTCAATTTGGGAACAAATTTCCTAGTGATTTTGAAATTTGAAATTGCATAATCGATCTTGCATAGAACTGGACTAGATTTGAAATGCAAATTAAAACTGATTATACTTGATATGGAGACATAGCCAAGTATATCTATATAAATATAAATTAAAGATAATTTAGGAGAGAAACTATCTCATAAATTATCTATTATAGGAGATAAATAGGAATAAGAGATAATTTAAGAGAAAGTGGGAGATAGTGGTACTATAGTTTAGGAGAAATTTTAGGAGGGGGAGATAGTTTAGGAGAAATTGTAGGAGGGAGTTGGCTAAGTGATTGGAAACATGAGAGAGAGGTGGAGTGGGACTCTAATTTAGATGAGAGGGATACCACATGATTACATGGAAGGAATAGGAAGGGGAATGGAGGAAAGGGAGACAGAAAAGAGAGGAAATCAAGGACAAAGTAAAGAAAAGGGGGGCTTTGAGAAAACAAAGGTATGCTGATGTGGACCATGTCTCTATATAATATAGTATAGATACTATATTAGAGTCGGATTTTTATTGTTTCAGATGAGAGTACATCCAAATTTGATCTGATTGATTTTCAATCGGATCGGATTGTAGAATTTCAGGTATCATTGACAGGCCTATTAGGATACGTCAAGCCAAGTTATCTAACCGTTGAATCTGTGACAACCCATCATGCTTCTGCCTCGATGTCTTGGTAGTTCTAACATTGACGATGAATAGTTCGTTTCCTAAAAAGCTATTGCTCCTTTTGAAAAGCAGGTACAATCACTTTTCATGGTGGATGCAAGGCCAAATTGTTTTTGTGAAATTTTTTAAATGTTAGGATGAAGTAACTTTTAACATGCACCATGAAAAAAAATGAAAAGTACCTTACAGGAGCCAAAATTACATCCTTTTACTCTCATGGTTCTCACTCTGTCTTGTGTGTGTTGGTCAATAAACCAAAAGCCTTAAAATCGGTGGAATGCATCAAGCTAAGCCATCTTACCTTCTTGACCGACTGTTCATGCAATCCCTGGATTTGTCGCTCTACAGTCTGCAAACTATGCTTGTGTACTTTGGTACCATTGCTGTTTTTACTTAAAACGTTTTAGATTAATCAATACAAATTGGTGAAAGATTATCTATTGTCACATCATATGTGAGAATTACTTCAATTAGAATGGTTAGACTTCACCCCCTAACAAGAAACTCCAATTTGATGTTGCTGTAAATAGTCTCTCACACATGCATTTGTATGCCAATTTATACTGATCAGCCCAAAATTTTAGGTTGAAACAATAATGGTACCAAACACAACCTAGGTTGGGCATTATGGAAAACAGCAGATGTCTAATTCTATCCGTTATCCTAACTAATTATGGACCCATGGAGTCAACAGGGGCTCGTTTGCCTAGCTTAATTCTTACTTCTACTTTTGCCTGACTGTGTTTGTGTTTTGCGAATTCACATCTGCGCCCCACAGTGCGTGCCCCGATAAACGCCCAACAAAACATCCCAACTGTGTATTGGGAACATCTCCCAATGACAAGTTCGAGAGATGTCCCCAGTACACGCTGAGATGTGCTTGTGGGATCTGTGTTTGGTTTAAAAGAAAATGTACGAAAAGAAAAGGAAAGCGTAAGAGCTTTCCACTCTTGGCAGAAAGCGTTTGGTTCCAAAGAAATTGCGTAAGAGAATTGGACAATCACTTAATTCATTGATGAACTTGGTTAATGGAGTGTAAATCAATGTTGGGTCCTATTTCTGTGCCAATTGCCAATAATCCACTTCTTTCAATGCTGATGGTGTGCTGCATTGAAGATTTGCAGGCCCATTTGAGGCTTGTCTTAAGAAATTTGGAAAGTAAAGCATACAACCCATCCAAGACTCATCAATTCATCAGTAAACCCAGAAGCTGTAATGCAAAGTAATTAATCCACTGAATCACTTGTATATAACCCAAGAACGTAGTGATAACAATATATTATTAAATATAAATTAACACATCCTCTTATATCTTTAGGTAGAAGGAAATTTGCATACTACAATTATAAAACCAAATCAAACACAAACGACCCACATCTCATTTGACCTGAGAGGGGAAAGAAAAGAAGTACAAAATGCTGTGAAGCACCACGGTCTCTCTCATTTGACCTAGAGAGAGAGATTTTGGAGCCTCCATCTCTCTCTCTAGGCAGCGATACTGTGAAGCACCACAGTCTCAACTGTTAGCCCTGGTCCGAACCCAAACAGCACACCCCATTCGAGCCCTTCTCCAGTGGTCTTGAGCCCGTCCTCAATCGACTTCTTCCGCATCTCATCCAATATGAACAGAACACAAGCACTTGACATGTTTCCATACTCACTCAGGATGTGTCGTGTGGCGCGCAGCTTCTCGGGCTTAAGGGCCAGCTTTTCTTCCACTTGGTCTAGGATGGCTGGACCACCAGGGTGAGCGATCCAGAAAATTGAGTTCCAGTCGGAGATGCCCAGAGGCTGGAATGCCTCCACCAGGCTCTTCTCAATGTTCTTTGAGATGAGCCCGGGCACATCCTTGAGCAGGTGGAAGGTAAGTCCAACCTCTCTCAGGTGCCCGTCAATGGCGCCATGGCTGTCTGGGAGAATTGTCTGGGCTGCCGACACCAACTCAAACAAAGGCTTTTCTACACCAGGCACCGGGTCTGCACCCACAATAACTGCGGCTGCTCCATCCCCAAAGAGTGCCTGGCCTACAAGACTGTCGAGGTGAGTGTCACTTGGGCCACGGAAGGTAACAGCAGTGAGCTCTGAGCAGACGACAAGGACACGGGCGCCTCTGTTGTTCTCTGCAAGGTCCTTGGCCAGGCGAAGGACCGTGCCTCCGGCGAAGCATCCTTGTTGGTACATCATGAGTCTCTTGACGGAGGGGCGAAGGCCGAGGAGCTTGGTGAGCTGGTAGTCAGCCCCGGGCATGTCGACGCCACTGGTGGTGCAGAAGACAAGGTGGGTGATCTTGGACTTGGGCTGTCCCCATTCCTTAATGGCCTTCGTCGCAGCCTCCTTGCCCAGTTTTGGCACCTCAACCACCACCATGTCCTGTCTAGCATCCAGCGAGGGCGCCATGTACGCACAGACGTTCGGGTTCTCCTTCAAGATTTCCTCCGTCAAGTGCATGTAGCGCTTCTTGATCATCGATTTCTCGCCTGCAGTAGTGCACTTCACAATTAGTGTCTTGGGAAAAAACGTAACAATGACAGTTTAATGTGCAAAACTCAGCCGGATCATTGAGTCTGCTGCTTCAAGATTCAATTCTCTCTGATTAAGCTATTATATTGGCAGTGACCAACTTCTCTGGAAGCTGTCAAACTCATATAGAACACGGTCAAATCTACTTATAATGTGTTTAATTTCTGCCAGACCCTCGGTGTCAAATTCAAAAATAAAATGGAGTGAAATCTGCTGGGATCTAAAAAATTTCACAGGTTTCAATTATTTCTTTGGAGTGAAATCATAGAGGAAGATATTACAAACTAATAAAGCAAGGATATATTGTGGGCAGACCAAAAGTTGTACTTATATTTAGGCAGTTATTAAATGAATGATGGTTTGTGTGGTTTCTGATTAAAAGAATGTCTGTTTATTTTGACTAGTTCACCCAAAATATGACTAACAAACTCAATTAGGGAACGTACCCCTAATTTGTCTATGTTAGGAAACAAGCTCATCACTAGTTATGAGACAAATATAGATCAGATGCCATGGCACAGGGACAATGGCTTCCGACCGGTCGGAGCCAATTGCGGGTGACCGACACGACAGAAATATAGTGATACTTACACATGCGCTTGAATTTCTCTTTAAGCTCTGTCTTGTGCTCGCTGTTGGTGATCCGGAAGTAGTAGTCAGGGTATGTGCTCTGGTCGACACAGTTGGGCGGAGTGGCTGTTCCAATGGCCATCACCGTGGCCGGGCCTTCAGCCCTCTGTGCCTTGCGGATGTCTTCCACGGTCACCATTTTCGCCTGAGCTAGCTGAGAGAGAATTGAAGGATTAATTAGTGGCAGGCCCTTGCTGAAGATGCTGGTGGCCGGCTTGAGGTTGAGGTGCTAAGAACTGATGTGAGGGAAGGACACTGAATGGCTTCTTAATATAATTATCCAAGTGGTAGATGGGGTATCAACTATCACGTGCTTGACCGAACCGTTGTGGCCAATTACCAACCACTCTCGAGACTGAGTGGACATGAGAAATTTAATTCCGTGCAGCTAGCCTCCCAGCCCCCTTACAGTTCCACCAAACTCTATTGGTGAGTTATTTGGTTTTGATATTACCTAATTAATCATCAATCAATGCACATGGAGAAAATTATTTGTTTCTTTTTTTTGGTAAATTACAGAAAAATAGCCTGAACTTCAGGGTAGTGGCAATCACCCTGAACTTTCATTCTCCACAAAAGACCCCCTGAACTTTTAGATTCTGACAAAGATCCCCCTTTTGTTAGCATTCCGTTTGTCAATTTTGGAAAAGATTATCATGCGATAACAGTGAGTTTCTCTATCCCTCTTCTTCTTCTTCTTCTCCCTCTCTCTTTCCCTCTCTCTCTGTCGTATTCATTTTTTTATGCTCACTTTCACCAGATTACAACTCTGCATTCGGTAGTGTTAAAGCGAACTCTAGGCTTAGGTTCAAAGATCAGCAAATACTCTAGTAGGTTTTTTGGATAGAAGGGGCTTATGAATCATGATGTAGTTTCTCTGATTCAAAGATCAGCAAATACTCTAGTAGGTTTTTTGGATAGAAAGGGCTTATGAATATGCATCTGACTTGTATTTGGGGTCTCAATGGGGTAGTTCTTTAGGCTTGGGTTAATCTCTTATGTGGTTATGTTTTGGGAGTTGAGCTAGATTATCCATGGCTAGCTCAGTTGTTTCTTTACAGTTTGAGTTTTCCTTTATTTTTTGTACTCTTTTTCTATTGTTTCAACAAATTTCTCTGGTCAGTTACTAGAAAGAAAAGGAAGAAAGAGAAACTGTTAAATCTTCCAATTCTAAAGAACTTCCTAGTTAGGCCCCATCAAACAGTATGTGGACTGTGCTTACATTCTTCCTAACGGAATATAAACTTTCCTTTATCTCTTACAAGCAAGTTTGATCCGATCATTGATAATTGCCTTTTGTCTACTAGTTTAAGTTTAAAAACAGTTATGTTGTCTTTCCAAGTTGTTTTGGTGCCAACTGTCATTGGAGGTAATCAAAATATGCTCACTTCACAATATATTTACATTAATTATTAAAAAATAGATCATTATTGCTCTAATAGTTCCTATGGATATTCTACATTCTGCTGCATTTGCTCTTGGTTTTTGGCTTCCAAAAATGCTATTTGGTGAATCCACTTCTCGTACCATTTCTATAGAATGTGGGATGCAGGTTTTTATCTTTATTTATAATCTGTGTATTTTCTCGTCACTTGTAACGTGTCCAATAATTTGTATGCCATAAAACAGTTTTATATATATATATATTTTTATTATGTTCATAATGCATGGCATCTTCATTTAATCCCATACTAGTGAAAATCACTGATACTGGTATCTTTCTGCAATTTACTATCCCTTTCATATTTTTCTGGTAACCTGGAATAATGAGAATGTTTGCAATTTTAATGGCATATGGGCACCATTGCAAGGAGAGGTCTAGGGACCCTTGACCTTAGTTCCATGGATCTTTTTTCCCCAAATTATAATGATCCAGTTATGTCCAAAATAGAGAACTTACTGTAGTTGGGTTTTCTGTGACTTAGATTGATAGAAATTGTGAGTAAACAACAATTTATGTTAAATAGTGTACTTGTAAAACAGTTTTTTTTTGTCTTCAGACGAACCTCAGACTACTTTTATATTGCTATAGAGTAGAAATGATACTCTGCAAACCCTTAAAATCAAATAATAGATAGTAGGAAATTATGAAATGTACTTAATAGATTACTGCATATGAATTAAGATTAAAAATCTTACTATTAGAACTGAATGGACTACAAATTGGTAAGCTGGCAGTGATTTGCTGGCTTTACTCACCAAAGCTCCAAAACCCCCTATTTTCTACTGTTGTTCATTCATTCATCCTATAAAAGATATTTTTACAAGATAAATTAAAATTATAAATTATTTTTTTTGGTAGGAATTAAGAAATTAAAACCTAAACATTTTTTTGAGAAAAGGTAGGGTAAAGTTTTATTGATATTGAAATAAGATACAAAGGGATCCCCCAAGGAAAAAACCTTGACAGGGTCCCAACATTACAACCCCCAGATTACAACTCCCAAAAGTTACTAGAATTCAATCTAGCCTCCAAATGTGAGGTTGAATCCCTCTAGTTGCCGACACCCAAGAGATTAATTTTCCAACTAAACACGAAATTAGATCCTCCTAACTTCTAGCAATATTATGGAATATCATTTTGTTTCTTTCAGTCCAAATGGTACTGATTACAGCAGCTGGAATGGTTTTCCAAATAGCAGCAACAAGTTTTGGCATCCCCTTTAAATCCCATCTCCAAATCTGATGGGTGAAAGGAAAGTGAAGCAAAAGGAAAGGTAGTGAACTGATTCTAATTGTGCACCACAAAGGCAACACCCATTGTCCAGCACGAAGCCCCACCTTCCTTTTAGAAAAGGACCCACCAAAGCATGAAATCAGGATTTGGTTGAAAAAATCCCATTATTCTCCCCAGCACACCACCAAACATCTTTAACACTTGGATTGAGCTCTGCCTCATGCAACCTTCCCAACAGATCAATAATTGGGGAATCTCCCAATTGTTCTGATTTCTCCAGCCCCTGGATTTAGCTCAAAGATATCTCCTTCCTTGTTGGAAGCAATTGCATAAAGGGAAGGATACAACTCACAAAGGGGTTGTTGACTTGAGCACCAACAATCTCTTTAACAGAACCCTTGAAGAACCATTTATAACCAATATGAACATAGCTTCCCTACTCCCATTCCTCTACCCCCACCTTCAAAAGTAAATTGAAACAAACGCACACCTGCATTAGGAGGCCCAGTGGATGATTCAAATCTCTCCAGCAGATCCCTTGAAGAACCATGCTCATAGAAGTACGAGCCAAAATATGTAACAAGTTAACAATGATTTATGCATTTTTTTTTGTCCTTTTAAAATTTGGGAGACCATCAAAAGTTTCATGTGTCAAATTCATGGCCATTTAATTTCCATCCACACAGGAGTCATTTATCTAACTTGTCCTCCAAATATAATGTTTCATAGGGCTGCTACTCTATTAATATGATAATTGTAGGTAGGGTAGTAGGCCTACACAGTACTTTTGGGCCATTTGTAAGTGTATGGTCTGCGATAGGACTTGATACTTATGTAAGTATCAACACTTTTAAGTATCAAATGTATAGAGCCTCAAAACTAGGTTTTGTGCTTTTTGGGCCTTAAAGGCACAAGTCTTCAAACTTTTTCAAGCATAACTATATTCAATAGATTTGGGTCAGACCTAGAATGTCTGGAATGCATTGGTATTTAGAGATATTAAGATATCTACTCCTAGGTTCCTTTAATTGATTTCATTTCTAATACTACAAATTTTTATCCTACCCTTAATATTATTTACTTTGAATTTATAGGATTGATTATATTCATAGGGCATTTTGTGTGGGTTTTGTGACGTCTAGGTTGCTTTGGAAAAGGATGTAAGTAACAACTTCATTGTTTAATTTGTTTATTCTTTTGTCTATCTTTTCTAATATTGGAATGCCATGGAATGTGCTATGGACATGCTCTATATGATATTGGAGTGCTATGGATATGCTAACTGGCATGGTGAGGAGTTTTAGAGGATTAAATAAATCCAACTAGGTTTCTCTATATCAAACCCAAAGTAACAATTGAAAATTGACCAACTAAGCCTGGATTGTTAAACCAACTTATTTGGGTCAGCCTTGTTCCTGACAAGTCATTAAGAATGCTAGTCGGTTCAGTATGGCCAATCTGATTTTCTTAACTTAAAAATTCATTCTTGTGCACATTTGCACAAGTCAGTTGGTATGGTTCTTGGTACCCCAGTTCTTCCAGTTTGGAACTGGCCAAATTATTCATGAATTTCATAGAAAATTTAACAAATTTGCTAATGAAATATGGTAAACAGGTTAGAGTGGGTTTTAGCTGAAGTAGATCCCAAGTTGGAGCCTTTGAAAATACAACAACTAAGTAAAAGTCAACAAAACTGAATGAATGGATACTTTACTTCTACTAAAAAAATCAAAGTGAACCACTGACATTTGGTGATCATGGGTTCAGTAAAAGAGGTTGTATTTAGGCAAACAAACCAGTAGACTTGAGTTTTGTGTATACTCTGTCTCTCCATGTTCCTGTTCTTGTAAAGAGGAATGATTAATTGGAGAAACACAGGTTTGAGTCTGAGAGAAGCCACTTTGCTCAAGAAATGACAGAGGTTAGGTCCATACCAACTCCACCAGTCCACCCTTCGCAAGATCAATAATAGTTGGAACCAGATTTCAGTAATTCCCTTTTTTTGTTACTTTTTGTCCATGGTACAGTGCTAATCAATTAGTGTTGGTTACAGAGACCCAAAATTGATGGTATAGTGCACTATATTGGATATTTGCATTCTCCAAACAGGCACAAGAAGGGGGTGCACAATTATAATTTGTGAAAATTTCATATCCTCACAAGTATCAAAAGAAATTTGAAACCTCCATGCTGTAAACATTTTCATGTCAACTTGAAGGGGTAAGTCCTTGCCCAATCTGTGGAGCACCAAGGTTTAGGGAATGCATGAAATAGGTTATATGGAATGCATGATAACAATATTTCTAGCATCTGGTAGGAAAGAACATTCTGGTTGAACCGGAGTGTTCAACATGCACAAGTGTTTTTATAAGATATACTTGAATGATAGGACTACTATGTTTAGTAGTCTAAGAAGTGTTTAGTCTATCTTCCTGACCTATTTGTAAATTATCATTTTTTAACTGTTTTTTTTTAGGATTATGAATGATAGGACTAGTATGTTTAGTAGTCTTTTTCACCATAGATGTACCCAAAACATCAGCAGTCAGCAATTAGCAGACTCAACACTCATAAGTCTATGAGTTCCTTTTGCTCTGTCTGTTCAACAAATTAGAAATTGAGCTGATCAAAACTGGAATAACTTAGCTTCAGGAGAGGGAAGTAAAAAAGGACCTACATTCTCTTTTCTACAAATGTATTAAGGTGCTGTCTATTAGTCGCTGAAACCCATCCAAGCCAAGCTGTGAATACAGTTTCTTCAGAGGGCCTAGCCCATTTCAGAGCCATCTCTACACTGGTTTCAAGCTCAAATATCACGAATGGCTCCTCAGTCAAGGCCCAAAGACTGTCTTCCCCAACTCCCAGAATTTTCCTTTTGACACCGTTCTCCATAGAGGGCCTAGTCCATTGCAGGTGCTTCAGCCACATCTCCAGCACTAGATGCCACTTCTGCAGCTTGGGCATGAATACTTCCCCGGAAGAAACAATCTCTAGCCCTGCCCCTCCAAGTCGCCTGCCACCCAGCACCCAGACTTCACCCTTAAAGACAAACCCAGAAGCCATGAATCTTGTCTCATTCAACTGAGCCATACAAAGGAACACATATAACTTACAAAAAGAAAAAGAAAATTCCTACCCAATTAATTATCTATGCCATGAACATTTTGTAAAGTATTGTAAGCTGTAATTATTAATTTTTGATAGATAATTGTAAGTTGTAATTATGATAATCAGAATCTTCAAATAGACCATGCACAGATAAATCATCATCATCTAAGCCTTGTTCCAATCCCAACTATATGGAGTTGGTTGCGTGAATCCTGTTTCTCCCTACTTTGTTTATTTATTTATGGGCATGTGTCAGTGTTTATAGAAGCTAAGAGAGAGATGCCATGTTGCCAAGTTCAGCTTCAGAACTTGCTTCACAACAACCTAAAAATGATTGACAGATTAGATGGTTCATGTTTAGTGACGATGTTGGTTGTGGTGTTGGCAACTTTTAGTTGGGCCCTATTTATTAACTAATGGGTATTTGAATTGATTCTTTCAACTGGTAGTACCATGAATTGATGCTTGAGCATGTTCTTAATTTGTACAGTGAGGAAATGGCTTCAGAGACAAGACCAAGAAACATGTCTCCGAACCATAAACCCCCATAAAGGTTTTATCCAAATCGAGCTGGAGTTGTAACTGTTTTCTACAAATGAGATGGGATGTTCCATTCTAACACATGAACTTGTTTCTCTTTCACTTTTTCAGTGAAAGGAAAGAATGGTGAACCTTCTTTTGTGGGGATATCTACAAAAAACTAGTAGTTGTTAAAAAGAGGTTGTGACATTAGGTATTGTCTGATGGAAGAGGTAGTTTGAGCCCAGATGTGAGGCATTTCATTTGCTTTCCCCATCAAAAGCTAAACCTTGGAGGGAGCTAACAACTCATCATCTCATAAGCCTTTTGTGTTTATGAGATGTATGCTTCAACATGAATCTTTCTAGGCAATTCAAAATTTATGCAGTTCAGGTTGTGGTTATTTGGTGCCTGAGCTGACCTGACCTCAACAGGATTAACTTGGTAGCCGACCCATACCCATGACATTAAGCAAATGAAGAGTTTACAAAGACAATATTAATTCATATGGACGATATTTCTATTCATTTGAGACCTATTTTGATGGATCATAGATCTTTTGGATGTTAGATGGCACCCATTTCGTAACAAACAATTTGGTTGATGGCCTCATCCGATGTGACAAGTTTCATCATAATACGATCAGTTAATATGTTGCGGACTGTAAAGATGGAGTGCTGTTATCAACATTATTTTTCAGAGCCACCAGATTTAGATCTGTAAATGTCTGGTATCATTATGCCATATTGTTACCTGAAAACCAGGAAAGTAAATCATTAAAAGAAAAGCAGCAAAATAATGTGGTTGGTTACAATTATATTTCATTTTTAGTGAATGTTTTCACTTACTTTTGGGTTTGGCCATTAATAATATTTATATCTTAGTGATAAGTTTCACTAGAATAGTAGAAACTGTAACTACCACTGTCATAATGATAAAAAAAAGAAGTCTGGAATCTACATTGTGGGGCCTGATATTTTGGTATTTTAAACCTTGGTTTCAAACTTGCAGGGACGTTTAGAATCAAGTGATCAGCATATCATTGTCTTGCAGATTCATATACACAAAGATCGGTAACTATTTTTTTTTGCAAAAGACATGAAATAAAATGCAATATGTTTCTCACCATCTGGGAATAGTAACTAAATTTTTTGCATATTCCCATATAACCTTAGTCAGTAAAACTGGATTATGTCAAGGACATTTGTTTCCTTAATTCGATCAGTGTCATATTCCCTTGTTTAAATTTAAAATATAAACTACCAAGATTGGTGAACATGTTACTTACCATCACTTAGATTTTGGGTAGAAATCTTCATGAACATTTTCTGGGTTTCAAAGCAACAACTTAAGATGTTGTTAGCAGAACTGCAGACAGAACAGATATGGCACTTAACAAAACAGAATGGAAAAATAAGATTCATGTAGCCAAACTCCATATAGTTGGGGGCAAGGCTTAGATGATAACTTTCTTAGTTATTACTGTAAACAGCAAATGAAAGTTTGATTGCCTTGCTTGTTTATTTTGATGGTGTTAGATGGTTTTGGATCGAAAAATAAATAGAAATCTCCTGACTATTTCTACTAATTCTAATTGGATCTGCATTGATAATTTTAGGTTTAGTGTTTTATAGGCAATTGGAAACTCTAGCAGAATTAAAATAAGTTTTTAAATCTTATACCTTGGGCTGACAAACATGACAAGGCGGGTTTAGTCTGAGAGTGGCCATTTCATGTTAAAAATGCTAGAGGTTAGGTCCATTTTCATTTCAGCCCTCCCAAGACACGAAATAGCTGGCACCATTACCAGCACTGGTGAGTGGTGATGGCCTTTTTTCCCCTCTTTATTGTATATGTTTGTTCTTCTTAGAGTGCTTTCCTTGAGACTTGGGAGCAGGAACCCTTTTGATGCTTCTATAGTTATTGTTTTCAATATTAGGAAACTTTGATGCAACATTTGTATAAGAAATGTCGAGCCTGAGATTTGTAGCTACATGGTCAGAACCCAAGCTGTCCACCATTGTTAAATGCCATGTCCATTGTTAAAAACAAGAGGGGCAAGGATTGTCACATCCTGGACAACAACTTCACTGTTCATCTAGCATAAACAATCTTAGCTCTCCAACTAATAAATACAATCTCCATTTTTGAATGTTGTTACAGAGGTAAGCAAACAGAGAGGCTGTTAAATCCTTTCAGAGGGGACAAACCTGCAATATACAGGGTGAATGGTCCAAAATGGAGAGTTTAAGAATGTCAAGTTTGAGATGATCACACCAGTTGAATTCATCAACTCAACCAGATGGGGGCGACTCTAATATAACTATACCTAGGGATGTAAATGAGGATGGGGACGACTTTATCTAATAGCTTGCATATATATAGCTAATCTAGAACAATCATGTTTGCATACTCACCTCACTGGAGCTTATTTTTGTGACCAATGAACCAAGCTAGTGCTTGAGTTAACCTTTTATGGCTAAAGGAGATTGGCCTGGCCTGAATCTGTGGATCATGTTCTATATTAACCTTGGTAGTGGTGACTAGTGACTGGAGAGGTAATTAATGTTCATGAGATACAATTTGTTTCTCTTGTCAAAAGACCAAACTTCTATTATAATTTTTTTTTTATTTCCATAAAATTCTAAGAGAACTAGAGAAGTTGTTGAGAAAATTAAAAGCATAAAACCAAAGAACAAAGAAAGCAAAATATCATGATAAGTATATTAAACAAACATCATTATTTGGCTTCCATACATCCAAAGATCATAATATACTGTGTACCTTATTGGCTACTAGTGGTCCCAATTTCCTCTCAAGTACTA
Organism: Nelumbo nucifera; assembly: GCF_055504915.1. NCBI lineage: Eukaryota > Viridiplantae > Streptophyta > Magnoliopsida > Proteales > Nelumbonaceae > Nelumbo > Nelumbo nucifera. The sequence goes on along the minus strand of NC_142651.1, from coordinate 59,117,753 downwards.
AGCAATGGGTCTAAAGAAGAGCCACTATAGGTCCATTCAAGATGTTGGAGGTAAACCCAATTAATTGGGACCATAGGCTTAGTGGCTTTGGCAGGAAGAAAAAGAGCTAGAAAGAGCCATTTAGAGAGACCCAGATCATTTTTTGGATAATATGCATAACTATGAAAGGGTACCTGCTGATTTATTCTATTCTTTCTTGGTCCGTAAATATTTTTTTATTTTATTTTTAGATGAGATGTATAGGATTTGCTTCTAATGTAATATTAATAGAAAAATTAGGTTTTTTCTATTTTATTTCATTGAAAATGAAGCTGGTTTGCATGGAGGAGAAAACTTACGCAGATAAGAAATCTACAATCTGCGAATTGCAGTAATGGAAACTGCAATCTGCGAACTAATTTCTTTTTTTGCAGGGTTGCAGCCTTACGAATAGCCCCCTCTTGTGTTTGTTCACTGATTCTTGAATGCCATTTATCAGTTATTTAATTTCAAATCATCTTCTTGAATAGAATCTTGAATTAAACATCAAACACTAAACCCATTCGAACCAGATTGGTTCAAACTGGTTGGACCGAATCTGTGGTTCGATGGGGGCTGTTCTCAACCCTAAAATTTTCTTCATGGGTCGGGGGATTGATGGTTAATTACAAGATGCAATTCGGCCCACATCTGTGAAACCTAGTTTTAATCTATTAAAACTGCTTCAGCCCAATTCAGCATAAATGCTATATGGGCCGAACTGCTCTTTGCAGTTCCGCCCATATACCTAGATAATATTAATTGGTAATATTATGGAATTAAATGGGCTTTATTTATGGGTTTTACAATTAATTGGATCAATTATGGATTTCATGCATATGATGTATGGATGTGTGATGTGCTATGTCCATGAGCCATAAGCACTTGGCCCATGCTGATTCGATAGTGGCTCTTTCACACACCATGGCTGAATGCACATCATTGCAATGGTGTCCTTAAGATCATTGGATTATCTCCCTGCATGGTGGACCCCACATTAGCCGTTTAGGGCCCATCTAAACGGAAGACTCTCTCATGGTACATTGGCGTTCATGAATATGATGAGTAAGCACTTACTGGACAGAAAGGTTTAACCTAAAATAGCAATGAACCTTGTCTGACAGAGGCTAAAGGGAAAGTTCATTAGATGAGTGGATATGATCCTTCACAGAAGGTGGTGGGGTTATGCAGCTGAAATATTTGACTCCATGCACTGTATGTGGTTTCCCACATTTTCAGAGACATAATTTCCCAGTCTCCGTCACTGAGATAAGAGGAAAATCTCAGAGATAACAAATGGAAATGTATAATAGATTAAAAGCCATATCTATGTAGTAAACATGAACCAATTTAGGTTGTAGACTAATAATCTACCTTGCCTTTTATCAGAAATGGCAAACGGACAATTCGCCAACTTGTTTGACAATTACAAACTTAAGGGCCCAAATTATGCTAACAGGTACTGTAACCTTATGCTGGTATTAACCTCCGAGAAATTGGACAAGGTTGCTAAGAACCCTGCTCCGGATCGTCTGGGTGATAGGGCTTCTGAGGCACATAGGAAGGAATGTCAAGAATGGGAAGATAAGAATTCTCTTGCCTGGTGCTACATCATAGCCTCCCTCAACAATCCGATACAGAGAAAATTCGATTAGATCGAAGTGTCCAAAGATATCTTGGATAGTATGAGGACAATGTATGAAGAGTAGAATTGTTCTACTCGTCAGAAGGTCTTAAAGTTATTCATGACCGCAAAAATGACCAAGAGCTATATGGTTCATGACAATTGTCTCAAGATGATTGGTTACATTAATGAACTAGAGGCATTCACCAAGGTTTATCATGAATTACAACATAAATAAGCTAAATGTTAGCCTTCAGGAACTCAACAATATGTTGCAGAGGGATGAAGAACTGATCAAGAAGGATATCTATATGCAGCAACCACAAGGTTTCATAGTTGTAGGTCAGGAACACATGGTATGTAAACTCAGCCGATCCATATACGGACTTAAGCAAGCTTCTAGGAGTTGGAACATCCGGTTTGACTCTACCGTCAAACAGTTTGACTTTGAGCAAAATCTGGATGAGCCCTGTGTTTACAGGAAGACAGTGGGAGATAAGGTTACGTTCTTGGTTCTGTATGTAGATGACATTCTACTCATTGGGAATGATGTAGTAATGTTAACTACAGTGAAAGTATGGCTTTTACATCAATTCTTCATGAAAGATCTTAGAGAAGCCTCCTACATATTGGGTCTTCGACTCTATAGAAATAGATCGAAGAGGATAATAGGATTATCCCAGCTTGCCTACATTGACAAGATTGTCAAAAGATACAATATGGAGAACTCCAAGGAAGGAAATGTTCCTTTCAGACACGATGTCACTCTCTCCAAGGGTATGTCTCTCAAGACTCCCGAAGAGATTGAGGGCATGAAAGAGATTCCTTATGCCTCAGTCGTATGGAACATCATGTATGCCATGTTGTGCACTCGCCCTGACATTTCTCAGGCAGTGAGTGTGGTAAACAACTACCAATCTAACCCAGGGTAGGAGCATTGGACCGCTATGAAAAATATATTAAAATACCTTCGAAGGACAAAAGAGTTTCGTCTAGTAGTCAATGGTAGTTCACCACAGATCCAAGGGTGTACATATGCCAATTTCCAGTTAGATCCAGATGATAGAAAGTCTACATCTGGTTATATATTCACAATAGGATCGTGTGCTGTTAGCTAGAAAAGCAGCAAACAGGGGTTCACAGCAGATTCCATAACTGAGGCTGAGTACATTGCCGCAAGTGAAGATGCAAAGGAAGCCGTTTGGATTAAGAAGTTCATTCAGGAATTAGGAGTAGTTCCATCCAGCACATCACCCATTCCATTGTTGTGTGACAACACTGGAGCCATTGCTCAGGCTAAGGAGCCACGAGCCCACTCGAAGTCAAAGCACATAGAGAGGAAGTACCATGTACTACGAGAGATAGTTGGAAGATGGGATGTCCTGATTTAGAAGGTAGCATCAATGAAAAATGTAGCAGACCCATTAACTAAGCCACTGATACAGAAAGTGTTTGAGAAACACGTGGAAAGTATGGGACTCCGACTTATACTCGATTAGACCTAACTGCAAGTGAGAATTGTTAAATAGTGTATGCCCTTAGTTCCAATTAGATTGATGTACTTGATGACATTTATTGTAAATGAATAAAAGTACATAATTGATTCATGTGTTTTTGGTATGTTTTTGTGTAATACCCTTAAACTGGACACTTATGAGACTCGTATTAGTTTAGAATCTTCACAGCCGCTGGATAGATTTGGGGAGATTTATCCTGCCAAGGCTAACACTGATGTGCCGCCAAGTTGGTTAGGGTGGCTTGTCTCAGCTGCTAGGGTAAGAGTTAAGGTACATGCTGTGTGAGTTTTCTTGAAACTCTGAATTGGATCAAATTCCAGTATTACCCTGGACCTTGGATACAGATGGGTAAAACTAGAATATTACATCTGAACCCTAGACTCGATTATGGTATTGCACTAAGTGTTTGATTGGGTTGTTTTTGATATGTCAATCAGTGAGATCCTTAGAGGGGGTCAAAACCTGGGTCTGTTTAATTCCCGGGATCCATGTGAGCAGAGAGTGCAGCATTGTTCCTTGCAGTCGAGGGAGAGGTCCTCTCTTGTCAGACAGTGTTTGATCATTATGAATTGAGAGGTTAAGTGTAAGACCATTGAGTTTAATACCTGATGGGCTAATTTTGCATCTGCCCACAGTCCTTGGATTTTCATAAGGTGGATGGACCCAAGGACCATTTAGTGTAAATGTTGGACCCATTAATAGTCCATGGTGATGGACTCAGGGGTTCATTGTCTCCTAAAGTGAATTCGGTCAGGCCTTGTAACAATGTCTGCGATGAACCCATGTGGCTGATGTGTAGATCAATGTAAGGGTCCCATGCCATACAAATAGATCCAACTGGGCAGCAGATTAAAGGTGTAAGTGAGCACATAGGCTTAATGGGCCTAAAGCCCATTTCGAACTGGGCTTAAATTGGTTAATTAAAAGGAGGCAAGAACTGATTTATAATTTGATTAGGATTAGCTAAAAGGATAAGATAAGTCTTATCCATTTAAGAGTCCAGATCCAAATATCAGATTTGGATCAAGAAACTCTCTCCTAATTAGATTAGGAGGCTGATCCAAAGAAGACTATAAATAGGGGGTGAATTCCTCAGTTTTACACACAACAATCTATAGAATTCTCCCCTTGTTCTTGCTATCCCTACCCAGTTCGATCTCCACCTGTGGAACTGATCAAGAAGAGTTCTTGATATTGTTTCTTGGCTGAAGAAACAATCTGAAGTCATGCTCACCAGCCCTTTACTCCATTCTTGTTGAAGAATTCGATTTTTGCTGAAAAGTCGTCTTACTGATCCTGTTTCACTACACACTGTGTCATATTCAGTGGAAACAAGTTTTGGTTTCCTCCTTGGGCATGAACACCTTCATTGGGAGTTACTGCTACTTCGTATCAGCTATATCCCTCTCCTCCCTTTAGTCTGGTCCGGTTTTGTTTCTAGAATGATCATTGAAAATGTAGTTTTCTAAAATAGGGAATGCGATTCCCAGATGGGAGAGAGAGAAATTTTTGAAATTTCTCCCAACCTTCCTGTAGGGTTTGGCCATCCATATGATGGATCTCTCATCCCTTCACCTTCCACCTTGACTCCACCCAGTTGGCAAGGATTATCTGACTATGACCTCGGTTCTTGCACTACCTAGGATCCAGCAGCATCAAATTGACGCTATCTGTGGAAACCACACAAAATTCCTTCCCAAAACCCTTTTACTTTCCACACAATCAAGAACTGATCAAGATGTTGAGAAACAACTATGAGCATTCAACAAGCCAATCCCCATCTCAGGAATCCCGTTCTCATCACAGTCCTCCGTGCCACAAAACCTAGCAACCTCAGCACCAAGCCGTAGTCGACCCTGCCTAGTTCCAAGCGTTGCAAGAAAAGGTCAACAACATCTTGGCAATGGACGCCATACCCCCTCTTGCCCCGACGTGTACGAAGGCTGATCCTTGCCTCGAGGACCCCAAAACGCATCGATCGGACAAGGACGGGTTGCGGCCTGATCAAGAAAAGCAAGATACCACAAGATTAGTTTCATCCGCCCGGTCCCGCAAGCTTGATAACCGTAGCAAAACCCACCAGTGTATTCGGATCCCAGCCAAAGAAAGGCTTGGTAAATGGGCGTCATATCAACTAGTCTCCATTGTCGACTCCAGTTCGGTCAAGGATCACCCAGCACGACCCAAGAAGGAAAGATCCGCACACGCCACAACTCCAGACGTCAGAGATGCGGAAATCCGAGAACCCTGACAACGCTTGACCGAGTTAGAGCGCAGCCAAGCCCAAAGGAGTGTGGCGCCTTCCATAGTCCAGCCGGTGCAACCAAGCGGTCAACTCGCCAAGGAGGCACCCTTGGCTCCCCTTACAAGATGGCGGGCGCCGCAATTCGAGAAGTATGATGGGAATATCAACCTTGACAATCACATCGAAGCATTCAAAGCCCAGATGATGCTACACGGTTCATCCGAAGGCCTGATGTGCAAGGATTTCATAGCAACTCTCAAAGGTCCGACATTGATATGGTATTCGTCCCTTCCCTCGTGCTCCATAGCATCATGGGAGCAACTAGAGAACCAGGTTTTGGCTCAATTCACAGCAAGCCAAAAGCACTAGAAAACTTCGGCCAGACTCAGGTGCGGTAGAGGAAGGGAGAATCCCTCAAAGATTACTTGGTCAGATTAACCACTAAGGCATTGCAGGTTCGGAACCTAAACCAGTCAGTAGTTGTCACAACCATTCAGCATGATCAACGGCCTTCTCTATTCAACTTCAGCATCTCTAAGAACCCCCCTCAAACCATAGTTGTGTTGATGAGTCATGCCCAGAAGTATGTCAATGCGGAGGAATCACAGGCATAGCTAAAAGACAAGGAAGAGAGGCCTGACAAAAAGAGAAGGGATACCGAGGATCACAAGATAAAGAGTGTGGACAGAGATCACAAGAAACTGGACCGCCAGACTGACCGCAGACCAAGGACTCCTCCACCAACCTACAGGAACTTCATGCCACTAAATGCACCACGGTCTAAAGTTTTGATGCAGATCCACGACCGTAGCTACGTGCGGTGGCCCGAGAAGATGAAGACCCAAGGAAACAAAAGGAACCGCGACAAATATTGTGAGTTCCAAAAAGACCACGACCACGACATGGACAACTGCTATGACGTGCGCAACCGCATTGAGGACTTGATCAGGCAAGGGTACCTCGGTGGGTTCACCAACAAAGACGAGAAGCCAGCAAAAGAAGAACCACGCCAAGGAAATAGACCACCACCGCGGGCCCCCTCACTTGGTGTCATTGCCATAATATCCGGAGGGATCACTGTCGGAGGAGAAAGCAGCTCGGGCCACAAAAATTATGCACGGCTACTCGAGTTCGACGAAAGAGGTTCGAAGAAAAGACGCGAAGACCCAATCGTCGGGTGGTCCAGACCCCACATGATGATGCCTTGGTGATCACTGCCGAGGTGGCCAATTTCGAAGTGTGGTGCATCCTAGTTGACACAGGTAGCTCGGCGAATGTCCTCTTCGAAGACGCATTCAACAGAAACCGCCTCATCCCTGTCAACACTCCCCTAAGACAACGACATCACCACAACGGCCATGGTCGACTTCATCGTTGTCCGTTGCTCATCCTTGTACAACGCTATCCTTGGCCGGGCAACCTTGAGCGTTGTACGTGCCTCGGTTTCCATGTTACACCTCACAACGAAATTACCGACCTAGTACGGTGTGGGAGTAGCGCATGGAGACCAAAGGGCTGAACGACAGTGCTACTTAACCTCCTGCCGAGGACTACGCCCTGCCGTAGAAACATTGACGACCGAAAAGCATAGATCTATGGGATGATGTGAAGACACAGCACGACCAACCTATCGTTGTCCAAGTGCCGCTCTCCAAAGAAGACCCCAAAAATACGGTCTAGGTCGGTTCTCTCTTGGGAGATCGTCTTTGGGACGAGTTTGTATAGCTGCTAAGGGACCACGCCGATGTGTTCGCTTGGTCGATGGCAGATATGTTAGGGATTGACCCCAAGGTCAACACCCACCACTTAAACGTCAACCCACGCTACCGACCCATCAGGTAGAAGAAGAGAAGCTTCGTTGTAGAATAGTGGCAGGTGATCATTGACGAAGTCCAAAAGCTGCTCGATGCCGGCTTCACCCGAGAAGTAAAGTACTTGGACCGGCTGGCCAATGTGGTAATGGTGAAGAAGGCCAACAGGAAGTAGAGGATATGGATTGACTTCATCTACTAGCTTGTCGATGCGACGACAGGGCATAAACTCCTAAGCTTCATGGATGCGTTCTCAAGCTACAATCTGATTCAGATGCACCTAGATGACCAGGAGAAAACCGCCTTCATCACTGACCATGGATTGTACTGCTTCAAGGTGACGCATTTCAGCCTGAAGAACACCAATGCCACTTATCAGTGGTAGGTAAATGACGTCTTCAAAGAATCAGCTCAGCCGAAATGTTGCAGCGTATGTTGATGACATGCTCGTAAAAAGCAAGAAGGCCGAGCACCACCTGGCCGACCTTAAAGAAGTTTTCGGCACCCTCAGGAAGTACAAAATGAAGTTGAACTCGACCAAATGCGTCTTCGGGGTCGGCTCCAGCAAATTCCTGGGACTTATTGTTACGAAGAGAGGAATTGAAGCCAATCTAGAAAAAATCCAGGCCATCCTCGACATGCAGTCACCTCGGACGCACAAAGAAGTGCAGCGCCTCACCAGACGAATAGCCGCCCTCAACAGATTCATGTCCAAATCAGTGAACCAGTGTCTGCCCTTCTTCGAGGCCCTCAAACACATGAAGAACTTCCAATGGACAAAAGAGATACCTAAGCTCATTGCCTCTCCTCACAAAACTGAGCCCTAGGGACGAGCTGTTGCTCTACCTCTCGGCCAGGGATGTGGTCATCAGCTCGGTACTGGTCAAGGAGGAAGACCGGGTATAGAGACCGATCTACTACACTAGCAAAGTTCTCAGTGACATAGAAACCTGGTACACCAACTTAGAAAAGGTGGCCTTGGCGTTAGTCACCTCGGCAAGGAAGCTCAGACCATACTTCCAAGCTCACAACGTCCGGGTGCTTATCGACCAGCCCCTCAAGCAAGTACTCCAAAGGCCGGAAGCATCTGGCCGCCTAGTTAAGTGGAGCATGGAGCTAAGCGAATTTGACATCAACTATGTTCCTTGGCCAACCATCAAAGCCCAATCCATGGCCGATTTTCTCGTAGAATGTACCTTCACCACACAGGACCCGGCCCTAACACCACAGATATGGACTCTATGTAGACGGTTCATCCAACAGATAAGGCAACCGGGTTGGCCTCATCCTCCTCGGCTTAGACAACATGGTACTAGAGCACGCCCTTAGGTTGGAGTTCAAAACCTCCAACAATGAAGCTGAGTATGAAGCCCTAATTGCCAAACTTCGACTTGCCCTAGACCTCGGAGCCCAACGAGTCAAAACTTTCAGTGACTCCTAGCTGGTAGTTAACCAGATCCACGGCCAGTTTGAGACACGGACCCCACCGTGGCGAGCTACTTACAGAAGGTGCAAGAGCTCATACAACGGCTTGAGCAGTTCAATATTCAACAAATTCCCCGAGTTGAAAACATCCGAGCTGACGCACTATCAAAGTTAGCCAGTTCACCGCAAACCAACCTTGACTCGATAGTGCGGATGGACACCTTGAACTAGCCGAATATTGCGCCAACATCCCTCCTCATCCTCCTTGTTCAGCATGGCCCATCTTGGATGGACCCCATCATACAGTACCTCTGGGATGGCACACTTCTAGAAGACCGAACGAAGGCCAAGAGACTAGTGCATAGATCAGCTCGGTATTGCCTCATCCAGTGATAGCTCTACCGCTGCTCACACACTCTCCCCTACCTAAGTTGTCTTCCACCCTTTGAGGCCGAATATGTCCTCAAAGAGATACATGAGGGAATCTACAGAGATCACCTCGGCACCTGAACCTTGTCTCAAAAGGCACTCTGGCAAGGATACTTTTGGCCGACCATGAAGCAAGATGCAGCCCGGCTTGTCAGAAAGTGCAACAGTTGTCGGAGGCATTCCAATCTCCATTATCAGTCAGTAATCCCCTTGAAGTCGATCACTAGCCTGTGGCCCTTTACGTAGTGGGGAATGGATATCCTCGGCCCCTTTCCCACCGTAGTCGCACAAAAAAAGTTCCTCCTAGTGGTAGTGGACTACTTCACCAAATGGGTTGAAGCTAAAGCCATAGCACGCATTACCACACATAATGCCCAGAACTTCTTTTGGCAAGGTATTGTCTGTCAGTTCAGCATTGCTTGGGTTCTTATCACAAATAATGGAGCGCAGTTCACTAACTGCAAGTTCGAAGCCCTCTGCGCCGACCTAGGGATCGATCACCAGACTACAGCCGTGCACCGACCTTAGAGTATTGGGCAGACCAAAGTTACCAACCAAACCCTACTACACGGCCCGAAAACTAGACTTGACCAGGCTAAGGGAAGGTAGTTGTGGAGTTGCCTAGTATCCTCTGGGCCTATAGGATTACTCCGCGGACAGCTACCGGGGAGACGCCCTTCAGCCTAGCCTATGGGGCTGAAGCTATGATACCCGTAGAAATAGGCTCATTGACTCTTCGGATCGAGTTCTACGACGAGGAGCAGAACAACGAAGACCTCCATGCAAAATTATACCTAGTGGAAGAAGAACGAAACCAAGCATACATCGGGATTGTAGCACAGTAGCAAAGGATGGCCAAATACTATGACTCTAAGGTCCAAGGAAGGGAATTCAAAACCGGCGATCTTGTTCTCTGCAAAGTCATAGTGCCCACACAAGGAGAAGGAAAGCTCAGACCCAACTGGGAAGTATCATATAGAGTCACCAGAGTCCTCGAACCTGATACCCACAGACTAGAAGACCTCAACAGTAGGCCTATATAGAGGAGTTGGAATACCGGGATCCTCCGAATGTACTATTAGTAACCTAGTATCAATAAAAAAGTTCTTTGTTCTACAAGATGGTTGTTCAACACCTATCACATAGCACGCCACACTACACACACACATCGCGTACACTACAGGGCACATATCGCGCATGCACATCAATCAGCTAAAAGCATAACGGCTGGATAGCCCACACATCGACTCGACTGACCTTTGAACGGCCAAAGGTCGCAATACATAACCTAGTATCAATAAAAAAGTTCTTTGTTATTGATACTAGGTTACTCGATTGACCTTTGAACGACTGGATAATAACCTAGTTACTAATACTAGGTTACTGATAATAACCTAGTATCAATAAAAAAGTTCTTTGTTCTACAAGATGGTTGTTCAATACCTATCACACAGCACGCCACACTACACACACACATCGCGTACACTACATGGCACATATCACGCATGCACATCAATAAGCTAAAAGCATAACGGCTGAATAGCCCACACATCGACTCAACTGACCTTTGAACGGCCAGAGCTTGCGACACATAACTCGGCAGTGTATAGCTGACCAAGCAAACTGACTCGGTTGTCGACAGCTAGAGCCTGAAGTGGAGAAGAAATGCTTCCGCCCCCAAGGCCATTAACTGGTCATTGAACTCCACACACCCTATTGATGAATTGTCAGACCAAAGCTAGCTGACGAACGGCTTGCCCACGAAGAGCCAAAAGCTTCCAAGACCGGTAATTGAGCATCCCCGAGTGATGAGAGCTCGGAGAACACTTCAGCAACATAAGCCAAAGATGAAAGATCTTGGCCACTCCTGACCTTGTCCATGGTAAGACCGAGGCCTACACTTCAATAAAAAAGAGAGGGAGAAAAAGAGTAGAGCAGCACAAAAGCTCGAAACCAAAAAGCATATTCCATTAATTAACAATGGTTTGCATATAGTTTGGAGCTCGGCATACTGAGCAGTTTACATAAAAATAAAGGGAAAATGGGGAGACATAGCTTCGACAGAGCAAAGAAAACAATTTGGACAAGCAGTAGCAGTAGCAGACAAGCACTTCAATCCTCGACAGGACAGTTCTCGGCCCCCACATTCTCCTCGGGCATGTCCACAATGGTATTATCCTTGATGGGAGGAGTGGCAGCACCGTAAGGACCCCAACCCTATACGACCTTAGCAATATTGGGGTAGTGACATAGCATCCTCCTCCGAAAAAGGTTGAAACCCGTCTCAAAGGAGCGCACGACAAAGTCATCCATTTCGTGTTGATACTCCTTCGAGCCCTGAAACCAAACAACTACTTGAGCCTCCCTATCAGCAGCCTCCTTCTTCATCCACTCCTGTTCAGCCTTCAGCTCGTTGATGCGCTTCTTCAGATTGCGGATGGTGTTCACCTGCTCGTCAATCTCGCGCTTCAGCTCGGCCACCTCCCTCTCTAGTGCAGCCGTCCACTCACCAAGCCACCTCGAGTTCGGCCCACGAGCTTGGTGTGCTCAACGCCATAGAGGTGCCACAATGATCGGAGGCGGTTGAACACTACAACCGCCAAACAAGCACTCTACGAAAGAAACCGAGTGTCAGCATGATCAACTTCAACCAAACAAGAAACCAAGAATAAGGACAGACTTACCGAAGCAACTTGAAGAAGGAGCGAGTACTCTAGGACACCGCTCATAGACTCTGCAACCTCACGCAGAATGACCTATGTCATAATGCCGTGGAGAAGTTATAAAGGCACACCCTCCATATCAAGCCCATCCTCGGAGCAGACATTCCAGTATGGTATGTGAAAAGCTGAGATGCTGCCCTTTGGCACGTTCATCTGCGGAGAAGGGGGGATAGTGGACTGATAGCCCTCCTCCGGGTTAACTACCACAACCTCATCTTCATCATCCGACTGCCTAGCTCTCTTCTGCTATCGGGAAGCCCTATTGGCGGACCTCGGCAGCACTGCTTCGGAATGGGGTTGGGCCCTCGGAGCACCTCAGCCGCACCTCTCTAGCCCAGCCATCATCCCACAAAGGATCTCCTCCTCGCTTGCCATATCAACACTTGCACCGACATGAGCACTCAATTAGAACAATGTAAGCTTGGAAAAGAGAAGATCTACGAGTGAACTGAAGCGACAAAATGGACCAGCCTCCCCGCTCATCAACCCGACATGAATCAACATCAAGGAGAATGTGTAGCACATCACGTTGATCTCCTCAATTATGTCTGTAGTCGTCCTCTCCTCCTTGGTAAACCAGGCCAACGTGGTCTGTGGCATTTTAATCCTCGAATGCTGAAGCGCGGCCGGAAGGGGCGAACCTCCAAGGCAATGCACAAAGAAGAATCCCTCCTTCCAGTTTTCACCGAGGACAGAGCCCCAACAAGCACTTTAATGTGTTGCCTCACCGAGAAGTAATAGTATCTCTGTTGGTGGTGCTTTAGTTGGAGGAAGTAGGAAACCACCCCCAGGATAAGCTCGACACCATGGACAAAACAATAGGACATCAAACCAATTAGGAACCTAAAGGAGTTCAGCATCAGCTGCATTGGCAACACTCGGTACCAATCAAACACTTTGACTATTCCCTCATGCAATGGGAACCTTAGCCCAGACTCTAGACTCTTCTCATACACACAGAGCTCGCTCGACCGAGCATCTATGGGCCTCTCACCAGCCCTCGGACACTATCAGCACCCGATTTTTGCTCAATCTGCTACCTAAACCTCCAATTCACCCCAAAAACCCGATCAGACCCTTCCGACCTCTCCGAAACACCCAAAAACCCAGAAAACCCAAATTTCACCCTGAGAGCCTTAGATAGATTGAGATGAGAGTTTTGTACAATAGACCTGGCTATATTTAGGAGACAAGTAAAGAGAAACCGCTGAAAGGGGAAGATAATAAACAGGATAAAACAAATATTAAACTAAAAGGGAGAGGAAAATAAAAATATAAAATATAAAAGAATAAAAAAAATAAAACAAAAAACAAAAAAAAATAAAAGTTAAAATAAAATCAAATGGGGTTCCATAAAAACAATACAAACAATTGATAAAAAAATTAATAAAAATATAAAAATAAAAAAAAAATATATATATATACACGATAAAAAAATAATTAGGGAGCTTCTCTTTGGGTTGTCTTGTTCTTTAATTGTCTTGTTTCATCGTTCTTTTAGTCAGATAAATAATTGTTTATTTGCATATCTATCATCGTGCTTGTTTTGGAACGCCATGTGGGCTCCACCTATTGGATGCGGGAGAGGGGTGCCTAGCCCCATCCCTCTCCCATCCAAGTCTTACCCGAATTGGTTTGGATCAATGCCTCGGGCTATGGAGTCATTATTAAAACAAAGCACTTTCCGATGTAAATCTCGAAGGTCCCATCACCTCATCTTTATTTACTTGATGAGTGGTGACTCTATTTCAAGCCCAAGTGGCAAGTGAGTCAGTTTTTCCAACTCTCACAGACACCTAAGTTTGTACTCCTCAGGAATGCAGTATAAAGCTTGGATCTGAGCCATATTCCCAAGGTTCAGACAACATGGGGTTGTCCCAAATCTGCGGCCAGCCTGCATAATAAGCATGATCTCCACAGAGGACTATCCCGCCTTAGCCCCCTCGGCCTCAACAACCCTCTGAGAATCTACCCCCTCAAAGTCTTCAGCCTCGAACCCTCGACCCTCGGCCTCAGGAACGTTAAGCATGGCATCCTCGGTAAAAGACCCTGGCTCAGACTCAGAACAAGAAGTAGAGTAATTGGAGGAAGAAGCATAAGAAGAGAAAGAAGAATGGGAGGACGAGGAAGGCATCTTACCTAGCACGAAGAATGGAAAGCCACGGAATTGAAGCAAGCACTGAGCATCGTAAACTACTCCTCGCCAAGCTTCCCAAGTGACTTCTTTTGCAAATGACGAAAGGGAAATGCTCTTCACCTACTTTTATAGAGCTCCCAACACTCTAGACCAAAGCAAGATCAACGGCGTAGATCAAGCGCTACTCCGACAAGCTCGGACGACCAATTGACACAACTGTACTCCGCACGCGTAAAGCCTTGGGAACCGAAGCGATGCTTCTGACAACCTGTTTCGGAGACAACACAATAATTGACCCGGCCAGTTCAGCTCGAAAAACTAATCCAACCCAAATCCTTCGACCCCAACAACGTTGTCAACCAGAACTGACTTCAAATTCCTCGTCCAATGACTGAACTTTAAGTTCCTTAGCCGAAAACCAAAGAGCTCTTCTGTGGCACACCGCAAATGGTGTCTGAATTCTGAATTTCAACTTAGTTCCTTAGCCGAGAATCGAAGAACTCTTATGCGCTACATCTTGGCTAGGCACTTCACTCCTCGACTTCGGAACTGGGGGAGTGGTGTTTGGGTTATGGTTGAGATGGCTTCGAATGCCACGCGGCCGCCCTATTCCCTCGGCTACGTCAGTGCCACATAACCTCTGCGGCCTAGCTCGTCTCTGCGGCTACGCCAGCACCGCGTCACCTTCGTGGCCCCACCTTATACCTTCATCCATGACGGCACCACGTCATGAGGATAAGCATGACCAAGACAGGAGAGTGGATAGGGATAACTCCGCTGGGGATTAGGTCTTATCCCGAAGACCTCGGCGGTTAACCTCATTTCAACAACCTTAGAAGCCTCATCCGACCAGGACACGGATCTTCGGCTATAAAAGGTATCTCTTGCTCAAGGTAAAGGATCTGACTCTTAACTGCCATATCGTTACTTTGCTCGAATCAGCACTGCTCTCTAGTTGCTCAGCCTTGCTCGGCCGGGCCACCTACTACTTTCTCCTGGCTTGAGCGTCGGAGTGCCTACCTGGGGATAACTCTTCGGGCCTATGACCTTTTCTTGGTTTCAGATCTCATTGCGCGGCTTCATCCTTCCACCTCGGCTCCACTCAGTTGGCAAGGATTAATTCAATGTGACCTCAGTTCTTGCACTACCTAGGATCGAGCAACATCAGCTAGCACCTACCCTTGATAGAGGTGGAAGCCTTCAAGGAAGGACTTACTTGAGAAGTTAGTCAAGTCGCACTAGTGCTCATCATAAGCATTGTATCTTTGATAGCTTTGGTCGTGACTCCTTCCATCTTACTTTCCAACCCCTGTACAATGGCCTTAAGCTCTTTAACTTGGCCCTTTGAAGCAAACATCTCGACTTTGGCCGCTTGAAGTTTAGATTTGAGCTTACAACACTCGGCCTTGACTAGTCAGCTTAGTGGTCTCTTTCTTTCCCTTAGTAGCAGTACTAGGGGTGACAACTCCGGCAATATCAACCATAGAATCACTAGCACCAATATCAATGTTGTTATACTGTGACTAGACATCATCAGAGCCGAACATGTTGGAAAACTGATTTTGAGAGGAGCCAGCCATTTTTAAAAAGTAATAGTATTAAAATTGTAAAGAAACAAAAATTAATTTAATTACAACTTACTTGGTCTATTGATTCTGAATATCAACTTAATTTCAACTATTGAAACTTCCAATCTTCCCAAATTACTAAATTGAGATACTTGAGCATGCATTCCTCGTATTGAAAGTTAAATAAAGATGAGAATTAGGGACTAGGTGAGAGTATGAGAGTGTGTATAAGAGAGTATAAAAATTAGTGTTGTGAGTATGATGGAGGGCAAGGGTATTAATTGGAGTTGGAATTAATTCAATAGACCAAAATACCCTTAAAAACTAGTCATTTTTAATTGTTTGTAGGAGTATTTTGATCTTTCATAATGTTAATTTTCACATTATCCAAATGCCCCCTAAACTATCTGTTATCACCGCCAGTTTTGTTCCTCGCCAAGTCATTCTTCCTCCGGCTATGACTACCCGGCTCCGGCTGCAGCTCGTTGCTAAAGGGACACAATGGGTTTATGAGAGATTGGACGTGGGTGCAATGATTTTTTGCAAAACCAGAGTATTCCAAACATGGATTGATTCATAACGAATTATTAAGAGATGAATCAGAACACCCAAACTCTTTAGGGGTGTCAAGACTTTGAAGGATTCTCTTTCCAACTGGAAGCAACATCTCTATTTTGTCATTGCCAATTTATGAAGTCTGCTGTAAACAAGGATCGTGCCTTCTTGCTTTGAGAGGAGGAAAAAGCAGCGAAAGGGACTGGTGTCTGGTGAGAGCATTAGATAGCTGTTCTGTTGGTGAGGAGGTGAAGAAATCAGAGCAAGTGTGGTCTCGACGAAAGGAACAAGCGGCGAAACAGAGTAGTCTCCTATGACGGTGAGAGCATTCAACGATTGTGTAGAGACCGGTGAGACGGGAACGTATATTTGAGTGGGTTAACAAAATTTAATTTCTTTTTGGGGTCCAAATTACTGTTTAAATCATGGTTTTCAAAATCGGATTGGACTGGATTGTTGGACCAGAAAACCGTTGGGAATCGGTTCCGTTTTATTCCAGAACTGTTATTTTGCCAAAAACCGTTAACTTGGTCAAAAAACCACTGACCCGGGTGGTAAAACTGTTCTAACCGTCCAATGATTTTGCCATTTTTTATTTTTTGTCAGGACAAGACATCCATTCGGTTTGAACAATTGGACTGTTGACCCAAGAACCAGACCCCTGATTGGTTCATTGTCCGATTCAATTTTAAGAACCTTGGTTTAAATTGGACTTCTATACTTTTCAGGCCTAGAAAGTCATTGATGTGGCTTTTTCTATTGGTTGGTCGAGAAAAGTTTTTAGCCCCGATTCGGTAAAGAGTAATTAATTTTTTTGAAAGCAATGGCTAATTTCATTAAGAATGCTGAATTTTTTGACAATGTATTCCGCTCAATTTTTTGACAATCCTAAAAATCTCCTCTGTAATTTCACTTTCACAAAAACCTCCCCTTAGTATTGAAAAAATCAGCAGTTACTTTCCTTCTGTTATTTTTCCAAAAACATTGGTATAATGCATTAGTTTTTTTTCAAAAATACCCATTTTATCCTTATATCTATCAATCATATGAGATATACTAAAATACGCTCACAAGAACTTTTCACTTTTAATTAAAAGAAATTCCCCAAGTCAAATCGAAAAAAATAACTATAGAGGAGGCAGGGGAGATTATTATGATTATATGTAACTTTAGGGGAGGTTTTTAATTATATTTTACCCTAACTAATAAGCAGGAATTCAGAGATTTCGAACATGCTTGATTCATTCACCAGGTTGGTACCGACTTAGAGATTAAAAATGGTAGAATTTGAATGTAAAATGAAGAGCTTCTGAACAATCTAGCTTTTTCAGATGAGAAGAGAACAGATAGATAGTGGAAGAGAATGTCTTGTCATGGGTGCATCTGGTCTTAAATGGACGCGTTCGACGTTCAGGAACATTATATATACATTGTGTATACGTTCGAAAAAAGGGTGGGATGTTTTCTAGAGCAACAGCTACATTAATTTCTATTTAGTACTATCTGTTTTCAGCACTGATATCTATTATAGGAAGTTCACGTCAATGTCACATCACATTTTTGTTTCAAAACATCAAATTCGACATTGGTCCAAATCACCTTTTTTATTTTTAAAACATGACTTAAAGCACTATTGTTTATGGAAAAATGATTCCAAACAAACAAACATTTCCAAAGAATCATTTTTCTAACTTAATGCTGATGCATGAGCAATAGCATCAATGCCAAACAGACGCTGTATGAATCGAGGCAGGAAGATTGTTTTGTACGTGTAACTTGTTGGAAATAATTCTCATCTTCTATTCCATGAAAAATAACTAGGAAACAACATATTCTCCTGGAAATGCTCGTATGGGTGACTCTCCAGAAGTCCTGCTACGGTAGAGAAGAGGAAGGGGCAGAAAGAGGAAAGAGGTGGAGGGGTAGAGAGAGAGGTGACCTCTGGTTCCGTTGTCTGGGGAGAGACAATGAATGGTGCACATCATGAGTTTTAATAGGGACATTTGGAGGGTAATAAGAGAGAGTGAGAGAGGGAGATTTGCATATACATTAATTATGAAATCTATAAGAAAAAGGGGTGTAGGAATGTGAAAAAATTAAAAGTAGAGAATTTATTAAAATTAAAAAAAAAAAACTTTAAATTAAACATCTTAATCTCTTATCATAAAATTTCATAAATCTCAAGGTACAAACCTGTATCTTCATAAAAACTGTATTAATTTTCTCTATTAAAATATATCATTAATACTCTTTCTCCCTAGCTTTCTCCCCACTTCACTACTCGTTTTGTTTTTTTGTTTTTTTTTTTTTTTGAAACCCTCCTACTTCAATACTCCATGTTTGTAACATCTTCCCTCTCACATTAAATCCCTCCATTTCCTCTTAAATATCATTGAACCCCTTACCCCTCCCCCATTAAATTAAATCCATCCATTTCCTCTTAAATATCTTTAAACC
Organism: Nelumbo nucifera; assembly: GCF_055504915.1. Lineage (NCBI taxonomy): Eukaryota > Viridiplantae > Streptophyta > Magnoliopsida > Proteales > Nelumbonaceae > Nelumbo > Nelumbo nucifera. The sequence goes on along the minus strand of NC_142651.1, from coordinate 59,099,244 downwards.
CCTTTTGACCCTTTCTAATAAAACATGGTTAGAATTTAGATGGCTTGGGTGGGGTTAAGGGTCAACTCAAGATCAACCCAAAACATGGACCTTGGCCTAGCTAGAACCAAACTGATATCAAACCCCACATTCATGAACCCAAACCTAACCAAATTTCTATTCAACCCATGCAAATGCATGGCTTTGCCTGCTATTAATAACGAGGGATTGAGTGTTTTGAGTGTAATGAGGTGAAGAGAGAAAGGGAGAAAGGTGTATAGACGAAGTGGATAGGTGTTTCAACCCCCCTACTGCAACTATAAACGAAGCCAATATTTGGGTGCGACTCCCAGGGCTTCCTATAGAATGTTGGACTAAGAAAAGGCTAAGCAATGTTCTAAGACAGGTGGACCCAGTGGTTAAGCTAGACAAGAACACCGAGAAAAAGTTTCGAACCCTCTTCCCCAGGGTATGTGTGACAGTGAATCTCAGGAGACCTCCAGTCCTTGAGATTCTTGTTATGACTGGTGGGTAGAGCACACCCTCAACATAATGTACGAAAATATAAATGACCTATGTATTGGGTGTGGTTATGTGGGTCACAAATCTTACAACTGTCCAGAAATCATTGGGGATGGATGGACTGAAACTAAGAAGAGGAAGAAGTTTTCTTCCAAGGGACCTAAATTTGAAAGGAAAGCAGAAAGCAAAAATGAGAACAGATACTACAAGCCATTTTGGTTCAAAGGCTCTACATGACATTTTATGCTGGATGTCATTTTATGCTCATCATAGGCCCTATATGACATTTTATGCTCATAGCAAGTGTATGAGCCCTATATTTCCCTTTTAAAGTGTTGTCAAGATGTTATAAAGGTATTTCAGTCATTTTGATACCTTAAACATTGTCTATCATCTTTCCCAGCTCGACCATAGCACTCTCCCTGTCTGGGATTTCTTTATATGGCCTTTATCCAAGGTTTCTATCAGAAATCTGGTTACATGTACTTACAATTAGCCCCCTTGTTTATCAATAAGCATCCATTGAGATTTTCTCTGTATGTTTGGTAGTACATCTTCGTGAATAGATAATCGAAAGTGGAGAATTAATTGACTTATTGCAAATTGCAGGATCATCATGGGTGTCACAAAAAAAAAAGATTCTGGTGATTTTGTGTCTTGCTAAAATCAAAAGCACAGTTGGGACTATTTGTGTGGCACAGTTTGGTTCTTCCTGTAAATTAGCTTCACTGCATGTTTCTTGATAGAAGGAAACATTCTAGTCATGAGTGTCTCTTTAAGTTTACAGTCCCTTGTGTCTTCATTGAAGGAGTTATATCAAGAAACATGTAAAAGGGAGTTGTTGAGTGATGTGTAGCCCCTTGTGAATTCTATTGGGATTGAACTGAGTGTATTTTTTGTCTCAGGCATGTCATTACATGTTTAGAGTTGCTGTAATGTCCAAATGATTGTGCAGTGGTGCCATGGCAGCTTTATTTAATTTGTTCTTAATATAATGCTTCCCTTTTTATGGGTGATTTTGTAAATTTGTCTTTAAATGAATTAACCGATTGACTGAAGCAAAGGAGTGCATGGTTGGTCACTTCAACCGTCGTCCGATGCTGCCTCAGCTCTCGGCACGTGCGACGTAATGTTTAAAAGGAGAGGTAGAGCAGTGTCTTCCCTCCTAAGCTCTTTCCTTTGTGTTGGTAGTTGAAGAGCTCTACTTTTTTTCCTGTTTTTCTCTGTTCACTATCTCCATTCATTCTTCCTCTTGTTCATCATACTTTTAGGGTTTGTCCCCCTTTTAGGGTTAGCATTCTAACCTTAGGCGCCTAAATCTCCACCATTCAATCCTAAGAGCTTAAATTCCAATTCCCCATACTTATACGTGCCCTCTCCTTTTCACTCTAGCCGTAGGATCCTTCTAATTTAATCCTAACCCTCTATTCCTAAACCCTAAGGGTGCCCATTTTCTGCATAAACCTACTAGTCGCCCCTTACTTTCTCTCTAATCCTAGTTTTGTCCACCCTTCTATATAAAAAGGACCCCAAGGGACCTAGAGAAGGGGTTGGTTAGCCTAATTCACAAGGCCAAGGCTTCTTGAGGGGTTCAAGGCTTATAGGAAGGAGGACGCGCAATTCTTTTTAGAAGGGGCTCCTGCAAGTAGTTCATCCAACTTGCAACTGCCGCCACAAAAGCTGATCCACCATTGTTATTATGTTTTATTTTCTTTCTTTTTGTTATATAGTTTTTCTAGCAATTTAATTTCTGCAATTTTTTATTCTGGTTTGATTTAATTTCTTTTTTTCTTTGTCTTTTGCAAATCTGAATTCGCCCAGTTCAAGGCTAAGGTGTCTCGAGGGGTTCGAGGGCTGAACGGAGGAGGAACGACTTGCAGTTTGTCTTCTTGAAAAGTTATCACCACTGGATCCAAATTTCAGCATATTTTTATTTATTTTCTTGTTAATTTCAGTTTTATTTAATTTCTGAATTTTATTTCTTGTCTTTTTCAATTCTGAATATTTAATTTCAGCTTTAATAAATTTTATTTTTTTTATTTTCTACAAATCCCAAATATATTTTCTTTTTCTTATTTGCCCGGAACAAAATAATAATTTTTAACCTTACTTCCTTGAGGATTCGGCCCCTTCCTCACCACTAAACTACGTTCTTTATTTAGTTTTAAGGATTGGAAAAGTATAAATTATTAAACCGGTGTCCTGGGTGTTTGACGACACATCCTGGGCGCACCAAGTTTTTGGCGCCATTATTGGGAAAGCAATGGATTGAAAATTTTTATTTCTTTGTTTCGGATCCATTTACGTTATTTTTTTATTTCGTTAGTTTTCTGATCTTTGGAAATAAAACTCTCATAATTCTTATTTGTTTTCGCAGGACGTAGCAGACGAAGACGGGGTGTCGGAACACTGTCGAACTGCACACAAAAAAAATGAAAATATTGGGTAGTGATTCAAGTGTGGTCGTCTCAACTTATTTATCATTTTTCCTTTTACTTTTGAATTTATCTTGGTAGAATAGTTTTTCGAATCTTTGGTTATTTATTGTTACTTTTATTTCTTAATAGATTCAGCTATATTTTTTTTAGGATTATTTTTTTTTGTTTTGTCTTTAGATCGAGTTAGTTATCTGTTTATTTTTGTATTCTCATGTGTTTTTTTATTTTTTTTTTCGTTTTAGAATTAATTATTCCTGTATTTTTTTGTATCTTTAATTTTTCTTGCTTGGTGCAATTTTAGTTTTAAGAATAGTGATTTCTATTGTCTTTTATTTCTGATTTCAGCATGTGCGATCTCATTTTTAGGATTAATAGCTATGTTTTTCCGTTAATCCATTTAAGGGCAATCCAATTTAAATAAGATAAGGTGGGGATTTCATCACTCTTCCTTGGCCCAAAAACCACCACCCTTTCATGTGTGGTTCATCCTAAACCTTAATTTAAAATTTGGATAGCAAGATCCTTGAGGAGGCCCCACACATTTGGTTCAAAAGTGTACTGAATTTTAGTTTTAATAATAGTGATTTCTGTTGTCTTTTATTTCTGATTTCGACAGGTGCGATCTCACTTTTATGATTAATAGCTATGTTTTTTCGTTAATCCATTTAAGGGCAATCCAATTTAAATAAGATAAGGTGGGGATTTCATCACTCTTTCTTAGCCCAAAAACCACCACCCTTTCACGTGTGGTTCACCCTAAACCTTAATTTAAAATTTGGATAGCAAGATCCTTGAGGAGGCCCCACACATTTGGTTCAAAAGTGTACTGAATTTTAGGGAAGTTTGTAATTGTTTTCCATAACCGACGGTTGGTGTCTTAGGAAAGAGGTTAACCGGCTAAGCCTAAGTGGGTTTTGTTGTTACTTAATTAGGTCCTTGTGAGAGCAAGAGGAGTCTCCCACATCCCCACCTCTTACTTGGCTAACCAAAGGAAGCAGTGTAATTCTAAGTGAACCTAAGAAGATTCACATTAGTTGAACCACTAGTTTAGGAAACCTAAGTTTGGCCCTAGGTCGTGTGTTTTACTTGTTTGTGCTTAATAAAAAAAAAAAGAAAAAAGAAAAAATTTAACACAAAACAAAATGAATTCAATAACCAGAGTTTGTAGAATGAGAAACTACTTCCAACCTAAGCCACTGATAGATTGGAACCATGTGTCTTAACAACTGGATAAGATTAATGGGATGGCCCAAAGACTTAATCAAGTCCTTGCATCCTACCCAACAAGTTCAATCTATGCAAGCCTGGCCCATCATGTTAGCTAGTGCCCTGCGGCGGGCCCATGTCAAATAGTCATTCTAGAGCAAGTACATGTAGCTAACCGATTTTTCCGACCTAATGCTAACCCATTCTTTCGCCCATATAACCCTGGGTGGGAAAATCAACCCAACTTCGCTTATTGGGCCCAAGCCCAAGAAACCACCCTGCTGGATGTGCACTCTCAATGGTCTAAAGCCCAGACTCACTGTGAGTATAATGATTACCCTAGGACTCAACCGACTCAGCCATGTCAAACCTACCCTCTGCCCTATCAAACCGATTCACTTTATGATATTTTTCTATAGCTTCAGTAGCTAATTCTAACTCAGCAGCAGTCCATCGCCAGATTAGAGATCTAAATAGGACAGCTAGCCAAAGCCAATGCAAGGAGAGAAGATGGACAACTACCGAGTCAACCGGTTGCGCATCCTAGAAATCAGCCCCCGGGTTTCCCTCCACAGCAGGTTTAACCACCTTTTAAGAACCCTCAGTTTGAAAATTCCAAAGCTATAACGACCTTAAGGAGTGGAAGGATTTTAGAGAACCCGTATGAGAAAAAGAAATTTGAAAACATCAATGAAGAAGAAAAGGAGCAAGAAGACCATAAGTTGGGGGGAAGAAAAAGGAAAGGAAAATTTAGAAGAAGAACCTATAGTGAACCGACCAGTAGTTCCCTTTCTAACCGCACTCACAGTCGGAACGTTGCAAAAGACAAAAGAGACTCACAACGAGGAGATCAGGGAGTTATTCAAGCAAGTCCATATTAACATCCCTCTCCTCGATGCGATCTAACATATCCTGGCATACGCCAAGTTCTTGAAAGAGTTGTATACTCAAAAGAGGGAGCCACGATTGGCCCCACAAAAAGTGATGCTCTTGGCAGATGTTAGTGCGGTTCTCCTAAACCAACTCCCCCAGAAAATGAAAGACCCTGGTGTTCCTTTAATAAATTTTGTCATCTCTTGAATCACTTTCGATCGGGCCCTATTGGATCTTGGGGCCAATGTAAATTTGCTCCCCTCTATTATTTATGAAAGGTTCAGGATTGGCGAGTTAAAACCTACCCCAGTAATTCTGTAACTCGTTGATCAGTCAGTCAAGACTCCTCGAGGTGTTATTGAGGACGTCATTGTCAGAATAGAGGATTATTACTTCCCAGTGGATTTTATCGTCCTAGACATGATCCCAACCAAGGAACTGAACCATAACCTGATAATCTTAGGATGTCCATTTCGAGCAACTACCAATGCAAATATCATCTATAAATCAAGAGAAATGGACATTTCATTTAGGGAGCAAAAATTTTGATTAAATGTATTTAGTGCCACTAAGTATCCAAACCTAGGGGAAGATGAGTTCAAGGTAGAGGTAGTGGACGACCTTGTAGATGCTCTGTCTACCCTTTAGTTAGCCCAATCTGAGCCTTGCCTATGTAAAGAAAAAAGCGAGTCTAGAAAAGTAGATGTGAGAAGTAAGTGAATGCATATGGCTGAAGATGTTAAACTTAGTGTTGGTTGGGAGGCAACCCCTGTTGATTGTTCCCATTGGCCCAAGTCCCTATTGCATCATTCCAGTCATGCCATTAGGGACATTGGCATTTAAGTTGGGGATGAGGAAAGAGAGAAAATTTTAAAAAATTGAGAGAAATTTTTTTAAAAAAATTGAGATGCTAAGCCTTTAAAAATGCAGAACTAAAATTTTCACTAAAAAATTTAAAATTCTTTTCCATTAAAAAATATTCCCGAACAGAAAAAGTTAAGGAAACTGATAAAAGAATATTGAATTTTGTAGAGATTGGTAGCAAGTGACAGGAGTTAAATTGGTCTTGTTTGAATGTTATCGAAACCGTTTAGAAATTAAAAATACCCCCAGATTTGCCCATGTGAAGATAAGAAGAGAAAGATTGAGAATTCAGACGAAAAATTCTTCAAATTAATAGAGATAGTGAACTACCCTAAACAGTGCTGAATTTTACATATACAAAAAAAAATAGAGAAAAAAGGTCAATGGACACCTAGACTTATTAATCGGGTCATTTTACCTAAGTTAAGTATCGAGATTCGCATCAAATGGGAAAGGGAATGCCAAAGACACTTACCTAACACTTAGTAACTGGGTCCCTTCACCTAAGTCAAGTGTCAAGATTTGCGTCAAACGGTGGAAGGTAGCAATAAAAATGTGGGTGCATATCAAGTTCAGGGGTAGAAATCCATTGTCATAAATGATAATAAGAATACCCACCTGATTTTAAAAATCAACCTCAACTTATTGAGACAGTCTGCAAATGAAAGGGTATATAAGATTTTTAAGCCAAGTTTTTGTAATATTCAAAGTTGGACAGTTTTACCCCTTAAACCCAATATAGATCTATACAAAGTTTAAGAATTCTGGAATCAGGATACTTGGCTAATTTTGTTAGGGATGATCTTGCAATGGGAGTGATCTCTTTATTCAGTGTAATTTTAAGATTGCATTGCTAAGGGACTAGCAATGGTTAAGTTGGGGGGTGAGATAACTCTGTATTTTGATGCCTTAAGGGCATCATTATAGGGGCATTTTATACCTTAGGCTGACTAATCTGTACCCTTTTTCCAGTTAAATTCAATGTTGTGACCTCTAAGGGTCCCTGTGCAAATTCTAGGTAAAAACTGAGAAATTTACAAAGTTTTCTATAGATTTTAGGAAGCTAGTTAGAATTCCAGCTAGGAGAGGGGGTGTTTCTATGAAAAACCGAGCACAGGAGGGCGCCTCTTATTTTCTAAACCCAAAAAGGCGCCCCTCCAACCATATTAGCAAACTCCCCTCTCCTTAGCAAACCTTAGGGCGCCTCACCACTCATTCTTTTCACCTCTAACAAACCCTAGCCGCCTCTAACTGATAAATCTTCACCTTCCACTCCTCCCAAACATCTAATCTCAACCATCCAAGCCTTAGCAACCTCTAATACCCTTAGATCTTCACCTTGCAATCTCCACCCTCTATTCTAGGGCACTATCTCTTTAGCATTCTAACCCTAGGCCACTAAATCTCCACCCTCCACCATTCAATCCTAGGAACTTAAATCCCAGCCCTCCATACTTATAGGTGCCCTCTCCTTTTCACTCTAGCCGTAGGATCCTTATAGTTTAATCCTAACCCTCCATTCCTAAACCCTAGGGATGCCCATTTTCTGCATAAACCCACTAGTTGCCCCTCTCTTGCTCTCTAATCCCAGTTTTGTCCACCCTTCTCTATAAAAAGGACCCCAAGGGCCCTAGAGAAGGGGTTGGTTAGCCCAGTTCACAAGGCCAAAGCTTCTTGAGGGGTTCAAGGCTTATAGGAAGGAGGATGTCTAGTTCTTGTCAGGAGGGATTCCTACAAGCAATTCGTCCAACTTACAACTACCGCCACTAGAGTCGATCCACCATTTTTATTTTGTTTTATTTTCTTTTTTTTTTGTTATTCAGTTTTTCTAGCAATTTAATTTCTGCAGTTTTCAATTTTGGTTTGGTTTAATTTATATTTCTCTTTGTCTTTTACAGATCTGAATTCGCCCAGTTCAAGGCTAAGGTGTCTTGAGGTTTTAAAGGGCTGAACGGAGGAGAAACAGCTAGTAGTTTGTCTTCCCAAAAAGCTACCACCATTGGATCCGAATTTCAACATATTTTTATTTATTTTCTTGTTAATTTCAGTTTTATTTAATTTCTTGTCTTTTTCATTTTTGAATATTTAATTTCAGCTTTAATAAATTTTATTTTCATTTCTGATTAAATATCATAGAAGAAGATCCAGTATGATGAATATTCAAACCTTGACCATTTCCGACCTTCACCTGATCTGACCCAGTATACTCAGTGCAATTCTGCAAGTTTTCTAAGTCTGGGGTCATGTGATGAGTAGCTATTGAGTCTGGGTACCAGTTGGGATGGAAATTATTGTCATTGTATGAATACTGATATTGTGGGGTATTGACGCCTCCAAGGAAAGCAGATGGCTCATTGCATGTGTTATCAGTAGCAAAACCAAATGCATATTTCACTTTGTGACATTGCAGAGTACTATGCCAACTTTGTGTTATCAGTCTGGTGTTCCGGAGTGTTTGATGATGCGCTTCCTGTTAAATTCAATGTTGTGACCTCTAAGGGTCCCTATGCAAATTTTGGGTAAAAATTGGGAAATTTATAGAGTTTTCTTTAGATTTTGGGAAGCTTGTGAGAATTGTAGCTAAGAGATGGGGTGTTTCTGTGAAAAACTGAGCACAGGGGTAGAAAGGTGCCCCTCCTACTGTATTAGCATACTCCCTTCTCCTTAGCAAACCCTAGGGCACCTCCCCACTCATTCTTTTCACCTCTAACAAACCCTAGCAGCCCCAAACTGCTAAATCTTCACCTTCCACTCCTTCCTTACATCTAATATCAACCATCCAAGCCTTAGCAACCTCTCATACCCTTAGATCTTCACCTTGCAATCTCCACCCACAATTCTAGGCCGTCATCTCTTTAGCATTCAACCACTAGGTGCCAAAATCTCCACCATTCAATCCTAGGAGCTCAAATCCCAGTCCTCCATAATTTTAAAAATTTAAATTTTGAATTAAAAAATTAAAAAAGTCAAATTTGAGTTTAAATTTCAAAATCTGAATTTGAATTTAAATTTCAAATTTCAAAAAAAAAAGAGAAAATAAAAAAAATATAATAATAATAATAATTTTGCAATGGTCGGAGTGTGTGGAATGAGAAACTACTTCCAACCTAAGCCATAAATAGATTGGAACCATGTGTCTCAACAACTGGACAAGAACAATGGGATGGCCCAAAGACTTGACCAAGTCCTTGCATATCGCCAACAATTCCCAACTTTGTCATCCCACTCAACAAGTTCCATCTGTTCAAGCCCAGCCCATCATGTGAGTTAATGCCCTGAGGCGGGCCCATTTCAACCGATCATTCCAAAGCGAGTACATGCAGCTAACGGATTTCTCCAACCGAATGTTACCCCATCCTTTAGTTCATATAACCTTGGGTGGAAAAATCAACCCAATTTCACATATTGGACCAAAGCCCAAGAAACCACCCTGCTAGACGTGCACTCTCAATGGTCTGCAGCCCAGGCTCACTGTGAGTATAGTGATTACCCTGGGACCCAACCGGTCCAACCTAATCAAACCGATTCATTTGATGATAGGTTTTTGCAGCTCCAATAGCTTAACTCAGCAACAGTCCATCGATAGATTAGAGAGCCAAGTAATTCAGCTCATGGAAGCTAACCAGCAGTGGGAAAATGATCTAAGGTTTACTGGTTGTAGACCCTAGAGATGAATCCTAAGGTACTCCCCAATACTAAGATCTTACAACCTTTAATGTCCCATACTTAGAAAATGCTGAAAATATCTCATCTCTTCAAAGGGAGGGAAAGTGTGAAGACCTGTATGAGTCTGGAAGTCCTTCTGCCTATCCATAACAAAATAGAAATTGTTGTACTATAGAGGTAGAGAGAAACCCGGGAGAAACCAATCTGGTCATAGTAGATGACCCGACGGAAGAAGCTAATGCCTTAATAAAGTCTCCTCACCCATTTCAATCCTAGCCTACTATTGAACCTCTACCACAACTAAAGAGTGAACCACCTGTGCCTTCTTTTGAATCTCCCCCGCAACTGGAACTAAAGCCCTTACCAGACTCCTTTAAGTATGTGTTTTTTGGACCCAACCAAACGCTCCCAGTGATCATAGCCGCCAACCTAACCCGTAAATAGGAAGACAAAATGATTGAGGTATTCAAGTAGTATAGGGGTGTTATTGGTTGGTCAGTAGCTGATCTGAAGGGTATTAGTCCGTCCATCTGTATGCATCATATTTACACAGAGGAAGGTGCTAAACCTAGTAGGGAGATGCAAAGAAGGTTGAACCCAAATATGACGGAGTTGGTCAAACAAGAAGTAGTTAAGTGGTTAGATGTGGGTATTATCTACCCGATCTCGGATAGTAGTTGTTGGGTAAGTCCTACGCAAGTGGTGCCTAAGAAAGCTGGACTCACTGTGGTCACTAATGATCAAGGTGAAGTCATCCCTACCCGACTTACCACGGGATGGTGAGTGTGCATCGACTTTAGGAAACTCAACACAGTCACAAAAAAAGACCACTTCCCTTTGCCCTTCATTGTCCAAATTTTAGAAAAACTCGCCGAGCAAAAATATTTCTGCTTCTTAGATGGGTATTCTTGGTACAACCAAGTGGCCATTTACCCCGAAGACCAAGGGAAAACAACTTTTACCTGCCCTGGAAATATTTAAGGATGATTTCTCGGTCTTTGGGGATTCCTTCGAATCATTTCTCAGACACTTACATAAAGTTCTTTAATGATGTATCGAGACAAACTTTGTCCTGAATTGGGAGAAGAGTTGTTTTATGGTCAAAGAAGGCATTGTTTTAGGCCACATAGTTTCTGAACGGGGTATTGAGGTGGATAAAGCAAAAATTGACCTAATCTCTAAACTTCCATCACCCACTTCTGTCAAGCAAATCCCTTCTTTTCTTGGACATTCCAACTTCTACCGGTGATTCATTTGCCAAATTTCCAGACCATTGTGAGACCTTCTAGCAAAAGATGTCCCATTCACCTTAGATGACGCATGTCTTAAGGCTTTCGAGTACTTGAAAGGGGCACTGACCAAGGCTCCAATTCTGCAACCTCCCGACTAGTTTTTGCCCTTTGAAATCATGTGTGATGCCTCTGACCACGCCATTGGAGCTGTTTTAGGACAAAGGGTGGATACACGTGCTATGGTGATCTATTATGCAAGCCATACCCTCTCGGAATCCCAATTGAATTATACCACCACAGAGAAAGAATTGTTACCTGTAGTGTTTGCTTTAGAAAAATTTCGCCCATACCTATTGGGCACCAAAGTGGTTGTCTACTCTGATCACTCGGCCTTAAGACATTTGTTATCTGAGAAAGTGGCCAAACCTAGGCTCATCAGATGGATCCTTCTTTTGCAAGAATTTGACCTCGAGATTCGGGATAAAAAGGGTTTTGAAAATGTATAATTGATCATCTGTCCAGAATTCAAATTGAAAAGAGTGAACCTATGCATGACTACTCTTTTCCAGATGAACGCCTCTTGGCAGTTTCCCATAGTACACCCCCGTGGTTTGCTCATATCGTCCACTACTTAGCGGTGGATAAAATTCCTAAGGGGTGGTCCAAAAATGAGAAGGACAGATTCTTCTCACAACTCGAATATTATTTTTGGGAAAACGTTGAATTGTTCTAGATCTGTTCGGATCAAGTAATCCAAAGATGCATCCCCGAGTCTGAACACTAAAGTATCCTTAATTTTTGTCGCACTCTTACTTGTGGGGGGGGCAGTTTTCGGGGAAGAAAACGGTGGCCAAAGTACTACAAAGTGGCTTTTATTGGCCAAGTTTATTTAAGGATGTCTATGCTTTCAGCAAAAATTGCCTAAGATGCCAAGCTGTCAGGAATATGTCCCATAGAGACATAATGCCACTTAACTCCATTCTATCTGTAGAAATTTTTTATGTTTGGGGTATTGATTTCATTGGATAATTTTCGCCATCTCTGTTTACGAATACATCCGGGTGGCCGTTGATTATGTGTCAAAATAGATTGAGGCGGTAGAAACCCAGACCAATGACCACAAAGTTGTAATGAAATTTGTTCAAAAGAGCATTTTCTCTAGGTTTCGGTGTCCACAAGCAATCATTAGTGATGGGGAGTTACATTTCACTAATGCGCGATTTAGTACTTTTCTTCGCAAATACGGAGTCACTTATAAGATAACAACCCCCTACCATCCCCAAATGAATGGTCAAGTGGAAGTTTCCAATCGGGAAATTAAGAGTATTTTGCAAAAATTCGTTAGGCCAGACCGAAAAGATTGGCCTGACAGATTGGATGATGCACTTTGGGCTTATCGGACGGCATATAAAACTCCCATTGGAATGTCTCCTTATAGGATAGTCTTCGAAAAAGCTTGTCATCTTCCTGTGGAATTGGAGCATAAGGCCTATTGGGCAATCAAAAATTTCAACTTCGATCTAACCCACACTGGGTCCCACCGGGCTCTGCAATAAAGTGAGCTGGAATAACTTCACAATGAAGCTTATAAAAGCTCTCGTTGTTATAAAGCCAAAATGAAAGTGTTTCATGATTAAAACATTTCAAGAAAAACAATTAAACCTAGTAAAAAATTTTGGCTCTTTAATTCTAGGTTGTTGTTGTTTCCGGGAAAATTAAAATCCAGATGGGATGGGCTGTTTGTTGTTGATAAAGTGTTCTATCATGGTGTGGTTAGAATAGTTGATCCCAAGAATGGAACCATATTCAAGGTCAATGGTCAAAAGATTAAACCATACAGAGAAGGATTATCTGAGAGTAGAGGAGTTGAGACCTTTAGTCTGAGTGATCCAGCTGCATCTGGCTGAAGACGTTAAACTTAGTGCTGGTTGGGAGGCAACGAGATTAGGTGGTAAACCTTGAACCCCTCAATAAAACCCTACTCATTGATCCCTTTGGCCCAAATCTTCTTTGCATCATTCTAGCCATGCCATTAGGGACAATGGCATTTAAGTTGGGGGGAGAAGAAAGAGAGAAAAAAAATTGAGAAGCTAAGCCTTTAAATGTGTAAAATTAAAATTTCACTAAAATAAAAAAAAAATCCATTAAAAGAGACTCCCAAACAGAAAAAGTTGAGAAAACTAATAAAAGAATATCGAATTCTATAGAAATTGGTAGCAAGTGATAGGAGTAAAAAATTGGTCTTATTTGAATATTGTCGAATCCGTTTAAAATTTGAAAATACTCCCAAGTTTTCCCCCATCAAGATAAGAAGAAAAGATTGAAAAATAGACAAAAATTCTTCAAAATTGTTAGAAATAGTGGACTACCTTGAATAGTGCTTCTGAACAAAAAATAAAAAGAAAGAAAAAAAAGAGAGAGAGAATAAAAGGTCAATGGACACCCTAGACTTAGTAATAGGGTCTTTTCACCTAAGTTGAGTGTCGAGATTCACGTCAAACGGAAAAGGAAATGCCAAAGACACTCACCTAACACTTAGTAACCGGGTTTCTTTACCTAAGGCAAGTGTCAAGATTCGCGTAAAACAGTGGAGGATAACAATAAAAAAAAGTGTGCAAATCAAGATGAGGGGTAGAAATCCACTGTTAAAAATGATAAGAAGAATAAATGTCTGATTTTAAAATCAATCTCAACTTTTCAAGACAGTTTGCAAATGGAAGGGTAAATAAGATTTTTAAGCCAAGTTTCTGTAATATTCAAAACAAGACAGTTTTACCCCTAAAAGCCAACACCGATCTATACAGAGTTTGAGAATGTTGAAATCAGGATGCTTTACAAATTCTGTTTGGGAGGATCTTGAAATGGGAAAGATCTCTATGATTAGTGTAATTTTAAGGCTGCATTGCTAAGGGACTAGCAATGTTTAAGTTGGGGGGTGTGATTACACTGCATTTTGATGCCTTAAGGGCATCAATTCAGGGGTGGTTTTGGCCTTAGAATAGTGAAGATTTGCCCTTTTCCCAGTTAAATGCAATGTTGTGGTCTCTAAGGGTCTCTATGCAAATTCTGGGGAAAATTAGAAAGTTTTCATTGCTGAAATGCAGATTTTGGGCAAACTAGTGTGAATGCCAACTAAGAGAGAGGGTGTTTTTGTGAAAAACTGAAAGTAGGATGGCGCCTCCTAGCTACTAAACCCAGTTTGGCACTCCTCTTACTGTATTAGCATGATCCCCATGCCTTAGCAAACCCTAAGGCGCCTTTTAACCCGTTCTTTTCACTCTTAACAAACCATAGCCACCCCTAACTACTAAATCCTCACCTTCCTTCCCTTCTAATCTCCACCATCCATTATAGGGCACTCTCTTTTTAGCATTCTAACCCTAGAAGCTACTTAACCTCTAATCTTCACCATTCTGCCTTTAACCATTAAATCTCAGCCTTACATAATATTGGGTGCCTTCTCCTTTTCTTTTCAGCCTTAGGATCACCCTAGAACCATCATAACCCTTCATTCTAAACCCTAGGGCACCCATATTTTTGCTAGAACCCAGCTGCCGCCCCCCTCTTTCTCTCTATTCCCAATTGTGTCCACCCTTCTCTATAAAAAGGACCCCAGGGGCCCTGTAGAAGGGGTTGGTCAATTCACCCTATTAACAAGGCTAAAGTTTCTTGAGGAATTCAAGGGTTGTAGATGGGAAGACGCCCAATTCTTGTCAGAAGGGGTTACTACAAGCTGTTCAACCAATCTACAACTACCGCCACTAGGTCTGATCAACCATTATTTTCTTTTCTGTTATTTTTATTTCTACAATCTTTTGGATTTCATTCTTATTTGTTTCTCTGTTTTGCATATCTAAGTTCGTTCAGTTCAAGGCTAAGGTATCTCGAGGGGTTTGAGGGTTGTAGAAAGGACGGACGCCCGGTTGTTGTAGAAAGGAGGGGTTTTTTTATTTATTTCTGTTATTTCCTTTGTTGATCCCCATACTTTATTAAATTCTGATTTTTATTTATTGTCTTGTTTAAATTCAAAACATTTAGTTTCAACAAGAATAGATTTTATTTTCGTATTTTTTGCCATACCCGATTGGATTCTCTTGTCCGGATCTAAGTATATATTAATTTTTCACTTTCTTCTCTGTGGATACGACCCATTCTCACCCATTTACTATGTTAGTAGTTGTTTGAGAAACGGTAAAAATTTTTAATGTTTATACTGGTGTTACAAAGTCTTTGACGATGAACTTCCAGACACACCATTGGCGTAACTGCAGTACCCCGGAATGGGAGTGGATAGAATAACTGTGAGCAAGGGAAGTCTATACCTCTGATGCAACTACAGTACCCATTTACTAATCTGTACCCTTTTTCTAGTTAAATTCAATGTTGTGACCTTTGAGGGTCCCTGTGCAAATTCTGGGTAAAAACTAGGAAATTTATAGAGTTTTCTCGAGATTTTGGGAAGCTGGTGAGAATTCTAGCTAAGAGATGGGTGTTTTTTTGAAAAACTGAGCACAAGAGCGCGCCTCTTATCTGCTAAACCCAGAAAGGCGCCCCGCCTACTGTATTAGCATACTCCCCTCTCCTTAGCAAACCCTAGGGCGCCTCCCCACTCATTCTTTGCACCTCTAACAATCCCTAGCAGCCCCTAATTGCTAAATCTTCACCTTCCACTCCTCCCTAACATCTAATCCCAACCATCCAAGCCTTAGCAACCTCTCATTCCCTTAGATCTTCACCTTGCAATCTCCACCCTCAATTCTAGGGCGCCATCTCTTTAGCATTCTAACCCTAGGCGCCTAAATCTCCACCATTCAATCCTAGGAGCTTAAATCCCATCCCTCCATACATATAGGTGCCCTCTATTTTTCACTCTAGTCATAGGATCTTTTTTAGTTTAATCCTAACCCTCCATTCCTATACCCTAGAGGCGCCCATTTTCTGAATAAACCCACTAGCCACCCCTCTCTTTCTCTCTAATCCCAGTTTTGTCTACCATTCTCTTTAAAAATGACCCCAAGGGCCCTGGAGAAGGGGATGGTTAGCCTAGTTCACAAGGCTAAGACTTCTTGAGGGGTTCAAGGGTTACAGGAAGGAGGACACTCAATTCTTGTTAGGAGGGGTTCCTGCAAGTAGTTCGTCCAACCTACAACTACCGCCACTACAGCTGATCCACCATTTTTATTTTGTTTTTTTTCTATCTTTTTGTTATTTAGTTTTTCTGAAATTTAATTTCTGCAATTTCTGATTTTGGTTTGATTTAATTTCTGTTTTTCTTTGTCTTTTACAGATCTGAATTCGCCCAGTTCAAGGCTAAGGTGTGTTTAGGGGTGAACAGAGGAGGAACGACTTGTAATTTGTCTTCCCGAAAAACTACCGCCACTAGATCCGAATTTCAGCATATTTTTATTTATTTTCTTATTAATTTCAGTTTTATTTAATTTCTTGTCTTTTTCAATTCTGAATATTTAATTTCACCTTTAATAAATTTTATTTTCTTATTTTCTACAAATCCCAAATTTGTTTTCTTTTTCTTATTTTTCCGAAACAAAATGATAATTTTTAACCTTGCTTCCTTGAGGATTCGACCCCTTCCTCACCACTAAACTACGTTATTTATTTAGTTTTGGGGATTAGAAAAATATAAATTATTAAACTGGTGTCCTGGGTGTTTGACGACGCATCCCCGGCGGACCAGTGCTTTCAACGAGTTTGGGGTTCTAGTGGAAGATGCCACCTCCTTATTAGCACTGCCCCTGGTTGGGGCTGTTTCACATGATCATTTGCAGTTCGTTGAGTCACCAACGAGCGCACTGGCATCTACGAGGAATTGGTATGAGAGATACAATAGTTCAAAGATAGGGTAGATGCTACTAGTGTCGTGGTAAGATGCCCATGAACATGTGGATCAAGCATTGGTTTGAGCCAAGGGTCCATTCAGAGTCATGGTCAAGAGGGCAGACAACCAATGTCATTTGGCCACCTTCATCTTGTACGTTACATCGCGGTTCTTGTTTTCGAGCAGTCCTAATTACAACGTACAAACGATATCGGTGCCTCTTTCTGTTGTCGCGGCTGATGGGCATCAACTTCCCTTGGCATCTATGTTCTTGGGGTATCTGTACAAGTAGATGGATGACGCCATCCTAATGGGCCCGATCTATATTAGGAAAACCTTATATTTCTTTGCCCCTTTTCTTTTTATGTTTATTTGTGAAAGATTTAATTTGGATGTTAATCCTTGAGAGTTTTCTCCCTTGGAGGTCGATATGGCCAACCTAGATGAGACAAATTCAGAGAATGTCATGCTGGATGTCTGTCGTGGCAGGCATTGTCTGAATGCCAAGAGAGGAAAGAGCATCGGTGTTGATGAGTTAGAAGCTCAGCTTGCATGTGTTGACAACTTCATCTCTCATCCTTACGTAGAGCACATTTCCCATGCCATATCATTCTATATTGGCATGAATGTGCCGAAGGAAGCTAGGTGATTAGCAGTGCACGATTGGCACTCATAACCCTATGGTGGTTGCTGCTCGCCTTGTCTTATTGCCTAGGGTAATCAATTATTTGGACAAGGAAGGAGAAGATCAGTCGTGCATATACCATCCTGATTGCCTCTACATTAGTTTGGGTATGATAGTATGGGATTGTAGTTCCTGCGTTCCGATGGTGAAGATGTATTCTGGTAGAGACACAACGGCCTTGCTTTTGCCAACATCACACGTTTCCCGACTGGGTTCAAGCGCATGCAGATGTATTATGGCTCATTGTGTCATGGCTACCTTTGTCCCTTCTTTGGGGGGTTTCAATTGTTTTTGGTGACAGAGCCGTGTCTGAGGCATGTGATGGCTCCTCTACTAGGGAATGCAGCAGAGCAGGTAGAAGAGTAGCCTCATAATCCCTGTAGCGGCCGCACCGCTCCAATGATAGAGTCTGTAACACCTACCGGTGTGGGAAAACCAGCAACCACTACTGATAAAGGGAAGCGACCCATTAGTGAGAGTTGAAACAGAAAAATATAATGAAATAATAATAAAACTAAAATAGCAAGAGACAATGAAAGAATAATTCGGCTAACCTTGACTTGTTAAGGCCAAGTGCCACTCTATTTATAACCACAGTGATTGAGTTACATTAGGAGTTACAAGGGATAAGATCCAGGAGGATATACATTATCTAGGTGAGATGAGGGTTATCTAGGATAGCTTCTATCTTGAATGTAGAACAGAATTATCCTACTTGATCCAGATAGGGTAGTTATTAGGAAGAGTCCCCAAGATTTGGTTTCTTGAGAGTGACGAGGCCTAGAGACTTTAGTGTCTATAGAGGTCGTGCATGGGCCATGCATAGACCCATGGAACTCTACATTATCATCCCCCTACAAGTTGAACGGGGCTACGTGAAGCTTGGCCCAAAGGTGAGCAAATCTCGACAAAGAGAGTGCTTTGTGAAGACATCAACTATCTAATTTGCGGTGGGAATGCACCGGATTTGAAGCTTCTTCTGAGTGATGAGATGTCGAAGAAATTGAAATTTCACTTCCACATGTTTGGTATGGCCATGAAAAATAGGGTTGGTAGCCAAGTGGGTAGCTCCTATATTGTGAACTATTGTTCTCCCATTAGGTTTTGGTTGGGCTGTAGTTGGGCCTCTCTCCTAGGTGGGCTGAAGTGTTCTCCTCTTGATTTTCAGGTGGGTTTTGCTTCTTTGTGGGTCGAACTGCTGCCCTTATCGCCCTATCAACATGTCTTTATGCTATCTTCACCCTAAGTTGTTACAAATTGGCCCAGAAGCTTCATTTTTGGCGATTAGTTACCTAAAAAGTGACAAAACATCCGAGTGCATTAAATTGACTCATAAATACCCAAATTAACCATAGAATCTCAACAATTAAACCTAAAAACACACCAAGTTCTTATGAATAACTTAAGCTTATCATATTGTCACACCAAAGGATTGGTGGAGGAGCTGAATATATCTTTGAGGAGGGACTGAAACCATAGTAATTCTGTCACAGTATTTGCAAGAGCTCTAAACTTAGATTTAGTGCTGGAGCGAACTATTGTTTGTTGTTTCTTGGAGCTCCAAGCAATGAGATTGAAGCCAAGATAGATAGAATACCCACCAGTGGAGCGTCTGTCATCCGGACAACTGGCCTAGTCAGCACCAGTGTAAGCAACTAATTGGCGAGATGTGGAACACTAGAAGGTGAGGCCATGAGAGATAGTAGCTTTGAGGTAGCAAAGAATTCTTTTAACTGCTGTCCAATGCTCATTAGTGGGTCTGTGAAGAAACTGGCACACTTTAATAACAGCAAAGAAGATATCTGGCCGAGTAATGGTGACGTACTGAAGAGCTCCAACAATACTGTGAGAATCTATGGGATTAGGCAAGGGGTTTCTAGAATCCTTAGAGAGTCGGCTAGAGGTAGCCATGGGAGAGCTTGGAGGTTTGACTCCTTCTCGGTTTGTCTGATGTAACAAGTCCAGAATGTAGTGCTGTTGTGAGAGGTACAAACTGCTAGAGAAACGGCTGACCTTGATGCCCAAAAATAATGAAGAGAACCTAAATTCTTCAGTGGAAATACCAAAGAGAAGGATTGAGAAAGCCATTGATGGACGCAAAAGAAGTCCCAGTGAAAATGATGTCATCGACATACAACAAAAGCATCGGCACGGTTTGGTTGGAGGTCAAGATAAATAGAGATGGATCAGTTGTAGAGTTGCGAAAGCCCATTTGTTTGAGAACGAAGCTCAAACAAGAGTACCAAGCTTGAGGTGCTTGTTTAAGCCTGTAAAGTGCCTTTCTTAATTTGCAAACATGAGTTGGGTGTATAGGATCGATGAACCCTTTGGGTTGATGAACATAAATGCCTTCATCAAGCAAGCCATGGAGAAAGACATTATCTATATCCAGCTGATGCACTAACCAGTTGTGAGCAATAGCAATAGAGAGAACTGTCCGTATGGTGACTGGTTTGACAACTGGGCTAAAGGTGTCAAAGTAATCAAGTCCCGTGACCTGGTAAAATCCTTGCTTAACTAGCTTGGCTTTGTAGCGATCAATGGTACCATCGGCCTTTTTCTTTATCTTATAGATCCACTTAGTTCCAATGATGTTCATGGAAGGATCATACGAAACTAAGCACCAAGTATCATTTTTAATGAGGGCCTTATATTCTTTTTGCATAACCAACTGCCTATTTTCTGATTTTGCGGCTTGACTAAAATTTTTGGGTTCTTGTTCTTCTTTAGAGAGAAGAGTAAGAAGAGCCGAGGGAATGGGATACCTTGTAGCAAGTTGAGATCTTGGAAGGGTACCATCCATAGACCTGGTACGCATGGAGTGAGAGCGTACAGGTTGTGGAACCGGAGTTGTATTATCTAATAATTCTTGAATGTTGTGGTACCTTTGCAGTCGGTCAGAAGAAAGATGATTCGAAGATGCTAAGACTGGAGAGTCTGTAGCCGAGCTGGAGTTGGACCCAAGAGGAGTCGTAGAGTGGTGTTGCTGTGATGATGATGATGTACATGGTGGTTCTGAATTCTAAGGGATCGGTTCTGAGATGAAAGGACCCGAGGGAGTAGTGGAGGCGCAAGAAGTTGGTTCATCAATTCCCGGAAATGTGCTTTCATCACACAACACGGCAAGCTATAAGTAGAAGCCCTGAAGGAACATGCAGACAACGGTACCCTTTGTGGGAGGTACTGTAACCAATGAAGATACATTGGAAGTATCAAAACTAGAGTTTGTTCTTGTTGTACAGCCGTAGAAAGGGATAGCAAGCACACCCAAAACAATGAAGCAAAGAATAATCTGGAGAAGTCTAATAAAGCTTCTCATAAGGTGACATACTAGTGAGTACTGCAGTTGGCAGACAATTAATCAAGAAAACAACAGTTTCAACCACATCGGCCCAAAAGGAGAAGGGGAGATTGGAGGTGGCCAATAGAGACAGAGCAGATTCAACAACATGTCGGTGCTTCCGTTCAACAGAGCCATTCTGCTCATGCGTGTGAGGGCATGCTAGTCGATGTGTGATTCCTTGAGAGTAGAGATATTGTGATATGGGACGATATTCGCCACCCCAATCAAACTAAAATACTTTTATCTTTGCATCAAAAAGGACTTCTACATGTCTCTTGAACTTAAGAAATAAATCAAACACATCTGATTTTCAAGTCATAGTATTGATCCAAGAAAATTTCGAAAAAGCATCCATAAAAATGACATAATAAGAAAATCAACTATTTGATCTAATGGGAACAGGTCCCCATACATTAGAAAAAATTAAATCCAAAGGACGTTTGGACTGAGAACTAGAAGACTTCAAGGACAATCTATGACTTTTACCCATTTGACACGACTCACAAACTGACTGATTATTAGTAGACCTATTAAACGAAAGACCAAATTTGGAAATAACTTATCATACGATGCGCATAGCTACATGACCAAACTCGAGATGCCAACCCTGAATTGACGTGCGTTCTCGAACAAGAGCTTCTGGAGTAATTGTGTCTAAAGCAGGGAAACTATATAATTCATCTCTACTGACCCCTCGAAGTAGGATTTTCCCCGAATAATCCTTCACATAGCAGCAATCATGGTGAAACTCAAAAAATAAATCATTGTCTTTTGTAAATTGACTGAGAGACAACAAATTTTTGCAGATAGAGGGAACATGGCAGATATCTTTCAAAGAAAATGCATACTGAGTAAATATCATAGAAGAAGATCCAATATGATGAATATTCAAACCTTGACCATTTTCAACCTTGACCTGATCCAACCGAGTATACTCAGTGCGACTTTGCAGGTTTTCTAAGTCTGGGGTCATGTGATGAATAACTCCTGAGTCCGAGTACCAGTTGGGGTTGAAATTATTGTCATTGTATGAATACTATATTGTGGGGTATTGACGCCTCCACGGAAAGAAGATGGCTCATTGCATGTGTTATCAGTAGCAAAACCAAACGCATATTTCGCTTTGCGACATTGCAGAGCACTATGCCAACTTTGTTATAGATTTGACAAATAATATTACTCTTACCTCCATGGCCTCCAGAGAACTATTGGGGCTGATTCTGAAATGATTAGTGATTGTACTATGGAGATCCACGTCCACATCCCCTACCTCTATTATTACTGAAGTTCAGAGAAAATTGTTGAGGGGCCTTTTGAGGGTTACTTTTCTTGGGAGGAACACAGGCCAGGTTTGCACTTTGAGAATCAGAGGCGAGAGATAAATCTTCAAGCCAGATTTCATGATTCAGAAGAGCTACCATGATGTCTGCAATGCCAAGGTCTGTTGTGTCTGGTCGGTTAGTCAATGCTATAACTACAAATTCCTACTCACTTCCTGTACCAGAAAGAATATAAAGTACCAGTTCTGATTTGAGAACCAGTTCAGATACTGTGGATAGGCTATCAGCAATGGACTTAGCACGTTGAAATAGAGAGAGATCCTTTTTCGAGATTGTGCAATTGTTGCTGCAACTGCAGTACCCTAGAACGGGAGTGGGTAGAATAACTGTGAGCAAGGGAAGTCCATACTTTTGATGTTGTTGATAGACCTACCACTTGCGCCATAAACTCCTTCTGTGTGAGAGGAGATCCGCCAGCTCAACACAAGTTGGTGTATATCCATCCACTTTTTGAATTCTAGGTTGAAAATCATTCCTGTACCGTCGAGATTTTGTATAACTTTAGGCGGGAGCTTCTTCTTCCCTTCCACGAGCTCCAAGAGATGGTGGTGTCATTGAATAGGAAGGAACTGGACGTGCCATAACAGATAATTATCACTTCTGAGTTTGATAGGTAGATAGTGATGGAGCGCAATCCGGTCACTCCTAGCTGGCACTTACGTGGCTCCTAGAAGGTACCTGAGATGGAGAAGAAGAAGAATCCCCAGGGGCTTGCCTGGCGGGAACACTCCGATGCATAAGTTAGTATTCTGTAGGAGAAGCAAGGAGAAGATGAAGGCTAAGAGTGCAGATAGCGTGAGAGTAGAAGATGATACCTTTGTCCCTTGATATTAGCTCCTTATAACAGAAATCCGTTGTATCCAGTCCACCGGCCTCTGACAGGGCAGGTATAACCGCCACTGTCAGTCTGCCGCAGCCGTTACTGGCTGGGCTGGGGTGGCACGCGCGGGGCCGCCACCGCAGGGTACGTGCCTGTCAGGTGTAAGGTACCCTCTAAAGGTGGCAGGCACGACGCTGTCTGACGAGGGATATGGCTGTTGCGCCCAGATTTGTCGGGCAAGAGATCCTCCTGCGATATGCTGAGCTACCCTTCTGCGAGTTACCCTATGCCAGGCTATCTTGTAAGCGACGAGCTGCCTATGGCAAGCTAAGCCGAGCTGTCTAGCCCGAGGTGTCTTCACCTCGGGGAATCTATAAGCGGATCGGTGTGTTCCTGTCTGGGAGTGGCCTGAGGTCCACTAGGAGGAGCTCGGATATTAGGAGAGGTCAGGGGCTCCAAGCTCGGAGGTAGCTTGGGGTACCTTAGCCCCGGGGAGGAGGTGCGGGCTAGGCGACTCCCGACGAGTAGTCTATCCCGCCGATTTTCCGGTCTGAACTCGGTGTGACTTTCCCACCAATTTGCGGTTGTGCCTGCTATGCTGTCATGCTGAGTCATCGCTTGAGCAAGGTCACGCCCACGTGTACCCGTGCTACGAGGTTGGGCCAAATCGTCCTCCATCAATTGCCCCCCTCTCCCCATGCTAGGGACGGGGCCCCAGTGCGAGGAGTTCATGGTTTGCTGGGTGGATTTGGCTCGGTTCTCACGTCACGATGTTGGGCGGTTTAGCGGCTGGACCGGTTGGGTATTCGGTTTGCACGGAGGGAAAAAATCGTGTCTCATGCAATTCACGCACGGATGCCACACGCTTTATGCTGCGTGGACGCCAAAAAACGCGCTAAACCAAATTCGCCTTGAGAGTCTCGCAGCCGATTTCTTTGAGGTCCGTTGGATTGATCCAATCTTGACCGTTGGCTACCGGGCCTCGCAGCGATAAATAGCGAGATTCTGGCCATTTTCCTTCATCGCTAAGTGTTTTTCGCCTTGAGCTCGCGTCTGAGGTTTCCAGCTCGGTTCCGTCTCTTTCCGGTGAGTCCTCAAGTCTTCCTTCTTTTCTTTTTTCTCAGTTCGTTCTTCCTTATGTCAAGTGGGGGCAATTTCTCTAACGGACCCGAGGCGGGCACCTCGGGTCATGGTGACCCTACTGTTGCCCGGCCTTCCCACGAGGCACAGGCAACCTCGGGTAAACTGGCGTCCACCTCTCATTGAGGTCGGATGCCGGACCAGTTCGGTCCTTCTACTCTGACGCTGGAGAAGCTCCAAGACCTCATTCAACAGTTTAACCTTCCTTCAGAGTACTCCTACAGCCTTCCCACCGGCAATTTCCCCTGGGAGCACAGTCCAGATGAGGTCGTGATATTCAGGGAACAACTCATCGGTGGGCTTCGTCTCCCTCTTCACCCCCTTATCCCCGAGGTGTTGGGGCGCTTCAGCATCACGCTGGATCAGCTTCACCCCAATTCCATTCGGAATTTGGTGGGAACCATTTCCCTCTGTCGCGAATGGAAGTTCTCTTTGGACGCGAACATACTCTGCTCCATACTGCTAATAAAAAAGAGTGCCTCTAGCGCTCCCCCCGAGCATGGGCAGGTCTACTACTTGTCTCCTCGCCCAGGCTTCAAGTTGCTGCATAAGTTCCCGAGCAAGGTCCCGGCCTGGAAGCGGGACTATTTTGTGGTCCGAGCCAGCACGGGATGGCCCTTCCTTACTAGCTGGAGGGTGGCCACTCAGGCTACCAGCATCGCCCTCAACCAGCAGACGTGGGAGACCTTCCATTCGTGGGCTCATGCTGAGCTCGATCATCGGGAGTACATCACCGAAGAGAAGCTCGTTCAGGCCGGTTTGAGCCCGGGTAGGTCTATTTCTATCTTTTGGTGCTTTGCTTTTATCTGCTTGGTGTCTTCGGTTTACTGACGCCAACTTTGTTGCAGGTCCCATGGACGAGGAAGAAAGGATTACGACTCCTAGCTCCTTAACCAAATGAAAAAGAGGAAGAAGCGGGCTGCCAAGAAGGCTCGTGTGGAGTCACCGAGGGCTCCCTCCCCCGAACCCGATCATCCCCGGGTTCCCACCCCTGAGCCCGAGCTCAACAATGCCCCTCCAGTGATAGATCTGGAGGGTGATTTTCCACCCCAAAAGCCTGAGGCTGCGGAGTGGTTGGTGGGCGAGCCAGCCGGGGCTGCCGCTGAGGCTCCGAGCTCTGTTGGGGCAATTGCCGAGGCCACCGAAGAGTCGGCTCACCGCGCTACAGATGCGACGGCGTCTAGTTCAGGGACTGGAGAGGAGGAGGAGTCCATCTTGGATCCCGAGGTTAGCCTCGACCGAAGTAAGAGGGGTGTCATCAATGCAGAGGTCGTGAGTTGGGCCGAACTTTCCCCAGGTCAGCTCGGGGGCCGCGCTGCAACCCACATCATGGTGGTAAGTTCGTATTTCGTGAGCCAACACTCTATCCCTTTTTTTTCTTTTTTTTTTTTACTGACCAGTTTCCTTCTGCTAGACAAACACTGTCGTGCACGCCTTGACTTTCCAATCTGATAAACACCGGAGGCGCGCTTTGGCTGCAGAGGAGTCATCCCGCGTGGCTCATGCCAAGCTGAAGGCAACACAGGACAAGGTCCATCAGTTGGAGAGTGCTGCCGCCACTCAGAGGAGTTTGAATGACGCCTTGGCATTAGAGAGGGAGGAGCTGGCCCGTAAACGAGACAGGCTGAAGGCCGAGGTGAACGGGCTCCGAGTTGGTCAGGAAGCCCTGAAGCTCGAGGTGGAAAGCCTCAAAATGGCCCAGAAGGCTTCATAGCTTGAGATGCAGGCCCTCAAGGGAACCAAGGAGGCCTTGGAGCACGAGGTGGAGTCTCTTAAGGCCGATATTAAGGAGAAGATGGAGATCTTCGACGATTCTCTGAAGCAGACCAAGGTTCAGTCTGTCATCGACTACATCAAGTCGTCTAGGTTCGATAACGTAATGTCAAAGGCCTACCATAGGGGGTTCAAGCTCGGCCGGTGGTGGATAAGGCGTGCCTACCCCATCCTGGATATAAGTGTCTTCACTTCTTTCAACATCACGGATGACATGGCACGCCAAGCCGCGGATGACCTAGACTCTGAAGATGATGGCGGCAACAGGGAGGTTGACGCTACCGATCTGACTGATTCTTCCGAGGAGACCCCTGAAGAAGCCCCGAGTAAGGCTGATGAGCCTCCCAAATAGTCAGGTGCTCCTTTTATTCAGGGCCTGCGAGCTCAATTTCCTTTTCTTTTGTATTGAACATATTTAGGTAATGAAATTTATTTAATGGAGCTTTTGTAATGAAGAAATATTTTTTGCCAAGTGTTTGTGCAATTTACTTTTGCCGAAATGATTGTCTCACCCCAAGCTGTTAACTTATCGAGTTAAAATCCCAAAGTGGGTGTTCCTTAACTGCCATCACCCCGAACTGTCTCCTAATACTTAGTAGGGGTGATGTGATAGGGCACACCGAGGTGAGTGACATAGTAGGGCATATGCCCGATCTGTCTTCATCTGGGTTAGGTGGACATCGGTTGTCCCTACCGAGTTCAACCTGTGATACACCAGGGCGGGCTATGCGCCGTAGGGTTTACACCCGAGCTGCCTATGCCTTGGGTATTTAGGGTGCTTAGCCTATGCCGTTAAGGAGGCCAGGTCTTATGTAGTGCCGAGGTGTTGGTTAGCTCGGTGCCTTTGCCCGTAAGCTGGGGGGTGACTTATGGTCTACCCTTGAAGTTCGCCCATGTCATGGAGATGATTGGGTCTTATTGCGCCGAGGTCATGTTAGCTCGGTATTTTGGCCCTTAGGCTCGGGGAGTGGCTCATGGCCTACTTAGTTGTTACAGATAGTATTGTCTTAAGTTGACAATATTCCATGCCCGAGGTACATGTTTTCCTTCGAGGGTCTCGATCTGATCACTGTATGCTTCTAGTCATAGTGTAGGTACTTCGATCTCTGTGGGGATAACTGCTTCGGTGCCGTAGGTGAGGTTGAAGGGGGTTTCTCCCGTGGCAGTCTTCTCCGTGGTCCAGTAGGCCCATAGAACATTGAGTAGCTCATCTGCCCACGACCCTTTAGCTCGGTCTAACCGTGCCTTCAGTCCGCGGAGGATGGCTCTGTTTGTGACTTCTGCCTAACTGTTTGCTTGAGGGTGTGCGACTGAAGTAAAGTTCTGTCGGATCCCCATGTCTTGGCACCAGTCTTGGAATTTGATGTCCTCGAACTGCTTGCCATTGTCAAAAATCAGGACTCGAGGTAACCCGAAGCGGCACACGATGTTCTTCCAAAAGAAGTTTTGGACGTTCCGGGCTGTGATTGTTACAAGGGGTTCAGCCTCTACCCACTTGGTGAAGTAATCCACTGCTACTACTAAGAACTTCCTCTCACCCGTTGCTGGCGGGAATGGCCCGAGTAGATCGATGTCCCATTGTGCGAAGGGCCACGGGCTGGTGAGATACTTGAGGTCGGCAACAGGTTGGTGGTGAATATTGGTGTGCTTTTGGCATTTGTCACATTTTCTAACGAGCTTAATGGCATCTGCCTTCATCGTTGCCAAATAATACCCTTGTCGAAGTGTCTTTTGGGTGAGGGCCCTGCCCCCCAAGTGTCCGCCGCACAGACCCTCATGAGTGTCACAGAGTACGAGTTCAGCTTCGGTAGGTCGCAAGCAGCTCCGTCTATCATGACGTATTTGGCTGCCTGGCGCTGCACCCTTCTAGCTGTATTGCGATCTACAGGAGGGTCCCGTGTACAAAGAAGCTCGCGAGCGGGTCAATCCAGCTCGGCTCTGCTTGAATGATGGGAGCGACCTCCTTTGCCCCCCTGAGAATGCTAGGCCGAGGCAGGTCCTCTATGTACACGGTTCTCATGGTGATGTCGCTGGTGCTGGCTAACTTGGACAGGGCATCGGCTTCAGCGTTCTCCGACGTAGGGATTTGTCTGATGAAGTGTGACTGGAAGTGGAGCAGGGTCTCTATGACTTTGGCTAAGTAGGCGACCATGGTAGGCTCGCGAGCTTCGTACTCGCCAATGACCTGTTGGCCACGAGCTGGGAGTCGCTGCAGATAACGATGTGCTTGGCTTTTACTTCTTTGGCTAAGGCTAGTCCGGCTATCAACGCCTCGTACTCCGCTTCATTGTAAGATATCGCAAACTCGAAGCGTAGTGCGTACTCCATTTTCGTGCCACTTGGGTCGTGCAGGACTATTCCGGCTCCGTTGCCCTGTTGGTTCGATGAGCCATCTACGTGAAGGATCCAGGGCTCCTCATCCCAGCTCACGCTTGGCCGAATTAGGAGAGATGCCACACTACCTGCTACCTCACAGGGCTCGGACTCAACCGGCCTGGGAGCTTCGGGCTCGCCCGAACTAGGGACCTCGTGCTCAACCAGCCTAGGAATTTCGGAACTGAATGTGCATTCGGCGATGAAATCTGCTAAGGCTTGAGCCTTAATGGTAGTTCGTGGCTTGTACTAGAGGTCATACTCGCTGAGCTCAACGGCCCACTTCGTCAACCGACCAGAGACCTCGGGCTTAAGTAAGACTTGCCTCAGAGGTTTGTTGGGGAGGACGATAACAGTGTGAGCCTGAAAGTATGGGCAGAGCTTCCGAACTGCAATTACTAGGGCGTATGCTAGCTTCTCTATCTCCGGATATCTCATCTCTACTCCCTGCAATACTTTACTAACATAATAGATGGGTCGCTGGACCTGATCTACTTCCTTTATTAGTACCGAACTGACCACTTCGTCGCTCGCCGAGAGGTACAGTTCTAAAACATCGCCCTCCTCAGGCTGGGTTAAGATTGGCATACTAGCGAGGTATTTCTTGAGCTCATCAAACGCGAGCTGATAGTCTTGGGTCCACTCGAGCCCTTTACTCTTAATTGCCTTAAAGAATGGCAGACAGCGGTCCGCCGATTTGGACATGAAGCAGCTCAAGGCAGCTATGCGGCCATTCAACCTCTGAACCTCCTTCAACTTCCGGGGTGGTCTCATATCTAAGATGGCCTTAATCTTATCTAGGTTGGCTTCAATGCCACGCCGGTTAATGATGTATCATAGGAATTTACCCGAGGTCACACCGAATACACACTTGTTTGGGTTCAATCTCATATTAAACATACGAAAAATTTCAAAAACAGAATGCAAGTCTTGTATTAATTCATGCGAAAATTGAGTTTTGACGACCATGTCGTCTACATAGCATTCTACTTTACTGCCAATTAGTGGCGCAAACAACTTATTTAGAAGCCTTTGAAAGGTTGCCCCTGCGTTTTTCAACCCGAAGGGCATAACCTTGTAACAGTATAGACCGAACTCCGTGATGAAGGTAGTCTTTTCTTCGTCCGCCGGGTCCATCTTGATTTGGTTATAGCCCGAATAGGCGTCTAAAAAATTCAACAACTCATGTCCTGAGGTCGCATCCACCAAACGGTCAATTCTGGGGAGCGGGAAGCAATCTTTCGGGCAGGCTCGGTTTAGGTCGGTGTAGTCGACGCACATGCGCCACTTGTCTTTAGCCTTCTTTACCAGAATGGGGTTGGCTACCCAGCTCGGGTAGTGGACTTCTCTTATGAAGTTAGCTGCGAGGAGCTTCTCGACCTCATCGTCGACTGCTTTCCACTGCTCTAGGGCTAGGTTGCGTTTCTTCTGTCTAACAGGCCTAACTACAGGATCAGTATTCAACTTGTGAGTTATAAGATTAGGGTCTATATCGGGCATCTCTACCGCGGACCATGCAAAAACATATAAATTTTGAAGTAAGAAACTTACCAGTTCGGATCGTAGAGGTTCCTGGACGGAAGCACCGATCTGAAGTGTCCGAGCTGGGTCCGCGGCTAAGGTTGGAACAACGACTGTTTCTTCCGTGGGTGCAGCTCGTTCTTCGCCTTGCTCTGTAGGCCGCTCCGGTTCGAGGTCATCGGCTACCTTGGTCATTCCCTTTAGGGCGGCGACATAGCATTTGCGGGACTCGAGCTGGTCGCCCTGCGCTACCCCCACACCGAAGTCTGTAGGGAACTTCATTGCCAAATGATAAGTGGAGACCACCGCCCATAGGACATGGGTGATCGGCCGACCTATTATGGCATTGTATGGGGAGGGGGTCGCAACCACCAGGAAGTCGTGGTTGAGTCTGACTACGCAAGGCCATGTGCCGACTTCTACAGGTACTGTCACTTTCCCAAGGGGCCTGACTTCTTCTCCGCTGAAGCCCACCAAAGGAGTGTTCGCGGGCTTCAAGTCACTTCCCTGCAACTAAAGCTGGTCGAACGCGGCTTTGAAGAGAATATCCGTCGAGCTGCCCGAGTCAACGAGTACACGCCTAACCTCGAAGTCATTAATCCTCAGCTTTATCACAAGCACGTCGTCGTGAGGGTAATGGACCCCTCGCACATCATCTTTTGTGAAGAAAATTGGCTCTTCTGTCTTTGGCCGCTTCGGAGGGTTTTGTTCTTCCCGAGCAGCTTCACGAACTGACGTCCAAGCTGCCACTGAAGTACAACCCGCGATGATCGAGCCTCCCACTATCACGTGGATGGTGCCCCGAACTGGCCTCTCTTCCGAAGGCTGCTTCTGCGACTGTTCGGTCGGCCTGCTGCTGGACTCGGGAGCGTCCTTACCGTGCTCCCCTCGCCGACCTGTTTTACTATTATCATTATTATTATTTTGTACAAAGTTCCTTAGATATTCGTGACGTATGAGCTCCTCTATCTCGTCGCGGAGGTTCTTACAATTTTCGGTACTATGACCATGATCTCTGTGAAAACTACAGTACAAGTTCTTATTTCTCTCATTAGGATTCCCCCTCAAACGGGGTGGCCACTTTACATACGGGGCATCGTTGATCGCCATCAAAATTTCGGCCCGCTTCGCGTTCAGTGGGGTGTAATTAGTTCGGTCCGCTATAGGAACTCGGAACGACTGACCCGGCTTTGCCCCCCGAGCTGCATCTTTTTTCTTTCGGTTGTCCCCTTGACTAGGAGGCTCTCCTTCCCTTTTTCTCTTCTCGGGCACGCCTTCGCCCTTTTGGTTGATATCTTCCTCTGTGGCTATAAACCTATCCGTGAGCTTAAAGAATTCGGTTATGGTCGCCGGTTGGTTGACGACCATGTGCCATTTGAACTCTTTATGCGTCACGCCTTTCTTGGCTGCTGCGAGGCGCACGGCGGGGTCCAGGTGTGGTATCCGCATGCACGCATTGTTGAACCACTTGATATAGCCTCGGATGGACTCTTCCTCTCTTTGCACTATGTTGAGGAGGCTTTCTTCAGTTCGCGGGCACCGTTTGCTGGTGACGAAGTGGGACGTGAAAGCTTGCGCGAACTGTGCCCAACTTCTTATTGATCCGGGTGCCAAGTTCCGGTACCATGTGCGGGCTACTCCTCTGAAAGTGCTGGAGAAGGCCACACACATGCATGACTCACTGGCTCTCGCCAGGTGCATCTGCGACTGAAAGGCATCTACGTGGTCATTTGGGTCAAACGACCCGTCATACTTGTCAAGAGGGGGGAGCTTGAAGTCTTTAAGCATTGGGACTGCTAGGAGTTCGGAAGACAAGGGGGATGGAACTGAAAGGAGGGGAGCCTTAGCTTCGCTTGAGCTTACCTCTTCTCTGCCTCCGAGCTCGGGTAGGTTGTGGGTGGTAGATCGGCGAGCTCGGTGGTGGCGTCTCTGCTTCTTGGTGGGCTCGACGTTCGTGCTGCTCACCTCTGTGCTGTCAGGAATGGTGTGTGCAGGAAGTAGCTCAGGCTGCTGGTGATGGCTGTGGACAGAGGGATCCTGCTTGGAGCCAGGATCTCAAACCGGTTCTCTAGGAACGGGGTATTGGGCTTTAAGGGTTGAGGCGACGTGGACTTGGCGAGCTGAGGTCCTCCCGACTTGACTGCCCGCGGTGAGACCGGAGTGGCTGGTCTTTCTTGTCTGCCGCGGGAGGAGGCCTGGCTCTTAGGAGGGTTCTGGGGGGCCTCTCCTTGGCGAGAAAGGTGCTCCTCCTGGCGGTGAGACCTAGCCCGCGGTGAGACTGGGTGCCGAGGAGGGAGTTGCGGCTACTGAAGCTAAGGTTGAGGTAGCTGAGGGAATTGCTGCTGATACTAGTACTGGGAGATGTGGTGCAGCACTTGCTGCTGATAAAGCTGGTGTTGCTGGAGCTGCTACACTTGGGCTTGCATGGCCCGCATGCACTGCATCAAATCATCGAGCTGGCTCTGGCTGGTCGCCAGAGGGATGACAGTTGGTTTAGCAAAGGTCGTTTCGACCGAGGTAGGCAGGGGAACCCCCACAAGCGCCGTTGCTCACGGCATGCTCAGGCTGGGGACTCCGTCCACCGAAAGGGGAATGGTGAACTGCCCAATGCAGACCGTGGGAACCTGGGGTTGTTCCCTGGAGTTACCCATCTCCATGCTTCGTCCAACATTTCTTGAAGAAGCCATGAGTGTCGAGTTTTTCAGAGAAGGAAGAACTGTGAAGGTTTAGAGGAAGGCTTTTAGAAGCGTATTCCCACAGACGACGCCAAATGATGGAGCACAATCCGGTCACTCCTAGCTAGCACTTACGTGGCTCCTGGAAGATACTTGAGATGGAGAAGAAGAAGAATCCCCGGGAGCTTGCCCGGCGGGAACACTCCGATGCTTAAGTTAGTACTCTGTAGGAGAAGCAAGGAGAAGATGAAGGCTAAGAGTGTAGATAGCGCGAGAGTAGAAGATGATACCTCTGTCCCTTGATATTAGCTCCTTATAACAGAAATCCATTGTATCCGGTCCACCGGCCTCTGACAGGGCAGGTATAACCACCACTATCAGTCTGTCGCAGCCGTTACTGGCTGGGTTGAGGTGGCACGCATGGGGCCGTCACCGCAGGGTACATGCCAGTCAGGTGTAAGGCACCCTCTAAAGGTGGCAGGCACGACGCTGTCTGACGAGGGATATGGCTGTTGCGCCCAGATTTGTCGGGTACGGTGGTCGGGCAGGAGATCCTCCTACGATATGCCGAGCTACCCTTCTGTGAGTTACCCTGTGCCGGGCTATCTTGTAAGCGACGAGCTGCCTGTGGCAAGCTAAGCCGAGCTGTCTAGCCCGAGGTGTCTTCACCTCGGGGTATCTATAAGCGGATCGGTGTGTTCCTGTCTAGGAGTGGCCTGAGGTCCAGTAGGAGGAGCTCGGATATTAGGAGAGGTCAGGGGGCTCCAAGCTCGGAGGCAGCTTGGGGTACCTTAGCCCCAAGAAGGAGGTGCAGGCTAGGCGTCTCTCGGCGAGTAGTCTATCCCGCCGATTTGCCGGACTGAACTCGGTGTGACTTTCCCACCAAGTTGCGGCTGTGCCTGCTGTGCTGTCACGCTGAGTCATCGCTTGAGCAAGGTCACGCCCATGTGTATCCGTGCTACGAGGTCAGGCCAAATCGTCCTCCATCAGATAGTAACATTTTGGATTGAAGGGAGCGAGCTGCTTGTCGTTGAGCCACTGTTGGAGGCTGTCGGTCTATTGGCATGAGTTCTTGTTTCTGTCGGCATGGCTCTGATACCAAGTTGAAATAGAAAAATAGATTGAAATAATAATAAAACTAAAATAGCAAGAGAGACAATGAAAGAATAATTGGGCTAACCTTGACTTGTTAGGGCCGAGTGCCACTCTATTTATAACCACAGTGATTGAGTTACATTAGGAGTTACAAGGGATAAGATCCAAGATGATATACACTATCTAGGTTAGGTGAGGGTTATCTAGGCTACCTTCTATCTTGAATGTAGATCAGAATTATCCTACTTGATCCAGATAGGGTAGTTATCAGGAAGAGTTTGTTGAGAGTGGTGGGCGTAGAGTCTTTAGTGTCCATAGAGGTCGTGCATGGGCCATGCATAGGCCCATGGAACTCAATGTTATCAATGAGGTAGGCTAACAAATCCAACCTACTGTGAAGGACGCCTGGCCATCCAAGGGAAACAGATAGTCTCTATTAAAATCACCATGCCCAATATCCGTTCCCAGACGCCCATGAAGGCAGAGAGCAGAGACGCCTGACCATCTAGATAGTCTCTATTAAAATCACTATGCCCAATATCCGTTCCGAGACGCCCATGAAGAGAGTGGTGAGGCGTCTACATTCTGTCGCGCCGTCAGATATCCCTTCTGCGCAAAGGATAGAATCTACTACGCCTATTACCGAAGTCCGATAGATGAGGGAGGAAGAGTCTATAGTACCTCCTATCCCCGTGCCTACACTAGAATCTACCACCCCGGTTATTGATCATGAAGTGCCTAAGCAAGTGAGCCGGCCGATTACAGAGGCGTGAACCAAGTAGAGGTGACCTAGTGAGAGACGGCCCAAGGGGAGGTGTAGAACTCGAGTGATGGCCCCAATGCGTCAACAAGGCAGGGAGCTACTCTGGAGGTAGTAATTACCATCCCAGTGACCGGCAAGCGCGTGGAGATCTTTTTGCATCCGCAGGAGAAGGGGATGAAATTAAGAGCGCCTGACCTGACCTGGTAACATTTGCCTCTGTCTTCCTGTACTTGAGTCATGTTGATCATTCTGTTCTCATTAACCAATTTCATCGGCCCTCATTTCCCTCTGACCTAACCCTCTCAAGTCACCTCAATTTCCTGGTGGGCAAATCATTCTTAAAGAGGTATGTCATCTAAACTTTTTCTAGTGTTTTGTTATATATTATTATACGGTATTCTCAATTTAATTACTGAATGATTAATAATATCACAGCGTTGCAGGTCCCTCTCCAGCGTGGTCCTACTAGTGTCGTCGTGCCAGACATCATCTAGCGCCTAGTCAAGGACTTGAATCAGATCTAGTCTATGGCCAGGTAAGGGAGAAGAGACGGTCGTGACTACCGATAGCCCTGCAGACATTCAGGACCTGCGATGAGTATAAAATGCAATCATGAGTTTGTGATGGGCACAAAACATCAATGGTATTCGAAAATTTAATTTCAAATTCGAGATTTGATATAATTGAATCGAATTTGGATAATTCGAATATCTAATCAGATATTTATATTGAATAGTTAATCGGATTTGAATTCGAGTATGACTTGATTCGATTTGATAAATATCCGAATTTGACCAATTATTTAATTCTTATATAGAATATATATAATTTTTAAATGTTTTATATAATTTATATATATATATAATAATTAAGTTATATAAATAATTTATACACTTTATATACTCTAATAAATAAAATATTTATTTTATATATTTATTAATACCTAAAATAATTAATTAGTCAAATTTGAATCGAATTGAATATTCGGATATTTAATCAGATTCGAATTCGAATATTAATTTTTGATATCCGTTGGATATCGAATTTTTTAATCAGATTTTAATTCGGATATTACCTGATCCGATTCAAATTTGATCCATTTACACCCCTAATAAAGGGTCATTGAAAACCTATGATGAGCATAGGACAGTGCCACATGCCAATGATGAATGGTAGATGAAGCTCAAAGCTAGCAACGAACGGTTGAACACTTGTTCACAGTTCGCTTACGCTTCTTGTAGTCACAATAAGTTGCGACAAGGCATCTCAAAAGATACTCAAACACTTTAGCCGACCAAAGACCGTGTCCCTGACATGTGGCAGCGAAAGAATCCATAAGATGATGTAACCAAGATTTGATACGTGAGAATACCGAGAAAAAAAGAAAACTTTATTCTTAAAGGATCTCATTTGACACGTGACGAAACCTAATGGAATTTACTTGATGGTTGACTTGACAACCAAAATCTCTTTCCCTAATAAAAAAATCACTACAAAAAAATCATTAGTTAGAGGAATTTGCTTTAGTGCCACTAAATGTTAGTTTTAGTGGCGATTTTAAACATTGCCATTATACATGTAGTAAAATCCCCACTAAATATAATTTTTTAGTGGTAAATATTAAATTGCCGTAAAAAGCATATTTGAAATGCCGCTATATAGTTGTTTTAAGTGGCTTTTATTAAATTGCCATTAAAAACATTTCTAAAGCGCCACTAACATGGCTTCGGACACTTAAGAGGTATGCTTTTATTTGAACCATTGATTCCAATTCAAATCAATGGTGGAGATGCAAATAGGAAAATATAAATATAAGAAAAGAAAAGTGGCGGGATTCCAAGTTTCTACTTTCTTCCTCCCGCGCGCATTCTTATTCTACCTGCACATTTTCGTTCGAATAAAGGAAGAACTATTCATCTTCTTGTCGAAGTCGTGCGCCCACCACACTCTAGACAGCATTCTCATTCGAAGACATTGCCCATTCAACTATTAGTCTTCTCTCAAAATCGAATCCGTCTATGACATTTGGTGTTCTCGTTCAAACAATTCCAGAAGACCGCTATTGAAGTGTTATTCAAAACCTATTTCGTTGGAGGAACTAGAGCCGCGCATTTTCTTGGTATGTTTTTTGTTTTTCTTTTTTCCACTATAAATATTATTTGGTATTTTCATAGAGGTTTGTTTTATCTTTGTTCTCTCTGTTTTTTTCTTTGGGTATCACTTTGTTTTTCTTCAACACCGCTATTGAAGAGACATTAGTGCATTTTGGATTTGGGTTTTCTGGTTTTGATATTTTTGTATGCTTTTAATCAAATCCCAGGTTAGACTACGGTCTCTTTTAAAAGTTCTGTAGGGTTCTGCCATTTTGTGAGACACCCAATTGGGGATTAGAGAGGAGCGGACATTGCTTGTGAGTTTTGTATCCTGGTGGAATTGGCGGGGCGGGAGGCTTCTCTACCAGTAGGATTTCCGGTGGAATCGGTAAAGCCGTAATGACACCTCCTTTGTTTTCCCAGGCAACGTGGCATGGTGTTGATGTCGGGGCTGTTGTTGACCCAATTGTTGCTGGTGTGAAGCGGCTGACTGAAGCTCTCTACCATCAGAATGTTTTGGGAACCCATAGAACTATTGGACAAAGTGAAGATTTGTTTTCCATGAACCCTTTTGTCAAGCGCCCTAGGTTCGAAAGTACAAGCAATTTGCCTATTTATCCATAGAAACCAGAAACCAAGGGGAAGTCCCTAACCTTTAGAATACTTGAACCTTAACAATAAAAGCATAGAGTAGTGAAGAGCAAATCACCTACAATTTTCTTTTTCACTTTGTTTGGTGCCAAACTTGAATCATTGAAGTCCCTAACCTTCCAAAGACCTTAAACCTTAACAACAAACACACAGAGTAGAGAAGAGCAAACCACATGCAATTGACGCTAGGGTTTTTGAGAGGCACTATCAACCTAGATGTCGGAAGAGTATATTAGAGAAGAGCAAAAATTACATTCCTTTGATGTTAGAGAAAAAAAATTGTAACAGCTCTACTAGATCTTGGAAGAACCTCCACTTTTGCAATTGAGGCACTATTGATCTCCTTCTTAAATCACCAATTTTGCTAATTTGAGGTATGTTTATCTCGTCTTGGAAACAAATTTTCTTGTTTTTAATTTATTTTGTTCATGCATTTATCACGAAACAAATTTGAGGTATGCTTATCTCACAGGTTTTCGCTGCCTTTGGGCTTCTTACCATTATGAATGAAACCCAGATTTTTTGGGTAGTATGGTTATGTTATGAATGAAATCTACACTGTTATTTACTTATAAAGATAATATACACTTATTTATCAAAAAAGTATCTATTTGTTTTTAATAAAGCAACTATTTTATTAGAATGATTTTTTTTTCTAGATAAACACCAATTTTCATTCATTCATTAATTATAAACAGAATGTACAATGGATAAAACAAACAATGGAGAGCGTAGAGTACATCTCCCCCTATTTATCATATGACAAAACAGCCCAGAAAAATTAATTTCCAAGTGCCCCTTGCTTCACAAATATCTTTCTGCTTTATCTCTATTTCAGTTGGTGATAATGTTTTGCCCTTGCAGATCCATCTGGATTTATCTTGTTTCCTCTTGTTGTTCACTCTTTTGATCTGGTGGTATCATCGGCTGGAATACTCTCAATCAGGAGTACACGTGAATCTGAAGTGAGGTCTCCTACAGAGGATCCTATGACAATTCTTCGGAAGAGCCATTCAATCACAATATTTTTGGTTGTTTTTTTGGAGTGGTAATCTCTCATCTACTGCCATTGATTTATAACTATATTCATGCAGTTGGTATTATACAAGTGCTTCTGTTCTTCACTTAATTTTTATGTATATGAATGGATTTATTTGAAGACAAAAATTTTAACTTAATGTTAAGCATGTAAAATCTTTACCTGTATTTGCTTGATGTTATCTGATTTTCTCTTGGGTGTTTTTCTTCACTTTGCAGTCTATTCGTTGGTTACTTTATATTGAATAAGCACCTTTGCATGGCTGAACTTTGACTTGTGTGGCTTGGTTGGAATCATCACAGTCTGTTTTTGTTTGGATCACTACGTATTATACCAATTACAAGCATGGGTGAACAAGCTATTGATAGATATGGGAATAATCACAACCATTTATTTATAACTATATTCATAGCTAGATGCAGTCTCCTTCATCCAGCTATTTCTTCTCTTCTATGTTTCTTCATTTTACTTCTCAAGTAGTTTATGGTTTATGGTTTATTATTTCTTTCTAATTTTCTAGTTTAGATACTTGTACTAAGTTGCCCTGCATCCATTTCAATTCACATTCTCTCTTCTCTCCTATTGGAGTTGGACCTAGGATCCTACAAAGGTGTTGTTTGATAATGGCTTAAATGGATGAGTTGAATAATTTATTATTTTATCTTTTATTGAATAAGCAATCAAGTAGTTTATTGTCTTATAATGGTTGAAATGTTTGATAATCTGTCTTATTGAAATATGTTACATCTTGACTCTTGAGGTTATAATACCTTGCATTTCCATATGCCCCCTGAATATTTTAATCAAGAATGCTTGAGTTCAAGACTTCAAGTTGAAGTGTCCAAAACCAACCAATTTTCCATATCTTGCCTCCACTAGAATCTCCAAAAATACAACTGGAACCAAGTCTACTTCTCAACTTGTGAACCACTGAATTGAAGTTTAAACCATTGTTTATGAATACCTTTCCACACTCCACACCCAAATGTACCTTTACATCCCAGCCATTAGCATTGATTCATACCTTTCAGTGATTAATTCCTCCATAGTTTGTTTAGCTCAATGGACCCAAAGGTCAGCCAATAGGGGAATTTGATTGTTATTGAAGTGGCTGGTCTAAGACCTAAACTTGTGCTCATTTGTTAATCTAAGATCTTACTATTCCATTCACCAAGATATGTCCTTCATTCTAATAGTTTTTTTTTAATTGGATATTTTCGGGTATTAATAAAAAAAGATCTCGGAACATGAATTTTTTAGGTTATTTTGGTCCCAAGATATTCAGCAAAATTAAAGGGGAGCCAATTTCAAACAAAAAGGGGAGTGGTAATAGCAATTCCATAATAGGACGAAAGTATTTTTTATTAGTGAAAAATGAAAATACTTATTAATTTTCCTGGCTGTTGTGTATGTTTTAGGGATTGACAGAGAAGATCTCTATTGGGGGTTTCTCGAAGAAAAAGCTTTTTAATATTGCACACTTAAAGTAAGTTCCATGAGACCAAATTATCACATGAAGATTGAATAGTCTAGTAAAAGACTGCTTTTAGGCAAACTTTTGTTTTTAATTTTCCCAATAAATAGATAAGGTTTTTATTAAAGATAGAGTGGGACCACTATAATGTTATTTAGCCAATGATTACCAAATCATTCCAACTCAATCATTAATAGCACAGAACGATGAGTATTCCTAAACTCCTTATTTTCCATAGTCCATGATGTCATTGTTCCATTAACATTCTTCAAGGCTACTTCCTCTGGAGTAGTAGATATAAGATGAAAAGTGGAGGAGAAGATAAATAGGAGTTAGAAATAATTTAGGAGAAAAAAGGGGATAATGGTGCCACATGGCTAGATTGGGTATATAGATTGATTAAGAGGTGTTTTTGGAGATATTTTAGGTGGGAGAGATAGCTTAGGAGAAATTTTGGGAGGGATTGGGGCCAAGTGATTAGGAACATGAATGAGAAAGAGGGAGTTAGAGTGAGACTAGTGAAGAGGAGAGGGCTGCCATGTGGCTACATGGAAGGGTTGAAAGGGATAAGGAAGAAAGGAGAAAGGTTTAAAGGGAGAAAAAAAGAAGGGGAATGAGAAATGGGAGGAGAGGACTGCTGATGAGACTGAATCAGCCCCCCCCCCCCAATGTCCCACAGTACATCCCCGCCATATATTGAGAACATCTCCCGATGATGATATCATCATTCCTGATATTATCATTGGGAGATCTTCCCAATACATGATGGGGATGTGCTGTGGGACATTATGGGGGGCAGTCTTGTGGGGGGCTGATTTGCAGTGACATGGGACCTAATCCCCTTAGTACATACACATATGACAAATTGAATCTCAAAGTTTTTATCAAAAACAGTTCAGACTTGTACGTCTAACAAATAAAAGGCTTAATTGCATACAACATGTCTAACATATATCCCATATATAGGGCCGGCTGAAAGGGGGGGTGGGGGGGAGGCCTGGAGGGTTGCAAGCCACTCTCCCAATATATCAAATTATGCGTATGAGAGAGATCCGCTTCTATCAGGGCAAATATGTGCCCATACCGTTCTAACAGCCTTTTGCAACCTTACATCGAAAATATCTCTTCATGAAATAAAACATACAAATACGGTGATATTCTCAATGCAAGGCAGTTAAGGCTGCTCGATTGGGCTTTGCCTGACTGAAGCCGAACTCCGTATGAGATGGTTTTCTCAGAGCCCTAACAAATGGTTGGGATACACCAATACCTCACTAAAACATCTTGTAACAATCAGTTGACATGTTTGTTTCTGATTTGCTGGTGTCCTAGGAACTGTCACACATCCTGTTTATAACAGATTTGGACTCATTTGTTCTTTACATAAAACATTTAATGTGCAAATACAAATATGCACAGTGCAAATAGCAGGTTTAGAAATACTGTATAAATGGTTTTGCACCGTACATGTTTGTATTTGCAGTCTTCCCAAACTGTTCAATACAGTTTTGTCAGAAGATCAAATGAGGTATGTGGATTTAAACCTTTGCCAATTATATACTTCTGCATACTCCAAACATCTCAAACTTACATGTACAACTCCTAACTCCAGCTACTCCACTATCCTCTCTAAAGGGTGTTTGGCATCAATAGTAACACATATTTCTGTGCAAGAGCAATTATTGCTCTTAGAAACCAAAAAAAAAAAAAACACTACTCGCAAAGTAATCCACTGGGTCAGGGTGGGTCACTTGTGTATAGCCAAAGAACGTGGTGACCATATGTATTATTAAATATAAAGTAATACATTCTCTGATCGATGTCTTTGTCGGTAGGACACATTGGCATACTACAATTACAAGACCAGATCAAACACAACCAACCCACATCTCAATTCACTTGAGAGGGAGGAAAACAAGAAGAAAATGCAAATTTAACCATTCATTTGGTTAAGAGAGATTTTGGAGCCTCCATGCATCTCTCTCTAGGCAGCGATACTGTGAAGCACCACAGTCTCAACGGTGAGCCCTGGTCCAAACCCAAACAGCACACCCCACTCGAGCCCTTCTCCAGTGGTCTTGAGGCCATCCTCAATCGACTTCTTCCGCATCTCATCCAATATGAACAGCACACAAGCACTTGACATGTTTCCATACTCGCTCAGGATGTGTCGTGTGGCGCTTAGCTTCTCGGGCTTAAGGGCCAGCTTTTCTTCCACTTGGTCTAGGATGGCTGGACCACCAGGGTGGGCGATCCAGAAAATTGAGTTCCAGTCGGAGATGCCCAGAGGCTGGAATGCCTCCACCAGGCTCTTCTCGATGTTCTTTGAGATGAGCCCGGGCACATCCTTGAGCAGGTGGAAGGTAAGTCCAACCTCTCTCAGGTGCCCGTCAATGGCGCCATGGCTGTCTGGGAGAATTGTCTGGGCTGCCGACACCAACTCAAACAAAGGCTTTTCTACACCGGGCACCGGGTCTGCACCCACAATAACTGCGGCTGCTCCATCCCCGAAGAGTGCCTGGCCTACAAGACTGTCGAGGTGGGTATCACTTGGACCACGGAAGGTAACAGCAGTGAGCTCTGAGCAGACGACAAGGACACGGGCGCCTCTGTTGTTCTCTGCAAGGTCCTTGGCCAGGCGAAGGACTGTGCCTCCGGCGAAGCATCCTTGTTGGTACATCATGAGTCTCTTGACGGAGGGGCGAAGGCCGAGGAGCTTGGTGAGCTGGTAGTCAGCCCCGGGCATGTCGACGCCACTGGTGGTGCAGAAGACAAGGTGGGTGATCTTGGACTTGGGCTGTCCCCATTCCTTAATGGCCTTCGTGGCAGCCTCCTTGCCCAGTTTTGGCACCTCAACCACCACCATGTCCTGTCTAGCATCCAGCGAGGAAGCCATGTACTCACAGATGTTTGGGTTCTCCTTCAAGATCTCCTCGGTCAAGTGCATGTAGCGCTTCTTGATCATTGATTTCTCGCCTGAAATGCACATCAAAGTTGTTAAGAGTCTTGAGAGAAACAAATTAAGTTGGGTTAATGTGTCTAACTCAGCCGGATCGTTGAGTCATCCGGATGATGAGTCTACTCAATTCCTAAAGTCTTTCTACTTCTGGCCAGGTCTATTTGTCTTGGCCATGGATCAATAAATTCACCCAAAACTGGATGAAAAAAAAATCTAACAATGAATTATATTCAAACACTTTAGCTAAAGAAACTCTCTATATGTATGATATGATCATACTTCAAAGTTCAAATCCCTCTAAATAAGCTAAAGCTCAATATCTGTGTTTGTTTTGATCAATTCACTCAAAATAGACAGATACCATGACCCAGGGACAATGTCTTCCGATCGACTGCCGGTTGCCAATAGACTCGACAGTGATCAGTGACACACTGATACTTACACATGCGCTTAAACTTCTCTTTGAGCTCTGTCTTGTGCTCGCTGTTGGTGATCCGGAAGTAGTAGTCAGGGTATGTGCTCTGGTCGACACAGTTGGGCGGATTGGCTGTTCCAATGGCCATCACAGTGGCCGGTCCTTCAGCCCTCTGTGCCTTGCGGATGTCTTCCACGGTCACCATTTTCGCCTTGAGCTAGCTGAGAGAGAATTGAAGGATTAATTAGAGGTAGGCCCTTGCTGAAGATGCTGGTGGCCGGCTTGAGGTTGAGGTGCTAAGAACTGATGAGAGGGAAGGACACTGAATGGCTTCTTAATATTATTAACCAAGTGGTAGATGGGGTATCAACTATCACGTGCTTGACCGAACCGTCGTGGCCAATTACCAATCATTCTCGAGACTGAGTGCACGTGAGAAATTTAATTCGGTGCAGCTAGCCTCCCAGCCCCCTTACAGCTCCACCTTACTCCATTGTTGAGTTATTTGGTTTTGATATTACCTAATTAATCATCAATCAATGCACATGGAGAAAATTATTTGTTTCTTTTTTTGGTAAATTACAGATTACTACCCTGAACTTCAGGGTAGTGGCAATCACCCCTGAACGAAAATTCTCCACAAAAGACCCCCCCGAA
This sequence comes from Nelumbo nucifera, assembly GCF_055504915.1. Lineage (NCBI taxonomy): Eukaryota > Viridiplantae > Streptophyta > Magnoliopsida > Proteales > Nelumbonaceae > Nelumbo > Nelumbo nucifera. Next base: position 59,055,812 of record NC_142651.1, on the reverse strand, counting down.
CTTTTAGATTCTGACAAAGATCCCCCTTATATTAGCACTCCGTTTGTCAATTTTGGAAAAGATTATCATGCGATTATATGAATTTTCTATATTCTCAAATTACCCTTTCTTTACAACAAATTTTTTACATTTTTCCTTGATTTTCATTACCGATTTAGTTGGTATTAATTGCATGTTGTGTTTGTTGCAATTCAAGGTTTTCATAAAATGCACATGGAGAAAATTATTTGTTTCTTTTTTTGGTAAATTACAGATTACTACCCTGAACTTCAGGGTAGTGGCAATCACCCCTGAACGAAAATTCTCCACAAAAGACCCCCCCGAACTTTTAGATTCTGACAAAGATCCCCCTTATATTAGCACTCCGTTTGTCAATTTTGGAAAAGATTATCATGCGATTATATGAATTTTCTATATTCTCAAATTACCCTTTCTTTACAACAAATTTTTTACATTTTTCCTTGATTTTCATTACCGATTTAGTTGGTATTAATTGCATGTTGTGTTTGTTGCAATTCAAGGTTTTCATAAAATGCTTCTAGCTTGTGCTTTCTTATTTTTTGTTGCAATTTCCATTTTATATATAAGTCTCTTGAATGGTTATTTTGGTAAATTAACTTTTTTCATCACTCAACTTAACAAAGAGGGGGTCTTTGTCAGAACCTATAAGTTCAAAGGGTCTTTATTGCAAATAAAAGTTGGGAGCAATCACCACTACCCCTAAAGGACAGGGTAGTGATTTGTAATTCACTCCCTTTTTTCTAGGATATGTTGTTTAACTAAAAGAAAATTAAAGAGTAGAAAAGAGTGTCTTCTGAGCAATACATGCCAGCCTTGTGGCGGATCTAGGACCTTTGATCAATGGGTGCATGCATTATCATAACATCAACTTAATCATAGCACTTGAGTAATTAAAACAAAAAAAAAAAGAGAATAAAATATTTTCTCTCTAAACATTTTAAGAAAAGTAAATACATCTCGCAAATGGATAATCTTTTTCTCCTAGATTTTTCTAATAATTTCAAGCATATAAGGATCTAAAAACTAAAACAAAAGGAAAGAAAATACTGTTCCTAACATATATATAGAAATAGTTAGGATGATTTTGCATAAGAAACTAGCTAGTGGTTGTAACTTGTAAAACATCAAGAGAGAAATCTCCTCAAGTGTGTTTGATTCTTCAAGAATGTTAGAATGAATAGGGATAGAAGAGGACTCTATGGTTTGTCTCTCTGATTTCCTCCTCCATATTCCAACAACCTGCTCCAAGAGTCCAATCTTCCCAACCTAAACTTGAAAAGAGAATAGATGGTTCAAATGACCCATTTAGCTTTTAGGGTTAATGTTTGTTAATTGAAGGTATAAATATGAAGGTATAAGAATCATTTCTCATTATTTCAATTTTAAATTTTAAGTAGTTCTGTGCAACAGGGGTGAAATTATTTGACACCTTTGCTTATTACCAAAAATAAATAAATAAATTGACTCCTACATTTTTATTTGAGTGGGTAAATTGTGAAAAAATTAAAAAGTTTCCATTATTATATAAAAATTTTTCAAATCTCATTGGGAACAATTGTCCACAATGACATATATATAGATCGGCCTATACATACTTGTAGATTGACCAAACACCACCACTTAATTGTGGTTCTCTACTTAGCCATCTCTTTTATAATCTTTTTCCATCTTACTAAGCTTTGCACGACTCATACCTGAATTGAATGGTTGGAAATTTGGCTCATGCTTCTTCATTTGTGTTTACAAGTATTACTTGGCTACAAAATCAAAACAAAAGTTCTTTATAATTCATGTCATCATTTTTGTGGGCTAAAATAATGTCATCATTTTTGCACTAATCCCTAGTCGGGTTAAGTGTGTAAACCCACATTAGTAGCACAAAAAAAGTGTGTAAATCCACATTGACTGTGTCGACACAAATTTCTTGTATTTAATTAACACAAAATGTGGATACAAATTACAAAATAAATTTATAAAAAAAGAAAAATACAATGGATGAAACTCTCTGTGATTCTACTCGATGACGTGAACAATCTTTTAGCCATCGAATTCAGTGAAGATAGGGACCATTGGCGTGTTTCTCGTGCTTCTCAAAGTGTTAATGTAGATTTATTTGATTTTAGCACTTTTGAAAAAATGATATAGATTTCTTCACTCTGGGTTTTGTGCTTAATCGATCACGAAGAATGCTTCTCTATGAAGGGATTTTTTTTTTTTTGTAATGGCTTGATCTTCTTGGAAGATCTTGAATCCATGTGTGAAGTAGAGAACTAATTAAGAAACTTCTTTCCTTCTTTCTTATCTCTTGATAGTAATGTAGAGTTGAAGTTTGCAAGAGATTGTGATTGCTTGCAATTCTAAAGTGTTGGTGTGAATGAATGAGAACTTCTCCAATGTGCAAGTGTGATTGTAAAAAAGAGAGCCTCTTAGTGGCTTGATCTTCTTGGAAGAGCTTGAGTCCATATGTGAAGTAGAGAACTAGTTAAAAAGCTTCTTTCCTTATTCTTTTTTCTCTCTTGATAGTGATGTAGAGTTGAAGCTTGCAAGAGCTTGTGATTGATTGCAATTCTCAAGTGTTGGTGTGAGTGAATGAGCTTCTCCAATGTGCAAGTGTGATTGTGAAAAAGAGAGCCTCTTTCTCGCTAGGCAATGTTATCTATAGCCTAGGATTGGAGTTGCCACCTCAGCCCTCAATTTGCTAACAATCCCATGTAAATGGGGTATTAGGTTAGGGTTAACTCCTAAACATGCTCCATTATGTAGAGACAATCGTTTTGCCAAAAGGACCATCATATTACAGTAATTAATGGGCCTAATTGGACTTGATACACTTGGATCATTGCGCCACATGGTCATGTTTTAATAAACTTGGGCACTGGGCCCATGGAAGCTCATATTAATTTAGAAGTACCATGCAAATTAAATCCATTTAACTATCTTAGAAATTCACATGTCTATAGGCAGATAGACATTTGAGTATATAGATTTAATTTGGTTTCCATTTTATTTAGTTGGGTTGGGTTGTTTATGGTGCAAGTTTGGGCTGATCCGAGTTAATTCCCAACTCGACCTCTTAACGTCCATATTTCCTACTTGTCCTATTTCCTTTGGCTCATTTTAGGAAGCATGTAAATACACATTATGTTTTGTGCAGTATTAGATTTATATTTGTGTACTTGCACTCTTCCCAAAGTGAGCCATCATTCATCCATAAATATTGAGTGGAAGATAATTATATTCTCTTCCACTCAATATACATATACATAAATCCCATTCTCTCTCATTAAATGCCATTATATTCACTTCAAGAAAAATGATCTTTAACAATGGTTTTTCCAGCAACGGACAAAAAACGGTTACTATATGTTCTATTCTCGTATTTAGCTTGGCCACGGTTTCATGGACCGTTGCAATACATGCTTTACTTTTGAGATGGTTATAAAGTTAACCGTTGTAATACATATTCTACTTCTGTTGAAACCGTGGCTGCATGTTTTGGCGGGTTTTTCCTCAAATTTTCATCATCTAACATAAGAAAATGAGCATTGCCCGCGCATATCTTCCTTCTTGCGCGTCTTTCTCTGTCCCTCTCTCTGCTTCACTCTTTTCATCTCTGCTTCACTCTTCCCCTCTGTTCATGCTTCTCAGGTTGTCGTGTTCAAGGAGTGAAGCGACGGTGAGTTGAAAACCCTCGGGCCTCTACTGGTGTATCTCTCTTCAAGAAACAGTGAGTTTCTCTATCCCTCTTCTTCTTCTTCTTCTTCTTCGTCTTCTTCTTCTTCTTCTCCCTCTCTCTTTCTCTCTCTCTCTGTCCTATTCATTTTTTTATGCTCACTTTGACCAGATTACAACTCTGCATTCGGTAGTGTTAAAGCGAACTCTAGGCTTAGGTTCAAAGATCGGCAAATACTCTAGTAGGTTTTTTGGATAGAAGGGGCTTATGAATCATGGTGTAGTTTCTCTGATTCAAAGATCAGAAAATACTCTAGTAGGTTTTTTTGGATAGAAAGGGCTTATGAATATGGATCTGACTTGTATTTGGGGTCTCAATGGAGTAGTTCTTTAGGCTTGGGTTAATCTCTTATGTGGTTATGTTTTGGGAGTTGAGCTAGATTATCCATGGCTAGCTCAGTTGTTTCTTTACAGTTTGAGTTTTCCTTTATTTTTTGTACTCTTTTTCTATTGTTTCAACAAATTTCTCTGGTCAGTTACTAGAAAGAAAAGGAAGAAAGAGAAACTGTTAAATCTTCCAATTCTAAAGAACTTCCTAGTTAGCCCCCATCAAACAGTATGTGGACTGTGCTTACATTCTTCCTAACGGAATATAAACTTTCCTTTATCTCTTACAAGCAAGTTTGATCCGATCATTGATAAATTGCCTTTTGTCTACTAGTTTAAGGCTAAAAACAGTTATGTTGTCTTTCCAAGTTGTTTTGGTGTCAACTGTCATTGGAGGTAATCAAAATATGCTCACTTCACAATATAATTACATTAATGATTCAAAAATAGATCATTATTGTTCTAATAGTTCCTATGGATATTCTACATTCTTCTGCATTTGCTCTTGGTTATTGGCTTTCAAAAATGCTATTTGGTGAATCCCCTTCTCGTACCATTTCTATAGAATGTGGGATGCAGGTTTTTATCTTTGTTTATAATCTGTGTATTTTCTCGTCACTTGTAACGTGTCCAATAATTTGTATGCCATAAAAGAGTTATATATGTATAATATATATATATAATATATATATATATATATATATATATATATATATATATATATATTATTATGTTCATAATGCATGGCATCTTCATTTAATCCCATACTAGTGAAAATCACTGATACTGGTATCTTTCTGCAATTTACTATCCCTTTCATATTTTTCTGGTAACCTGGAATGATGAGAATGTTTGCGATTTTAATGGCATATGGGCACCATTTCAAGGAGAGGTCTAGGGACCCTTGACCTTAGTTCCATGGATCTTTTTTCCCCAAATTTAGCATGGTCCAGTTATGTCCAAAATAGAGAACTTAATGTAGTTGGGTTTTCTGTGACTTAGATTGATAGAAATTGTGAGTAAACAACAATTTATGCTAAATAGTGTACTTGTATAACAGATTTATTTTTTGTCTTCAGACGAACCTCAAACTACTTTTATATTGCCATAGTGTAGAAATGATACACTGCGAACCCTTAAAATCAAATAATAGATAGTAGGAAATTATGAAATGTACTTAATAGATTACTGCATATGAATTAAGATTGAAAATCTTACTATTAGAGCTGAATGGACTAGAAATTGGTAAGCTGGCAGTGATTTGCTGGCTTTACTCACCGAAGCTCCAAAACCCCCTATTTGCTACTGTTGTTCATTCATTCATCCTAATAAAAGATATTTTTACAAGATAAATTAAATTAAAATTATAAATCCTCAAACTACTTTTATATTGCCATAGTTTAGAAATGATACTCTGTGAACCCTTAAAATCAAATAATAGATAGTAGGAAATTATGAAATGTACTTAATAGATTACTGCATATGAATTAAGATTAAAAATCTTACTATTACAGCTGAATGGACTAGAAATTGGTAAGCTGGCAGTGATTTGCTGGCTTTACTCACCAAAGCTCCAAAACCCCCTATTTGCTACTGTTGTTCATTCATTCATCCTAATAAAAGATATTTTTACAAGATAAATTAAAATTATAAATTCTTTTTTTTGGTAGGAATTAAGAAGTTAAGACCTAAACATTTTTTTGAGAAAAGGTAGGGTAAAATTTTATCGATATTGAAATAAGATACAAAGGGATCCCCCAAGGAAAAAACCTTGACAGGGTCCCAACATTACAACCCCCAGATTACAACTCCCAAAAGTTACTAGAATTCTCCAAATGTGAGGTCTGAATCCCTTTAGTTGCCGACACCCAAGAGATTAATTTTCCAACTAAACACGAAATTAGGTCCTCCTAACTTCTAGCAATATTATGGAATATCCTTTTGTTTCTTTCAGTCCAAATGGTACTGATTACAGCAGCTGGAATGGTTTTCCAAATAGCAGCAACAAGTTTTGGCATCCCCTTTAAATCCCATCTCCAAATCTGATGGGTGAATGGAAAGTGAAGCAACACCCATTGTCCAGCACGAAGCCCCACCTTCCTTTTAGAAAAGGACCCACCAAAGCATGAAATCAGGATTTGGTTGAAAAAAATCCCATTCTTCTCCCCAGCACACCACCAAACATCTTTAACCCTTGGATTGAGCTCTGCCTCATGCAACCTTCCCAACAGATCAATAATTGGGGAACCTCCCAATTGTTCTGATTTCTCCAGACCCTGGATTGAGCTCAAAGATATCTCCTTCCTTGTTGGAAACAATTGCATAAAGGGAAGGATACAACTCACAAAGGGGTTGTTGACTTGAGCACCAACAATCTCTTTAACAGATCCCTTGAAGAACCATTTATAACCAATATGAACATAGCTTCCCTACTCCCATTCCTCTACCCCCACCTTCAAAAGTAAATTGAAACAAATGCACACCTGCATTAGGAGGCCCAGTGGATGATTCAAATCTCTCCAGCAGATCCCTTGAAGAACCATGTTCATAGAAGTACGAGCCAAAATATGTAACAAGTTAACAATGATTTATGCATTTTTTTTGTCCTTTTAAATTTTGGGAGACCATCATAAGTTTCATGTGTCAAATTCATGGCCATTTAATTTCCATCCACACAGGAGTCATTTATCTAACTTGTCCTATAAATATAATGTTTCATAGGGCCGCTACTCTATTAATATGATAATTGTAGGTTAGGGTAGTAGGCCTACACAGTACTTTTGGGCCATTTGTAAGTGTATGGTCTGCGATAGGACTTGATACTTGTGTAAGTATCAAGACTTCTAAGTATCAAATGTATAGAGCCTCAAAACTAGGTTTTGTGCTTTTTGGGCTTTAAAGGCACAAGTCTTCAAACTTTTTCAAGCATAACTATATTCAATAGATTTGGGTCAGACCTAGAATGTCTGGAATGCATTGGTATTTAGAGATATTAAGATATCTACTCCTAGGTTGTGAATTTATAGGATTGATTATATTCATAAGGCATTTTTGTGTGGGTTTTGTGACATCTAGGTTGCTTTGGAAAAGGATGTAAGTAACAACTTCATTGTTTAATTTGTTTATTCTTTTGTCTATCTTTTCTAATATTGGAATGCCATGGAATGTGCTATGGACATGCTCTATATGATATTGGAGTGCTATGGATATGCTAACTGGCATGGTGAGGAGTTTTAGAGGATTAAATAAATCCAACTAGGTTTCTCTATATCAAACCCAAAGTAACAATTGAAAATTGACCAACTAAGCCTGGATTGTTAAACCAACTTATTTGGGTCAGCCTTGTTCCTGACAAGTCATTAAGAATGCTAGTCGGTTCAGTATGGTCAATCTGATTTTCTTAACTTAAAAATTCATTCTTGTGCACATTTGCACAAGTCAGTTGGTATGGCTCTTGGTACCCCAGTTCTTCCAGTTTGGAACTGGCCAAATTATTCATGAATTTCATAGAAAATTTAACAAATTTGCTAATGAAATATGGTAAACAGGTTAGAGTGGGTTTTAGCTGAAGTAGATCCCAAGTTGGAGCCTTTGAAAATACAACAACTAAGTAAAAGTCAACAAAACTGAATGAATGGATACTTTACTTCTACTAAAAAAATCAAAGTGAACCACTGACATTTGGTGATCATGGGTTCAGTAAAAGAGGTTGTATTTAGGCAAACAAACCAGTAGACTTGAGTTTTGTGTATACTCTGTCTCTCCATGTTCCTGTTCTTGTAAAGAGGAATGATTAATTGGAGAAACACAGGTTTGAGTCTGAGAGAAGCCACTTTGCTCAAGAAATGCCAGAGGTTAGGTCCATACCAACTCCACCAGTCCACCCTTCGCAAGATCAATAATAGTTGGAACCAGATTTCAGTAATTCCCTTTTTTTGTTACTTTTTGTCCATGGTACAGTGCTAATCAATTAGTGTTGGTTACAGAGACCCAAAATTGATGGTATAGTGCACTATATTGGATATTTGCATTCTCCAAACAGGCACAAGAAGGGGGTGCACAATTATAATTTGTGAAAATTTCATATCCTCACAAGTATCAAAAGAAATTTGAAACCTCCATGCTGTAAACATTTTCATGTCAACTTGAAGGGGTAAGTCCTTGCCCAATCTGTGGAGCACCAAGGTTTAGGGAATGCATGAAATAGGTTATATGGAATGCATGATAACAATATTTCTAGCATCTGGTAGGAAAGAACATTCTGGTTGAACCGGAGTGTTCAACTTGCACAAGTGTTTTTATAAGATATACTTGAATGATAGGACTACTATGTTTAGTAGTCTAAGAAGTGTTTAGTCTATCTTCCTGACCTATTTGTAAATTATCATTTTGTAACTGTTTTTTTTTTTTTTAGGATTATGAATGATAGGACTACTATGTTTAGTAGTCTTTTTCACCATAGATGTACCCAAAACATCAGCAGTCAGCAATTAGCAGACTCAACACTCATAAGTCTATGAGTTCCTTTTGCTCTGTCTGTTCAACTAATTAGAAATTGAGCTGATCAAAACTGGAATAACTTAGCTTCAGGAGAGGGAAGTAAAAAAGGACCCACTTTCTCTCTTCTACAAATGTATTAAGGTGCTGTCTATTAGTCGCTGAAACCCATCCAAGCCAAGCTCTGAATACAGTTTCTTCAGAGGGCCTAGCCCATTTCAGAGCCATCTCTACACTGGTTTCAAGCTCAAATATCATGAATGGCTCCTCAGTCAAGGCCCAAAGACTGTCTTCCCCAACTCCCAGAATTTTCCTTTTGACACCATTCTCCCTAGAGGGCCTAGTCCATTGCAGGTGCTTCGGCCACATCTCCAGCACTAGATGCCACTTCTGCAGCTTGGGCATGAATACTTCCCCGGAAGAAACAATCTCTAGTCCTGCCCCTCCAAGTCGCCTGCCACCCAGCACCCAGACTTCACCCTTAAAGACAAACCCAGAAGCCATGAATCTTGGCTCATTCAACTGAGCCATACAAAGGAACACATATAACTTACAAAAAGAAAAAGAAATTCCTACCCAATTAATTATCTATGCCATGAACATTTTGTAAAGTATTGTAAGCTGTAATTATTATTTTTTGATAGATAATTGTAAGTTGTAATTATGATAATCAGAATCTTCAAATAGACCATGCACAGATAAATCATCATCATCTAAGCCTTGTTCCAGTCCCAACTATATGGAGTTGGTTGCGTGAATCCTGTTTCTCCCTATTTTGTTTATTTATTTATGGGCATGTGTCGGTGTTTATAGAAGCTAAGAGAGAGATGCCATGTTGCCAAGTTCAGCTTCAGAACTTGCTTCACAACAACCTAAAAATGATTGACAGATTAGATGGTTCATGTTTAGTGATAATGTTGGTTGTGGTGTTGGCAACTTTTAGTTGGACCCTATTTATTAATTAATGGGTATTTGAATTGATTCTTTCAACTGGTAGTACCATGAATTGATGCTTGAGCATGTTCTTAATTTGTACTGTGAGGAAATGGCTTCAGAGACAAGACCAAGAAACATGTCTCCGAACCATAAACCCCCATAAAGGTTTTATCCAAATCGAGCTGGAGTTGTAACTGTTTTCTACAAATGAGATGGGATGTTCCATTCTAACACGTGAACTTGTTTCTCTTTCACTTTTTCAGTGAAAGGAAAGAATGGTGAACCTCCTTTTGTGGAGAAATCTACAAAAAACTAGTAGTTGTTAAAAAGATGTTGTGACATTAGGCATTGTCTGATGGAAGAGGTAGATTGAGCCCAGATGTGAGACATTTCATTTGCTTTCCCCATCAAAAGCTAAACCTTGGAGGGAGCTAATAATTCATCATCTCATAAGCTTTTTGTGCTTATGAGATGTATGCTTCAACATGAATCTTTCTAGGCAATTCAAAATTTATGCAGTTCAGGTTGTGGTTATTTGGTGCCTGACCTGACCTGACCTCAACAGGATTAGCTTGGTAGCCCAGTTGATAGTTAGGTAGCCGACTCATACCCATGACATTAAGCAAATGAAGAGTTTACAAAGACAATATTAATTCATATGGATGATATTTCTATTCATTTGAGTCCTATTTTGATGGGTCATAGATCTTTTGGATGTTAGATGGCACCCATTTCGTAACAAACAATTTGGTTGATGGCCTCATCCGATGTGACAAGTTTCATCATAATACGATCAGTTAATATGTTGCGGACTGTAAAGATGGAGTGCTGTTATCAACATTATTTTTCAGAGCCACCAGATTTAGAACTGTAAATGTCTTGTATCATTATGCCATATTGTTACCTGAAAACCAGGAAAGTAAATCATTAAAAGAAAAGCAGGAAAATAATGTGGTTGGTTACAGTTATATTTCATTTGTAGTGAATGTTTTCAGTTACTTTTGGGTTTGGCCATTAATAATATTTATATCTTAGTGATAAGTTTCACTAGAATAGTAGAAACTGTAACTACCACTGTCATAATGATAAAAAAAGAAGTCTGGAATCTGCATTGTGGGGCCTGATATTTTGGTATTTTAAACCTTGGTTTCAAACTTTCAGGGACATTTACAATCAAGTGATCAGCATATCATTGTCTTGCAGATTCATATACACAAAGATCGGTAACTATTTTTTTTTGCAAAAGACATGAAATAAAATGCAATATGTTTCTCACCATCTGGGAATAGTAACTAAATTTTTTGCATATTCCCATATAACCTTAGTCAGTAAAACTGGATTATGTCAAGGACATTTGTTTCCTTAATTCGATCAGTGTCATATTCCTTTGTTTAAATTTAAAATATAAACTACCAAGATTGGTGAACATGTTACGTACCATCACTTAGATTTTGGGTAGAAATCTTCATGAACATTTTCTGGGTTTCAAAGCAACAACTTGAGATGTTGTTAGCAGAACTGCAGACAGAACAGATATGGCACTTAACAAAACAGAATGGCAAAATAAGATTCATGTAGCCAAACCCCATATAGTTGGGGCAAGGCTTAGATGATAATTTTCTTAGTTATTACTGTAAACGGAAAATGAAAGTTTGATTGTCTTGCTTGTTTATTTTGATGGTGTTAGATGGTTTTGGATCGAAAAATAAATAGAAATCTCCTGACTATTTACTACTAATTCTAATTGGATCTGCATTGATAAATGGTGTATGTTATTAGACTGTTTTCCTGTGGTGTGTTAGATGGTTTAATGGTGTTAGATGGTTTTGGATCAAAAAATAAATAGAAATCTCCTGACTATTTACTACTAATTCTAATTGGATCTGCATTGATAAATGGTGTATCTTATTAGACTCTTTTCCTGTGGTGTGTGCTGAGAGCCTAAATTTTGTTTCTTGTTTCTATGCTTTTTCTTCTTTTCTAACTTTATTTAGATGAATATTTAATAGGAATTTCAAAGTTTATCAAAAGAAAAGTAGAAAATAATTTTAGGGTTAGTGTTTTATAGGCAATTGGAAACTCTAGCAGAATTAAAATAAGTTCTTAAATCTTAAACCTTGGGCTGACAAACATGACAAGGCGGGTTTGAGTCTGAGAGTGGCCATTTCATGTTAAAAATGCTAGAGGTTAGGTCCATTTCCATTTCAGCCCTCCCAAGACACCAAATAGCTGGCACCATTACCAGCACTTTTGATATTTTCCTTGAGACTTGGGAGCAGGAATCCTTTTGATGCTTCTATAGTTATTGTTTTCAATATTAGGAAACTTTGATGCAACATTTGTATAAGAAATGCCGAGCCTGAGATTTGTAGCTACATGGTCAGAACCCAAGCTGTCCACCATTGTTAAATGCCATGTCCATTGTTAAAAACAAGAGTGGCAAGGATTGTCACATCCTGGACAACAACTTCACTGTTCATCTAGCATAAACAATCTTTGCTCTCCAACTAATACATACAATCTCCATTTTTGAATGTTTTTACAGAGGTAAGCAAACAGAGAGGCTGTTAAATCCTTTCAGAGGGGACAAACCTGCAATATACAGGGTGAATGGTCCAAAATGGAGAGTTTAAGAATGTCAAGTTTGAGATGATCACACCAGTTGAATTCATCAACTCAACCAAATGGGGACGACTCTAATATAACTATACCTAGGGATGTAAATGAGGATGGGGACGACTCTATCTAATAGCTTGCATATATATAGCTAATCTAGAACAATCATGTTTGCATACTCACCTCACTGGAGCTTATTTTTGTGACCAATGAACCAAGCTAGTGCTTGAGTTAACCTTTTATGGCTAAAGGAGATTGGCCTGGTCTGAATCTGTGGATCATGTTCTTATTAACCTTGGTAGTGGTGACTGGTGACTGGAGAGGTAATAATGTTCACGAGATACAATTTGTTTCTCTTGTCAAAAGACCAAACTTATATTATAATTTTTTTTTCTATTTCCATAAAATTCTAAGAGAACTAGGGAAGTTGTTGAGAAAATTAAAAGCATAAAACTAAAGAACAAAGAAAGCAAAAGATCATGATAAGTATATTAAAAAAACATCATTATTTGGCCTCCATACATCCGAAGATCATAATATACTGTGTACCTTATTGGCTACTGATGCAGTGGTCCCAATTTCCTCTCAAGTACTAAGCAATGGGTCTAAAGAAGAGCCACTATAGGTCCATTCAAGATGTTGGAGATAAACCCCATTAATTGGGACCATAGGCTTAGTGGCTTTGGCAGGAAAAAAAGAGCTAGAAAGAGCCATTTAGAGAGACCCAGATCATTTTTTGGATAATATGCATAACCCTGAAAGGGATCCATATTGTACATACAGCAATGGGTTAAGAAAATTTTCATGAATTTTTCAACGGACTACACATGTTCCATGGATGTGGTCGGACATCTTCAAAGGAGATGACAATACCCAGGAGTTGCCCATCTAAAACTGGTCAACACCCCATATTGAGGACCATGGAGCTTCTTCCCAAACCTGCATTGTATATGTATCAAGGTGATGTGCCTTCTCTTCTTTTTAACTTTTCTCCTTATTTTAATTCTTTATTCTATGCAGGAGTAAAAATGTATAACCTCCTTTTTAATTAGATCATTTTGAGGCTCAAGTTCTAGTGCTAGTTATATCAGTTGCAGATCAATTTTAGAAAAATACTTCCACAGAATAGATGACAAAAGAAAGTGGAAAACTGAAAACCCTTAATGCCTATTATGACAAAGCTTGCAGAACTGCTACAGAGGAATTCAACTAGGCCAATGCACAACTGAAGACATACCCATCTGGACCCATGGGAAACAGGGCAGATTTACTGAAAACTCTGCCTACAAAGCAAGAATACGCATAAGACATTCTGAATATTCTGAACTTGCATATATCTCAGGAAATGTGTCATGAATCCACCACTTTGTGTTATAGCCATCACCCACAGAACTTGATTTGTGGAAATTTTGAGGCTTATGAGGGCAGGAGAGATAAGAGGTTGTAATGACAATTTGTGGAACATGGTAATTAATCATTGATTGAGCCAAAGAGGCTGTCTGATTTATCATTCATGAGAGTTTATTATTCCATTTACAGCCTTGGTGAAAGAAGCATTCATCAGAATTTATCATTTTACATTCTCATACTTAAAAAGGACTTTATGTCTTCCTGAAATCAGCTTCACTCCCTAAGCAAGATTTGGCACCTGGTGAGAGTTTTCACATGGATACAAGCACCTATGATGATAGATGTATTCATACACAAAGGAAAGTAACTAGTGATTCCACCAACATTGAATGTCAAAATTATGAAGAGCAATGGAATTCATTTCCAAGCTGCCAAAAGCAACCCTAAGAATCAAGAATCAACCTACAAATATACATGTATTCCAAAGTTTCTTTTTCATTAATTCCACCAATACCTCGTTCTGTAGATCCCTGCTGCAAGTGCTGTCACTCCAAAAGCTATAACAAACTTATTCTGGTCTGTCAATAGCTTAATTACATTTTCTCTTTGTCATAGCTTAATTACATTGATCTGGGCTATATGATTTGCTTCATTTCTGAATTTGATTCGTCTAATCATAGTTTAATTACATTTCATTTAATGATTCATATTTGAGTGAACGGTTATGCTTACAAATAGAATCATTTCAGTTTGTTTAGTGTAGATGATCTATGAACTATGTGCTCAACTTACTTGATCTTATTAGTCTAGTATTGAAGGCCACACCTCAAGAAAGACTAAATATTGGCAAATAATATCACATGGTTCCAGCTTATATCAAGAAACGCTGAATATTGAGGGCCATACCATAGATGGGCCTTCTTTGTTGCACCATCTTGATTTTTATTCCCTTGGATTTTTTTTTTATAGGGCACCAAAAAGAAAATGATCTCAAACAAATCGAGTGTAGCAAGTCCCAAATTCTCAATTAAATGGGGAAGTTGAAGAACAAGAGACTGAAACACAACAACCACAGCAATCTCATTTGCAATACCCTCAAGCTTCTCAACCCTAAGTAGACCCTACACCCTCTCATCATTCTTAGGAGGAAACTGAAGACCAATTACCTCCACAAGCAGAGTCCTCACAGCACAAGAAAACAAGAGGCCCAACTTTTTGTAAAGATGTGTATAAAATGAATGATAATGAGCGTATTTCTATATCTTTGTATGGTCAGCCAGAAGATGGAAAATTGTCCCAGTTTATTGGCACAATAGCATGTAATGGAAATATTGTACCTGTTGATGTGGATAGCTGGAAGAAAGTATTGAATACAACTAAAGATCGTGCCTAGGGTTTTATCAAGGTATTCAATTTATTCACTATTTGTATTTTGGATTTGAACTTTTTTTAAATAATGAGATATGTGTGATGATATATAAAATCTCATTCTTACATATGTAATGCAGGATAAGTTCGATGTTTCAGATGATCATAAAGAATGGTGCTTAAAGGACCTAAATGCAAAATGGAAGATATGGGAATGTATTTTATATTGAGATTTTTATAAGCCCGAAGTTCCAATAACGGAACAACTTACTCCCCCAATGGATCATGTTGTTAAAGAGCAGTGGGTAAATTTGCTTCAAATGTGGCAATATGAAAAATTTAAGGTATACAAATTGAATTCATTAAAAATGATTTTTTATTTAAACATACTAATATATTGCTTTTTTGACTTTTCTTTATTAGACATTTAGCAAAGTAAACAAAAATAATCGTGCTTTGAAGAAAATAAACCACTATATAGGAACAAGTTTAGCATGGATTCACAAAGAGGTAAAATTTCAATTTTATATTTTTTGGATAACTATTAAAATTTATTTTCTAACCAAAAGGTGTTAATTGTGTATATATGAAAATGCGCAGAAGAGGCTGGGGAAGTACTAGATAGGGCTACTGATAACTCTGTATTTTGATGCCTTAAGGGCATCATTTCAAGGGTATTTTCGGCCTTAGAATAGTCAAAGTGTGCATTTTTCTCAGTTAAATTCAATGTTGTGACCTCTAAGGGTTTCTGTGCAAATTCTGTGGAAAATTGGGGAAGTTATATGGCTGAAATGCAATTTTTGGGAAGCTGGTGTGAAATCCAATTGAGAGAGGGGGTGTTTTTGTGAAAAACTAAGAACAGGAGGGCACCTCCTATCTGCTAAACCCAGAATTGTGCCCCTTCTACTGTATTAGCATGTTCCCCTCTCATTAGCAAACCCTAGGGCGCTTTCTATCTCATTCTTTTCATCCTTAGCAAACCCTATCTGCCCTTAGGTGCTCAATCTCTACCTTCCATCCCTTTTAATCTCCACCATTCATTTTAGGACACACTCTTTTTAACTTTTTAACCCTAAGGTGCCACTTAACTTCTAATCCTCACCATTCAGCCACTAGTCATTAGATCTCAGCCCTCCATTCCATTTTCTATCTTAATCATCCACTTTAGGGTGCCACCCACTCTTTTTGATTTTCACCTTTCAACCCTAGGCGCCATAATCTCCACCCTCCATTTCTGGGCACCCAAATCTCAGTTCTACATAATATTGGACGCCCTCTCATTCTCTTCTCAGCCTTAGGATCAATCCAGAACCATCCTAACCCTTCATTAGAAACCCTAGGGTGCCCATATCTTTGTTAAAACCTGGTTGTCGCCCCCTTCTTTCTCTCTAATCTCAGTTGTGTCCATCCTTTTCTATAAAAAGGGCCCAAGGGCTCTTGAAAATGAGTTGGATTCTGCCCCTAGGTAAGACGAAAGACTGATCTTGAGAGGTTCAAGGGTAGAGGAAGAGGATGCCCAGGCAAGAGGAGGGGTTTCTGCTTGCAGTTCGCTTAAGCCACTATTGCTGCCTCTGGATTCGGATCTCAACCATTAGTCTTAGATTTAATTTCTATTCGTTCATTTCCAGTTCTGTTTTTTCCTTTCTACAATTTCCTTTCATTCAGTTTGATTTTTGTTTTCTTTTCTGCAGATCTAGAATTCGGCCAGGTAAGATGGAAGGCCTAGCTCGAGAAGTTCGAGGGTCAAAGGAGAGATCTAGAGACTACTACCTCTGATCTGATTACATACTTTTTATTTCGTTCATTTTATTTATTTATTTCTGTTATTTATTTATTTTTCTGCACTTTTCACTTCCAGCACTGTTCGAATTTTATTTTAATGAATTTCAGTTTAATTAATTAAATTTTGTGTTTCTGCAACTCTCAATTGTGTTCTCTTTCTCGGATTTAAGTAAATAGCGATTTTTCCCTCACTTCCCTATGGATATGACCCGTTCTCACCATTTACTGCATTTGTAATTGTTTGAGAATCGGAAAAAAATTTATAAATATTAAAACTGGTGGTCCGAAGTGGGTAACGACACACTTCCGGACACACCAGCTACTCTTTTTAAAAGAACACATACTCGTAAGGATGGCAAACCTATCGAAAAGATGCATCTACGGAGATTATGGTATATACTTGGATTTTTTTTTATTTGTCGTGTTTTTTATCTTTGTATATAATTCTATAAATTAAATTATTTAATTAATATATTGTAGTCAAAGATCGATGAGCTTGCATCCTCTCAACAAAATAATGAAGGATCCTCAGAGAGAAGTACTATTGTCCAAGATGATATTTTTGCTCAAGTCATTAGTAAGTCAGAAAGGAGTGATTGAGTGTGCTTGATGGGATTAGGTCCAACTTCAATAGATTTATGGGGACTTGAACCAAGGAGATGTGTCTCGAATGTTGAATTGGAGATTGAAAATTGACAATTAAAAGATAAAATCAATGACTTAGAGGGCAAAATGAAGGATATGACTACAAAATGAAGGATATGATAAAATCAAGGAGATGTGTGTCTTGTGCTAGGTAGACAAGTAAGTATTGTTTTTTACACTGCCTGAATAATTATACATATACCAATTGGATTGACTATAGATGATAATGATACTTGCTTATTGTAATTTAGGCCCAAAATGCTAAAAATGTTTCTTTGGATTCTCCACACCAAATGCATTCCTTTACCAGTAGTTATAATGTAGTGGTAATCCCACATGAGATAAATGTATGGTTTTAAAATACTAATTTATTCTAAGTAAACAATAATTAATGTCTATGTTGTTAACTATTAGGAAATACGAGTTGTGAGCATTTTTTCACATGTGGGCAACAATCAATCCATTCAACATGCAAATAAAAAGCAGTCTCATGAACTCCAGAAATATCGCATTTAATCTTGCTTCCAGAGTTATTAAGGGTAGAATTAGGTTTCACTAAAAAAAAAAGGTCAGAGTTATGAGGTTTTTGTCCATATGAGTGGGTTTATTGGTGGAAATCAAAGTTATGAGGGTGCTTTAGCTATGGCAAGAGCTACTTTGAAGTTTTAGTCAATGAAGAGAGTTGTCTCCAATCAGCTAATTTATCAATGCATGGTCTTCTTTTGATGGAATTTGAACTAGTTTTCTGGACCAGCTTCATTCCTATGTTGCATAAGTTTCTTCTACATATCTCAGGTATTGGCTGTTGGGTCCAAATAGGTCTTGCCACCGGGTTTTGGTTTTCAGTTTTAACTGCTAGCAGTTCCCTTACATCTTGGTTTTCAATCAAGGGATCTAATGTTTCAGAAAATAGTTTTGGTGTTTGTATTATGGCTAGCAGTGCCTTTACATCTTGTTCCTGTTGACTATATGCTACTTTGCTTTGTCTCTGCTGCTAATTTCAAATCTATATAAGCCATTGAGTTTCTTCTTTCTACCGGTTGTTGTTGATTGTACCAGTGTTAAACGAACCAGAAATTTCATCTTTTTCATCCATTTCTTCAAATGCTCCACTTTTGATTTAGCGGATATAATTGATACAAGAGCTCTTTCTCTTCTTTAATTCTTCTCTAAGTTATCTAGTTTTCTTTCTTAAATTTCTGGTTGCTTTCTGTTTATACTCCATAGTTTGAACCATTGTTGGTAAACATGTTTGTGCTTTTCAGCTTGTTAGAATTTCGTCTATAGAACACATAAACTGGAACCCAGTTGTAAGAGTGTGTTGGGTTTCCCTCTTATGTGGAGGATGGCCCAAGAAGCCCATGTGGTAATTTTGAGCCCATGGATGAGGGTATTCTGGTTCAAATGAAAATAGGAAAAGGAAATAACCTTTAGTGGTGTTAGTTGCCAAAAAGATTGAGAGAAGAAGAGAAGAAAAAGGAAGAGAATCCCGTGCAAAAACGGAGAGAGAAAAGGAGTGGATTCTTGAAATTCCACTTTGCATAGTTTTTCATCTTGTTCTCCGATCGAAGGTCGTTTGTGGTCCAATTGAGCTAAAAGTTTGCAAGCATGTTCGCGACTTAAGTTTCTTCAATCTGAACGATGGAGATCTGGTTTGTCTCACTGTTTGTGAGATCTGAGTCCGCGAACAGTACCTCCATTTTGGGTGAGATTTCTCCATCATCTTGAGATATTTGTTAGTTTCCAAGAAACATATTTTCTTGATGATTTTCTTGATGATTTGCTGATTGTATGCCTCTAGTTTTATCTAGAGAGAACCCTTGTACAATCACTTTCTTGATAGTGAAAGTTTTTGGGTGACCGTGGTTTTTTTCTTTCCCACACTGGGAAGGTTTTTCCACGTAAATTTGGTTGTGTTCTTGTGTGCTTGTTCTTTGGTTTAAGCTCTATTAAATTATTTCCTAACAGATTCACACAAAGATGGAGAAAAATATTTTTCCACTGTTTTTGAAACTTGGTTATAATTTGCTTGATTTTGCGATTCTCCCTACAAGTGGTATCAGAGCCATGTTATTGTTACTGAATATCTTGTGCTGAATATGGAAGCTAATTTGAGTAGAATGATTACTTTGAATGGTGCAAATTACCATACTTGGAAAGGAAAAATGGAAGATCTCCTTTATGTTAAACAATTTCATTTACCGGTGTTTGCCACTGAGAAGCCAGAAAATATGTCTGAGGAACAATGGGCCTTGTTACATCGACGGGTTTGTGAGTATATAAGGCAGTGGGTAAATGATAATGTTTTGAATCATATTACTGGAGAAACACATGCACGGACACTCTAAAATAAACTTGAAGAGTTGTATGCTCAGGAAACGGGAAATAATAAAATGATTCTCATCAAGCAGTTGATGACTTTGAGGTATCGAGATGGAACTCCATTGACAGATCACTTGAATACGTTCCAAGGTATAATTAATCAACTAGCTGGAATGGGTATCAAGTTTGATGATGAGATTCAGGGGTTGTGTCTACTGGGTACATTGCCAGACTCTTGGGAGACATTCAGAATGTCATTGAGTAACTCAGCTCCGAATAGTATAATCAATATGGATCTGGCTAAGAGAAGTATTTTAAATGAAGAAACGAGAAAAAAGTCACATGGGTCTTCTCAGCAGTCAGAGATTTTGGTTACAGAAAGAAGAGGGCGGAGTAAGAGCAAAGATTCCAGGAACAAAGATAAATGAAGAAGTAAGTCCAACAGGTTTGCTAATGTTGAGTGTCATCACTGCGGCATGAAAGGACACATCAAGAAATATTGTAGACAGTTGAAACGGGAGAACAAGAAGAAAGGCAAAGAACAAGAGGGTGGTGATAGCAAGGAAAATGATAGAGTTGCTATCACTTCTACTGAAGACTTCCTTGCTGTTTATGATAGCGATATTATCAACATTACATGTCATGAGACCAGTTGGGTTATTGATAGTGGAGCCTCCAATCATGCTATATCTCGAAATGACTTCTTTACATCCTATACGGCAAGTGACTTTGGTACAGTAAAGATGGGCAATGATGGCTTGGCCAAAGTCGTTGGTATTGGAGATGTGCGTTTGGAGATGAACAATGGCATGAAACTGCTTCTTAGAGGGGTAAAGCATATTCCTGATATTCGCTTAAATTTGATTTCTGCAGGTAAACTTGATGATGAAGGATATTGCAACACCTTCAGTAATGGTCAGTGGAAACTTACTAAAGGTGCTATGATTGTTGCTCGTGGAAACAAGCATTCTAGCTTGTATATACTGCAAGCAAGACTCTCACAAGACGCTATCAATGCTGTGAAAGATAAGCTTACATTAGAGTTGTGGCATAAAAGACTTGCTCACGTAAGTGAGAAAGGGTTGACAGTATTAGCTAAGAAGAATCTTCTTCTTGGCATGAATGATCCACATTTGGAAAAGTGTATCCATTGCTTGGCAGGGAAGCATAATAGAGTTTCTTTCAGTAGTTCCCCTTCTTCAAGAAAACGCGGTATACTTGATCTAGTACATTCAGATGTGTGTGGTCCTATGAAGACAAGAACTCTGGGTGGTGCCTGTTATTTTGTGACCTTCATAGATGATTGTTCAAGAAAGTTATGGGTGTACAGTTTGAAGAGCAAAGATCAAGTGTTAGACGTGTTCAAGCAGTTTTAAGCTCTAGTTGAGCGACAGACTGGGAAGAAATTGTGATGCATCAGAACAAGATAATGGGGGAGAGTATTTAGGTCATTTTGATGAGTACTGCAGGCATCAAGGCAATCGACATCAAAAGACACCTCCCAAGACTCCTCAGTTGAATGGTTTGGTTGAGAGAATGAACAAGAATCTAGTTGAAAGAGTAAGATGTCTTCTTTCGCAGGCTCAATTGCCAAGATCTTTCTGGGGTGAGGCTTTAAATACAGTTGTACATGTTCTTAATCTCATACCATGTGTTCCTCTTCAGTTTGATGTTCCAAACAGAGTTTGGACTGATAAAGATGTTTCTTATGATCATTTGCGTGGTTTTGGTTGCAAGGCATTTGTGCACATCCCAAAAGACGAGAGGTCTAAGCTTGATGTGAAGACACGACAATGCATCTTTGTTGGTTATGGTCTAGATGAATTTGGGTACAAATTATATGATCCAGTTGAGAAGAAGCTAGTTAGGAGTCATGATGTTGTGTTTATAGAAGATTAGATTATACAAGATGTTGAGAAGACAGAAAAAGCAGTCCATCAATATAGTGATGATTTGATTGACTTGGATCCGATTCCTTTATCAGCACAGGTGGAAAATACCCAGGATGATCAACAGGGTGCTGATGATATAAATGCTCCTACACAGGTCGAGATAGATCATCAGACTATTGATCAGTTGTCAGAACTAGAAATTCCACTCAGAAGGTCTACCAGAGATCGACGTCCTTCCACACGGTATAATGCAAATGAGTATGTATTATTGACAGATGAGGGAGAGCTTCAATGTTATGCAGAAGCCATGGAAGATGAAAACAGGGCACATTGGGTTGGTGCTATGGAAGATGAGATGCAATCTTTGTATGACAATCACACGTTTGAGCTGGTAAAGTTGCCTAAGGGTAAGAGAGTTTTGAAGAACAAGTGGGTTTACAGGGTGAAGCAAGAAGAACATACTTCACAACCACGATACAAAGCCAGATTGGTTGTTAAGGGATTCCGTTAGAGAAAAGTTATTGATTTTGATGAAATTTTTTCTCCTGTTGTGAAAATGTCTTCCATACGTGTTGTTTTAGGCTTAACAGCTAGCCTGGATTTAGAGATTGAGCAGATGGATGCGAAAACTGCCTTTCTTCATGGTGAATTAGAGGAAGAGATTTATATGGAGCAACCAGAGGGTTTCGAGGTAAAAGGAAAAGAGGGTTATGTTTGCCGGTTGAAGAAAAGCCTTTACGGTTTGAAACAAGCACCTAGACAATGGTATAAGAAGTTTGAGTCAGTTATGGGGGAGCATGCCTATAAGAAGACTACTTTTGATCACTGTGTTTTTGTGCAGAAATTCTTTGATGATGATTTTATTATCTTATTACTTTACGTTGATGACATGTTGATTGTTGGCAGAAATTCTTCAAGGATTGAGAATTTGAAGAAGCAGTTAAGTAAGTCCTTTGCCATGAAGGACTTGGGACCAGCAAAACAAATTCTTGGCATTCGAATTTGTCGAGACAGGAAAAAGAAAAAGTTGTACATGTCACAGGAACGGTACATTAACAAGGTACTTGAAAGGTTCCATATGGATAAAGTTAAAGTGGTTTCTTCTCTTTTATCTAACCACTTTAAGTTAAGATCAGATCAAGGCCCTTCAACAGATAAAGAGAAGGAAGATATGGAAAATGTTCCATATGCGTCAGCAATAGGAAGTTTGATGTATGCAATGGTATGTACAAGACCAGACATAGCTCATGCAATTGGAGTTGTTACTCGTTTCCTTTCGAACCCAGGAAGAAAGCATTGGGATGCAGTAAAGTGGATAATGAGATATTTTCGAGGTACTTCCAATTTAACACTTAGTTTCGGCAGTGGTAAACCAGTGTTAGTTGGATACACTGATTCAGATATGGCAGGAGATGAGGATTCTCGTAAGTCTACTTCAGGTTATCTGATTACTTTCTCTGGTGGAGCTGTTTCGTGGCAGTCAAGGTTGCAGAAGTGTATTGCTCTTTCTACAGCAGAGGCAGAGTTTATTGCAGCAACAGAAGCTTGTAAAGAATTGTTATGGATGAAGCAGTTCGTGAGAGAGCTTGGTTTCAAGCAACAGAAGTATGTTCTGTTCTGTGATAATCAGAGTACTATTCACTTCTCTAAGAACTCAGCATTTCATGCAAGGTGAAAGCATATCGATGTGAGGTATCATTGGATAAGAGATACTCTAAACAACAAATTACTTGAACTTGAAAAAATTCACACAGATGATAATGGCTCTGATATGTTAACAAAATCATTACCAAGAGAAAAACTTGAGGTTTGTCGCTTGGTCGCCGGGTTAGCGAATCCCTCCACCTAGTCGGGAAAGGGGGAGATTTGTTGGGTTTCCCTCTTATGTGGAAGATGGCCCAAGAAGCCCAGGTGGTATTTTTGAGCCCATGGATGAGGGTATTCTTGTTCAAATGAAAATAGGAAAAGGAAATAACCTTTTAGTGGTGTTAGTTGCCAAAAACATTGAGAGAAGAAGAGAAGAAAAAGGAAGAGAATCCCGTGCAAAAACGAAGAGAGAAAAGGAGCGGATTCTTGAAATTCCAGTCTGCACAATTTTTCATCTTGTGCTTCGATCGAAGGTCTTTTGTGGTCCGATTGAGCTGACAGTTTGCAGGCATGTTCGCGACTTAAGGTTCTTCAATCTAAACGGTGAAGATTTGGTTTGTCTCACTGGTTTGTGAGATCTGAGTCCGCGAACAGTACCTCCCTTTTGGGTGAGATATCTCCATTATCTTGAGATATTTGTTAGTTTCCAAGAAACATATTTTCTTGATGATTTTCTTGATGATTTGCTGATTATATGTCTCTAGTTTTATCTAGAGAGAACCCTTGTACAATCACTTTCTTGATAGTGAAAGTTTTTGGGTGTTAAACAGTTTCGTATGCCCTTAGCTTCAATCAGAATGATGTACTTTATGAGTTTATTGTAAATGAATAAAAGTACATATTTGATTCATGTTCCCTTGGTATGTTTCTGTGTAATACCCTTAAACCGGACACTTAATGAGACTCGTGTTAGTTTAGAATGTTCACAGCCAATGGGTCGGTCTGGGGAGACCTATCCTGATAAGGCTGACACTGTGGTGCCACCAAGTCGGTTGGGGTGGCCTGTCTTAGCTGCCAGGGTGAGACCCTAGGCACATACAGTGTAGGATTAATTGAATCTTTGAACTAGACCAGATTTCCAGTATTGCCCTGGACCTTGGAGATTAATGGGCAAAACTGGAAAGTTACACCCGACCCCTAGACTCGATTATGATACTGCACTAGGTGTCGGATTGGGCTATCTTTGATGTACCAATCAGTGAGATCCTTAGCGGGGGTCAAAACCTAGGTATGTTGGGACAGTCTGAGAATTCATCTGAGTGGGTGAACATAGTGACAGGATCAGCCCCTTTGTCGGACAAAGGTAATGATCGGGGATGCACTCTCACTGATGGAAACCAAGACTGCCAGCAGCCGATTTCAATCGTTGAGATTTGTTTTGCAAAATATATTTTATATGAGATATAAAAGTATATATATTATGATTTCTAAAATATTTGCAAAAGGTTTTAATTCCCGGGATCCATATAAGTAGAGAGTGCAACACTGTTCCTTGCAGCCGAGGGAGAGGTCATCTTGAACCAGTTTGTTTCAGATCTAAACCTACGCAAATGTGCAGAAGGCGTTCTACCCAATTTGCGCAGATATGGGTTTTGGGAAATTTGTTCCCAAAATTATGGGCGAATAATCTGAAATTAATTTTTATCTGATTATTATTTAGAATTGTTCTTTATAATTTTCTTGATTTATGGGTTGTTCGTATAAGAGGAGATCGAATTCTTGATTTGCGCAGGGAACCTGCAATTTTGCAATTTATGGATTACTTTATTACATTTGGTCTGTAAAATAATTTTTTTTATTTTTATTTTTTAGACTGAATGTATAGGTATTCGATCTGATGTAATTATTAATAGAAATTAGGATTTCTATTTATTTTATTTTGGATCGAAGAAGGCGGCGTAGAGAAGGAGATTTCGCAGATGGGAGAATCGCAATCTTTGATTTGCAGTTTATGAAACTGCAAACTGTGATCTAACCTCTGCTTTGCAGGATGGATTGTGTGAACAGCCCTGTTTGACTGATTCTTGATTTTCTTTTATCAGTATTTAATTTCAGATTATTTTCTTGAATTAAAGATTTTAATTAAAGATCAAACCCTAGACCCATTCAAACCAAGATTGGTTCAAATTGTTTGAACCAAATCTAGGGTTCGATCTAGGCTGAAAGTCAGCCCTACTTTCCCACTAATGGGCTTGAGGATTGATATTTAATTAAATGGTTAATTCGGCCCAACCTATAAAGGCCCAATTTTAAATGGTTAAAACTACGAAAAGCCCACTCTATGGATGAAGCTATATGGGCCGAACCCATCAACCCTAATTCGGCCCATATACCTAGATAATATTAATGGTTAATGTTATGGATTTAAAATGGGCTTTACAGATAATTAATTGATTGGATCAAGTTATCCTTGCATGTGATGTGCTACGTACATGGGCCATAAATGCTTGGCCCATGATCAATCGACAGTGGCTCTTGCGCACACCATGGCTGAATGCACATCATTGCCATGGTGTCCATTTTGGTCATTGGATGACCTCCCCTACTGGTGGGCCCCACACCTCATGCAGAGGTTACGTGCGGGACCCTAGCCGATTTGGGCCCACTGAAATCTGACTTTATGAAAGTCAGTGGGAGCCACTTGGGTTTGACCTAGATCAAACTAGGGCGTAATTGATTGTTCCCTCCAGCTAATATGAGGAGATTCATATGATGAACTCTCTAAAGGCCTTCCATCATTAGCATGAGGATGGGTCCTTCAGTAATGAGGAAACGCACCAGAAAATGGGTTATCCATTTGCTGTTGGACTTGTCTGAATGTTTCATAAGATGATAGGGGCGTCATAGACCGATGAGGGAGGGGCTTCGCCAAAAAATGGGAACTCTCTCACGGTACCTTGTCTGAATGTTTCAACTTGATGACAACAAGCTGAAGGGCACAAACTATGCCGACTGGTACAGGAACCTTATGTTGGTCTTAACCTCTGAGAAATTGGACAAGGTAGCCAATAATCCTGCCCCGGATCATCCGGGAGATAGGGCTTTTGAGGCCCGGAGAAGAGAATTTCAAGAATGGGAGGAGAAAAACTCCCTTGCCCGCTGCTATATCATTGCCTCTTTGGACAATCCAATTCAGAGGCATTTCGATCAGATCGAACTTGCTAAGGACATATTGGACAGTCTCAAGACAATGTACGAAGAGCAGAATCGTTCTACTTGGCAGAAGGTCTTGAAACAATTCATGACCGCGCAGATGTCCAAGGGCCAACAAGTTCACGACCATTGTCTCCGGATGATGGGTTATATCAACGAACTAGAGGCTCTTGGATCCGGGCTGGATCTGGTAACACAGATCGATGCTATTCTCAACTCTCTGCCTCCATCCTTTAATCCATTCATCATGAACTACAACATGAACAAGCTGAACGTCAGTTTGCAGGAACTCAGCAATATGTTGCAGAGGGCTGAAGAATTGATTGAAAGGATGAGCCCATTGCCATGCTTGTTGAAACTAGCAAATCGGGCAAGAGAAGGAAGGCAAAGAGAAAGCCCTAGAAGAAGGCTCCCAAACCCAAGAAGCAGAGGAAGGACAAGGCATCGGATGCCTGTCACTTCTGCAAGAAGACCGGCCAGTGGAAAAGGAACTGTCCTGCCAAACTGGAATCCAAGAAAGGTAATCTCGAAACTTGTGTTATAGAAACCAACTTGTTGGTAGCTTCTACGTCCTGGTGTATTGACTCCGGGGCTTCAACTCATGCGTGTAACTCACTACATGGGTTCAAAGTAAGCAAAAGACTGAGTGAAGGAGAAGTCACGCTCTACTTGGGGACTACTGCAACTGTTGCACTTCTGCAAGAAGACCGGCCAGTGGAAAAGGAACTGTCCTGCCAAACTGGAATCCAAGAAAGGTAATCTCGAAACTTGTGTTATAGAAACCAACTTGTTGGTAGCTTCTGCGTCCTGGTGTATTGACTCCGGGGCTTCAACTCATGCGTGTAACTCACTACATGGGTTCAAAGTAAGCAAAAGACTGAGTGAAGGAGAAGTCACGCTCTACTTGGGGACTACTGCAACTGTTGCAGCCACGGCCATAGGAACCGTGGAGTTACTTTTTAGAGAAAGAACTATTGTACTAAAAGATTGCCTTTATGTACAAAATTTAAGAAGAAATTTGATTTCTGTCTCAAAACTGTGTGCAAATGGTTATTCTGTCTTCTTTAGTAATACGATTACTATTAAAAGAAATAACAGATTCATCGCATACAGGGAACTGGAGAACAACCTCTATGTTCTACATCCTTCTCTAGAAACTAACATAACCGAAACTACATCGGCTGAAATCCCCAAGAAAAGAGCCCAGGATACCATTAATCCCACGTGCCTGTGGCATTATCGACTTGGCCACATCGGTGTTGACTGAATCACAAGGTTGGTAAAGGATGGTCCTTTGAATTTTCTAACTGTAGAAGATCTTCCCACTTGTGAGCCTTGCCTACAAGGAAAGATGACGAAACAGCCATTTAACGGTAAGCCTGAAAGATGTACAAGCACAGTTGACCTTATACATATTGATGTATGTAGTCCCCTGAGTGTTAGGACACGGAATCAATACGTGTATTTCATCACCTTCACCGATGACCTTTCACGATATGGTTACGTGTACCTAATGAGACACAAATCTGAATCCTTTGAAAAGTTCAAAGAGTTCAGACAAGAGGTCGAGAAACTGTTAGGGAGAGAAATTAAAGCCCTTTGATCAGATCGAGGACGCGAGTATCTCTCTAACGAATTCAGGGACTACTTAAAGGACAATGGGATAGTATCACAGTTAGCTTCTCCTGCTACACCACAACTTAACGGTGTTTCAGAGAGGAGGAATAGAACCTTATTGGATATGGTCCTGTCACTTCTCATACACTCAGAGTTACCCACATCCTTTTGGGGTTATGCGTTAGAGACTGCGATTTACGTGCTGAATCGGGTTCCAACCAAATCGATTCCGAACACTCCATATGAACTTTGGACCGGAAAGAAACCAAGTGTCAAACACTTGAAGATTTGGGGTTGTCTAGCACACATTAAAAGAACGAGTGCAGACAAGTTAGAATCCAAGACCAGTCGTTGCCTATTTGTAGGTTACCCAAAAAGCTCTATGGGTTACCTATTCTATGACCCAAGTGAGCAGAAAGTGTTCTGCAACCGAAATGCACAATTCTTGGAAACTGACTACATCCTAGACACCCATCGTCAGGAAATAGTTCTTAATGAGAAGAGCTCAGGAGCAGTGGGAGATGTCCCACAAATTTCAGGTAGTGACCAACCTAGAAGATCCACTCGGGTATCCAGGCCACCAGTCCGTTATGGTTATGACCAGGATAGTTACCTGGTGGAAACCTTGACTAGTGAGGAGGATCCCATGACTTACGCGGAAGCTATGTTGGACATAGATTCCTAGAAGTGGGTGGAGGCCATGAGAGCAGAGATGGACTCAATGGAGACCAATGGAGTCTGGACTTTGGTAGATTCGCCCTCCGGGGTAAAAGCAATCGGTTGCAAATGGATTTACAAGAGGAAGAAAGGCCCCGATGGTAAGGTTGAGACCTTCAAAGCTCATTTGGTGGCGAAAGGGTACACTCAGAAAGAGGGCATCGACTATGAGGAAACCTTTTCGCCTGTGGCCATGCTTAAATCCATTAGGATCCTGCTAGCTGTAGAAGTTGGAACATCCGTTTTGGAACATCCGTTTATGGACTTAAGCAAGCTTCTAGAAGTTGGAACATCCGTTTTGACTCTGCTGTCAAATCGTTTGACTTCAAGCAAAATCCGGATGAACCCTGTGTCTACAGGAAGTACAATGGAGATAAGGTTACCTTCTTGGTTCTGTATGTAGATGACATTCTACTCATTGGGAATGATGTAGGAATGTTAACTACGGTAAAAGTATGGGTTTCACAGCAATTCTCCATGAAAGATCTTGGAGAAGCCTCATATATACTGGGTCTTCCACTCTATAAAGATAGATCGAAGCGGATAATAGGATTATGCCAATCTGCTTACATTGACAAAATAGTCAAAAGATACAGCATGGAAAACTCCAAGAAAGGAAATGTTCCTTTCAGGCACGGAGTCACTCTCTCCAAGAAGATGTCTCCCAAGACTTATGAGGAGATTGATGGCATTAAAGACGTTTCCTATGCCTCTGCCGTAGGGAGCATCATGTATGCCATGCTGTGCACTCGTCCTGACATTGCTCAGGTAGTGAGTGTAGTAAGCAGATTTCAGGCTTACTACAGATCCAAGGGTATACAGACTGCTATGAAAAACATACTTAAGTACCTTCGAAGGACAAAAGAGTTTTGTCTAGTATTCGACGGTAGCTCACTATAGATCCAAGGGTATACAGATGCCGATTTCCAGTCGGATCCAGATGATAGAAAGTCTACATCTGGATATGTTTTCACGATAGGATCGTGTGCTGTTTGCTGGAAAAGCAGCAAATAGGGATCCACTACAGACCACGACCTAGGCCGAGTACATTGCCGCAAGTGAGGCTGCCAAAGAAGCCGTGTGGATGAAGAAGTTCGTTCACGAGTTGGGAGTAGTTCCGTTCAGCACATCACCCATCCCGTTGTTGTGTGACAACAATGGAGCCACTGCTCGGGCTAAGGAGCCACGAGCCCATTCGAAGTCGAAGCACATCGAGAGGAAGTACCACGTACTATGGGAGATTGTTGGTAGAGGGGACGTCCTGATTCAGAAGGTAGCATCAGCGGAAAATGTAGCAGACCCATTGACAAAGCCACTATCACAGAAAGTGTTTGAGAAACACGTGGAAAGCATGGGACTCCGGCTTGTACCTGATTGGACCTAAGTGCAAGTGGGAGCTGTTAGACAGTTTTGTATGCCCTTAGCTTCAATCAGAATGATGCACTTTGTTTATTGTAAATGAATAAAAGTACATATTTGATTCATGTTCCCTTGGTATGTTTCTGTGTAATACCTTTAAACTGGACGCTTAATGAGACTCGTGTTAGTTTAGAATGTTCACAGCCAGTTGGTTGGTCTGGGGAAACCTATCCTGATAAGGCTGACACTGTTGTGCCACCAAGTTGGTTGGGGTGGCCTGTCTCAGCTGCCAGGGTGAGACCCTAGGCACACACAGTGTAGGATTAATTGAATCTTTGAACTAGACTAGACCCTAGGCACATACAGTGAGACCCTAGGCACATACTCCTTTTGGTTCAGATCTGGTTCAGTTTATGGTTTAAGATTGATCATTGAAAATATGATTTTCTAAATAGAGAATGTGATTCCCAATTGAAAGGGAGGGAAAAATTTTTGAAATTCGCCCCTTTATTCCGCAAGATTTGGGGCGTCCATACGATGAATCTTTCATCCCTTCATTGGGTGACCGTGGTTTTTTTCTTTCCCACACCAGGAAGGTTTTTCCACGTAAATTTGGTTGTGTTCTTGTGTCCTTGTTCTTTGGTTTAAGTTCTACTAAATTATTTCCTAACAGATTCACACAAAGAGGGAGAAAAATATTTTTTCTGTTGTTTTTGAAACTTGGTTATATTTTGCTTGATTTTGTGATTCTCCCTACAGATTGATTCCTCACCTCTATTTCTTTTTCTTTTTATCTATGAAAGATAAGCTATCTAGTTGTTGTTTGTTTTCTTTTTGAATTCCGAGCTGGACTTATGTACATCTTCATACTCCAAGGCCCTCTTTTCTATTTAGAGGATTCTGTATGCGTGGATCTTGTTTTTTGTTAAGTATTGCTTAGATTTTTAGGTGTCTTGATTGCCTATGTTCAAAGGTGCCCAATTCAAGGGAAAAGACGTTGTTCTCATTATTGTTCCATTTGAACCGCTACTTCATATAGACTATTAGGATAGAGAGAGAGATTGGGAGAGGAGAGGAGACCTGATCGCCAAAATGCAAAGCCACTTCTAGTGTGAAGAATTTAACATTAATCATCACCATAGGCTTAGATTGAATACAAAAATAGAGAGAGAGATGACTGAGATAGAGAGAGATAGATGATTGAGAGTTGATTGGGAGAGGAGAGAGATGAAGAGGGCGAGAAGAGGAAGAGGCGTGGAGGAAAAGTGGAAAACCTTCTCAGCCCGTGTCAATTATGTAGCAGCAATTGCTTAGTCTTTAGCGGCAATTTTAATTGACTTCCACTAAAGACCAATATTTCTAGCTCTGGTCACCAAATAGCGAGTTGAAAAACTATCGCTAGAAATATATTTTTTGTAGTGTATTCTTAGTATGATATAATAAATGTTATTTCTTTTAAAAATATGATTATAATCCTAAAATGATTTAATGCGTAGGCATTAAAACATGTGAAGCTCCTTTACCCAGGATATGACAAGAAAGAGGTGGCTAGAGGTATACTTATTAGTAAAGATCCTAAAAAGGTGGTGGGTGATAAAGCACTTGGTCTTGGAGATGCACTTGGATCTTACATCGCATGGGTTAAATCAATGGTAAATGTATAATGCATATAAAACTCTTACATTATTTAATTTATATAGTTAATTATTTACATCAATCTTTATGTGTTCATTTTTGTTGAATTTGACAGAACAAAGTTTTGTCAATTTTTTTTCTATTTTGGTGATGAAAAAAATTATTAAATGAGTATATTGAACAAAGACTATTATGAATATATTGTGTAAATGTGTAGAGGTTTTATTTGTAAAAACCCCTCTTATCATACAGTAACAGGTGAAGCTTTTTTTTTTTTTTTTTTTTTTTTTTTTTTTTTTTTTTGTAATGGCATTCATTTGAAATTCAAATGAGAACTACACTTTTAGCAACAGTTCGATGGAACCGTTGCTACAAGTTCCATACAGTTACACCTTTGGCAATAGTTATATTTTGTAACGATTATTCTACAACATCCGCTTTTGACACTAACCGTTGCTATAAGATTTTTATAGCAACCATTAATGAAAAAAAACCATGGTAATTTAAATGAATTGTTAATACTTTAAGTGACGATTTTATCTAAAACCGTTGCTATCAGGGGCGGAGCCATAGGGCGCCAACCATTGAAGTAGAGAGTGGGTGGGGGGGGAGAGGAAAATTTACATAGAAAGTGAAGATTTTCTGAACTATAGGGGGGGACATGGCTACCTTGGGTTCCCCACTGGCTCCGTTGCTATCTCTACTTGTTCATCAATACTTGCTATAGATATTTGTAGCCACGACCAAATTTTAGCAATACTTGAATTCATTTGAAATTCAAATGAGAACTACAATTTTAGCAACAGTTAGATGAAACCGTTGCTAAACGTTCCATACAGTTGCAATTTTTGGCAATAGTTATATTTTGTAACATTCTACAACATCCGTTTTTGACATTAACCGTTGCTATAAGATTTTTATAGCAACCATTAATGTAAAAAACCATGGTAATTTAAATGAATTGTTAATACTTTAAGTGACGATTTTATCTAAAACCGTTGCTAAAAGGGATAGAGCCATAGGGGCCTACCATTGAAGTAGAGAGGGGGGGGGGGGGGGGGGGAAGAGGGGAAAATTTATATAGAAAGTTAAGATTTTCTGAACCATAGGGGGGGACATGTAAAACCATTGCCACGGCTAAAACCGTTGCTATAAATATTTGTAGCCACGACCAAAACCGTTGCTATAGATACATGTAGCAACGGTACAATATAAGTCCGTTGCAATAATTTTTTTTATTAGCAATGGTTAAAACCATGGCTATACGTATATTTTTAGCCATGGTGTACAATATCCGTGGCTATAGGTTTTAGCCATGCCAATATCCATCGAGAAAAAACCATGGCTAAACCATTGCTATAGCCATTAGCAACAGTTTTTTGTGTCTTTTTGCAATGGTTTTGTCCGTTTCTAAAGTTGATTTTTCCTGAAGTATATTCCTTATTAATATACATACATACACACATAACTCCCATTCTCTCTCATTAAATGTCAACTGACAGATGGCTCAGTTGGTATGTTTGCCAATTCTTTCTAACATGGATGTGAATTCAATTCCTGCAACCACTACTTTGGGTAAGGGGTTATTTGGGTGGTGCGTATCACCAAATACCAAAAATATTCTCTCGTTAAATATTGTATTTAATTTTTTTTTCTTACTAATAAATTCTACTATTTAAATCTATATCCAATATTTTTTTATATAAAGCCTATATTTTTTTGAGACCAACCAAAAATAAAACTGTCCTTTCATCCAAGTGAGAAGAAATTCAAAATTTCCAGATCAAATGGGTCAAGAATTTGGGCGTATCTCTAATACCTTTTATCATATTAAATGGTTTATTACTTAAAATAGTCTTGAACTATTTGAGAATTAGTTAAAGTTGTCCTAAGGTAGTAAGATATGATGTAATTTGACACATATTACCCTTCCATTACTTGGCCATCATCACATTCCATTTACATGGGATATCATGTGACACTTTTAATTTTTGAAAACCCAATTTTGTTCTCAACACCAACCTTGCCCATTTCAGAGGTTGCCCATGAAATTTTCTAGAACTAGAGTAGCGTCGATATTCCTCTTCCCTCTCTTTCTTCCCACTTTTCTTCATCTGCTTCCCCTTCCTTTTTATGAAGCTCATGGCCAAAGAGAAAGATCATAGGACCATGTTCCTTTTCCAATCATGCCCATGAAGAAAATTTTTTAAGACTGAGCCCCCTCAGTCTATCCCCTGGCCCTAGTTGTTGTCGTTTTTGGAGGAACGCCATCGTCGTTTGAATCTCATCCTCGATGATCTCATGTACATCGTTGATTGACTTCAAGCTTCCCTTTTCCTCTCAAGTGTCCCCAAAATGATCAAGCTTGCCTATGTGAAAATCTGGAACGATGGCTAGTGTTCAGGTTATGGCTGAGATAGTTTATGCCACGCGGTTGCCCTATTCCCTTGGCCATGTCAGCGCTGCATCACCTTCGTGGCCCAACTTGTCTCCGTGGCTATGTCCACATTGCGTCACCTCCGTGGCCCCACCTTATCCTTTCAGCCATGACGGCATCACGTCATGAGGATAAGCACAACCTAGATAGGAGAGTGGATAGGGATAACTCCACTAGGGATTAGGTCTTATCCCGAAGTCCACGACAGTTAACTTGATCATCCCAACAACACCGGAAACCTCATCCGACCAGGACATGGATCTTCAGCTACAAAAGGTATCTCCCGTTCAAAGTAAAGGATCCGACTCTTAACTCCCATACCGTTACTCTATTCGAACTAGCACGTTCTCTAGTTGCTCGGCCCGACCACCTACTACTTTCTACTGACTTGAGCGTCGGAGTGCCGATGCAGGGATAACTCCTCGGGCTTCTGACCTTTTCTTGGTTTCAGATTTCATTGCGTGGCTTCATCATTCTGTTAGACAGTGTATGCCCTTAACTCCAATCAGGTTGATGTACTTGATGACATTTATGGTAAATGAATAAAAGTACATAATTCATTCATGTGTTTTTGGTATGTTTCTGTGTAATACCCTTAAACTGGACACTTATGAAACTCGTGTTAGTTTAGAATCTTCACAGCCGTTGGATAGATTTGGGGAGATTTATCCTGCCAAGGCTGACACTGATGTGCCACCAAGTTGGTTGTGGTGGCTTGTCTCAGCTGCCAGGGTGAGTGAGACCTGAGGTACATTCAGTGTGGGTTTTTTTGAAACCCTGACCAAATTCCAGTATTGCCCTGGACCTTGGAGACAGACGGGTAAAACTAGAATGTTACACCTGACCCCTAGGCTCGATTATGGTATTACACTAAGTGTCGAATTGGGCTGTCTTTGATATGCCAATCTGTGAGATCCTTAGAGGGGGTCAAAACCTGGGTATGTTGGGACAGTCCGAGAATTCACCTGAGTGGGTGATCATAGTGACAAGATCAGCCCCTTTGTCAGACAAAGTGAATGATCGGGGGGGGAATGCACTCTCTCTGATGGAAACCTAAACTGCTGGCAGTTGATTTCAAATGTTGAGATTTGTTTTGCAAAATATATTTATATAGACATATACATATATATATTATGGTTTCAAAATGTTTGCAAAAGGTTTTAATTCCTGAGATCCATGTGAGCAGAGAGTGCAGTACTGTTCCTTGTAGCCGAGGGAGATGTCCTTTCTTGTCGGGCAGTGTTTGATCATTATGGGCTAAGAGGTTAAATGTAAGACCATTGAGGGTAATACCTGATGGGCTAATCTTGCATCTGCCCATAGTCCTTGGGTTTTCATAAGGTGGCTGGACCCAAGGACCATTTAGTGTAAATGTAGGGCCCATTAAGAGCCCATGGTGATGGACTCATGGGTTCACTATCTCCTACAGTGAATTCAGCCAGGCCTTGTAACAAATGCTAGGCTGAACTCATGTGGCTGATGTGTAGATCGATGTAAGGGTCCCACGCCATACAAAGATATCCAACTGGGCAACAAGTTAAAGGTGTAAGTGAGCACATAGGCTTAATGGGCCTAAAGCCCATTTCAAACTGGGCTTAAATTGGTTAATTAAAAGGAGGCAAGAACTGATTTATAATCTGATTAGGATTAGCTGAAAGGATAAGATAAGTCTTCTCCATTTAAGAGTTCAGATCCAAATATCAGATTTGAATCAAGAAACTCTCTCCTAATTAGATTAGGAGGCTGATCCAAAGAAGACTATAAATAGGGGGCGAATTCCTCAGTTTTACACACAACAATCTACAGAATTCTCCCCTTGTTCTTGCTATCCCTACCCAGTTCGATCTCCACCTTCGGAACTGATCAAGAAGAGTTCTTGATATTGTTTCTTGGCTGAAGAAACAATCTGAAGTCATGCTCACCAGCCCTTTACTCCATTCTTGCTGAAGAGTCATCCTGCTGATCCTGCTTCACTACACACTGTGTCATCTTCAGTGGAAACGGGTTTTGGTTTTCTCCTTGGGCGTGAACACTTTCATTGGGAGTTACTGCTACTTCGTATCAAGTATACCCCTCTCCTCCCTTTGGTTTCAGATCTGGTCCGGTTTTATTTCAAGAATGATCCTTGAAAATGCAATTTTCTAAAATAGGGAATGCGATTCCCAGATGGGAGAGAGAGAAATTTTTGAAATTTCTCCCAACCTTCCTGCAGGGTTTGGCCATCCATATGATGGATCTCTCATCCCTTCACCTTGCACCTTGGCTCCACCCAATTGACAAGGATTATCTGACTATGACCTCGGTTCTTGCACTACCTAGGATCAAGCAGCATCAAATAGACGCCATCTGTGGAAAACACACAAAATTCCTTCCCAAAACCCTTTTATTTTCCGCACAATCAAGAACTGATCAAGATGCTGAGAAACAACTATGAGTGTTCAACAGGCCCATCCCTATCTCGGGAATCCCGCTCTCATCGCAGTCCTCCATGCCACAAAACCTAGCAACCTCAGCACCAAGCCATAGTTGACCCTGCCTAGTTCCAAGCGATGCAAGAAAAGGTCTACAAGATCTTGGCAATGATGTAGTCATTGGGATCTATGGCGCCACCCGCTCGGACCAAACCCCCTCTTGCCCCGATGTGTACGAAGGCCGATCCTCGCCTCGAGGACCCCAAAATGCATCGATCGAACAAGGACGGGTTACGGCCTGATCGAGAAAAGCAAGATACCACAAGATCAGTTTCATCTGCTTGGTCCCGCGAGCTTGATAACCGCAGCAAACCCCACCAATGTACTCGGATCCCATCCAAAGAAAGGCTTGGTAAATGGACGCCATATCAACTAGTCTCCATTGCCGAGTCCAGTTCGGTCAAGGACCACCCAGCACGGCCCAAGAAGGAAAGATCCGCACACGCCACAACTCCAGACAATAGAGATGCGGAAATTCGAGAACTCTGACAACGCTTGACCGAGTTGGAGCGCAGCCAAGCCCAGAGGAGTGTGGCGCCATCCATAGTCCAGCCGGTGCAACCAAGCGGTCAGCCCGCCAAGGAGCCACCCTTCATCCAAGAGATCATGGACGAGCTTCCCCTACGAGATGGCGGGTGCCGCAATTCGAGAAGTACAATGGGAATATCGACCTTGGCGATCACATCGAAGCATTCAAAGCCCAGATGATGCTACACGGTTCATCCAAAGGCCTGATGTGCAAGGCTTCCATAGCAACTCTCAAAGGTCCGACCTTGATATGGTATTTGTCCTTTCCCCCGTGCTCCATAGCATCATGAGAGCAACTAGAGAACCAGTTTTTTGCTCAATTCATAGCAAGCCAAAAGCACTGGAAAACTTTGGCCAGACTTAGGTGCAGCAGAGGAAGGGAGAATTCCTCAAAGATTACTTGGCCAGATTCAACACTAAGGCATTGCAGGTTTGGAACCTAAACCAGTCAGTAGCTGTCACAACCATTCAACATGATCTGCGGCCTTCTCCATTCAACTTCAGCATCTCTAAGAACCCCCCTCAAGCCATAGCTGCGTTGATGAGTCACGCCCAGAAGTATATCAATGCGGAGGAATCACAGGCATAGCTAAAAGACAAGGAAGAGAGGCCCGACAAAAAGAGAAGGGATACCGAGGATCACAGGATAGAGAGTGTGGACAGAGATCACAAGAGACTGGACCACCAGACCGACCGCAGACCAAGGACTCCTCCACCAACCTATA
Source organism: Nelumbo nucifera (assembly GCF_055504915.1). Classification (NCBI taxonomy): domain Eukaryota; kingdom Viridiplantae; phylum Streptophyta; class Magnoliopsida; order Proteales; family Nelumbonaceae; genus Nelumbo; species Nelumbo nucifera. The sequence continues at coordinate 59,018,035 of NC_142651.1, read as the reverse complement.
GGAAATTCATGCCGCTGAATACACCACGGTCTAAAGTTTTGATGCAGATCCGCGACCGTAGCTACGTCCGGCAGTCCGAGAAGATGAAGACCCAAGGCAACAAAAGGAACCATGACAAATATTGTGAGTTTCATAGAGACCACGACCACGACATGGACAACTACTATGACCTGTGCAACCACATCGAGGACTTGATTAGGCGAGGGTACCTCGGTGGGTTCATCAACAAAGACGAGAAGCCAACAGAAGAAGAACCACATCCAGGAAATAGACCGTCACCGCGGGCCCCTCAGTCGGTGTCATTGCCATAATATCAGGAGGGATCACCGCCGGAGGAGAAAGCAGCTCGGGCCACAAAAAGTATCCGCAACTACTCGAGTTCGGCGAAAAAGGTTTGAAGAAAAGACACGAAGACCCGATCGCTTTCATAAAAGACGACCTTCAGGTGGTCTAGAACTCACATGATGACGCCCTGGTGATCACTGCCGAGGTGGCCAATTTCGAAGTGCGGTGCATCCTAGTCGACACAGGTAGCTCGACGAATGTCCTCTTCGAAGACGCATTCAACAGAAACCGCCTCATCCCTGTCAACACCCCTAATGGGCTTCTCCGGGGAATCACTCATGCCAACGGGAGGATCACTCTCCCCCTTCTAATCGAAGACAACAACATCACCACAACGGCCATGGTCAACTTCATCGTTGTCCGTTGCTCGTCCTTGTACAACGCTATCCTTGGCTGGCCAACATTGAGCTCTCTACGGGCCTCGGTTTCCTTGTTACACCTCACAACGAAATTCCCGACCTAGTACGGTGTGGGAGTAGCACATGGAGACCAAAGGGCTGCACGATAGTGCTACTTAACCTCCTGCCGAGGACTACGCCCTGACGCAGACCAACAAGCATAGATCTACGGGATGACGTGAATACACAGCATGACCAACCTATCGAAGACCTTGTCCAAGTGCCGCTCTCCAGTGAAGACCCTGAAAATATGGTCCAGGTCGGCTCTCTCTTGGGAGACCGTCTTCGGGACGAGTTAGTACAGCTGCTAAGGGACCACGCCGATGTGTTCGCTTGGTCGGTGGTGGATATGTCGGGGATTGACCCCAAGGTCATCACCCACCACTTAAACGCCGACCCACACTACCAACCCATCAGGCAGAAGAAGATAAGCTTCACTATAGAACAGTGGCATGTGATCATTGACGAAGTCCAAAAGTTGCTTGATGTCGACTTCACCCGAGAAGTAAAGTACCTGGACTGGTTGGCCAATGCGGTAATGGTGAAGAAGGCCAACAAGAAGTAGAGGATTTGCATTGACTTCAACGACTAGCTTGTCGATGCGACGACAGGGCATAAACTCCTAAGCTTCATGGATGCGTTCTCAGGCTACAATCAGATTTAGATGCACCTAGATGACCAGGAGAAAACCACCTTCATCACTGACCATAGATTGTACTGCTTCAAGGTGATGCCTTTCAGCCTCAAGAACGCTGGTGCCACTTATCAGTAGCAGGTGAATGAAGTCTTCATTGAATCAGCTCAGCCGAAATGTTGAAGCGTATGTTGATGACATGCTCGTAAAAAGCAAGAAGGTCGAGCACCACTTGAACGACCTTAAAGAAGTTTTCGGGACCCTCAGGAAGTAAAGAATGAAGTTGAACCCGACCAACTGCGCCTTCGGGGTCGGCTCCAGCAAATTCCTGGGATTTATTGTTACGAAGAGAGGAATTGAAGCCAATCTAGAAAAAATCCAGGCCATCCTCGACATGCAATCACCTCGAACGCACAAAGAAGTGCAGCGCCTCACCAGACGAATAGCCGCCCTTAGCAGATTCATGTCCAAATCAGTGGACCAGTGTCTGCCCTTCTTCAAGGCCCTCAAACACATAAAGAACTTCCAATGGACCGACGAGTGTGAATGGTTCTTTTAGGATCTAAAGAGATACCTAAGCTCGCCGCCTCTCCTTACAAAACTGAGCCCAGGGGACAAGTTGTTGCTCTACCTCTTGGCCAAGGATAAGGTCGTCAGCTCCGTACTGGTCAAAGAGGAAGACCGGGTACAGAGACCGATCTACTACACCAGCAAAGTTCTCAATGGCATAGAAACCCGGTACACCAACCTAGAAAAGGTGGCCTTGGCGTTAGTCACCTCGGCAATGAAGCTCAAACCATACTTCCAAGCTCAGAACGTTCGGGTGCTTATTGACCAGCCCCTCAAGCAAGTACTCCAAAGGCCAGAAGCATTTGGCCTACCATCAAAGCCCAATCCTTGGTCGATCTTCTCGCAGAATGTACCTTCACCACACAGGACCTGGCCCTAACACCGCAGATATGAACTCTCTATGTAGACGGTTCATCCAACAGATAAGGCAACAGGGTTGGCCTCATCCTCCTCGGCTTAGACAACATGGTCTAGAGCACGCCCTTAGGTTGGAGTTCAAAATCTCCAACAATGAAGCTGAGTATGAAGCCCTAATCACCAAACTTAGACTTGCCCTAGACCTCAGAGCCCAACGAGTCGAAGCTTTCAGTGACTCCCAGCTGGTAGTTAACCAGATCCACGGCCAGTTTGAGATGCGGACTCCCACCATGGTGAGCTACTTACAGAAGGTGCAAGAGCTCATACAATGGCTTGAGCAATTCAATGTTCAACAAATTCCCTGAGTTGAAAACATCTGAGCTAACGCACTATCAAAGTTAGCCAGTTTTCCACAAACCAACCTTGACTCAGTAGTGCGGATGGACACCTTGGCTCAGCCGAATATTGCGCCGACATCCCTCCTCATCTCCCTATTCAGCATGGCCCATCTTCGATGGACCCCATCATACAATACCTCTGGGATGGCACACTTCTAGAAGACCGAACGAAGGCCAAGAGACTCATGCACAGATCAGCTCGGTATTGCCTCATCTAGGGATAACTCTACCACTGCTCACACACTCTCCCCTACCTAAGTTGTCTTCCACCCTCTGAGGCCAAATATGTTCTCAAGGAGATACATGAGGGTATCTATGGAGATCACCTTGGCACCCGAACCTTGTCTCACAAGGCACTCTAGCAAGGATACTTTTGGTCGACCATGAAGCAGGATGTAGCCCGGCTTGTCAGAAAATGCAATAGTTGTTGGAGGCATTCCAATCTCCATCATCAGTCAGTAATCCCCTTGAAGTCGAACACTAGCTTGTGGCCCTTTACGCAGTGGGGAATGGACATCCTCGGCCCCTTTCCCACCGTAGTCGCACAAAAAAAATTCCTCCTAGTGGCAGTGGACTACTTCACCAAATGGGTGGAAGCTGAAGCCATAACACGCATTACTGCACATAATGCCTGAAACTTCTTCTGGCAAGGTATTGTTTGTCAGTTTGACATTGCTTGGGTTCTTATCACGGATAATGGAGCGCAGTTCACTGACTACAAGTTCGAAGCCCTTTGCGCCGACCTAGGGATCGATCACCAGACTACATCCGTGCACCGACCTTAGAGTATTGGGCAGACCGAAGTGACCAACCAAACCCTATTACATGGCCTGAAAACCAGACTTGACCAGGCCAAGGGAAGGTAGTTGTGGAGTTGCCTAGTATCCTCTGGGCCTATAGGACTACTCCGCGGACAGCTACCGGGGAGATGCCCTTCAACCTAGCCTATGGGGTCGAAGCCATGATACCCGAAGAAATAGGCTCGCCGACTCTTCGGATCGAGTTCTACGACGAGGAGCAGAACAACGAAGACCTCCATGCAGAATTATACCTAGTGGAAGAAGCACAAAACCAAGCATACATTGGGATTGCAACACAGTAGCAAAGAATGGCCAAATATTACGACTCTAAGGTCCAAAGAAGGGAATTCAAAACCGGCGATCTTGTTCTCCTCAAAGTCATATGCCCACACCAGGAGAAGGAAAGCTCGGACCCAACTGGGAAGTATCATATAGAGTCACCAGAGTCCTCAGACTCGATACCCACAGACTAGAAGACCTTAACAGTAGGCCTATATAGAGGAGTTGGAATACCGGGAACCTCCGAATGTACTATCAATAACCTAGTATCAATAAAAAAGTTCTTTGTTCTACAAGATGGTTGTTCAACACCTATCACACAGCACGCCACACTACACACACACATCGCGTACACTACATGGCACATATCGCGCATGCACATCAATCAGCTAAAAGCATAATGTCAGGATAGCCCACACATCGACTCGACTGACTTTTGAACATTCAGAGCTCGTGACTGACCTGAGGGTTGCAAGCCACTCTCCCAATATATAAAATTATGAGTATGAGAGAGATCCGCTTGTATCAGGGCAAATCTGTGCCCACACCGTTCTAACAGTTTTTTGCAACCTTGCATCGAAAATATCTCTTCATGAAATAAAACATACAAATACGATGATATTCTCAATACAAGGCAGTTAAAGGCTGCTCGAATAGACTTTGCCCGACTGAAGCCGAACTCCGTATGAGATGGTTTGCTCAGAGCCCTAACAAATGGTTGGGATAAACCAATACCTCACTAAAACATGTTTGTTTCTGACTGGTGTCCTAGGAACTGTCACATCCTGTTTCTAACAGATTTGGACTCATTTGTTCAAACATTTAATGTGCAAATAGCAGGTTTAGAAATACTGTATAAATGGTTTTGCACCGTACATGTTTGTATTTGCAGTCTTCCCAAACTGTTCAATACAGTTTTGTCAGAAGATCAAATGAGGTATGTGGATTTAAACCTTTGCCAATTATATACTTCTGCATACTCCAAACATCTCAAACTTACATGTACAACTCCTAACTCCAGCTACTCCACTATCCTCTCTAAAGGGTGTTTGGCATCAATAGTAACACATATTTCTGTGCAAGAGCAATTATTGCTCTTAGAAACCAAAAAAAAAAAAAACACTACTCGCAAAGTAATCCACTGGGTCAGGGTGGGTCACTTGTGTATAGCCAAAGAACGTGGTGACCATATGTATTATTAAATATAAAGTAATACATTCTCTGATCGATGTCTTTGTCGGTAGGACACATTGGCATACTACAATTACAAGACCAGATCAAACACAACCAACCCACATCTCAATTCACTTGAGAGGGAGGAAAACAAGAAGAAAATGCAAATTTAACCATTCATTTGGTTAAGAGAGATTTTGGAGCCTCCATGCATCTCTCTCTAGGCAGCGATACTGTGAAGCACCACAGTCTCAACGGTGAGCCCTGGTCCAAACCCAAACAGCACACCCCACTCGAGCCCTTCTCCAGTGGTCTTGAGGCCATCCTCAATCGACTTCTTCCGCATCTCATCCAATATGAACAGCACACAAGCACTTGACATGTTTCCATACTCGCTCAGGATGTGTCGTGTGGCGCTTAGCTTCTCGGGCTTAAGGGCCAGCTTTTCTTCCACTTGGTCTAGGATGGCTGGACCACCAGGGTGGGCGATCCAGAAAATTGAGTTCCAGTCGGAGATGCCCAGAGGCTGGAATGCCTCCACCAGGCTCTTCTCGATGTTCTTTGAGATGAGCCCGGGCACATCCTTGAGCAGGTGGAAGGTAAGTCCAACCTCTCTCAGGTGCCCGTCAATGGCGCCATGGCTGTCTGGGAGAATTGTCTGGGCTGCCGACACCAACTCAAACAAAGGCTTTTCTACACCGGGCACCGGGTCTGCACCCACAATAACTGCGGCTGCTCCATCCCCGAAGAGTGCCTGGCCTACAAGACTGTCGAGGTGGGTATCACTTGGACCACGGAAGGTAACAGCAGTGAGCTCTGAGCAGACGACAAGGACACGGGCGCCTCTGTTGTTCTCTGCAAGGTCCTTGGCCAGGCGAAGGACTGTGCCTCCGGCGAAGCATCCTTGTTGGTACATCATGAGTCTCTTGACGGAGGGGCGAAGGCCGAGGAGCTTGGTGAGCTGGTAGTCAGCCCCGGGCATGTCGACGCCACTGGTGGTGCAGAAGACAAGGTGGGTGATCTTGGACTTGGGCTGTCCCCATTCCTTAATGGCCTTCGTGGCAGCCTCCTTGCCCAGTTTTGGCACCTCAACCACCACCATGTCCTGTCTAGCATCCAGCGAGGAAGCCATGTACTCACAGATGTTTGGGTTCTCCTTCAAGATCTCCTCGGTCAAGTGCATGTAGCGCTTCTTGATCATTGATTTCTCGCCTGAAATGCACATCAAAGTTGTTAAGAGTCTTGAGAGAAACAAATTAAGTTGGGTTAATGTGTCTAACTCAGCCGGATCGTTGAGTCATCCGGATGATGAGTCTACTCAATTCCTAAAGTCTTTCTACTTCTGGCCAGGTCTATTTGTCTTGGCCATGGATCAATAAATTCACCCAAAACTGGATGAAAAAAAAAAAAATCTAACAATGAATAATATTCAAACACTTTAGCTAAAGAAACTCTCTATATGTATGATATGATCATACTTCAAAATTCAAATCCCTCTAAATAAGCTAAAGCTCAATATCTGTGTTCGTTTTGATCAATTCACTCAAAATAGACAGATGCCATGACCCAGGGACAATGTCTTCCGACCGACTGCCGGTTGCCAATCGACTCGACAGTGATCAGTGATACACTGATACTTACACATGCGCTTGAACTTCTCTTTGAGCTCTGTCTTGTGCTCGCTGTTGGTGATCCGGAAGTAGTAGTCGGGGTATGTGCTCTGGTCGACACAGTTGGGCGGATTGGCTGTTCCAATGGCCATCACCGTGGCCGGGCCTTCAGCCCTCTGTGCCTTGCGGATGTCTTCCACGGTCACCATTTTCGCCTTGAGCTAGCTGAGAGAGAATTGAAGGATTAATTAGAGGCCGGCCCTTGCTGAAGATGCTGGTGGCTTGAGGTGTTATGAACTGATGGGTTGAAGGGGAGGAAATTGAATGACTTATAAACACAACAAAGTGGTAGTTGGGAACTTAGTATATCACGTGCTGACCGAACACTCGTGGCCAAATTACCAACAACTCTGGAGAGCGAGTGCATGTGAGGAATGAATTCGGTGCAGTCCCACAGAGCTCAGACTCCCCGGTTACTGTCGGATCCATCTAACTCCGTTGGTGAGTTATTTGAGGTCGATATACCTAAGCATCAATCAATGAAGACAAAACAAATTATTTCTTTATATTAAATATTTCTAGGATATGTTGCTTCTTCAGACAAATCAAAAGAAAATGAAAAATCTGAATGGCACATGCCGGAGATGTAGCCCGCTTGACCAAACAATAAACTCGTACTGTTCAGTCGATTCTAATGGGCTCTGTTATTGATGAAATTGAATGGGATATATATATATATATATATATATATATTATTAATTATAGGCTTATGTGGACGGTTGGGTTCTTTTAATTTCTGGACAGATGGCAAGGTTTCATGGGTTGTGTGGTGTTCCACGGTCAGTATCTCATTAGCCTCGTCTTCGTAGGTAGGTCTCCACCTGCATTTCAATGGAAATCACCTACCCTTTGTGGTCATGTTGGTGGCAGCTGTTTTCATAGCCAGCCCCTTTCCTAGTTGGCTCCTTCTTCCACTTTCATGAGTTTGTAGTATAAGAATTTCTGTTGTGATCGTATATACACATAGAGGATATAGAAATTGATCAGTTTGGAACTCCTATATAGGCAGGCCATCAGAATCCTATGAAACCTACATCACATTGAGAACATCTCACTTATGAATTCGTATTCGTATTGGCACCCCACTGAGCATGCCCTAGGAGCGCCTCACAACACATTACAACCATGTATTATTGGAAACATCTCCAGAAGATGTTCTAATACACACTGAGACGTACATGTGGGGCACCAACCCCAATGTATTTGCATGTTAGCATTTATGTGGATTATAGTGTCCTGTGGTAGCTTGTAGGAAATCTGGATTGCAAATTAGTTCAAATCTTACACACCAGAACCCTACCCTGACATCACTATAGTCACACATTGGAAATCAGTTAGGATTCTTTTGATTTGAATGACTACATGGCTGAACTAAGGCCTAAAATTTTAGGGTCCCGATCATCATAGAGTAGTTATACATGATGAGTAGGTAGTTAGAAAATTTTTTGACACCTGTACCTTAAAATTCCCCAGCCTAGAAAAAAACTTTTCATACAATTCTCAGAATATTTATTAATTGCTAATTGAGCGTGCTTACAATATTGTACCTATGTATTAAATATTTTAGTTAATGATAATTAATATATATCAATATGAAAAATTAAGATCTTTGTAATTAAACTAAGAACCTAATTTGTACCAAGAAAAATGGTGATCTCCTTCTAACCAACATAATTGAAACATAACTCCAAAAAAAATGAAAAAACCCTTCAATTACGTAACTCATCCCTGAACCGAATAGTAAGTTTGATACATGCATGTTTCTTCATTTGTGTTTCCAAGTATAGATGGGTGCAAAATTAAAACAAAAAAGAATTCTTTATAATTCATGCGTGATGCTAATATCTAGGGATCAGTGAACCGGGTTTAGTGAACAAACCCACATTGACCCAACCCCATCGGGTTTGCATTAGGTCAGCGTTAATCAGGTTTGGGTTGAGGCAAACCCGTATAAACTGGGCCATTAACATCATCGCATTGACTAGCAAATATGTACATGATTTGTATGTAACAATTTCAATGATGATGATCATCATCATAGTAATAATATGTTTTCAAATTTTTTTATATAAAAATAATTTTATTTATCACACTTAGTTTTGTTTAATATAAAGAATATGTGATATTAGAGATGTGACCAAATATTGTTTTACAAAATATGTGTATTTTTTATAATTTTTGTATTTTTATCTTTTTCATTTTTATTATTTAATTATAACATCATGGGTTTACCCATTTGACCTCGATGGTTGAAACTGTTTACTTGCCACCTAAAATAGAAGAATTTCATTTTTGAGTAAGTTTTAAAGAAACATGTATTTTATAATGTTAAAATTACTAGTAAGCATGCACGTGCATGTGGCAATTCTAGATGACAAAAATGATAGTAATAATATAGCCAAAATTTCCTATAAACTTTTATGTATATTTTGTTTCTTTATTTTATATTTTTTATTATTAATTGGATGTAAATTGCAAAATTCAAATCTAATTACATAAACACCTCATCCAAATATGTGATAATTGAATTGAGTTGTGAAGTTTCAGGTATCATTGATAAGCCTACCTACTTGGTAGGGATGCAAATGGATTGGATCGGATTCGAATCAGGGAATATTCAAATCTGATCAAATACTATTAACAGCATATCCAATTGCATCTCATAAACATGGATTTGAACCTCACAATTAAAAAATTGACTAAATTCAAAAAAAATGAGTATTTTAGTCAAAAGAGAATTTCACAACCTTATTCATATTTTTCTATTTGATTACATAAATGTGTCTAATTTTTCTACATTTTTTTTGTAATTTACCAAACCTCATATTATGTATTTCATTTTCATTATCAACAAAAATAATTTGATTACATAAATGTGTCTAATTTTTCTACATCTTTTTGTAATTTACCAAACCTCACATTATGTATTTCATTTTCATACAGAGAGAAAATTACAAAAAATATAGAAAATCATAAAAATTGAAGAAAAAAATAAATTACAAAAAAAAGAAAGAAAAATCATAAATTATAGAAAATTGAACAAAAATTGTAGAATAAAATAAAAATTTATATCTACTACCATATATAAAAAATGAGAATGATTTAGTTAGTGTGGTCGAAAGACCCTGATTTTTCATACTAATTCTACCCCCTTAGTTTTTTTTGTTATTCTGACATACCAAATCTATATGAGGGTTCATGATAATTCTTGGCAAAAAAAAAAAAAACATTGTCGTTTCTAAAAGGAAATTGGGGGGTAAGGTACTTAGGTTTGGGTTGAGCTTTAACCCAACCCACTTGACCCATCAACCCACTAATGACCCATTTTGGGTTCAACCCAAACCTACCATAACCCAATCCATTAATTTTTCACATAATACATAAATTCTAGAAAAATATAACTACAAAAAATACATAATATATAAATAAAGATGTAAAATGTAGGAAATAACAAAAATTAAAGAAAAAATAAAAATTACAAAATAATTATAAAAAACACAGAAAATAAAAAAAAAATAATATAAATTACAAAAAAAAACAAAGAAATACGCAAAAAAATTACAAAACATGTAGAAAATCATAAAATTTGATGAAAAATAACAAAAAACACAAAAAACAAAGAAAACCATAAATTACAGAAAAATGAAAATATAAAAATTTCATTTCATGAGCCTTCGACATGTTTGTCAATTAGGCCCATGTCTTGTAAGGGCATTTGGCTACTAGGATTGTATGTTATCATGTGTGTAGTTGTTAAGTAGGGCCTACAACTCATGTCCTAAGTCGTATGTAACACTGTGACACATTTTGAATTGTTCGATTGTGTTATTCTTGGACAAATGTGCAGAGGTGCTCAACATGCTTAGAAGGTATTTGCATACATGTTACTTTAGTGGTTGGTTGATAAATTTTTCTTTCAACTAATTTCTTTATCTCCTCTAAATTAAAAAGTAAGAAGGAAATGTTTTAGGCTTAAATGTAAGTCATTTAATAGTCATCTTAGATAACGACTTCTGCTATTTATTGGTTACTTGTGTAAATTAGCATAATAGATTTGTTTACTTCTAACCATTAATATATAGTAATTATTTTCATAGGTTTTAGGTTATTACAAAACAGGAGATCGGTTAAGAGTGGCATCTTCTGTTCTCCATAAATTTTGTGTTTCATTGGGATGAACTTTATCTGTATATAATGTTGTTGAATGTAATTTTATCATTGATTTGATGCACTAATGTTTCAATCTAATGCATTTGCAACCAAAATTATATGCATATTATAAAATTTAGATCTTGGCATTTTGTGAGGATAGTCTTTTTTATGTATTATATAATTGTCATAGGACTTGAACAGTTTGTAAACTTTCATCTATGCCTGAGATATAAAAGTATAGTCATACATCACCATCAATATCAAATACCCCGTGCATCACATGGGCCGTTCTACTAATATATGAAAAAAGCAGAGGCCTTAATTTAATCTCCCTCCAAGGAACATTGGTATCACCACCACTTCGACTGATTTGAGTTGACAGTGAATTCAAATAAGTAGAGGAGAGAGGACTTCAAATCAAATTGCAATCTCTCCCTCCTAGACAAAGCTTTTGCTTCCTTGAGATTTAGGTAAGCTGCAGCTACTTTCCATCTTGCATTCTTTTTCTTTTTTTTACTTTATCGATTCAAAAATTTTGGTGACAACAACCGATCAATTCATCCTGTGTGCATTTCTGCAATTTCACCGGAGAAATTAAAGATTAAACTAGGAATTTTTATTTTATTCTTCTATTCATTATTGTGGTCAAATGCATCCCTGCTTCAAGCTCGATTGGTGTTGCGGCAGTTTGTAGAGTTTATTTTGATTTGTTGACGGAACTCATTTATCTGCATATTTTGGTTCTCTTATTTTAAAAGAATATAGTATGTTTCATGTTTTTTCCTTCATTTCATTTTTAAATCGAGGCCTCCTGTTGAAGTTTTAATGGTATATTTAGCTAAATTTGTTGAGTTTCTGAAGATTATTTGAATGATGGAGGTCGGCATCAACAAATTCTGATATCAGTAGGAATCTTGGTTTAAAATCAAGGGTTCCATTCCATGGTTGCTAGTTGTCAAGTTGTAGACTACCTTGAAGCCTTTTAAGCAGTGCCAACAATTTTTTTGAGATGGCCCTTTACACTGCTTTCTGATTAGAAACACAACAAATAGAAAACAATACAAGTAAATAGACAACTAAATCAGCAAACAAATATTAGAAGAATATTGATTTTCTCTAGCAATCAAAAATACACCAATGTGAATACGGGTGCACTCCTCTGATATGCCATTGGAAGGATTTAAATATCAATACGATAGGTTGAGTTTGAATCATGGTATTTGCATTTTTCACGTATAAACGCACTCCTCCGATATGCCATTGGAAGGATTTAAATATCAATACGATAGGTTGGGTTTGAATCACGGCATTTGCATTTTTCACGTATAAACACATGAGTACATTGATCCATTAGGCCACCTTTCACCTTATGATAATAAAAGAAAGAACATAATATTTTATCACTTCCAACATTCACATTTGTGCTCAACAATTCCAGCTAAATAAAAAAATAATATTCAAAACTAATATTCTATAAATTAGTAGAATAAATAATTTCTCAAATCTACATTTATATTAAAAAGTGGTTTTTAATCTCAAGATAATTATACGAATAAAGATAACATGTATTGGAACATAATAGAATAACTACACTTAGACCTTCAGCCCAATGGCTAAACCCATCACAATAAATACAATACTCTCTCTTGTTGTGTTTAATCATTGGCCCATCAAACAGTTTGGACGTTCAGAAAGTGTTTCTCCATGGGCTTCTTTTTAAGGAGATCTATATGGCCCAACCACCCAGTTTTGTTGACCCTTCTTAGCCCAACTTCGTTTGCGAATTGCATAAAGCTTTGTATGGGCTTAAACAGGCCTGGTTCTATCGATTATATTCTCATCTGTTGCAACGGGATTCCATACCACCATATACCTATTGATTGGGGGATCTCCACTTCTTCCTTGGCGTTCAAGTGTCATGAACACCCACCTCTTTGTTCCTCTCTCAACGCTAGTACATTGTTGACCTATTGAAGAAAGCCAATCTTGCTGATGTTAGGCCCATGCCAACCCCCCATGGATTCTAATTGCCATCTCCCTAACGATTCTGGGGACCTGTTACCTAATCCTATCCGCTACCTGGGCTCCTTGCAGCACCGTACATTTTTTGCTTTTTGAAGGGTACTATCTCTCATGGTTGCACATCCATCCTTCCACTTCCTTTCAACTTCAGATTCATACAGATGCCAATTGGGCTGGGTGTCCGGACGATAGGCGATCCATCAGTGGTAAGGCATTGTTTCTTGGACCCAATCTTATTACTTGGAGTGCAAAGAAACAACATACTGTTGCTCGATCCTCCACCCAAGTTGAGCTATGGGCTGTTTCTACTGGGGTTACAGAAATCATTTGGGTGCAACATCTCCTTCGAGAACTCCATGTTTCTCAACACACTATGCCCATTGTCTGGTGTGACAACGTCGGTGCTCTATACCTTGCCTCCAATCCCATGTTCAAGGCTCGAATGAAGCATGTAGAGGTAGATTTCCATTTTGCTCGGCACTTAGTTTTACACCGTCGTCAACTGGATCAGCTACATACACACACGGGGTCAACTTGCTGATGTATTTTACTAAAACCTTCTCCCCCTGAGGTTTAACGATATGAGAATAGAGTCCCATACGTGTCAAATACGTTGGTGAGGAGAGTATTTCATCCCATACATATCCTCCTTATTCTATCTCTAAAGTAAGGAGAGTAATAGTAATACGATTTTCCCATGTATATCTTGAAGTGCTTTCTTTAATGTTTCTTCATGGTATGCCCTCCTTGGCAGGTCTGTTGGTCTGTAATTGACTCTTTGATGATTTTTAAAAGCCTTTCCTTGCAGATCTAAAGTATGTCATGGAGGATGTATAGAAGGTAGCTTAATACCAGTTGTAGCTAAAATATGTCTATTACCATTTCATTTAAGGCTTTTTGGTATTACACGACTTGAAGATTATTGCATTAACTTTAACATTTTATGGTTTCAGAAAATCTTCAGGCCTGTTTTTCTTATCTTCGTACTTCTTAGCTTTTACTAATTGGGCCGATAAAAACTTATTCTTACAGATTGGAAGAACACCTGCAACCATTCGCTACCTCTTAATTGGAGCAAGGGTTGACTTAAAGTTTTGTTATGGCTGAAGGACAGGTTAGATGGTAGATATTTAAAAATGTACAAATTGTTTTCCCCTTTCTGTCCTTAGTGCACTTTTGAAGGTGAATACTTCCACCTTACTGACATTTTCTTTACTACTACCTTATTCTCTTTACTACTTACTTAGCAAATTATAAGACCATTAGAGAACCCCATCAAGGCAACAGGCCATATCCATATCCAGATATTATATGGAAAACCTGGCACCAGAGGGATCTGTGGAAAAATTACTGGAAAAGAAGGGCTATATTTTCTCTGCTATTATATTTCATATCATTCTGCATTCATATTTTCTTTTGATGTAATGACTGCAAGCTTGCTGCAGGTACTGCTCTTGTTTTTTGAAGGAGAAGAGTCTACGGTAGCAGCCACCTCTGAGAATCCTAGCTATGAGTTTTAAGGTTTTAACATATTGGCGGGCTTACTTTGTATGAGGACTGCTTCACACCAAAAGTCAAGAAAAACAAAACCAAAAGTCTACGGTAGCAGCCAACAAAGTATGTGTTTGCAATCGTGGATGTTTATTGACTAAATGTTTTGTACTTGATTTGTTTGAAAAACCGAGAAAAGCAATAATGAACCTGTTTATTGACACTTAGGCGCCATTAGGCACCACATCAGTAAAACAGTGAATAAACGCCTACCCATTAGGGGAAGCACTAAAATGAAGCTTCCCCCCAACGGTAGGCATGCACATAAACTGAAGTCTACTTTTGCAAGTCTCTATGTGTACGGATTCACAGAACGAGAGAAATGCTGAAGTGATGCCTATGTGGCAGCGTTTATTTAATAAACACCCAAAATTCCAAACACCCTCAAAATTATAAGGTATGCTTATGCATGGTTGGGGTAATTTCTTGGTGCTGCATTTGAAATATGTTTTATTGAGAACAAATTGATTAGTAAGTTGTTGGACTTTTATGCTGGAAAGCCAGGTAGTTGGCCTACTAGATGGTAGAAAATTTGTTGCCTCAGAAGAAGGTAAAGAAAATGCAAAAACTGATATTAGGTTCTACATAAGTTCTATTTTGAACAGTACAGTTAGCCAAGAAAGTGGTTTTAAAGCTGAAAAAAAAGTTAAATATTGGGTTCTGCAAAAACTGATATTTTGATTTTAGGATTTTATAGTTTGATGGGCTCTTCCCTTTCCATGTAAAAAATATAACCACCTGATTGATGGATTTCCATTTTCATGTTTTTGTAATATGGTATGGCTCAATATAGGAACATTCTTGTATTAGGGAAGAAATTGGCCTTAGTGATCAATACATGTGAACAGGCTATCAAAAAATGATTGATTAAATTCTTGCACCTTTCTTGTAAAGTATCATGTAAATGAATTAATCCTTTCTCTTCAAGGCAATGTTAAATTATATATGGCAGTTGAAACTAATTTCCTATCTTGTCAAACTGGCCTTATTTGTTATTTCTTTGTTGCAATGTCCTAATGTCTTGTCTTTGGTCCCCTTGCAATTCAACTTTCCAACTATTTGTGATCCATTATAGAGATCATGTTCAACTCTCACTGGTGCCATCAGAATATCCAAAACTGTAAAAATGAACTCTTTTTTTTTTGTTTATTTTTTTGTTACCTGTTGGAGTTAATTCTAGGTTTTGAATTCTCACATTTTTTAGTTTCAAATCTTAGCATCTTTCCACTCATATATTATGCTCATTTTATGAATATGTCCTTCTCCATAGCTCAACATTTTCTGCATAAAGGAAAATCAGATTTATTGCTGTTCTATGAGATTCTGAGTTTTAGTATATATAGACCATGTCACACCTTCACAGAGCCCATTTCAAACTTACTTTTCTATCTAAAGTTAATTGTATAACTCTTGAATGATTTATTGCTTGTATCATCTATATCACTTTCCAGGGCAAGTAGTTGTCGTCATTAGAGGAGAGGGACGCAAGGGAGGTCCAGGAATGCCCTAAATGCTAACACCAATAAGTGCAATAATGGGAGCAGGTCTTGGGAAGGTATACTTACATTTAACTTATTCCACTGGAACATTTGTCATAGATTTGTTTCATCCCCCCCAACCTACCCAAGTTTACAGGTGAAACCTCTTCTTGCTTCTTGAATCCAGATATTAGTTCTCTACTTTTCTTCAATCTTAGATCAATGCCATAGCAACCACCCTTAAGGTTTTTCATTGCTTCATGATACGTAAATGATTAAGTAATTTAATTATAATTTAAATAATTTAATAATTACTGTAGTTGTAGATCTGGGATCTAGCACAAAGAGAAGAAGAAGAAACGGGTGTTTTAGAGAAATCGATCTCAGATCTGAGATCCGAGAACTTAGATCTCAGATTTGAGATCCAAAAACTCATATCTCAGATTGTATCTTTTGCCACCGCCTCGCCATCGCCGTTGCCGCTATCGTCGCCGGTGAGCATCCAATCATCCTCCTCCTTTTCCTTCTTCTTCCCTCCTTCTCTCTTTCCCTCCTTCTCTCCTTCTTTCTTCTTCTTTCTTTTTCTCTTTCTCAGCCAACAGTTCTCCTTTCTCCTTCTACTTTCTAACTTTCTCAGCCGACATCTCTTCTTTCTTATATGAGGTTTGCATATCAGGGAAATCTCATACAAACATTTGCCCTAATATGCAAACCGTCCGAACCGTTCGATCCGGACGGTTGAACCACTGACCCGGAAACCGGTAGCTAGAATGGTTCTGTTTTCGGGTCGATTTTTAAAACCTTGCCAAAACCGTTATAATTATGTTCAGTCAATTTAGCTCCATTAGGATAGACCCAACCTATTGATTCAGCCCTAATTTTTCTTAAATAAATTAATGTTTATATAATATTTTATTAAATTGAATAAAATAAATAAATAAGTTTTTTGGGATGGGAATGATATAGGCTATCTCAAACCAGATCCGACCCATTGGCAGCCCTAAATATTGGGCTCGAGGGGAGAGAATAATTTGTTAGTGAATTATTTTTATATAAATAAATAATTTAGTAAAATAAATAAATAAATATTTATTATTAAAATCTCTCTTTCAATGTGACATCTCCTTTATTTTATTAAAATAAATAATTTATTTAATTGTATGAATAAATAAATGTTTAGATAATAATAATAATAATAATAATAAATAAATGAATGAATAAAAATGAGGCAGAGAATAGGAAAGAAAGATGGCATTTTATTTATAGGATGGCAAAGAAAGATGGCATTTTATTATAATAATAATAATAATAAATAATTGTATGTTACATGGCAAAGTAAAGAAGATGTATTTGTTTTGTATGTAGCATTTTTGTAATTTTTAAATATTATAGAATCAATTATATTGGGAGAGAGGTAGAAGAAGAGAGAGAAGGAAGAGAGAAACACGTGTCATTAAGTATATATTTATAGATTATAGATATACTTAGATATAGATTACTAACAAAAACTCTTTCTCTGCTCTATACTTGGCGAACCCAATTTAACGAGAAAACTTCTTTCCGTTCAAAGTGAGAACAAAGGGGACATTTAGAGATTCAAAGCTCGAGAACTTGATCTTTCTGAGTTTAACGTGAAAACAGAGGGACCATTTGATCGAATTTAACATGACAACAGAGGGGTCTTGATCGTGAACAAAGCTTGACATACAAAATAGAGGCAGACCAAATTTCTTCACACCGAACATATTGGACTTCACTCCATCTCAACGCTTTTGTTGTGTTTCTAGGATTGAGTTTGTTTTTGGAAGCCAATTTCGAGGATCAACAGCATTGTTTCACAGGCACCAGTTTCAGGGATCAACGAAGCTATGTTACTGGTATGTATTTGGCTAGGGGTTCCTCCCCATTCTCCTTCTCAAAAACAAAACAGGTGTGTCGTTGAACAAACTTGAGATTTTTTGCAATTTTTTTACATCATTTGGTCGGCTTTTAAATTTAAGCTACCACACTAGGGTGCCAAAAGGTGAAATTTTATGAACCCTAATATGCTATTGCGATCGCTATTTCGAAACTTCAAGCGAATACTATAGGATAGTATCGGGTCAAGAAGACAAGACACATGGGTCGGACTTACAGCCCCACCCGCGTATATGTTAATTAGTGTTACTATTCCTCGGATCAATCAATCAATTCATAACATAAGGTTACAATTATCACTTAATTAGCTGTTTGATTAACTTAATTTACTATTAGCATAAATTTAAGTAACGGTAATAATTAACAATAATTAGCAACAAATGATTTATTACTGTTAACAATGATAAAATTATTAACTTTAATTAATAGCTGTTAATGAATATTAAATTTAATATAATTAATAGTTAATTAATGGTAAATTATTAGTAGAGATTTTATAAAAATTGCTAAAAATAACTGTTAATTAATTAAATATTTATTATAACATTGTCTTTTAAGTACGATTTTTTAAATTTAATTTTCAAGAAACTAATTATTAGAGTTAATTAAATTTCTGAATATTAAATACTCGAATAACATAATCAGAATAAAATATTTTCTGAAAATAACTTTGTGAAAATTAGGTATTGCAATAAAATATCACAATTAAACAATTTTCTGAAAATAATTAAATAAATATCTGAAAAAATATATTTTAGAAAAACAATCTGAAAAATAACTAGTAATTACTGTAATTATATAGTCTGAAGAATAATTTAATAATTACTGTTATTGTAAATGATTAATTAATTTAATTATAATTTAAATAATTTAATTATAATGTAAATAATTTAATAATTTAATGATAATTTTCTGAAATGAATTTAATTTTGGTAAATTCATTTTCTGAAAATTCGTTTAATAAATTATTTGAGTAAATTTGTTTTCTAAAACTGATAATAATTATTAGAGTAAATTATTTACACTAAATATTTATGAATAATTAATTACTGAAAATATAAAATAATTCAGTAAATTAGATTTTCTTTAAATTAACTTTCACTAATTAAATTATCAAAACCATGAAAATTATTTTATGGAAATCAATAAATTAAATTTCCCAATAAATATTAAAAACCAATGTAAATTACCAATAAATATGAAAATTGTTAAATTTTCCAATTTAATAAAATTAATCAACTTTTGATTTTCCCATGCGCACAGGGCCCCACTAGTATACTAATATATAAGTGAAGTAAATGATCGATCTTACTGTTCTTTGGCTAACAAACAGGTTACAATACTTTTTTCTGGAAGGCGGTCCAATTGGTCTGATTGAAAATGGAGATATAATTGCCATAGATGTTGTGAAGAGAAGAATGGATGTCCAACAACATATGAAGAGTTGGCTGACCTGAGAAAAGGAAGAAATGGACTCCAAGGGAGATGTTCATTGAGAACCTCTCCTCATAACAAGCACGGGAGATGTTCCCAATGCATTAGGGGTGTTCACATTAAATGTCAAGCCGACCAAACTGGCCCGATCCAATCCAAGTTGGTCGGTTTTTCAAAATTACGGGTCGGTTTCAGTTTGTATAAAAAAATAAACCGACAAATCGATTCGGTTTCAGTTTTCATGTATGAAAATCGAAACCCAGCCAAACCGAACCGATCCTATATGTTTAAGTAATTATTAATTAGTCCCTACCCTATATGTTAAATGTTGATATATTTTATTTGTGTTTTGTTTGAACTTTGAAAAAAATAGTTATTTATGATAAAAACTAAAAACGTAAAACCAATACAAATATAATACAATGGTACAGTATTTAATTCAGTTTTATATAAATTTAAATATATATTGACAAAAAAATCAGTTTTGCATAAAAACTAATTAATTTAAATATATATTTTGATTTTGCATAAAAACTAAAAAGAAATAAACTTAAATATAAATAGATATTTTAGTTTAAAATATATATAAAAACTGACTAAACCGACCCAACCCGACCCTTCATGTTTGGGTCGGTCGGTTTCAGTTTAGTCAATAAGTAAACTGACTAGGTTGGATCGGTTGAAGAAAATGACTCAAACTGACCCAACCCGACCCATAAACACCCTTACAATGCATGCTGAGAAGTTCTATGTGGGGAGCCAAGCCAATCCGAACCCCATACAATTGCACATTAGGAACATCTTCCCATGAAATTAGCATATATGTACTGAAGACATTCCTGATGTGTGACTACAAGCTGTTCTCTTAGAGTTTTTGCTTTCAGGAGATCAGGGCTCGAAAAATCAATTGCAGTAACAATGTGTTAGCAGCAAGTGGGCTGATCGCTGAAACAGGCTGTAGTGACGAAAAATGAGTCCAGATTACCCCCAACTCCAACATTAGATGAAAGAACAAAACTTTCATACTCGGAGGGCCATTTTTTCAGCCCTCTTTCTTGTCCAAAGGAAAGACAACATTAACTATAACATTTTCTTTGTTAACTTCTTGTCATGGACTGATGGACATCATGGCTTGTCATCCCTAGTTAATAACTTTCACTTGATGGTTAAGTCTGGAAAATTAAACCCTGTGAAAAAGGCTTTAACGCGGCGTCAGGGCTTAAAACCAATCAAAACCAAATTCTACGGAAGACGAAAGGTTTTGATCCTGATTCTTTGCACGTCATTGGTTAGGCTAGGAGATGCAGTGATTGAAATCTTTGAGCGTTTTGTTTGATTCGATCCAATGGATCATGGCAAATGCTCATGAAATTAGTAACGTACCACATAGTGACGACTGACGATTAACGATAATATGATGTGTAAATGCATTGAATTGAGTAAGATCTCCGGCAGTCTGTACAAGATTCGTCTTGTTCGAGTCAAAATTGTATGGAGCTCTGATGCTAAAACAATAGATACCACACATTCATGTACTACAAAGAAAAATCAATCAATAATTAGAGGAGACTTCTTTTGCATATCAAAAAGGGGTTCTGTCAACAAAATGCATATAAAGCTTATTTGGTTTTTGCTCATAAACCTTTGGGCGCTCTTTACAGGTAATTGACAGAATGCCTAGAAACAATTAGGTGTCTCAAATCTTGGAGTATGGAAAAGAAGTTGAAATCCTTCTCATTTTTCATTTACAATATACATTTGCAACTGTACAGGGAATTGGCAAAACCCTTATATGATATTAGCAAGGATACTTGCAAATATCCAACAAGAATCAAAAAACAAAAAGAACTTACTTGCATTAATAACAATACCCTTCTATGATTGACTACAATTTCGCAAGTTTATTTGCAAAATCATCTGTTACTTGGGATTGTGAGAAGTACCTATTGTGGCCTACCATTTTGATCATCCGATATGGTTTCTTCAGAAGAAGCATCATTGTCGTTGAGGACCAAGTCATCTGGTTTGGTTTTAACTAGGTGTGAACATGTAAGATTCAGTTTATCTGCACCAATATTTAAGTTTTGATTTTCAAATTCAGACATTAGAGAGTTTGAACTCATGCTAGAATGATGACTGAATCTAGTTCCCAGAAAAGAGCAGGCAATAGGTGGCAATGTTTCAGGTTCCCTTAGACCAATGAACTTGTTATTGATTCTGTTCATCTTTAGCCCTTGAGAATCTTTTGGTTGGAATGGCAGTGCATCAGGGCTGGAAAAAGGAAGGACAGCCTGTTGTTGGTCATTGTAAAGAAAACTTGACAACTGCTTGGTGGGTGGAATAGCTGAAGTTAGTGGTGACTCTATTGGCCTTGGAGGAATATTTACAGCTTCTTTGAGCCAATGAGGTAAACTGACTTTTGGGGGAAAACCAGATGGTGGAAAATCTGAAGATGGGGAATAATTTGAAGTTCCTTTGCTTTCTTCCCCATGATCAAGCAACTCTGCATTTTGCAGCCCATAATTTGCTGTTCTATCAATAGGTTTCTGCTGAAGGATGGGAAACTGATCACTACCATATGTTGCACATTTTCTGTCTGAAGATGACTGATTCCTTTGGCACTGAGAATGTTTCTTGACTTGCTTAGTTCCAATTTTTGGAAGAAAATTTCTTGAGCTACTCCTTACACTAGAAACTCTGTCTAGACAGTTATGTTCTGCCAGTGATTGGTGACTAGGAGTTGAGATCGGGAAATTGGATAGAATTCTCTTTGGGATATTTCGATCTCTTTGGGAATACACATCTCCAAGAGAAAGTTGAGTTTCATCTAAAAGAACATCAGGTATTTCAATTCTATGACTATTGGTGTAAAAGTTCCCATGACCGTTACCCTCTAGTGTCTCCTTCGTCCATAAGCCACTGTCAGTGCCTGGAGTGACTTGTTGACTTGCCAACCTCAGTGGTTGAAAAAGTGCACCATTCAAAAGCTTAGATTGTTCCTCATCCCACTTCTCTTCCAGGTTCTTTGCCACCCTCCATGTTGAGAAATGCAGCCCTGAGTCACGTAACATGGCTTCCCAATTGTCCCTTCCATGTCTCCTTACTCCTATCCAAAGAAAATCTAATTCCTCTTCTGACCATGCAGTTTTGTATCCCTGGAGCTTATCTGATGAACAAGCCATGCTTCCCTTTAATGCTCTTCCTCTTGCTACAGAACTGTCGAGCATCAACTTGTGCCTTGACTGGTCCGAACCAGGTTGGGGCAGCAAATTCTGAATAGATCCTCTTTGTTTAAGAATGAAATTTGGAAATGAAGATACAGAGGAGCAACCCTCTGAGACATCAACTGCAGTTGCAGGCTCTGATTGCAGAGATAAACCAAGAAAATGGGGATGGCATAGGAAAGATTTTGTTAATATTTGTTTGCACTGATTATCATCTTTCCCTGACTGAGTAGGAAAAATTTTCCCTTTAAAATCTGCACAATCGGTTGGTTCTGGTGGAATGCAGACTACTGGAGTCATCTCATTGATATTGTCTTCTGGAAAGCTCTGCACATAATTAACATATGCTATTTCAATAGACTCAACAAGTAAAGAGAAAAAAAATCACTATTGAAATGTAGGCAATTCCAAATTGATCTATGTCTAAAGGTGACTATAGATGAAGGATACAGTATAGGAATGATTATGCAGGATAATAGACGGAAAAAGGCACCAGAGGAAACAATACATCAATATCTGCCTGCTGATAGTGATCCTGTGAAGAAATATCGATTGGCAGCAAAGTGGAAGTTGTTCGATAACCCTTGTAGCTACTGCCACTTTCATCCCTATTAATGCATGTGCATTTACCCACCAGCGTTTGATTTGAAGATTGCCTCTTCTCCACTGTCTTATCAACAAGTTCCAAAAACTTCAAACATTTGCCTTTATGAGTAACCTTTTTGTGTAAATAAATGGCATTATTTGAGCAATTTGGAAATTCAAGAGAACTTCCAGATGCAGATTCATTAGTTTTGCAGCAGCTTGGTCCTATCATATCATGTGAACCTGTCTCATCAGATGACAACAGCATCAGTCTACTGGAATTTCCTTTAAGTAAATGTTCTAATATAGTGTTTTTCAATTTAGTCTAGACCCAACATACCAGGAAGTGATACAGGTGGATCCATTTGGCCCATGGTGTCTCGATCTCCTAAAAGACCAACAACAGGCTTCACAGTTCCATTCACACCATCATTTAAAATGATTTGAGTTTTGTCTCCAGTATTAGTAATCTTGGGTAGATCGAACTGTTTTCTTTTCCTTACCATGACAACTGTTTCCTTCGAGGATGTTTTTGTACATTTTATAGGTTGATCTTCTTGGGTGTCTGAAGGAATTTTGGGGTGCATGGTGGAACTCACACCCTGCACATATTCAACAGTTGGTAACTTGTTTTCCAGTATGTATCCACGTCCACACTGCTGTTGGCTCATATGCTTGGCACTGTTATAGAATTAATGAATAATTATTTCCTTGACATAGTTGTCGAGGCAACAAGGCACCCTTGGAAATTTTTTGTACAAGGGCCACATGATATTTCTATATTCTTTATTTTATAATATTATACCATTACAGTAGAAATTATTAAACTTAACTTTGTCGGTTTATAATATTTTTTATAATTCTCATACTAGTTTCTTTTTATGATTTTCCTGTTTGTTTTGGTTTGACCAATACACAAGTCAGTGGACATTGTCTTGAACCTTTTAGGACTTCAAAACTTGAACCATTAAGGAATAACTTGAAGGTTCTATCCAATCAATACATAAAGCAACCGAGGTATGTCTTTTCTTCTTATTATTTCTCTTCTTTTTTCTAAGACAAAGATAAAGGGTCCACCCCTTCTCCTTTTAATTCTCTAAGTTTTTTTTTGGTTTCTTTTTTGTAAGTTTTTTTTTTTTAAATTTCTTCCACCTCATCCTTGTCCTCCTAGGACAAAACAAGGGCTCAGCCTCTATATTTTCTAGGTTTTCTTTTCTTTTCTTTCTTCTTCTCTTCTCATAAATATGTTGATTTTCTATGTTTTTATGTGAGATTTATACTTATGTCATGAGGATTATTGCCAACTATTAATTAAATATAGATACTAGTTCCAATGAAACCTAAGGAACTACCCTAGGATTTACATTTCTTATTTTAAAAAACTCATTGCCTAGGCGACTAGGCATCCCCTTGTCACCTTGAAAACTATGTTCCAGGAGCAACGAAATGAGAGTACAAAAAGAGGATTAATTTCTATTTTTCTTTTTTCTTTTTTAAGTTCACTGTTATGTTTAAAATTTATCTTGAGAACCTCCTCTAGAAGTGAATTTGCAACTGGCAATCTCTTCCTAGCTGGCTATCTTCTCAAGAATTACATGGAAATAGATAAGATAATATCTTAAATCTCTTCCTAGCTGGCTATCTTGATGAATATGAAAAGGCATCTAATATGCTTCATTAGCTTTCAGTTCAATTAAGCATGAATCACATAGGTTCAAACCACTAAATTTGAATATGATCAGCTATAACAATAACCATTTGGGATAAAATCCCAATTTAAAACTGGTTTTTTTTGTGCTTTTCCCAATGAAATGTAACCCCAGATTTACAGGATTTTGTCCCCCTTAAAATGCTAGGAAAACAATCTATATGGAGAAACAAAATCTGCATTGCAGATTTTACACTCTGGGAAAACTAAGTCACTGTATTGTTTCCAAAATAAGATTCCCCGATTTCAAATTCTCGCATGATATGACTATGTCCAACATGGAAATTGTGATATGCATTATTTAGGAAATTAAAACGAACATCACAGCCCTAGAGATCCTTCCCGACCCAAAGGAAATTCAGCCTCTTGCAGAATTTGAAGATTGTCCTTTTGGCCCTGATCTGCCTAGGGCTGATGTTCCTATGCCTACAAGCTTAGCCAATATATATAACTGGTAGTCAGAAAATCTTCAAACTCTGCAAGCATTTCATGGATTAGGTGTGGATTCAATTTCCTTTAGACCTAAAGGTTGAATTTTATGGAATATAATCCCATTTGGCATATTATTAGGGATAAGAAAATGGAGAAATAAAATAATATTTGATAACGCATCCCAGCCCCTCCCAAGGACTGGCTCTGATAGTGCAGGGTGTGGATGTGTTTTGATTTTGAAAAAAAAAATTGAAGGATCTCAATAGGATGGATATTGGGAGGAATTAGGATGCTATCTTTCTGGATAAATCCCTCTTTTCTTTTTGTAATTTGATTTTTTTTACTGATATTATTTTGTTCTCCTTGAAGATTACCTATCCTTTTTCCAGGCACATTCTTGCTTTATGTACTAATAAAATTTTCTGTCCTCCAGTAAATGAAAAGAAAAAAATTAAAAAGAAACAAAGAAAGATGTTAATTAATAAACATGTCTATGAAAAAATGCCTGAAATAGATAAGTCTTATTTCCCAGAATATATATTAAGAAATTAGATGTCCCGAACAAGATTCAAATGAATTGTCTCACTCTAAACTCTTTTTATGTTTTATAGTTTGCTATTAACTCTATCTGGTTTAACAAATGTCCTTAGGGAGGCGAGACTAATAGGTCCTGGACCCTTGGACAGCTGCCCTTGAATATGCACCTGTGAGCTGCCCACTTGAAAATCCATGGTGAGACATGCCCAATCACATATCACGGGCCCTAGTTGCCTTAACCATTGGACTCCGAGAACTACATCTGCTCCACTGATTTCCAGGGGGTGCAGATCTACCTCGAACTCATGTCCTTGTATCTTCTTCTTTAATTCTGTGCACGTACTATCGCACACCAGGTTGCTCCCATTAGCTACATGCACCCAAAAGGCTGTACATGGTTGGACCAGAATCCCTAGTTGTTTGACCAATGTTTGGGTAATGAAATTGAGAGTGCTGCCACTGTCTATCAGAACTGACACATGGCGCCCTTGTACCAGTCCGATTACTCTCATAGTTTGAGAAGAAGCAAGACCGGTCAAGGCTTGCAGGGATACTTCCGGGTATTCCTTTGTCCATTGCCCCCATTCTTGGTTGTCCATTGGCTCTTCAATGTCTGTTGATTGCTCGACATATTCGGTTTCAGGTTGAAGGAAGAAA
The DNA here is from genome assembly GCF_055504915.1 of Nelumbo nucifera. Taxonomy (NCBI): domain Eukaryota; kingdom Viridiplantae; phylum Streptophyta; class Magnoliopsida; order Proteales; family Nelumbonaceae; genus Nelumbo; species Nelumbo nucifera. The sequence continues at coordinate 58,991,714 of NC_142651.1, read as the reverse complement.
ACTTGAGGGATCTTACAGCGATGGCCCAGCCCGAATTTGTCTCCACATGCATAACAAAGGCCCTTTTCCCGTCGGGCTTGCATCTCAGCCCAGGTTAACCTCTTGGCTGAGCCAGGGCCTGAACCAGAGTTGGCGTCCTTGCTTGTGATTCCTACTCCTGATCTGGGCTCCAGTTTACCCAAGATACCTGGTTCTAGGTTTGGTATACCTGGTATGATCGCAGCTCCCAGAGGTTGATTAATCCTTCTTGCCCGATTCAGTTTGTCTTCATGTAGTCGAGCTAATGCTGCTGCTTCAAGAACGGTGGTGGGCTGCATGGCTTTTACCTCCAGCCGCAATTCTTCCCTGAGTCCACCAACAAAACTGTCGACAAGCGCGTTTTCTGGCCAGCCTTGCACACGCACATCTAATCTTTCGAACGCCATCTAATAATCTTGGACGGAGCCGGTCTGTCGTAGCTTAGTGAGGCTTTCATCATAGTTCTCAAAGGCTGAGACTCCAAATCGCATGGTTAAGGCATCGGTGAAGTCTACCCATGTGGCTCTTGGGTGCCGTCGTCGGTACCACTAGTACCAGACGATCGCCTCTCCTTCCAGGTGTGTAGAAGCTAATGGGACACAATCAGGTCCCTGTGTGTCGTGGTAATCGAAGTATCTTTCTGTTCGTAGAAGCCAGGATGTGGGATCTCCCCCTACGAAGATGGGAAACTCGATTCTTGTTGTTCTTGATCCGCTTCGATGACTAGTGTCATTGCGCTGATTCGGCGCAGGTGGTGCTTGTGCCAGTCGTTCAAGCAAGGTGCGAAGCTTTCTTTGACGTCATCCGATATTCTTTGCATTTCTCCTTCCATGTTGTCGACTCTGTTCTCCATTGTGGATGACCTTGTGCTTGGCATCTTGGCTCTGATACCAACTTGTTGGGGACTGCCTAACTCAGGGACTCTTTTGAGTGAGCTTGCCTCCTGAAGAGAGAGAGAGAGAGAGAGAGAGAGAGAGAGAGAGAGAGAGATTGTATTCCCAAATCGATAATCCCCTCCTAGCTTCCTTTCCTTATTTATATATTGCTGTTACAATTCTGTTATACCCGCCTCTCCACTTGTCCAGTTTGTTAGTTAGTTTGGTCTAGTGGTTGGCTGTTACATTCTTTAAAGGTTGGCGTGGCCTTTTCTTGTACACTTGTATTCCCTTTATTTGTGTCTCAACAAGTGGCAATTCGTACTTCAGTGGTTGCACTCATCCCGTTGAATGGTTCACCACATCACATGATGTTTGTTATAACTAAACTAATAAAATACAAACTTAGGGAAAAGGACCAAAAATGAACAGAAACTTGAAGAAATAGGGACCCCCTTCCCCATTCCTCTTCACTTTGATTGCAGAATCTTGGGGAAATTAATAGAGATTCGAGGAACCTAGTGAGGGGGTGGAGGGTTGGAAGAGACAGAGTACCTATTTCACACCTACAGTTTGTTGATGACACAATTCTATTCTATGAAGGAGAGGATGTGAGGTGGGTCAGAAATTTGAAGTTGGTAGTGCAATTATTTGAAAAAATGTCAAACTTGAAGGTTAATTTTGATAAGATTTGTGTAGTAGGGGTTAACATGGAAGAAAGAAATGTGAGGGATAGGACTGAAATTTTGGGATATGTAGTGTCGCAGTGGCCCTTGATGTACTTGGGGATGCCTTTAGGGGATAATCCGTGGAATAACAGTTTTTGGAACCCAGTAATCGATAGGTTCACGAAAAGGTTTGCCTCTTGGAAGAAGAATTATTTATCTCTGGGTGGTAGAATCACTTTGATCAAGTCTACATTGGCTAGATTGCCAGTGCATTACCAGGGGAGGAAAGGAAAGATCATAGAGTGAATTGGGAGTTAGTCTCTAAGTGTAGGGCTGAGGGTGGCTTGGCATTAGGTAATATCTGGAAAAAAAAAATGAAACCTTGTTGGGGAAATGGTTGTGGAGGTTTGGAGGGGATAGGGATAAGTTGTGGACTAAGGTTATCTTGAGTATCCATGGACAAGCAGATGATGGCTGGGATTCTGGGCTCATGGCAAGGACTAATTTAGCCTCTCCTTGGAAATCCATACATGCCATTCTTCCATCCTTTCTGTAGTACATCAGGTATGACCTTTGCTCTGGGAATCAGGTAAAATTTTGGGAACACCTTTGGGTGGGGGATGTACCCTTGAAAGACCAATTACCCTCTTTATTTTCCCTCTCCCATTTCAAAGGGAAGTGTGTGCCTGATTTTTTGGTCCCTTCCGAGTCAAACTTTGGGTATGATTGGGATTTGGGTTTTAGAAGAGGCCTTAGGGAGTCAAAAATTGGAATTGTTGTGGACCTAATTCAAATGTTGAATGGGTGGTCTTGGTCCTTCAACAAGGGATAGTAGAATTTGGACTTCATCACCCTCTGGGGCTTTCTCTTGTGCTTCATTCTTTAAGTCCTTGGCACAATAGACCAACAACTTCATACAATCTTTTCCAATCAAGGAAGTCTAGGGTGAGCGGATCCCTCCAAGGATTATTGGAGCTTTTTGTTCGGAAACCTTCCTAGAAAGATGTAATACATGTGACTTACTCCAAAGGAAAAGGCCTAATTGGTGCTTGTCCCCAAGTTGGTGCACCCTCTGCAAGGCTAATGGTGAAACCTGTTGGGATTGTGTCTTATTTTACAACCATTGGGTTGCCTTTTAATCTAACGATTGATGTGGTCCCTATTTAGGTAAAAGAAGTTTTACATATAAAAGCTTTCTTTTGTATGTAGGGTTAAGGTTTTTTGAGAGTGAGAGTGAGAGTAAGAGGAAAAGAGAAAGGGTGCTCTTGGTGTAAGAGTGGGTTTTTCTCTTGTTTCGTTCTTCAAGTTGAGAAAAGAAAAGGAGAACAGGTGTACAAGGGTTAAGGGTTGGTTTAGGTTGCAAGCCACAAGGTACTTGTACTATTTTTCAGTTTTCTTTCATAGTGAAGAACAAGTTTCATCTCTCCCGTGGATGTAGGCAGTAAGGCCGAACCACATAAATCTTTGTGTTCTTTGTGGTGCTTGTTTTTATTTTTCTTTGCTTGGATTTTGTTAGTTTTTTATGCTATTAGATTTCTCTTGGTTGCTATTTCAAATACTTTGTGGTTTTATGCTGTGGGTGGTTGTTGTGAGGCCCCAACAAAATCTCCTACCACTTACTAATTTCTTGCCCTTTTGCTTCTGATATATGGGACCAGTTTCTCTCTTTATTTGGTTGTAAGTGGATACCTCTGCCAGATATACAAAGCTTGTTTGCTACTTCTTTCCTTAGATGGCCTAAGAAAAGGGGTAGGACTATGTGGAGGTGTGTGAGAGCTGCCATTTGCTGGACTCTATGGAAAGAAAGGAACTCAAGGACCTTTTCTGATAAGGAAAGGAACAAAGAAGGTATCATTGAAGTAATAATGGTTAGGCTGGTGCGTTGATTTAAGTCCTTGGATCTGTTTGCTGATGTCTCTAAAGATATGCTGCTGAATAGCTGGCCTAGAAGTGGCAAATTCTGCTCCTTTTAAATCAGTTGCATGTCCTATGTGGTCCCCACCAGCCCCAGGGTTTATAAAACTAAATTTGCAGTGAAGGCAATCCAGGGCCCACTGGTGCTGGTGGTGTGTTCAGAGATGAGAATGAGAAGGTGATTGCATTGTATTCAGGCCCCATTGGGAGTGGTGACTCTCTTAGAGCTGAGGTATGTGCTTTAATGGAAGGCTTTTAAGGAAGATAAAGGAGCTGAACATCTAGAGGCTAGTTATTGAAGGAGACTCAAAGTTGATTTTAAATTGGTTACAAAATGACAGTGGACTTTGGAAATTTGCAAATGAGAGGAGGGAGGCCAAGTGGCTAACTAGGGGGTTGGAGGTTCAGTTTCAGTGGGTGAAGAGGATTGCAAATGCTTTTGAAGATACTTTGGCAAAACAGGGGGTGGAAGGGAACAAATGTTTTGGGCTTTATTGTATTTTTCATTTCTGTTCTTTTCGGGAGAGTTAAACCTCTTTATCTCTTCCCGGAATATTGTAATTACCTTTTCCTTTAATAAACCAATATCTGTTATTGATAAAAAAACTTGAAGAGATATGTAAAACCACACAACCCAATCACAACATTAATTCTTTTAACCATTTTCAAAGGATTATGTGCACATATGACCAATCAAAAACAAGATTAAATGTTATGGATACATGTGAATGGGTCAACTGTAACGCAGGGTTCTAACTAAACAGTTTGACATCCTGAAAATTTTAAACCAATGTTTTAAAACCTGGCCTTGAGACTGAAGTGATTTCCCTCTGGTTAACAGATTGGTGGTTCAACCATCTAGGTTAACAGGTCAACCATGAGTTGATAACAATAAAAAATTCAAAAAATAAAATAATACAAAAAAAGTCAGATGGGTTGACAGTTCAACCATCTGGGTCAACAAGTCATAGGCCAAGTCAGCCCTTCTTTAGTAATATGGCAGGCTAGAGGTTAACCCAAACCAGACATGATCGGGTCACTTGTCAGACTGAATGGGTCAATAATGGGTTGAAAACACTGATTTAAAAATCTGGTTGTCGAAAAATTGATATTTTTTCAAACAATTCCAGTGGATTCTCTTCCTTTTCTAAAATATTTTTTATTAAACAATCTCAGTGCTTTCTGTCCATTGTTGATTAAGTAAATATTTTTCTCATAAATAAATTTATGGAAGAGAAAATAACATAAGGTGAGAGAGTTCTAAGAGATGAAGTATAGACAAATGAAGAACCCATAGAGTCATAGACAAAGGGCTACACAACAACCATAACACAAGGCATAGACCCTAAGCTGGCAATTGCATGTACTAGGTTGAATATTAGGATTTTAGTTTAACAAATTCCACGTTTTTTGAAAAATTTCCTTGGTTTCTTTAGAATTTCAAAATATCTTACCAAAACTAGCAAAAATAGTGAAATGCCTATCAATATTGAGGTTGCAAATCATGTCCTATACCATAAAAACCATACTGAAGCACTAATTAAGGTAGTCTACACCAAACTCCAGGAACCTGTAAGAAACAACATCTCTCCTAGCCAATATAAGGCCAGATAAGTTCTGTGACCATTTCCCTCTTCGTTGGCATTTACTTATGCTAAGTGCTCACCTTCCTACTTCTTTGTTCTAGAATATTCCCCCAAGAAGAAAACTCCCAGATTTTTACTAATTGCTTATCACAAGCCTTTGAATTCTCTTCCTTGGAAAAACCCATTTACCAAATTGATCATTACTTTTATGTCCCTAAATCCTATACAACCCAGTACATGCAATTATGTAACTTTTAATCACAATCCTTTACCACTCAACTGTTGTCAATGCTAGCCAAGAAGATCAATCACCAAATGGACAGGTGGGATCTGCCAGGTCAACCCTTCAGGAACTACCATCACAGGATCAGAGGCTACAGTGATAACAGAAAACTTTCAGCCCATCCTTTAAATTCTCTTGAAAATCCCATTGAGATCATTCTCATTACTATTATGCCCCTAAATTCCTAATATTCAACCCGGTATTACCTTTTATTATAATCCTTTACCATCCAACTGCAGTCAACGTGCCTAACCAAGAAACTACAATCACCTGCCTCAGAGGCTACCGTGACAGAACAGAGAACTTTTAGCCCTTCCTTATTTCACTTATCTGCATTTCAATTTTCAACCACTTCTACATTGGTCTCTAATACAAGTAAAAGAGAAAAGAAAGTACTAAATGATGCTTATTAATAAGAGGAAGATAAAGGTAAAGAAAGTACTAAATCATGCTTATCAATAAGAGGAAAGATAAAGGTAAAGAAACACCGTTATCAAAATGGTAAACTATTTACTGCAACATGATATACTAACAGAAACATCAAAAGTTTATTTCAGTCAGATTTCAGTGGGTTAGCAGATCAGCAAATGCCATGGCTGATTCTTTGGCTAAACAAGGGGCTTCTCGGGTTTCTCTGTTTTGGGCTTCCTTATAATTGTATTCTTTAAAGAGTGGCTATGTTTTCATTTCTAAGGGGAGGTAACATCTTGTGCCTCCTCTTAGGGTGATTGTATACTTTATTTTCTTATTAATAAAATTACCATTCATTTATCAAAAAAAAAAAAAACAGAACATCAAAAGTGTATAGTCAGCATCCCCCCCCCCCCCCCCCCCCCGCAAGCTCTTAAGGAAAATTACATCAACCAAAAGGACACAATTGAGACAGAGCCTCAGAAAATAGTTCCAAAGGGCTTATAAAGGAGAGCAAACTTGCATACCTCATCTCCTCTTGAAGGAGTCAAATGACTAATTTTTGGACTTTCTCTTGATGGTATTAAAGCTTTCTGCCAATCTACTAAGCCACATTTTTGTGAGGATCCTTCATAATAACAGCTTATATCTAATGTGGAGTTGCACCATCTGTTCTCTGAAAATGTTTTCCCTTCAATCATAGACTGCATTGGTGCATCAATGCTATTAACAGCCCCTTTCTTTTTGGCTCTTCGACTGAAAGTAATTAGTGGGGAACTATATTTCTCTTTATGAAGTTCACCATTACACAGTAGAGGCTTATTGTTAGAACAGAAATTTTTGCTCTCTAAATCAACTACCTTCAGCATGGAGACACTTGGACACCCAAGGCTGCAATTCTTTTCAAGCATTGAATCTACACATACAGAAGTTATTTTGATTTCTGTTTCCATATCTACCACATTCGTATCTGAACTTACTTTGGTATATGCAGTCTTGTGAACAGATCCAGAAAACATGCTTGAACATGAACTCTTATCAATGTAATTAAAAGTACTTCCGGCGGATGTATCTTTCAGAAGGGATCCACTTGTTTTCTTCACAGAGGCATCCTCACCAGCGTTCCTTTTTGGAAGAACTTTATGAGAATGAAGGATGATTGGTCTTTCTCCAGATCCTTTGATACACTTCCTTTCTCTTTTTTTACCTGACACCAGGACCTCATGCTGCAGAATCTTTCCAGAGTTTTCTTGTTTAGCACAAGCAGAGCATAGCCATTTCTTATGAGCAATATGCTAAAAAAAAAAAAAAAAAAAAAAGAATGTACCGTCAGTTTTACATCTAAGCAAATGCTTTTATTCATTTTGTGCAAATTAAAAATACCTCAGTTGGGGGTTCATTGCATTGAAGATGATAATGCCGAAGGCAGATACCACAGTGCAGCAGGTTGCCACCATCATCAGAAGATTTGGTACAAAGCTGTTATGAGAATAGAAAGAATAAAAAAGTTGGTAATAAATCACAAGTAGCATTTGCAAATTAGTTCAGCCGCCCTACCAGGGGCACCCTTGTAATTATACATTAAATTAGAATCAATCCTAATAAAACATGATTAAGGGACTGGAGAGAGAAACACCAAGCTCTCTTCCTCCTTCCTTTTCTTCCTCTTCCATCCTCTTTCTCCTAAACTTCTTCTTTATTCTTTCTTTTATTTCTTCTCTAAATTCAGAATTATTGCTGGTTTATATTTCATGTTTTTTCTTATTTTCTCCTTCTCTTCTCTTCCTTTCTTCCTTTTCGTTGCACTTGCTACACTTATGTTCCTTTAGTAATATGTTGGGGTTTATGTTGATAGATAAAAAGATAATGTGCAAGATAAATATTGAAGGGAAGAGAAGAGAAAATATAAGACATTTCGTGTGGACAAAGGATCCCTTATTTTGTACTTCCTGACAGGACATCTTAAGCTCAAAGACTTTGATGAAGCTTATTTTTGGATTACATTTCTGGTTTATCCTTGATATTGTTGTATAAGATGCACGGGAATGATGTTTATTGTTTACAGTCTTACTCTTAGTGCGAGAGAAACTTCCCATTTTGTTCAAGTGTTCCATCAACACTCCATTTTCTTGTATTTCTCTCTTTTCTTTCAATCAATGAAATATTTAATGGAGGCATTTTCTTAGCCTTGAAAAAGAGGAATAGAGTTAAGGATAGAGATGAAGGTGGGAGAGAGAGAGAGAGAGAGACAAGAATAGATTTATGCAATAGTGGCTTTCCCACCAATTTCCATATAATACTAATAATGGCTTTATGCAATAGTATGCTTAAAATAAACCTAGAAGACAGCATAGCCATTGAATACCAAAATCCTCACATAGTAAGTGTTGAGATGCTACGGGGTACTTGTGTCATTGTTAATGTTGGTATTCAGATTCTTGAAGAAGAAGAAGAAGAATCGGGCGGCATACACAAACCATCCCATCAAAATAGTATTTATATTAGGGAAACATTAATACATGAGATGACAACTTTACCCCCCCCCCCCCCCCATTAGTAAGTAGTAATATAACTTAAAAATAAAAGAAAGGCTAGGCCCATTAACACTTAATAGCAGTACAGCCTAACAGAATAGAGAAGATATAACATGAATGGGCTGAAGCCCAGACTGTTAAATCCCACAACACTCCCCCTCAAGCTAAGCATAGATGTCCATCATGCCCAGCTTGCATACCAACCAAATCTGGTTTTGGCAAGACCCTTAGTGAAGACATCAAAAACTTGTTTCGTAGATGGCATATAAGGAATACATAGCTCCCCAAACACTATCCTTCCTCTCGCAAAGTGTCTATCAATCTCAATGTGTTTGGTCCTATCATGCTGGATAGGGTTATTAGCAATGTTTATTGCAGCTTGGTTATCACAATAGAGCTTCAAAGGGCCAAAAATAGTAATTCCCAATTCCTTTAGGAGTATCCTGAAACATAGTTTGTTTCTTGCTTCTCTAGGATACAAGATTTCCACCCACAAATGTGCAATATCCAATTGTAGACCTCCTATCCCCAGTTGATCCAGCCCAATCAGCACCAGTATAGGCTTCTACATTAAGTTTATCATGCTTCTTAAATAACAAACCTTTTCCTGGACATGTCTTCAAATACCTCAATATTTTTTCCATTGCCTTCATGTGTGAAACCCGAGGAGCATGCATAAAAGGAATAAAAACATGGACAGAATAAGCAATATCAGGTCTACTAATAGATAGATAGAGAATTTTACCCACAAGTTGTTGGTGTCTTTCCTTGTCTGGGTAAAGATCCTCATCCTTTTCCTGTAATCCATGGTTTTGCTCTATAGGGGTCTCAATAGGCCTACTCCCTAATTTTGTTGTGTCCTTTAGAAGGTCCAAGGAATACTTCCTTTGACAATTATAAATTCCTTCCCTAGACTTGGCCACCTCTACTCCTAGGAAGTAGTACCTTAAAGGTCCCAAGTCTTTTATCTCAAACTCTGAGGCCAAAAACTTCTTAAGCCTTTTGATCTCCTCTAAATCATTTCCTGTCACTACCATGTCATCCTCATATACAATCAATGTTGATCATTTCTCTTCACTTTTTCTTTAGAATAGTATGTGATCAACACTGCTTCAATGGTACCCCATAGTCTTCATTGGCTTGCACAATCATTCAAACCAGGCTCTAGGCGATTGCTTAAGTCCATATAGGGACCTCTTCAACCTACATACTTTCCCATTCATGTTATAACCCGGTGGAGAATCCATATAAACTTCCTCTTGAAGGTCTCTATTCAAAAATGCATTCTTGACATCCAACTGGTGCAATTCCCAACAATAATTTACTACTGGAGAAAGTAACACCTGTATGGTGTTCAACTTAGCAACTAGAGCAAAGGTCTTTATAGTCTATGCCCTCCTCTTGTGTGAATCTTTTTGCCACCAACATTGCTTTATATCTCTCTACTTATCCATCAGCCTTGTGTTTCATAGTGTACACCCATTTACATTCAATTGTGCTCTTTCCAACTAGTAGATCCACCACTTACTAAGTGCCAGCCTTTAGTAATGCTCTCATTTCTTCATTCAGTGCTTCCCTCCATTTAGGATTAGCAACTACCTCAGAGTACCTAGAAGGGGTGGAGATAGAATACAAGGCAGAAACAAAGGAATAATATGTCAAAGACAAATGAGAGTAAGAAACAAACTTATTTATAGGGTAAAGAGTACAAGACCGAGTAGGTTTCCGCAAAGCAATAGGAAGATTCAAATTAGAGTCAAAAGAAATAGGGATAGTACCTTGGTTGGCTTCAAAGGCATCTAACTAGTTGTAGTCATCAACTAATGGGCCTCTCTTCCTTTTCCTCAAACACACACCCATCTCCCTCTCAATAGTCTTGTCAACTTGTGTAGTAGGAGATACCTCATCATCTTGTGAAGTAGGAATAGTCTCATCATCTTGTGTAGTAGTAACAGAAATGGTAGAGCAAGGACCATCAGAACACTGTGGAACAGGAGGAGAGGATGGAAGAGGAGAAGAGGGAATAGGAGCAGAGACAAACGGATTAACATGATCGGAATTCTCTTCCACCCCACAAATCTCCCCTTGAAGAGGATTTCGGGAAGGTTCAAAAAATGTTTGTGACTCATAAAAGGTAACATCTTTGGCAACAAATTTCCTTCCTGTATATGGGTCAAAGCCTTGTATCCCTTTTGTGTGATGAATAACCCAAAAAGGTCCCCCGAATATCCCTCGGGTCCAACTTGGTTCTTTTTGGATCCTTAACATGAATGAAACAAACATAACCAAAACTTCTTGGGAACCTTGTGCTGGAGTAATAAAGCATGAGTTGTCTCCATAAGATGTCTTTTTCCTCTCTGCAACCCCATTCTATTGTGGGGTATAACTACAAGAGGATTGGTATAAAGTCCCTTTATCTTCAAAGAAGAAGTTCAAGGTATTCTTAAAATATTCAACTGCATTCTCCAACCTGAATTGTTTAACTTTCTTTCCAAACTAGGTTTCAACCATCTTTCAAAATATCAAGTTGTTCTAGGAACTTCCTCATGTTCTTGTTGGACAGTTTTGTATGCCCTTAACTTCAATCAGAATGATGTACTTTATGAGTTTGTTGTAAATGAATAAAAGTGCATATTTGATTCATGTTCCCTTGGTATGTTTCTGTGTAATACCCTTAAACTGGACACTTAATAAGACTCGTGTTAGTTTAGAATGTTCGCAGCCAGCGGGTCGGTCTGGGGAGACCTATCCTGATAAGGCTGACACTGTTGTGCCACCAAGTCGGTTGGGGTGGCTTGTCTCAGCTGCCAGGGTGAGACCTTAGGCACATACATTGTAGGATTAATTGAATCTTTGAACTGAACCAGATTTCCAATATTGCCCTGGACCTTGGAGATTAATGGGCAAAACTGGAAAGTTACACCCAACCCCTAGACTCGATTATGATACTGCATTGGGTGTCGGATTGGGCTGTCTTTGATGTACCAATCAGTGAGATCCTTAGCGGGGGTCAAAACCTGGGTATGTTGGGACAGTCTGAGAATTCATCTGAGTGGGTGATCATAGTGACAGGATCAGCCCCTTTGTCGAACAAAGGTAATGATCGGGGATGCACTCTCACTGATGGAAACCAAGACTGCCGGCAGCCGATTTCAATCGTTGAGATTTGTTTTGCAAAGTATATTTTATATGAGATATAAAAAATATATATATATGGTTTCTATAATGTTTGCAAAAAGTTTTAATTCCCGGTATCCATATAAGTAGAGAGTGCAACACTGTTCCTTGCAGCCGAGGGAGAGGTCCTCTCTTATCGAGCAGTGTATGATCATTATGGGCTGAGAGGTTAAGTGTAAGACCATTGAGGATAATACCTGATGGGCTAATCTTGCATCTACCCACAGTCCCTGGGTGTTATAAGGTGGCTTGGCCCAGGGACCACTTAGGGTAAGTGTTGGGCCCATAGAGCCCATTTGATGGGTTTCAGGGGGTGCACTGTCCATAACAATGTATTCGGCCAGGCCTTGTAACAAAGGTTGGGCCAAACCCATGTGGCTGATGTGTAGATCAATGCTTGGGTCCCACGCCATACAAGAAAGCCCAACTGGGCAGCAGTTAGGAAGGTTAAGTGAGCACATAAGCTTAATGGGCCTAAAGCCCATTTCGAACTGGACTTATTTAATAAGTTAAATATGGGTGAATTCTGAGATAGATCAGCAGATAGGATAGGGTCTTAACCCTATCCACTCAGAGAGTCCAGATCTGAATATGATTCAGATCTAGAAACCTCCTAATGAGATTAGGAGAAGGCTGATCTAATCTGCGGATAAGATAAGGGTTTATCCTTATCACCTGAAGAGAGGTCTGATCCAAATATGATTTGGATCAGCAGCTCCTAATTGGATTAGGAGCTGATCTTTTAGGGTTACAAAAGAAGGAGGGGGCAGCAGCCTTTAGAAGAATCACATAATCAGATCCTCTTCAGAGCTGAAATCAGAGAAGAAAGATTTCTGCAATCCCTGCAAAAGATCTTTCTTGCCCCCTCCTTCCTGCAGCCACCAGACATCCAGTTCGATCTCCAGTTGTGGGAGAAGTCAAGATTCGATCTTGACATCAGTTCTTTGAGAAAAAATTGATAGGAAGCTGTGCTCACGTGCCATCCTGTTGTTTCTTGCGAAGGACAGAATTCTTAGAGAAGAATACTACTGATTCTGCTCCATCCTGCACTGCGCCATCTTCAGTGGGAGCAGTCTTTGGATCCTTCCTTGGGTGTGAACACCTTCGTTGGGAGATACTTTTTCTCCGTATCAGGTATAATCCTCTCCTACTCCTTTTGGTTCAGATCTGGTTCAGTTTATGGTTCAAGATTGATCCTTGAAAATATGATTTTCTAAATAGGGAATGCGATTCCCAGTTGAAAGGGAGAGAAAAATTTGTGCAATTCGCCCCTTTATTCCGCAAGATTTGAGCGTCCATACGGTGGATCTCTCATCCCTTCAGTTCTTTCATAAGATAAACCCATGTACACCTTGAGAAATGATCAATGAAACTAATAAAATAGTGATAGTCATCCATAGAAACAATAGTTGAAGGACCTCACACATCAAAGTGAACTAAATCAAAAAAGGTAGTGGCATTACTGATAGAACTTGGATAGTTTACCTTACAATGTTTTGCCAACTGGCACACATCACAAAATAGACTTTCAACAGACACATTTTTAAATAACACTGGTAACAAAACGTTTAACAATGGAAAAGACATATGACCTAGTCTAGCATGCCAAGTGAAAAGGATTGTGCTTGGCTCCTTACTGTTACCACTAGTAGAGGCCTTCAAAGTAGAGCATGTATCATCATCAAGGTAGTAGGGGCCACCAGCTTCATGACCACTCCCAATCATTTATCGTTTGCCTCGTCATCCGAACCTAAAAACACAATGAGTGGGAAAAAAGTTACCAACACAATCTAGGTTTTTGTTTATTTTTGAGCAAAAAGTAAAACAATGGTGAAATCTAGAAGATGTAGGGAAGATTTGAAGAGGATTCCCTTTCCAAGTTGAATGTCTCCCTTTCCAGAAACAATGGAAAGAGAGCCATCAGCAATTTTTACCTTATCATGCCCAGACGAGAGATTGTAAGAAGTGAATAAAGAGGATGAATTCGTCATGTGCTCAGAAGCTCCCAAGTCAATAACCCAAGAGTTTAATGAAGAGGACTGGATAGCACTAAGGGCAGATGTTATACTTGTCTTTGCAAATGAGGATGAAGCAATGGATGATTGCTTCAACTGAACCATAACCTAGTTGAGGATATCTACCTCTTCAACTGTAAATTCTGGGAAGCTATTTGGTGAAGTGGAGGTTTGTCTCAAGTTATAAGATCCAGTACTATTATCCTTAAAAACACCTTCTGAAACATTTAGGTTGGCTACATAACCTGAGTTGTAGTTAGGACCTTTGTCCAGCTTCTTTTCCTTCCTCAAGGTTGCTGGTTTCAAGTGCGGATGGAGAATCCAGCAAGTATCCTTAGTATACTTCTCTCCCCCACAATGAACACTTCAAGTTCTTCTTATCCACCCCTTTTCGACCCTTAGAACTGCCGGAAACAAGAGCATACTGCTCAGTAGGTTAAAGAGGAACACCAATTCCCATTTCTTTCCTCCTGATCTCTTCATTCCTAATTAGATAAAACACATGATGCAGATCTGGAAGTTCATCTCTCCCTAATAATTTGTGCTCTAATTTTTTCATGAGGAGTCTAAACCGGCTAGGAACTTGAATATTCTTTCTTCAGCGTGTCATGCCTTTCTTTGTCTTTGGTGCTGGCCCACTCTCAAGGACTAAATGATGATCAAGTTCTTCTCACAAGCCTTCTAGTGTATAGAAAAATAAGTTGCAACAGTCATGTCCCCTTGAGTCAAATTAAATATGTCTTGATTCAGCTTGTAAATCCTTGCTATGTTCTTCTTTTGACCATAAGTGCTGTACAGCTTTTCCCAAATCTTATGGGCTGATGTATAGTGTTGAACAATCCTTGCAATTTTGGGAGTCATAGAAGTTAGCAACCATTACATCATAGTTGTATTTTCCCTAAACCAAGTCCTATAACTTGTTTCATCTTCCTTGGACTCCTTAATCTTCCCCATCAATGTAGCCTTGCAGTCCATGGCTCACTATGGGCCACCTTGCTGAAATAACCCATTCCCTATAATTGTATTCATCTAGTTTCACATTAGTAATCTGTACCATAGGATTTCCAAGATGAATAATATTGTCCACAGTCATGAAACCTCCAGATGAGTCTTCACTCGTGCTGGAAGACATCTTGAACTCACTCACACTGATATTTAATTAGTAGAACAGGTTAAACAGCACCTCCCTGGATTGATTCTTTGCTCAAACTCCAAAAACTTGGGCTAGAGTACATATGGATCTCTTGGACTAATTCTTCTTGCAGTCCAGCGGCTAGACCTATTAACTAGGTCTCTCTAGTAATCCATACGACTACTCCACAGCTTCTTGCCCTATCTAGGCATACCAGCAACTATTTTGGGCCTCCTTGGAGATTTTTCCAAGGAAAGAACCCTAGAAACAGCTTCAACTAACCACAACCAGAAGTAGAGTTCTTTCTTGTTGCTCCAACAATAAAAAAAAAACTTAAGAAGAAAGAGGAGGTGAAGAAGGTAGGTGAGCAGAATAAGAACAGGTTATTGCTCTGATACCATGTTTGTATTCACACTCTTGAAGGAAAGAGAAAAGAAAGAAGAAAAAGAAGAAGAAGAGAGTTAAAGAATAAGACAAAACATATAAACCAGTCCATCAAAATGGTATTTGTATTAGGGCAGTATTAATACATGAGATGACAAATTTACCCCCCCCCCCCATTAGTAAGTAGTAATGTAACTTAAAAATAAAAGAAGGCCCAGGCCCATTAACACCTAACAGTACACCCCAACAGAATAGAGAAGATATAACATAAATGGGCCGAAGCCCAGACTGTTAAGTCCCACGACAGTTAACATTTATGTAATCAGGAGTACTTAATGCACCCTATTACTAGAAAGCAGTGTTGTCAAACTTGTACCAGACCAGATGGTAGAACCAGTTCCACATAGATCAAAACAATTCACAATTAGTCATGTAGATTTTAAATTGATAGAGACAACCTTAATGTAAAAACTGCCTTCCAACAGTTTCTATAGCCATAGATAAAGTGATAAACTACAAACTCACACAAACATGATCATGCTACATTGTGTTGAAACAAAGTGCTTAAATCCATGATGACTGAACAGATTAACATGCATTCCTATCTGAAAAAAGTGTATGTTGAAAGTTTTATATGTTCACCTCTGCATCTCCTTTCTCATTTTCAGGCAAATGCTTTTTACTTGATTCAACATGCTGATTTATTCCTCCTGAGAAATTATCATTTTGGAAATTAGAGGTTGAACTTGAGCATTGAATTCCATGAGTAGGTACAGTTCTTGATAATGTCCGCTTTCGTACATATGTCTTAACCACTTTACTGTTTACCATTTCAGCCTTCAAGCATCCCTACACTCCCAAGTCCCAGTCCTGACACCCAGAAACATGTTTTAGCACAAGAGTGAACAAATGACATCTTAAACTTGATTCCAGAATTTCAGAGTAGCAGCTAAAGCAGAGTCTACATTTGACACAATCAACACATCCAAAACTGCAAAACCAGAGAAAGTTCTTTAAGAGTTAGAAATAGCTCCATCAAACAAGAAAAAGAAGTTAATAGCTCAAAAATATGTAGAGAAAGGATGCTACCAGCCCATCTTTTATTATGTAGTTACTTAGATGCAGGGGTAGAGTTATCTTTTTATCTTCTATCATGATTTTAATGATGTCACCCTAATATAAATAAGAAGGGTGCAACCAGCCCATCTTTTTGACCTCCAATCATTCAGTTCTGTCTCCCCTTGCTCCTTTTTATCACTGGATTATATGAGGTCAGAGCAGGATATCTGATCAATCTCACCTTTTCTATTTTCTTCTCTAATATTTATTCTTTTAGCTTCTGGGTACAAGAAACAGAATGAAGTTGATTTAAACCTTCATTCTTGCTGTTTCTTCCTTTTCCCTTTGGTCGTGGCATAAAGGAAATCATTTTGTCGTGAACAGTGACTTGTGATGGAACACTGAGATCATAGGAAGCTTTCCAGCATGCTTTCTCTGTGGATCCTGTGATCAATCTTCAGCAGAATGTGAACCACTGCAGGTAAGTATGCTGAATAGTTTTCTGGTGGTATGAGGAGTAGAATCACTCTGTTTAGAGGTGTTAGAAAGTGGTTTAGTCACTGCAAGAGTATAATCAGTTCTGTGGAGAGGGTAAGTCTGTTTATCACTTTTCTTGTTTATACAGTGGAGGAAAAGGAGTTTGACAATGACTGTTCTTACTTTCTGGGTAGTTGAACTCTACTCTTAATCTGTTCTTAGTTTTCCTTGTACCAACAGATCTGTTTTGGTGACAGTTTATCCCTTAGCTGTGGGTTTCCATTACTGCTAGGGGTTGTTTTGCTCTCTTTATTGAAGTATACTATATCCTATCGATGGCTACTAAAGATTCAGTAGCATTGGGGGTCACTACTTCGTCCATGGTTGGTAACAACATGGACAGCATGACTTTCTCCATTGCTATTGTTACATTTTATCCCTAGACCACTACCATGTAGTTAGGTAGGGACAATCAATCCGTAGTGACGGGAATCTAGGAATGAATGGGGATCCCTATCAATAAAAAAATGAAGAATATAGAATGCTGTCCCTATCTCTAAAGAGGGCCCAGTCTGTTTTGATTCCTTTTTGGGAGATCTTCGGATTATCTAGAATGGTCCAAGAGTGCTAAGTTGCTTGTTACTGCTGGGATAAGGCTGGTTACCTCATTGGAAAGGCTAAGTAGCCCAAAGAAGGCACTACAAAGAACGAGCAGTGGGATCAGGGAAACAGTTTAATAATGTTCTGGCTCCTAACCTCCATGCAGTGGGATCAGAGAAGAAAGGACCACTCTCAAAGAAGAACACATCCATAGAAACATAGTATTTTCTAGAAATGGGATCAAAACACTAGTAACCCTTTTGAGAAGAAGGATAGCCCAAGAACACACAGGGAATAGTACGAGGATCAAGCTTACCACGAGTAGAAGATAAGTCTTAAACAAAACAGCGACAACCAAACACACGGATAGGGATAGAAAACAAGGGAGCTTTGGGGAACAAAAGCTGATGAGGGGCCTTGTACCCTAACAAGCGAGATGGCATACAATTGATAAGGTAGAACATAATGCAGCATCCAACCAAAAGCGTTTTGGAACATTCATGTGTATGAGGAGTCCACGAGCAACTTCCAAGAGATAACAGTTCTTTCTTTCTGCAACACCATTATGTTGTGGTGTTCTGGCACAAGAACTGCAATGAATGGACCCACAAGAAGCAAAAAACTTCATGAGATCATGATGAAAGTACTCTTTAGCATTGTCGGATTGAAAATTTTGGATTTCCGTCTAAAATTGAATGAATATCATGCATTGGAAATCTTGAACAATTTTTGGCACCTCATCTCTAGACAGCATGGGATACACCCATGTGTATTTGGTGTAATCATCAATAAGTGTAATAAAGTATCAATGGTCAGTCTCAGATGGCAAGGTAACAGGGCCCCAAACATCAAAATAAACAATATATAAACAAAAATCAGATCTATTATTTCTTGAAGCAAAATGATTTTTACAATGTTTGCTCAACTAACAAGTTTGACATGTGAACTCAAACACTAACACTGACTTGAATAACTCTGGAAACAAAAACCTTAGTGACTCAAAAGATAAATGACACAACCTACTATGCCATAAATAAATTTGACTATTATTTGAATGACGCTTAGACTTAACAACTGCAAGGCTAGCTTTGTTCTCCAGCATGTAGAGACCATCCACCATACAACCTCTACCAATCATCTTCCTTGAGGCCAAATCCTAAATCACACAAGAAGAAGGAAAGAAGGTTACTAAACAGTTTAACGAATTTGTAATACTACTAACAAAAAATAAGTTTATAAGCATTTTTGGAACATGTAAGACCTTAGGAAGGGTAAGTCCAAAAGGAAGGGAGATGGTTCCTTGACCAGATATGGTAGAAAAAGAACCATCAGCTAGTCTCACCTTGTCCCTTCTAGATAATAGTTGATAGGATTGAAAGCAATTTGACTTACCAGTCATATGGTTCAAGGCTCCAGAATCTATTATCCAAAGGGAGTCTAAGGGTTGAGAGGACACATGGAAGCAGTGGCAAAATTACCATTACCTGATGTAGATGCAAAGGAAGTCGAAGGGGGTGGAGAAGAATCCAATTGGCGGATTTCCCTACCATACATCTCCAAATGGTCACGGAAAGAATTAATGATGTCTTCCCTGGGATCAGTCACGGAAGGGCAGTCCTGGCTCAAGGTAGTAATAGATGGTTGAGACTCCTCAGAGGCCAAGTTTGCTGCATTCAACTTCTTCTGACCTTGCTGTCCTGGTTTCTTATTTTGATTTGATTTTTTACTCAACTCTTGGGCCCACTTTGGCTTCCCATGAAGTTCCCAACATGTATCCCAAGTATGTCTAGACTTCTGACAATGATTGCACCATAACTTATCCTTGTCATCAACTTTCTTTTGGAAGTCACTCTTCTTAAAGGAATTACCACCTCCTGTAACTACACTCCCTTTAGCAGCTATGGCAATCTGCTCCCCCTCAGAATTATTCATCATATTCTCTCAGCTCTCTTCTGACTGTACTAGGGCATACACACTGATGGGAGGTCTTTATTTCCCAATATCTGAACCCTAATAGACTCATATGTAGGGTTCAGCCCCAAGAGGAAGACAAAAACCCGTTGCTGGGAAACCAGAGACTTGTAGGCCTTAGCATCTGCATCACATT
The DNA here is from genome assembly GCF_055504915.1 of Nelumbo nucifera. Taxonomy (NCBI): domain Eukaryota; kingdom Viridiplantae; phylum Streptophyta; class Magnoliopsida; order Proteales; family Nelumbonaceae; genus Nelumbo; species Nelumbo nucifera. Next base: position 58,972,474 of record NC_142651.1, on the reverse strand, counting down.
TCTACTTTTCTAGTCTATGTTCTGATAATGGTATAGTTCTTTCCAAATTGAGGTTAAGTCTAAATAGTAAACAGAGAGATTCCTCTCCCCCTGCTTACAAGTTGAGGCTGCAGCTTGCAACTGATAGATTTTGGCATAATACCATTGTTCTGAATAAGTGGATTTAGCATGCTCCCAAATCTCATGAGCTATTTCTGCCCACATGAAGATCTTCCTTACTTGTGGCAACATAGACAATAATAGACATGACATCACCATACTATTTTCCTAGTCCCACCTATCATGTTCTACATCCCCAGACTTCGATTCTTTAACTTTACCATTAATATAACCCACTTTCCCCTTGCGGGTATGTAAATCTTATTTCCCCTTGACCATTCTAGATAATTGAGACCATCAAAAGGGATCACAGCCATGGGAAAACTCATGTCAAATCTTCCATTCAGTCCACTTTGACTGGAAGACACACCAACATACCAGAATCCTTAGAAGACATAGTACTTGTTCTCAGTTAAGTCACAGTTCAGTCAAGGTTTGTGTTCTTAGTTCAGCCACAGTTCAGTCACAATTCTGTGCTTGTTCTCACCCTACCAGCCTACTGAACCAGTTCCAGAGACAAAACAAATCAATTCCAGGTCTGAACAGTCCCTACAAGTAACACTTTACCAGATTTTGGCCACCCGACTACTGCAGTCTTTAACAAATAAGTAGAAAAACTGCTGTCACAGCAGTTCCAGTTCATTCAGACCTGAACAGCCCATCTTTCTGGGCACAAAACAGGATCACTCTATCCACACAAGCTGAGAAATCACCCTTTCACAACAGCCACAGGTCATTAGACCTACATAACCCACTTATCTGGGTACAAAAGGATCATTCAATCCATAGAAATTGAGAGAAAATAGGGAAAAACATCCTTACAGCATTTAGTCTCCCTTCCCTAGGTGTTTTCTTGGCCCACGACCAAGAGGGAAAGGGAAGAATTGCACAGATCTTTTCAGGTCAACCCAATGTACTCTTCCTTAGTTCGATCCACAAGAAACAGAGAAAACCAGAAAAACTGAGAAAAAAACTTGGTCAAACTGCTTCTAATCCCAAATCTGCCACTCTGATACCATGTTTTCTTGGTAAGTAAAAAAAAATCAGTAGTGATGCAACCGTTTCTGGTCACGTATCAATTTTTTTCGTGATGTGTCAATTTATTGGCTAAGTACCTCGTCATCTCGTTTGCTCCCATGTGGTCGGTGACTCAGAGGCTGAAGTGGAGCTCCCTGGTGGCGAGCTGCCTGGAGGTGAGCTACCTTGATGAGCTGCCTGGAGGTGAGCCACCTTGATGAGCTGCCTGGAGGTGAGCTACCTTGATGGGCTACCTGGCGGTGAGCTACCTTGATGAGCTGCCTGGTGGTGAGCTACCTTGAGGAGCTGCCTGGAGGTGAGCTACCTTGATGAGCTGCCTGGAGGTGAGCTACCTTGATGAGCTGCCTGGTGGGTAGCTACCTTGATGTCGAGCTCCCTAGTGTAGTGCAACCCGGCTGCTCCCCACATGAGATGATCTGGCTACCAGCAACGACGGGAACTGAACTGGCTACTCCCTGCTGGCGATGATATGCTCATCTTTGTAGACGGCAGGAGCTGAGGGACCTGCAAGAACTGAATCAGAGAACTCGGGGGTGTTTACCCGGCAAGGTCACTTCGATGGCTAAGTTAGCACTTTGATAGTAGAGAGCTTGAAGATGATTATGAGAATGAGAGAGCTAGAGAGCAGGGGTTACCATCCTTTCATCCTCCTCCCCTCTTTGCCCCTGGGGGGTGAGGTCTTTATATACTGGAGTCCTCGTGGGTTAGGTGGAGCAGTTCCTGAATTCCCGTTGTGATGGGACCTGCTTTCGTGTTAGGTGGGGATAAAGCCACCAACTGGTAAGGTTGCCCATTTCCGCCTGACTCGGGGAGTGGGTGAGCTAATATAGTTGTTACAAGTCACAATCCCGTAAAATGAGGGGTACGGTGGTGAGCTCCTCGAGGTTGTCAGGTTGGCGCCTGTGTCAAGCCGCCAGGTCAGTGCCTGGGCCAGGCCGCCAGCTCGTGCCAGGGCCAGGTCGCGCCAGGGCCAGGCTTCCATCTCATGCCAAGGCCAGGTCGCGCCAGGGCCAAGCTACCAGTTCACGCCTGTGCCAGGCCGCGCCTGTGCCAGGCTGCCTAGTGGGACACCATCAACTTAGCAAAGGCAAGTTGTTGTTCGGGTGTCACCTAGTTGTTCTGAGGTGCCAGGCTACAAGAGGGTGAGCTGCCTATGGCGAGCTACTTGTGGCGAGCTGCCTGTGGCAAACTGCCTATGGCGAGCTCGAGCTGTCTAGCTGTCAAGAGGCTGCACTTAATTGGTATGATGTGCCAGGTGTCACAAGATCATTGGAGGGCCAAATCCGCCCTCATCAAGTAGGAAGTAAGAACAAAGAGAAGAGAGAAGAGAGGAGGAAGAAGAGAGAAAGAGATTTGGAGTCAAAAACCATGGCTGGTGGGGCCAGCTTCTGTTATTTATATTAGGGTGACCAGAACTATTAAAAATGTGCCCGTGGCACTAAGCTCCAGAATTTTAACAGTTTTAACAGGACCCATGTCGTCCTTATAGCTATAATCACTAGTTCATACATATTATTTTTAATAGCTGGAATCTGACCATCAACCTCAACATTGGCCTGGTCATCCCATTCTCCATGCTCGTCTTGTCCTTCCCAGTCCTCATCCATTGCTTCCTTGTCATCACCATCTTCTCCTTCAAGGCCATCTTCACCGTTGCCTTTAATAGTATCTTCATTTATGATGTTCTTACCTTTTCCCATTCGCGTACAACAGATCCTTATTAGGCTTCGGGTTCATGTTAGATCCCTCCATGCCAGTGGTGGTCTCAGCATTGGGATCAGTTTTTCCATCCTTCAAGCTATGCCCTTTTTTAACCCATCGCAAAACCCTGGTTCTCATCACAAGTAGAAATAATCATTGCATGTCCTGGGTTGAGAAATCAGGCTTGCATGGTTCCTCGAGCTCTGGCTTGCCTATTAGATCTTAACTGGGTCTAGTTTGTAGATTTACTGGGCCCATAATTCCTTCTGTTATTCAAATCACCGCCATAGGGGGTTCCCCCATTTGTAAGCTTCATATTGAATGACTTTCTTTTCCTGTTAAAAGATAAAGAGACAACTATTCTCCATAATCCACACCCCCCAAAAGCTAAAGAGACTATACTCCACGATCAACACCCAAAAATGATAGCCAACCAAATTAAGTAGACCATTCAGGTGGGTTCCAAGATCTGAAAAGTCCCTTGCTGATAGCTTAGCAAGAACCTCTCTACCTTGGGCTCACAGTCTGGGTTAACTGTATTCACGTAGTCTCTGGTATTGTTGTCTGTATTCTCAATTGCTGGATATGGTGTGGAAATAGACCTCTCAAAGAGAGATTTCCAATCCTGTTTCAGAGATATTCTCACAGGGTCAAGGGTTAGGAGATTGGAGCCCCGTTTTTAGAAGGAATCTAAATGACTGGGAAATTGAACAATGGTTGGAGCTGATGCAATTTCTGAGTGCTATCAGGGTGGACAGATCAAGAAACGACAAAAGAGTTTGTGTTTAATCTGGCTCTTTGACAGTAAAGTCTTTCTACAACAGACTTTGTTTTGAAGATGGGGTTAGCTTTCCTGTGAATAAAGTTTGAAAATCAGCAGCTCCACTCAAAGTCGCCTTTTTCACATGGATAGCATCACTGGGGAAATGTTTGACCTCTGAAAACCTGGCAAGAGAGGAAGATTGATGGAGCCTAGCAAGCGTATAATCTGGCTTCACACAGATTATTCAAGAATACTCCTTACAACTCTCTCTCTTTTTTTTTTTTGACAGCAGCAATCTTTTTCTATCTAGCTGACTAGAAGGTTATGGGATGTATATGTTTTTCTTTGTTTCCTGCTCTGTGCCTTATTGTGCAGGTCTTCGTAATTATGTTTTTCTTTACCTTTTCTCAAAAATAAAAAAGAAAAAAGAAAAGATATGGCCCCCTTCTCCTTTTCATTTGAAGGGATAAGGAGTTATGCTCATATTTCCTTCAATTCATTTAATGTTGTTTCTGATCCAAAACAAGTATTCCGTACCCGAAAACCAATGAAGGCCCATCACCCGAGCCGATACAATTTCATGATCTCAAATAAATCCATACAATCAACAATCAAGGTTTGCAGTAATGTCCAACATGTACAGAATTACTATTGATCCTAAGAAGAATATATGAAAATATGATCTCCAATTAGGCTTATCATGTGCATCCGAGAGATGTTGAGAAAATTCAAAAACTTACTCTACTTATAACCACCTAGAATGCCTAGCAGATCAATCACAGTCCAAGAAACCACCTTTCCAGACATTCCCAACGAAACGAAATTAAAAAAAAAAAAAAAGAAATATAAAATACAAAACTTGCACATGTAATCTCACCGTAAAAAGAAAACATGAAACTGGCATTTTCAGCCGGTTAGGAACTAGGAAAAGAAAAGAACCACATCATATTTTGGTGTGATAAACAGAAATAAGAGAAGGAAATGCGTACCAGATTCCGGACGCCGGAGAATTGACGAAGAACAGATTCTCCGACCTCAGCTAGTTGGAAAATGTCAAAATTCAAACCAGAAGTACGAGCAAGAGAGAGACGGGAGAAAAACAAGCCGTTTGGCATCTCTGTTGGTTTAACCGTCTAAGTAAGCATTTTGTGGGTGTGTAAGAGAACCGCGAACGTTTCATTAATTGAAGACGAATTTGTATTGTAGGTGCTTGCTGCTACACGACCTCGTTGAACCTTCACACGTGGCGCAATATGCACATTTGGATTGGTATTCCAACCTGATTGACCAATCAGGTTTGGGAGGGATGACGGACCCTATTAAAGGGCGAGATACCGTTCTCGTGGCACATAGGGATGGACATTTTCTCCATCCCGTGACCCGACACGGGGATGGAGGACAAATTTTACCCCTGACATGGATCGAGGACCAAGATGGGGTTAATTTCAGGATTAGGGTTGGGGACGGGGAATATGACCCCCGCCCTGTTGCAATTCCTAGTGCACACTTTCTTCCCTTTAATTAAAGGGTAAATTTCAGAAACCTCTCTTGAAGTTTGGTAATTGTAATCTTTTCCCCTGAATTTTTTACATAATTGCAAGTAAACCTCCTCTCTTAGAATCCTCGTAAAAGAGATATCAAAATGTCTAAAATATCCATATAGTTACTTTTGAACAAAACGATTATTTTTCAAATTTTCTCTTCATATGAATGTCACTCCAAACCCTTTCAATTTTTTTTTGAAATTGATATATTTTTCAAATTTTCCCTTCGTATCAATCGCTCAAAAGTAAAGTTGTTGCAACTTTAAATTCTCTTTTTTTATTGTTCATAAAATTTGTATTGTTTTTTTTTCTTTTTATTAAAACCAGCCTCAATAGTAATTGCATGAGTATTTTGGACATTTTCATGCTTCTTTTTAAAAGATTCAAATAGAGGGGGTCTACTTTCAAAGTTCAAGTGAAGTTATTGCAATTATTAAACTTGGGAGGATTTGCAATAGCTGAAAACTTCATGAAAGGCTTCAACAATTTACTCCTAATTAAAAAGGCTAAATTTCTAAAACATCCCCTAAAGCTTTGGACTATTACTAAAACCTTCCTAAAGTTTGGTAATTGAAATCACCTCCCCTAAACTTTCTACAAAGTTGCAAGTACACCCTCTCTATTAGAATCTTCTAAAAAGAGGCATGAGAATGTCCAAAATACCCATGCAATTACCATTGAGGGTGGTTTCTATAGAAAAAACAATACAAGCTTTATAAAAGAGATAAAAAAATAAATTAAAGTTGCAACTCTACCTTTGAGGGATTCATATGAAGGGCAAATTTGAAAAATAAATCAATTTCAAAAAAGAGATTGGAAGGGTTTGGGGTAGCAATTCATATGTAAAGAATACTTGGAAAATAAACATTTTGGTCAAAGTAACTGCATGGATATTTTAGATTTTCATGCTTCTTTTTAGAGGATTCTAACAAGGGGGGTCTAATTGCAACTCTTTTCAAAAGTTCAGGGGAGGTGATTTGAATTACCTACCAAACTTCAAAGGAGGTTTCAGCAACAACCAGAAACTTTAAGGGAGGTTTCAGAAATTTACTCTTAAAACATAAGAAATTTGGATTTGCTCTTCACATGGCACACCTCACAGCAACCTCATAGTGCATCACAGTTGTCATTGGGAACATCTTACCATGAATGATAACATCAAGCTTGGGAAATGATCTCAATGCATGGCTATGATGCATTGTGAGGTTGGTGTGAGCCGTGCTCGGTGAGGAACAAACCCGATCTCAAATCTCTTATTAGGAGATTTGAGCGTTTTACACATGGTAAAACCCCAAGAATTGACCCAACAAGGCACTATAGCCTCTCACATTGGAAACATTTCCCTTTCCATTTATGGGGAGATGTTTCCGATGTACAGTTGCAATGGCCGGTTGGAACATTGTTGGCACCTGTGTTGGTAGCTAATCCAAATTCTTGAGAATTAACCAACGTCACCATTGATGTTGGAGGAAAGAGGACAAGAACGTAGTATAGATTGAACAGTCGAGGACTTGTATCTAATTATGGTGACCGGTAAGTAGTGATGTGTACATGCATACATTATTTTCTAACGAGATTCTTGGTTTCATTTATCGTGTGGTGGATTTCCTGAGATTTTAGAGGGAATTCTCCTTAAACTTTCAAATGTTAATTAAGCACAGTTATGCTCTTGACACCACGTAAGATAATGTGATGACAACAATATTTGGATCAGTTTCAGAAACATCAAAATCCAAACGGATTTGAGAATCTCAGATCGGGTTAAAATTTAACGTTAGAGACGTAAAGGCATTTTCCATAGGGAAAACTGCATATTATTTGGGCCTACCATCTTTTAGCCCCCTATAAAACTGCCTATGTTAAATTTTTTGTACTAATTAGTACAAAATCATTAATTGCCATTAAGTGGCATGTGAAAGGACACAAATTAACTTAGAGTGTCATCTAATTTTTTTTATCAACCATCCAAATGCCCAAATCTCTTAGATGTTGATATTTCTTTATCAACATCATCGATGCATGTTCCATTCCTGTACTAGTCACTATAGTTTTCAAGGCGCCAAGGTGAGGCTAGGCGTTAGGGGGGTGCCTTGTCGCCTAATTGCCTAAGCGATGAATTTTTTTATATATAAAACATAGATCATAGGGTAGTTTCCTAGGTACCATAGCTCTATTTCCTTAATAATTATTCATAATTTTCATAAGAAAGGTATAGAATTCATGTTAAAGTATAGAAAATGTATTGATTAGACAAAATTTTAAGTTCTTCCTTACTTATTGGTTCAAGTTTTAAAGTCTTTGAGGGTTCAATACAGCATTTAGCAATGTTTGTATTGATTAAATCCTAACAAATAAGAAAATAATAAAAACAAATTACTATATAAACATACAAAATGAATATTTTAGTTTAATAGTGCTTATTTTATAATTATAATGTCAAAAAATAAAGAATAAAAAAGTATTTTACAATACATAGTACAAAACTGCTTGGCGGCGAGGTGACCCTCAAAGGGTGCCTAGTTGTCAAGGCGATCTAGTTGCCTAGGCATCGCCTTGACAACTATTCCAGTCACTAACGTCATTGTCGTTCAAGATGATGTTGGGCATTATGATGATTATTAATCAAAATAATAACATATATAGATATACATACAACACTCAGTGGCAAATATATACCATGGAATCATATAGCCCCACATCAATAACACAATATGAAAAAGGACAAAAAACTTGAAAAGCTTTTGCATTTTGTTGCATTAAAAATATAAAAAAAAAATGAAAAGAAGCATTGTATGACATCAAAACGAGTAATATAAAGAAGTATAAAATGTCTATCAGTTTCACTAAATTTATTTATTAATGTGTTGGATGTCTTTCATATCCATGTTTATCGGTCAACTGGTTACCAATATCAATGCTTAACCTTTTCATTGTTTCATCTCGATCACGAGCACTTAAGTTTAGTGTTTGTGTGCTTAATGATGCAATTGTATTATTGTTTCTAATAGCCTCTTTATTTTCATATATTCTGAACAATGGATATTCTTGATCAAGTAATGTCGCATGCCTAATGAAATTATGAAATGTATAGTATGCAATGACTGTGCGCCTTTGGGTGTCAATATTATAAGGCTTCATGTGGTTCAAAATTTGAAAACGTTCCTTCAACACTCCAAAGCATTGTTCTATTACATTACAAAGTGATGAATGATGAAAGTTAAACAGTTCATGAGCATCCTTAGGTTGTCATCTTATTGCCCTATATTCATTATAAAAAAAAATTACCCTTTAACAACAATCAAAAAACTGTTTCCAAACACATAAAAACTGTTACTAAACGTTTTAGTTATGATTGGAGCAATTGTTGCCTAAAGTGTTGTGGTTAAAAGTTTTAAGCAACAATCAACTGTTTCTAATAAAGACTCCTAGCAACAGTTGATAGAATTGTTGCTAAAATTAATTTTCTACAACAATGGAAAGTAACCGATGTCCAACTTATATTATTAATAACAATTAATCTTGATTGTAGCAAAAAGTGATTTTTAACTACAATTTGCTACTTATTTCTTATAGATGGCATAGAAAACAATCACACTAAGTGTTGCTAAAATATAGGCAACAATCAATCAATTGTTGAAATTATTGAATTAGCAATAACCATTACAAACCATTTTTGAATTAGCAACATGCAAATAACTATTACCAATTGCCAACAATTGTACCTCATTATTGTTTAACTACAATTATAAACGATTGTCAACACCCGTTTGGTTGTTATTAATATCTTTAATTGTTGCAAATAATATACAAGTTGTTAATTGATAATTTGATTGTATTTAAAAGTAACTTGATTTTTGCCAATAAATTATATATAATTGTAGTTAAATATTGAACAATTTTTACTAGCTTGCTTGATTGTTGTAAATGTTTACTCAAATGTAATCAATTCAAATCTAATTGTTGATAACAACTGAATTGACCTATATTCCATCCAAATAGCATATTTTACATATAAGTGATAATTCATTCATTCACTCAGCAAATCAAAATCATAGTCATCCATCACATAAATATATATTTGTTGGTTTCTAAATGATAATAAGTTCATAACACTAAATTTGTCATATAAGAAGTTCAAGTAAAAGAAACAGCACTTAAATAACGAAATGCTAAAGTATTTAAAAATATTAAAATTTCTTCTAATGAAATCTATTCTCTGAGTGTTTGATTATGAGACGCCTTGGCACCATCGTTATTATTCTCCTGCAAAAAACAAATTGTAGATAATTTTATTAAACATGACCTCAAAAAATCTAACTAATGTAAACTTTAAATAAATCTATTAATGAAAAAATTACCTCAGACTGAAATTGATCCACGTAAAACACAATCTTTCCAAACTTTCTTCAGATTTTAAAAGTTCAGATGTTGAAGACCCCAAGGAAAAAATTATAGGGAAAGACCTGCCCATTTTCCTAAGAAATTTGAACTCAAATAAGACATAAGCAAGTACAAAAATTTTAGTTCCTACCATATAAGGCTATATTTATCATCTTATATAGTCTTATATTTCTCAAAGACTCCATTTTACATGTCTAGAAAAGAAAAGATATCAATGTAATATTTACAAAAAATTAAACATCCCACTAAGCTTTTAAATTGGGAATTGTTGGACTTGAGGGCATACTATTTCACCAAGTTATTGGAGACAAGTAACACTCATATAGAACAATGCTCGTGAATCGTTGAGTTATAAGGCAAATAACACATACAAAATAGGCATTACACATTAAAGTTTTGAAAGTCCAAAAAATTCCAAAAAGTACATATGGCTTTGGTTTGCCCCGTGAAGGGGCTGCAACTAGAGCAAACCCTACTCCATTAATAGAGAACACATGGAGATATTGACCAATGCCTAAGCTGCCATAAGAAGATAAAACTCTGAAATTATTCATTTCTCTTGGCTTGACCACTAAGCACATGCAAACTCTCATGTATGTATAGCCAAAGCTAGAGCTTATTGAAGGCATATATCAAGAAATTGGTTTCAAATGGAACCATTTGAGTACTAGATAATACTAGTTGGTAAAGTTAGAAAAGAAACAAAAGCAAATTATTGAAACCACCTGTTTGAGCAGGCTGGTAAAGCCTCTATTGTGGTACATGAGACTTGGGATTAGAACTGATCTTTGTCTTCTAACAACAGGTTCAAATTCATAGTGTCGAATCCACCTGACCTGGTTATTGATCATGTCCAAAACATTGGACTTGGACCACTATCCATGGGCCTGATATGTCACAATCTAGTTTAGATGAACTCCTTCACACTCCCTTAACTGCTTAACTATTTATTAGTTTACCATGAAATTGAGTACTGCAAAAGCAAAAGAAAGAAATAAATTAAAGAGGAGAAAGGAAATGAGAGAGTTTTGTTGAGTTGTGTTTAATTTGAATCATAAGCTAACCAACTTGAAAGTTTAAACTAGACATGGCATAGATTAAAGGGATATGGCCTGCCTTTTACCAAGGGATATATATTTCTCTACACTTCCAAAAAAAGACCAAATATTGACCAAATACTGACACTGCTTGTTCATTTCTAACCATTTTTAGTGGTTGTTGACAACACAAACTGTGAAAAAAAATGGTCTTTTTGGAAAGAAAAAAATAAAGTTGCACTATTTATGGTACCTCTCTTAGTTTTCTCTCTGAGTGGTTTTATGGTTATCTTAGTTATGATAGATACATTATAATGTATGGCAGTACTCTTAAACTAATATACTCACTAATAAAAAAAGGAACAAATGATTATTCTAAGAATTGAAGAAGTAAATCCAAAAAACAAAAAGAAAGGAGAGAGAGGGAAAAGTGAAGAAGGTTATGTTAATGGACTGCCAAGGCTAAGCACGGAACAATTAATGAAGGTATATTTATTAGCATATATTCAAAAAATTAAGAGACTATTGAGTTTGCTTGAAAGAGAGGACATAAACAAAAGTAACCTTTGAGGAAGCTATTCCTCTTCTTTAAGACTAATTTCACTATATTCTAATGTGTTAATGGTGGTTTTAAGTCAAAAAATGATGCAGTCAAGACATTTCATGATAAAGTTTCAATATGGGGCTTGATGCAGCTCAATGCAACTTGGTTGTTGTTGAATGATGTAGCCATGCTATCAGCAAAAACAGGGGAAGTACTTGTTGGCATTGGTTTATAATGGGATAGTGCAAGAACTACACTCCAAATCATTGATGTTAAGGGAGAGTGCAAGAGCAGATGATTAGTAGATTATACCTCCCAAGTACAAAATACATACTCTCTCTAAAGTTGTTGACCATACAAACAATTTACATTAGAGGGACAACTTTTAAAAAAAAAAAAATGCTTTGCCTTTGGAAGGGAAAACTATATGCTCATGCTAATTAGAAATATATTATGGAGATCTATGATTGGCCCATATGGACAAGAACTTGGGAAGGGAACAATAATTCAATGAGATGCTAATACTCCATAGGCTGATGAGAGTAAAAATGATAGAAGAATCCAACCAAGGAGGAGTTAACATCTTACTTTAGTTATATTAATAGAAGTTTCTGGTTGGGCCATCTTATGTTGGTGAAAATCTTGGTGGAAACCTAAGCTTGTTGTTAAGATTGGACATATTGCACCAAGCAATGATAACTATCCTAAGTTATGTGTAATAGAAATAAATCTTAAAAGGTGTTGTATTAAAATCTGTTTTGGCGAGCAATATGTGATCCTTTAAGTGACCATGAAATTATAGTTTTGCATGTTGTTATTTGGTCCACTAGGAAAAGAGACACAAATAAAGTGATAAGCAAATCACCCACCAACAAAAATATAAAACAGCCCCAAAGTTACACCCCTCCCAAATAAAATCCTTGGATACACAAAAAGAAACAAAACACCAAAACTCTTACAATATAATTACCCTCTCACCCTCCTTAAAACCAAGCCTTCCCATCAAAATAACAAGTTATGTCTCAGAAACAAAACCCAATATCTCCAAACCCTGAACCTACTTTGTTTGTTTTTTCCTTTTTTATAATTGGACAGAACCTACTTTGATTGACACTCAACTGAAGCTATAGAAAGAACCGTGACACATTTTGTATCAGGCCTTTGAAGGAGAAGCTCTTACCATTTGTAATTAGTCTTTTTTTTTTTTTTTTCGTTTCTTCACTCTCTTAACAGGACCAATACCAAAAAGATCCCCCTTCATCCGAGCAAAAACTTTAGAAGTGCTTGTGAAATTACTTGGTAATTGTGGCTCGGGCATGGTGCGGGCACAAACAAATTTAATGGTAGTCCATAATGGGCGTTGTAGGAGCTTGTGAACCTAAGAACCATTAACTCAAATAGATCATCACTTAGAAATTTATAACCCCAAAACCCTTAGTACAAGTTCTCAATTAGGTGAGATTACCTCAAAGGCAAAGGGTCGGAAGAATGCACAAGCAAGATATTGCCCGAGCCATATGGTTAAGCTTGCAAGTGGGGTTAAATCCAGAAAGGATTTACAATAATCATTGGGAGAAATTGTCAAACAGTAGTAGGATAGTGACCTATGAAATTATCCAAAAATGCAAAAAAAATAAAATAAAAGGAATTGATGAATGTGTTTCAAGTTGCTCTATCTTTAATATAGAATGCCAGGAATGAGATGCATAAACATTATAGAAACCCAAAATCAGAACAAATGTTGTTGCAAGTTGACTTGTAACTGGGGAGAAGTATCAACAAAGAAAACATTGAAGTTAAGCAAAAGCCACTTTACAAAACTAAAAAAAAAAAAAAAAATCAGGAAGGTATAGATGATAAAGTAAACGTAACTTACTTGCTTTAGCTATCCGGTAGTGGTGTTCCATTGTCCATCTAAGACTCTTAGTGGTCTTGGTCAAAAAAATGAAACCAAATCTCAAACAAAAATTGAAACTCAAAATTTACCGTTAGGAACTTAGAGAGAGAGAGAGAGAGAGAGAGAGGAACTTACGCCTCTAGGTAGTCTAAATAGTCCTTTCGTGTATTTGGCATCTCTTCTCTTCCAGATTGGGTTGCAATGGTGGCAGATTGAGCACGTTATAGAAGCAAGGGATAGGAATGAACTAGGCTCAAACGAAGGAAAGAGAGGAGAGAGAGAGAGAGAGAGCTTGGGAGGCTCAAAAGAATGGGGGAGGAAGAGAGGGAGAGTGATAGTCTTAGAGAGTTATAGAAAGCTTGAAAAGGCTAAAAGCCTAAAACGAGAAGAGAGAGGGAGATGGTGAGTTTGAGCGATAGGAATTAGGGGGCTTCAAAAAAAGAGGGAAGGGAATTTAGAAACCGTGCAAGTTGCCCGCTCACAATATTTTATTTTTCGATTTTTTATTTTATCTGTGTAAATCCATCAGTATAAGATAATAAGGGAGCTTCACCAATGCTAGTGTTGTAAACGGATCGGATTTAGCAAAACTGATCCGATTATTCAACAATAACATTCAAATCCAATTAGATTGAAGATCTCATATTCAAAAATCATATTTTTGACAATTTCAAATATAATCACATAAATTTTATATATAAAAAATAACAAATACTATAATATAATCAGATTCGGATTTTAATCAAATTGAATGGGTTTTAGTACAAACCCTTTGCATAAGTGAAGGTGTCCATTATTATATGTTATTTTTCTTGTAGGGAAAATGACTAGTACATTTAATTAGCAACATTTATTTTACACTTCTTGCCTAAAATTGTGAATGGATATCCATTCTGCTTGGGTCATGGGCCATCGGTTCAAACGACTAGGTTGAACCAGTTTGATAGGTTATCATCCTATCCTATTATATTTTTTATTTTCTTTTTAATTTTTATATTAAAAATTAATATTTTGGGCCAAAAATGCATTTTTGAAAAAAAAAAAAAAAAAACAGCGAGGAAAGACAACTTTAGTGAAGCATAGGTAGCAAAACGTTACTCAACATATAAAAAAACTAAAAGAAAAGATCATCCCAATCAAACCATATCGCACAAAGTTACTAGAAGTTTAAAAAAATGATAAAAACTGGCCAATTTTATGAAACTGATAGTAGTTCATCGGTTACCCAATTATGGTAATTTTTCTAAAACCCATTTTTTAGAGCCAAGCTGAATTGGTTGTTGGACCAATTCATGAATTTTCAAGTCCAACCAACTAGTTGGTTCTGGTTCTTTAAACACTTCCATTGGTATTTCAGCATTGAAATATCTATATATTTAGGATTAAATAAAGGTGTATATATTGTATCAATATTTTAAACCATTGTTGACCTTAGATGGTTTAACCATCCAACCCCAGAACTAATCACAATTCTTGTTCCATTTATACTACAAGCATAATGTTATTAGGAAAAAAAAATGAAATGGTCAATAAACCATTGACCCAACTATTCAAACCATTGAAATGTTCAACCCAAATAGAGGTTCACATGCTGACTAATATAAAACATAACTTAACTTAATGTATTAAAAAATAATAAAAATAGGGAAAACAATGCTTTTAGAAAGGCATGAAACTGAAAGGGATTTGACCAATCAAAACCTTCTATGAATATTTGATACATAACCAATTATTTGGTTAGAAGTTTCTTTGGTATTATAGTCGAGCTCTAAAAATAGAAATTATATTTGTCATAAATGGTAAAACTAAAACCTTGAAAACATTGGGGTTTCTTCTTTTTTTGCATTTTTCTATATATTTTTTTTAAATCACTACCATTCAATTTAAATATTTAGTAGTTTTTACATAGTTTTCTTCCTATTTTTAAATTTTCCTAATTTCATCAACGTGGTTCAACTACTAGCTTGTGACTGAAAGGCCATGGTTCCATTTCCAAGTAACTTTTTTGAACATTGCTCTATATGGAACTAATCAAGTCAAATTTGACATAACACTTCATATTGAATTAGGTTTGAGTTAAGCCAAATTTGTACCAAACTTGATAATAATATCCTTACTCCTAATTTAAGCCAATCCAATAAAAAGTATAAAACAAGTCTAGAGGCATCTTTTTTTTTTGTGGCGGTCAAATAATTGAGTTAATACCATCCATTAAATTGTATTTTTGTGATGTAAATTCTATATCTCTTTAACTACAATTTTTCTATAGTTGTTGCTAAAGTCAATACAATTAGCAACAATTAATTGTGACACAGTTAGATAATACTTGTTGCCAATATATTGGTTTAGCAACAGTGTTAATCAATTGTTGTTAAAAAGTTACTTTTGACAACAACTATTTACAACTGTAAGGTAATGACTATTGCTAACTTGGTTCAAAGTATCGATACGAGGCATGTCGTATCGTATTTTTTGAAAAAGATACAGTTCAGACCCCCAATTTTTTTAATAATAAAAAGCATGCTAAAAGCTTCCCAAAAAAACAAAATGTGAAAAAAAAAAGTAAAAATAAAATAAAGTTTCGATTGTTTCTAAGTACCGATACGATACAACCGAAACTCGTATTGTATCGATACTTTGAACCTTGATTGCTAAAGGTCAACTTTCTTGTAGTGATTCTTGCAAATGATAATGATCACCTTTAAATGGGGTAAGAAATCCTAGAATGGTGGTGAATCCTGAATCTGCTACTTACATAAAACACAATAAATGCAGATATATAAAATTACACAGTATTTTGAACATCAAATTATTTTCATACCACTTGGAGGCATAAGAAACTTTAGTTCAAGCCTTGTTAATGCTTTCGTCAAAATTCTAGAGTCATTTATTGTCCCCTCCCATCCAGCATATATACAAACGTGGAATGTAAGTCAAAAGAGCAAGTGCATGACACGTTTTGTTTTGTTATGATCTTTTGACCACGATATGGGATTTATTGGTCAATTGGAACATAAGCAATGATGTGTTCCATCAATAGTACTAATACAATCCTATTTTACATAAAAATATTAGGATCTTTTATTAACAAATATAACAAAATTAACAATGAACAAATATTAAAAATTGATACCTTAAAATATAGAAAATATCTTGAATCCCATGCTATTTTTGGCACAACACCTTCATATTGGATTGGAACAATAATCTCATGACCTAATTTAAGAATAGCCTTCAACATCCTTTTAAAGCGGTGATGAATAGTTTCTTTAGAGTCTTAGAAGATTTTTACCTACCATCCTATTTGATAAAGTTTGTGCCAAGATTATAACAAATATGCCTAATTATTATTCTACAGAGAAATTCCTCATATCTTCAGCCCATCCATTCTATCTTAAAATTGAAAAGAGATTGCGAAACACATGTGCTTAATCAGAAAAACATCAATAGGTGGTCTTTCATGCCCATTAAGATATCTCGCATGAATTTGAATCTCCTATCTCTATCAGACCTTTTAACTTGTCTATTATAGATCTATCAGATGTCATTCTCATATAACAAAGCATCATAAATTGCACTTTTCTTATATTCCAATCATCACTTGCTCCATCACTATTATAATTAATTATTCATTCATCGTTAAATTTTCCATTATGATTCATCATGTTAAATCACATCCTACCATTATATATTGTTCAACAAGATACTATATAGTTTTTAACAATACTAAATAAAATTAAAATATGATATTCACTAGACAATATCCATAAATTGAAATATAATGTTTGACAACAAGCTAAGCAAAACTAAAATCTAGTATTCAACATAATAGTAAACAAAATATGGTGAAACATATTAAGCCATCCCATCATTATGGCTTCCTTGCAGGTTCAATCATATGACTCATTAACTTCGCAGGAACTTAGTAGATGACTTCTCTCCAATGTGAATGCATGCATAAATTCATTGCCTTCCCATATAACTTTGGATTTAAATTCGATACACCATTTAAAACCTCAATACAATTACTAAGTGGATATGGCTTAGGTAGTGGAATTGATGGCATATTCTTTTTATGATCATTATTCATATGGTACATTGACTCCACAGTTAATGCCTTACAAGTTTCACCAAAAGCCTTCAAATTGTTGACTTGTTCTTTCGGACTTTTGAGGTAATAATTTTCTCTAGAGATATTGGTCTCTTCCCTCTATTATAATTATTTGTTGCATCTAATGTAAGCATGGGATTTGGGGAACCCAACCTAGTATGTCTAGTTTGGTATTCACTAGAATCCGATAAAGAGTTAATACTCTCTGCATTAGGAGTGTCTTTATCTTATTACCTAGAAGATCTTTCATGATCACCAGATGCAGTGGCGTTACTCAAAATTGTGCAAAACTTATCCCATAATGGGCATCCAATTGTTCGTAAATTTTTCAAATTAGGATGATTCTGTATGGATTAATGCAATTACATAAATTATATATTTAACCCACTAATACTTTATAAAAATTGAAACACAATACACATATGACTCACTCTTTCATAGGACTCCCATACATCATCATCTATTAAGATAATCTTCTTAGATGGATTCATACTAAAACATGTTTGCTTGCATGCATTCTTGAATTCCTTATAAACGCTTCGTAATTTTTGAAATTTGTTCTTCAATTGCATATCTTTATAGTTGCACCCTGTTTTCCTATTGAAATCCCTCTAGATTTCTTTCCAACTAATAGAGGTAAAGGTAGTAGTTTTCCTATTACCCTTTTTGCACTTCTCTACCATTAATTCAACAAATATCCTTTCCTCCTTTCTTGACCATTTTGCATTATCTTCTGTATCTTTAGATGTGCTATGTGACATATCTATAATAAAACAAATAAAAAGTTTGCATTGCTATGTGACATATCTATTATACAAAAATGCATCCATACTACTTGCTTACAAGAAAATTTAAAGATAAATAATTCATCCCAATATACAAGCAAAAATAACTATGAACATAGTCTTATTGAATTAAGATGCATTTGATAACACTATATGCCATTAAAAAGAAACAATTTTAGACAAAAAACGGAGACACCAAGCTTCTTATACTACTAATAGAATGCACACATTCATGGTCAATTCCCTCTAGGTTCTTCCATGTGCAGATACATTAACAAATTTATTGTACAGTTGCAAGAATTAATTCCTTCTAGGATCATGCATTCCTTTTTAATCATGCAACTAACTTAGTTGGTCATAATGTTCTTATCTCTTTCCTACACTTCTCAAACTTCTACTGAGATACTAACAAGTCCCAAAGCCTTTCCTACCACAAATTTTTTTTCCTACACTTCTCTTCTTCCTACCACTAGTTAAAAGAAAGGCTAACAGACCAGCTCTTTCATCTTTTAGTTTATAGATTATGTGGAGTCTCTTTGATCTTTCAGTTTGTTAAAAGAAAGTCTAATAGACCAGCTCATCTTCTGGCTAGTTTGGGTCTGACAGGTTAAGAATCTCTGCATTGTTGGACTCCTAAGTGCATCTGGGAAGCTCTAACTTTGGATCTAGATGCTTGTCATCTCCACCCCCCTTAGGAGGCTCTTTTCTTTTCTCGTTTTTGCTTTTTGTCTCATGTTTTGCATGATTTTTTTGAAACAATTATATTTTGCATGGTCTAAGTTTCATAACCATAAACCAGAATTTTTATAAGAGTAAAATTGTTACAAAGTTACCAAAACTAGAATTATATGTATATATGATCATGTTATTGATCAAAAAAGACAAAGGGATACATGAACACAATTGCGTAACAAGCAATTATAGAAATTCAACTTCCTTCTTGACGTCTAGATGATAATTCCTAGCCATCTTCCAATAAGCTTAACATCAAAAAGCAAATTACCAACAAGATGAAATGACACAAAGGTAAAATAGTAAGTAACTAATTCATGAATACAAAAAGAAAAAAAAAATAGAAGATATTCAAATAAGTTGATATTGAACCAAATATACTCAAAGACCAAAAACAAAAAAGCATTTTGTATTTAACTATTAATCATAAGAAATTGTTACAATAACCCATGTACAATTAGAAGCTATTACAACACGAGCATTTTCATTTTTTTAAGGAGCTCTTTTGCTTTTTCTTTTAGGTCTCATGGTCTTGTCCCCACTCTATGAGAGAAGCATTTCTTTCTTGACCTTCAGTTTTAGTAGGGAGTATAGATTATATCATTTGTCCATGGTCCCTTTGTCCTTTTAGGGGTGTTTGAAGAAAACACAAATGGAGGACTTTTTATAGTTTAGAAAAGCATTAATAGAATTTTTGTGGATATAAACGAACTGGACTAATAGGGAAGGACAAATTTAGAAGCCAATTTACCATTCAAATGGCCAAAGTTGGGTATTTTGGTAATTTTGTGCACTTCCATTAGCTCAAAATAATAGAGGGAGTGTGGATGCAACAATGTCAGAAAGTTCAGGGGAGGACAGTGCTATTAGCATATATAAAGCAGGGTGTTGAACCACAACTGTAAGAAAGTATAGGGGAGGTTTCAGCACTTACCCAAAAAGGAAACAAAAGATTAAAATAAGGGGAACTATATATTGTTGTGGGCTCACAAGAACTATAGACCATGGCTTGTGGCATTTTATAAAAGTGGTTCTGACTATAGTGTTACCTATCTACTTGCTTTGGATGTCCAATGCTATGGGCAAAATAAACATATGTCTTTTTTTTGTATGATTTTCTCTTTTTCTTTATTCCACAATTTCTTTGACTTTCTAAACAACGAAGAACAACCAAAAAAAATTAATTAAAGATATTAATGATAAAACAAATAAAAATACAAAAAAAAATAAATGGAAAAGAAAAAAGAATATGAATTAAGATAGAAAAAAAAAACCACCAAAATTTTGTGTGGACATGCAAAAGGAAAATAAAAATATGAGGGAACATGTAGACCTCGTTCTGATGAGTTGAGATGAGCAAAAGAAGTATAAAGTGAAACCATAGGCTGTGGAAGAACTTACTATGAAACAAGAGAAGTGGAATAGATTATTCAAAGAGGTACCACAAAATGTGAAATGTAGTGTCAAAATTCTCTTGAGATGAAATGATCAAGGGGCTAAGACCTTGTCATGTCTTGCATTCCACATAAAGAATGAAACCTCGAAAGGGCTGTTAGCTGCCCAAATCCATCTCCAAGGGAATAATTTGGATCGTCAATAGGGGAGAAACAATATACTTTGATTCAGAAGAGTCCATGAGAAACAGTTTTCATAGGTTCAAATCCCGCACTCCCCACCCTTGTTCATGTTAAATTAATCAAAATTAAGAATTCCACCAAGCTATCAGCTTCCCAATAATTTATTATAACACAAAGGCATGATTTTTAAAACAGAACCGGTCAGGGGTCTGGTTATCGGTTCAAACGGGCCGATCGTTCGACCCGAATAACTGACCCGTTCTGACAAAAAAATAAATAAATAAATAATTTTGAAAAACGGTCAAAACCGTTCAAATGATTAACCAGCCGGTTCAGCTGTTTATTGACCAAAATCAACGGTTTTGAGGAAAAAGGGAACCGGTTCTCGGTTTTTCCAATCCGATCATCCGGTCTGGTCTGATTTTGAAAACCATGCATAAAGACATATTCCAAACCACCTCTGCCCTCCTGATTTCATAAAACCCCATTCCTGTAGAACAAGGGCAAAAAATCTGGAGTACGTGGAAATAGAACAAAGTCCACAGATGAAGTAGCCTATAAAAGTAGCAGAACAAAAATAGAAGAAAAATGAAGGCCATCTAGAACAACTATTTAATTGAACTTTCCAGTTTGCTAGTTTATTCAGTTTATGAGGCAACTCAGTTGATAACTGAACCAAAGCATTAGGGATCTAATGCTAGTCCAACCAGCAATTCCTAATCCCTCCTCAACACCAAAAAAGGCCATTACCAAATGTTGGCCCCAGCTGTCCAGGTTCTTGGAAGGGAAAACCCGGATAAAGACTTTTTTACAAGCTGCTCTTATGCCCATATTCTCACGACGGTCATCTGAAGATTTTTGTTTACCATCAAATCAAGCAATGGTCCCCTCCTGCATGGTTTTTAAATCTCCACAAATAACGTGTCATATCTAGGAGCACCAACAACTATTTTTAAATTTCAAACATGGAAAAATTCACAAAATATAAAATTACATGTTCACAAGCCTTTGTCACAGTTAACTTCTAATATTAGATTCCAAGAGCTGATAGTGATTATTGTCCCTATTAGAGTCCTTAAATCTCTTTAGAACAAAATACATTTATATGACCATGTTTGTTCATAGGGATACAAACGTATTGGATTTGATTCGAATCAGGGTATGTTGGAATCTGATTCGACACTGTTTATGTCGGATCTGATAAGACTCATTTTGAATTTGAATCCTATTCGACTTATTTTTTTTAAAAATTAATAAATTTTTAAAAGAAAATTTAAATATTCTAACTTAAATAAAGTAAAAAAAAATACAAGTATTTTTTAATTATTTTCATCATATATATACATGTTTTTTATAAAAAAAATAAATATTATAACAAATTTGTAAAAATACATTTATAAATAAATAGATAGCATATATATTTATAAATATAATATATATTGAGTTGGATTGGATCCAATCTGATTTTTGATGAGATCCTATTATCAAATCTGATCCGAAGATCTGAATAGGGGGTGATCCAAATTTGACGAAATAGGATCAGATCTCGGATCGGATTGGATCTTGGGTCAGATCAGATCATGATCCGATCCATTTGCACCCCTATTTGTTAATGAGAACCACCAAACCAGCAAGGTTGTTGGACATCAGAACACTAAAACTAGACCACTAGTGGATGGTCAAGGTAGTAATAGTTGTTGGACATCAGAACACTAAAACCAGACCACCAATCCAGAACAGTCTGACCCTTTGATGCCCACGTTTGTTTTTAATTTTTCCTCTTTTTTCGCAGGGATAACAAAACATCCAATAGTGTTGTGTATAAAGATAGAAAGAAATTACAGGTGAAAGGAGAATCTACATACAATTGTGGAAATGGGGAAAATTGAAAAAATAAGATTTGTACGATGTTCTTTTTTACTTGATTTTTTTGTTGATAAATCACTTTGAATTTTTTTCATCAATAATAAAAAGAATTTCATTTAAGAAAGAAATCCTTGACCACCAAAAAATAACGAGTAGGGAACGAAGAGAATAGAATTCAGCCATTCAAACTCATGACTTGAAGAAACCAGAAACTAAGAGAAAGTACCTAGGCCAAGTACAAAGCTGAAGCTAAGCAAAAATGGGATAAAACTAAAGCTCGTTAAGGTTGTGTCTATCGCCTTTCACTAATATGCCCTAAAATGGGATAAAACACAAATCAATCACTGCGGAGAGGTCGATCTTTGCTTCTTGTTCATCGAGGCAATTGATCTTACCTTTGTGCTCTATAGTGAGAAAAATGGATTTCACCTTCGTGGTCTGTAGAGAGAGAGAGAGAGAGAGAGGGAGGGATGCAGATTCAGTGAGGGAGTCGAGGTTCGTGGGAAAGCGAATCAAGGTTCGAGGGAGAGCGAGTCGAGGTTTAAGGGAGAGAGAGAGAGATGCATATTCATTAGAGAAGGAATTGAGGTTCGAGGGGAGAGAGAGAGAGTGTTAAGGTTTGAACTTGGAACAAAAAAATAGAATGAAAAAGTGGGGTACAAATATTTTTCATGCTGCAAAATACATACATTTTTTGCCCCAGACCCAAGCTTCATTCTGGAAAGAATGAGCCTTACAGCAAGAAATTTTTATCCAAACACCTTAGTCTCATGCATTTGTCTAAAATGAGCGAGAATTAAAAGAATGAAGTCCAGAGCGGTGGCATGGCCTAAATTTCTGCAAGAACCATGTCCTATAATCACTGTAAAAAAAATTTAGCTTCACAAAGATTTTTGACCAAAAAAATGAGAGGGTTTGGTGTTGATAAATCGGGTTGGATTCAAATGTATGTATTGCTTTTCATCTGGTGCCAGATGTCAGTCATCGATTGGTGGAAATAAATCGTCAATCGCTGACACATCTTCAACTCTTGGCTTTTCTATTTACAAATGCAAAAAATAATGGGGAAGAGAAATGGAGTTCTTTGTTTTTTTAATTATTTTGAATAGAAAATCAAAATAACGGAGAGGGGAGTAGGGGTGTCAATTGGATTGGATTTGGTCCAATCCGGTCCAGTCCAATTTGAGTCCATTACAAATGGATCTGGTTCAATCCAGTCTAATGAATATTTTGGACCATTTTGGACTGGTCCAAAAATTGTTCAATCTGTTCAAATTCCTGTTAATTTAGATTGGTTTCAACTCAAACCTGGTCCATTGACACCTATGTTCTTATTTTTTATAAATGGACCAGATATTGACTCAATCTAATAGAAATTCATTATGGATGAACCAGGTCCAAGCCAATATGTCATATTAGTCCGTCCAGTCCATCCAAATTCAATATGTCTTATTGGTCCGTCCAATCCATCTAAATAGATTTTGATTTGGACGTAATCCAACCCAAAACCGGTCCATTGACACCCTAAAGGGGAGCTTCTCTTTTATTAATTTCAAATATTAAATGGGTGCATACGTGTTACAACACGGTCGGGTGACCAGCCCAAGTTGTAAAATGTTGTCTTCAATTCATCCTAACCCTAAGTTTTCATATGTTTCTAAACTAAATAAAGTTAAATGTTAGAAACAAAAATCTTGTATCTCAGCTCAATAGTACCTCTAAGAGAAAAGATTTAATGGCAGTCGCTCCTACCAACTCGCCTCCTATATCTTTTATTGCTCCCCCTATCCACTCTCTATTTGTTTTTCCAAAAACTAAATTCCTCCAATACCCTAATAGGATATGGTTCCATGATCATTACCTCTCAGAGCATTTGGGCAAAGTTTAATCAATTCCTATTATTATACATGTTTATTTTCTATTATTTAGTGACAAGATGATGATTCCAATGATTGAATTCCTATAATTGGTGAAATGGATTGTTGGATAACTATTCAGGAAAATATTGATAAAAAAATTGTTCAAGCAAATAGAACAGAGGTGGATTTGTTGAGATTCAGGTTTTGAATCAAAGGGTGATTCGAGAATAATTTTAGTTTGGTGTAATGAAAACTACAGGGATTAAGAATACTGCTAGTTAGATTGGGATTCACTTTTTATCAAGGTAAGTAGCTAAAGGGTTCTATTAAAATTTGACAAAGAAAGGAGGAGAAAAGATAGATATAGATATAGTAAGAAAAACTAGAAGTATAGTAGAAGGTATTGTAAGAGAAAGATTATTTAAATGGTTGTTTGGCAATTGAATTCCTTTAATGATGAACTTGAGAGATGTCATAAGTGAAGGCTGGAGGGTCTCCCAAGGGAAGGCTTTACTTGCTAGAAGAAACTGGATAGAAGAGCTCTCCCCTATTGTAGATGTACCATTAGCCAATGCTCAAGAATTTTGAAATTATGAATGAACTATGTGTCAACTTTGATTCTGAGGCATCTAACAACTGATAGCAAAAGGCATTCACGGAAGTATGCAAGGAACTTTTTGGAATATTGTTGTTGTAGAGGCGTTGCTTTGTTTATAAGTGTTTCATTAGGTATGAATGGATTGAGAAGACAAAAAAAAAGAAGATTTATGATTTTGTTTCCTTAATTTTTTAATAAATTTAGAAAAGAAAATTAAGTAAAAAAGACAACCCAAAAACAAGTTTCTCTCCTATAACATGGCATGGACCAAAATTATTATTTTTTTCTATGAGTCCATATCAAATTTTCAAATTGAAGAATTCACAGAACCAGATAATCAGTAAGATATCTTACCAACCATTTGGTTAGCACTTGCTTTTTTGGTATCAAATTCAAATTTTCAAATTGAAGAATTCACAGAACCAGATAATCAGTAAGATATCTTACCAACCATTTGGTTAGCACTTGCTTTTTTGGTATCAAATTCAAATTTTCAAATTGAAGAATTCACAGAACCAGATAATCAGTAAGATATCTTACCAACCATTTGGTTAGCACTTGCTTTTTTGGTATCAAATCATTGCCTTTGCCCAGATAGGGGTTGTACTTCATTTTTCATTTTTTTTTGACTTCTTTTGAAGGGTTACACAAAGGGGGGTAGCCCATTACCCCCCACCCAAGTACAGGCGGGATTCAATCCCAAGTCTCCGTTATGACCAATAGGAAACCTTACCAACCAGCTAGTGGGCACCTTGCTAAAAAATAAAATATGGCCCCTATGAGAGCATAGACAATGATTCAATAACAAAAGAGTAAGGTGCCAACCAATTGGTTGGTATATAAGATCTCCTGCTGACTGTAGTTGAGACTTGAGATCGAATCCCACCTGCACCTAGGTTGGGAGAGCTATGGGTGATTTTTTTTTGGCATAGTACAACACTTTTCCCGCAACAATCTAATAATTCTTCTCAAAGGTGCAATGATGGGAGCCGATAGCATGGCTGGAAGCCGCATGTAAGTAGCATTGTTAGACCTTGGAACAACTCAATCCGTTCTATCTCGGCTGCCTACACCGATCTTTCCTCTCTATAATCTATTGGACTTTAATCTCACTAGAAGATTAAAATCCAATTGGTGTTTGATTGATAAATTACATGAAAAATACACTTACACATGCACCTTAAAAGTGGTTTTAAATTTCCACTAAAATTAGTTCTTTAACTTGTTTTCTTTTCTTTAAAACCTAATTCCACATTGGAAAATTATTGAACTTGATTTGATCTTTTAAATATGAGCTTGTTCACACTCCTTAAAGTTATTGAGAAGAGAATATAGAGATTTGCTACCACACAATGGGCATGTACGCGTGAGCGTGCATGTGTGTGGCACAATGAGGCAATTTATAAGTGCACTTTGCTCGCACCCTCATGATTCACAAGAAGTAGCATTAATTTTTTTATATAAGGAGGTGATTCACAATTAATCAAATAGCAAATTGTGATTTTTGTAAAATCACAAATTGTAGATGGCTGTCTTTGTCAAATTGTAAGTCGCAAGTTATGAAATTTGTAAAGTTGCAAATCGTATACTATGGATTTTTTTGCAAAATCTCAAAATCACAAGATATGTGAAATCGCATATGGTGTGATCCGCACACAAGGGTGCATTTGAGGCTAAACAATGACCATTGACATTTTAAGTAAATCCAATAGTCATGACTTGATCGAGTGTGATTAAGGGACATTATTCAAACATTAAAAGTCTTAACCATTAACTAACTATGAATAGTCACAAAGTTTGAAAATAGTGACTGCACAAAGAGCTTCTTCAAATCAACACACTATAAAAAAAACTAGCCTTTGGCAATAAGAAAAATTTATTCTCAATATAGGAAAAATTGTTACCAAATGTTTTACTTACAAGTGAACAAGTCGTTGCTAGCGGAGCCAATGTTAGAAGTTTTAAACAATAATCAAGTGTTGCAAAATATGTTTTTCCACAACAATTGGCACTAATAGTGGTTTGCAACAATTACTTGCAATTGTTGCCAAAGTTTCTGTTTTAGCAATAGTTGATAAAAATCGTTATCCATATAGATTTTTAGCAACAACTAATTACTTGTTTTGCAACAATACCGTCCCCAACAATCATATTTATTGTTGCTAATTGTAAATTTGCAACATTTGGAGAATTGTATCTAATAATCATTTTAGGCAACAACCCTTGTAGACTGTTATTGAATGACAATAATTAAGCAACTGTTGTCCCAAAGTTCCAAATACAACAATCATATTAGTTGTTGCCAATTTACAATTAATTGGCAACAATTGAATAATTGTTTCTCATCAATATTTATGGCAACAGGCTTTGCAAATTATTGTTAAATTAGCTACAATCAATCAATTGTTACCTTAAAGTTCCATACACAACAATCAAGTTAATTGCTGCTGACCAGTTGTTTCTTATAAATATTTTAAGCAACAAACCTTGTAGACTGTTGTTAAATGGGCAATGATTAAATTGGTTACATTTCTTAGCACCTATATAAATTGTTACAAATATTATAATACCTATTGTTAAAGACCAATTAACTATAACTAAAAATAAATTAGGAGTCATTTGATAAATGTATATAGTATAACATACTCACTTTAAGCAACTAAATGAAAATGCACCTATGAAATGCATATGTAACACATTAAATTATAAAAGATAAAAATTACATCCTGGCTATAATTTATTTTCAATTGTGTTAAAAATATATTACAATTTCCAAATTGTTATCATATAAAATTAACAATACAAATTTAATCCAATGTCTCCATCCACATATTTGGAATTGTGCCTTGAGCTAAATAACTATGGTAGCTAGTTGGTTGAAGATGTTGAATAGTTCATGAGAGGTTGATTCCACATATTGAAGAGCTCCAACTTTGTTCTACATCTAACTGTCTTGTAATGGGACATTTGGAGAAAATCTCAATCCTTCATAAAATAGAACATAATAAGTCAAAAACAAAATAAAATGAACCAACATCAGGTATACCACAAGCTAGCTATTATATAGCGGAAACACGGCCAAAGCCTAGTTGAATTGGCTACGAATGCTTCAAGAAGCAATTTAGGCCAAAACCTAGTTGAATTGGTTAGTTATTATAAATGGCAGTTAATTGAATGTTATTGAATGCATTTTTTTCCTGTTTGCATGCTCTAGTAGAATTTAGATTGTGAAACTTACTCATATATGCCCTTGCAGTTGTTGGGTAATCAACCACAACCCCACATTACAAGAAATTGGGGTTTGGATGACAAAATTTTTTAAATTTGTTGTTAGATGTAGTAATATTGTCCGATAGTTTATACTTATTTGTCAGCATGCCTATTCATGGGCCGAGCTTGAGCTTGGTTTTTTCCAAAATTTGAATGGGGCCCGACCCAAAGCCTGAGCCCGACACAGTATAAGCCAGGCCCAAAGCTTGGATTGTGAATAGGTGTATTTATCAACAACTTTGATAGATTTATTGTTTTACGGAAACCAATTTTATCTATCTAGGAGGTTTAAATGAACCATCTTTATATTATGCATTTAAGGTGATGAAATTAAAGACTGAGTTGATGGTTCATAGAACCATCATTATAATTAAATATTAGACCGACGGATTTTTCACTTTAAGCCAGTGGTTCAATGAACCACCGATTATAACCTATTCACATTTTTTTTATCAAGAATCAAAAAGGGGGAGGGAAAAAATGTGTGACCATGCGAGGGAGGAAATTTGAGTGGAAATCTCTGAGCTTGGTTTCGGTATTTAAAGAATCCAAATACGAGGGAAAGAGGGAAAATGCGAGAGAAATGCTATAGAATATGATCTCAAGCAGAAATCTTTGAGTTTCCCCACCCATTCGTGATTTTTGATAAAAGAAAAGAGGGGAAATACGAGAGGTACGCAGATGGAATCTCGAGCAGAAATCTCTAAGCTTCCACGTTCCAACAAGTTCAATCCGTTTTGTATTTATCAACAAGAAAATAATCTTCTTTTTTCTCCTTTCTGCAAAGAAGGGTTTAAAAGAAATCATCGGGAAAGAAGAACAAAGCTCTTTATTCTAGTAATATTCTTCTTATTTTAGTCATTCTTTTCTTTTCTTAATATTTTGTTAATTTTTTTGATAGTAGAATATATAACATGAATGACAACACTCTGACACATTCCAACATATACATTGTAGATTTTCAACAAATCTAGTGTGTTCTCTGATCAGTGATCAATTATAGAGCTTTCAGATAGAATCAAGGTCAATTAGGTATGTTTTTTTTTAACAAAGGACATTTTTCCACTTGAATAGTGGTTGAAGAGGTTAATTCAAGTAACGTATTTCTTCTCTGATGGTTACTTTTGAATGCTTGTTAATGGAATTTCTAGTAATAAATAGCCTTTCTTATTAATATTATTAATTATTTTAGTAGTAACCATAAAGAATTTAACAAATTACATACTTTACAATCAACTTTTTTTACCCTAGAAAACTAAGTTTTGCCAAGATTAGTGGGTCTCAAAACCATATGTACTTGTGAAGTACATGGTTTGTTTCACTTATAAAATCAGTGATGAAACATCATTTAGTGGGTCTCAAAACCAAGACTGCCCTCAAATAGGGAATGGAAAACCAATTCCAAAGGTATTTTGTGAAATTAACAAGTAAAAAAAACATGGTGATTAACAAATTTATAACTTCCTATGCTAAGAAGATGCTTTGTATTCTAGTTAATAGAAGAATGAAAATTTAAAAGATAGAATCCACGTAAAAAAGCAAACTTGCAATGAATACAAACTTGGCATTTACTCAGCAATAAGAGCTGGCTACACCTACAAGTTTTTTCTAAAACCAAACAAAATCCCTCTCCAAACACCCTGTACCTTGAAAATGCTAAACAACCAATTGGATGGTTTAGATAGAAACAGGAATCGGAATTGGAAGCAATTGGAATAGGGTTTATTCCCAAGGGAGGAAGAGGGAATGGCCTTTTCCTTAAATAGGGGAATGCCATTCCAATCCCAATTCCAAACCCCTATTCCTTAGAAAGAAAATGAGGCCTAAAGTCTTTGGTATGGTTGTCTTTTCAGTCTTTTCCTCAGATTAATTTTATTTAAGGGTCATTATCTAATGTTTGTCCTGGCTTTTCACTGTTTTGAGAGTAGTGGACTGGATATAATCCTAACCTATGTCATTTGTTTGTAAAAGGTGGCCACTCTCAGATTTAAACCTTCATTCTTATTCTCATTAGACTAATATGTTACCATTGCCCCAAGCAATCACCCCTATTGTAGATATAATGAAAGGTAATTACCCAATGGTGGTCCCAACTATCTACGATCTTAGGAGGGATAAATTGGATATGAACCTAAACTTTGGCATTTTTTTCATACAATGTGTTTGCTCATGTTGCTTTCATGTTGATGGCATTCTCCCTTCATTGCCATAAACGATATGATCTTGGTAAAAGTTTTTGTAGAGTTCTTATATTGGGTAGTGGCTCAAAATAACTTAACTATCAATTGGTTCATCTCATTTGGCTAGTTAAGGCTTAGCATTCTCTTTAGTTTCTGAACTTATTCATGTTCTTATATATCTTCACATCCAACTTTTAGTGCTTGCTAGTCATAATTTTACTTGATTTAGACATAAAATTTTGTAAAATACAATAAAAGAGATATATGAACATGAGCAAACTTTTGTTTTCTCCCACTCAAGGTGCAACCTCACTCTTAAGGCTGCGTTTGGAAGGAGTACGAATACAAATTTGTAGAGTGCAAAACAAAAATGTTTGGTTCATGTGAGTGCAAAGTGGTTCAAGATTTACATACCCACTTTGCACTCAGCTCATTTGTTTTCAAAGATGCAAATAAGAATAGGATTTTTGTGGATGTTTGGCCTTTTCATCAATGCCAATACAACTGTCTTGCTACCCAATGGTGTTTCAACTACTCATGCCATTAAACAAATATAAAAAATAACAGATTCATTAATAAATTATAAAAAATAAAAACTGGGCAGAGATGAACTGGCTGAACTTAACGACTTATTGAAGAAATCCTTGTTACATGTAGCTATTAGTTTTCTCCCAGCCACAAAACCAAAAATTGAACACCAATAGTTAACACATACATTAGAGGCCATGGAAATCACATATGCTCCAAGGAAATCACTTCCTAGTTCAGCTACAACACGGCAATTCTCCTCTTGGCAGTTCTCCTCTTGGAAGTTGACCTCTCAAGAGCATTAATTTCCCATAGTTTCCTTTTGACCTCTTCTGTCAAATGTACTATCATATATGCTGCCAGGCGCCAGCCATAGAGTTGGGTATGAAAGAAAGTTGCTGAGGGGGTTTCTCACTTTCTTGTTAACTCAGAGCTGAATCAGAGCTTGACCCCACAGATGCATGATGAATCAATGTCATTTGAAAGAACATCTTAGCATGAGAAATCTTGGTTTAATTAATAAAGATAAAGATAACTCATCAAACTGGATTTCTAAAAAGGACTAAGCCAGTTGAAAGAACATCTAAGTTTCTACTAACATACACTTAAAACTAAATTAAGCCCTATAAAGTCAAAGAAGCACAATTGATTACTACAAATACAGAACAAAAAATGTAAAAAAAAAAATGAATAACCATATCTGAAATTGCCTCTTTAAATGACTAAAATCCTTCAATAATAAGTGATCCTAACTTTTGGCAAAAACATGCAGACCACAAGAAAACATGTCTAGAAAAAACCCACAGAAATGGCAATGAACATGCTGATAACAAAACATATGATACTACAGATTAAATTATGGGAATACATTATAAAGACATTAAGAGGCAGAGGGTAATATCAATATTTAGATGGTCTGCATCTAAATGGTCTGCATCCTCCTCTGATTCTTCACGTAACACACATTTGTTTGTTAATTTGATATTTCTCTCCATGAGCTAGTCTTGCATTAGGATCTTGACAAGGGCCACTACTAAGTGAATGCTTCCCTTGGAGGAAGTAGATTGCCTCCGATCTTTGTGAAGCCTGCAGTACATTTCACCAACCCTTTGCTACTATTTTGGAAAAAGGGGATAGCAGGTCCCCTTGTCTTAATCCCATAAAGCTTGGAGAGTAGTCCTTTTGTGATTCATTTAATCAAAATGGAGAATGAAGTTATAGATAGCCTGTTGTGCATAAGGTGAGATAGAATAAACAATAAAACTTACAAATTACAATACCACATGCCTCTACCTCTCTCTAAGAGAGTTTTTTTTTTTTTGATAAATTTCTATCATTTATCAAAAAAAAGCCTCTCTCTAAGAGAGATGCTTTATATTAACACTAGATTGTCCAAATTGTAAACTAGAGCACAATGGGTTGATATTACAGTTGAAGTCATTGAATATTATTTTCTTGTTAAGGTATCTCATTCCTCCTACTCATTATAGTCTAATTACTCCAATGCTTCTCAAGCTAGCACTAGCTAGCTTTCCAGGAAAGAAATGATGTAATCTTGGTAGCAACATGAATAATTAATCTGTAGAGCTTCTCTCAAACAAGGTAACTTGAATACGGTGGTATACTAGCACTCCTACACTAACAAGGATCCAATTTTCTTGGACTGTACACACAATGCTTTCAGCTATTACTTACGTCAACACAAATTTTCAACTGATTAGGTAGTACTCATGGAGACAAATGGATCTTAGCCAAGACAAAACCAACATGGTACTTATGGAGGGCAACAATTCTTACCCTAAGACAACCAATCATCAGGTCTACCTCTCTACACATTCCCCAATCACAATGGTATACTACCAACTCAACAAAAACTTATGTATGAGAAAAAGATATTACACCATTGAAGACTTTTAAAATATCAAATAACTGAATGAGGACACCAATAAAAAATAAATGAATAACTGAATGATGAAACAAATGCAACTTAAAACAAACTGCCTCTAGACAAGACAAAAGACTCCCCCTTACTAAAATATGTACTCCCTTAGGTATTTCATCAAACATGTACATGGCATAATGAATATTGCTGCTTACTGCAACATGCATTGCCAAGGATCCACCAATAAGGAAATGCTGCAATTGAGGGTTCCATAACCATACTAACATCAAACAGCCATTATGCATCTTACTTGCTGTAATCAACGATACATCTCAACAAACACTTGCTGCTTACCAGCCCAAGAAAAGAACCCCTGTTCTTGTAGGTATAGATCTGAAGTTCCACCAATTTGGTCTATCCAGAATCTGCTAGAAAGCTGAATATGAATTCTAGCAAGAAGAACTATAACCCATTCTTTCCTCTTGGAGGCAACAGAAACAGCAAACTACAACTCGCTTAACGAACACAGTATATCTGATTACAAAAAAAAAAAAGCTGAGCAGAACTGCATGAGAAAAAATATGGCTAGAATGAAATAACTAATAGCACATAGAAGATTTGTTCACCGGAGCAAACAAGAGGCTAAACTAAGATTTAGAGTAGTGATATTGGACCACCAGGACTTTTCTAACACAAACCAATGAGAGAACATAGGGGAAAGAAGACATACCACAAGTTAAGACAAAAACCCAAAACACCAAACAAGGCAATATTAAAGTCTTCAAATATAAAATTTTCTTCCTCAAATACCACGTTTAGACCCTGAATGCCATACCTTGCTGAAGGCGATTCATGAGAGAATCGTGCACAGTCCCGTTTGACCGAGATGTGAATGCCCGTGATCTGCTCGGTATAGTGATGGATTTCATGGCCGACGTCTAACCGGCATGAATACGCCGACATGAAACGAGTTCCCCGCGGAGCAATACTCCTAACAATTTGAAAACTCCAACAAGGTACAGGATTTTATCCATCTTTTTTTTTTTTGGCTCAAAAACCTCTGTGGTATCTATAATAAGAATTCTCGTTCCACAATTCAATCCTCCACTCTTCCAAGAATTCTCGACGAGGGAAGTGACCTAAAATCGAAAAGAAAATCAAAATGAAAGTTCAGATCTCTCATTACCTTGGCAGATGGATGGATTTGGAGTTCAGAGCCCTCTTACCTTTATCGCAGAACCTTTCTCTTCTCTACGGAACTCTCGAAGAGAAAACAGTCGAAACCTATCTTATTTACTTTGAACAAAATCGTGGCAAAATTTTCTTCATTTTTTATAAAGCAATATTTTCACCTATTTTTTATGCAAATCTTGGTCTATACGCATTTTGCATCGAAAACAGGTGTATTTTTGAACTTTCAAACGAATGCAAATCTGAACCGGAATGCAAATTTGCAACGGTTCAGATTTGCACTCCAACCAAACGCAGCCTAAGGAAAAATAGAATTACATGAAAATACATATAACTCACTAGAAGAGAGATTAAACAATTACAAAAGAGAATAATATACTGTAGAAAGGTTGGTTGATCTAGCTCTTTGGTTTGTTTATTACTATTTCATTCAATATTGGTTGGTTTTGTGTCTTTCTCTATGTGAGCATTATTTGAGTTAATTCATGAGTTATTTGTGAGTGATGATAAAGATGTGATTAGTGAAAATATAGTGATTAGGGTATTTCTTTTCTCTCCATTAGCTATCAACGAATGTATTTTATATTCTTTTCTTTATTTCATGATTAAAGAAAAGATGTGATTAGTCGTCTCTAGCTTAAGTGGGATCCATTTAATGGTGGGTCTGGAAATATTAATCTGTTGTGTCTATGAGGTAGTTGGTGTTTGACCAAAAAATTGCACTTAAAACCATTTGTCATATGGTTATACCAGAAAATTGCACTTGGAACCACTTGTTAGGCCAGCAATAAAACTGTTCAAGTAGTTGATCTTGTCAGACAAACATTGGCTAATGACTGGGAATTAGGCCTTTTAGGTATAACCAACTATTATTGTGTCAAACAGAATAAGCCCAATAAATAATAGAGCTGTCTCTAAGCATGTTACTTGTGTTTTTTCTTTTGAAGAAAAGAGATTTTTAATTATACAACCTATAAGATATGGGTTGAGACAATGTCTATCTATTTCCTTATAGGCGGGGTGGGTGTACCACATATCAGGCCATCCAACCAAGTGACAAGTTGAGAATTAGTGGCACCCTTCCATAGTAGTATGCGATTATGACATGCTAAATCACCATTGAAATTAAAGGATAAATTATAAAAAAAAAAATGTGCTTTTGAAGTAGGATAGTGAATAGTCAGGGGACAAGATGTCCATAGAATGAGAATCTCTGAAATAAGTATACTAAGATGGATAAGTGGTGAGAGTCAAAAGGTAAGTGAACTTAAAGCAAATCCCAGATTTTTTTATAAAGTAAGGGGATCACTAAGCTTTTTAATCATGACACCATTTAGTGATGAAGAATGTATGGCTGAATTTAGTGAAGGGGCCATTGCTTGGTGCAATTGTAAAATCTAACGCTGATAAGTGTGTGAGGGTTCAAGTCTGAGGGCATCTACTTTGTGTAAAAAAACAATTAGGTCCATATAGAGACCGCCCTTCCCAATATTTTGGATAGCTAGAGACACTATGGGTAATGGTCCTTCAATGGAAGATTTGATGAAGGATAACTTAGAAATAGTTGAAGTTTTTTACAAGATGTGAAAAAGTCCAGTAACATGGTTAAAAGTAGTGGGAAATTTTTGAAGACTTGTACTTTGAGAAAAGATATGATGCATGGAACAAAATGGAAGGAAAATATATTCTTTGTTGAGTCCAAATGATTTGGATGGAGTGCAATGAATATAAAAGGGGATATGGTCCTGATGTTGTTACCATTGTTACTCCTACTGATGGTACTAATATGCAAATTGATATTTTTTGTGTCAATATGAAAGAGTATAATGCTTCTTGGTTCTTGTGAAGCTTTAAGGAATCTGTGAAGATTAGCAATTGAAGGTGTAGTCATGTCATGAACTTTGTCACACGCAAGTTAATGGACTATGGTCCATCTAAACTTATGCAAGTTAATTCTGTTGCTAATAGCGTGGTTAGATTGGATGTAGAAAGACCTTTTTGAACACTAAGAACTATATACTTTATGAGATACATGTAGCCATACCAAGAATAATCAACAATAAAAGATGTAAAATAAGAATGTTGGTTGTGTGTCCTAACATTTAGGGGATCACATACATCCATATGTTTAAGGTTCAATGTGCCTCTACTTCTTTTAGGCTTACTTGTAAATGGTCATTTTGTCATTTTGCCTTGAAGGCAAGGTTTACAAATTGGTAGATGTTCTACTATTAGAGAATCTAGAGTATTATTCTTCACCAACTTTGTAATTTGTTCTATATTTATATGGCCAAGTCAGTAATGCCACAGGCATGTTGAATTAATAGTTTCTCGTGTTCTTTTCATGGGGATGTATTCTGAGGTTGTTTCAGTCACACTTGTTTTTAGAGAATTATAGAGTACATAAAGACCATTCTTAAGTTCTCTATAAGTAAAGAATTTGTTATTCAATATAACTATAATCTTATTACTAAATAAAATAGAATAATCATCCTTACGTAACTTAGAAATTGAAATCAAATTTCTCCTAAGTTATAAAACATAAAGACAATCTTTTAGGGTAAATATCTTTTCTGTAAAAACTAAATCTACTGATCTTATAGTAATAGTTGCAATGGTTGCAAATGTACCCATGTAGAGCATGATCTCATCATCACTCAGTCTTTTGCTTTCCTTGAACCCCTACAAAATGTTACATGCATAAGTAGAAGCCCCATAGTCAATACACCAAGAGGCAAAAATGACCAACATGTTAGTCTCTATGACTTGAGTTTCGAAAAAACCTTTTTTTTTTCTTCTTGAGGAATTCTAAATATTAAGGACAATTTCTCTTCCAATGCCCAGTCTTCTTGCAAAACTAACACTCATATAATGATCTGTCTCTCTTCTACTTCTTTGAATTACCACCCTTATTTTGAAGCCTCTTCTTACCCTTATGTTTTTTCTTGCTAGATTTATCTTCTTCAATAAGCATGGCTATTGACTTGTCATTTTTAATCAATTCCTTGACCTTTTGTAACATATTGCTAAACTTTCACAATCTAGCTTTTAGCTTGTTCATGTTATAGTTGAGG
Source organism: Nelumbo nucifera (assembly GCF_055504915.1). Classification (NCBI taxonomy): domain Eukaryota; kingdom Viridiplantae; phylum Streptophyta; class Magnoliopsida; order Proteales; family Nelumbonaceae; genus Nelumbo; species Nelumbo nucifera. The sequence continues at coordinate 58,935,797 of NC_142651.1, read as the reverse complement.
ATAAGCTGGTTAAAGGATGTGGGCAGAGAGTTCAATATGGCATAAGTTTTTTGTATCATCATCTAATTTAAAGCCAAGAGCCTCTAGTTCATTTACGAACCCTACCATCTTCATGGCATGGTCATGAACCGACTGGTTCTCAAACATCTTAGTTGATCATCAACAATTTGAGGACCTTTTGTCATGCAAAATGATACTACTCATACATGACCTTCAAGTTACCCATGATTTATTTATAAGATATTATTTTATCAAATTATCTCTAAATAGAGTTGTTTAGTGAGGTGATGATATAACAATGGGTAAGAGAGTTATTCTCTTCCCATTCCTGATATTTTTTCTTTCTTGCCTTAGAAGCTCTTTCACCAGGACGTTCTGATGCCTTGTCGTTGGCAATTATGTGTAATTTTTTAGACATAAGAACTAGGTTAAGGCTACGGATCCAGTCTGTGTAGTTGGGTCATCCCTTGAGTTTGTTATCATCTAGCAGTTTAGCGAATGGTTTGTATGTCATTTCTAACAAATGGAATGAATAATTAGTCCATGACCCGATTATTGTTTCATGTTATCTACCATAAAATGAACTTTTATATTCCATTTCCATTTGTTTAACTCTAAGATTTCCCTCTATCTCAAGGATGTAGACATTATTGATGCCTCTAGAAATGTGGGAAATCAATAGCGGCATGAGGCCAAGTGTTTTAATTGTATAACCCCATCACTTTCTATTGAGGATCATAAATCCACTCATGTCTCATGAGTTTCCCCTTTGGCCTCCACCAGAAAAGGTTCATAGTCATTTTATGTCAAATCTTTCTAACCGATAAGTGTTGGCCCGTTATGTCAGAAGCCCCAAGGTATCGTGAAAGAGTCTTCCATTTTAGGATAGGCCCCTCCCATTAATCTATGACGCTTCTATCATCCAATGAAGCAATTCAACTGACCGCCTTAGTGAAACAGATGGCCCAGTTTTATGGTATATCTCTACCCACCAATTCAGTCTACTTTCATGCTAATGGTTGAAAGCCTTTAAAGATGTCATCTTATGATATTCCCTATCTTCTACCACTTATATTATTGATGAGGGAACAACTATATCAGTCCCTATGTTGGTTTTAGGTCTTACCACAATGGCTCCCATTGACTTTCACAAAGTCATATTTAAGTGGATCCTAAACGGGCTAAGGTTTCCACAGGTTCCCTCTTTAGAGGGGAAATAAGAGAAGGGCCCATTATGAGGGAGATCATTCAATGATCCATGAACATCATGGCAATAATGTGCATTCAGCCACGAAGGGCGTAGAGAGCCACATAAAGTCTTTGTATGGGTCAATCACTTATGGCCCATGTACAAATCACATTCATATAACACATCACACATAATTGATCAAGAATCAACTTAAATCTTATAAAACTCAAATCCATTTAAATTAATACATTATCATCACATTATTGGACCCAATTATCTAATAAAACTTATCTTGGTATATGAGCCCAACTGTAAAAAGCAGTTCGGTCTATGCTAAAATGGGCTTATCTTGCTTTAATCTAAACCCATGTAAGGTGGACCAAAACTAGATCAAATCGGCCTAGGGTTCGATGCCCAAAACATGCATCAATTCATAAATATTATGATCTAAAAAATCTCATGTATGATTAACAATCAAATCAGAAAATAATCAGCAATATAATAGAATTAAACAACTAGGGTTGATAGCGTGATGGTCCGAATTTAATCCTGACAAATTGCAAGAAACCATCGATCTACTACTTCCACATCAATCTCTTTCTCCATCGTTCTACACGATCTCTGACCTGTTCTCCAATGTAAACAAATCTGAAAAAATGTGTTGGATGATATGACTCCTAATTCCTAGACGAATTTCTTCATCAAAATTGCTTCTTTGGCAGCCTCACTAGCAGCAATGTGCTCAGCCTTAGTCATGGATTCTATTGTGGACCTTTGTTTAATAGTTTTTTAACTCACTACACAGGATCTCAATATAAAGATGTATCTAAATGTAGACTTTCTATCATCTGGGTCAAATTGAAAGTTTACATTTATATATATAACTGATCATTTATAGTGAACTACCAATGAAGATAAGGAAATAATCTTTAGTTTTTCGTAGGTATTTTAGTATGTTCTTCATAGTTGTTCAGTGTTCTTGTCCTAGCTTAGATTGATATCTATTCACAACACTAATAACATGAACAATGTCATGTTGAGTGCACAACATAGCATATATGATGCTTCCTATAGCAGAGGCATAGAGAACCATTCTCATGTCCTCTATCTCCTCAGGGATTTAGGTGACATTCCTTTGGAGAGAGTGATTTCATGTTTGAAATGAACAAATCCTTTCTTAGAATCTTGCATGTTTCTTTTGACAATCTTGTCAATATAAGCAGATTGAAACAATCTAGGTAACCTCTTCGATCTATCTCTATAGAGTCAAAGTCCCAAGATATAAAAAGTTTCTCTAAGATCATTATGGAGAATTGTTGTGAAAGCTATACTTTCACCATTGCTTACATTCCTTCATTGCCAATGAGCAGAATGTCATATACATATAAAATTAAGAGTGCAACCTTGTCTCCTACTATCTTTTTATAAACAAAAGGTTCATTCGGATTTTGCTTAAAATTAAACTACTTGACTGTTAAGTCAAAATGGATGTTCCAACATCTAAAAGCTTGTTTTTAGATCTCAACTTTTCCATCAAGGCTCTTCTTCCTCATAAAGATCTATTTGCAACCAACTACTTTAACCCCAGGGGACAGGTCCACAAGAGTTCAAACTCTGTTGATATTCATTGAGTCCATCTCGACTTTCATGGCATCTACCAACTTCAAAGAGTCTATGTCTAACATAGCTTTCTTATTAAGTTAAGAGATCTTCTTTACTGTTCATGGCTTCCATTAAGTAACTTTCTTGATCATATCCAAAATGTACAGGAGGTTTAAACGCCTGAGTAGATCTTTTAGGTTAGGTATCGACATATAGAACTTATGAGTTATCTCCCATAACTCTTGAGCTCTCCTCATCAAGAACTCTTGAGCTCTCCCATAACCCAGGGGACAGGTCCACAAGAGTTCAAACTCTGTTGATATTCATTAAGTCCATCTCGACTTTCATGGCATCTACCAACTTCAAGGAGTCTATGTCTAACATAGCTTTCTTATTAAGTTAAGAGATCTTCTTTACTGTTCATGGCTTCCATTAAGTAACTTTCTTGATCATATCCAAAATGTACAGGAGGTTTAAACGCCTGAGTAGATCTTTTAGGTTAGGTATCGACATATAGAACTTATGAGTTATCTCCCATAACTTCTTGATGATTATTGCTTAGGTGTATTCCTCTTTTAAGAAGTGGGAATTTCGACTAACAATGACATTTTATTCTCTTGGGTCATAGAAGAGATACCGAATGGAGCCCTTAGGGTAGCTTACAAATAAGCAACGGTTGGTCTTGGATTCTAAATTGTTTGCACTTGTCTTTTTGATGCGTTCTAGACAATCCCATACTTTAAAGTGTCTGACACTTGGTTTCAATTACAAAGAGTGCAAAGCCTAATATTCACTTTGTCTAACGAAGGGGTCGATCCTATCACTATGATGACCCACTCAAGTAATTTCCCAAACTGTCCCAATATGCCCAAGTATTTGATCCTTAATGAATCTCACTAGTTGTCACATTAAAGACAATCCAGTCCAATACCTAGTGCAATATCATAATTAAGTCTAGGGTTAAGTGCAACTTTCTAGTTTTGTCCATCTATCTCTAAGGTATAGGGCATAACTGGAAATTGGTATGGGTTTAGTGTTTCTTTTAAACACCCACTAGCTGTGCTTGGAGTCTAATCGTAGCAGCTAAGACAAGCTACTTCACCAATTTGACATCACACTAGTGTCAGCCTTGGTAGGATAAACTCCTCAAGTTTATCCAATGACTGAGAACATTCTAAACTAACATAAATCTCACAAGTGTCCAATTTAAGGAGTAATTCACAAAAAATACCAATTAACATAAAACAATAATATACTTTATTCATTTACTGATAAATATTTGTGCACATCAATCTGATTGGAGCAAAGGACATACATTGTCTAACAAGAGATAGAGAGAGAGAGAGAGAGAGAGAGAGAGAGTTTTCCATAATCTTGTAAGGATGGTCATTTTCACCTTGGAAGACCAACTTATTTCTGGATTTCCATATCAATCAATATATTTTTGCTACTATAATCTTCCTTTATTGAGAACAATCGTCTTCATTATCATTCAGCCACATGGCAAACTAGGATTGAAAGTCCTATTGCATTGGGGGGCTTGAGTTGAGAACATATACCTTTGCAATTCTAATTGTTCACCACATCTTGAGTAGGAATCATTAGTAACATGTCTTTCCTTTAGCTTCATCAACAAGGAGATTGATCCTTTCACACATTTCTAGATAAAAAAAATTGACTTTTTAGGGCAGTCTTGAGTTTCCAAATATTTTCAAAGTATTTTCTAGTGTAGAAGAGAGGAAATTTAAATTTACCACTTTCGAGCCTTCCTATAGAGCCAGGGGGTAAGTTGATTTAACAATAAATTGCCATCTTTTGATAGTCCCCATGCAATAATGTCTTGTACCATTAACCAACTTAGAGGTATCTACAAGATACCTTTCACCTCCTCTTCTACGAATATACTTCTAAGGATATCTACCTTCTAGGTTCGAGCTTGCTAGTTTATGAGCTAAGATGCCTTTAAAGTTTAAGAATTTGGAGTTTCTTGATTGAATTTTGAAATGAGGCAAAGTTGGGACCTATGAGTCCTCTCAAACATCAATATCTGCTCTGAACCAACTCTCTAGATAACACCCTTCTTCAAGAGGTCCCTACCATGGAGAATACTTCTCTAAGCCAAGATAGATGAGATCCCAAAAAGGTTTCCTAGAAATGAAAATATATTTAGAATCTTTGCCCACATTGCATCCTAATTTTTCAGCAAGCTCCAAGCAACCTTTACTATGGGTGATAAGTTAAAGAAATGGAAATTTCTAAAGCCTAAACCTCCTTTAGATTTAGGGAGAGAGAGGTCCTTCCGAGCTACTCAATGGGTTATCCTCTCATTTTTTTGGTTCCACGAAAAGCTAGCCATTGCCTTGTTCATCTTTTTACATACATCACTAGTGAATGACCCCGTACTAAGTACGGGGAATCAATAATGTTAAATTTACATTATGGAATCAATATTGTTAAATTTATTTTTATTAATATTTTAGATAATTTTTAAAATTTTTAAAAATATTTATTTCAAAAAATAGCTTTTCAATAATTATTAGAATATGGATAGTTTTCTTTTGTTATGATATTTAGAGGGTTAATGATTAACTGAGATTGATAGAATGTAGGCAAAAGTAGTTATGGATAACCACTTTTGCATTTTCTACATTTTTTTTAGGAATGAATTGAAAATGGTGGTAGTGGGTTGTGGGCTTTAGCAACAACTTCTCAAAAAATGCCATGTGTCTAGATTTCCAGAAAAAATGAGAAGGCCATGTGTCTGAATGGTGGGGAGCTATAGCTTAATAGTGGGTTGTTGGATTTAGCAAGAATTTCTTAGAAATTGCCATGTATCTAACTTTCTAGAAAATGAGAAGGCCACTTGCCTGAATGGTGGTAGTGGGTTGTGGGGTTTAACAGCAACTTCTCAAAAAATGCCATGTGTCTGAATTTAAAAGAGCCACGTGTCTGAATGGTGGGGGGTTGTTGCTTGAAAGGCTTCCTTTAATATATATATATATATATATATATATATTGAAGTTAAAAATACATCATTGAGTAGATCGAAGAGGCTGAAGCTAAGGCTTTTATATGAACTTCCTTATTTGAACTCATAGGATTAAGCTCTCTAGGAAATTAAAATATACAAGAATAGCATTAACTCCTTGTTTTCTAGAGCCTAGAACTCCTTGTATGCCGCAGTTTTAAAAAGGAAAGAGTTTGATAAGTAGAAAAATAAATAAATCCTGTTTGTACTAATTTGGGATATGATAAGGTGTTGAATCCCGTCCAATTGGTCGAGCATAACTTAGTTATATGACCTCTACTTCAGAAGAATTTCCTTGATCTACATTTTATCTCCATGCCCATTTAATCTCATCAGTCCACTTCTCTCTATATATTGATATTGATGGATCCTTTCAAACTAAAACAAGGAATGCAGCTAGGGTTTTGTTATCCTAGATAATACCAATAATGTTGTTTATGCAGCAAGTCGACATATCAAAGCATCTAGATCTCTATAGGCTAAATGGTGGTCCCTCCTGGATGGACTGATGCAAGCAATATAGATGCAAATTAAATCTCTTGCTTTAGTTAAGGTTATTGATAGTTTCTATGGTGAAGAGGAGGAAGATTGGACCATCAAGCCTCTTAGGGAGGAAACATGGAATCTCATCAAGTTTCTTGATATTATATGTATAAACCATATTAGCATAGAACCTTGAATTTATAAGCCTACAAACTAGCTTATGCTTGTAATGCTTATAAATATAACAATATAGTGTGTGAATAGGGGATGCCCATGAACTCTTGTAATTATGCCTTGAATGAATGAAGTTCCCCCTCTTTGTTTTTTGGAATATACATATAAAGCAAATTGGTCCACATCATCGTGCATTTTTTTTCTCCAAACCCCTTTTCTTGCTTTCTCATTAATTCCCTCTCTTTCTTTCTCTCTTTCATCCATCCCTCCTTCCTTGTAGCCACGTGGAAGCCCTCTCCTCTTTACTAGAGTCCCATTCCAATCCCCTCTCTCTCATGCTCTCAATCCCTTTCCCTGCCCCATAGTCAAGACACTCTACCCCATCCCTGCCACATCCCCAGTGTCACGCGGGTTCAGGGCAAGATAACCACTCTTCAATGTTGAGCGAGTTCAGGGGCAAGGCACCCCACTTTTCATTAAGGACGAAGAATCCACGAATTTCCCTGCCCTGTCCCCAGTATTAGGTGGGTTTAAGTAGAGGTGTAAATTGGGTCATGTTGGGTCGACACGACACGACCCGCATGTGGCCCGCACAAAGCGTGAGTCGTGCCATGCTGTCCCACGAGGTGTCCAGGGCCGTGCCTCCCTCCTCTAAGATAATTTGGGGGGTCAATTTGGCACGGCCCACAACTCGAGCCCATACAGGCCCATGCCATGCCATGGGTCGGGCTAGTCCATGGGCCAGGCCATGCCGCACACCAAGCCAAGCTCAAGGCAAGGCACCCACTCCCCATCCAAGGTTTTTAAAATTGGATCGGATAGGGAATCGTTATGGGGTCAAATGGTCTGACTATTTGATCCGAATGGATGACCCATTCTGACAAAAATAAAATAAAAATTTGAAAAAAAGACAAAAACTGTTGTTTGGGTTGACGGTTTTACTGCCCAGGTCAGCGGTTTGCTAACCAAATAAATTGTTTTTAGACCAAAAGCGGTTTTGAGGTGAAACGGTGTTCGGTTCCTAATTTTTTTGGTTTAACCATCTGGTTTGATCTAGTTTTGAAAACATTGTCCCCGTTAACCCAATATTCAATTTGATAATAGAAATGATCAAAAGGATATATTGACTTTAATATTGTCCCCGTCAACCACATGAATTGTTCCCATCAACCACATGAATTGTCTTTAATATTCAAAAATGTAATTTTATGAAAAATTATTATACTTGTGTAATTCTGAAAATTTATTTAAATTTTTAATAAATAATTCATTTTCTGTATAAATGGTTTACTTACAGATTCATACTAATTTATCTAATAATTTCTAATTTAAACTAACCAATAATTTCCTTTTTCCAATATTATACTAATTTATCTCAATAATTTGTGTAATTATTTGTTCCAATTATAGTTTTCCATTTCCCATAGTCATTTTATCTTTAATAATTTTCAATAATTTGCAATGAAAATTACATAAATTTTCAATGGTTTTCCAAAATCTATCAAATGTAATAAATTTTCCTAAATTTTCCAAAATATTCTAATAATTTTCAATATTTGTTTAATGCATTTTAAATAAACTTTCAAATACTTTATATCTTTTAATTTCAAAAATTTTATTTTGGGAAAATATAGTTTAATGAAAATTTTTGAGAAATTTATTACATTTTTGTAACTATGGGGATCTATAGAAACTTTTTTTTAAATTGTTATTAAATATATTTTTTATTTGGTAGTTTACTAACAAAATTACACTAGTTTATCTTTTATTTTTCAATATAAATTAATTAATAATTTCATTTTCCAACATTATAATATTTTGTTCCCCCATTTGTATTTGGTTATTAATTATAATAATAACAATAATTAAAATTTTATACTCTTTGATAATTGTTAAATATAATTCTCAATTTTATAGAAATTAGTTAAAGAGTTTTCAATTTCTATAAAATGTTGTTAATTAGTTAATTAATGATAATATATTTATTAATTTTTTGTAATTTACTAACTGTACTAATAAGAGTATTTAATTTTTGGCAATTTACTATCCGTATTTATTATCTTTTGGTAATAACACTACTTAATATTCATCGAATATGGGTGGGATTAAATATTAACCGTATTTAACTATTTATTAATAAATATGAATATTTTAAATGAGGGAGAGTGGATATAGATTGGGGGGATGCATTTTAGGAATTGATTAAGGAGTGGGGTAACATGATACTTTCATATTGGTTTAAATGAGATTCCTAGAGAGATTATAGTAATATTTTTAGGTAGTTGGGTGACATGGCTTAATGGGAGTGGAGGAAAGGGGAGAGGAGAGAAAGTCAAATAGAATGCACGATGGGGATAATGGAGCAAGGAGAGGCATGGTGATGGGGACCTCCTTTTTTAAGCGAAAGTTAAACAATAGAAATATATAAGAGTACATAATTGTTTTATATTTTAACTATTTAATAAACAATGCGATCAAACTCAACCCAAGTTGGTCGGTTTTTTATTATTTCAGATTGCTTTGGTTTAATAAATATATATTAATATTTTATATTTTAAATTTAATTTTTTAATACGGGAAAGTAGGAAAATTCCCATATTCATTAGTCTAAAATATTTTATATCATAGATTTAATTTTTGTAATTTATTTTTTAATAGTATCATTGTAATTTATGAAATTTAAAGTTAATTTTTAAGTTTAAATATTTTGAACAATCTTATTCATTGATGACTTTTCTCGGTTCACTTGGATATTTTTTATGAAGTCCAGTGATGAATTCCCAGACTTATGAGGCAATTCCATGAATTTGTCCTAACCTAGTTTGATACCAGAATTAAAATTTTCATATCAGATAATGCAAAAGAATATTTTGAGAAAAACCTGACCTATTATCTCACTGACTTTGAGGTTATTCACCAAAGCTCCTATGTTAGGACCCCAAAACAGAATGGAGTTATTAAAAGAAAAAATCGGTATATTGTTGAAGTTGCAAGAAGTATTTTATTTGCCTCACATGTCCCTACAAAATTTTGGGGTGATGTTGTTCTCACTACAATCTACCTAATCAACCGTATGCCATCCAGGGTTTTGGGGTTTAAGTCTCCCTTCAGTTTTCTTCATCCAGGCAATGATCTTTTTCCTATTCCTCTTCGTGTCTTTGGCTGCACTTGTTATATACATATCCCAAGTGTTCAAGGACAAATTTGAACCAAAAGCCCACAAGTGTCTCTTCTTTAGTTATTCCCCCACACAAAAGGGTTACTGTTGTTTTAATCTGAAGGCTGACACTCGGTATGTATCAATGGATGTCACCATTGATGAGCTCTCTTCCTTTTATGATTCTTCTCAGGAGAGGCATTGTCCAAAGGGGGAGAAATTGTCACAATTATTTGCTCTTCCCCTTCCTGTCCCAGTTGAGTCTTCCGTTAAGACTCTTCCTCCTTCAAATGAGTCAAGGGAGGATCAATCATTTTATTCTCATTCCAGTGTTCCTATCCCTCCTCCTTTACCTCCCCGTCCTCTTTTTAATCGTAGGTTGTACCAACGGCAGAGCACCAGAAGTGAGCAGATTGTTTCCCCTACAGCACATGAGCCTCCTGCACTTCCAATCACAGAAGAGACAATAGGTATTGATACAGCCCCTTTGGAGTCATCCTTCTCAGACCTTGATATCCCTATTGCTATTAGGAAAGGAAAAAGGAAATGTATTGCACATTGTATTTCCAAACACATTTCTTATAGTTTGCTCTCTCCTTCATATTTTGCCTACCTTTCTTCTGCTGCTTCTAACCCAATTCCTAGGTTTGTGTCAGAAGCTCTTACTATTCAAGAATGGAGGGATGCTATGAGAACAGAAATTGATGCCCTGCATAAGAATGACACTTGGGAAGTGGTTGATTTGCCTGAAAAAAAGGATCCAGTAGGTTGTAAGTGGGTTTTTTACTATCAAATATCATGTTGATGGCATCATTGAAAGGTACAAGGCTAGTATCGTCTCTGTTGCTTCAAGATGAGTGGACCTAAGTGCATGCATGAACTGACTGAAGACACCAACAGCATATGCAATGTCTGGACGGGTCATAGAGAGATATAACAATCTCCCTACAAGCCTCTGAAATTGTTTCACATCTTTAAAAGGTTCACCCTGGCTGTCACTTAACTTATGGTTGGGGTCAATGGGAGAGTCAGTTGGCTTAACCCCCATCTTTCTAGTGTCCTGAAGCAAATCTAGGACATATTTCCTTTGGGAGATAAAGATACCCTTTTTTGATCGAGCAACTTCAATTCCAAGGAAGTATTTGGCAGGTCCTAGATCCTTCACTTCAAACTGAGTGGCAAGGAAACCCTTCAACCTTTGAATTTCATCCTTCCAGTCACCAGTAACAATTATGTCATCCACATATACTATTAAGGCAGCCATTTTGCCTTCTCCCCTTTTCACAAACAGTGTGTGATCTGATTGGCATTGCTTGTATCCCTTTTGTTGAACCAAAGCAAAGAATTTGCTGAACCAAGCTCTTGGTGATATGCTTCAGCCCATATAAAGACTTCTTTAACTTGCACACTTTTTGTTCATTGCCTTGAGCTAGAAACACGGGGGGTTGAACCATATAAACTTCCTCTTCAAGGTCACCATTCAAGAAAGCATTCTTGATGTGAAGCTGATGTAGATCCCAATTCAGATTAGCAGTAAGAGAGAAAAGAACTCTAATAGAGTTCATCTTGGCAACAGGGGCAAAAGTTTCTGCATAATCAAGTCCATATACTTGAGTAAACCCCTTTGCCATTAAATGAGCTTTATACCTCTCCACGGTTCCATCAGCCCCATGCTTGATCGTGAACACCCATTTACATCCAACTGGATCCTTTCCCTTAGGAAGATCAACAAGGTCCCACATTCCATTTTTATGAAGGGCATTAATTTCTTCCTTCATGGCATTTGTCCATTCTGGTAGTGAAAGAGTTTTTGCCACATTCTTGGGAATAAGGACACTGTCAATGGAGGTAAGGAAGGCACAAAATAAGGGTGAAATGTTCTCATAGGAAACAAAGTTGGAAATGGGATGTTTAGTGGTGCACAACCTAACACATTTCCTGTGGTCAATAGGAAGATCAAGATCATTAGCAACAGAGGAGTCAGGAACATCATTGGGAGTCAAGTTACCTGAGTGGGTATGGTCTTCCCCCGAGGAGTTTGATGGCACTTGAGGTATAACTTCTGGATTCTCCACAGCTATTGAATTTGGTTGGCCTTTGCGACGACGAGAAAAGACACGGAAAGATGGAGGATCAGGAAGAGAAGGAGGCTGAACCAATGGCGAAGGATCAGGAAGAAAAGGAAGTTGAACCAGTTTCTCCTCATGCCTACACTCCCCCTGAGGAGAAATAGGAAAAAAATGCTCATCTTCAAAGAAAGTAATATCCATGGAGACATAGAATTTCCGAGAAACAGGATCAAAGCAACAATACCCCTTTTGAGTGAAAGAGTAACCAAGAAATATGCATGGGATAGCACAAGGAGGGATAGAAAGAAGAGGGACAAAGCACCGACAACCAAATACACAATTTTGGACAGATTTTGGACAAAGCACCGACAACCAAATACACGAGGAGGGATAGAAAGAAGAGGGACCTTAGGGAAGAGAAACTGATGCGGGGCTTTGTACTCTAACCAACAAGAGGGCATTCGGTTAATAAGGTATGTAGAAAAAAGGGCAGCCTCAAACCAAAATCGTTTGGGGACATTCATATGTAGTAAACCCTGAGCCACTTCAAGGAGATGCCGATTCTTCTGTTCAGCCACACCATTTTGTTGTGGTGTGCCGGCACAAGAGCTATGATGAAGTGATCCATGTGACGCAAATAACTCCGTGAGATCACCATGAAAAAATTATTTTGCATTGTCTGATTGAAAAATTTGTATCTCAGTCTGAAATTGAGTGAAGACCATCCGCTGAAAGTCTTGGATAATTTTTGGTACTTCCTCCCGGGTTCGCATTGGATATACCCAAGTATATCTAGAATAATCATCAATGAAAGTAATGAAGTAATTGTAGCCACTCTCAGAAGGTAAAGTAACAAGGCCTCATACATCAGAATGAACAATGTGAAAAGGAAACTCAGATTTACTATTTTTTTGAAGAAAATGAGTTCTACAATCCTTGCTTAACTGACACGTTTGACAAGATAAATCAGAAACGGACATTGACTTACACAGTTCTGGAATACAACTTTCAAAGACTCAAAAGACAAATGACCAAGACAACAATGCCATAAGTACACTTTACTCTTTCTGAACTGACTCATAGACTCCGTAACATGAAAACCAGCCGTATTCTCCAGCATGTAGAGTCCATCAACCATACTTCCCCTACCAATCGTCCTCCCCGAGGCCAGATCCTGAATCACACAATAAGGGAAAAAGGTTACGAAACAGTTTAAGGAATTAGTAACACTACTGACTGAGAACAAATTCATGGAAAATTTTGGAACATGAAGAACATTAGGAAATGTAAGACCAAGAGGAAGAGAGAGAGTTCCTTGACCAGCTATGGAAGTATATGATCCATCAGTTAGTCTCACTTTGTCTCTTCCAGAAAGAGGGTGATAGGTTTGAAAGTAAGAGGACATACCAGTCATGTGTTTTGACGCTCCAGAATCAATAATCCATGGAGAGTCAAGGTTGTGAGAAGCAACATGGAAAGTTGTGGCGGGGTTACCTGACGTGGATGCAAATGAGGTTGTGGGAGGAACATCCATCTGACGAATTGCTCTACCATAGAGCTCTAGATGGTCACGGAAGGAGTTTACAATATCCTCCCTAGGGTCAGATCCAGAGAGATGTGTTTGAGTCACAGTAGGAATGGGGGGCTGATTCTCCCAAGTAACCATGTTGGCCATGTGGTGTTTCTTTGTACCTTGTTGCCCAGACCTTTTATTCACATCTGAGCCTTGCTTCTTAGTCAGATCTTGAGCCCATTTTAGTTTCCCATGGAGATCCCAACAGGTATCTTTGGTGTGTCGGGGTTTCTGACAATTAATGCACCACAATTTTTCCTTATCTTCTGTTTTTTTCTAGAGATCCCCTTTCCTGGAAGAAGATCCCACACTAGTAGAGACACCCCCTTTGTTGCCAACACAATTGTATCCCCACCAGTGTTGTTCATCAAGTTCCTTCTACTCTCTTCAGATTAAACAAAAGCATAGACTTCCCGAATTGATGGAAGATCCTTAGAACTGAGAATTTGTACTCTGATGGATTCATACATAGGATTTAGACCATGCAAGAAGGCAAACACTCTTTGCTGTGAGACAAGTTTCTTGTACAGTTTGGCATCCTCATCAAACTCCCAATCAACATTCTGGTAATGGTCCAATTCCTTCCAGACAGAGGTCAAGTCAGAGTAATATACTGATAAACCTCTCTCCCCCTGTCGACAAGTAGATGTTGTTGCCTGCAGTTGATAGATCTTGGCATAGTGTCATAGTTCTGAATATGTGGATTTTGCTTGTTCCCAGATCTCATTTGCAGTTTCATCCCACATGAAGTTCTATCTTATTTGTGGTTTCATGGAGACCAAGAGCCAAGACATTACCATACTGTTCTCCTGATCCCATCTATCATATTCAGCATTCCCAGAGGGTGGTTTTTTGATTCTTCCATTAATATAGCCTATTTTCCCCTTGCAGTGATGTATAACTTGATCCCTCTTGACCATTCTAGGTAATTTAATCCATCAAGAGGAACAACAGCCATAGGGAAGGATAGGTCGCCACCCCCACTCATTCCATTCAGCATTGTGGAGATTCCAGATGTGGCTGAATCTTCACTATTCATGATTTCAGGTTTAAGAACACACAACATCCAAGGCACACTGCCTCATAGAGCTGCTACAGAAAAGGGATCTTATGTCCTTCAGTCCACAAAAGAAGAAACACTTGCTACTTCAGCATACAACTAGGTACTTCTGACCCATGGTTTCACAGAGAGCCAAGAATAAACATTGTTGCTGCAGCACTTGGACTAATTTGTATGACCTACAATTTTTGTAGGAATCCAAAGAACAAATATACAAACATTGCAGTTGCAGTACATAACCAGGTCTGTATGACCTACAGTTTTATAGTTTTCATACAACTCCTTAGTAGAAAGAAAGATACAAGGTGATAGTTCACCACACACCTAATCGACTAACACCAACTTCAGGGTAGCCGAATAGTCACTGAGATCAACAATGTAGCCGAACAACAAGAACAATCAATGGGAGAAAAAAAAACTTCAGTCCATCAACAATGTAGCCGAATAGTAGTAACACACGAGGAGAACACCACATTCGGATTTTTAGGGCACCATCTGTCCATCGAAGGTGCAAGAAGAAAACAACAAAAAAAAAACAACCTCAGTTGAATACCAGGGCACCCGAACAGTAGATGGACAGTACCTTCTTAAACGCCAGCCTCTCTACAAACCAGAACATTCTCTTCGTACATCAGGTGGCAGCCTCTCTATAGCCGAGCAATCAAGGAAAACAACATCTGGGCTGGAAGATGAAAAGACTTTGTACCAGAACTCATTTCTGCACTAGGAAGCTGAACAGTCAGGTCAGCATCTTCTTCCTTCTTGAAGTCGAACATCAGGGACACAGCTTCTAGGAGATGAAGAGGCAACCTACTCAGCATTAGAGAATGACCTCAACTAATTTGTTTTTAGGCCTGGACGAACATGCTCTGATACCATGTTGAACAAGAGAGGAATGGAGGAAGAGAGAAAGAGAAGAAGAGAAGAGAGGAGAGGCGAGAGGACTGAATGCCTCAAAAGAATACTTCAGGCGAGTGAAGCAGTTGTTATTTATATTATACTAGTCGTACAACATAAAGAATGGAAAAATTACAGAAATACCCCTACGGTACTAAACCTGTGTACAACAACATCTGTCAACAAAAGGAAAGATCTACAGGCTAAAGAAATCTCTTTATGGACTTAAATAGTCCCCTAGAGCATGGTTTGAAAGGTTTAGGGCTGCTCTTGTTAGCTTTGGCTATGTACAGACACAGTCTGATCATACCCTTTTTGTGAAGAGGAGAGAATCATTGGCCATTTAACTGATTGTGTATGTTGATGATATTGTTGTGATTGGTAATGATGTATCAGGGATTAATGATCTTAAATCTTTCCTTCATACAAAGTTTGAGATCAAAGATCTGGGGGAATTGAGATACTTTCTTGGCATAGAAGTTGCTAGATCCAAGGATGGGATCCTTATCTCTCAGAGAAAGTATGTACTTAATTTGCTCTTTGAAACAGGGAAGATGGGTGCTAGACCAGTTGCTACTCCTATTGATATGAGTCATAAACTCTCTGCTTCAGATGGAATATTGTTGAAAGATAAGGGAGTCTTCCAGAGACTATTTGGAAAACTTCTCTATCTATGCATGACTCGGCCAGACATTGCATATGCTATCAGTTGCATTAGTTAGTTCATGCATGGTATTAGGGATTGTTACATGGCAGCAGTAGAGCGGATTCTGTGTTATTTGAAGGGTTCCCCTGGAAAGGGAATTCTATTTGCTAAGTATGGCCATATGAAACTTGAAGCCAACACAAATGCTGATTGGGCCGGAAATATTGATGACAGAAGATCTACCTCTAGGTATTGTAGCTTGGTGGCGGGTAATATTGTCTCTTGGAGAAGCAAGAAACAATCAGTTGTTGCCCGATCTTCAGTCGAAGCTGAATATAGAGCCATGGCTCATGGAGCTTTTGAACTGCTGTGGCTTAGGTCCTTGATGGAGGAACTGGGTATTGAGCATGATAAGCCAATGATGTCATACTGTGATAATCAGGCTGCCATCAACATTGCTCACAAAAACCAAAAATAGACCCAAATCAATACAAGCCGAGTTGGTGGGTTTTCGCTAATGGTTATCGGTTTTGAGTGACAAACTATGGACTTGACTAGATCGATTTGGTTGGCGAAACAACCTACAACTGAACTGAACCATCATTGAACACTCCTAATTTCAACTAAATTTATAGTCTAATCTCTAATAAATAACAATAGTTTAATCTCCAATAATTATTGAAAATTTATTACAAATGTACACAATCATTGAAAATAAGATTATAATGAAAATATAATAGATATATAATAAAAATATAATAATTACAAAAATATAAAAAATACTGAAAATATACTAAATTAGTCAATAAATGGTGTAATCTTAAATATTTAATCTCTAATAAGTATTCATCTATAGATACAAAAAATATATAATTACTAAAAATAAATTTATAACAACAATACAATAAATACGATAAGTTAAATTTTAAAAGTTAAATAATAGTTGTTTAATTTCCAATAATTATTGATAATTTTCTATTAAATAAAAAATAAAAATACATTTATAAATAATTATTGAAAGCATATTTATAAAAAAAGCAATAAATAATTACTGAAAATAAAATAAATATTAATTATAGTATACATAAATATATAATGAATATACACTATTATTGTAAAATTATTACTAATAAATATAATTTTGTTGATAGTTAATTTCTATAATTATTAATTGATATAAGTGAAATTAGTTATTTACAATATTATTTAGTTATTGAAATAACAATGTTACTTAAATTTTTAAAATATTAATTATTTATTGAATTTAATAATCCATAAAATTATAATTGTACTATTATTAATTCGTTATTAATTTTGTAAAATATCAAATTATTATTAATATTAATATTATTAATTATATTATATTTACTTTCTACTTTTAAGATGTTTTTTTTAAATTTATTACAAAATTTCATTATTTTAACTATTTAAAATTTTGTCATGTTAAATATTTTGTTATTTAAATATTTAAATAATATGTAAAATATTTAAAAATTTTAATTATTTGAATTTATGTATTTTAATGTAATTACGTAATATTAAATATTTTGTTAAATTATTTAGCTATTTTTAATGTTTTTTGTTTAAGATTTTTAGTTATAGAAATATTTAAATAATATTTTATTTTTTAATGTTAAATTTTTATTATTCGAATAGCATTTAAATTGAATAATTCGTAAAATTGTAATTTATATTGTTACTACATAATTTCATGATTTTTTTGTAAAAATATTGAATTATTAATAATATGAACATTATTAAATCTATTATTTTTTGTGTTTTGAATAAATATTTGAAATTTAGTATATAATTTTGTTATAACATTTAAATAGTTCTGAATTTTTTACTTGAAACTTTATTTAGATAGATATAGATAAAAAGTGGGGAGAGGATAAATAGGAATTAGAGATATTTTAGGTGAGAATATCTCCACTAAATTAGAGATAATTTAAGAGATAAATAGGAGTTAGAGATAATTTAGGAGATAAATAGGAATTAGAGAAAATTTAGGAGGAAGTGGGGGAAAGTGCTGCCACTTGGCTAAATATTAGAAAAGTAAATCCCTCTTTCTTTATGGTTGTTAAAAATAATTAAGTATATGTGATTTATTTATTGATTTAATGGGTAACTAGCAGGGACCCGTGTTATTAAGAGAAAGATAAATAATAAAAAGGGTCATACACTAAAATACCCCTTATAGTTTCATGGATTTACTAAAATCTACCCTATAATTAGCATTTTACTAAAACACCACTTATAATTTGCAATGGATTTAATCAATTAGGTGGCAGTGGAAAATGATAGTGTTGATCCTAATGTTCATTTAACTAAATTTAATCAAAAGAAAATAAAAATAAAAATACCATTTTTGCCCTTAATAAGACATGGGCAATCACTCTATTGGCTACATTTGTTCAATTTTGTTTTTTATGCAAAAAAAAATGTTAGGGGTATTTTTGGAATAAAAAAATCATGGGCCTAAGGGCAAAACAAACACTCCTTATTGAAATCATGGGCCTAAGGCCCCGACCTCGATTCTGAAATTAACCCCCATCCCCGATCCCTGACGGGGATGGGTTCCCCTTGGGGACTTGAATCTCCAAAATGTATTGAGATAATAGTATTTTTTTAAATAAATAAAAATTATAAATTATAAATAATGTTTTAAATATGTTTTGATATATATATATATATATATATATATATAATAATATAATAGTATATTTAATATAAATAACATTTAATATATAAACACACACACACACACACATATATAATCAGGGCCGAGGTGGGGTAGGGACCTCAATCCACATCCCCGACCCCGACCTTGACCGGGGATTCCTATTAATCCTCGTCCCCACCCCCGCCCTGCCAAAACAATCCCCATCCCCAACCCCATTGGGTTGGGGAAGTCAGGTTCTCGTCGAGGATGGGGAAAATTTCCATCCCTAAAAGTATGTTCTAATTAACAAATGACCCTAATAGAAACACATAAGAGTATACAATTGTTTTATATTTATAACTTTTAAAATAGTTAATAATTATTCATATTTTATATACTACTTTTAATAAGATTTTTATAATATAAAATAACAATAATTAATTTCAGTTAGGTTTATTTATCAAACTGATGAAAACAACTAACTCAATTAACTCAACTCGAGTTGGTCGGTTTTCTAGTATTTTAGGTTGGCTTTCTAGTATTTTAGGTTGGCTTTGGTTAAAAAATTTCTCAATTCAACTAAGTTGGATCAGTTCCACTTTGACCATTTGTAAATTGACCAAAATTGAACGACCTAACCATGGATATATATATTAATATTTTATATTTTAAATATAATTTTTAATATGAAAAAGTGGGAATTTTCCCATATTTCTTAGTCAAAAATGTTTTATATCATAAATCTAATTTTTAAATTTATTATTTAATAATCGCATTATAATTTTGAAAATAAAAGTTAAATTTTTAAATTTAAATCTTTTGAACAGACTAACCAAACCAAAAAATCGACCCAAACCAATACAACTTGAGTGTTTCGGTTTCACAAAAGGTTAGTTGGTTTCAACTGACCAACTCCCTAACTTGACTAGGCCAATTTGGTTGGCCAAATAGCCTATGACCGCATTGAACCAACTAATGAACACTCATAATTTTAGCTAAATTAATAGTCTTATCTCTAATAAATAACAATAGTTTAATCTCCCATAATTATTAAAAATTTATAGCAAAAATACACAATTATTAAAAATATATTGATAATGAAAACTATAATAATTACAAAAATATAATAAGTACTAAAAATATATTAACTTAGTTAATAAGTAGTTTAATCTCTACTAAATATTAATCAATAACTTATAACAAAAACACAATCAATACAATAAGTACAATAAATTAAACTTAAAAATTTCAATAATAGAAATTTAATTTCCAATAATTATCAAAAATTTTCTATTAAATAACTTAACAAAGTAAATTTATACATACTTATTGAAAATATATTTATCACCAAAGACAATAAATATTAATTTTAGTATATATAATTATATAATAAATATAGATTAAGAGTTTAAAATTATTATTAATAAATATTAGTTTTTTAAAGTTATTCTCTCAAATTATTACTTGGTATAAGTGAAATTAATTATTTATAATATAATGTAATATATATTAAATTATTATTAATTTCAATATTATGTAATAGTTATTTTTCTATTTTTTAGATTTTTTTAAATTTATTACGTAATGTATTTATTTTAACTATTTATAATCTAGTTATGTTAAATATTTTGTTATTAAAAATATTTAAATACTTAAATAATATGTATAATATGTAAATTTTAAAATATTAATTATTTATTGAATTTAATATTCCATAAAATCATAATTTATACTATGATTACATAATTTCTTTATTAAAATTGTAATATATTAAATTATTATTAATTTAAATATTATGTTATAATTATTTTTATACTTTGAAGAAGTTTTTTAAATATATTACATAATTTCGTTATTTTAGCTTTTTAAAATCTAGTTATGATAAATATTTAATTATTTAAATATTTAACTAATCTGTAAAATAAATACAATAAGTTCAATAAATTAAACTTAAAAATTTCAATAATAGTAATTTAATCTCTAATAATTATTGAAAGTTTTCTATTAAATAACTTAACAAAATAAATGTATACATACTTATTGAAAATACATTTATCACAAAAGACAATAAATATTAATTTTAGTATATATAATTATATAACAAATATAGATGAAGAGTATAAAATTATTATTAATAAATATTATTTTTTTGATCTTATTTTCTTGAATTATTACTTGATATAAGTGAAATTAATTATTTACAATATTATGTAAAACTATCAAATTATTATTAATTTCAATATTATCTTTTAATTAATTTTCAACTTTTTACATTTTTTTTTAAATTTATTACATAATGTACTTATTTTAAATATTTAAAATCTTATTATTAATTTAAATATTAAGTTATAATTATTTTTATACTTTGAAGAAGTTTTTTAAATATATTACATAATTTCGTTATTTTATCTATTTAAAATCTAGTTATGATAAATATTTATTTATTAAATATTTAAATAATCTGTAAAATATTTAAAATGTTTTGTTATTTGATCTTTATTTGTTTAAAGCTATTACAGATTATTAAATATTTAAAAAATATTTAAATTTGTAATCCAGCAAAACATAATTTAAATTGTTAGTACATAATTTCATGATATATTTTGTAAAAATATAAAATTATTTTTTTTTGTGTTTTTAATAAATATTTAAATAATTCTTAAATTTTTTAATCCAAACTTTCTTTAGATAGATATAGGTAAAAAGTATGGAAGAGGATAAATAAGAATTAGAGATAATTTAGGAGAGAGACTCTCTACTGAATTAGAGATAATTTTGGAGATAAATAGGAATTAGAGATAATTTAGGAGAGAAACTCTCTTCTAAATTAGAGATAATTTTGGAGATAAATAGGAATTAGAGATAATTTAGAAGATAAATAGGAATTAGAGATAATTTTGGAGAAAGTGGGGCATAGTGGGGGATGTAGTTTAGGAGTAATTTTTAGGAGAAGAGATTATTTAGCTTATTGGGAAAGTGCATCTCATTTGTTGTTTCAAAAATGACATGGAATTAGAAATATAAAAAATTCAAAAAAAGGAGAAAATAGATAAATAGCTTCTCTCAAAGGAGAGACATGCTAACATGGTAGGACCAATTTTAATATATATATAATGTAAAATTAAAAAATAAAAAATAAAAAAAAAACAAAAAGTTAGGAAGATGTGTTTGAAGCAAGGAGAAGTATGATGACATGGATGACTATATATATATATAGAATCCTAACCTAGAGAGAGGGGCTTTGGTTCAACCAGTTTTTTGGTGAATATAATCTTTGCTCAACCGGTTGAAACTTGCCTCCTATAGGCTATAGTTCTTAGATGGTATCACATGTCCAACCAGAGCAAATTGACAATTTGATATCAGACAATAGAATTCAGACTAATCGATTGTGTGTATGCGAACAAAATAATACCGTTGGACGAACAGCAATAAAGCAGATTTAGGCTAAGGAGTAAGCGACACATGGGAGACGATACACAGAAACATTGACTGACCGAGAGAGCGAGAGCAGTGTATGGCTCGGTCCGCTTTCGACGCCTCAATCCTCGATTCTACTTCAAGACTTCTCACATTGTTGGATCTCAACGAAGAAGATCACAGAAAGGTTATATTCATTCTTTTTTTTTTCTTTTATTTCATTGTCTATTCCGATTTTCGTGACATTATTTTATTTTATTTTATTTATTTATATGAATTATCTATTATTAGTTTGATTTAAATTTCAAAATATCTATCAATTATGAATTATCTTTTAAAAATTTTACTTCTGTGATGAAAATTCTATTTCATTTATTTTAATTTATTTTTGTGGATAACGGGTGTTAATTTTGGGCATTATTTGCATATTTTCCCATTCTTCTTCTTCTTCCTCCTTTTTTTTCTTATTTGACCTGGGTTCTGTTTATTTAATATCATAGTTGGGTATATTTTAGATCTAGTCTTGCTTGTCTTGCCAATGTCGATTGATAGTTGGTGCTCATTTTTTTTTTGAGGTTTTTAATTTACAGAAGCAAAATATGGAGGATTTGGACGTTGATCAGATAATTGATGTTCCTGACAATCCTGACAGAATGACAACGCGGAAGAATGGTGAAAAGAATATCGGCTCTTCAGTAGCTGGTAATTCTGTTAATGCTGATTCATTGCGTAAATATGTTCCCAATTTGCTCAGAGGCAGGGGCAAATTGATTACTGAAAATGGGAACAGCAGCAGATCTTATCCACGTTCCCAAAAAGAACTCACATTTACTGATAAAACAGAGCATGGCATTTCCTCCATTTTCCCCTTTTCAGACAATGCAACTGTTTCTAAAAAGTCTCATTTTAGGACTATGATGCCACGACAGACAACTAAGCTTGAGATTAAATCTTCTGCCCAACCTCAACATTCGGTACATGTGCCTTGTAGTTCTCATGGTCGTGGTGACAGTGATTGTCTAGCCGATAGAACTAAGCTTGGTGGTAGGTCTGGTATTCCTGAAGTATTTGTCTCTGATGTCAGAATTCAAGATGGAAGCAGAGGAAAATTAATTGACTTGATTTCAAATGACAAAAGCCCATCATATTCTACCAATCCTAGGAATACAAGAAGGAAGATGCTCTCAGGTGACATGAACTTTGATAATGGGAAGGTTGTCTCCACTGGGACTCCTAGACTTTTTAGTTGCATACCTGAGAACCATGTCCTAGATTTGACCGTCCAGAATGAATTTAGTGCAATACCTGAAAGGGAAGGTAATGAATCAAAATATCTGGCTGAAAAGGTTAGAAAAGGATCAATAGCAGCCAATGGCTGCCCTTCAACTCATGTTGTACGAACCTCTTCAAGAGCATCCAGCAGTGCCTACAAAGGGAAAACCAAATTAGATGATAATACATGTGATGATGATGGGGCAGGTCTGGATTTCATCGAAGCTATTGATTTGTCCAATGATTCTGAATCAAAAACCAAACAAAAGATGCATATATCTCCACATTCTACTTCCTCACCTAGGAAAATTGGGCAAAAGAGGCTTGTACGCAATGGATGCATCTCTCCATATAATATAGCAAAGGCTAAACATACGGCTGAAAGCCTTGGTAAGAGTTCCAGAGGTGCTAAACAGAATGACTTCACTGAAACAGTCTCAAGCAGTGGGACTTCATCTTCTGAAATTCAAATCATTAGCCCCAATTCTGAAGGCAACCATACTGCTAGGATGAAAGGAAAAGGAGTACTTAATGACCAAATTCCAGCAAAGGGGAATGATGGCAAAGCTTTACATTTTCAGAGAAGGTAGCTTCAAACACCAGCATGTCTGACTGTCTTTTGGCCGTTTAATATTTTCTTACATGAATATCAACCAATGCATAACTATTTTTCAGTTAGCAAGCATTCTGTTGAAATTGTATCTGATTCTCTTAGTACTTCTATATTATTTAGTTTTTATCTTTTTTTTTGCTGTCTTTATGAATGGATAGAGTTATTTTTGTTAATTGAGGGAAGTGGCACTCATTCTAAGACACATTTATCTACTACACTTCAAAAACTCCAGAAGCATCTTTTGATGTGCCTAACATACATGGGACATCTAGTTTACCCCACCTCTAACTAATGGTTTTGGTTATTTATGTACATCTGTTTATGTTTAGACATAAATACTCTTCAGCCAACATTTATTTATGTTTACAGCACATTGTTTTTAATTATTTTGATCAATAGCTCACAATTTTCATTATATAAAGGATAAAAAGATACAGAGATACAGATTTAGGGGAGATAAGCTTTCTTAATTCTCCCACCCAAAGACAAAAAACAAAGAGAATAAAATTACAAGATAGCCCAGAACAAGGAGTCCCTAGTTACCCCTTGTTTGGCTAACTCATCGGCAAAGGAATTAGCACATTGTTCAACCAATTGGGTGAGAATTGTGGATGGTTTTGTAGAGTGATAATTGACATTCCTACAGAAAGAAGACAATATGAGCTATGTTGTACTCTATACAAAAACAACATTTAACAGGGAAAACAAACTGGAGCCAGTTTTTATGGAACATCACACACCATTTACATTTCTATGGGACATATGGAAGAAATGGAATGAAATGATTTTTGAAGGACATTCAAGATCACTCCTGCAGGTTTACAGAGGCATTTTCTCATACACTGGGACATGGAGGAGGGGGCTTTTCCGGTGTAAAAAGAATCCAAGACAGAGCAGTTTGATGAAACAGAGACTGGGATAAGATTGTTGGATATTATTCTTGTAGTCCATTGTATACTTTTGTTTACTTTTTATTTGGGGAATTACATTCTTCCTTTTCTGTTTTGATACTTAGTGAGATATATTAGCTATACATTAGCTATCAAATGAGGAAAAGATACAAAATGATAGAAGAGAAGATGCAAGAAACCAGAATAAAATGGGGGCTAACTCTCAACATGAACCATGGACCACCTGCTCCTTTACAAGGATATATAATGCTGCACCCTAAAACACAAAAGACCCCAGAAATCCTCCCATAAAACCTCCCAAATCACCTGACACAAGGCAATGATAAAAAATGCACTTCTAGTTCCAATAGAAAATGCACTACAAGTAGTCTTGAGTAGGCCTCTATCTTGTTTTCTTTGTGGTACATATAATTTAAAAGCATGAATTTGATCTGCATTCTGATATAAGTCTCTCCTTTTGTGCTGTTACAACCTGCATATACCAATAGGACTTCTGTGTTTTGATCCATTTGTCCCATGTTGGTAGTATGGGATGCTAATGTGAGGTATCCCACATTGGTAGTATGGGATGCTGTTGTGGGGTATATATGTGTTTGGGTTCCCTTCCTCTAGCAGCTAGCTTTTAGGGGTGAATTCTCCTAAGGCACATAACAAATGGTATCAGAGCTTACTATGCCTCCCAGTTGCAATCGAGCGGTGCAAGTGGAGGTGCCGGTATTGCAGCGTTAGGCTGGGACTAGGTGGGCTAGTCCAGCCTGCATGGGTGCTGGGACTGTGGAGCGTGGTGGAATGTTATGATCCATTTGTCCCATGTTGGTAGTATGGGATGCTAATGTGAGGTATCCCACATTGGTAGTATGGGATGCTGTTCTGGGGTATATATGTGTTTGGGTTCTCTCCCTCTAATATCTAGCTTTTAGGGGTGAGTTCTCTTAAGGCACATAACATTCTGATATTGCACTGACATGACTATTGTTGTAGTTACACAATTAAATATCACATGCAGTTGGTGGGACATTTGAATTCTTTCAGGTTCCCCAGGCAACCCTTGTCTGCCTCTAAAGAACATGTATAATACAGAATTGAATTGTGTTACTTCTCTGATTCAGAATAACATATTATTGCGAAACTGTAGGCTATTTTTAACTGCCTATTAAACAACTTTGAACATTGAATCTAACTGATAGATGAATTGTAGGTTAACTATGGTTTGCCACTTTTAGATAATTGTTGTTTTTAGTATCTTTTCTTTTTTTTTTAATAAATGATAGAAATTTTATTAGAGCATAATTAAGTATTGCATGATTACAGAGTACATCCAGTGGAGGCGCGAGATGCAGCCCCAGCCATATAAACAGATTACATCTAAGCCCAGAATAATTCAGACTTATGCACCCCCTGTTTTGCAAAGAAATCAGCCATCCCGTTAGCTGATCGCCTTTCCCATTGGACTGAAATTGTCATATCTCTGACCAGCCACTAAAATCTTTTCATATATTCTTTGTATTTCTAAATTACAGTTTCATGTTCCTTCAACCACTCTATTTACCAGTTTAGAGTCACTCTCAATTAACGGTCTATCATAATTTTTAGTATCTTTTCTTGTTACTGCTGATACTCCTGATGGTTGAGATTTGAGATTCACATATGTTCTCATGCCCAACTTCTAGCATTCTGGGAACTACTATAGTTTTTCATTGGTAGCATGGTATGTTTCTGCAGAAGTTCAATAAATCTTGTGGAGGAGGCTAGTCGAGGGAGTGGTGGCACCAATGGAGATGTTTCTCAATCCTTTGAAGAGAGAAGTGTTTGGAGAAGTACACAAAATCCTTTAAGGAAATTATCTTCAGTCATGTTTGATGAGGTTGGACATCTTCCTGGGGATGATAAAAGACATGGAAACAGAATGGAAAATATAAATTATGTAAATGCAGTTAATAATAGTCCTCAGATTACTAATTCTGTTGAAGTCAGGAACCCGGCTACCATGCAGCATGGGGCCACTCAACATTTATCTCAAGCATCTTCAAGTATTATTTTCAAGTCAGATAAGGTAAACAGGAAACTTAATGGAGAAAATAAGCTAATGAAAAGACAAAAGAAACATGGTCCCCATGGTAGTAATACTGGTGACTGCTCTACTTCGACTTTTGATGACTCAGAAGTTGCTTATCTCTGTTCCTCTGGCGAACCTCCTAATGCAAGAACAACCAGAACCCGGAATCCTTGTTGCCGTGGTGCTTCAGGCCCTATAATAGAAATTGATGATATATCTCCAGAAATTAGATGTAGTAATTCTCAAGATGCAAGTCGAGCGGTCATTGATGACTCAGATTCTAGGGCAAGGCAGGTAGAAGCTGATGAGATATTGGCTCACCAACTCCAAGAACAATTTTATAATGAGTTACCAGGAGCTGCTTTTGGAGAGGTTGTTATTCTCTTTATCTGGTTCTAATTTTCTAAGAATCTTTTTCCTTGTATGCAGTGAAAAGTTATCCCTAACCAGTTCCTCTTGTATCTGTCTACCCACCAACAGATTGATGCAGGAATTGTGAGGACTTTGCAACAGGAAGAGGATACACACTTTTCCTCCTTTCGTGGGTCTCGACATTCTTCACATCATGTAAGTGAAACTTTTTACCAATATTTTAAAAAGGTGTTGGAAGAGTATGCCTCCACAGAAAGTGTTAACAAAACACCTGGAGGTATTGCCTCTCATATAGAGGCACATAGAAAAGCGTATTCCTTGTATAAGGTGCATGCTTCTATTGCACCTCCATATGAGAGGCACATGCCATGCATCTCACCCTTTTGACATATTTTATTAAAAGAAAAATAGTGTTATTTTCTCATTTTCCTGCTTTTCCTTTATTTTTGGGAAAACTTCCCTATTTTCTAGTTATTTTGTTTTATTTTATCTATTCTATAGTTAAAAAAATGCTTAGGAGTCTTACACATCTTGTGTTCTGGTTTATGCCTCATACGTCAAGATAGTGGAATGCTTTTCATCATGACTGTGCATTTTAAGACATTGGTTTTAGATGTAATTTCACAGATGAAATGGCCTCAACAACCAGGATCCAACTGAAAGCTACAAACAGCTTTATGTTTATTCATATAGAAAGTTCTTATTTCTTACACATCCTGGAATTTAATGTGCAATTGGAGATCCATGTTAAACATAGAGCTATTAATCATCTATTAAACTATGGCAGACAGTTTTCATAACCTGAAGAACACTTGCTTTGTGATTTTTGACCCAAAAAGGTCCCTAAACCTTTCAGAAGAAATTCAACATTTCCAAAGATAATTGTAATTTTATATGGAATAAGTATAATATAAACACATGAAAGAAACAAGAGAGTCTTTTGCAACAAGACAAAGAGCACTGATGAGGTAGTGTAGCAGGCGGTCAGCAAGCTGATTTCTTGGGTGTCTGTAACTCCTGACTTTAAACACCTGAATGTACCTGATTTGTTTAGGTCCCAGTCCATTTGGAGTCTGTAACTTGGCTTTGTGCCCTGTCTAGTCCTTATGTAGGTAGTTTTTCTGTTGTAACTTGTATTCTCTTAATTACTAAAATCTTACCTTACCTTTCAAATATATATATATATATATATATAAACACATGAGTTAAATAAAGAGGGATGGTAAAGGATGAATAAGAATAAATGGAAGATAAAGAATATAAGATACAAAGTTCATTTTTTTTCCAATTCAAGCCAAAGATGATTTAACATGTAGAGGAAAAGATATAAAGGGCCAAGGGTCACTGTCCAATGCTAAAAAGCATCTACTAGACATGGGTTTCATATAGAGTGGGGCTAAAGCAAGTGAACTAATTAGCAATACTTGACTTCTGTTGGTTGACCACTTAATTTTACTTGTAACAGTCTTTACCCATTGTTAATAAAATCTGTTAATTTATCAAAATAAAAAAGGAGAATTTATTCCTTGAGTAATTCTTTCCACTTCTTTTCTGTGGATTCTCATTTTGATACCACTGGATGGAGAAATAGGGCTTCTGATTATGTTACATGGATACTAGTATGATTATAGGAATGCAACATGGGTATAGGGTGTTCTATTGGTGAGTTCAAAAAATTGGATATCAGGACTTACTCGACATGCTTTTTATTATGTAATGGTATATTTATTACTAGATAAATGGTGAGATAGTTGTTGAACAAGAAAACGAATTTAGAATCATAAATCAAAGCAAACACTAAGCAAAGCAAGGGGTTAATAGGGAACTTTTATTTTGGGCTCAATCTTTTGATGCAAGCAAGATTTACTTGGTCCAATTTTTAGGAGAATCCTTTCTGCTCAAAGTTGGATAGATTCCTCTTTAACCTAGCTTGGGAGAATCATTGTGGAGACTGGAGATCTGGGGGCTAGAGCTTTACTGAGAGTAACTTCAGACCATTGCCCTATTAAATTGGGTTCCGAAACCTTTATATCAGGCCCCACTCTGTTTAGATTAGAAAACATGTGGTTGACTCATCCAGATTTTGTGAGGGAAATAGGGATGTGGTGGAATGAGGACTTAAGGGGAGTGGAGTGGAAGGGTGTTAAGTTCCATAGGAAATTGCAGAGATTGAAAGATAAGATAAAGGAGTGGAATAGAGAGTATTTTGGGAGTATTCACCCTAATTATTAGTCGTGGGATTAATGCTACTTTCTTAACACTTATCCCAAAGAAGTCAGATGCTATTCACCCTAAAGATTTTAGGCCTATTAGTTTGGTGACTAGTATCTATAAGATTTTAGCCAAGGTCCTGTCGCTGAGAATCAAAGTGGTGCTCCCGTCCATAATTAGTTAGTTCCAAGGGGCTTTCCTCCAGGGTAGACAAATTATCGACCAAATTCTCATTGCAAATGAATGTGTAGAGGATGTGAGAAGATCAAATGGAAGGGGTTTTGTTTGTAAGTTGGACATAGAGAAAACCTATGATTTAGTGGTTTGGAATTTTTTAGTAGAGGTAATGAGGAAATGCGGCTTTGGCATTAGATGGTATAATTGGAACAAGGGTTGCTTGAAATCATGCCATTATTTTGTGTTGGTCAATGGTGGGGTGAAGGATTTTTTCTAGGCAAGAAGAGGCCTGAGACAAGGGGACCCCTTATTTCCTTTTCTTTTTTACTCTAGTGGCGGATATTTTCAGTAGGATTATTTCTAAGGTGGAGAGGGAGAGGGTGAGATTAGGGGCTGGAGGATTGGTCGCAATAACATTGTAGTTTCACATCTCCAATTTGCGGATGACATTATAATATTTCGTGAAAGGGATGGTTTTAGATTGGTAAGGAATCTAAGGGGCTGGTAAAGAAGTTTGAAGGTGTGTCAAATCTGAAAATCAATTTTGGCAAGAGTTGCATAACGAGGGTTAATTTGGAGACAAGAGAACTAGAGGCTATAGTGCAGTGTCTTGAGTGTTCCATTTCTAGTTGGCCTATGACCTATTTGGGGCTTCCACTAGGTGCTAACCCTAAGAGAGTAGGTTTTGGAATCCAATTGTAGAAAGGTGTGCAAAGAGACTTGTGGTGTGGAAGAAGAACTCATCTCTTTGGGTGGGAGAATCATACTGATCGGATCAACCTTGGCAAACTTGCCACTATATTATTTGTCTATGTTTAGGATCCCATAGAAGGGGGCAAAGAGGATTGAGAAAGTGATGAGGGACTTCTTATGGGAACCAGGGGAGGAGAAGAAAGATCATCTAGTAAGATGGGAGTTAGTGACTAAAGGCCTACAGGAGGGAGGTTTGGGTCTAGGTAATGTAATTGAGAAGAACTTGGAGCTTTTAGGAAAATGGGTCTGGAGGCGGCCTTTGGAGAGGGATAAATCGTGGCACGGTTTGATAGCTAACATTCATTTTTTTTTGAGAAAAGTTTAACCAAGTTTCATTAAACTAGAAGGGAATAAAGAGAGGATGTACAAAACAGGGGAGAACCCCAAAGAGATTACAAGGGAGGAATTCTGTCACTGTACAAATTTTCTAAGCGAGCACTTAGCTTGGCTAAGCCATCTGCAATAGGATTTAACTCCATCGGGATCCAAAACAGATTTGCATTTAGACAATTCAAGGAGTCCCTTGCTTCTTCCAGGTAATGGTTCAACCTCCAAGGACCCCCTTCCTTATTCTTTAGCCATTTGATGGTATTTGCTGAGTCCCCTACTATGGAGAGATTCTGAATACCCAAACGTTTTGAAGGGATGAGAGATCCATCCTATGGACGCCCAAAGATTGCGGAATAAGGGGGCGAATTTCAAAAAAGTTTTCTCTCCCTTCAACTGGGAATCGCATTCCCTATTTAGAAAATCATTTTTTCAAGGATCATTCTTGAACCTTAAACTGACTCAGATCTGAACCAAAAGGAGTAGGAGAGAATTATACCTGATACAAAGAAGTAGTATCTCCCAATGGAGGTGTTCACGCCCAAGGAAGGATCCAAAAACTGCTCCCACTGAAGATGGCGCAGTGCAGGATGGAGCAGAATCAGCAGTGTTCTTCTCCAAGAACTCTGTCCTTCGCAAGAATCAGCAGGATGGTACGTGAGCACAACTTCCTTTCAATCCTTTCTCAAAGAACCGATGTCAAGATCCAATCTTGACTTCTCCCACAACTGGAGATCGAACCGGCAAACAGGGCTGCAAGAGCAGGGAGGCGGCAAGAGAGTATTCGCAGGGTGCAGAATTCTCTCTTTTTGATTTCAGCACTAAAGAAAATCTGATGATCTGTGTCCTCTAAAGGCTGCCGCCCCCTTCCTTTTGTTAACCTAAAAGATCAGCTCCTAATCCAATTAGGAACAGCTTATCCAAATCATATTTGGATAAGACTTCTCTTTAGGTGATAGGGATAAACCCTTATCTTATCTGCAGATTAGATTAGCTTTCTCCTAATCTCATTAAGAGGTTTCTAAATCTGAATCACATTCAGATCTGGACTCTCTGAGTGGATAGGGTCAAGACCCCATCCTATCTGCTAATCCATCTCAGAATTCGCCCATTTAATTAACTAAATGAATAGCCTAGTTCGAAATGGGCTTTAGGCCCATTAAGCTTATGTGCTCACTTAACCTTCCTAACTGCTGCTCAGTTGGGCTTCCTTGTATGGCGTGGGACCCAAGCATTGATCTACACATCAGCCACATGGGTTTGGCCCAGCCTTTGTTACAAGGCCTGGCCGAATACACTGTTAAAGACAGTGCACCCCCTGAAACCCATCGAATGGGCTCTATGGGCCCAACACTTACCCTAAGTGGTCCCTGGGCCAAGCCACCTTGTAACACCCAGGGACTATGGGCAGATGCAAGATTAGCCCATCAGGTATTATCCTCAATGGTCTTACATTTAACCTCTCAGCCCATAATGATCATACACTGCCCGACAAGAGAGGACCTCTCCCTCGGCTGCAAGGAACAGTGTTGCACTCTCCACTTATATGGATCCCGGGAATTAAAACCTTCTTGCAAACATTTTAGAAACCATAATATATATACTTTTATATCTCATATAAAATATACTTTGCAAAACAAATCTCAACGGTTGAAATTGGCTGCCGGCAGTCTTGGTTTCCATCAATGATAGTGCATCCCCGATCATTACCTTTGTTCGACAAAGGGGCTGATCCTATCACTATGATCACCCACTCAGATGAATTCTCGGACTGTCCCAATATACCCAGGTTTTGACCCCCGCTAAGGATCTCACTGATTGGTACATCAAAGACAGCCTAATCCGACACCTAGTGCAGTATCATAATCGAGTCTTGGGGTCGGGTGTAACTTTCCAGTTTTGCCCATCAATCTCCAAGGTCCAGGGCAATACTGAAAATCTGGTCCAGTTCATAGATTCAATTAATCCTACACTGTGTGTGCTTAGGGTCTCACCCTGGCAACTGAGACAGGCCACCCCAACCGACTTGGTGGCACCACAGTGTCAGCCTTGTCAGGATAGGTCTCCCCAGACCGACCCACTGGCTGTGAACATTCTAAACTAACACGAGTCTCATTAAGTGTCCGGTTTAAGGGTATTACACAGAAACATACCAAGGGAACATGAATCAAATACGCACTTTTATTCATTTACAATAAACTCATAAAGTACATCATTCCGATTGGAGCTAAGGGCATACAAAACTGTCTAACACTTTTTACTATTCTGATTCCAGTTAGAGCAGCCAACACTTCAGGCTTGGTTGAACCTGTAAATCCAATTGGCCCACTGAAAACCCAGTGAATCTCATCTCTTTCATCTCTTAAGATGCCCGCAATTCCAGCTAAACCTGGATTACCTGCAGCATTCCCGTTGAAGTGTAAGATCATCCCACTATCCTTAAATACTTCCAGTTGTCTTATGAGAGTCTGAGTGAAGTGTGGAAGGGAAAGAATGGTTTGAATATTTCTGCTATGATCATCATTTGAGAGATCTTGGAACAGCTCTGAATTAACCACCCAGAAGCCACAGAGATAGAAGATATCTGAAATTAACTCATCGGGAGATCTGAGTTTATTTTCAAATAATCGCTTGTTTCTTTCCTCCCAAAATCCCCACATTACTGCATGTAGCACCGTTTTCCAGTAGACTTTGCCTCTTCTGCTTAGACCATAACCTTTCCACTGATGAGTGAGGTCTTGAATATGTTCTGGGAAAACCCAATGACAGCCTATCAGGTTTAAGAAGTGTTGCCAGATCTTTTTAGTGAAATTACAGTGTATAAGAAGGTGATCGGCTGTTTCTCCATCTTGCAGACACAAGCAACAGGTGTGAGGAGAAATGTAACGTCTTCCCAAACTCTTCTTCTGAAGGAGATCACAGGTGTTTATTCTTTGAAGGCAGGCTTCCCATACAAAAAAGCAAACTCTAGAAGGGGTGTTGCTGCACCAGATTTTTTTGGAAGGGAATGTTGAGCTATCTTCTCCAGTGGCTAAAGCCAATAGTGACCTGGAAGAGAATTCACCATTTGGGTGAAGGGTCCACACTCAGGTATCAAGGGAGTGGGGGGAGATATAGACCTCTTTTATGGCTTGGAAGAGGGACACAAGATCAGAGAATTCTTGGTCCCTTAGGGGTCTCCTCAGCTGTAAACTTAGATTGTTGACAGCAGGAAGGTCAGGAATGCAAGAGGAAACACTTGAGTCTTTATCTAGGGAGAGGTTGAAAAGTCTAGGGAAGGAAGCTGCTAAGGTAGAATTCCCCCACCAAAGGTCGTTCCAGAATTTGATTTTTGAACCATTCACCACTCTATATCTAACAAAAGAAAAGAAGGAAGGGTGTGAGGAGACTATACCTTTCCAAGGGTTTGAAGATTTTACTCGGTTTGAGAGGAGATTGCTATCCCATCCGTTGTTGTTTAATCCATACTTGCTTGTGATGACAGCTGTCCAAAGAGGATTGGATTCAATGGGGAATCTCCATAGCCATTTACCCAGAAGAGAAGTGTTTTTTTCTTTTAGATGTCCAATTCCAAGACCCCCTTCCTCCCTTGGCTTACAAACCTGATCCCAACTTACCAAATGATTTCTTTTTTCCCCTCTCCCGTCCCACAGGAAGTTTCTTTGAATTTTCTCAATTAAATTTTTTACTTTCATTGGGATTTGGAACACCGAAAGGAAATAGATAGGAAAATTAGCTAGGGAGGCTTTTAGAAGAGTGAGTCTTCCCCCTTTAGATAGATAACATCTCTTCCAGGATGCTAGCTTCTTCTTGCACTTCTCCACCACTGGCCCCCAAAAGCTAAGGGATCTTGGGTTACCTCCAAGGGGCATCCCTAAAAAGGAAATAGGGAGGTTTTCCACTTTGCATTCCAGTTCTCAATTGAACAGTTCTAGGAGATCTCTTGTTACAGAATTTATGGCTACTATGCTGCTTTTGCTGAAATTGACCCTCAAACCGGTAATCAGTTCAAAACATTCAATTATCCTTTTTGCATTGGTGATATTCTCTATGGAGGCATCCAGAAACAAAATGATGTCATCAGCAAATTGTAGATGAGAAATAGGAACCGGGTTCCTCCCTATTTTGAACCCTGTCACTAAATTCAGATGATTGAATTTCTCAAAGAGGTAATTAAAAACATCTATCACCAGAGTGAAGAGGAAGGGAGAAAGTGGGCAGCCCTGTCTGAGCCCTCTACTTGCTTTGAAGTAACCTTTAGGTTCCCCATTAACTATCACTGAAAACCATGAGGAGCCAATGCAACCTTTCATCCACTTGATCCATCTGCTACCGAAACCCCTCAGTTTTAGGTAGTCTAAGATGTAATCCCAATCTACTTTGTCATACTCTTTTTCAAGGTCTAATTTAACCAGAACCCCAAGCTTCCTAGAAGCTTTTCTATCTTCTACACATTCATTTGCAATTACGATGCTGTCTACAATCTGTCTTCCCTTGACGAAAGCGAATTGATTTGGGGATATCAACCCTTCTAATACTTCTTTGAGCCTCTTTGCTAACACCTTGGCTAAAATTTTGTAAATGCTTCCCACCAAAACTTATTGGTCTAAAATCCTTGACCTCTAAGATTCCCCCTTTCTTTGGGATAAGACAAAGGAAGATTGAATTTACTCCTTTGTTTACAATGGCAGAGGAGTGAAAATCCCTGAAGAATTCTATTAAATCTTCTTTAAACAGTATCCCAACACTTTTGAAAGAAGAACAAGGGGAAGCCATCTGGCCCAGGAGCCCTGTCTCCATCCATGCTAAAAACAACCTCTTTAATTTCTGATACTTTGAAGCTTCTTTCCAGCCAAGACTTCTTTTCTAAAGGCAGGGTTGAGCCTTCCCAACTCCTCAAGAAATGACTGCAATCTCTCTCCTTAGAGTACAAGCTTCTGAAGAAGGTAAGAAAAGCTTCTGTGATCTCATCAGCATTCTCTACTTCACTTTGGTCCACTTTCAATTTGGAGGTGAAATTTTTGTTGCGCCTTCCTGAAGCATAAACATGGAAGAATCGAGAGTTATTATCTCCTTTAGCCATCTCACTTTCGATCTCTGCCTCCAATAAATTTCCTCTCTTCTGACTACCTTGTCCCACAATTTCCTCAAGTCGGCTCTCCTTACTTTGCCTGAGTTATCTAGAGAGCCATTTTGTTCCCTTAGATCAAACTCTTCGAGCTTCGAAAGAATTCTCCTTTTCTCATCTTCAGAGGCTCTGAACTCTTCTTTTCCCCAAACTTTTAACTTCCTTTTTAGGAATTTTAGCTTCTGTAATAGTTTGTAACCAGACCAACCCTCCACATTGCATTCCTTCCACCAATCATCTTTGTTTTTGGAGAAATCCTTGTGCAAGGCTCACACTTTTTCCAGTCTGAACAGGGATTTTCTTTTAGTGATTAATAATTCCATATTCAACACTAAGGGCCAATGATCAGAAGTGCATCGGGGCCGAATTTCTTGGAGTAAATTGGGAAAATTCTTAATCCATTCTTGATAGAGGAGAAATCTATCAAGTCTGCAACTGATGCTATTTTCCTGCATATTTGACCAAGTGAATTGTCCATTCTTGAGGGGAAGGTCACATAGGTTGTGTCTGGAAATGAAACTGGAAAAATTTCTCATGCTTCTAGTTGAAGCTCTACCCTTTGAGTGCTCTTGGCTGAATCTTGTGACGTTAAAATCTCCTGCTATACACCATGGAATGTCTTCCTCTTCATGCAAGGAATCCAACTCCTCCCAGAATCGTTCCCTCTCATAGGGAGAGTTAGGACCATACACCCCAGTTAAGATCCAATTGAATCCATTTTTAATGTTGGTGAAGAGTACCGAGATTGAGAATTCTCCTTTGTTAATCTCCAAGCCCGTGAGTTCGTCTTCTTTCCAAGCTAAGATGATACCTCCTGAAGATCCCACTGCAGGAATGGTTTTCCATTTCTTACCCCTTATCCCCCATATTTCTTTCATTAGCTTCTCGTCAACTGTCTCTTTTTTTTGATTCCTGTAGAATGACTATGTCCGAATTTTCTCTTTTTAAGGTCTCCTTCACTAAGTTTCTTTTGAGATGACCTCCCAACCTCCTGACATTCCAGCTTAAGATTTTCATCAATCCTCTCTTCTGGAATTTCCCTTGTTTGTTCTACTACCTCCTGAATTTCGATCCTGTAATCCCCATTGAAGCCTTTGTAATTCCTTTTTAGGTCCCTCTTTCCTGCTTTCTTCCTGAGAGTTTTTAATTATGCAATCTCTCTCCTTAGTTATTCCCATTTTTCCTCCACTTGTCTCCCTTCTTTCAATTCCCAGTAAATTTGTTAATTTTTCCAAACCTAGTTCCCCCGGATCCTTGCTTCCAGTGCTAATTAGGGTAGCTGTCTGAAGAGGGTCTGATTGCTTTGGGTGGGATAGCTCTCCTGCCAAACCTGGACGATCGAAGGAAGAAGAAAAATGATTAGAAGTCAGAGGGAGGTCTAAATTTTGAGATTAAAAGTCTGAGCGAGAGAGGGTGGGAGAAGTCTTGGTTGATGGCCGCTGAGCTTGACTAGGATTGGGAGAGGAGACTGACGAATCTCTTCCTTGTATGCGACCAAGGCTCTTTGAGTCTGAAAGTTTCCCGTAGTCCAGATTGATTAATTGAGTTTGTTCTAGGATCTTGACACTCCCCGAAGCTACATTCCCTTCGAATAGGCTTTGGGCCCTTTCCAATGCTTTCTCCTGAGGGTTTGGATCACACTCTGTTGCATAGGAGTTGGAATCTTCTCCTGAATCATCTTCCTCAGTAACTGATGTAGAGTTAGAGCTCATTGCAGGGGTAAGAGCATTGAAGACGATGTTATTTTTCTTCTGACCCAATCTGGGAGGAGTTTCAAGCACTGAGAGGCCAGAGTAGGAGGGGGTCTTGAGTAGGCTTGAATAACTTGGGTCTGGGTCCACCTAAGAGTCATGGGCCTTTAAAGATAAGCCCATGGTTTTGAACTGATAGTACTTCGGGTTGGGTTTCGGATCCTGGTTTCTGGGTGGCAGTTTTGAGTCTTGGGAAGTCTTTAAGAAGGATTGAGACTGTCTAGTTTCCTTCCTAATTTTGAATTTCTGAATTTCTCCACCCTTTACAGGGAAAGATCCCGCCTTTGCTCTGAGATTCGCTTCCGACTTTGCTTTACCCTCAGGGAACTTGTCTGAGTTTGCCTGCAAGAGGATGTCGAAGGAGTTGCCACGTGGAAAGGGGCTGGTAGAGTGATTCGACTCGGTATGCTGAGTTTGGGGCTCAGTTGTCTTCTCTACCTCCACAGAGGTAGAACCAGATGTTCCTGTTGAGTAAGGGAATCGATCTAGGGATAGCGTGAATGCCTCGACTTTTCACTTTGATTCTGGCCATATTCAAGTCGGAGAGGTTGAGCGTCTGAGGGTTCTTGGCAGGGCGAACTTTGGATGGGACGCAGGAGTGTCTCGATGGGCTACTTTTTCCTCACTGTGGAAAGCAAAAATCTATTCATAGTGTTCTTCACTAATTTCTCAGCTTCATCAGGTATGCTGTGTGTTCTGGGGAGGGTGTAAAATTTTGGGAAGATGTTTGGATTGGATGTTCAACTTTCAAGGATTTGTTCCCTTCTCTTTATTCTGTCTCTTTGTATAAAAATAAGTGTGTGTCAGACTTTCTTACTCCTATTCTTCCTAGGAGTCACAATTGGAATTTTGGGTTCCAAAGAGGGTTGAGAGATGCTGAAATTGCGGAGCTGAATGGGTTGTTGCTACTTCTTGAATCCATTTGTTTAGATCCTACTAATCTGGACAAGTGTATCTGGGTTCCTCATCCTAAAGGGTCTTTTACTTGTGCTTCCTTTCTTTAAATCTCTTTTCTTGTCCTCCCCTTCTCAGTCTTTCCCTGTGAAGGAAGTGTGGTATCGGCCTATTCCTATTAAAGTTGGAGCTTTTTGTTGGGAAGTGTATCATGGGAAGATTAACACTGGATATGCTACAAAAAAGAAGACCTTTCATGTGCTTATCCCCAAACTGGTGCACTCTATGTAAATCAAATGAGGAGAACTGTTTCCACTTACTAATTTCCTGTCCTTTTGCTGCAGATATTTGGGAATGACTTCTCTTTGTATGGTTGCAACCTTGCAGGCGGGCCTTGCCAACAGAGGTAGATAAGTCTTTTGACCCTTTACCTTAATTTAGCCTAAAAAGAGGGGAAGGATCATGTGGAGAAGTGCTAGAGCAGCAATAATTTGGACTTTGTGGGAAGAAATAAACTATAGAATCTTCTTAGGAAAGGAGAGAAGTAAAGAAGAGGTAAGAGATTGCATATTGGTGAGGATGATACATTGGCTTAGGAACCTGGCTTCTTTCTCTCATTGGTCCTTTGATGATTTATGGAGAAATTGGAAGGTAGTGGCGAAAAGCTCCTCCTCAACAGTAAAAGAGAAGGTTTTGTGGACACCTCCAGCTGAAGACTTTGTGAAATTAAACTTTGATGGGAGTAGCCAAGGTAATCCAGGTCCCTCAGGTATAGGAGGAGTGTTGAGAAACAAGGAAGGAAGCATTATGGCTCTATTCTCTGGTCCTGTGGGATCGGAGGACTCTGTGATGGCAGAACTGCTTACTGTCATGAAAAGGGTACAGATTTCAAATGAACTGGGTATAACAAATTTGGAGATTGAAGGGGATTGAAAGCTGGTAATTGGTTGGTTGAAAGATCCAGACTCGACAATTTGGTGTTATAGGGGTGAGATGAAATTTAAATGGCTAACCAGGAACATGAACTTGAGAATAAATTGGGTTAGGAGAACAACTAATGCTTGTATTTGTCTCAGTTAGCTAAACAAGGGGTAAACAGGGATAGCTTGTATTTGTCTCAGTTGTAATTGATTTCTGTTTTTTTCTCTGTTTTTTTTAATGTCCAAGTGAGAGGTAGCATCTCGTGCCTCTCTGTGGGAGGCTTGTATTGTTTATTTCTTATGACTATTAATATACAATCTTTTTACTTATCAAAATTTGTAAGAAAAATAATCTATAAATGATTATACTTATTATCACATTTTTTTTGATCATCAAAGAAGAATTTTATTTGAAATTAAATTTAAAAAGTTTTACAACTTTGTGTTTGGGACTAGAAATCCCATACTATTACATATTTCTGTTCCTTTTACAATGCAGCCCAAAACAATTGTTGCCTCAAAGCTCCTTGTTTAGCCCCTTGTACAATGCTAGCCCATTTGTACTCCTAACCCATTTGAATTCTGCCTCTACCTCCCTTGCAACATTTTCCACTTCCCTTATCACTTGTTTGAAAGTCCACTGAGTAGTTCTATTGTTTTTAGCCCAAGAGATGATCACCTTGGAATCCCCTTCAGCCTCAATATGCCTCATTCCTAGTTGCTTGGTTATCTTCAATCCTTGTAGCAATGCCATTAGCTCAGTTTTTAGAGAATTGCCCATGCCAATAGGTCCAGAGGATAATGCTAATATTCTCCTTTCAGAATTTTTGATTACTCCCCCGATACCTGACAATCCCGGATTTCCAAATGAACTTCCATCAAAATTCAGTTTAATTCTGTTACCATCTGAAGGTTTCCATTCCGTCCTTACTCTCTCTTTCACTCTTGAAGATTGTGCTATTTCTGTCCAGATCTTATAATGTCTGTGACTAAGAACTCTTGGAAAATATGCAAAGAGCTTACCCAATGGGCTACTTTAACTTTAATTGTGTCAATTACCTCCTCTGTTGTTCTACTCTTGTCTAAGAATATTCTGTTATTCCTTTCTTCCCATATTGCCCAACAAATAGCTGCCTTTGTAGCTTTCCACATAACCTTCCCTCTTTTCTTTGATTGCCTCAAAAAGTCTCGGTTGAAAAGTCCTGCCACATCTTGAGGGGAAACCCACCTGCAACCAAAGAGAAGACAAAAAGATTCCCAAATATGATGCACAAAAGAACAAGATAATAATAGATGTGTCAAGGTCTCACCACTTTCCTTACAAAGGAAGCACATGTGAGGAGAAAGGCAAGCATAAGGCCTTCTTTTCTGCAGCATATCACACGTATTAACCTTGCCAAGGAAAATTTCCCAACAGAAGGCTTGAATTTTTGGGGGGGATAGGCTTACTCCAAATTTGTTTTATAGGGAAGTCCCCAACCGTGTTATCACATTTTTGAACCCACATCTTGTGTCTAATTTTATCCTAAGCGTTTGGGGCTCTATATTCATATATTATAGATTTGATAAAGATAAGAATCCCCTCAAGTGTCATGATGGCGTCACTCTCTACATATTTCTGACATTTTTTCGATAGTAAAGGAAAAGAAAAACATTATTAAGATAAAAACAGTAATACATGCTCACTATGGAGTTTTCACCAGAACAGAGATCTCTTATGATGATTCCTTACAATAGAAAACATACAGAAATAAAAAACTGAAATCATTCAAATTCTGCTTAAGACTCCACCAACCCATGCTGATTGTAATTCTATTCTACTGATGTTTTTAAACCACCCTCATTGTATAGGGTCATT
Organism: Nelumbo nucifera; assembly: GCF_055504915.1. Lineage (NCBI taxonomy): Eukaryota > Viridiplantae > Streptophyta > Magnoliopsida > Proteales > Nelumbonaceae > Nelumbo > Nelumbo nucifera. The sequence goes on along the minus strand of NC_142651.1, from coordinate 58,894,594 downwards.
TTTGTAATTTTGGTTGTTTTCTTAATGTATACAATTTTTGAAAAAAAAACAGAAAAAAAATCCTTATGACCAATGCACCAGTCTACCACCACTCGCCAACTGTGTCTTTGTTCTTCAAAAGTTCATCTATTTCTTTATTTCCACACTCCCCAGCAGACTGCAAAAGGAATCACACTTCATGAAATCTTTGCCTTTTTTGGCTCCCACTGGTTCTAGGCCAATGAGATAAAAATTCAGATGACTGATTTGGAGCTGTCCTCTGCCTCTTCAAAGTTATAAAGAAAAACTCCCAAGTGAAATCCACAAAACTGAATTTGCAAAATAAATGAATCATACTGTCCTCTTTTCACGTTACATGCATATTAGGGAATTTGAAGGCCCCTATTCTTCAAGTGATCCACTGTCAGAATACTATCCATTAGACCAGCCATGCAAAGGCTTCCTGACTCTGAGGGATGGGATTACCCCCCTGAAATGGCATCTTTTCCCCTCTAAATTTCTGACCACTCTACCATAGAATGGATTAGTTGTGAAATTTCGGTTCTTGCTTTCTTCCCACTATCTCTCAAGTGTCATCTGGTTCATTGTTTTCCATTTTAACCACTTCCAGTCTAGTAATCCCTAATATACATTCCTCCACACCTGAATCTTGGACATCACACCACTTGATCTCCTCTCCTCCCAAAACATGGACTAACCATTATTTCCTTGTCACTTATCCTACCATACAGCCTTGGGCATAATTCATGTAACTTACCTTCACTAAACCATTATCCTCCCCAAATCTTACATTTTAACACTCCTCCTCTAACACAAACTTCATATAACTTTTAAATCCCAACTGGAAAATCATAAGTCCTTTTCAAATGCTTACTCCATATGTAGAAGTAGTTTCCCTTGTGCCCCACCCGAACCTCACCATGCCATACTTGCATCCCACCACTCTTCTCCACAACACCCCCTTTCCTTCCCAAATCTCCATAACCACTTGGACAGCAAGGCCTTATTGATTCTCTTACTCTCCTAATGTCCAATCTACCTTGATTGTTTTGGTCTGCTTACTTTCTTCAAACTCAAAAATGAAATCTTTTTCTTTTTCCTCCACCTTCCACAGAAAATCTCTTTGAATCTTCTCAATCTGATTATTAATCTCTGATGGAACCTTTGATAATGATAAATAATAAACTGGTATACTGGAAATTGCACTCTTAATAAGAGTAATCCTTCCCCCTAGAGACAGCTATTTGTATTTCCATGTGGCTTATTTCTTCCCGTCTATCAATACTTGAGGATGCTTCTTTCACTCCAATTGGCATTCCCAAATATGTGATGGAAAATGGCCTATCGTACAGCCCAATTCCACAACACACTTAAGTAAAGAACCCTCTATTTTCCCCACCCTACCATCATGCTCTTATTCAAATTAATCTTCACCCCTGATAAGCCTTCTAGGTTTATAGTAGCTTTAAGAGCCTAAATGTAGCCTTAATGAAATTTAATGTGTCAGCACATTGCAAGTGTGAAATAATTATTCCTTCCACACTTACTCTAAAAGCCTTCAACAAATCCTCTTTACCCATTTTTGTTATTTTACTTAGCACTTCCAAAGGAGACTTATGTGTTGTTCATCTCTGTGCTCCTAGCCTTCTACTGTCCTACAGTCCACACAAGCTCTATGCCCTACCTTGTTTTGCAATTTTGCTTGATCAATAATAACCCTCCAAATTTTGACTTTTATATATTTTAAAAGTTATCCATAGAAGAAAGGTTTATTTTAAATACATGGCAAGGTCTTTGGGCCAAAATTTGTTCCATGAATGTAGAGTGAGGAGAGGAACATGAGACTCCTTTTTGGCTACAAACTAGTAATGGTCATACTCACTAATTATTATTATTATTATTATTATTATTATTATTATTATTATTATTATTATTATTATAGTTCGACTTTATCAGTTTTCCTTGAAGACTTGTCTCTTTTTCTTTTCTACACAGAGAGACCCATTGATGTCACATTTTCGTAGACAGTATCCAGCACGTTCGTTCCAGAACTCTTCAATTCGGTCATCAAACCGTGGTCGAGTTTCAACCTCTGCAAGAATGGCAAGACCGAGAGCTAGCTTTCTTGGTCAATCTCCTATCATATCATCTAGGGAGAGAACTATTGAGTTTCCATCAACTATGGATTTTGAGACGGTATTTCTTCTTATTCCCCATATGCCATTTGATATTTGTTCATATAATTTCTTGTTACTTTTGGCTTCTTCACCAGTCTATTTTTTTTTTCTTTTTCTTTTCCTTATTGATTTCATCAATTGGTCATTTTTGATGTTGGAGCCATAGAGTCATAATTTGATTTCTGTGAATTCAGTACAATTGTGAGGTTGGATCATGCTAAAACTTATTAATGCTCTTTAATCATATGGTGGTATATCTTTTTTTTTGATCAGTAACCAGAAAATTTCATTAATTAATGAAGAAGATACAAGTGAACATCCCGGAGAGAGATAAACTCTCTTAACTCTCTCCAAGATGACAAAAACGTACAGCAATTACAGAACAGCCCAAAAGAGTTGATCCCTTTCCACCCCTTGCTTTGCCAAAACATCGGCAAAGACAATTGCACTCCTTTTAACCCACTGCAACTTGATCTCTATATCTTGAATTAAAGACTTAAACTTCCTCCTTTCATTGACAAATTTGCAGCAGCCAGTCTCATCTTTTTGCAGCCAGTCAACTACCAGCTTTGAATCCCTTCTATGATCAACCTTCTTATATTCAGCTCCTTGCCCTTCCATCACAGCCAAGATTTCTGCCCTCAAGGAGTCTCCCACATCTATTGGCCCTGAGTAAAGGGCAATAACACCTCCCTCCTCGTTCTGAAAAACACCTTCAATACCTGAAGGGCCTGGATTCCCCTCACTACTACCATTGAAATTCAGCTTAATAAATCTGCTAGGACATATGGTGGTATATCTCCATGAAAGGAAATTATGTGTTAGACAATCTGGTACTTGTGGCCGATAGGAAAAATTATAAATTATCTGAAGAACTCTAAGATTGATAGTCTTGATTTAAAATCCTCAAGAAGGATTGGGCATCTTTTTAATTTTTAACATTTTTAAAATTAATATAAAACATCAAAAACAACATGTTCTAAAAATGAGTGTAGTTGAGATGGGTGAGTGACAAGACCGTGAAAGGATGGAATTAGAAATGAGTGAGGGATAGATGATTGAGATGGTTTGGTCATGTGCATGGATGATCAATGACTGCACCAGTGAGGAGTGACTTGGTGCAAGTAGAAGGCTATAAAAGAGCAAGGAGAAGACCAAAGAAAGTGTTGATTGAAGTGGTAAGATATGATCTAAAGACTATCAATGGTAGGACAGGATTTGTATAGCCAACATAAAATAGTTGGATTTAAGGCTAAGTTTGAGTTGAGTTTAAAATTAATAGATCAAAGTCAGGGGGAAGTATAGTTATGCCTTTGATATTGGTTAACAAAATTAGGACATAATCTTCTTTATATTCATCTTCAATAGCGTTCAGAGTATGGTATATTGAAGCCTACTAACTTGTAACCTTCCATGTGCCTAGAAACATTAAGTATATTATTGCAACTCTGAAGATAAGAAATATGTTAATATGCTAGAGGAGGTATGCACCTGTCCAATCCATGGAGTTTAAACCATTCTTCATGATGATACTTGGGTATATGAATATGGTTGGTTTACTTGCCATGACAAAATACTGGGTATTGCATAATCACTTCTAGAGTATATGCATTTCTTTTATCGATAAAAGTATTGTTCTGATGGTTCAGATACAGCCTATTCAGAGAGAGAGAGAGAGGGAGGGAGGGAGAATTTGTCGAATAGGAGAGTCAATCCTTCTCCTAGTCGACCATAACTATTTACTATATTAATGAAAGATGCAAAGTCTAATATGCTCCTACTTAAGAATGGGACAAGTTACTTAAAACAAAACAGAATTGATAATGCACAACTTAAAATACAATGAAAAGACAAAGCTACCCCTACTCAGATGACTCTAACACTCCCCCTCAAGCTAGAGAATATATGTCATATAATCCTAACTTGTTACATATATAGTTCACTCTTCCTGAACTTAACCCTTTTGTGAACAAGCCTGCCCATTGACTACTTGAACTCAAGTGCTCTGTGCTTATCATGTTAGACAGTTTTGTATGCCCTTAGCTTCAATCAGAATGATGTACTTTATGAGTTTATTGTAAATGAATAAAAGTGCATATTTGATTCATGTTCCCTTGGTATGTTTCTGTGTAATACCCTTAAACTGGACACTTATTGAGACTCGTGTTAGTTTAGAATGTTCACAGCCAGTGGGTTGGTCTAAGGAGACCTATCCTGACAAGGTTGACACAGTGGTGCCACCAAGTCGGTTGGGGTGGCCTGTCTCAGCTGCCAGGGTGAGACCCTAGGCACATACAGTGTAGGATTAATTGAATCTATGAACTGAACCAGATTTCCTGTATTGCCCTAGACCTTGGAGATTGATGGGAAAAAATGGAAAGTTACACCCGACCCTTAGACTCGATTATGATACTGCACTAGGTGTCGGATCGGATTGTCTTTGATGTACCAATCAGTGAGATCCTTAGTGGGGGTCAAAAAGTGGGTGGAGGCCATGAGAGCAGAGATGGACTCAATGGAGACCAATGGAGTCTGGACTCTAGTAGATCCACCCTCCGGGGTAAAAGAAATTGGTTGCAAATGGATTTACAAGAGGAAGAAGGGCCCCGATGGTAGGGTTGAGACTTTCAAAGCTCGTCTGGTGGCGAAAGGGTACACTCAGAAAGAGGGCATCGATTATGAGGAGACCTTTTCGCCTGTGGCCATGCTTAAATTCATTAGGATCCTGCTAGCTGTAGCAACATACCATGATTATGAGATTTGGCAGATGGATGTCAAAACTGTATTCCTGAATGGAGATCTTACTGAAGATATCTATATGCAGCAGCCGCAAGGCTTCATTGCTGCAGGACAGGAAAACATGGTAATGTAAACTTAACAGATCCATTTATGGACTTAAGCAAGCTTCTAGAAGTTGGAACATCCGTTTTAATTCTGCTGTCAAATCGTTTGACTTCGAGCAGAATCCGGATGAACCCTGTGTCTACAGGAAGTACAGTGGAGATAAGGTTACCTTCTTGGTTCTGTATGTAGATGACATTCTACTCATTGGGAATGATGTAGGAATGTTAACTACGGTGAAAGTATGGCTTTCACAGCAATTCTCCATGAAAAATCTTGGAGAAGCCTCTTATATACTGGGTCTTCGACTCTATAGAGATAGATCGAAGCGGATAATAGGATTATCCCAATCTGCTTACATTGACAAAATAGTCAAGGGATACAGCATGGAAAACTCCAAGAAAGGAAATGTTCATTTCAGGCACGGAGTCACTCTTTCCAAGAAGATGTCTCCCAAGACTTTTGAGGAGATTGATGGCATGAAAGATGTTCCTTATGCCTCAGCCGTAGGGAGCATCATGTATGCCATGCTGTGCACTCATCCTGACTTAGCTCAAGCAGTGAGTGTAGTAAACAGATTTCAGGCCAACCCAGGGTAGGAGCATTGGACTGTTGTGAAAAACATACTTAAGTACCTTCGAAGGACAAAAGAGTTTTGTCTAGTATTCGACGGTAGGTCACTACAGATCCAAGGGTACAAGGATGCCGATTTCCAGTCAGACCCAGATGATAGAAAGTCTACATCTGGATATGTTTTCACGATAGGATCGTGTGCTGTTTACTAGAAAAGCAACAAACAGGGGTCACTACAGACTTTACGACCGAGGCCGAGTACATTGCCGCAAGTGAGGCTGCCATAGAAGTCGTATGGATGAAGAAGTTCGTTCACGAGTTGGGAGTAGTTCCGTCCAGCACATCACCCATCCCATTGTTGTGTGACAACAATGGAGCCATTGCTCAGGCTAAGGAGCCACGAGCCCACTCGAAGTCGAAGCACATCGAGAGAAAGTACCACGTACTGCGGGAGATTGTTGGTAGAGGGGACGTCCTGATTCAGAAGGTAGCGTCAACGGAAAATGTAGCAGACCCATTGACCAAGCCACTATCACAGAAAGTGTTTGAGAAACACGTGGAAAGCATGGGACTTCGGCTAGTACCTGATTGGACCTAAGTGCAAGTGGGAGCTGTTAGACAGTTTTGTATGCCCTTAGCTTCAATCAGAATGATGTACTTTATGAGTTTATTGTAAATGAATAAAAGTGCATATTTGATTCATGTTCCCTTGGTATGTTTCTGTGTAATACCCTTAAACTGGACACATAATGAGACTCGTGTTAGTTTAGAATGTTCACAGCCAGTGGGTTGTTCTAGGGAGACCTATCCTGACAAGGCTGATACTGTGGTGCCACCAAGTAAGTTGGGGTGGCCTGTCTCAGCTGCCAGGGTGAGACCCTAGGCACATACAGTGTAGGATTAATTGAATCTATGAACTGGACCAGATTTCCTGTATTGCCCTTGACCTTGGAGATTGATGGGCAAAACTGGAAAGTTACACCCGACCCCTAGACTCGATTATGATATTGCACTAGGTGTCGGATCGAGCTGTCTTTGATGTACCAATCAGTGAGATCCTTAGCGGGGGTCAAAACCTGGGTATGTTGGGACAGTCCGAGAATTCATCTAAGTGGGTGATCATAGTGACAGGATCAGCCCCTTTGTCGGACAAAGGTAATGATTGGGGATACACTCTCACTGATGGAAACCAAGACTGCCGGCAACCGATTTCAACCGTTGAGATTTGTTTTGCAAAATATATTTTATGAGATATAAAAGTATATACATTATGGTTTCTAAAATGTTTGCAAGAAGGTTTTAATTCCCGGGATCCATCTAAGTAGAGAGTGCAACACTGTTCCTTGCAGCCGAGGGAGAGGTCCTCTTTTGTCGGGCAGTGTGTGATCATTATGGGCTGAGAGGTTAGGTGTAAGACCATTGAGGATAATACCTGATGGGCTAATCTTGCATCTGCCCACAGTTCCTGGGTGTTACAAGGTGGCTTGGCCCAAGGACCACTTTGGGTAAGTGTTGGGTCCATAGAGCCCATTCGATGGGTTTCAGGTGGTGCACTGTCTTTAACAGTGTATTTGGCCAGGCCTTGTAACAAAGGCTGGGCCGAACCCATGCGGCTGATGTGTAGATCAATGCTTGGGTCCCACACCATACAAGGAAACCCAACTGGGCAGCAGTTAGGAAGGATAAGTGAGCACATAAGCTTAATGGGCCTAAAGCCCATTTTGAACTGGGCTATTTATTTTGTTAACAAAGGGGCGAATTTTGAGATGGATTAGCAGATAGGATAGGGTCTTAATCCTATCCACTCAGAGAGTTTAGATTTGAATATGATTCAGATCTAGAAACCTCCTAATGAGATTAGGAGAAAGCTAATCTGATCTGTAGATAAGATAAGGGTTTATCCCTATCACTTAAAGAGAAGTCTTATCCAAATATGATTTGGATAAGCTGCTCCTAATTGGATTAGGAGCTGATCTTTTAGGTTAACAAAAGGAAGGGGGCGGCAGCTTTTAGAATACACACAACACATCAATTTTTCTTGAGTGCTGAAATCAAGAATAGAGAATTCTACACCCTGTGAATACTCTCTTGCCGCCTCCCTGCTCTTATTGCCTTGTTTTCCAGTTCGATCTCCTGTTGTGGGAGAAGTCAAGATTGGATCTTGACATCAGTTCTTTGAGAAAGGATTGAAAGGAAGCTGTGCTCACGTACCATCCTGCTGATTCTTGCGAAGGACAGAATTCTTGGAGAAGAATACTGCTGATTCTGCTCCATCCTGCACTGCGCCATCTTCAGTGGGAGCAGTTTTTGGATCCTTCCTTGGGCGTGAACACCTTCGTTGGGAGATACTACTTCTCCGTATCAGGTATAATTTTCTTCTACTCCTTTTGGTTCAGATCTGATTCAGTTTAAGGTTCAAGAATGGTCATTGAAAATATGATTTTCTAAATAGGGAAGCGATTCCCAGTTGAAGGTAGAGAAAAATTTTTGAAATTCGCCCCTTATTCCGCAATCTTTGGGCGTCCATGGGATGGATCTCTCATCCCCTCATATCAATCCAGCGAGGACTTTCTTCCTTACAAAGTGGCAACCAACCTCTATGTGTTTTGTCATCTCATGAAAAACCGGATTAGATGAGATGTAGATTGCGGCTTGGTTGTTATAGTACAATCTCATAGGTTTGCTCATTGAGAATCCAACTTCTTGTAGAAGATTTTTCAACCATACTAATTCACATGTGGTGTGTGTCATGGCCCTGTATTCAACTTCAGCACTACTCCTTACCACAACAGTTTGCTTCTTACTCTTCCATGTTACTAGATTTCCTCCAAAAAATGTGCAATAACCTGTAGTGGATCTCTTGTTAGACACCGAGCCTACCCAATCTGCATCTGTATACCCAACTATTTCAAGTCTTCCTCCCGGCTTGTACAACAACTTGCGACCTGGAGCTCCCTTCGAATACTACATAATTCTAAGAACTACATCCCAATGAGGTACTCGGGGGTTTTGCATAAATTGGCTCACCACACTGACGACAAAGGAGATATCTGGTCTTGTAATGGTTAGGTAGTTCAGCTTTCCCACTAATTGTCTATATCTTCTAGGATCATCAAGCATTTCACTTGCATCACTGATGAACTTAACATTTGGTTCCATGGGTGTTTCAATTGGCTTAGCACCTATCAACCCTGTTTCTTCCAACAAATCAAGAACATATTTTCTTTGGCACAAATTTATTCCTTGTTTCGATCTGGCAACTTCTATACCCAAGAAATACTTAAACTTTCCAAGATCTTTTGTTTGGAAATGGTCTTGTAGAAAGGCCTTTAGCCTGTTAATCCTTAGTCTATCATTACCAGTTATGATTATATCATCCACATAAACCACTAATAAAATCTTTTCGGCTTTAGAATCATAGTTAAACATTGAGTGGTTGATCTGACATTGTTTTATTCCGAAGTCTTTCACCACTTCACTAAACTTACCAAACCAAGCACGAAGAGGATGCATTTTTAATGTCAAGCTGAAACAAAGGCCAATCATATATAATTGCTAAGGAAATCAAGACGCGAATTGAACCAATATTAGCCACAGGGGAGAAGGTTTTCACATAATCTACTTTCACCACTTCACTAAACTTACCAAACCAAGCACGAAGAGGATGCATTTTTAATGTCAAGCTGAAACAAAGGCCAATCATATATAATTGCTAAGGAAATCAAGACGCGAAAACCAATATTAGCCACAGGGGAGAAGGTTTCCACATAATCTACCCCATATAACTGAGAGTAACCTTTAGCAACCAGTTGGGCTTTCAACCGTTCCACACTAACGTTTGGTAAATATTTAATAGTATACACCCATTTACAATCTACAACATGCTTACTTGGAGGAAGAGTGGTGAGCTTCCATGTGTGATTGTGTTGAAGAGTAGAAAGTTTCTCCTCCATTGCTTGACGCCACCTTGTTGACAATGGGAAGATCAAGGTCAGAAGAGGTAGGCAACACTGGGGTAGGAGCAACTACAGGATCTATAGACAAGGTAGAAGCCGGAGGAGGTGTCGGTGTCTATAGATGAGTATACATGTGCCGAATCAGTGATCGTTTAGTATGAATCTACACTGGAGGAGGTGAAGGCTCAGTCACAACAGGAATAACCGGAATGGGATCACCAACTGGAAGAGGAAGAGGGATCAATGGAGAAGATGACGATACATCAGGACTTGAGAAGAATGGCATAGACTCAAAAAATATGACATCAGGACAAACAAATGACTTCCGAACGGTAGGATTGTAACACTTATACCCTTTCTGGGTCCTAGAATAGCCAAGAGAGATACACTTAGTAGAACGTGTGTCCAACTTGTCTAAATCAGGGCCTAGATTACAGTAGAAAGCTTGCTAAATTAAAAAATATGAAATAAAAGAGTTTCTTGAAGAAAGAAGGAAGAGAGAAGGAGAAGAAGAGAAGAAGAGAAGTTGAAAAGAAAGAAGAGCAATAATCTGGCCGCTTCCTTCACTTATTATTTATACTAAAAATAATAGAGCAGTACAAAGATAGCTATGCCCTTAAAGGGCGGAAAGACATAAAACAACATATATAAGACACAAAAGCATAATAAAATTTGGACACACATAACTACTGTGGTCCCCATCTCCTATCTAACAACTAACATAAAACATCTACTCATAAAAAATATCATAAAACTGATTAATCTTCAACACTCTCCCTCAAGTTGGGAGTAAATGTCACACATTTCCAACTTGCGTAGATCATGTTCAAGCTTGTTCTTTGCCACCCCTTTAGTGAGAACATCAGCCAGCTACAACTCTAAAGAGACATAAGGCAAACACACTTATCTGGTTGTTACCCTTTCTCTTATAAAGTGTCTATCAATTTCAATGTGTTTTGTCCTATCCTGCTGAATTGTATTGTGGGCAATATAGATTGCAGCTTGATTGTCACATTATAACATCCTAGGTTCCTTTGCTTTCACCCCAATCTCACTCAAAAGAGATCTAACCCAAAGAAGTTTTGAGACACCATGAGCCATGGATCTATACTCAGCCTCTACACTTGACCTTACCACAACCGATTGCTTCTTACTCTTCCAGGAGATCAAGTTTCCACCTACAAAGGTACACACTCCTGATGTAGACCTCCTATCATCTAAGCATCCTGCCCAGTCTGCATCTGTATAGGATTCTAGCTTCAGATTCTCATGATTTGAGAAAAGAATGCCTCTGCCAGGGTGCTTTTTTAGATATGCAAGTATCCTCTCAATAGTTTCCTAGTGCTGAATCCAAGGTGCATGCATGTACTGACTCACAACACTGACAACATAAGAAATATCTGGTCGTGCCGTACACAAATACAATAGTCGATTCACCATTCTTTGATATCTCCTCACATACTTTACCAACTCACCATCCACATCATTAATTTTGTGATTTGGATAAATAGGAGTGTCTGCTGGTTTGCATCTGACTGTCTCCTTGTCTGGGGGGAGATCAACTATTTCCCAAGTTTGGTTTTTAACCAAAGCATCCATCTCATCTTGCATGGTTGTTTTCCACTCAGGTTTGGGGAGCCTTAGTAACATTTCTGGGTATAGACACAAAATCAAGGGAAGAAGAAAAGCACGGTTGGAGGGTGATAAGGCACTGTAGGAAAGATGGTGTGAAATGCAATGGGTTGTACACTTTCGCTTCCCCTTACAAAGTGCAATGGGAAGATCAACATCAGTGGGATCGGCTACAACAATGGTGTTAGGGACAAGAACATTATCATCAGAAAGCATGACAGGCTCAGGCTCAAGAGGAATACTTGGAACTGTATTTGCCGAATCTAGAGTTTCAGAAAGACTAATAGAGAGTGGTGTGGGTTGAGGATGTGTGGAGTCAACCATCATCTACCGGCGCTGATATTTCTGTGAGGCTGCCCATAGTGGCTCAGGTAATGAAACTGGAGGTGCAAGTGCTGGCTAAACTGATGTAGGTGTTGGCTGAACTGATGAAGGCACCAAAGAAACAGGAAGAGGAACAGATTGTGAGTTCTCCTCCCCAAAGCTCTCCCCCTGAGGTCGAGAAGAGGAAGGTGGATTCAAAGAAGGTAACATCCATTGTGACAAATCCGCTCCTCGATACTGGGTCATAACAGAAATACCCCTTTCGGTTCTGAGCATACCCAAGAAAAACACATTTCTTGGCCTTAGGATCCAATTTCTTGCGATGAGGGCCAAGAATGTGAACAAAGAAAACACACTCAAAAACCCTTAAAGGTATATGAAATATCTCCCCATCTGGAAAAAGAAGACTAAATGGCACCTTAAACCCCAAAGTTCGTGAAGGAACACGGTTAATCAAATGCACAGTTGTAAGAATTGCATAGGAACTGAAGCACACACCATAAGACTCCTTGCTACCTCCACAATGTGATTGTTTTTTCTCTCAGCAACTCAATTCTGTTGTGGTGTATATGCACAATTGTTCTGATGAATTATCGTATATTCTAGGAGATATGTGGTCAGGTCTTCAAAGTACTCTCTGGCATTATCTGATCTAAAAACCTTAGTTCTTACTCCAAATTGTGTGAGAACCATTTGGTGGAACTGTCGTACCAAGTTTGGAACCTCATCACGTGATCTCATCAAATATATCCAAGAATATCGTGTATAATCATCCATAATGAAGAGAAAGTAACGGAATCCTCCCATGGAAGGGATATGATATGGCTCCCATACATCAGTCTGAACAATATTAAAAACAAAAGTACTTCTTTTATTACTTGGTTTAAAAGACTGTCTACAATGCTTTCCTAATTGACAACTTTCACACTCCAAAGTAGACAACTGAACAGACTCAAACAACTTTGAGAAAAGACATTTCAAGGAACTAAAAGAAAGGTGTCCCAAGCGATTGTGCCAAAGTGTAATCTGGTTTACTGACTCTGACCCATTACTATTGCTGCTGCTAACATGATGGCCCTGATGTCTCGGAATCTCATCCAGAAGGAAGACTCCATTCACCTCACGACCACTCCCAATCATTTTCTTTGACTCCAGATCCTACAAAACACAATTACTAGGAAGAAAGGTCATTGAGCAATTTAAATTTTTCGTCAAAGAACTAATAGACAGTAGGTTGGTATGAAGGCTAGGGACATGTAAAACCAAAGACAGAGCTATATCATTGGTGACTCTAGCTGTCCCCTTCCCAGCAATGGGCATATGTGAACCATCTGCTATAGAGACTCTGTCTCTACCGGAGAACAACTGATAGGAACTAAAAATGGTAGGGGCATTAGTCTTGTGCTCAGATGCTCATGAGTCTATAATCCAGGGAGGTCCCTCTTACCTGAAGTGGATGCAAGATTTGTAGTTGCATATGAACTACTTGTATGTGCAAAGGAAGAGGTGTAGCTGGCTCCTGCATTCTGCTGCCATCTGGAAGATTAGTGCTAGGTGAATCTTTCTTACTCATAAGCTGTCCAAACCTCTCCAATTCTGTCTTCACTGCTGCTACTGCAATGGATTCTCAATCAGTTTAGGAAAGAGGGGCCAAAGAGTCTCTTGTAGTGGCTACATTTGCATTTGCCTTCTTGTTCCTTATCCGGACAGGCATAAGATTTGATGAAGCTTCCAGCAAGTGTCCCTGGTATGCTTAGGCTTCTTGCAATAATCACACACCAAGTCCTTATCTTCCCTTCTAGTTTCACTACTCCCCCTGTCTCCATTCGGCTTAGGTTTTGTTATACCGCCCAAGATCAGATCAAAACAAAGAGTCAAACTTTTCTGGGACTCTTCCCCGTACTCCAATTCTTCCTGATTCTGATGCCGAACAGTAGGTCAACTTCCTGATGACTAGATCCCACAAAAAAATCCAAGAACTGGGCAATCTACAACAGATCAATTAGCCCTTTATTATTTCATGGTGACAGCAGTCTTAGAATCACCAACCTAGGGCTGCCTTACCTTCCTAACACCTGTAATGGAGATCGCAGTAGTCAGGGAATTATCAAAATGGTTGTCGCAACCTTCTACTGTCTGTAACCTAGATTGTAGACCAGAAAAAGGAGAAAAAAAGAAGAGGGTTGATCGTAGGTCCAGGAACTTGAGATCGTAGAGAGAGGAAGAAGAAGAAGAAGAAGAAGAAGAAGAAGAAGAAGAAGAAGAAGAAGAAGAATTCTGTCAAACTGGAGAGTCGATCCTTCTCCCAGTCAACCATAACTATTTATTATATTAATGAAAGATACTGATAAAACTCATATTAGATGTTCGTATAAGTTCAGATCAGAAGAAAGAGAAGGAGAAGAGAGAGAGAAGGAGAAGAAGAAGGAGAAAAGGTCACAACCGAACTAGAGAGAAAAATTCATATCCCTCTAGTCAGCCCTTCTTTTATTTATACTCTTCTAAGATATACAAGAATTACCATTGTGCCCTTACTTAAGTGAGAGCCACATCAGCTGAACAATACATATATAACTAAAAATAAAAGGACTATACTACCCTTGTATAATTGGCTCTAACACTCCCCCTCAAGTTGGTGAGTATATGTCATATAGTCCCAGCTTGTTACATATGTAGTCCACTCTTCCCCAATTCAACCCTTTGGTAAACAGATCTACCCATTGATTTTCTGGGTTTACATTGAAAGGAATGAGAGATCCATCATATGGACGCCCAAAGATTGCGGAATAAGGGGCGAATTTCAAAAAATTTTCTCTCCCTTCAACTGGGAATCGTATTCCCTATTTAGAAAATCATATTTTCAAGGATCATTCTTGAACCATAAACTGAACCAGATCTGAACCAAAAGGAGTAGGAGAGGGTTATACCTGATATGGAGAAATAATATCCCCCAACAAAGGTGTTCACGCCCAAGGAAGGATCCAAAGACTACTTCCACTGAAGATGGCGCAGTGCAGGATGGAGCAGAATCAGCAGTGTTCTTCTTCAAGAACTCTGTCCTTCGCAAGAAACAACAAGATGGTACGTGAGCACAACTTCCTTTCAATCCTTTCACAAAGAACTGATGTCAAGATCGAATCTTGACTTCTCCCTCAACTGGAGATCGAACTGGCAAACAGGGCGGTAAGAACAAGAGGCGGCAAGAGAGAATTCGCAGGGTGCAGAAATCTCTCTTCTTGTGATTTCAGCACTGAAGAAAATCTGATGTTTGTTCTAAAAGCTGCCGCCCCTTTTTCTTTTGTTAACCTAAAAGGTCAGCTCCTAATCCAATTAGGAGCAGCTTATCCAAATATTTCTCTTCAGGTGATAAGGATAAACCCTTATCTTATCTGTAGATTATATTAGCTTTCTCCTAATCTCATTAGGAGGTTTCTAGATCTGAATCACATTCAGATCTGGACTCTCTGAGTGGATAGATTAAGACCCTATCCTATCTGCTAATCTATCTCAGAATTCGCCCCAAAATTAATTAAATAAATAGCCCAGTTCGAAATGGACTTTAGGCCCATTAAGCTTATGTGCTCACTTAACTTTCCTAACTGCTGCCTAGTTGGGCTTCCTTGTATGGCGTGGGACCCAAGCATTGATCTACACATTAGCCACATGGGTTCAGCCCAACCTTTGTTACAAGGCCTAGCCGAATACACTGTTAAGGACAGTGTACCCCCTGAAACCCATCAAATGGGCTCTATGGGCCCAACACTTACCCTAAGTGGTCCCTGGGCCAAGCCACCTTGTAACACCCAGGGACTGTGGGCAGATGCAAGATTAGCCCATCAGGTATTATCCTCAATGGTCTTACACCTAACCTCTCAGCCCATAATGATCATACACTGCCCGACAAGAGATGACATCTCCCTCGGCTGCAAGGAACAGTGTTGCACTCTCTACTTATATGGATCCCGGGAATTAAAACCTTTTTGCAAACATTTTAGAAACCATAGTATATATATACTTTTATATCTCATATAAAATATATTTTGCAAAAACAAATCTCAACGATTGAAATCGGCTGCCGGCAGTCTTGGTTTCCATCAGTGAGAGTGCATCCTCGATCATTACCTTTGTCCGACAAAGGGGTTGATCCTGTCACTATGATCACCCACTTAGATGAATTCTCAGACAGTCCCAACATACACTGGTTTTGACCCCCGCTATGGATCTCATTGACTGGTATATCAAAGACAGCCCAATCCGACACCTAGTGCAGTATCATAATCGAGTCTAGGGGTCGGGTGTAACTTTCCAGTTTTGCCCATCAATCTCCAAGGTTCAGGGTAATATTGGAAATCTGGTCCAGTTCATGGATTCAATTAATCCTACACTGTATGTGCCTAGGGTCTCACCCTGGCAGCTGAGACAGGCCACCCCAACCGACTTGGTGGCACCACAGTGTCAGCCTTGTCAGGATAGGTCTCCCCAGACCGATGCATTGGCTGTGAACATTCTAAACTAACACGAGTCCCATTATGTGTCCAGTTTAAGGGTATTACACAGAAACATACCAAGGGAACATGAATCAAATATGCACTTTTATTCATTTACAATAAACTCATAAAGTACATTCTGATTGAAGCTAAAGGCGTACAAAACTGTCTAACATACATATGCTGTACTTATCACTTCACTAAGCACCTTCTCATGTACAAAGTGGCAATCCACTTCTATGTGTTTCGTCCTTTCATGAAACACTGGATTAGAGGAGATATGAACTTCAACTTGATTATCACAGTATAGCTTCATAGGAGTGTCAGTCGAGTATCCCATCTCCTCTAGTAGATGCTTCAACCACACTAGTTCGCATGTTGTGTGTGCCATAGCCCTATATTCAGCCTCTATACTGCTTCTTGCTACCACTGTTTGTTTCTTACTCTTCCACGTCACTAAGTTCTCAGCAAGAAAAGTGCAATAGCCTGTAGTGGACCTTCTGTCAGATATAGACCCGGCCTAATCAGCACCCGTGTATCCCTCTATCTCAAGACTTCCTCCACTCTTATACAACAAATCACGACCTGGAGCACCCTTCAAATACTTCACAATCCTTAGGACTGCCTCCTAGTGTGAGATTCGAGGGTTCTGCATAAACTGACTCACTACACTGACTGCAAATGAGATATCAGGTCGAGTGATGGTTAGGTAATTAAGCTTACCTATCAACTTTTTGTACCTTCCTGGATCCTCAAACTCTTCACCTGTATCACTACCCAATTTAACATTCAGTTCCATTGGTGTTTTAGCTGGTCTGTCACCCAATAACCCTGTTTCTTCTAGCAGATCAAGAACATATTTCCTCTAGCACAGATTAATACCACTCTTGGACCAAGAGGAACGGGATCCTCAACAGGAATTGGAAGAGGGGGTGATGGCAACAGAGGAGAAGTATTCGACCTGGAGAAGAAAGGAACAGACTAAAAAAATGTAACATCATAACACACAAAAGAACGCTAAGAACGAGGATTATAGCACTTATACCCTTATTGAGTCCTATAATAGCTAAGAAAGACACACTTAGTGGATCTAGCATCTAACTTGTCCATTCCAGGACCAAGATTATAAACGAAACACACGCATCCAAAAACTCTGGGAGTAAGGGGAAAAGGAGACAACGTGGGAAACAGAACAGAGAAAGGGGATTGACCTTCAAGAATAGACATGGGCATGCGGTTAATAAGAAAGCAAGATGTAAGTATAGGATCACTCCAAAAGGGTTTGGGGACATTCATCTGATGTAAGAGGGACCGAGTAGTTTTTAAAAGGTGACGGTTCTTTCTTTCAGCCACCCCATTTTGTTGAGGGGTGTAGGTACATGAGGTTTGATGGATAATGCCATGTTCCAAATATTCTTGAAAGGGTGTGGAAAAATACTCGTGGCCATTATCAGAACGATGAATTTTAATATGTACACCAAATTGATTGCGAATTTCAGCATAAAATTTCTGGAAGATAGAAAATAATTCACTCTTTTCTTTCATAAGGTAAAGCCATGTCATCCTTGAATAATCATCAGCAAAAATTACAAAGTACTTGTAACCATTATAAGACACTACTTTGCTTGGACCCCAGATGTCTGAATGGACTAAAGAAAAAGGACTCGATGTACGACTATCAACTCTAGGACTAAAGGAGACACGACGATGTTTCCCAAACTGACACGACTCACAATTTAAATTAGAAAGACGACTCAACGACGGAACAAGTAACTGAAGAGCTCTAAGAGACAGATGACCAAGTCTGCAGTGCCACTGATGAGGGGAGAGAGATGACTGAAGAGCTATTGCTGAACCACCTCCATCAAGATAATACAGTCCACTAGCTTCATGCCCTCCACCAATCTTCATCCTCGTCTTGAGATCTTGAAACATACAAGAGGAAGGGTAAAAAGTTATTGAGCAATTAAGAAACTTAGTCAATTTACTAACATACATTAGGTTAAAGGGAAACTTGGGAACATATAAAACTGAGGAGAGGGATAATGAGTCTGTGTCAACATTACCAACACTACGTATGGCTGATGTAGAGCCATTGGCAAGAGTAACAGATTGGGAAGTGGAGGACGGAGAAATGGATGAAAACACACCTGGAGTTCTAGTCATATGATCGGAAGCTCCAGAATCTATAATCCAACGGGAAGGTGTGGATGCCAGAGAAGCCGTACCTATGTGTGCAAGGGTAGCCGTGTTCTGTTGAGATGTACCCTGAATGAACCGCTCAGACTCATCCCGTGAAACTCACCATCTCCTTTCTGGAAGCATCTATAGATGTAGTGGGGATCTGATCAGTAACTTGAGATACTTGTTTGGAGCTACCACCATTTACAGCTGCATGATTTGCCCAGGTTGAAGGTGGGCCATGTAGATCATAGCAAAAGTTGATAGTATGTCCCTCCATACCACAATGAGTACACCTTCTTTGAGTATTACCACGTCCCCTACCACGGGCTCCCCTGAGTCTCATCCTCCAACACGACCACCACCACGATTATACATGCCACCACCACAACCATACATGGGTCCACCACCACTACCACGGCCATGCTAACCTCTACCACCATGACCTCCTCCTCTCGTAACTACAAATGCAGACCTATCTGACATAGTGGAAGTTTTTGTGGGTCCAACTGAAATCCTCCAAAGACGAACACACACTTCCTCAAGAGAGGGAAGAGCAGATCCACCTTGTATCGGTGCCCTTATGGGTTCATACTCAGACTTCAGCCCTACTAAAAATTTGGCCACATCCAACTGCTTTCTCTGTTGTTGCTGAATTTTGACATCAGGTGTAAGAGGATGATAAACATTCAACTCATTTCGTAAATTTCTCATACTGGCATAATAGTCCTCAAGACTCTGATTCCCTTGTTGCAGATTGAAGTACTCTTGGTACAGTTGGTAAACTCTAGTAGTGTTATCTTGTCCCGAATATAGTTTCCTTGCATGATCCCAGACTTCATTGGCTGTATCTAAAAACATAAAGTTCACACTAATTTTGGACTCCATGCTATTCCATAGCCAAGTCATAATTTGAGCATCCTCCTGCTCCCATTCATCATATCCCGGAGAATCAATTGGGTGTTTATCTTCCCTCACATGTTTTACTTTCTTTTTGGCTTTTAGGAAAACTTCAACAGACTTAGGCCAAGGGACATAATTCTCACCATTCAGTTTTATAGAGGTCATCTGCACATTCAGATAATCAGAAGGCACCATCACAATTGATTTGTATTCACTGCTGTCTCCCATGATTGCACAAGAAAACAATGGGAAGTTGTACCACTAAATTGTTACTCTACTGCCCTAATAAATCACCACACTCCACACAAATGACTGAACACCACTAGGGTTCCTAGTACCAGGTTTCAGCAACAACACTCACAACTATTCACCACTATTTCAGCAACAATATTCACAACTGTTCACTACTTTTAGCAACAGCACTACTGTTGCCGTCTACTGTCAGCACTAGAAACTCTTACAACCCACCTCACGAATAGGATATTCAGTTCTTTAACATATAAAAGAAACTTGCTACATACCACAACTTAGTTCGAAGATCATGTACCTGTTGACTAGAGGGTACCAAGTCTGCACTGTCACCATCACAAAACCAACCCTCTTCGAATTGGGAGTAGAGGGTTTTCTACCAACCACACAAAACCACAACCACTGCACTCATTGGAGGCATGGAAACCCCCAGAAGGAGAAAACGACTAGTCCTTTTCTTTCTTTTTAGAAAACTCTCTAGGTAGAGAATTCTGCAAAACCCTAGAAAGGAATGCGCAGAACAGAGAGAAAAGGAGACAACTGATCTGAACTGATTATCGTGGCTCTGATACCATGATAAAACTCAGATTTGATGTTCGTATAAGTTCAGATTAGAAGAAAGAGAAGGAGAAGAGAGAGAGAAGGAAGAAGGAGAAAGGGTCACCACCGAACTAGAGAGAAAAATTCAAATCCCTCTAGTCGGCCCTTCTTTTATTTATACTCTTCTAAGATATACAAGAATTACCATTGTGCCCTCACTCAAGTGAGAGCCACATCAGCTGAACAATACATATATAACTAAACATAAAAGGACTATACTATCCTTGTACAACCGGCTCTAATAGATACAAAGTCTAATATGCCCCTACTTAAGTATGGGACAATGCACAACTTAAAATATAATGAAAAGGCAAATCTACCCCTACTCAGCCGACTTAAACATGTAAATGGTATACATTAACAGAACTCGCTATAAAGAAGTCTCTCATTATCCCCTTTTTGGAGACAATCTCTTTGATGTGGTAATGATAAAAAATTACTTTGAAAAAACTTTGTAAGCAATAGATGTTTTGTTGAAATTTGATAGGAAATTGGCGTAGGAGAAGATAAAATAGTTAACAAATAAAAGTAAAGGAATGGTTTATACTAGATACAAATATGACGATACTTTCATCCATTTCTTGGACTCTGATGAATGAAATCATATCCAATTGTCTTGTGTTGGAGCCTATACTGACGTCTCCATGGATGTGGTTGTAACTTTTTTTCTCTTTATAGTGTTCAAAGATGAGTTTTAACACTGCTCAGTGGTGGTTTTATTGGATTATATTGCTGATTTATTATATTACTAGCGGGGACTCGTGCGATGCACGGGATTTATTGAGAGAAAGCTAAATAATAAAAAGGGTCATACACTAAAATACCCCTTATAGTTTCATGGATTTACTAAAATCTACCCCATAGTTAGCATTTTACTAAAACACCACTTATAATTTCCAATGGATTTAATCAATTAGGTGACAGCATTGACCCTAATGTTCATTTAAATAAATTTAATCAAAAGAAAATAAAAATAAAAATACCATTTTTGCCCTTAATAAGACATGGGCAACCACTCTATTGGCTACATTTGTTCAATTTTGTTTTTTATGCAAAAAAAGTGTTAGGAGTATTTTTGGAATAAAAAATCATGGGCCTAAGGGCAAAACAAAAACTCCTTAATGAAATCGTGGGTCTAAGGCCCCGACCTTGATTATGAAATTAACCCCCATCCCCGATCCCTGACGGGGATGGGTTCCCCTTGGGGACCCAAATCCCCAAAATGTTTTGAGATAATAGTATTTTTTCAAATAAATAAAAATTATAAATTATAAATAATGTTTTGAATGTGTTTTGATATATATATATATATATAATGTAAATAATATAATAGTATATTTAATATAAATAACATTTAATATATATATATACACACACACACACATGTATAATCGGGGCCGGGGTGGGGTAGGGATCTCAATCCCCATCCCTGACCTCGACCTCGACCAGGGATTCCTATTAATCCTCGTCCCCACCCCTGCCCCGCCAAAACAATCCCCATCCCCAGCCCCATTGTGTTGGGGAAGTCAAGTTCCCGTCAGGGATGGGGAAAATTGCCATCCCTAAAAGTGTGTTCTAATTAACAAATGACCCTAATAGAAACACATAAGAGTATACAATTGTTTTATATTTTGAACTTTTTAAATAATTAATAATTATTCATATTTTATATACTACTTTTAATAAAATTTTTATAATACAAAATAACAATAATTAATTTCAGTTAGGTTTATTTATCAAACTGATGAAACCAACCAACCCAATTAACTCGACCCAAGTTGGTCGGTTTTCTAGAATTTTAGGTTGGCTTTGGTTAAAAAATTTCTCAATTCGACTATGTTGGATCAGTTCCACTTTGGCCATTTGTAAACTGACCAAAATTGAACGACCTAACCATGGATATATATTAATATTTTATATTTTAAATATAATTTTTAATATGAAAAAGAGGGAATTTTCCCATATTTCTTAGTAAAAAATGTTTTATATCATAAATCTAATTTTTAAATTTATTATTTAATAACTGCACTATAATTTTTAAAATTAAATTAAATTTTCAAATTTAAATCTTTTGAACAGACTGACCAAACCAAAAAATCGACCCAAACCAATACAACTTGAGCGTGTCGGTTTTCACAAAAGGTTAGTTGGTTTCAATTGATCAACTCCCTAACCTGACTAGGTCAATTTGGTTGGCCAAATAGCCTACGACCGCACCAAACCAACTAATGAACACTCATAATTTCAGCTAAATTAATAGTCTTATCTCTAATAAATAACAATAGTTTAATCTTCCATAATTATTGAAAATTTATAGCAAAAGTACACAATTATTGAAAATATATTGATAATGAAAACTATAATAATTACAGAAATTACAAAAATATAATAAGTACTAAAAATATATTAACTTAGTCAATAGATAGTTTAATCTCTACTAAATATTAATCAATAACTTATAATAAAAACACAATAAATACAATAAGTACAATAAATTAAACTTAAAAATTTCAATAATAGAAATTTAATCTCCAATAATTATCGAAAGTTTTCTATTAAATAACTTAACAAAATAAATTTATACATACTTATTGAAAATACATTTATCACAAAAGACAATAAATATTAATTTTAGGATATATAATTATATAATAAATATAGATTAAGAGTTTAAAATTATTATTAGTAAATACTATTTTTTAAAATTTATTTTCTCGAATTATTACTTGATATAAGTGAAATTAATTATTTATAATATTGTGTAAAAATATTAAATTATTATTAATTTCAATATTATGTAATAGTTATTTTTCTAATTTTTAGATTTTTTTTAAATTTATTACATAATGTTTTTATTTTAACTATTTAAAATCTAGTTATGTTAAATATTTTGTTATTAAAAATAATTAAATAATTAAATAATATGTATAATATGTAAATTTTAAAATATTAATTATTTATTGAATTTAATTTTCCATAAAACCATAATTTATACTATGATTACATAATTTCATTATTGAATTTGTAATATATTAAATTATTATTAATTTAAATATTGTGTTATAATTATTTTTATACTTTGAAGAAGTTTTTTAAATATATTACATAATTTCGTTATTTTAACTATTTAAAATCTAGTTATGATAAATATTTAATTATTTAAATATTTAAATAATCTATAAAATAAATACAATAAGTGCAATAAATTAAACTTAAAAATTTCAATAATAGTAATTTAATATCTAATAATTATCGAAAGTTTTCTATTAAATAACTTAACAAAATAAATGTATACATACTTATTGAAAATACATTTATCACAAAAGACAATAAATATTAATTTTAGTATATATAATTATATAATAAATATAGATGAAGAGTATAGAGTTATTATTAATAAATATTATTTTTTAATCTTATTTTCTCGAATTATTACTTGATATAAGTGAAATTAATTATTTACAATATTATGTAAAAATATCAAATTATTAATAATTTCAATATTATGTTTTAATTAATTTTCTACTTTTTACATTATTTTTTAAATTTATTACATAATGTACTTATTTTAAATATTTAAAATCTTATTATTAATTTAAATATTATGTTATAATTATTTTTATACTTTGAAGAAGTTTTTTAAATATATTAGATAATTTTGTTATTTTAACTATTTAAAATCTAGTTATGATTAATATTTATTTATGAAATTTTTAAATAATCTATAAAATATTTAAAATTTTTTGTTATTTGAGTTTTATTTGTTTAAAGCTATTACATATTATTAAATATTTAAAAAACATTTAAATTTATAATCCAGCAAAACATAATTTAATTTGTTAGTACATAATTTCGTGATATATTTTGTAAAAATATAAAATTATTTTTTGTGTTTTTAATAAATATTTAAATAATTCTTAAATTTTTTAATCCAATCTTTCTTTAGATAGGTATAGATAAAAAGTATGGGAGAGGATAATTTGGAATTAGAGATAATTTAGGAGAGAAACTCTCTACTAAATTAGAGATAATTTTGGAGATAAATGGGAATTTGAGATAATTTAGAAGATAAATAGGAATTTGGGATAATTTTGGAGAAAGTGGGGGATGTAGTTTAGGAATAATTTTGAGGAGAAGAGATTATTTAGGTTATTGGGAAAGTGCATCTCATTTGTTCTTTCGAAAATGACATGGAATTAAAAATATAAAAAATTCAAAAAAAGGAGAAAATAGATAAATAGCTTCTCTCAAAGGAGAGACATGCTAACATGGCAGGACCAGTTTTAATATATATATATATTCATTTCTTATTTTTAGCCTTATGTTATAAGACTATTTGGTGGAATCACATGACCAAGGGTATACTGATAATTTTGCTGCCTTGTACAGTTGCATATACAAGTATAATAGAGGCTTGCACCTCATGCCTTTTAGCTCTTTCCACATTCTTCTTCTCTTTTCTTCTAAACCTGAACTCAAGCATTTAAGAAAATTAAACAAGTTGGTGTTAGAGCATCAAGATCTTGGTGGTGTTTGATCTTCTCTAGGGTCAGACTAGGGTAGTCCTAAGATTAGTGAGTTTTATGAAATGTTGGAGAAGATGGTTATTGGTATGTTGATTGCCTGGTTTTAGGAAGATTTTTTGAGAGCCATCTGAAGTTTGGTTGAAGTTCAAGAAGAGTTCTTGAAAGTTTCCCAAAAGTTCAAGAAATAATAGAGATTTTTTTGCAGTAATTTCTGGTGGTTTCAACAGTGGTGCTCAGGTTTCTCTAGATCAGCCTTTATATTCTAGAGTGGGCAAATTTTGTCCTAGGGCCTCTGTAGAGTGCGTCCTCCTAATTTCCTATTTCTCCCAATTCTAAGAAGGGTGATCTTCTTCATCTAGTTCTGGATTATTTTACATATGGTGTGAATTTGTGGGGTAGCTTTGGAGGTCTTGGAATACCCTAGTACTCAAGTGACTATTGTGAAATTCGTTGGGGACAATTATTTGGAGTGGTCTCAATCAGTACAGAAGTATATTGGAGGGCATGGGAAGCTAGGATATTTCACAAGTTCTGAGGTAGAAATAGATCCTCAAGATACAAAACATTGAAGATGGATGTAGTAGTATCTTATAGTGATATCCCGGTTTGTGAATTCCATGCCACCCCACCTTAGTAGAAATTTCTTATGGATGAGAACTGCAAAGGTGATTCGGATAATATTGCAAAAATGTATTCCTAGATGCTAAATGTTACTTATGCCTACTAGTTGAAATCAAAGGTGAATATTCTCAAACAAGGAGAGAATCCATTATCAATGTATTTATCTACCCTGAAATCTATGTAGCAAGAAATTCATCTCTTGGAAACCATAATTTGGGAGTCCCAAGGATGTACTAACTTACAAGAAGCTTGTAGAGAGGAATCAAGTGTTTGAATTTTTGGGTGGGCTGATCTAGAGTATGGCATTACACGCCAACACATTTTTTACCAGGGATGATGTGACTCTCTCTCATGCCTATGTTTTGTCATTTTGCTCCTTTTACAACTACGTTGAAGGTACAATAGATGTCTGAAAAGGGTGATGGTACTGATGAGAAGGAAGCGTTTGATTTTTTTAAGAAGCCCAAGCACATTCATGAGTCTTGTTGGAAGCTTCACTCCCATCTCATACCCCAGAGGTTTAGGAAGAATAATACCAAGAGGGTGAGTGTCATAGTTATCAAGGCACCACCTGGTTTTACTATTGAAATCTAAATGGTACAAAATTATAGCCTTCCTTAGTAGCTAATTCATATGAAATTTCTCTATTAAATACTTGTATTTTTGAAATACGGTGCAACCATACCTAACTCGAATTAGCCTGAACTTGAACCCGATCAAATGGTTCAATGGTCTGATCTGGTTTGGGTCAACATGGTTCACCAATACCCTTTCCAAATTAACTTGAAATCCGGTTAGATGGTTTGGTGGCCCAATTGGTCCCTAACTTCTATGCTTAACTTGTGGGAGTTTTTTGAGATGAATTATGGTGCTGATTGCTGTTGTTTTTATTGGGTTATATTTGTTTCTATTTTGTATTTTCTGTTTCTTAATTTTAGCTGTGCTATAAAGCTGCTTGGTGGAGTCACACGACCAGAAGTATACTGGTTGTATTACTACCTTGTACAGTTGCATATATAAGTGAATAGAGGCTGATGCCTCATAGTTTTTGGTTCTTTCCATATTCTTCTCTTCTTTTCCTCCTCCTCCTCCTCCTCATCATCATCATCCATGCCTTATCCCAACGAAATGGGGTTGGCTACATGAATCCTGTTTCACCACTCCATTCTATTTAAAACCGTATCCACTATTAAATAGTTCTTCTTACTATTATCCACGTCCTTTTTGGTCTACCCGTATCTATTCTAGCCCCTTCCATTTGTAACAAATTACTTCTTCTAATTAGAGTTGTTGGCGGTCTTCTATGTATGTGACCAAACCATCTTAGCCTACTCTCTCATTTTATCACTTATTTGTGCTACTCCTAGGTTTCTACGGATGACTTCATTCCTGATCCTATCTTTTCTAGTTTTTCCACTCATACATCTTAGTATTCACATTTTTGGCACATTCATTTTCTGAACATGTTGTTGCTTGACTGCCCAACACTCTGCTCCATACAACATAGTTGGTCTTACAACAGTTTTATACAAATGCACCCCTCCATTTTTCCCAATCTTCTTTAATTCTTTGGGTGACATCCTCCTCAATCTATCCCTTGTTATGGATTATTGAACCATGGTACTGAAAATGGTCACATTGAGTTACCTCTTGGTCTCCAATCCTAAGTGTATCTTGATTTCCAAGACTCACCATACTATCATAAGCCTTTTTTTATCAATCGTCTCAAAAGAAATACAGATTCCATGGTTGATCTCCTTGGCATAAAGTCAATTTGGTTCTCTTACTCTGAAACACTTGTTTCAAGTCGCAATCTTTGTTCAATTATTCTATCCCAAAGTTTCATAGTGTGGCTCATGAGTTTAATCCCTCAGTAGTTATTACAACTTTGTATATCAACTTTATTCTTAAATATAGGCACCATACTGCTATTTCTCCAATCATCAAGCATCAACTTATCTTTTACTATCTAATTAAATAGCTTAGTTAGCCCATAACAAGCCTACCTCTCCCATACCTTTCTACACTACTATTGGAATCCCATTAGGTCCTAATTTCTTTCCCTTCATCTTATTTAGTGCCTCTTTTACATCAGTAGGTTTAACTCTATGAAAGTATGTATTATTTTTAACCTTATTTAGCACCCTATCCCTGTTGTTCATTTTATAATTTTTCAAAATAGTTTTTCCATCTTTGTTTGATTTCCTCATATTTTACCAAGACTCTTTGATCTACATCTTTAATGCATCTAACATGGTTTAAATCTTTGCCTTTTCTTTCTCTCAACTTTACTAGTTTATGCATTCCTTTTTCTCCCTTTTTAGTGCCTAATTTATGGTGCATCATAAGCCCTACATTAGCTTCATTCACTTTCTTTTTAACTTCCGTTCTTATAGTTTATTTTTTTCCAATTTTTTACATTTTTAGTTTTTCCTCCGTTCTTTGTAACATGCTCGTTTTAATCCGACTTCATTCCACCACCAAGTTTCTTTAGTATTTTTCCATTTCCCTTTAAATTCTCCTAAGACCTTCTTTGCTACTTTGTTTTAATGTTTGCTATTTCAAGCCAAATATCATTAATCTTTCCTTCTAAATTATATTTCCCTTCTATTATCAACTTGTTTCTAAATTGAGCTAGTTTTTCTCCTTTTAGGTTTTCCCACCTAATTCTTAGACACCTATTTTCTTCCCCATTTCTCTTCCATTTCTTAATGTGCACATCTACCACCATTAATCTATGTTGTGTTGTTAAGCTTTCTCCTGGAATAACTTTGCAATCTTTACACATTATTCATTCTGTTCTCTTAGTGAGGAAAAAATCTATTTGACTTACGTTTGATCCACTTTAAATGTTATTAAGTGTTCATCCTTCTTTTGGATAAATGTATTTAAAATTGCCATATCATAAGCTACTGCAACATCTGATATTGTATCTGCTGATTCATTCCTCTCCCCAAATCCAATCCTCCATGTACCATATCATATCTTACATTTCTTTTCCTTACAGGACCATTTAGGTCTCTTCCTATAAAAATCTTCTCTTCATTTGGAATTTCTTGGATTAATACTTCTAAGTTTTCCCAAAATTGTCTTTTAATGTTTTCTTCGAATCCCACATGAGGTGCATAAGCACTAATTATGTTAATGACTTCCTCCCCTAAAACAAGTTTAATTAAAATTATTCTATTCCCAATTCTTTTAACACATAATTTTGATTTTTTAAATCCTTATCTACTATTATCGCTACACCATTTTTGTTATTCACTTTTTCCGTATACCATAATTTGTAGCCATCAATTTCTTTAGCTTTTTTGCCCTTCCATTTAGTTTCTTTTAGGCATGCAATATTAACTTTCTCTCCTCTTCATGGTGTCTATTAATTCCATAGTTTTTCTAGTTAATGTTCCTACATTCCAAGTGGTTAAACAAAGTCATGTTTCTTGGACTAGATTCTTTACCTGCCCCTGTCCAGAATGATGTGGGAACCCTTGTCTATTTGACACCAGAGCAAGGCTTTGCCATGGTGTGTCACTCATGGGGACCATCCTAGCAAACCCCCCACTAAACACTACGCTTGGGTTAGTGTGTAGTGCGTCATTTCTGAAGAACACCCTAGCATGAGCATGAAAAGACAAATTAGGATCTATATTTATGAGAGTTTTGGCAAAAGTTTTAGTGCCGGCTACCAACCTGGCACAACCCTCTATCTGGGCTTGGGACCCGTAGTGTAAGACAAGCTCACACTAGTTGAGTTTTTCTTCTTTTTTCGTTCTCTTCTTTTATTCTTTCTCTTCTAAATCTGAATTTAAACATTTAAGAATATTAAACAAGTGATAGGAAGCAATAATTATTAATGTTGTAAGATAAATGGAAAACTCAAAAACATTCCAAAGCATTTTGTATGGAGGTATACAGTAAAAATAGATACGGTTGAAACCTTGAGCAAGGGAAATTTCTAGTTCTATAGGCATTCTCAATAACCCATATTTCTCTAGCACTATTCTAATGGAGAAAGAAGACTTGGTTATTATGTCCTTGTGTGCACCTGATGCAAGAAAAATGGTGATACTGTCGATCATCTATTCAGTTGAGTTGCATTGAAGTGCATTTGCTGTATTTTCATATTTCTCTCACCTAGGGAACTGGTAGGGATCATTAGTTTTCAAGGTGCCAAGGCGAGGCTAGGCGATAGGGGGGCGCCTTGTTGCTTAGTCACCTAGGTGGGCGCCTAGGCGGTGGATTTTTTTTAAGTAAAAACATGTATCCTAGGGTAGTTCCCTAGGTTCCATAATCATATTTCCTTAATAGATATCCATAATTTTCATAAGAAAAGTATAAACTTCATGTTAAAGTATAGAAAATCAACATATTCCAACATATTCATGAGAAGAAAAAGAAGAAAGAAAAGAAAATTCAAAAAATATAGGGGCTGAACCCCTATTTCTGTTGTAGAAAATGTGTTGATTGGACAACATTTTATGTTCTTCCTTACTTATTGGTTCAGTCTTTGAGGGTTCAATCCAGCATTTAGCAATGTTTGTGTTGATTAAACCCTAACAAATAAGAAAATAATAAAAAGAAATTAGTATATAAGCATACAAAATGAATATTTTAGTTTAAAAACGTCTATTTTATAATTATAACCTCAAAAATTTAAGAATATAAGTTTTTTATAACACGCTATAGAAAACTACTTGGTGATTAGGCATGGCGACCCTCCAAGGGCGCCTTGTCACCTAGGCACTCTTGACAACTATGGTGGGGATCATTGAGAATCAGCTGTATTTATTACTCCTTAGTTTTGAAAGGGCTGGAAATTAGACAATGATTTATTACATTTCCTTTTAGTTCTTATTGTGCTTATATCAATTTTTATGTTATAGCCGCTGATCATTTTTTTTTAATCTTATAGCCATTATGACATGCTAGAAGAAATTGTTTCTTGCCTGGGTAGCTTCCATTTTCCTAGTCTCATTTCATGCTATATTTTCTTTATTGTATTATATTACAACCTTCAGTTTTTTTTGGTTTTCTGCTGCTTCTTGCTTTTTGATATTACTTATTGGGCAGTTAGCTTATTGATTTGATAACTAGTGGAATAGTT
Organism: Nelumbo nucifera; assembly: GCF_055504915.1. Taxonomy (NCBI): domain Eukaryota; kingdom Viridiplantae; phylum Streptophyta; class Magnoliopsida; order Proteales; family Nelumbonaceae; genus Nelumbo; species Nelumbo nucifera. Next base: position 58,864,420 of record NC_142651.1, on the reverse strand, counting down.
TCTGTTTCTGTTCTTATTGTACATGAAGTCTCAATATTTCTTTATCATGCAGAGAATCCATATATTGGAAGCATTGGAAGCTAGGGTTGGCAACAGTAATGACGTAGGGATGGCTGCGCACTTCTTTCAAGTTCAACGCGATTTCAATGAGTAAAATTTTTGATAATACTAGTTTATTAGTGTACAATTATACTATTCCTGTGTAAATATCTGGTCTTAGGTAATATGTGGAAAACCATATGCCCTTCTTTTTCAACTTGACATTTTCTTTTTTCTGATAGTATTAATCCAAATGGGCCACAGGAAATAGAGGAGGGAAAAACAAGAATATTGAAGGCCTACTCCATGAAAAGACTCATCTTTCATCATCCAATGCACAGTGCAATCATATGAGTTGATGTAGACTAACTGATCGATAACCCAGGGAGAAAGGTAGAGATAAAAAACTGGGTTGGAGACCACCACCAGGAACCTTTGGTGAGAAGATTCAATCTCAGATGGAACATCATAAGTAGGGAGTATGTAGATAGGGTGATAGACCCAGCTTAGTGCAGAATAGGAAAGATGAAGGGGATGATCGACACCTTGGTTGTCCTCACAGTGCATACTGGGATGTTTCCCAACTCAAAACCATTAGGTGAACTTGATAGTTCACATGTACGTGCTCTGGAACTTCTTGTATTTGAGTTCATATCATCTAAATCTCTCCCATGCATCATTCCCTACTCAAAGTACTGTTTCATTGAATTTACTCTTGTTTTGTGCCTCACCTTCTATTACTGTATACAATTACAAGGTGCCACAGGTTATCTTGTCACACAGGGCAAGGAGGTTTAGGGGAAAATGGAACAGTACAAACTACAAAGAGGGGAAGATTATTTGGGAGCTAATCCAAACCATCTTTAGTGAGATGGTGAATGCTGAGCTAGAGAAGATTGTGGGGTGTGGAGAGGAGGGTGACACTTTCTCCATGTATAACAGGACCAAACCATTAAACCAATGCAGGAAGAGAACCACGATAGGGATCAACCAAAGGACCCAACTATTGAGCTTGAAGAAAAGTATGGGTGTGATGGTCACTTCTTCTAAATATGTGAGAGATTGAAAGTGTAATATTAATTACAACAAGGAGGGAAGTGGGAAGGAGAGAGGAGGGGAGGAAGATAAAGGTGAGTAGAGCTTGTTCACAAAAGGAGTTGAGATGAGATTATTAGCTGGAATGTAAGGGGATCGAATAGTGCTAGAAAGACCAATAAAGGATTTTTTGAGGAGAGCTAAACCACAAAAATATTAATTCAGCTAAACTAAGGTAATGCAATGTTTTGCAATGGTAAAAAACTGATCTACTTTCATTCCATTGCTAATCGGCATATTTATACAGTAAGCTGCTGCAATAAATAGAAAACATCTTCCTAAATCAATTCCTATAATTAAGGGACTAATTATTTTAATCCCCATATTTAAGGGATTATACTTTTCCACAATCCTAGGAATACATATTCACACAATTCTATTTTTACACAACTACCAAATATGCATCTACACCAGTGACCCCACGTTTTCCAACACTCCCCCTCAAGCTGGTGAATAGAGAACCTCTATTCCCAGCTTGGCTACAATTCTACGAAAGTCTGTACTATTGAACCCTTTACTAAGTACGTCGGCCAGTTGTCCTTTTTTAGATACATAGGGAGTGCAAATCAACTTGTTGTCCAGTTTCTCTTTTATAAAGTGTCGATCCATTTCGATGTGCTTCATCCTGTCATGTTGAACAGGGTTGTGAGCAATATTGATGGTTGACTTGTTGTCACAATATAGTTTCATAGGCTTTTCTCGTGGAATCTTCAAGTCTTCTAAAATTATCTTCAACCAGAGTAATTCACACACTCCTTGTGCCATAGCCCTGAACTCTGCCTCTGCACTTGACCGGGCCACTACGTTTTTCTTCTTACTCCTCCAAGTGACTAAGTTTCCTCCCAAGAAGGTACAGTAACCAGAAGTGGACCGTCTATCTACTGGAGATCCTGCATAATCGACATCTGTATATGCTTCAAGAGCCAGTCCCCCATTCCTTCTGAATAAAATTCCTTTCCCTAGATTGGCTTTCAAATAGTGCAGAATTCGATGAGCAGCCTGCAGATGAACTTCTTTAGGGTTATGCATAAACTGACTTATTACACTTACAGCATATGCAATATCCGGCCGTGTATGTGCAAGATAAATGAGTTTTCCAACCAGTCTTTGGAACATCTCCTTGTCTACACTTGCATTCTCGTTGGCTTCTCCAAGTTTATGATTGGGATCTATAGTCGTGGAAGCTGGTTTACATGCCATATTTCCTGTTTCTCTCAAAAGATCAACAACATACTTTTGTCGAGAGATAAAGATGCCTTGTTTAGAATGTGCAACTTCAATTCCGAGAAAATACTTTAGTCTCCCCAAGTCTTTTATCTCAAATTCACTGGCAAGGCAACTTTTCAATGCTTCCTTCTCCTTTTTATCATTCCCAGTAACGATTATATCGTCCACATAGACTAATAGAGTAGTAACTCCCCCTGAGGATGTGTGTTTGATAAATAATGTGTGGTCACCTTGACTTTGCTTGTAACCTGTACTAAGCATCACCTTTGTAAACCTTCCAAACCATGCTCTTGGAGACTGTTTGAGACCGTATAGTGCTTTCTTCAACCTACAAACTTTGTTCCCCTTAATGCCTTCTCCAAAACCCGGTGGAATGTCCATGTATATCTCCTCTTCTAGATCACCATCGAGAAACGCATTCTTTACATCAAACTGTTGCAAATCCCAATTATAGTTAGCAGCCAAAGACAGCAACACCCTTATTGTATTCATTTTAGCTATTGGGGCAAAAGTCTCATGATAATCTACCCCATAAGTCTGTGTATATCCCTTGGCTACTAGTCGTGCTTTGTACCTTTCTAATGACCCATCAGATTTGTACTTAATTGCAAACACCCATTTACAACCTACAACCTTCTTGTTTTTCGGTAGATCCACAACTTCCCACGTGTTGTTCTTTTCTAGTGCCTTCATTTCCACTCTCATGGCTTTTCTCCACTCCTTATTAGAAAGTGCCTTGGCTAGAGTATTAGGAATTGGAATGGTGTTAAGGCTGGCTAGAAAACTTTTATGGGATTTAGAGAATCTTTGGAACGACATAGATTTGGCTAAAGGGTACAATGGGCGTTTGGTACATTCTCTGGTTCCTTTTCTCAGGGCAATAGGTAGGTCATACTCATACTCAGACTGTGAAGGTACAGGTTCAGGTTCTGAACATCCCTCAATTCTAGGATTAGGAGTTGAATCTTGGACTTGCACAAGTTGAGGATCTGATTTTCTTCTCCTAGAGTAAACCTGCATATATCTCACATCATCATGCACATCATTGGTGGGGTTAACAATGCCTGGATTTGGTTCAATGGTTGGGTTGTTTGATTCTTGTTGAGGCTCGGAAATGTGGGGTTCAGAGGAATGTGACTCAGAAGGATGTGATTCTTGACGGTTGGATGACTGTGAGGAGGGTAATACATCTAGGGAGGGTAGATCCGAGGCCTTATCTTCCATTAGTGAGGGCTCCCCCTGAAGATAAGGTTGAGTGAAAAAGGATTGTCCCTCCTCAAATGTGACATCGATGGAGGTGTAGAATTTTCTGGTGGCTAGATGATAACATTTATAACCTTTCTGAGTTGGGGAATATCCCAAGAAGACACACTTGATTGCTCGTGGATCTAATTTTCCCTTATTATGGATATGAACAAAGGCAGTGCAACCAAAAATTCTTGGTGTGAGATTATTTGAGGTTCGAATGTCAGGGTAGAATTGAGAGAGGACTTGTATTGGGCTTTGGTTGTCAAGAACTTTAGATGGTAGTCTATTTATGGTGTATGCAGCAGTAAGGACATCTTCCCCCCAATATTGTTTTGGGACCCGGTTTTGAAAGAGAAAGGCTCGGGTGGTTTGCAAAAGATGGCCATTTTTCCTCTCAGCTACCCCATTCTGTTGGGGAGTGTTAACACAGGAAGATTCATGCACAATGCCTTCTTTCTGAAAAAATGGGGACAAATTCTGATTAGAATAATCTGTAGCATTATCAGATCGAAACCTTTTAATTTTCACACCAAACTGAGTTTGGACCATGTTATGGAAGTTGGGAAGAATGGTGCCCACATCAATTTAGACTTAAGAAGAAAAATCCATGTGACCCTAGTGCAATCGTCAATAAAGGTGATGAACCATCTAGAACCAGTAATGTTGGGAATTCGAGAAGGGCCCCATATATCCGAATGAATCAAATAAAAAGGAATTGAAGATCTTTTATTGCTGATTGGGAAAAAAACCCTTTTGTGTTTAGCAAATTTACAAACATCACAATGACCGAAACGAAAGCGATGACGCCAAATTAAATCTTTATTGGAGGTAGATAAGAATGACTTGTGTGTGACATGCATAACAGTGTGAGATGGTTTGCTGGTTGCTTCAAGGTAGTAGAGTCCATCCCTTTCCTTAGCAAGTCCAATCTTTTTCCCCGAAACCTGGTCCTGAAATACACAGTAAGAAGGAAAGAACACAACATTGCAGTTCACATCCTGGGTGAGTTTATGTATAGAGATAAGGCTAGTGGATAACTTAGGAACATGAAGCACGTTTTTAAGTAATAGGGATGGAGTGCCACTGTGGTGAAAGAACTATCAGCAACATAAATTTTTCTACTACTAGGACAGGGTGTATAGGTGAGAAAATGTAGTGAAGAGGGTGTCATGTGGTCAGTAGCTCCAGAATCAAGAATCCATGGAAAAACACTAGCCGAGACATGTAATCCTAGAGATAAAGACTCACTCGAGAGAGCAAGAGAGGTAGAACCACTTCCTGGTTTCAAGGATCTCAGGAAACTCCTTAGCCTTTCAATTTCTTCATCATTAAATGGCCCCTGACTTGAGTGTTCTTGCTGCGGGATTGTGGAGACATTATGGGCCTGTTGAACTGCTTTCGAAACTCCTCGATTGCCCCATTCCTTGCTGGATGTGGGAGGTTTCCCATGAAGTTTCCAGCAGCGATCTTTTGTGTCTGGGTTTCTTGCAATAGGTGCACCAGAGGTTATCGTTAGAGTCACGAGTGGTTGTGTCACGGGCCAAGTTGTGATTGTTCTCACCCTTTGAACCACTGTAATTTCCTTCCCTTTCCACCATAGCATCCTTCGGGATCTTTAGGCTCAAGCATGATTCCACGATGGCTTTCCTCAGCTCTGACAAGGGCTATAACTTCATTCAATGGAGGCACTTCTTCTTTGCCGAGAATTTGTATTCGGACCTGATCAAATTCAGCATTCAGTCTGACCAAAAAATCATACACCCTATCTCTTTCAATAAAATTCTTCAAGATCACAGCGTCATCCGGGCACTTCGTCTCAAGAACCCGATAATGATCAAGCTCATGCCACAAATTTTGCAGCAGATTTGCATACTCTGTAACACTTCTGCTCCCTTGTTTGGCCGCCACTGTCTTCAATTTGACCTCATAGACACGAGCAGCGTCATGGGCTTTGGAATAGGTTTGTCGGACAACGTCCCAAATAGCCCTTGCAGAGGGAAGAAGCATACAAGTATCGCTAATCTCGGGTGTCATTGAACTCCACAACCATGACATAATCATGGAGTCCTCTTCGTCCCAAGCATCAAAATTTGGCTCGCCCAATTTTGGCCCTGTTCTAAGAAGGTGACTAATTTTTCCTTTTCCCTTCAAATAGGTACGCACTAGTTGTGACCACTTCAAATAGTTCTGGCCATTCAGTCTATATGTTGCCTGAATATTCTGCAAATCATCGGTGTGAGGATGAAAATTCGTTGCTCCTTAATCGGTTTGGACGGGAGCACTTGTTGCAGTCACGTCGGACATTGCCAATGGAGGAAGAATAAGGCTAGCAGGAAAGGAGAATAAAGAAGGAGGAAAAGAAACACTGCTAGTTACAGATCAACACTAAAGGCCAGAAAACCACAAAAAAAGAACTAGCAATGAAGGTCGAAAAAAAATCTCAAGGTTGGCAAACCTAGAGCTCTGATACCATGTTTTGCAATGGTAAAAAACTGATCTACTTTCATTCCATTGCCAATCGGCATATTTATACAGTAAGCTGCTGCAATAAATAGAAAACATCTTCCTAAATCAATTCCTATAATTAAGGGACTAATTATTTTAATCCCCATATTTAAGGGATTATACTTTTCCACAATCCTAGGAATACATATTCACACAATTCTATTTTTACACAACTACCAAATATAGATGCTAACTACCAAATATGCATCTACACCAGTAAACCCACATTTTCCAAACCTTATTCCTGATCATGTTTCTGGTTTTCAGTTGGATTTTACTAGCCACAAGGTACCCTCTATCAAGAGGGGTACAGATTTTTTTCCAAGTATGGAGACCATTATCTTTGATTTGTATTAGATGTGAATCATTCCAATAAGAAATAACAGTGTAGTCTGAAATTACAAAGAAAGAGAAGAAATAAGAAAAATCAAAAGAGGAAGAAGAAGAAGGGAGAAGAAGAGAGTTCGATCTATCTTCTCTCATTTCTCCTAATTTTTTGTATTAATTTAATCTCAAGAGAGTGATTACAATGATGCCCTAAATGGGGCGGACAACTCATAAGCATAACTTAAAAGAAATAAAAAATAGTTAACAGGTCCATATGGACAAGGACCATTAACATAAACATAACAAATAAAAGAAGAAAAAATAATAATGCACTAGTGCCCATTTGGCCCAGTCTCTCTACGCTCCCCTCAAGTTGAACATAGATGTCAATCATACCCAACTTGCTTATATAATGTATTAGCTTTCCTTTTAGAATTCTCTTCATCAAGACATCAACTAATTGTTCTTCAGAAGCAAGAAATGGAATGCAAACTTCCCTTGTAGCAATGCTCTCTTGTATAAAATGTCTATCAACCTCAATGTGCTTTGTTCTATCATTTTGGACGGGATTTTGTGCAATGTTGATGGTTATTTGGTTGTCACAATTAGACTTGTTCATGGGTCAGGCTGGGCCGGGTTTTGTCTATGTAGTAACATAATACACTTAGGCCCGACCATGGGACCTAGGTCTTTAGCCCGAGCCCGAGCCCGGCTAGAAATTTGAAAACATAATTTTTTCTTTTTTTATTCAGTAAAAAAATGTTTTATTTATATTAAAACCCTTAAAACTAAAAAATAATAAAAGATATCACTATTAATTGAAAAAAGAGAAGAGGAACAAAGAAAAATATTGTATATATTTTTTATTAAATAAAATATTTTTTTATTATTTAATATATATTATCAAGTTGGGCTCAAGATTGGGCTGGCCTTTTTTGAGAAAGCCTGAGCCCGGACCGAAAAAAGGTCGGCCTCGGTGTTTTAGGCCCGAGCCGGAGCCTGTGGGCCTAAAATTATGTCCAAGCCCGACTTAGAACGGGCTGGCCCGTTAGGCTACCCGACCCATGAACACGTCTAGTCACAATATAACATCATTGGCTTCTCATATTCAATTCTTAGTTTCTCTAAAAGTGATCTAAGCCACAATAACTCTGAAACTCCATGGGCCATCACCCTGTACTTTGCCTCAACTGAAGATCTAGCCATCATAGTCTGCTTCTTACTCCATGAAACAATGTTCGCTACTACCATAGCACAGTAACCCGAGGTAGATCTATCATCAATACATCTAACCCAGTTTGAATTCATATATGCATCTAGTTACATATGTCCATGTTTAACAAAAAGAATGCCTTTCGTTGGAGTACCATTTAGGTAACACAAGATTTTCTTAGCGGATGCCATATGGGTGTCTCTAGGAGAATGTATGAATTGGTTGACACTTACTGCATAGAAAATAGCTGGCCAAGTCATACATCTCAAGCACTCTTTGGAACACTCCCTTATCAACCAAAAATTCACCATTAGTGGCTAAGAGTTTGTAGTTTAAGTTTATAGGTGTAGTAGAAGCAAGCTTAGCACCAAGTTTGCCAGTCGTGACAAGAAGATCAAGGACATACTTGTGTTGAGAAATTAATATACCTTCCTTAGATTGAACAACTTATATTCCCAGAAAATATCTGAGTTACCCCAAATCATTGATTTCAAGCTCAGTGTTGGGAAACTTTTTGAGGCTAAGAACTTCTTGTGTATCATCACCAGTAACTTCAATATCATCCACACAAACAATAAGAAAGGTCACGAAAGAAGTTCTCCTCTTGACAAAGAAGGTATGGCTAGATTGAGTTTGTGTGTATCCAAACGTAACGAAAGCAGCTTGAAATCTCTCAAACCAAGCTCTAGGAAACTGTTTGACTCCATAAAGGGACTTCTTCAACTTACACACTTTCCCTTGCATTTCTCTCCCATACACTCTTGGGGACAAAGATATATAAACCTCCTCATGTAGATCTCCATTTATGAAGGCATTTTTGACATCAAATTGGTAGAGTGCCCAGTCAAAACTAGCAGCCAAGGATAGGAGAACCCGAACTGTTGTTTATCCAAAGGAGCAAAGGTCTCCAAGTAATCAATACCATACATCTGAGTGGTACCGTCAGCATGGTACTTAATGGTAAATACCCATTTTACAACTGACCGATTCCTTCCCCTTAGTTAAATCCACAATTTTCCAAGCATTGTTCTTATGCAAAGTATCTATATCAATCATCATAGCATCCCTTCACTTTGATTTAGATAAGGCTTCTGATACAGATTTAGGGATGGCTTGTGTAGAAAGAGGCTAAGAAGGAATAGTAGGTCAAAGAAAGGAGGTTGCATGATAGGTTTTAGAGATACAATAGGCTGTACACTTCCGTTTCCCTTTTCTGAGGGCAATAGAAAGGTCTAGGTCTAGGAAGGTGTTGGTGGGACAGAAGAAGGCTGCCTTGTCATCTCATTAGTTATGCGAGGTGCAAGAGGCCCAGTTGAAGGTGTGGAAACAACTTGCTCATTCCTGAGTTGTTGCCTTTGATACCATCTTTGAACAATAGGATGAGAGATAAAAGTGGGAGGATGAGCAGGAACATGTGAAGACTTAATAGGAGGTGATGCAACAGAAGGAGGTGACTTAACCGAGGACTCAATAGCAACTAGAAGAGGAATAGTTGGGGACTGTGCAAATAACTCCACTAACCCCCTTGGAAGGAATGCCAAAGAAAGGAATGGACTCTGCAATTGTGGCATCCTTGGAGACAAAGTAGATGCCACGAATTGGATCATAAGAACAATATCCCATCTCTATGGAGGCATATCCAAGAAAACACACTTACAAGCTTTAGGTTCAAACTTATGTCTTTGGTGGCTATGAACATGAACATTGCAAGTATGCCTAAAAACCCAAAGAGGAAGAGAGAAAAATTCTCATCAGGGAAAATGAGGCTAAATGAGGTTTTAAAACTCAAAACCCGAGAAGGCATATGGTTTATCAGATATGTAGTAGTACGAACAATATTCCCCAAAAATTTCACAAGAACATGGGATGCAAAAAGAAGTCTTCTAGCAACCTCAACCACATAATGATTCTTCCTTTCCACCATTCCGTTTTGTTGTGTGGTGTGGGAACAAGAACTCTGATGAATAACCTCAAAGGTATCAAGGTAGGATGAAAATTCTTCTCAAAATATTCCTTAGCATTGTTAAAATGGAATATTTTGTTACGAATATTAAATCGTGTAAGGATAAATTCATGAAGTGTTGCACAATGGTTGGTACTTCATCTTGGAACTGCATGAGGTAAATCCAAGTGAAGTGTGAACAGTCATCAATAAAAATGATAAAGTATTTATCATGGTTGTCATGGTAACGCCTAGGTGACAAGGCACCGTTTGAGACTCGCCTTGCCTAATCGCCAAGCAATTTTGTACTTTTTATTATAAAATACTTTTTTGTTCTTTATTTTTTGAGATTATAATTATAAAATAGGCATTGTCAAACTAAAATATTCATCTTGTGTATTTATATACTAATTTATTTTTGATTTTTTTATTTGTTAGGGTTTAATCTATACAAACATTGCTAAATGCTGTATTGAACCCTCAAAGACTTCAAAACCTGAACTAATAATAAGTATGGAAGAACTACTATTACTACTACTACTACTACTACTACTACTACTACTACTACTACTACCCTTATATTTTTTGATTTCTTTTTTTTTTCTTTTTTTTTTTCTCATGAATATGTTGATTTTCTATACTTTAACATGAACTTTATACTTTTCTTACGAAAATTATGAATAATTATTAAGGAAATATGGTTATGGTACCTAGGGAACTACCCTAGGATTTATGTTTTATACATGAAAAAAATCCATCGCCTAGGTGACTAGGCAACAAGGCACCTAGCCTAGCTTCGCCTTAGCGCCTAAAAAACTATGGTATTTATAGCCTCTCATAGTAGGTAAATGATAATGGCCCCCACACATTAGAGTGCACAATATGAAAATGAGAAATTGATCTTTTATTACTTAATGAATAAGAATGTCTATAATGCTTGGCAAGTTCAAATAATTCACAATGAAAATTAGACAAAGCTATCCCTTTTAAACAATTTTGGAAACAAATGACTCAAAGCAAAAAAGAAAATATGACCAAAATGTAAATGCTATAATGTTTAATTAACAAACTCTGATGAAATAAACTCCAAAACCACTCCATAGGTGGTACAAGACTCTTGTTAGGTGTATCTAGCAACTATATTCCATTCGCCTCATGGCCATTCCCAATTGCCTTTGAGACTTCAGGTACTGAAAAACATAGTGGGTAGGAAAAAAGGTTATGCTGCAATTCATAGACTTTGTTAAACTACTAATAGACAAAAGATTGGTGTTAAGTTTAGGAATGTGAAGAATAGAGGATAAAATAAGGGAGTCTAAGACTCTGATGTCCTCCTTGCTGGAGATAGGTCCAAGGGACCCATCTACAAGAGATATCTTTTCACAACTAGAAAGAAGTTAATATGAGCAAAATACGTTAGACATGCTGGTCCTATGGCTAGAAGCACCAGAATCTATAATCCAAGGGGTTTTATGATTACCTGACATAGTAGCATGATTTGCAAAAGCTCGAATACCTGAGTGAGCAAAAGCAGATGAGGAGGTGTTGCCTGAGGAGTTGGAAGCTACAAATGTAGTCTCCAAATGATTTATGAGTCTTCCATACCTTTCAGACTGTGCTTTTATGACTGTCAGTTGCTTCACTCACATATTACATCTTTCTTCTCAGTAGGCCCCTTAGACTTCATGCTTATATGTGCAAAATGTTATGGGGGAGGTGGTCCTTGCAACTGTACTTGCCACCTACTCTCTTCACTGCTACCATGATATATGCCTGGGAAAGAAACTTTCATTCTTTGCTAGAATATTCCACCTAGTAATGTCAAACTTAGGATTGAGTCCAGTGAGAAACTCAAACACCTTGTTCCTTTCTACCAACTTTTTATAAGTTTCTACATCCTTAGTGCTTTCCCACACAACAATTGCCATCACATCAATTTCTTGCCACAGAGATTTCAACATAGAGTAGCTAGGCATTTCTCCCCTTGTCTTAGATTGTCCACATCAATTTCTGCATCCTTAGTGCTTTCCCACACAACAATTTCCATCACATCAATTTCTTGCCACAGAGATTTCAACATAGAGTAATACATGGCTAGGTATTTCTCCCCTTGTCTTAGATTGTTCACATCATTTTACAAGCTTTGGCAACATTTAGCTTTTGAGAGTATGTAACATTGTCCTAAATCTCCTTGGCCAAATTCATCCAATGGTAATGTTGACTTATGTGGAGTTGCATAGAGTTGACTAACCACCCAATAACTGTATAATTCTCCTGCATCCATTTCTCATATGTAGGATCAGTTTTTGATGGCTTCTTCTTACTATCTGTAAGGTACCCTAATTTACCTCTAGTACAAACATAAAATCGCATGGATTGTGCCCATGCTAAGTAATTTGTTCCATCTGGCTTAATTGTTGTCAAAGCATTCAACACAGGTTTTACTGGACCAATTCTGGACTCTGCATTCTGCTTCGTCTCACTTTCAGACTGCTCCATTAATCAAATAAAAATCCAAAAGTGATATTTTTAGCCCTGATAGACCTCACTATAGTCAATCCCAAGCTGGTAAGTAAAAAATCTAGGGTTTCACTAAACCCTGCTACTTGGGAGAAATGGGAGAACTGCAGCTACTCCTATCAGTGGCTCCTTAAAGGTCTCCGACTACAATCAATCTCTTCTAGGGATCAAAAGGAACCTTCCAAACCCTAAGCGCCACTTCCACATAAACTCCTTGACCCGTAATTTGAAAATCTCTAGTCAGCTAGGGTTTGGGCAAAAATAAAAAGCCTCAATTTCTTGGCATTCCACAGCTAGTTTTTAGATCTACAGACCCTTTACCAACTAGGCAAAAACAGCTGAGAAATAATCAGCAACTTATTTCTCCATACACTCTTCCAATCAAAGAATGTATGGGATTGAAGAGAAAAAGGGAAAAGGTGCTTTGACACCAGGGTGTGAATCGGTCTGATAAGAAATAACAGTATAATCTGAAATTAGAAAGAAAGAAAGAGAAGAAATAAGAAAAATCAAAAGTGGAAGAAGATGAGAGAAGGGAGAAGAAGAGAGTTCAATGATGCCCTAATTTGTATTATTAATCTAATCTCAAGAGAGTAGTTACAGTGATGCCTTTAATGGGGCGGCCAGCTCATAAGCATAACTTAAAAGAAATAAAAAATGGCTAACAGGCCCATGTGAACAAGGTCCATTAACATGAACATAACAAATAAAAGAAGACAGAGAATGATAATGCACTATGGCCCAGTCTCTCTACAGTATTCAACTGGACTCTTTACCAAAATCAATCATGTAATCTATGAATATGATCGATTTTTAGAGCTTTCTGCTATATTTGTTCTGTGTATTTTTACCAGTTTGCCTTTTTTTTTAATGCATATGCTCTATGTGCTGTTACACCAACTGCTGTTTGCTTCATTTTGTATCTGTGGGAATTAATCTAGAGTAATAGTTCCTTGGTGAAGCATGTTTACTATAATCCTAATAAGATCTTAAAAATCTGGAAGGTTGGTGTGGTTTATATGGTATTTCTTTCTATGCTTTTGATTTTTTTTTTCAGAAATGATTATGAGATGCTTTTGGCTCTTGATGAGAATAATCACCAACATCGTGGTGCATCTCTCAGTCAGATTAATGGCTTGCCACATTCAATTGTCCAGGTAATTTTATCTTATGTATGTGTGTGTGTATAAATGGGCAGTGTTTTCAACCCTTCATTGTTCCAGCTGGTTTTGACTGTTCGACCTGTCACCCTGTCATGATTCCAGTTTTGGTTAACCCCAAACCCACTATTATTCAAAAACCATTGAGTTGGTCAGAAATTTGCAGACCCGTGTGGTTGAACCAGTGTTTGAAAAGGCGTGGGAGGCGTATGCTTGGAGGCACGCCTCTAGGTGAGGCGCTCCCAAAATGCCCTGAGGCGTATGGCAGAGGTGCTGACTCCTCTGAAGCATACGCTTCATGTGCTCTTTTCATAAGGTGTGCTAGAGGCGTACACCTCATGCGCCTCACACACATTTTATATAAAAAGACAGAAAAAAAAGAAAAAAGAAAAAAAAAGAAAAGAAAGGGAAGGGAAAGAAAAAGAAAGAGAAGAAAAAAAAAGAGAAAAGGAAAGAAAAGAAAAGGGAAGGGAAGAAAAGATAAGGGGAAAGAAAATGGTTTGCCCCCTGCCCCTTCGGCTGGGGGCTTCACCCCCCAGACCCCCCCACCCCCTTTTCGATGCAGCCCAATTTGTTTTTTTTTGAGTTTGGGGGGGTCTTGCTCCAGCAGGTCAAATATTATTGTATTTATAATTATGAATATGTATATTGGCACATTACAAAGATACCCCCAATCTAATACCTATTCTACTTTTTCACCATTCACCAAAAAAGTACCTATTTTTTCTCATGATATACTTGTAATATTATCATAGTATGATATCGAAATGTGTCAATTTAACAAGGAGGTTTATTGTGAGATTACAGGTTAAAAGTATAGCTGTTAATATAATCAGGTCTATCTGGTCAGAACAGTAGTCCTGATTGCAGACCCTATAGGGTCTGGTTTCGAACTGGTTCTGCACATTTACTTATTGGGTTGGGACTAGGTCTACCCTGACCCAGACCTGATCCAACCCATTGAAAGCACTAAGATCTCCCCTCGAGTTTACCTGTTGACTTGTCCATGTAGTTTGGGCTTAGGTTACTTGTTCCACCCTTCCGTTAACATGCCATCTGTTTTAGTGACAAATGGTTGCCTAACATTTAAAACCTTTCAGAAGTCCATTGTACTCTTCTTGGCACCTTTCAGAAGTCCATTGTAAAGGGACATATTTTCTTGCCTTACGACTCGGTGGGAATGAAAAGTTGAAAACAAGTTTAGGAAGAATTTGAAACAAAATAAAATTTTGAGATAGTAAAACTGTATTGACTGTTTACAAATGAGGGTAGTTTTGTCAAATTCAAAATGTATATTTTTGCAGAAAAATTAATATTTTATTATTAAGGGCATTTTGGTAAAATATCATTTCTGTCTTAATTCTGTCTCTTCTTTTCACAAAACTTCCTGTAGTTGCTTTCTATTGATTGTTATCCTGTCTGTTTAATGCAGACTGACAATTTTGAAGAAGTTTGTGCAGTCTGCCTTGAGACCCCAACAATTGGTGATACAATTCGCCATCTTCCCTGCTTGCACAAATTTCACAAAGATGTAATGTTCCCCTCATCTATCCAACTTGGAAAAATTCCATTTGTGGACAATCATGTAGCAACGACTCTGTTTGCTTTGTAATGCAGTGTGTTGATCCTTGGCTGAGAAGAAGGACATCATGCCCAGTTTGCAAATCATCCATCACTTGATTTGTACATGAAGCTGAGTACTTTGCCATTTAATTACAGCAGGTTAAACTTGGGTTGCAAGAAATAACATGTTCATGTTGTAGGTAATCAGCAATCCATTCATTTATGCCTGAAATTTGTTTTCTTTCAATCTTTCGTTATGCTCTTGAATTCGAGTCATTTCAAGTTATACAGTGAAAATTGTTCATCTTCTGGAATCCTGGTATCTGTATCTATTTTCTTGAAGAGATGCTGTACACAATTGAGACAAGATGCAAGAAATTCATGTAGGGCAATTTAAAAATGCATCTTTCCTGTTTCTGCCATGGATTTCTACAGACTGATTGTTCGCCTTTGAACTCATTTTTGAGTGCATTATGCCTGATCTCTATACGTTCCATCTGGGCCTGGATTCCAATACTCGTTTCCCCTCTTAACAGGTGAATTAACTTTCCTATATTTGATTCATTCAACCACAATGTTGATCGTCCAAGTTCACGTATTTGATCCAAGTAACAGTAACATTTGTTTGTTGGGTTCAACTATGATACCGGAAAGACATGATACTGGAAAAAATTATAGCCAATCAACCAGTATCATAGTAGAGGTGACCAATTAGGAGGTATTGATCAAAATTCACGGGGGTGCTTTGTTTGATCAAAGCTCTTTCGGTGCCATGTCTTTCCGGTATTATAGATTTTCCCTTGTTTGGTCATCAATTATAGTTCTTTCTTTTATTGGTATTCCTATTTATTCAGTTTATGTGTTCTATTCATTTTTACATTTGTTTGCTCACGAGGGACTGATAATTTTACCCGGTTAAATCTCGTAGGCAATAATAATTAGAAAAGCCATTTATCAAAGGCTAGGATTTTTGTTGCCAAGTGGGTTCACCTGACTCCCATAGATAACTGAACTGATCCTCTACAAATCGTAAAACAATTCATACTTGTAATTTTCTTCTAATTTCTCTACAGGGTATAAAATGTCTAGGCGCTATGACCCAGACATTAGTGATATTCACAGTTCCAGTCTGGGTTGGCTGGTTGCTTTCCTGGACATTCCAGGTTCTAGTAAAAGTCTATCAACCACCCTTGTGACTGTAGTCCTAACTTGGAGGCAACATATCCAATAGACCAATACCTATTCAGCACCTCATGATCAAATCAGCTATATGTAAATCCAAACCTGCATTAGAACTGGGTTGATCCAATTCTTTGCTAGACAAATTAACTTAGTATTAATTGTTTTGATGACAGGGTTGGGAATCAGAGTCTGTTAAGAATGCTAACATTTTATCCCAGACCCAGTAAGTTGAAATAACCTGTGGGTTTGGTCAAAAAAAGAAGAAAAAAAAACAAAAACTGTTGATTCAGGTGGTGGTCTACAATCTGATATTTTCATTTTTTTTAACTTGTTCTTGAACTTTGTTTTTATTTAAAGAGGCAAGAACAAGCTGGTTTTCTTTTTAAAAAACAATTCATGTTTTTGAAACCATTGATAGTTTTCAAAACAGAAACAAATTTTGAAGATAGATATTATATGATTTATGAGACATGAAAATAGATCGTTAGATGAAATCAGAAGTTCAAGAACAAGTTTCTTAGTTTAAATTTTGGAAAAAAAAAACAAATATACAACCAAGAAGATGCTTCCAAAGCAGATTTTTTTGACTTGTTTTTTGAACTTACACCAAGAACAAATAAGATCCTCTTAGAAGGTCAAATCGGTTAATTCTTTAAATAGAAGGTGA
Organism: Nelumbo nucifera; assembly: GCF_055504915.1. Lineage (NCBI taxonomy): Eukaryota > Viridiplantae > Streptophyta > Magnoliopsida > Proteales > Nelumbonaceae > Nelumbo > Nelumbo nucifera. The sequence continues at coordinate 58,847,732 of NC_142651.1, read as the reverse complement.
CTGTTATGATGGGTGTAAGTGTAGTGGTGAGGCTACGTATGGGGGTTTCTTTGAAAGACAAAGGAAGATCGGGTGTAGAAGATAGGCTAAATGTTAGGGCAAATGAAAATGATAAGATTGATGATTTCGTTATGAAATAGACCTCTATTTATAGGGAGAGATCTCAAGGTCCTAAAAGGAAGGAGCCAAAAGCATTTGATTTTTACTAGAAAAGGGAATATTTGATTTGTTATTAGTTGTCAAGGAGTACTACTAGGATTTCGTCAAGTGTCTTATGAGATATCTCAGCGATGAACTTTCCTTTTGTTTGATGATTTTCATAATTTGCGTGTGCTACTTCCTTTTGTAACCCTTTTAACCGACGTGGCATGAATGATATCATTATTTAGCTGGTGTGCCCTTATTTGGCCAATAGAGCCTCTCGTCACGCATGTAAATTAAAGACACGTGTTTCTAACATTTATTCCTAGTCCGCAGTAGTTCTACGCTTGTCGTGGTTTTGCAATAGCTTTGAAGCCCATCGTAGACCTGCGTGTGTCCAAAGCTCATCGCGGGATCACTCGTGTCCAAAACTCATCGCAAGTCTATACGCATCTGAAACTTATCGCAAGGCCGTATGTGTCTAAAACTCATTGCAGGTTTATGCGAGTTATAATTCATCACAACCCATTTCGGGTACGATTTTTCTACAAACATGCGTTGAATTCATAACTCATCATAGGCGTGCGATGCATCCAAACTAATTGTAGGCATCCGTGTGATATTGATTTGACACTCTCTGTGCTTTGATAGTTTGAGTGACTATGTACCTACAACAGGTCAGTGGTTCCTTTTAACTATTGTTTCAATGGTCTGACCCATTCAATGCAGACATCCAACAAAGGTCAATCTCCGGAGGTTAAGTAGTTGAGTTCCCTTTGGAATAGTCACATTCTCTCTTAATCCTAAAAAAAAAGTAAATATCGATTCCCTGTTTCTGTTAAGTCTCATTTATCAAAATAGTCAGTATCAGTGAAATAATCTCAATCATCCTATTGATCTACTAAGATTTTATCTAATCTAGTCCATCCAAATGAGATATAATTCAATCCAAAGTTCTAGGATTAAACCGTCTCCTGAGATAATATCAAGAATGCAAGTTATCTATCCAATCCCAACCCTTCAAATAATGCATGAAAACCTCTAAAAAATCCATGCCAAATCGAGAGTGACTTATCAAATAAAACCTACCTAAGACTAGACCATCAAAATGACCTCCTAAATTAGTCAATGTAATCCAAACTAAGCATGTGACCAAACACAGTAGTTCTCAACTTCTCATTGATAAATGTTTCATTGAATAACTACGATTAAATATTTCTTCGAGTCAAAAGTCATTGCAATGTATCTTGAACTAGTAAATGGACATGTATATATAAAAGTTTCAAATTAAAATAATATTCACATATCATATTTATTTTTGTTTAGTATAATAAATATATAATATTAGAGATATGTCCATTTTTTTTTTTAATTTTTTGTATTTTTATATTTTATTTATATCGATTTTTAAATTTTTATTATTTAATTATTGTATTATTGGTTAATCCATTTGGCCTAAATGATTGAATAGCTTACCAACCATCGGGTGAAGAAAATGATTTTTTTAGGTTAATTAATTTTCTAAATATTGATTTTTATACTATTAAAATTAATGTTGCAGATTTAATTAGTAGAATTTAATGATAAGAAACAAATATACCTTAATTATAGGATTTAATGGGATATAAGAGTTAATAGCTTATATATGGGACTTAGTGAGAAGGAATTGAAAAATGGTTTCATTTCTAGTTGGTTTTAAATTTTATATTCTATTTCCATGATTAATAAAAATATTTTCTATTTATCATATATGTGCTCAAAATTTTTTATATATATTTATTTATTTTTTATATTTTTGTGTTTTATTTATTTCAGAATTTTTATTGTTTAATTATGACATCATGGGTTGGTCCATTTAACCCAAAAAATGGTTGAACTTCCTTACTACCACCTAGATGAAAATACAGTTTTGTTTCTGGGTAGATTTTAAAAGCACAGATTTTTGTATTATTAAAATTATTATGTATTGATTTAATTAGTAGAATTTAGTAATGAGAAGAAACAAATATACCTTAATTATAGGATTTAATGGGAGAATAAGATTTAATAGCTTATATATGGAACTTAGTGAGAAGGAATTGAAAAATGGTTTCATTTCTAGTTGGTTTTAAATTTTATATTCTATTTCCATGATTAACAAAAATATTTTCTATTTATCATATATGTGCTCAAAATTTTTTATATATATTTATTTTTTTTTATATTTTTGTGTTTTATTTATTTCAGAATTTTTATTGTTTAATTATGACATCATGAGTTGGTCCATTTAACCCAAAAAATGGTTGAACTTCCTTACTACCACCTAGATGAAAATACAGTTTTGTTTCTGGGTAGATTTTAAAAGCACAGATTTTTGTATTATTAAAATTATCATGTATTGATTTAATTAGTAGAATTTAGTAATGAGAAACAACAGTGTCTTAAATATATAAATCAATGAGGAAGAATTAGAGTTAATACCTTAAATGTGAGACTTAATGAAAGAGAATTGAATGAACTTAATAATAGTGTTCAAATTATATTTTTTTCCCTCATAATAAAGATGAACCATATTGCAAAAAGACGGGTATTTTAGTTAAGAAAATTCCAAAAATACAAAACTCTACTCGTACTTTTTTACAATATAGATTTATTAGTGTTTTAAAACTTGACCCCACAACTTGAATAGTTTTTCCCTTTGGGTCAATGAGTAAGAAGCTTAACCATTTGGACTAATGGGTCAACCTATGATATCATTATCATTGACAAATGGATTAATGGTTCAACCACCCAAGTTGGTGGATCCTTGGCTAAGTAAATCATTTTTTCTTTTGTAAAATGTTAGGTTAGATGTTGACGCAAATCCCTACTGTGATTGAGCCACCAGTCTGACCAGCTAGATCAATGATAGGTTGAAACACTGGAATTTGTTGTCAATCACCAAAGATTAAAGTATTGATAAGTACTCTTGATACAGGGTGTATTGTATCCATATACATGACCACAGATATATATGGGATACACCACAATTGGATTTGCATCGCATGAGTTGTGCGTATTGGTACAATAAACATCTGTATCCCTTTGAATTGTGTTGTATCAGTGGATACGGTCCAATACACAATGATATGGAAGTATATCAATGCCTGGTTTCACGACTCTATATATTGACTGCTTTTAGACTATATTTGGGCTTCAATAAAAATTGAATTAAATGATTTAAGATTTAATTTTTCCCAAAAATTTAATGAAAACAGAAAATTATAAAAATAATTTATTTTATCTACCTTAAATGGTATAGATGTTTTACTTTACAATTATATGTAAAATAAAACAATTATATGTTAAAGATGAAATCATATTTATTATTTGAAAAACATAGAACTATTATTTATATAAAAATACTAAAAAAATTCTGAAAAATTTTATAAAAATTGGAAATTGAATAATTATAAACTGAAATAACATGATAATTATTGTATGATGTGTACATGTTCTAGAGTTTTGGTATCGTTGATTGTAATGTTTTTCTTCATATAACCTATTAAAGTTTGCATTTCTCATGTGTTTATACCTTATTCATAGATAACCCAGCTTTAGATTTATTGTTATTAATGTATTATGTGTTCTGTATACATTTCCTAATGTATCCAAGTGTTTTTGTATCTTTTATTTATATCCATGCATTTTCAAAAGGTATGTATATGTACCTTATGAGAACTGTCCATACGATACAATACAATACTTGATATCAATACGTACCTTATGAATTGAAAACTTAAGTTTTGGACAAATATTGTTACCTGGAAATAGGGGTGCAGCTTGGGAAGTTTGAACCTTAACATGGCCCAATCCAAGCTTTTCCAAGTCCTGGGTTGGATATTTAGAGCTATGGTCTGGATGGGCCTGAAAAGCTATGTGGCCCTTTATACGGATTGGACTTGGGCACTCTTTTTTTTGTGTGAGACAAGGTTTTTAAAATCGACATGGAGAACGAACCGGTCAGGGGTCTGGTTCCCAGGTTGAATGGTCCGATCGTTTTGATAAAAAAAATTAAAAAATAAAAAAACGATCAAAACTGTTTGAACGGTTAACCATCCGGGTCAACGGTTTGCTGACCAAATTAATGATTTTTGAAAAAAATCTGATTTTGAGGAAAACGAAACCGATCACCTAACTGGTTCCCAGTTTTTCCGGTCCGATCGTCCAGTCCGGTCTAATTTTGAAAATCATGGTGTGAGATATCAACTCCAAGTGGCAGAACGAAAGTTTGGTGGATCATGTAAGGAAGAAGGGAAGAGTTCATATGGACTAAATTAGCAAACCTACTAACATGATTAGGCCTGTCACTTAATCCAAGTAGTTAGAGTTTTAGGTTGGGTTGGCTAGCTTGAGCTTGTCCTCAGGGTGGATTGGGCTTGTGAAAGGGGATCGACAGTTAGGGTTGAGGCCTGTTCCGACCAAATCAAAGGTGCAGTAAAATCGATGACATGGATTAACCAAATCAACAAGGATACCGAGTTCAGATAATTCTTTACCATGCATAAAGAACTTTTTTTGATCTAAAACTTAGCTCAGAATCAGAAAATTGTGAAACTCCTTAAGAACTTACCCTCCACTTTGTGCTTTTCTCATGCTTTTTGTCAAACCAAACATAACTTAATATTCTTTCTTTGCTCCTTTTATCAGGAATTCAGGATGCAGCCATCAATATAATGCGAAACCTATGAGGTTCTCTTTCTTTTTTTCCTTTTAACAGTGCTCTCGGACAAGGCGAGATACCTGCTGTGAGCCTACAAAATATTTTGATTAATCTTGGATGGTAAAATCTTGGGCTGTCAAGCGTGGGAATGTGGGTTTAAGCTTGGGAGCAGCCATTTTGGGCCCTACCCAGTCCACCTTCCCAAAACCCCAGATGGCTGGAACCATGGGATGACCTTTTTTGGCCATCCCTTAGCACAAGGTGATTGCTGTCTCAGTTGTTTTTTATTTTCTACCTATATATATGTTCTTATATGTTCTTATATTTTAGGGACATGCAACAACTTTGTTTCATTCTCCATTGTTGAGATTTATCGTGTCAAAAAAAAAAAAAAATTGCCATGGAAGTTACCCTAAAATCCTTTCTTATCCTTTCTTTGGGCCTATTTTTATTGGGCCAAGTACTCTCCTCACAAGAATCAAGACCTCAGCCAAAGGGTAACCATATTTATGGGCATGCCATGGTCTTATTCTAGGAAGAGAATTTCTGCTTTCTGTAATGGTGCACCAGAGTTAGAGGGAAGCAGTGAGAGTATCCCTGGGAGATGGGAGCTTTGCCTAGTTTCCTTTTAGGCTATGTTTAGTTTGAAGGAAAAGATAGGGTTAGGGAAAGGAAGGAAAATGTAGAGAAACCTATACCAGGTTTGCAAAGGTTTTCCTGCATTTTTCTTACTTTCCTTACTTTTTACTTCAAACCAAACACAGTCTTAGTGATTAGATGCTGAACTGAACTCGTGCAATTCTCCTGCCATTTCTCAACTTGTCTGAGCAAATTGTATGCAGATCCCTATCATCAAAGTAAATATACAATGGGCTTTACAGCCAAACTATCTAATGTCAATACAAGCCTAATCATAGCCCCATGATGTCCATGGAAATTTCAATGGCACCTGGATATTTCGTTTCCCCAAGATAGAATTTTTATCCCTAACTTCCCATGGAAGCGTTGTCATTCTGTTTGGGGTTCACACCAACAGCACATCTGTGTTTCAAGTAAAACGCATACAAAGAGAGAGAGAGATCAGAGAGATAGAGAGAGAGGTGTTTGGTTGGACTGTTTGAGGTTACAACAGCCACGCCTTACAATGCAACACAACACAACGCATGGGCTTTTTCCTAAAATGCCTATTCAGCATTCATCTATACCAAATGTGTTTTAGGACTAGACAGACATGCTGTGTGTGGGCCCTGGAAACATTTTTTTTTTTTTTTGTTTTTTATGTGTGTATTACAAATTATGAATCAAGATAACCAACTTTTTTATTGAAAATAATTTTTTTAGACGACATAAAAAATGTTAAAGAGGAGGATTTATTTTATTTATAAATCCAGAGAGGGTAGCACGTCCCCACAGGTCACTAGAACAAATAAAAGCAAGAGGCCAAGGAAGCTTACACAAGTTCAACGAAACACAACCATCAGTCGCCAACTGGCCTACATGCGCATGGTGGGTCAGCCAATCTGTAGCCTGATTTGCCTCCCAGAAAACATGATTGTAGATGATTCCCTTCTCGCACCTCTCCTTCATCTCCCAGCAGTCTTGGATAATGTTCCACAGGTTCCATGAATGAGGCATTATTTGCTTAAGACAAGATATCCCTAACTGTAATGTTAAAGAGTGGCAATTAGACCGGTAATGTGGGCCATGTTGTGCTGGCTGGCATGGCATGGATCAAAGTGACCCAGACGCCATCTGTGCTCTGTCGTTCCGGGCCTAGGGCCTTGGCAGGTCATGCTTGGGCAGCATGCTCCCCCTCCCAGTTCAGGCCCGACACGGCCCATGGCCTGGTTCCCAGTCATGCCAGGCCCGGGCTGGTCCTACCTTATTTCTTTTCCAGTCTTCTAGTTCTAGGTTCTAGTGCAGTGTTCCATTTTTCTTAAATTAAGAAAAATTAGAAAAAGAATTGGAAAAAGTTGTCATTTCAGATTTAATGTGTACAGTAAATAAATAAATAATACAATGGATTTAATCATTCATTAATTCAAGTTGCTCTCCTCTTCCCTATTTCAAGTGAGATGTCATGTGTCTATTCAAATGGCTAGTGCTACCACTGCTGTGGCAGATGAAATTATGTCTGCAATTGGTCTTCTTCCCTTTGCAGGGATTTCCACAATCTAAAACATAGTTGTTATGAGAGTGGGACCTGGTATTATTGGATTGAACTTCATCAACAAAAGAAAAAGGATTTTGGGAAGAAATAACCATTGTAAAGAGTAAGTGTGAAAGTATGCGAATATGTAATGTAAGAGAGTATGAGAGTTGTTGTTGTGAGCCACTCCGCGGTCCGCAGTCACGACCTCTGTCGTGTTGGATTTCAGATAATCATTTATTTGCAACTAATCCAAACGGAGCCTCCATCATCTGCTCAAAAGTGGTCGAGGAATATAGCAGAAGGCTGCAGCTACGTACGTTGCATTTGGATTTGGAGAAGATGACAGTCACCATACATAGATTTTCAAATCCTCCCTCCTTTTGGATGGCAAAGACCATCTGGTACTAAAATCACCTCCCATAAGTGGCTGGTCACTAAGTTAATTTAATCACGTGGGCATATACAATAATGCTTGGCCACTAAATCTGGTGGGTGGGAAGCATGAAGAGCAGCCATGTAGTAGAAAATCTCTAACTCAGAGAGAATGTTGGTGTGTGCTTGTTCTATGAACCAAGAAAGGCCACGTAATGGAAAGCTCGTGTAAGAAGCCATACCTTAGATGTTGGAAATGAGATTGAAGAGACTTTGGGGTCGTGGTTTTTACAATGATTGGACCTTCCAACTGGCAAGAAAATACGCTTTATATCAAAGGTGTTTAGTTTCTGATCGATTTTGGGGGTTCAACGACCCTGCTTTTCAAAACATCCATTTATCATTGGTGCTGAAAATCAAATGGAAAATTGAACTGAATTTGCAAATCCATGAGAAAATGTTAACATAGTCAAAATCATTAGGGCACAAAGGTTGGTTGGATTTAAAGTAGGGGCGACAAAACAGATATGTTCTACTCGGAATCGAATGGAACCGGCCTAAGTCAGTCTTGAACTGACCCCCTACTCTATCTGTTATTCGGTAGGTTCTAGTTCCAAAAATTCTTGAAATTGATCTCCACAGGCTGGTTCTAGGGTTTTAGGGGTTTATTCTACCCAAACCAATTTGGAGAACCGGCCTTGGAACCGAATTTGTCTTGATAAAAATCCCAAAATACTTTGAGTCCAGATGTAAAAATTTGATTAACCCAAGCATTCATGGTTACAAAGAACATGGTCTTACTTAACCATTAAATTATTAGGAAGTGATTTGATCATTTTTCTTCAATTTAATATTTGTGTATAATAAGTAATGTAAAAGGTAACATTTACAAAATTTAAATTATAATGATAAGTTTGAACTATATATTAATATATTATGAGAATCTATAAATTAAATTACTCAATTTAATCAATAAAGGTAATATAGGTTTTGAATTATATCATCATCATCATTATTACTATTATTGAAAATCAAGTTTTTAAATAAAAACTTCCATGCTTTCTTACAAGGGTAAAAAAAGAATAGGTACCACAAGTAGACTTTGGAATCGATTTTGATGAGGTAGGTTTTGGTTCCAAAAACATGGAACCAACTCCTATAGATTCTAGGTTTTTCCTTGGAACAAAATTGAATCAAACCATGCTTGCCCCTAGTTGAAAGTATTAGGGTCAAAAAATATAAACCCGATTTAAATCTTGGGTTGAATTTGTGGGCAATTCAACCCAATTTGAATCCAAAAAATTTTTATGTATATATGTATGTATATATACAATGGTAGATTTGGAAATTTTTTTTGGGGATATTGATCCCGTATGTTTTGATGATAACAAACTTATTGAGAGTACTAACATTTGTGAAAAGTTAAGTGTATAGTTTTATCAAAGCTTTCCTCAAATTGAGCTTAAAAGACTTGATGACATTGATTGTGATCATTGCTGATTGAAGGCAAAGAAGAGAAGCTGTATCAATTGGTGGAATAAACTCTCTCCAAGAAAGATGAATGCTATCGATGAAGAAGAAGGCATCTAACTCTAAAGCCTTTAGCTTGTTTTTATCCTTTTAGGACTTGATGTTTTAGCCTTTAATTCAAACTTACCTCGGTTATACCAAAGCTTAGAGACTATTGGTTAAGCTATAAAATGTTATTAGGCTCTTTTTGAATTCAAAATTAGAATTAATTATGAAGGTTCCAAGTTTGGAAGTCAAAGGAGTCAATTCATAGAGTCTTGGAGCTGACTATTAAATTTTTCCAAGGTTGGATGTTGTTAGTAGTTGATACCCAAGTAATAGTTAATTACCCTTGACATGTTGATAGCCGTGTCACCCAGTAATTGACTATCCTTGAGGCAATAATCGGCTACCTATGACAACAATGTCTGGGGAGGTAAAGTAGTTGACTACTGGAATTTAATGGTTGACTACTTCATGAAGAAAACTCTCTTGCTTATTTCTTTTTCGGCTATTTGAGTTACAACATGAAGAAAACACTCTTTGGAAAAAGTTTGAAACTTCTTAGAAATCATCTCTAAGACTTTCCAATAGAGAATTGATCAATCTTATAAATCTGTACACATAAGAACTCGTTTGTCATTATTGAAAATCAAACAGATAGATAGGGAAGGAGCTCATCGGATTACTATACTGGTGTGTTTTGTATTTTTATAGGGTGTCTTCTTGGAAGAACAAGGAAATGAGACAAGGAGTCGAGGAGCTAGGATTTAGAGAGAAATAGGGTGGGAGGAGATGAATGGGGAGATAGAGAGAAGGACATTAAGTGGAGGGCACTTTAACATTTTAATGGGGAGAATCATGTCATGTAAGGTTAAAAGGCAACTCTCAAAATAGCTAAAGCTTTCCCATAACAAAAGTACAAAACTACGAAAGTTTGGGGGGGGGGGGGGGTGAAGGACTACCCACCCAATACCTTGGTTTCACCCTTGTATGTATGTTTGTATCAATCTATATATACTACTATTAAAAGTGTGAATGAGATTGTGGAAATTTTGTTTAATTAAAATACCTAATTTTTGAATTTGGTCCCTCTCTCATTGTAAGGATAGAAATGTAATTTGAGCAATCACTTTTCTCCTCATTCAAATCCCCTTCATTAAGTCTTGTATTTAAGATATTAACTCCTATTAACACTCTTTGAATCCTATTTTTGATTAGAATACCCCTATTTCTGAATTTGGTCTATCTCTAATTGTGAAGGAACAAAATGTAATTTGAATTATTACATTTGTCCTTATTCAATTCCCTCTCATTAAGTCTTATATTTGAGGTATTAACTCTCATTTTTGAATCCCATATTAATTAAACATGTTAAAGAAACATATGTGTGACAAAGAATAATTGCTTTTATCAGTAATAGAAATAAGGGCTACTATCACAAAGACCCAAAAGCACTATAGGATTCCATTTCCAAGCTTGTGAGATTGTCCACGCCACCCCCTTTTTTTCTTGAGTCCCCTTACACTATTCATAATTGATATATAAACACTAATATTTGTACTTGATTAATCCTGTTTAGTGAAAACATGTGGTATTTTTGGGCAAATCTATGATTCGGGAATGATATGATATGGAAAGAGTTGACTTTTGACCAATCAAAACCCACCCATGAATTTTGATAAATAACACTTGATTCGCTACCACATTTATGATTCCAGTTTATTGGTCAGTTGTTTTTCCAATATCATATCTTTTCCATATCATAGTTGAACCTAGAAACTTTTAATTCCGGGGTTAGAAACATTAACATCAAGGTTGTGTTTGGTTCTAGTGCAAATTTATTTGCACTAGTACAAATGCATGGGAGTGCAAATGTAAAAAATGCAAATTCTTGTTTAATTTTGTTTTGGATTTTACTTTATTCTACTTCATGTCTTAATTTATTTCATTTGTATAGCAGCCAAGCAAAATAAGCTAAAATTTGAAACAAAAATAGGTCAAAACTTACACTCAAATTATTTGCACTGCCATGGTGGTTTTGCATCAGCACAAAATTATTTGCAATGCAACCAAACACAGCCTATATTGTTGTTTCTTGAAATTCTCGCCCATATGTGGTACTAAACAACCCATTAATTATTTCATAAGAAAATGGTTTGGCCTTTCCACATTGTTAGCTTAGTTAGCAAATGCATTTTCTGGAGTATTGATTGATTTGATGAACCAGTCGATGTGGCAAGATGAAAAAACCTACCAAGCAATATAATAATAATCTTAATGTAGCTCGATCTGGCTGCTCTCGCATGTCAGGTGACTCGGACGCTGATTCGGATGATTACCTTGTTCGGGGACACGCTGTGCTAGGCTGAGTTGTAGTTGGCCGAGCTGTTTTGTTCTGCAAGGGAGACAAAATTAGAGTGCTTGGGTTGTTTTTACCTAGGGTGGGCACTCCGATGCTTAAGTTAGAGAGTTGCTTGAGAGTTAGTAGATAAGATTATTTGAGAGCTTAATCGGCCGTACCTTCACTGGTAAGAATGAGAGCTTTATATAGATGTGAGTAACCTAAGCCTTCTCACAATGGGTCTCATGTTCTCGTGGAGCTATTTCCTCTCAATCGAGAGAGTAATTACGTCGGTTACATAATCTGTGCGGGGGTTATAGTCCATTCAATTAACTATGATGTGTGCAATGCAGTAGACAGGCCTAACGGTCGATGTATTAGCGCTCCAGAGATCTCGGGCTGGTAACATATCTAAGAGACAAGTCAACAAGCTTGCCTTGTAGGTCGCCGCAAGTTCTTACAACTTGGCCGGTCTCTGAGGTAGGTCGCCATATGTTGGGGGACCTATTAACCCGGCCTGGCTGAGGTAGAAGAGATCAGCCTGGGTAAGATGTTTTAGGCCAACTTGCAGAACTGCTTTACGTACTCAGTGCTGAGATGGCATTTGAAGACCACGTGTTGTAATGTAAATCGGAGGACCAAATTACCCCTCATCAAATCTGTTGAATTAAATGACGATCTGTTATTGAATTAAGGATTCATTCCAAACCTTTGGTACATGTAAAGCTTTGCTGGAAAGCCAACAGACAGCAGCAGCTGCCTTTGTACAAAATTGTCACTACTGTGTATGGGTGTCTTCTCTCATCTCTGCAAGCATTAAAAGCCACAAAGATGCATTCGTTCAATAAATAAAGAGATCGATGCCAGCCACAAGATAAGGCTCTCGGCTCTCTGTTCTCACGGTTCACGTACGACTGGCCGGATTACTGTCCACGAAGAACAATATACACTATCAGAGAGTAGTGGCTGACATTCTTCCAAAACCCAAAAATTATTATAGGCAGTACGACACCTATCACCCAAATCATCGGAGCGCTTGATCCAATTCAGCTGAGCTCAGGACAATCCATTAGCTAGGCTCGGATCTGTTCTGAACGTGCGTATATCTGTACTATATGTTAGTAGTCAACCGTCGCTGTATCTCGTATAGAAAGTTCAGTTACAGAAGCCGAGATAATCTTTATCATAGGCTATGCAATTCAGTGAAGGATTCGAACAGCCTTTACAGTTACATTGGGAACATTTTCGTATTTCAGTGTTTTATTTCATGAGAAGATATTTTCAATGCAAGGCTATAATAATTTTGAGTTGAAAAAATTTTTTTTAACATAAATTAAATTGTTGAAAATTTTAATAAACAAACTTAATAAGTAGTGGAAAGCTAGTAGTTTGTTTCGAGCAGGTAGCGATGTGTTCATCAAATATGTTTAGCAATCCATTCCCATCATTGCATGCAATGATGCAAGTGATTCAATTTTTTTAAAACAAGCTAAATAAAATTAAAAAGGTTTTTAGTGGGATGATAGTAAGAATCATCAAAATTTCTAATGGTGTATTTGGCATGCTTTATGAGTTCCAAAGAAGTTGGGGGGGGAGGGTGGTTTGGTTTTTAGAAAGAAATGCCCAAGATGTCAACACAGCTTTTAACTTAGGCATGTGGACAAGGAAAATATGTGTGGAGTCCCTTAGGCTATGTTTGGTTGTAGTGCAATTTTGTAATAGTATAAATATATGGGAGTGCAAATGAAATAAATGCAAAATTTGGTTTAATTTTGTTTTGGATTTTACTTTATTCTGCTTTAGGTATTATTTTATTTCATTTGTATTGCAAACAAATAAAGGTAAAATTTGAAACAAAAATAAATTAAAATTTACACCCAAAACATTTGCATTGCCATAGTTTTGCATGAGTGCAAATAAATTTGCACTGCAACCAAACACAGCATTAGATTCAGTTTGAAAGGAGTACAGATACAAATATGGAGAGTGCAAAACTATGTATTTTGTATGTATTTGTATTGTACATATTTATATTTGTACTCCTTCCAAACTTAGCCTTAAAGTCTAAGGAAATTAATTATTATGGTAAAAAGTTGGTGTAATTATTTGAATGAAATTAGAAGAGCTTCCATATAAATCCTAAAAATTTACATATATATTCACTTGGAAGGTGGATATTCCCTCTACATATATATTCCATATATGGAGAGTTTGTAGGGGTTTTATTGGGGTCAAAAGCGTGCTTAGTCAAATGGGAGCCATAGAGGATAGAAAATGTGTAATTACCAACCTGAATGTGATAAACATCTATTTTTAAAATGTCTGTATGCAAAAGTAGTTTTGTTTGCTCTTGGGTATAAGTTTGCTACTGTTAGTGACCGATGTTGAATTTGACAACAAGGGTATATCAAAAATTTCCTAATTGAAATTGACAAGGGTCCCACTTGTTAGCACAAAAAGATGTTAAAGTTCTTGGGGTATGGTCTTAGGGGAAGAACAAGGTGAGAGCAAGAACAAGCATAGGCCCTATTGATTATGGTATTAAGGGGATTTGTAACTGATGTTGTGCGATCTGGTAGCTCCCTGCTAGAGGATAATTTGGATGTCAGGTTGGTGAGTTTGTTGGGTCAAACTATAAAAGAACAGTATCAGAGTACCCGAGTTGCTTTATTCGGGGTGGGCACTCTGATGATTAAGTCAACAAAGAGTTTTTGAGAGAGCTAAAAAGTGAGAGAGCTAGAGAGCTGTGAATGTTAAATCAGGTGTACCTTCTCTCATCCTTGAGATGCCTTTATATAGGTGCAAGTTGTCATGGGCTTCATGCTGCATGCTAAAGATCTCCAAGGCGACGTGGCTTACTGGTCCATCTTGCACGGAGACGGTTTCCACATAAAGCGATAGAGCTCATCCGGTTGCTTCCAAAGCGGGTGAGGTAGGAGTCAGCTCCGTCGATGGGGCAACATGATCCCGGAGGATTCAGAGACGATAGCCCACTCATGGTGGGGGTCGACCACCACATCCTGTAGGTCGCCAACTATGCTATAGCCAAGTCAATGGAGAGAGGTCACCCCTCATGTCGAGGTCCCTAGCTCAATCCTACGATGGCCAACCTAGCCCTGTGATGGTCGACCTGGTCCTGAGGTAGCCGACCTGGTCCAGTGATGGGCGACCTAGTCTTGTGATGGTTGGCTTGGTCTTGCGACCTAGTCCTGTGATGGGAAACCTGGTCTTACGACAGATGACTTGGTCTTGTGATGGACAACCTATTCCTGTGATAGGCAATTTGGTCCTGAGATTGCTGACTTGGTCTTGGGCTGAGGTGCCTACATGATGCCGAGGTGTTAAGAAACGGTTTAGGTCCTCCACGTGGTGCAATGTCACTGGAGGGCCAAATCATCCCTCATCAATTGCCCCCACTCCCAAGTTGAGGTTGGTTCAATGAAGGGAGTAGTTCCTTGTAGGTCTCTAGCCCAAAGTGACTAAGTTTAGCTGGTTCGTTGGCGTCAACCCAATTTGTCTGCCCAAGCTAGAAGCCTTTAAGGGCTGAATGTGCCACGGCACATCGCCAGCTTGACCACCGGGGCACAAGAGTGAACTCATCAGCACGAGGAGGTGGAGAGGACACTCTAAGGACATTCACTGAGTTAGGGATGTAGTCATCAAGGAGTTCCATTGTTTGCCCGAGCACCTCAAGAGCGAAGTTCATCATGCCTGCCCTTAAGAAGGTATCAAACTGTGCCATTGCTTCCTTAGCTGGTCACTCCACTCATAGGCTTCTACATAGTGTCCCTCAAGCCGGTCCTCGTGGGGGTGGTTGATGAGGTCGGTGTGGAGCCTGAAACCAAGGTGGAGGATAGCGGAGAGGGCAACTCGAATGATGCCAATGAGGGTGTTGTCGATGAGGACGAGGACGATGTTGCATGTTTAAGCAAGACAAGGTGCACTAAGCGCGGGTCAATCATCTATTGCCATCATGTTTCAGATAGGTTGGCTTGAGGGAGCCTTAATGCTAAATGTAGTTTGTCTTCCCATTCGTAAATTTTCGCCAAAGTGCGTGTATCGTGAGTTAGCTCATCCAGGTCTCCAAAGTGAGTTTCAGTTAGGTCACTGAAGTTTTAACAGGCCAATTCGCTCTTAGCACCTCAGTCTACAAACATCTCGTTACCTCGGTAGGGTTGACCTGCGAAGGCGGCTCCATAGTCTGTTGGTTGTTAACTCCCACAGGAACCATGGAGGGATTGGCCTACGAGGGCAGCTCCACAATCTATTGGCCGTCAACTCCCACGGGAACCATGGAAGGCTTGACCTATGGAGGCGGTCTCACAGCCTGTTGGCCGTCAACTCTCGTAGGGATGGAGGGCTTGACCCGCGGGGGCAGCCTCTCAGTCAGGGCTGGGAGATTCTGTCTGGGCGAGACCATTAAAACTTACCCGGGATGATCATTCTGATTCTTCCCCCTATAGGGGTTCCTTCGATCCAGGTGTTGCTGTTGTTGCTTGAGGATTCCATTACTTGAGGCTCAGAGAACGGGTGAGGACTTAGCTTTTGGGTAGTGTGTTCCCATAGACTGCGCCAATTGATGTTGCACGATTAGGTAGCTCTTTTCTAGAGGATAACTCAGATGTCAGGCTGGTGAGTTCACTGGGTTGAGCTGCAAAAGAATAGTATCAGAGTACTCGGGTTGATTTACCCAGGGTGAGCATCTGAATGCTTAAGTGAAGAGTTTTGAGAGAGCTAGAGAGTTGTGAATGCTAAATCACACATACCTTCTCTGATCTTTGGGACACCTTTATATAGGCGTAGGTTGCCATGGGCTTCATGATGCACTTCCGAGATCTCCGAGGGGACGTGGCTTACTGACCCACCTCGTTCGGAGGCGGTTTCCGCGTAAAGTGATAGAGCTCATCCGTTTGTTTCCGAAGCGGATGAGGTGACGTGATCTTAGAGGATTCGGAGATGATAGCCCAATCATGATGGGGGTCGGCCACCACCTTCTGTAGGTCACCAACTATGCTTCAACTAGGTCAATAGAGAGAGGTCACCCTTCATGCCTTGGTCCCTAGCTTAATCCTGCAATGAGCGACCTAGTCTTGAAATGGCCGACTTGGTCCAATGATGGACAACCTAGTCATGTGATGACTGACTTGGTCCTATGATAGGTGACCTGGTCCTGTGATGGCCGACCTGGTCTTGCGATAGATGACCTGGTCATGCGATAGGCAACCTTATCATGTGATGGTCGACCTGGTCCTGAAATGGACAACCTGGTCCTGTAATGAGTGACTTAATCCTACGATAGGCGGTCTGGTCATGTGACGAGAGACCTGCTCCTGCGATAGGTGACTTGGTCTTCTAATGGATAACCTGATCTTGTGATAGACGACCTGATACTAAAATCGCTAATATGGTCTTAGGCCGAGATGCATACATGACACCGAGGTGTTAAACAACGGTTCAGGGCCATCACGTGTAACGACTCCTCATGCCGATTGGCAATGACTGCCAGGGCCATTAAGAACAACAAGACAATGGGGTCAAGTGTTACTTTGGCATTTAATGAGCTTGATTAACACTCGTTCAAAGTCGTAACGGTTAAAGGAAGATTGCCATTAAGCCCAAGGGTGAAGTTCCGTAATTGCCGTCTGAGGTTTATAAAAGATGATACTACCCTTCAAAGTTGCCACATGTCACACACAAATTAGGTGTATCATAGTGTCAGTATCGACTATTTTTGAATTGTCTTCTCAACTGATTAGCAATTGCATTTTATTATAATTGGACTACAAGAAATGAGAAAATTTTTATTAGATGATGTAAGTTGGATTATGGATAAAATGGTATATCTGATAGCGTTTTCTCAAAAAAACATGGAGCCCTTTTGGTTGCCACCTAAGCTATCACATTTAAAAGCTAAGTTTAATTATCAAGGGTAATACAGATATATGTCAAATCTAAAACTTAACCCTGTAGCATATACATTTTCTAGATTTTTCATTAGACATTTTTACTCGTTATCTAAGCAACATATAACGGGCATAAAAAATGGCATATATGTCCTTTAGTCTCACTCCAAAAACTGCTACTTGTAAAATTTAAGAAATTGTTCACTTATAATTGTTCAAAAACTGTTCACAATTAAAAACTGCTCATTTATAACTGTTCAAAAGCTATCCATAAATTATAAATAGTTTTGTCTTAAAAATACTATCACATGCAAATACATGTACATGTTTACTATATATATAGTTTTCTTGCTAAATTTCTTTTGTCTAGTTAATTTGTTTCAATGCAAGAGCCAAGAGTTCGGTCATTCTTTTCAGAATTATGCCATGCATGTCTTCTGGGGTCTGCCCAATTCTTTCTATCCTGCTGACGTGGACCTTGATTATAATTATAATTAACATAAATAAAGAAGAGGATAGGGAGAATATCTTACTCAAAACTCTACGTTCATTCTTCAGTAAAATATGACTACTATCAGAACCCCACTTTTGTTTACAAAACTTAGGGGATCAATAGTTTTGCAAATCCTGTCGTACGTGATAGAAAGAGGACGCCAGTTAACTATAGACACGTGGCATGTGACATGCAATAATTTGTAGCCACGTCGACTGTAGTAATTGAGTGAAAACTAGGGGGTTCAGCAGTTTATTTCACACACAGATTGATTAAAAAAGTACTACATTAATCATTTATAGTCGCGTAGGCTGGCTTGCAGTAGTCTAGTGTTGAGAGAGGGGCAATATAATTGGGTGGTACATGTTGACTTAAGAACCAATAAGAGCCACGTAGTGGAAGGATGGGAGACTCCACTGAGAGGGTTTGCATGTTGTCTAATTTATGAGAACAGAGAGGATCCACGTATAGTAGAGTCTCCAGCCCTAAAGGCGCATTTAACCAACCAACCAGATGGTTGAAGAAATATGAAAATGAATTGAAGAAGAATCATCTGGGTCCCCAGTTGCATCTTCATTTCAGTGCTGTGCAACAGAAATCCATGACAAAAAGGAGGTGGTCGTAGCTAGGTTTTCTACTTCTGATTTTGCCTTAACGTGGTTCCCTTCTTCCATTCTTTTATAAATAGAATTAAATGTATACGTTGTGATAATTTTTTATGATGACGATAGAGAATAATATATTTTTACAATTTTCTACAAATTTTTATATCTTTTTATATTTTTGTGTGTTTTCATGTTTTTAAATTATTTATTTATTATTATTGATGTAGGTGCTTTAGGCAGGCCTCTGGTGCATCGACACGTGGCCAAGGGCAGAGCCAATCAGTGCGCCTGGCAGGGCAGAAGTCAGCACCTACCACCGGACCAATGGCGTGACCCTATGTGGCGAGCTTGGATGGCCCTATCAGGGCCGGATCGCATCCTGACCGTCTGCATGTGTCTGCCTACAGGCAACCTCAAGTATAAATAGGGCATGCCACCCCCAAGGTAAGGGGTCTCTCTTTGGCCACCAGACTTTCATCTTTCTAAATTCTCTTGCTCTCTAGTTTTTTGGCAACCACGTCCGAACTCCTCGGACCTTGTCCACCCTCTCTGCTATGCCCTCACTAACTTGACTGTTGGAGTCCCCGCCTCGGGTCATCACCCGAGGCCTTTGATGTTCTCTTCCTTGTAGGTACTCGGCCTCAACCGATTTCAGCCGACCTCAACCGACCTCGGGCAGACTTCACTGGCCCTCGACTGTAACCCACTCCAAGCTCCTCTGGTCCTCAGCCTCGGCACCCCTCGGATCCATCCACTATCCATCTCGCTGAGGAAGCAGAGCTAATTTACTGTGTTGTCCTCAGCCAATCAAAGCATCAACAATTGGCGTTGTCTATGAGAATGACTGCTAAGCCTTCCCCCCAGCTCTACAACTCAACTTCCAATAGAATGGCTAGAAAGAAGAGAACTACCTAGAACTTGGTCATTAGGGACCAACTCCAGAAGGTCCTCGACTGGCTTGACCACCTCACACAGAGGCTGGACGAGGTGGGGTGACTGGCAGGAGGCTGCCCCACTAGAGACCAAGAGCATCTCTACGGACACCCTTCACGGGCTTTGTCGACTAAGCACCCTGTCAAACCTTACCGGGCGGACCCCTCAACGTCTGACAGAAGTGGTCAAAGTGTGAGTTTGTCGTCGAGAACCCTCCAACCTCCTACCCAAAGGGAGAACAAATCCGTACGATCTCGCGAACATCGCTGAAGTCAAGAACACCGCCACCGACAAGAAGCACCACCTCCACCTCACGCATCAGACCTCCGAAACTACCTCGAAGACAGACGGGGTGACTCGTCTGCTAACCTGGAAAGCAAGGCCGACTCATCTCACTTCTGACGAGACCTGGATGAGGCCAAGGTGCCCGTCGGCTAGAAGATCGCCGGCTTGCAGGCGCAGCTTGGCGCGGTAAAAGACGAAATTCGACAAATAAAGGAGAGTCGAGGTGACACCTCGGTGGCTCAGTATGCCTTCACTACCGCCATCACCTCGGAACCTCTTCCACATCATTTCAAAGCTCCCACACTGGAGACCTACAATAGCACCTCGAACCCAGATGAACACCTGGAAAGCTTCTAGGCTCTCATGCTATTGTACAGATACTTTGATGCATTGATGTACCAAACTTTCCAGGCAACCTTCAAGGGGGTAGCTCAATGCCGGTTTTCCGGGCTCCCGCCTTGCTCCATCAGCTCGTAGGACTAGTTCACCAACCTCTTCCTCACCAACTTCATCAGCAGCCAATGATGCTAGAAGAGCATCGTCTCACTCATGGCCATCCGACAGTGACATGGTGAGAGCTTGCAGTCCTACATTAACCACTTCAAGAAAGAAGAATTTGAGGTCTGAGACCTCAACCCCATGGTCTCCATTCCTGTAGCAGTCCAAGGCCTCCTCTCAGGTCGGCCCATAAGTTCTCTGTTGCCAACATATCGCCTAGAACCAAGGAAAAATTTTTGAAAAGGGCAGAGAAGTATATCACCGCCGAATAAGCCTCGATGGACGAGTGCTGAGGTGGAGAGGCCGACCATGACCATGGAAACCACCGACATGAAGACAGTCGCGGCGACGACAACAACAGGAAGCCGCTGGCCTCATTCTACGACTAGAACACGCCGCTCAACTCCATCCGAGCACACGTCCTCATGCAAGTAGGAGGGGAGGAGTATATGAAGTGGCCTGGGAAGAGAAAAAGGAACCCCAAGAGGGGTGACCCAACAAAATACTGCACGTTTCACCGCGGCGTCGGCCACGACACTAAGGACTGTTACGACCTCCAGGATGAGATCGAGTCCCTCATCCGCCGTAGATATCTAAAGCAGTACGTTGACACCGACCTCATCACCTTGCCCAAGCAGCAACGGTCATAGTCAGTCACTCATCATCGACACCTCGGCCAACCATGTAAAAAGTTTTTGTAATAAAACAAGTTTCTCTCACCTCGCCTCAAACCCATAGCTTATACGTTCTCGTCTCGATCGAGCGACCCTCCACAACATACAACGTCCGCTAAGGTTACACATTCAAACTGGTCCTCAATCCAAGGCACACGACCCTCGGAGGTTATATGCCTAGTCGCCAATTCCTTGACCTCGGTTGACCATCTGGTTGCGGCACACAACCTTCACCAAGGTTACATGCCCGGACTGGACATCAACCTAAGGTATACGACCCTCTGGTGGCCACACACCCCCAGACGACTGGTTGGACGAGGTATATACAACCTTTACCAATGTTACATTGCCAGACTGGACGTCGCCCCAAGGTATATGGTCTGTTGGAGGTTAGATGCCTACTCACCCCTTTTGACAGGGGACCTATAGGACATCGGTTAGAGCTGACGAGGTGGCCCTTTAATTTGGCTTCGCCCTTGGAAAGACCCTCCAAGTGAGCAAGTTCTCATCCAGGCTCGAGAGCTAGCATCGACCCTCCGCTTGGGGCAATTTATGGAAGAACAAACATGTTGAAGGGAACAACTCCACCTCGCTGAGACCAAGGCGGTCCGTGGCACCGGTCGAGCTCCACGCAACCTCAGCCGCTCACGAGTTCATGCACCTTGTCCCCCAGGGGAAGGGTAGTTAGGGGAGCTATGGTGTATGCCTCCTTTTCCTTCTCGCTAAGGATAAGGGCCCGCATTTTTAGCGGTGAAGCTCAGCTCGGCCATACCCACCTCGGTGCACAAGCATATGGGTTATTGAGAGATGGAATCTTTGGAACTTGCGACCTCTCGGAAGGGGGAACCCGCCCCTACATAGAAGAAAGGCAACTATAGCAAAGGCACAAGATACTAGGGTTGTTCATAAGAAGGTCCAACCCGACCAAACCGACCAACCCGGGTTGACCCAACCCGAGTCAGTCAGGTTTTCATCAGCACCGGTCGGTTTCGGGTTGTACAAATTCATAAACCGATGGTTCGGGTTGGTTTAGGTTTTCTTGTGTGAAAACTGAAACCGACCCGAACCAAACCGACTTAGTTCCTACTTAACTATTTAAATATATATTTTGATTTTAAATTAAATTGACCTAACCTATTTAAATATATATTTTTTGATTTTAATTTAAATATATTTTATATTTAAAACTGTTAAATAAAGATATTTCAGTTTTACATAAAAACTGAAATATTTGACAACCCAAACTGGCACCACACAGGCACATGGGCCATGGGGGGCATGGATGAACTTAGAGCCGAAACCGACCAACCCGACTCAAACCGACTAGGTCGGTTTTGCTTAACACTGGGTCGGTTTTGGTTTCCATCTCAGGTAACCCGACCAGGTCGGATCGGTTGGAAAAACCTCCGTAAACCGACCCAACCCGACCCGTGAACAGCCCTACAAGATACGTAAAAATTCCACGTCTAGCAAGTATAGGCTTCGGGCCTCGACAACCTCTTCGGCTACCACAGACCCCTCCCTAGCAAACAAGACCCTCGGATGATCACACCTCCTTGGCTGGCATGAACACTTCAGCTTTTGATGAAGGCAATGGAGACCTCGAACATCTCTTCCTTGACCGATTGCCATTGACAGTTCAGGCTCACCTCGCTTCAACACCTTGGGCGCCGCCCATACCTGGGCTAGCGCAAGCTGCACCTCGATGGCCCCCTCCAGGTGCCCACGTGCCCCTCCTTTCCAGTGACCTCGCCTCCTCAACTCAGAGCACCATCACCTCGGTTAACAGCCGCACCTCGGCAGGACCCTCCTGGTGCCCACGCGCCTCGACTTTTCAGTGACCTTGCCTCCTCAGCTTGGAGCACTGTCACCTTGGATCCTGCCTACATCTTGGTGGCCCCTCCTCACCGGTGACACCACCCTAGCTTGGAACATCCTCACTGCAGACGGCTATTGTACCTCACCTCGAAGCATCATCACCCCGGGTGACAACCCTACCTCGGCGGCTTTCTCTCTGCCCGCTCTCAACGGGCGGGCACCACTCAGCCCAAGGTAGCATCACCTTGGGCGCTTGTAACTTTATGTTTATCGCCCTTCTCGCACAGAAGCTGCAAGCCAATAGCCTAACAATAACCCGCAGTGACCAAGGTACCCTCCTGGCCAAGGCACCCTCCTGGCTGAAGCACCCTCCTGGCCTAGGTGCCCTCCCCCAACGCCCTCTCTAGTAGCAAAGTCCCTAGCACTCAGCGACATCCCTACACAAGTATGAGCTAACCGTTGTTTATCAAAGGGTAAGTGAGCTGATGTGTCGGGCCGACAATAGGAATCCTCCTACCTAGGTGAGCGAAGTTGAGGCCAGCCCGTGTCAAAGCTTCCTTTTCCACTAAGGGCTCAGCTTGGCTCCACACCAAGTTGACCTGAATGACCAGCCCTCTACACCAGATACAACCATTGTCGTCTCGCATACAGTCGCGACCCGATGCCCACCTCGAGCATGGCCCAAACCTTCAACGCTGAGACTTTCCATGCACGCGGACAACACTTGATGCCAGAATTTGTCTGGTGCATGGCTACAACACACCCACTCGTCGTCTACTCCTCACATGGTGGTGATCGACTTGAAGCCAATGTCTGGCCCGCGCGCGGACCCGTCAGCTCATCTGAAGCACAGTGTTGGGGGACACGCGCACCTCGTATCCGTAGACAATGGTACTGAGCTCTCTGGATTTGAGACCAGCGCCTCTGTGCTCTTTGGCCCTCCACAGTAGCTAATGGAAGCCCATCAAAGCCGAGGACGATGTCTGCACGCCCATAGGCCAGACTACCCTCAATGAGTGCTTGGCCGTAGCCAATGTCTCCACTTTCCAAGCCGAACTATCCTCAGCAATTCCGAAATTGGCACCAACATCTCCGTGACCGAAGACTGTTCTCTCCAGCCTAGCTACAACCGAGGTCCTCACCATAGAAGGCCACTTAGTGCCTCACAGTAAAAACGACACCCTTTTCGGCTGAAGCCAAGGTCCTCAGCTAAGACCTCCACTACAACCTCGAGAGTGGGGGGAAAATGATGTAGGTGCCTTAGGCAGGCCTATGGCACGTCGACTCGTGGCCAAGGGTAGAGCCAATCAGCACACATGACAGGGCGGAGGTCGGCGCCCAGTGTAGGACCAATGGCATGACCCCACGCAGTGAGCTCGAATGACCGCCCTTTCAGGGCTGGATCGCATCCTAACTGTCCACATGCGTCCACCTACAAGCGACCTCAAGTATAAATAAGGCATGCCACCCACAAGGTAAGGGGTCTCTCTCTAGCCACCAAACTTTCATCTCTCCAAACTCTCTTGTTCTCTAGTTTTATGGCGACCTTGTCCGAGCTCCTCGGACCTTGGCCTTCCTCTCTGCTACGTCCTCACTAACTTGAGTGTCGGAGTCCCCGCCTCGGGTCATCACCCAGGGCCTCTAATGTTCCCTTCCTTGCTGGTACTCGGCCTCAGTTGACCTCGAGCAGACTTCACTAGCCCTCGACTGTAACCCACTCCGAGCTCCTCTAGCCCTCGGCCTCGGCACCCCTCGGATCCATCCACTAGCCATCTCGCTGAGGAAGCAGAGTATATTTACTATGTTGTCCTCGACCAATCCAAGCATCAACAATTATTATTGTTATTTAATTATGACATCAAAGGTTTACACATTTAACCCAAAAGGTTGAATTGTTGATTTGCTACCAAACGAGAAAATAACTCCATTTTTGTGTTGGTTTTAAATTTGTATTTTATTTTTATCATTAATAAAATATTATTCTTTATTGCACTTTTTTTTATAGGATTCAGTAAAAGGATGAGAATTATTACCCTAAATATAAGACTTAATGAGATAGAATTGGGAGTGGCACGACGGGTGACATGGACAGGCCACAGCCATAAACTGGACAATGGACCAGGACACACTGTATATGGACTCCGACTTGGGCCAAGTCATGCATAGTTGCAGACTAACTTGACCATGCCGCTCATGAGGTGGCATGGGTGGCACGACAAAGTGGGCTGGCATAAGCGGGCACCTAGCACACAGGCGGGCTCCTAGCACATTGATGGGCACTAGCACATAGGCGGGCTGACAGACTTAGTGGGTGCTTGGGCAGGGACAAGGCCAATGCCTAGGCATAGGCATACATGGGCCATGACAGGACGACACAGGCGGACATTGGGGTAAGTTGGCGGGCAAGATTTGCACAAGTACACTGTGAGTACTGTGTTGCTTAAGGAAGACCTTGACACAAGATGCGGCTAAGGTTTGGCACATGCCATGGGCGAGCTAAATGCCTTAGGCATGGGTGAAATGAGCAGGCGGACTATTGACATGTGTAGTGGCAATATTGTAAATATAGGCAGTATGACAATTCAGAAAAGTGAACCAATTTTCCAATCTCCTCTCTAAAAGGCAAATTAAGTTAATCAAATTTCTAGCCAATTGCGATATATATAGAAATTTATCCAATAATTAAAGAGAGAATAAGTGATGACAAATCAATCTCTCCATGAATGTCAGTTTGTCAATTTTCTTGTTGATAAGAGGTAATTAGAGCTATTTAAGTCTTTAGTCAACTAATGCACATTTTCTCATAGATGGAAATTAGTTTTTTTTTAAGGCTAGATGAAAATTAGTTAATGATTGAAGAGAGAATAATAGATGATAAATTATTCTCTCTAAGAATGTTAATGACTACAACCTTTTGCTCTCTAGAAAGGATAAGAAGAACTAATCAAATCCTTAATCAAAAATCAAACGAGAGGTGGAAGAGATTAAACTAACAAATCTATAAATAGGGGTCCCATCAAGAGGGGAGGGACTTTTGATAAAAAAATATAAAAGAAACTAGGTAAGAAGGCTCTTAGAGGAGGCACACACACACCCACACCCATATACCATGTTCTGTATAGAAAAAATATAAAACTCTTGGAGTACTCTTGCAAGATCCTTCTTTTCATCAAGCTTTCAAAGCCAAATTGAAGGGAACAATCTCCACCATTCTCTGAAGTAAGAGAGTATGTCATCTGACCCTCGGCTTTAATTCCAATATAAATCTTTAAGTTACAAAAACTATTTCATTAAGAGAAAATCATAGGTTTTATCTCTTTTGTAAGAGAGTTAAAAAGTAAAGAATTTGTATTCCATTTACTTTAAATATAAAAAATTAAAATTTCCCTGTTTCAATTTATACATTTAATTTGTGTTGACACAATCTTATTGGATACTCCTGGCTGAGTTTCCAAGCAACATATGATGGGCCTTGTGTTATATTAGTTCTAATCAAATTTGGATGCTGGTCTTAATGCGTGATAAAGAAGTTTTAATTTATAGGACAGATTCAACACCCTAGTGTGCTAGAATTGAGGAATCATTCAAGAAACGAGATGGGGTTTCTTTGAGAGATTGGAAATGCTCTAGAGTGATCCCTCTTTTTCGACTTGATTTTGAGTCCCTGTTTATAGAGAAAATGGAGAAATAGGTTTGGCAACCGCTATACACGTGTCTAAGGTTTCAAGAGGAATTAACATGCAAGAAACTAAAGATTTACACATGGAGATTGCTTGCAATTCGTTGTTCTTTGTAGAGGCAACCATTTACCTCAATCTAGGCTTGATTTAACGTGGTTTCATGCATCTAATGGAAGCCTTAGGCGTTTGACAGAGAGGTTCGAATTTGGGGCTCTTAATGGCATAAAATGTAAGTTAGAGTTAGCTATAAAGGCCATTTTGGTCTTTTTCAAGCTTTGAGTAGGGGAATCTTTTGATTTCTAGAGTTTGTAAGTCTAGTAGGCATTATTTTATTGGCCCAAATGGTTTATAGGGTTAATTTAGCTAACTTTGGTAAGTTTTGTACTTTAATTTTGGTAATTTTGGTGATTAATTTTGTTATATGGTAAATTAAAGTTGTGATCCATTTTGTTATATTAATTTTGGTAATTTTGGTGATTAATTTTGTTATATGGTAAATTAAAGTTGTGGTCCATTTTGTTATATTAATTTTGGTAATTTCGTATATTAATTATCCTAAACCTTTTATTTTTTGGTAATCTTGGTAATTTTGGTAGTTTAATTATTTTAATTTTGGTTATTTGAAAAATTATTCATGGTAATTTATGTAAATTATTTTATGCACTTTTGTTAAAATTTGGTATATTCCCAAAATTAATTTCACTAAATTAATTTTTATTTATTTTGGTAAATTAAGAAGTAACCATAGATTATTATTTTTTCTAATTTATGAATAAATAATTTTGGTAATACTAATTTATTAATTTTGGTGAATTACTAATTTCTAAATATAAAGTTATTTTGATAATTTTGGTAGTTTTTGTTCATTTATTTTGTTATATGGGAAATTAATGTTTGATAAATAAATTTTCATATTTTTGGTAAGTTTGTTTACTTGGGAAATTAATTTTGATAATTTAGGTAAATCAATTTTTATAGTTTTGGTAATTTAGGTGAATCTAATAATGAATGAATACAACATCGAAAATTTGTTGCTCTCATAACAACTTATTTTTATTCAATCAGCTACACAAAATCATGGTTCTCACACTCTTGATAAGCAAAATTTGGGAATAGAGAGTTTCATTTGATTAAACTATTACCTTTTTTTTTTGAAAATTTGACAAGCGACTTACCACATCATCCATTTTCATCTAAAAACATTAAAATTATCAAACTATTTAGTAAAATATATCAATGAACTAAAGATATGATATGATATGATATGCCCATTTGGAATGCCATATGATTCCTTTCACTTCAATTTTTCTTGAGAATGCTTGTGCATCATATGGTTCCTTTTTTTCTCTTTTTTTTATTTTTTGATTTTATTTATTCCATGTCATTTTTATAAACAACCTATAGCTACCCTATTTTGTGCTTTTTAGTCTTTTTGTAGCACTTTGAGCTTCAAGCATGCTTCAACTAACTTTTCAGCCAATTTGAGGGCATTTTTGGAATTTTACAAAAGTTGGGGCCTCAAGTATCAAAGACTATAGGTATGTAGAGTCCAAAAATCTGAATCTAATAACACCAAGATCACCCAAATCCTACACCATTTATCCCTTCATCTTAAGACCCGAAACTGAAACCAATTTTGATCATCTGATCAGAGTCATTTTGATCCCGAACCTTATTTTACATCAAATTAGAAATCCAAAATTATACGCATGTAAAGGTCAAAAATTCAAATCCAATGACACCAAATTACCCAAATCTAACACCATTTACCCCTTCATCTTAAGACCCGAAATTGGAACCAATTCCGATCATCCGATCATGATCATTTTTATCCTAGACCATATCCTAGGTGAAAAAAAAAATCAACCTTATAAATGGATAGAGCTCGAGATTTTGAGTCCAATGTACCAAGATTGTCCAATTCCGACACCATTAACCCCTTCATCTTGAGACATGAAACTAGACTCAATTTGGACCCTTTATTTGGAATCTTCTTCACTATAACTTCAAACCTTGGGACCCACACGACCAGATCCTTCTCCTAGCCTCTAAAACCATCTTAAGATTTAAAATTTAACCAACTAAGGAGCCTCCAATCAATCAAGCCAATCACCTAAACTTGGAATGTCCAATTTAGGTAAATTAGTGAAATTTTTCACTTATTGTGTTAATTGATTGAGAGGATTTCTCCCAAAGTTGTCTTGACATCCCCTTCTCTCAACCAATCTCCCCATAAAAACCCTTTAAACCTCAACCATTGATCTCCCTATTCTCAAATCTCAGCCCTCCATTCCCCTCTAGATTCTTCCCCAAAAATCTATAAATACCCAAAAGTCTAAAAATAATGTCACCTTAGCATGTTGCTTAGTTCCTTTGCATTTTTATTTTTTTATTCTTTGCATTTGCATCACATTAGAATTAAATCGGTCATGCCATTTTTGTATGTGTGTAACCCTTGAAGTTGTCATAATAAGATACTAGCTTTTTTTTAATTGTTTTAATCTCCATTAGGAATTCATTTAATTAGCAGGGACTCGTGCGATGTATGGGAAAACAAAATGCAATTTTTGACAAATTATTTTAATTTATATAAGTTCATATTATTTGATAATTTGACGTAATTATCATCCTAAGTTCTACTAATATTTGGAATTTAATGGTCATTTTTTACAAAGTTATACTAATTTCATCTATTTTATCATATTTTATGGAAATTAGTGGTTATTTTTCCCTAAGTTCTACTAATTTCTGGTAAATTCTATTATATAATGATTTATGATAATTCTTGGTAAATATAATATTTTATGGAAATTAGTGGTTATTTTTTTCTAAGTTCTACTAATTTCTGGTAATTTCTATTATACTAATTTATGATAATTCTTGGTCAATATATACTTATTTTTTATACTTATTATATGATAGTTTATTGGCCAATTAGTGGAAATTAGTTCTATTATATAATTTCTACTAATTTCTGGTAATTTCTATTATATACTAATTTCTTGGTAAATATACACTAATGTATTATATTTATTATATGATAGTTTATTGGTAAATTCTAGTAATTTATCGATTTTATGGAATTTAGTGGCTATTTTTGGACATTTCTACTAATTCATGATTAATTTTGGCAAATTATTTTAATGCATTTAGGATTATATTATTTGATAATTTCAAGTTATAATCCTAATTTATACATATTGGTAATTTATGTCTAATAATGGTAATTTCTTTTAATTTATATTTGATAATTTTTATAATTATTGACAATTGTTATTGTTGCATTATTTGACAATTTTAGGTATAACAGTTATCAAATTTCAAAATAAAAATTCAAATAGCAATATTTTTGACATACAATATGTAACAATCTTCAAAGAACAAAATCTATAAATGTAAATCAAAGTAATTCGTTAAGCTAAATGCAAATAACATTTTTAACTAACATTATGTAACAATCTTCAAAGCACAAAACCCAAATATTTAAAACAAAGAAATTCAATAAGCAAAAAGACAAACATTATTTTTGCTGATTTTTATTAACATTATGTGTTAAATATTTAATTATTAACAGCATTTATCAATAATAGTAAGTAATTATAATAGTTTATTAAATAATCAGTAATGATAGTTTTAATAATATTATTTAGTTATTTTTAATATAACAGTAATTATTAAATTTATGAATAGAATTTATTAACAATATTCATTAAATTAATAATTACCAAAATTAAATTAAATTAACAGTATTTATCAGTAATAGTCAGTAATTATAATAATTTATTAAATAATCAATGGCAATAGTTTTAAAAACATTTTTAATTATTTTTAATATAACAATAATTACTAAATTTATTAACAATATTTATAATAACAGTAAATATTAATTACGATCACTAATTATATATTTATTAAATTACTGTAATAATCAATAATTATTAAAACCGGGTTAAAATAAATAGATAATAGTATTTATCTAAACTGGATTTATAAAATAAAATCAGATTCGATATTTATAATCAGTAATAATTAGTAATTATAATCAGTAATGGTTATTAATTATAATCGGTAATTAATTATAATTAGTAATTAAATTGATATGGTAGCTAACTGGGCTGTCCGATTATCATTGAATTCAAATCCAATCTCAAACGTCTCAAACGTGATAATGTGATATGTCAGTCACCTTCTTGACCCGTGGGAATTTATAGAGATTCCATTTGGCTAAAGGGGAGACCACCCTTTCTCATTCTTGTATTTATGATTCTGCTGTTTATTAATTTCGTTGCAAGCCATATGTTTTCATTAGGCATTTAAATAATCATTTTGACTTCACTCCCTTGCATTAGAAATTACGTTGCATCCATCATGTTTACATATACATGCAGAAATTACGTCTGGTTACTAGGTTCTTTTAGAGGTTAAACTATTAATGGGGATTACACTATTTATTTATTAATTTAATAAATTTTCACTATTTGGGGTCTATTTGGTTCAAGGTATTAAAAGCCTGGAATGGGAATCAGAATTTCTACCGTTTGGTTGAGTGTAATGGGAATCCCATCCCCATTCTAGGCGGAATGGGATTCTCCAATATGGGGGAAAGGCCATTCCTTACCCCCCAGGGAATGTGATTCACATTCCGGTATAATGTATTTTTTTTTATTTTTTATGACAAAAACACCCACTTTGATTTCACATCTCTAATCTACCAAATTTGAAGGCTCTGAGCATCTCCTTCAGCCTCCATATTTTTGTCCATCCAACTAGTCGTTATCGTCGACCCCTAAGATTGCCACAGACCACTCTCCTTCTTCTTCTTCTTCCAAATCAATCACCCCTCTCCTTGCTACCGTCTTCCTCCTCTAAAGGTGTTGTTTATATTTTCTTTATGATTTGTAACTATGAAAATTTGTTTTTGAAGTTCTTTCAATAAGGAAAATTTGGAAATTTTGGCTGATTTTGATTTTGACTTCTACTTGAACCAAATAGCAATGATCTAATCCAATTCCAATTCCAAACTGAATCAAACAGGTGCTAGGAGTAGGTGATTCTAATTTCAGTCTGATCTACATGCGAATCAAACGGACCCTTATTGTATTTTCATTATAAATTTATTTTCAATATTATGTATTTTTGCTATAAATTTTCAATAGTTATTAGAGATTAAACTATTATTGTTATTTATTAGAGATTAGACTATAAATTAGCTAAAATTAATTATTATTATTTTAGTATTGTAAAATAGTTATTGAAAAAGTATATAAAATATAAATAACTATTAACTATTTAAAAGTTAAAATATAAAAAAGCTGTCTACTCTTGTGTATTTTTAATATTTCACTTTTGATTAACAAAACTTGTACATTACATGGTCCCACTACTATAACCTAATTTGAGGGTTATTAAAAAATGGGTCACTTACTTACACCCCCTATAGTTTCATCGATTTACTTAAACCTACCCTATAGTTTGTGTTTTATTAAAATACCACTTATAGTTTGCAACCTATTTACTTAATCGACCTTTCATTAAGAACTATTAGTTTTGTCATATGAAAATAGTAACAAAATCACCTAAACTAAATGGAAAATGTTTAAGGGCATGGACTCATGGTTGTTTATTCCAAAAGTACCCCTAAACTGAGTGAAAAATTGATGGAGGCCCATCACAAGGCCCATCTCATCCCTAGGGGCGGCAGCTCCTAGGATAAGGATAAGTTAACTAAGATCCAAGAATTCAAGATAAGCAAGGGATCCAAGAATCCAGGATTAGCAAGACTCTTCCAAGATTAGCAAGATAATGCAAGACTCTTCCAAGATTATCAAGAAAGACTCCAAGAAGCATCAAGATTAGCAAGATAATCCAAGATCCATGCACCTAGGGAGATCGGACGGAGGAGATCAAACCAAGGAGAGTTCGATCCTATCAAATTAGATGTTTAGATCTATCCTAGTTATTATTTCCTAGTTCTTTTACAATTTCCAAATGTATTATAAATACTGCTACTTTCCCAAAGTTATTCATCAATTCATACTTCAGATTTTCAGATTTTCTTGAGTTCTCTTCTTTGAGTTTTCACCACCTTTTCTCTCTCCTAGAGAAATCGGTGTTATTCGCTAGGTGCTAGCGAACGCCCGGTGCTTGCATAGCCAGCTCCGATCATTGCTTCCACGCTGCGTCAGGTGGTATCAGAGCAGGGAGTTCGCCCAGTCAGATGGCCAATCAAGACGGTAGCAGTCGCAACCCACCCCGTGACGAAGATCAGGGGTTCCCAGCTGTTTGGAGAGCAATCGAAGAATAGCGTACAGCCACACGTAACATCGAGCAGCAGTTGGTAGAGATGGCTGAACAACTGCGAACCGTGTTACGAGAGGTTGTCCCATGGAACAGGGAAAATCCACAGCAGATCGAAGGAGACAACCACGACAGACCACCCGTCGCTACTGCGTCCCGACGTCTAGTTCTTGACGACGACAGTGATGATGATTTCGAATTTGGTGGTGCTCCAGTTCTTCCCGGCAACGACAGAAACGGTAGAAATTGGCACAATCAAGGTAATTTCAATCCCCGTAGGAATAATGATGAATTTAAACTCAAGGTAGACATTCCTACTTTTAGTGGAGATCTTGGTATAGAGGGACTTCTAGATTGGATCACAGAAGTCGATAGGTTCTTTGATTACATGGAGATACCAGAGGAACGAAGGGTAAAACTGGTAGCTTTCCAATTAAAGGGAGGTGCATCTGTTTGGTGGGAACGGATGAGAGAGACCCGGATGAGAGAAGGAAGGGGTCCTGTTCGAACCTGGAGGTGCATGAAACAATTAATCAAAGGTAGATTTTTACCTCCTGACTATGAACAATATATGTTTAAATCTTATCAGAGGTGTGCGCAGGGTTCTTGTAGTGTTAACAAATATACATCTGAATTTTTGAGATTAGCTGAAAGAAACCAATTATCTGAAAGTGATAACCAGCAGGCAGCCCGTTATCTAAGCGGTTTGAGACCATCCATCAGAGACAAAATTGGTGTACAAATGGTTCTTAGTGTGCAAGAAGCAAGGAACCTAGCCTTGAAAGCAGAATTAATGTTCCAAGACAAGGCGCGTAGTGATAATTACCGCCGGTACAGCGAGAGCAACAACAGACTGACAACTGTCGACAGGAACAAATCCGTCCCAGCAGTACAACCTTC
This sequence comes from Nelumbo nucifera, assembly GCF_055504915.1. Taxonomy (NCBI): domain Eukaryota; kingdom Viridiplantae; phylum Streptophyta; class Magnoliopsida; order Proteales; family Nelumbonaceae; genus Nelumbo; species Nelumbo nucifera. Next base: position 58,814,447 of record NC_142651.1, on the reverse strand, counting down.
TCACCCGGCCAGCACAAGTAACGCCGGTAAGGCTACTACAGGAGGACATACTTGAGGTAATCCTTCCAACCCTCCTAAACCCAGTGACCCTTATGCAAGACCTGTTCCTATTAAATGTTTTAAATGCAATGAGGTGGGACATAGATCCAGTGACTGTCCCAGGAGGAAGGCAGTTAACATGATAGAAAGGGAGGAGGGAGAAGGTATTGAGGAAGAAGTATATTGTGGGCCTGATGGGGAGGATGAAGAGGGTCCATATGAACATGAGGAATATACTTGTATAGTAAGAAAATTAATGTTGTCCCAGAAAAATAAAGATACTTCTCAAAGGCACAGATTATTTCGTACTAGATGTACTGTCAAGGATAATTATTTAATTTAATTATTGATAGTGGTAGTCAGGAAAATATTATTTGCAGGGATGTCATCCAACAATTACAGCTGATTCCTGAAAAACATCCCAACCCATACACAATTGGGTGGATCAAGGAAGGAGGCGGCGTACAAGTGGAAGAACACTGCAAGGTACCTTTTTCAATTGGTAAGTACCATGATGAAGCATATTGTGATATTGTAGATATGGATGCTTGCCATATTTTGTTAGGGAGGCCTTGGCAATTTGATACAGATGCAAGGCACATGGGTAGGAAGAATACCTACCAACTTGAAAAAGAAGGTACACGTTATACTTTGTTACCCATAGCAGAAAAAAATATTACAAATACTCCAAAGGCACATGAAAAGAATTTCCTTACCATCACCCATCATCATGCTGAATTTGTTAACGAATGTAAGGATACTCATGAGATACATTTGTTAGTAGTAAAAGGAGAAGATGTTAGTGATGAAAATACAATTTCAACAGAAATACAGGGACTACTGGATGAATTTAATGATGTAGTTCCAGAGGAGTTACCAAATGAACTCCCTCCCGTGAGAGATATACAGCACCATATTGATTTTGTTCCAGGTGCTAGTCTACTTAACCTCCCACATTACAGGATGAGTCCCAAGGAGAATGAAATCTTACGGGAAAAGGTAGAAGAATTATTGAAAAAGGGGCACATTCAAATCAACATGAGTCCTTGTGCAGTACCTACCTTATTAACACCTAAGAAGGATGGCAGTTGGAGAATGTGTGTCGACAGTAGGGCCATTAACAAGATCACCATTGGGTACAAATTTCCCATTCCTAGGTTGGATGACATGCTGGACCAACTAAGCGGAGCTGTAGTTTTCTCAAAAATAGATCTCAGGAGTGGATATCATCAAATCAGGATCCGTCCTGGAGATGAATGGAAGATAGCCTTCAAGACTAGAGATGGCTTGTTCGAGTGGTTAGTCATGCCCTTTGGACTAACCAACGCACCCAACACTTTCATGAGGCTGATGAACCAGGTATTGCGCCCCTTCATTGGTAAATTTGTGGTAGTCTATTTTGATGATATTTTGATATACAACAAATCTATCACTGAGCATGTGGGACATATTAGGAAGGTCCTAAAAATATTGAGGAAAAATAAATTATATGCTAATTTGAAGAAATGCATCTTTATGAATGATAATTTATTATTCCTGGGATTTATTATAAGCAAGGATGGTGTGAAAGTAGATGAGGAAAAGGTGAAAGCCATTAGGGAGTGGCCGACCCCATCCACTGTCACAGATGTCAGGCGATTTCATGGGTTGGCAACCTTCTATAGGCGTTTTATTAAGAATTTTAGTAGTATCATGATTTCCATTACTGAATGCTTGAAAAAGGGGAAATTTCAATGGGGAGAAGAACAAGAGCAAAGTTTTGCTCTCATAAAAGAAAAGTTATGTACTGCTCCTGTTCTTGCCTTGCCAGATTTTAATAAGTTATTTGAAGTTGAATGTGACGCCAGTGGAGTTGGCATAGGGGCTGTATTGTCCCAAGAGAAAAGACCCATTGCTTTCTTTAGTGAAAAATTATGTGAAGCCAGGAGAAAGTGGTCTACTTACGACAAGGAGTTTTATGCTGTGGTTAGAGCCCTGAAAACATGGGAACATTATTTGATTGCAAAAGAATTTGTTCTCTACACTGACCATCAAGCCCTAAAATATCTTAGTGGGCAAAAGCAATTAAGAAGTGATTTACATGCCAGATGGTCTGCTTTCCTAGACAAGTTCCCATATAAAATTGTGTATAAGATAGGACAACAAAATAAAATGGTTGATGCACTTAGCAGGCGTGTAGCTTTCATCAAGACCCTCAGCATTGAGATTGTGGGTTTTGAGTGCCTAAAGGACTTATATGCCCAGGATGGAGACTTCCAATAGGTATGGGAGAAATGTGTGACTAACCTGCCAGCAGAGGACTTCTTTATTTATGATGGGTTCCTTATGAAAGAGGAACAGCTGGGTATCCCTTGCACCTCCCTCCACGAAAAGATCATTAGGGATTTGCATGGGGGTGGATTAGCAGGACACTTGGGAAGGGACAAAATAGTAGAAGCCGTTAAGGGGCGATATTACTGGCCGAAATTAAGAAGGGACGTGTCTACCATCATAAGCAGGTGCTATGTTTGTCAGACAACTAAGGGACAAACCCATAACACAGGTCTCTACATGCCCCTACCCGTTCCTACTGCTATATGGGAAGACTTGTCCATGGATTTTGTGCTAGGCTTGCCAAAGACCCAGAGGAACATGGACTCCATCTTCGTGGTGGTTGATAGGTTCTCAAAAATGGCTCACTTCCTCCCATGCAAGAAAACAGCAGATGCATCCGCAACAGCCAAATTATTTTTCAGGGAGATTGTTCGCTTACATGGGATACCCAAGACCATCACTTCAGATCGTGACACACGGTTCCTCAGTCACTTTTGAATGACCCTGTGGAGGATGTTTGATTCATCACTTAATTTCAGCAGTACAGCCCATCCGCGGACAGATGGACAAACAGAAGTGGTAAACTGGACCTTAGGAAATTTAATCCACAGCATATGCCGGGAAAGGCCAAAACAGTGGGACTTTTCCATTGCCCAGGCTGAGTTCGCCTATAACAATGCAGTGCACAGTTCTACAGGCAGATCCCCATTCTCCATCGTATACATGAAGGTCCCTAACCATGCACTGGACTTAGTGAAGCTACCCTGAGTACCCAGCGCAAATATCTCAGCAGAACAGATGACAGAACAAATCCAGTCCGTCCAAGAAGCCGTGAAGCAGAAGCTAGAGCAATCCAACGCCAAGTACAAGATGGCCGCGGACAAGCACCGCCGACTTCAAGTGTTTGATGTAGGTGATGAGGTTATGGTCTTTTTAAGGAAGGAAAGGATTCCCGTAAGTACTTACAACAAGTTGAAGCCTCGGAAGTATGGTCCATATAAGATCGTGAAGAAGATTAATGACAATGCCTATGTAGTACATTTGCCAGATCATATGGGTATGTCCAGGACCTTCAACGTTGCTGACCTTCATCGGTACTTGCCGGAAATAACACTCGCCTACCCTAGTCACGACTCGGGGTTGAGTTCTCTTCAAGTGGGGGAGAATGATGGAGGCCCATCACAAGGCCCATCTCATCCCTAGGGGCGGCAGCTCCTAGGATAAGGATAAGTTAACTAAGATCCAAGAATTCAAGATAAGCAAGGGATCCAAGAATCCAGGATTAGCAAGACTCTTCCAAGATTAGCAAGATAATGCAAGACTCTTCCAAGATTATCAAGAAAGACTCCAAGAAGAATCAAGATTAGCAAGATAATCCAAGATCCATGCACCTAGGGAGATCGGACGAAGGAGATCAAACCAAGGAGAGTTCGATCCTATCAAATTAGATGTTTAGATCTATCCTAGTTATTATTTCCTAGTTCTTTTACAATTTACAAATGTATTATAAATACAAAGTTATTCATCAATTCATACTTCAGATTTTCAAATTTTCTTGAGTTCTCTTCTTTGAGTTTTCACCACCTTTTCTCTCTCCTAGAGAAATCGGTGTTATTCGCTAGGTGCTAGCGAACGCCCGGTGCTTGCATAGCCAGCTCTGGTTCTCATTGCTTCCACGCTGCGTCAAAAATGTTGAAGGGCATGGATCCATGGCTGTTGATTTCAAAAGTACCCCTAACACTTTTTTGCATTGTTTTCAACCCGTCGTTCAACCGACTGGTTGAACCGTCAAGCCGTCACCCGACTAGGATTCTAGGTCCGATTCTATTAAAACCCGTCAATTGACCAAAAACCATTGATTTGGTAAAAACCCATTTGACCCGACCACTTCAACCATTAACTTGTTTGACCCAGTCACCGGGTTGCGGGTTAACTTGCACACTCAATGCATACAAACTTTTGAAGGCCATAACTTTGCACTCCAATGTCCGATTGGGGTGATCAGGTTTTTGGGTTTGGGTAACTTTTCGAGATCTATGCATCTCAAGGTAGTGCTTTGCCCCATTATTTTTGCGAAAAACCCCTTTTTTGGCCTCAAATCACAATTTTTAATATATTTATAACTAAAAAGTTAAAAGTTAATGACAACGGATAGGCTCCTATCCTTAGTAGCTCAGTACAGACTTCCCAATGACTTCGCATATAGTATTCCCTTAGGCAACTTTCCTTGGGATCATGGCCACAACGAGATCGTGGTCTTCGAGGAGCAGCTCGTAGCCAGGCTGTGTCTTCCACTCCACCCTTTCATAGTCGAAGTTGTTAAGTTCTTTGGCATTGCCATAGACCAACTACACCCGAACTCCATCCGTAACATCATAGGTACCATTTCCCTTTTCCACGATTACAACTGTTCTCTAGACCTTGACATCTTTTCTTCCATCCTTTCCATCAAGAAGAACTCATCTTGTGTTCTACCTAAGCATAGGCGAAGTTACTATATATCTCCTCGCCCCGGGTACAAGCTGTTGCACGAGCTCCCTAACAAGGTCCTGGCCTGGAAGAGACGCTACTTCGTTGTCTATAACACCGAGGGGTTGCCTTTCCCGACTCACTGGAGGGCATCCATCCAGGACCCAGGCGTCCAACTGGACCTGAAGACAAGGGAGGAGGTCCAATCTTGGGCGAAGCTCGATCTGAAGTCCGAAAACTTCGTGATTGAGGAGAAGCTCGTGCAGGTTGAGTTAAGCCCTCCTGGTAGGCCGCTAACTATTGAACATTTTTCTTGTTTGTTTTACTTCAGTGTTATATGTGACTTAGCTCGTCACTTATTGCAGTTTCCATGGATGACATCCCCGCTAATGAGCTCTTCGGGAGCATGCAAAAGGGGAAGAAGAAGAAAAGGACCTCCAAGAAGGCTCACCTCCATACCGAGACCACCACCACTGAGGTCGCTGCCTCTGCGCCCGAACACCCACCCGTCATCAGACAGCCTCCCGTAATTGACTTGGTTGAAGAGGACCAAGCAAGGCCACTCCACCCCGCATGCCCGAGGAGACCACGTCTTCAGAGCCCGTTCCAATGGCTACCACCTCTTTGGGCAGCGATACTTCGGTCTAGAGCATTTTGACTCCGAAGTTTGGCCTTCTCAAGAGAAAGGACGCAGTGTTTGTCGAGGAGTCTACTCGTTGGGATGACTTGCCAGTTGCACAACTCGGGGCCCAAGCGGCCACACATTGTATGGTGGTGTGTACTTAAACTTGGCCTTCGAGTTGCCTTATACTTAGATTTTTCTTCATATTGATACTTGTATTCTTCTTTTGGCAGGTGAATTCCTCTATCCACGCCTTAGCCTATCAATCCGAGGTGAATTAAAGTGAGCTCTCAAAGCCGAGGAGTCTTCCCGAAGTGCCCACTCCGAACTCAACTTAGCTCACAATGAGATCAACCAGCTGGAAAACGACGCACGAGCTAAGAAGGAGCTGTTGACTCTGCTGATAATGGAGAAGAGGGAGTTCGAGGAGCGCGAGGCGGCACTAAAGAGGGAGATCGAGAACCTCGAGGTTCACGTGAAGGAGCAGACTGAAATCCTGCTTCAGGCGATGGAGGAGGCCAAGGTCAAGGCCGTCGAGGAGTATAAGTCTTCGGCGGAGCTTTGAGAAAGATTGGTCGAGGCTGGGACAGCGGGCTACCGCAAGGGGTTTAAGCTCAGTAGGTGGTTAACTGGCGTGAATTTCCCCACCTCGACCTCAGTAACATCACCACATCCAAGATCACTAAGGAGAGGGTCGTTGAAGCCGCAAAGGATCCGGACTCCGAGGCGGAGAGTGGCGATGACCTACTCTATGACGAGGGACAAGAGGCTAATGCCGCCAAGGACCGTATGGAGACAGATCCGCCTGTTGAAGTCTCCGTTAAGGATGAGGAGCCCCGAACTGACTGATGCCTCTTTTCTTGGACCCCCCTTTGTAAATACTTGATTTTCCGAGCCTCCGAGCTCGGCTAAATAGTTGTAATCATTTTTTTTTGTACTCAAAGCATTTTATCAATGGAATACAAGCACTTCACAAAACTCCTTGTGTGCAAAATTTTCCTAAGTGTAGATTTGTCCCGAGCTTGTGAGTTGAACCGTATAGAAGCGAAATTTTTCTAAGTATAGATCACTCCCGAATTTGAAACTACTCCCGAACTCGAATAGGAACAATCGTTATTGTATGCCAGGGCGAGTAGACACTGTAGGGTATACACGTCCGACCTGTCTGCACCTGGGCTACTTTGTCTTACCCATGCCAGAGCGACTGGGTTTTAATGAGCCCGTGCCAAAGAGGCGACCAGGTCATAAATAGGACTTATTATGGTGCTGAGATCTTCTGTCAGCTCGACACCGCGGCCCTTAGGCTTCTAGGAGTGACTCATACTCCTCTCTCTAGCACGTGTCCATAATATCAACTCGGTGATCTAAGGACTTAGCCGTTTTTTGCTTGAATTGAGATTTACAAGTAGTATCTTCTTAAGTTGTCAATATTCCAAGCACGAGGTACCCGCTTTCATTCCATGGTCTCGAGCTCGTAAGTTCCTTCTCCAAACACCCGTCTCACCCTGTAAGGACCTTCCCAATTTGGACCGAGCTTACCTATACCGGGCTTAGGTACCATTACCTTGCAAAGGACCAGGTCGCCTACTCGGAATATTCGCTTCCTGACCCAGGTGTTATAATACCGAGCTACTCATTGCTGGTAAGGTGCAGTTCGAATGTGGGCCAAATCGCGTACCTCCTCGACGAGGTCCAAGTTGGTTCTGAGCTGGTCGTCATTTGTCTCTTCGTCATAAGCTTCAAGCCGTAACGTTGGTACTTCAATCTCTGCTGGGATTACGGCTTCCATCCCGTACGTGAGGTTGAAGGGCATCTCGCCGGTTGCGGTCTTGATGGTAATCCGACAGGCCCAAAGAACACTAGGCAGTTCATCCACCCACAACCCTTTAGCTCGCGCTAGGCGAGCTTTCAAACCGCAGAGGATAGTCTTGTTCGTCACTTCGACCTTTGGGTCAGTTTTTAAAATATTGTTTTTTTTGTATAGAAAACAAAATTGACAAAATAGAAAAAAATAGAGTGGTTGCCCATATTTTACTAGGGGCAACATTAGCATTTTTGTTTTTAATTTCTTTTGATTAAATTTATTTGAATGGATGTTAGTGTTAAATCTATAATTTTCCACTTTCATCTAATGGAGGTCGATTAAATAAATTAATTACAAGCTATATGGGATATTTTAGTAAAATAGAATCTATAGGGTAGGTTCTAGCAAATTCATGAAACTATAAAAGGTGTTTTAGTAAATTACCTATTAAAAATTCATCCCTACACCTTCATATATGGGACCTGGAAATCCATCCAACTACTTGATTAGGATAAGTAGGCCTTACTTACGATCATTATAATTGATGTGGATTGGCAAGGTCTTCGGAGGAGCTTGGAGTTCATTTGCAAAGGGGGAAGATGAGGTCAGAGGGCCCAAGGTAAATATCCCAGGCTTGAACACTTAGAGCTCGGTCAAGCCATCTGGAATCCAGTTTAACACCTGGAGCTCGGTCAGGGCACCTAGAACCCAGTCAGGACTCCTGGAGCTTGGCCAAGACACTTGAAACCCAGTCAGGACCACCTAGTAGGAGATCAAGCTACTTGGTGCTTAGGTGTAATCATGCTCGGCTAACCTGTTTGCCATGTTGCAAACGCACGGAGTGGGCCTGGGGCCCGTTGACTAACGGGGCTGTCTTACGTGTTGACAGTTCTATTGCATGGGCTGCTAGGTAATTGCCTTCTGGACACGTGGTGGAGTTCAGTGCTCGTCTTCTGTGGTAGCTCATCTCGATAGGAACTGCCTCTTCAAGCTGTAACTCGGTAGTCACTTGAGGTCTCATTCGGTCCGGACTTTATAGAAGCTCGGGGTAGCTCATTTCTTAGGTTACACATGACTTAGCGAGGTGGGCCCATGACCCCAAGGTGATTCCTGTCGACCCGAGATCACGATGGGCCGTTGAGATCTGATTTGTGGACTAGGTTGGAACTTTCTTGTGACTGCCATGAGTTCAACTTATATCAAGTAATAATTGGAGAAAATAATTTTCAAAAAAAATAATATTTATTAATAATAATTTTAAATTCTTAATCTGTAATTATAATATAATTATATATACTAAAATTAATATTTATTGTATTTCAGTAATTATTTATTGTTTTTGTGATAAATGTATTTTCAATGATTATGTATAAATTTATTTTGTTTTGTTATTTAATAGAAAACTTTCAATAATTATTGTAGATTAAGATACTATTAGTGAAATTTTTAAATTTAATTTAGTGTATTTATTGTATTTTTGTTATAACTAATTGATTAATATTTATTAGAGATTAAACTATTATTTGAGATTATACTATTTATTGACTAAGTTAATATATTTTTAGTACTTATTGAATTTTTTTCATTATCAATATATTTTCAATAATTGTGTATTTTTTCTATAAATTTTCAATAATTAGTGGATATTAAACTATTGTTATTTATCAGAGATGAGACTATTAATTTAGTTGAAATTATGAGTGTTCATGAGTTGGTTCGGTTTGGTTGTAGGCTATTTGGCTAACCAAATTGACCTGGTTAGGTTGGGGAGTTGGTCAGTTGAAACCGATTGACTTTTTGTGAAAACCGATCCACTCAAGTTGTATTGGTTTGGGTCAATTTTTTGGTTTGGTCGGTCGCTTCAAAAGATTTAAACCTAAAAATTAAATTAAATTTTAAAAATTATAGTGTAATTATTAAAAAATAAATTTAAAAATTATATTTATGATATAAAACATTTTAGACTAAGAAATATGGGAAATTTCTTACTTTTCCATATTAATAAATATATTTAAAATATAAAATATTAATTTATATCCATGGTTAGGTCGTTCGATTTTGGTTGGTTTACAAATGGCCAAAGTGAAATTGATCCAAATCCAACTTGGTTGAATTGGGAAATTTTTGAATCAAAGCCAACCTAAAATACTAGGAAACCGACCAACTCGAGTCGAGTTGATCGGGTTGGTCGGTTTCATCAATTTGATGAATAAACCTAACTGAAATTAATTATTGTTATTTTTATTATAAAAAATTATTAAAAGTAGTATATAAAATATGAATAATTATTAATTATTTCTAAAGTTGAAAATATAAAAAAATTGTATACTCTTATGTGATTCTATTAGGGTCATTTACTAGAACAAATCTTATAGTTTTACATATTTGCTTAAACCTACTTTGTACTTTTCATTTTATTAAAACACCCCATAGATTTTACAATTTATTTACTTAATCAACCTTTCATTAAGGAGTGCTTCTTTTGCCATTAGGCACATGATTTTTTATTCCAAAAATACCCTTAATACTTTTTTTTGTACAGAAAACATAATGGTTGCATGTATCTTATAAAGGGCAAAAATGGTATTTTTATTTTTATTTTCTTTTGATTAAATTTATTTAAATGAATGTTAGGGTCAACATTGTCATTTTTCACTATCATCTAATGAAAGATTGATTAAATTCATTGCAAATTATAAGTGGTGTTTTAGTAAAATTTTAACTATAGGGTAGATTTTAGTAAATCCATGAAACTATAAGGGGTATTTTAGTAAATGACACTTTCTATTATTTAGCTTTCGCTTAATAAATCCCATGCACCACACGGGTCCCCACTAGTATATATTAAAACAAGGAAGTCTAGAAATTTTCTCCTATTTCTCCTTTTTTTATTTTCTAATCCGTGTCATTTTAAAAAATAAAAACTATCAATTAGAAACTCTACTAGTTTCTCCTAAACTCTACTTTAATAATCTAATATCCTAAACTTTCTCCTAAACAACCTCCCCCATTATCCCCAACTTTCTACTAATTTATCTCTACTTTAATAGAGAGTTTCTCTCCAAAATTATCTCTAATTCTTATTTATCTTCTCCCCCACTTTTTATCTACATCTACCTAAAGAAAGCTTGAATTAAAAAATTTAAGAATTATTTAAATATTATAAAAAATTATATAATAACTTTAAAATATTTATTAGAAAGACAAAAAATAATTATAATGGATATAATAATAATCATATTATTAATAATTATACATTTTTACAAAATTCATCACTAAATTATTTACAAACAATATAAATTATGATTTTCTGGATTATTCAATCTAAATGTTATTTAAATAATAGAAATATAACATTAAAAAAGAAATATCTTTTAAATATTTAAATAACTAAGTATCTTACAAACAGAATATTAAAATTAATATTATAAATCAATTAATAATATATTTTAAATAGTTACTGAATAAATTTCAATTATAGTAAATAGATTAAGATTTTAAATATTTATTTAAATAAATAAATATTTTAAATAATGAAATATTTAACATAACTAGATTTTAAATAGTTAAAATAAAAAAAAATATGTATTAATAGTACTATAATTTTTTGGATTATTAATTCAACAAGTAATTAATATTTTAAAATTTAAATAATAATATTTTTTCAAAAAATAAATATTATTGTAAATAACTAATTTCATTTATACCAATTAATAATTCTAGAAAATAAATTTCAAAAAAATTATTGTTTATTAATTATAATTTTAAAAACTTAATTTTTATTTATTATTTATTTATCCATACTAAAATTAATATTTATTGTATTTCAATAATTATTTATTGTTTTTTATGATAAATATACTTTCAATAATTATGTATAAATCCATTTTTCTTTTGTTATTTAATAGACATTTTCAATAATTATTGGAGTTTAAACTACTGTTGTTTATATTTTAAATTTAACTTGTTGTGTATTTCCGCTATAAATTTTTAATAATTATTGGAGATTAAACTATTTTTCACAGGTCGGTTCAGTTTAGTTGTAGGGTGTTTGGCCAACCAAATCTACCTAGTCAAGTTGGGGGGTTAGTCAATCAGGCTATATTGGTTTGGGTCAATTTTCAATTTGGCCCGTGAATTAAAAAATTTAAACTTAAAAAATTAAATTTAAAAATTAATTTTAAATTAAAAAAATAAAATGACAATATTAAAAAATTAAATTTATAATATGAACTATTTTAGCCAAAAAAATATTGGAATTTTCCCACTTTACTTATTTAAAAAGTAGATTTAAAATATAAAATAGTAATATTAATATTTTGTAATTCCTGCCGTAAAAATGTCACCGGGTATTATATTATAGACACGTGGCCAGTGACATGCAATAATTAGCCACGTAAACTAGGGGTTCAACAGTTTATTTTACACAGTTTGATAAAAAGGATCTACGCCATTAAATATATACAATCAATTGTAGCCGCGTAGACTAGCATGCAGTATAGTTGGAGAGAGAGAATTGGTTTCCAACTTTGCACGTTGATTCAAGAACCAAGAACAGCCACGTAGTGTAAGGCTGGAAGCCTACAGTGAGAGGGTTTGCATTGTTTTTAAACTCATGAGAACAGAGAAGAGCCACGTAGCAGATGAATCTCTTTCTAATGCAAATGGGGGTGTGTAAGTGTAAGCAACCATATGGGCTGGGCGAGAAACAAAAGGATATATATATGCTTGGAAGAAACATAAAACACAAAAGAAGATTTGAGGAGCCATCTGGGTCCCCAGCTGCCTCTGCCCATTCTGTGCTCTATCTGCAACAGAAATAATCCATGAGAAAGGGATCGAGGTGCTTATATGGTCGTAGGTTCTCCTTTGATTTTGCCTTGTAATGGAGGCAATCCATGAAACCATTTACTCACATGGCCTACCCACGTGCATGCCCATGAGCCCATCTCAATAATATATATCCGGTCAATAGCTCAGCCTCAGCCAGTCAGCCTCAGCTCCTTTGTTTACTCTATTGATCCCACCCTTTTCCCATTCTTTTATATAAATATCTGAGTCCCCTTCTTCTCTTCAAACTTCAAACTCACATTTCCGCTTGTTCCTCGTCTCCTCCTTAACTTCCAACCATGCAAGCCTCCGCTCTTTCCTTTCGTAACCCCAGCAGTCTCATATACGAAATTGAATCGAAATTGCAGACACCCATCAAGAAATATAAATTTAAAACCCCAGAAAAATCCAGCCCTTCTTTTACTTGTAAAATTCTCGTTGAACCTTACTGGAGGAAGACGATCATGCCTGCAGTGCGTGAACCTCAGCCTGCTGCTCCACCAAAGCCCGAGAAAAACCCACTACAGAAACTGGCAGCTAATCTGTTGGATAAGGTGGAGAGCGCCATAGTTGATGAATTGGAGAAGAAACAGCCATTGCCGCGAGCAACCGACCCAGCCATTCAGATAGCTGGGAATTTCGCACCAGTGAAGGAGTCCCCAGTTCACCATGAGCTTAAGGTAGTGGGTCGAATCCCTGCAGAGCTCCGTGGTGGGGTTTACCTGCGTAATGGAGCAAACCCAATGTTTGCTCCAACTGGGGGACACCACTTATTTGATGGAGACGGGATGATCCACGCCGTCTCTCTGGACTCTGCTGATAACGCCAGCTACTGTTGCCGCTTCACCCGCACTAGCAGACTTGTGCAGGAAGCTGCTTTGGGCAGGTCTTACTTTCCGAAAGCAATCGGAGAACTACATGGCCACTCGGGCATTGCTCGACTACTTCTCTTCTACGCTCGCTCGGTCGCTGGCATAGTCGACGCGAGCAAAGGCAGTGGAGTGGCCAACGCTGGGCTCGTCTATTTCAACGGCCGCCTCCTCGCCATGTCCGAGGATGACCTCCCTTACCATGTCAAGATCACAGCAAATGGTGATCTCGAAACAGTTGGACGATATGATTTTTCCAGCCAGCTCAGATCACAGATGATAGCTCATCCCAAAGTGGACCCAGTGACAGGGGAGCTTTTCGCTCTGTGCTACGACGTGGTCAAGAAGCCTTATCTCAAGTACTTCAAATTTGACGCTCGCGGTAGAAAGTCACCTGACGTTGCCATCTCTCTCCAACAGCCCACCATGATCCATGACTTCGCCATAACGGAGAATTCCGTAATCATCCCTGATCATCAGGTCGTTTTCAAGCTCTCCGAGATGGTTCGCGGCGGATCCCCGGTAGTCTTCGACCAAAACAAGACTTCTCGATTCGGAATTTTACCGAGATATGACACAGATGCGTCAAGGATTCAATGGGTTGAGGTACCCAACTGTTTCTGCTTCCATTTGTGGAACGCTTGGGAAGAGAACTCCAGCAATGGTGACAGACTGATCAAGGTTATAGGGTCCTGCATGACTCCTCCAGACTCTGTTTTCAACGACCATGATGATGCGCTGCTCAGCGTGCTGTCGGAAATTCAGCTAAACCTGACAACCGGCGAGTCGAGTCGTCGGGAAATTGTGCCGGGGTTGAATTTAGAAGCTGGGCAAGTCAATAAGCAACTGCTCGGCCGGAAGACTCGATACGTCTATCTAGCAATAGCCGAGCCATGGCCGAAATGCTCAGGTTTTGCCAAGGTTGATTTGGAGACTGGACATGTAAGGAAGTTCATGTATGGTGACCAGAGGTTCGGCGGAGAGCCGTGCTTCGTGCCCGGTAGAAGAAGCCATTTGGCCAGTAATGAAGACGATGGGTATGTTATGATTTTCGTTCGGGACGAGAAGTCTGAAACCTCAGAGCTGGTGGTAGTGAATGCTTCCAACATGAAACAGGAAGCCTCTGTCAAAATTCCTTCAAGGGTGCCGTATGGTCTCCACGGTACTTTCGTTAGTTCAGAAGATCTACAGACTCAAGCTTTTGGTTTCAAATGACAAACTGCCATTTGATCTTCTTCTCTTTTTATCCTTTTCCACTTTTGGTTATTTCTCTCTCCTCGAGATATAGTAGAGAGGACGAAATACAACTTAAAACTCTGAAAAGTGTACAGTAATTGAAAGAGATTCCCTGAATCCCTGGTTTGGTTCATTAGTTTGATTCTCTAATAGACTGTTTGATAAAAGCTGAAGTGGCTAAATTGAATGGAGTTTTCAGTTTTGATTTTCTTGTAGAGTGTGAAAGTGATCAACTCATTAGCCCAATAGCATTCCCCATTCAAACCCACTCAGTGAATTATTAATTTATTTAATTATAGACAAACGATTAAGTAATTCAATTAATTCAGCCACTTCAGCCATTATCAAAATGGCCCTGAATTGATCAATTATTTATATAAGAAAAGGTTTCACACACCGAAACACCACGAAGCGCAAGAACTTAAAATGGAACATGAATTGTACAGAACCAACATTTCTGCAAGTCGAAATCGTTCGATAGAAATCAAAGAAAATCAAAGCAAAAGTATATAGAATTTGTAAATGTACGTAAGAAGGCCCCTTTCATGCTAATGCAAGAAAACTACTACTATAGAATTTGCTAATGCAAGAAAACCCATATTGATTTTTTGGTCATGTAGGTCTCTGTTCAGGTGGAAGTAAACAAAAAGGAGAAACTCTTACAGAAATAGACAGTCATACATTTGTCCGTTATTGTCTGTCAACCTCTCCTCTTGGGACTGAATTGACATCGGCGCCTCACAGACTATCTCAGCCGTGTATACGGAAAATATTCCCAATGCACGGTGAGATGTACATATGGGGCGTCAATCGCAACTTCTTGCGTTTTTTGATAATTGTTTTAAATCCCCTTATTATTAACGTCCGTTAATCCATTATTCCATTAACGCCGGTGAATACAAACCTCCGGATATATCCAGTTCTTGACAGTGGACCTCTCGCCTCCGACATCAGCCGCTCTTGTTGCCTTCATTCCTTTCTTGATGATGATGATTTCAACGCCTCCACCGTCCGATCCTCTAGATCAGGCGACGCGGGTGACAACACCAACAGTGATAGAAAAGGGAAAACGGAAAACTACCTTCCACCCCTATCTAACTCCGACGCTAGGTTCACCTGTATGGACGCCGACAGTCGTCTACTCTATAATCTCCGGAGTGTTTATTGACTTCGGCTTTCTGGATTAAGCGTCCGGGAAAAAGCAATATGGGTTCTCCCATATTGCTTTTTTAAATCATAAAAAAGCAATATGGGAGTTTCTGACAATCATAAAAATCTTTCCAGTTTAATTTTAGCAAAATCATTCCCGCTATTTTCAAAAAACTTGACAAAAACCTCTTTTTCGTCAATGACCAAAACGAAAAACGTTAAACCTAAAATACCTATTTTACCCCTATACGAGTTATTGTATACTTATTTTTACTAAAATACCCTTTGCCCTCTCTTATTATCCAGGTTCCTCTCTTATTACACTAGTTTCATCTTTTGCCTAATCTGAAGAGGAGCATGGGTGAGGAACAAACCCTTTGCCCTCTCTTATTATCCAGGTTCCTCTCTTATTACACTAGTTTCATCTTTTTCCTAATCTGAAGAGGAACATGGGTGAGGAACAAACCCTTTGCCCTCTCTTATTATCCAAGTTCCTCTCTTATTACACTAGTTTCATCTTTTGCCTAATCTGAAGAGGAGCATGGGTGAAGAACAAACCCTTTGCCCTCTCTTATTATCCAGGTTCCTCTCTTATTACACTAGTTTCATCTTTTGCCAAATCTGAAGAGGAGCATGGGTGAGGAACAAACCCTTTGCCTGCTGAAGAGTATGAATTGAGGAGGAAAGAACCAGGAAGAGAGGAAACTGGAGAGGAACAACAAACCCAGGAAGAATGATTTCGATCCCACTGGAGAGGAATGACGAACTTAGGAAGAAAGAGGGATTTCGGTCCCATTGGAGAGGAACGACGAAGCTAGAAATCGATTTCTATCACTCCTATCTCAAAAATCGAACTTAAGAAATCAAGGAAACATAGCACAAAATTGAGCTCCTACAAGAAAACGAGAAAATAAGAAAATCGATTTCTATCACTCCTATCTCAAAAAACGAACTTAAGAAATCAAGGAAACAAAGCACAAAATCAAACTCCTACTATAAAACGTAGCACAAAATCAAACTCTTACTAGAAAATATAGCACAAAATCAATTTCTATCACTCCTAGCAAATAAATCGAGCTCAAGATTAAATAAATCGAATTCCTACAAAATATTCCAGTGAATAAACTAGGAAGTGTTCAATGTTAACTGAAAACTCAAAAAATAAACTTATAGTAATTGTCTGATGAAGAGATCGACCAATAGGATGAAGCACGGTCATCGTCCGATGAAGAAATCGACCAATAGGATGATGCACGGTCGTCGTCCGATGAAGAATAGTCATCGAAAAATCCCGGTGAAAAATATTCTGAACACTACAACCACTGCAAGCTAAGCGAAAGGGATAAAGATACAAATGTCGTCCGGTGAAAAAAACGAACTCTAGTGAAGAAATCAACCAACAAGATGAAGTACAATCGTCGTTCGGTGAAGACTCATCGCCGAAAGATGTACGGAATATTCTGAGTACTGTGGCTACTTGCAACTGTTAGGGTTAGGGTTCGAGTACTTTCTCAATAGTACAGGGAGTGTAATAAGTTGCTAGAGTAAGGGCAAAGATGATGTTTTGCAAATAGCTCACATGATGTCTAAGGATAAAAATGTAATTCTATACGTTTTCCGTCTTGGTCATTAACGGAAGGGAGGTTTTTGCTAAAATTAAACTATAGGGGAGGTTTTTATGATTGTTAAAATCTTCAGGGGAGGTTTTTGTATTTTTATCCATTTTAATTTTTTAGCAACGTTTGGGAAAAGCAATATGGGAGAATGAATGGGCTTCGAGTGATACCGGTTGCTGCAACTCGTTCCAACGGCAGAGAACAAAAGCAAAGTTGGATAGCTTGAGATCTCTTAGTAACTCTGACGCCAGAGCCTTGAAGTCTACAATGGTTTCAACGAAGTCTCTTGGTAACTTCAACAAAATCAAGGATTTAGTTGAGATTTGGCAAGAGAGCAAGTCAGCAAAGGCGAGCCAGTGGAAAATGAGTTTAGGATGGACTCCTAAAGAGCAGAGTCCCTTTGCTCTAAGAGTCAATCCCTCTCCTTACCTAGGACTGCATTTTTTCTTTAGATACCCTCAACTTTATTATAGATGACTCAAGTTGTTTCTCCGAAACTTTGTTAAACAACTCAATTTATGGATAGGCTAGTCTCCTTTGTTTATCCATTACACGAGTAGTAGATGCAGCAGCCTCATCAGTTTTAGCAATATCAAATAGTTTCTCGACTATCTCTTTTATTGTGGAATCCCGTGCACGAAGATTCAGAGAACCTAGATGGGAATAGCCTAGAAAACCGCTTTGATTTAGGATTTGTAACTGATATGAAGCTCTGGAGGTACCTCATGCAATTGAGCCTACTAGGTGCCGGGTTAGGAGTTTTGCATGGCCGCCATGCCTGGTTCTCTAGACCGTTGACTCTAGAGAAAGTAAATGGGTCATTGGTTCTCTCTATCCACTTTGGTTTTTCTGTTTCTTACGGTTTCAGAGCTGTTGACTTTTTAGGTAAATGTTTCCAAACCAGCGACGACTTGAAGAAGACAATTGAAATGGATATCAAACAAGACATCTTTATTGAATTAAAAATTTCCATTTTCAGTTTTTGGCTCACTCTCATAATCGGTTTAGTTATTATTTGCGCTCATGGCTCATTTAGGGTTCTAGAGGACCTGTTTCTATTTATACTAATTTCTTGAGAGTTACAGATCATCTTCACCCCTGGGTTGTTGTCGGTGACAACAGTGAAGAAAGGGAGAGGGAGAGGGACTAAGGGTAAAATTGGGTTTTAAAAAAATTATAAAAATTATGCATCACATGGTGTCACATGTGTATAGGTTTTGACAAAATATTAATGGATGCTAACAGTAAGGGTAGTCAATTGTCAGAAACAGTAGGAGTGGTGCAAGACAATACTTAAACAGTAAGGGTATAGTTAGTCAATTCATTAAACCACAAGGGTAGTTTAAGAAATTTACCCTAATAAATATTTAGACAACCGTATCAAAAATTATTTTTAACCTTTTTCAAGGGTAGCTTAGGCCATTAGGGGTATTTTAAAAAATACATGTCAAAAAATTTTCTAATTGCTTACTCAATGTGCTCACTATGTGTACCTATCTGATCTAGACTATCTTGTGATGAAAGTGACGGTTTGTTGATTACATCGATGTCAATTTAGGATGACAATCTTCCCCATCTTGTCGAATACCCAATTTGCCTCACTTGATGGGGTTAGGGCTGGAGATTGCCTTGGTGGTGGGAATGGGGCAAGAACAGAGATTGATATCCAAACAAAGACAGGGATGGGAAATGAATTCCTCACCCCACCCCAACCTGGATTATACATATTAAATATATACATAGACAATATTATTTATATTTCTTATATTGTATATATCAAAATATATTTAAAATATTTTCATATTTATAAAAAAATTCTCATATTTATAAAAAAATTCTCATATTCTAAGTAAATCTATTTCTAAAAAAACTTTTAATATAAAACTTTGGGTATTTTGTCCGCAATAGTCTCTTCGGAAATTAAGAATGGAGGATCAATTTTTTTCCCTAGTAGGTGTCGAGGTTGGGGACAGGGATTTGTTTGAATGTCAGGGCTAGGATTGGGAGTATAGTCCCCACCCCATTGCCATTCCTAATGGCAATTCTCTGGTCCCCATGGGTAACAAATTTCTTTATCCAAATGGGTTGGGTATGGAGATTGTTCTGGCAAGTTGGGTTAAGTATGGAGGTTGTTTTGGGGGGATAGGATGGGGAACAAATGAGATATTCGATTAGTTTTAGGGTCGGATGGATAGGGAATAATTGGGATATCTAAATGAGTCGATAGGGAATAAATGTGATATTCGATCAGTTATGAGGTTAAGTATGGAGGCTGTTTTTTCAAAGAATAAATATGTTTTCATTTTTAACATGTAATTGTTTTATTTTACATATAATTGTAAAATAAACCATATAAATCATTTAAGATATATAAATGAGTTGCTTTTATAATTCTCAATTTTTATTAATTTTAGGGGAAATTAAACCTTAAATTATTCATTCCATTTTTTATAATTATAAATTTTGTTGGGAAAAATTATTTATTTAGTATTTATATATAAATAATAACTTTATTTTTTCAAATAATAAATATGCTTTTATTTCTAACTTATAATTTTTATGTAAACAAAACATGTAAATCATTTAAGGTGGATAAAATAAATTATTTTTATAATTTTTAGTTTTTATTGAATTTTTTGAGAAAAATAGAACTTAAATCATTTATTTCATTTTTATAATTATAATGTTCAATTTTATTAAAATTCAAAAACGATTCCAAAGTAATCAATATATATAGTTTCATCAACTATACACTAATAGACTTCCATATCGATGCATATTGGACCATATCCATTGATATGACATGATATGACCTAATAGGGAGGTGTATTGTGTCAATACGCACAACTTGTGGGATACATACCCAGTCATGGCATATCTTGTATCCATGGCCATGAATATAGAAAAATTGGAGATTCAGATCCTCGATGGGGAACCCACATCTATTCAGATCTATTTTTGTCAGTAGAATTAGAAAAAGGGCAGGATTGGATCGGGATGGAGGACAAATTGTGGTTTCACCAACAATCCGACAATCAATAGATGGTTACTTTTGTCACTTTCTATAGGAAGGCTAGCTCAAACCAGGGCAATCTCGAGCTTCTCACGTATTTGAAGGAAGAGGCCCCTCTTGTAATCAATCCAGCCTTAATGCTGGATAAAATATAGGGTAAATTGCTAAAACCTCCCCTAAAGTTTCTAACTATTTTTAAAACCTCCCCTAAAATTTGTTGCAACTACCTTCCCTAAACTTTCTGACACAATTGCAAGTAGACTCCCTTTGTTAGAATCAACTAGCAAGAGGCACAAAAATGTCCAAAATACGTGAGAGGGAAGAGGCCCCTCTTGTAATCAATTCAGCCTTAATGCTGGATAAAATATAGGGTAAATTGCTGAAAGCTCCCCTAAAGTTTTTGAATTTTTTTAAAACCTCCCCTGAAGTTTGTTCATTGCAATTACCTTCCCTAAACTTTCTAACACAATTGCAAGTAGACTCCCTTTGTTAGAATCAGCTAGCAAGAGGCACAAAAAATGTTCAAAATACCCATGCAATTATTATTGAGTCTGGTTTCTACAAAAACAAATACTGATAATAACAATAAAAAGAAAAGAGAATTTAAAGGTGCAGCTTTACCTTTGAGTGATTAATATGAAGGGAAAATTTGAAAATAAATCAATTTCGGAAGAGAGATTGGAAGGGTTTGAGCTAGCGATTCATATGAAGAAAAAATTTGAAAAATAAACATTTTGGTGAAAAGTAACTACATGGGTATTTTAGACATTTTATACCTCTTTTTAATTTTTTTTAACAAAGAGGATCTACTTGTAATTATGTTACAAAATTCAGGGGAGGTGATTGTAATTATCAAAGTTTAAGAAAGATTTCAGCGATTTACCCTAAAAATATAAAATAATTGAATCCCATACTTTTTAATGGCGTGTAATGCTTGATTCTCAAATTTAAAGCCTTGAAGAATTAGTAATATTGGGACCCTAATTATTTTCTAAGATTCCAAAATCGGTTTTGGGATGAATTTCCAATACGCACGTATTATAGAATCTGTGCTTGCCGAATATCTCAGCCATGTCATAATCTTTGGTAATATTGTCAAGAATTTATTGCCGAACTGCTGAGATTTTGCTAGAATTTTTTTTTGACAAAGTACATTATATAGAACCATAACTCTCTCTCTCGACTTTTCCTTCACTCACATGGCATGCCTTACATGTATCCCACATGCACATCTCAGCGTACATTGGGAATATCTCCTATACTTGTCATTGGAAGATGTATCTAATATACAGTTACGATGTGCTGTGGGGCATTGTAAGCTAGGTAGGCTCTGTGGGGCACTGATGTGAACTAATTAAGACATATCCCAATTTTCACCAACTGGGTCCATCCACCATTATTTTTCTTTATACAAGAGTGAGACCCACTGGCATACCAACAAGAGCCTACATATCCACTGGTTTGATCACGCACTTCCTCAATGGAGACCCACTAGCCGTACTAGTGGATCAGCCTCAGGTGCACCCTTTGTGGAAATAGAAAATTGAGACACCCTAACTAATATAC
Source organism: Nelumbo nucifera (assembly GCF_055504915.1). Lineage (NCBI taxonomy): Eukaryota > Viridiplantae > Streptophyta > Magnoliopsida > Proteales > Nelumbonaceae > Nelumbo > Nelumbo nucifera. The sequence continues at coordinate 58,792,921 of NC_142651.1, read as the reverse complement.
AAGCATAGTTAAGCTGCTTTTGGTTTGATAGAAAATAAGAGAGAAACCCAAATCAAAGGAAAATTCTCAAGAAATTAATTTTGATGCTATGGTCTATTCAGAAGTGGGGTATACCCTCTTTGTAAAAAAAAGGGATGCATTCTAATTACAATTGGTAAAATATCAAAGAACAAAAAGACAAAGGCATATTCTGTGATCCCACCTCCAAAGAGTCCACTACATCATCATCAATGTCTGCTTCATTCATCCAACTAATGAAAATGATAGAAGGGTGACACATATAATTATAGAATTATATACACACAACAGTTTTGCTGATGTGACACTTAGAAGGGTGCCACATAACTATATATGCACATATAATTATGGCAAATACTTTGCACAAAAGATGAGATTTATTGGAGGATTTTATATTTGTTGCATTCAAATAATTTCATTAGAATTCATGTGTTCGGGTCATGGTTGAATTGGCTAAGGATGCCATGTGGCAATTTTTCATGGTGGTCCTCTCTCTCTATCGGGAAAGAAGAAACCTCCCGAAGACCTTGACGAACGGCCTCATCCTGACAATCCCGTAAGTCCTATCCATCTGGAATACAGATGCCCAATTATAAATAGGTATTCCCTGCTCGAAGTAAGAGACATTTTGGAAGAACTCTTTGAATATCTCTGCATTATTTCTTTGGCCCAGACCATCATTATTTCAACCTGTTCGGCTTGGTCACCTCTTTCTCTACCCAACTGACTTGAGCGTCGAAATGCCTACCCAGGGATTAATTCCTTGGGCCTTTGACCTTTCTCTTGGATGTAGATCTCAGTGCATGATTTCGTCCTTTCACCTCGGCCTTGTCCAGTTGGAGGATCTTATATTTGTTGCATTTAGATAATTTCATTAGAGTCCATGTTCTAATTAATTTGTGTATTTTCTATTTGTTGTAAGAGTTATCTCGCCTACCTCTACCCACCCCAAAGGAAAGGGAAAGGAAAGTGTTGTAAGTGTAGTTAGACATTATTGGTGATGCAACAATGAACATTTTGACAAATAAAAGATGGTGTTGTTTGATATGGATGTTTATTTTATCATTGTGTTAATTAAATATTAGGCCCCATTTGGTTTGGGGGAATAGAGGTTTGGAATCGGAATCGGAATGGACTATTCCAATTCCAACTGTTTGGTTGAGCTGAATCAGAATCCCATTCCCATTCCTACTAGAATGGCATTCCACCATTTGAGGGAATGGTCATTCCCTGCCCCTTCCATGAAAATGAAATCTCATTCCTGTTGATTTCAATTCCCATTTTCATTCTTGTCTGAACAAAATAGACTATGGGAATAGATCATTCCGATTCTGATTCCAACTATGAACCAAACAGACCCTTAATTTGTGTTTAGATAAGTTTCAAAGTCCAAGACTACTTTGGAGCATTAAAGCTTTGATTGAATTGCTTTGAAGAAACTACTAAAAGAAGTTTCAACAGAAAGCCATTTCTTCTACCTGATGCACATCATATTTAGGCTTTCTAGATTTTTGTTTTATCAAATATTGCTTGCTTATAAGCTCCTGGGGTAGACCCACATCACATAGCCAAAAGCTATCATTAAGCCTTCCCAAATGGGGCATTGATTTTGTGCTTTGGAGGCTAAAAGTATTTTGGCTTTAGTTTATGTTTTAATTTTTTAAAAGCATCTCTTACTAAATGCTCAACTCAGTTTTGTTTCCCATATCCAAAGCCAAAAAGGCAAAAACTTATCCAAAAAAGAGTTAATTGGTTGCATCAGTGTTTTATACATTTACATAAAATTGCAACACAGATTCTATGTTGAATTATCAAGACTGATTGAAAAGTGAATATCACTTTTTTTATTTGTCATTTCAAATTGTACCCAACTTTTTTAATTAAAAAATAAGAAAAGCAGAACACTTTCCAACTATTCGGCACATGTTTCTACTACAGATATATATATATATATATATATGAGTTTCACTTTTTTGATTTATCATTTCTAATTGTATACCCTATCATGAAAAGTAGAAGACTTTGGCCAATTATTCACCACATGTTTCTGCATAATTGAGGTACCCTGAAAGTAAATATGGTGAAATGGTCAATGACCCATTAATTGAGATGGTCACTTGACCTCATTCTTATACCAAAAACGTGGGATTAAATCCGCAGAATTGTAGGTTGTTCGTGGTATGGCCATACGCCCTCATGTGCACCTTGCCATGTCCTCGTGACTGAAGAACTAAGATGCCAGGCTGGTGTTAAAAGATTCCATTAAAAGGAAATTGAATTGATTGATAGATGCCCTGTACTTTGGGGGTGACAGATAGGTACCCCAACTTTCAATTGCAACCCTTCAGTAGTATACACTTGGGTCCATCTATTAATATTCGGTCAGTTAAATGTTAAAACTATCCTTTTCATGTATTTTTAGACTGTTTTCGCCCTTCTGCTATATAAATTTCAGTAATTTACCTATACCGTAACATGAGTTAACGGCAATTGAAAATTTTAGGATACGTATCTGTCACTGTCCTTTAAGTACAAGACACTTATCTGTAATTTATCCCTTTTTTTTTATTTAGAAAACCTCAAAATTCTAAGGGATTGAGAAGCAATATGAATAAGATGACATGGACAACTGAATTAGTAAAATGAATAGATGATGGAACTCAAAATCAATAGAAAAATACCGTATATTAGGGGTTATGGATTAAAAGGGGTGATCTTATGGAGACAATGAATGGTATAGTTTAAATTACATCAGATTTAAACCATTTAAGGCTAAAATTAAATCAATTCATTTGTTTTCAATTTTAATGATATATATACCCATAGGTGGAGAGTCCCATTAGCACCGTGCCCTAACCTTACACAAATAGGGATGACAATTTTTTCCATTTTTGACGGGGATTCGACTTCCCCGACCTGATGGGGATGGGGATGGGGATTGTTTTGGCGGAGCAGTAATGGAGACACGGATTAATAGGAATCCTCGATCGGGGTCGGGGTCAGGGTCGAGGATGGGGATTGAGGTCCCTACCCTGCCCTGACCCATATATATATATATATATATATATATATATATATATATATAAAAATTATTTATAATTTAAAATATTTATTTATTTTAAGTAAATTTATTTTTCAAATAAATACTATTATCTAAAAAAATTTCGGGCATTCGGGTCCCCGCAAGGAACCCATCCCCGTCAGGCAAACCCACCCCGTTGCCATTCCTACACACAAAATCTGACAGTTGAGAGTTCTTTCTGCTCAGAAGGATTCTTTGCAACATATATAGCTATTATATTTATGAAAGAAAAACTGTAGTATGTACTATGAAAGAGCTTCTAGATACAAATCGTGACATTATAGCAATTAAACCTAATAACCAACTATCAATAAATACGAAAAAAAAAAATTACTATTGTATTGACCTGTTCATGGGCCAGGTAGCCCAACAGCCCAACCCGACCTGGCCCGTTATTTTTTGGGCTTGGACAAAACTTCAAACCCGCAGGCTTGGGCTTGGGCTTTAAATACCAGGTTTGGTCATTTTTCGGGCCAGGTTCGTGTTTTCTCAAATAGGCCCGGCCTGGCCGGTTATTTTTTGGGCTTGGACAAAACTTTAGACCCACGGGCTTGGGCTTGGGCTTGGGCTTTAAATACTAGGTTTGGTCATTTTTCGGGCCAAGCTCGAGTTTTCTCAAATAGGCCCAGCCTGGCCTGTTATTTTTTGGGCTTGGACAAAACTTTAGACCCACGGGCTTGGGCTTGGGCTTGGGCTTTAAATACCAGGTGTGGTCATTTTTTGGGCTAGGCTCGAGTTTTCTCAAGTAGGCCCGACCTGGCCTGTTATTTTTTGGACTTGGGCAAAACTTCAGACCCGTGGGCTTAGGCTTGGGCTTTAAATACCAGGTTTGGTCATTTTTCGGGCCGGGCTCGGGCTTTCTCAAATAGGCCCGACCTGGCCCATTATTTTTTGGGCTTGGACAAAACTTCAGACCCGTGGGCTAGGGCTTGGGCTTTAAATACCAAGTTTGGTCATTTTTCAGGTTGGGCTCGGGCTTTCTCAAATAAGCCCGGCCTGATACACATATAATAAAAAACCATTTATGTTATATATAATATATATTTATTTTTAAATTATTAATAAATACTAATTTACTATTAGGAAATACAAATTCGTTAGTTGAAGCTTTGTTAACTCCCACTTGTTGAATTTCATTAGAAAGGAATGTATGTGTAAAACAGAGATTTAGAAAGGAACGTACATTGGTAGGATACTGCTCTGCTTTCCTTCTCACAATATCCCATTCGTATCACAGTCATTCTCACAACAATTTTCTCCTTCCATTTATATCAAAATCTTCCCTCAAATGTTCTGTTTTTACCATTGTTTAAGAGACAATAACTATAGTAATTTTGCTTTGTTGTTGGCATCATTCACAATGTTCCTCTGCTTCAGTTCGCACCAAAGTCTTGCTAGTAATATTGCTCTGGTTTTGTCACGGTAACCACAGTCTTTTTCTTTTCTATTTTTGGCACCATTCAAGCAATGATTCTCTAGCTACATCCAAGAAAGCTCTTTCAAGGTTCGAGAGACCATTATCTCATCTAGATCCAACGACCATTATTATCTGCATTTGCTCTGTTTTCCATTCTCTGATATCTATGGTATGCTTTTGTCACAGTCCAAGCATCAACTTCTGTGATCGTTTGAAAGAGAGATTTCACTTTTAAGATCATTCGAAGGAGGACGATGAACAAAGCTGATTATTTTCTACCCAATTTGACGTAGACAATGGATAATCTTATATCAAATTTTCAGTTACCTGTACATCGTATAGTAAGTTGATTTATGACAAACCGTATCCTATACATGTGTCTGAAAGAATCAATTAATAACATTATTATTAAAAGATTTAAGTTCCATTTAAAATCAAATTCATTAATGAAAGTATAAAACTTCAATTTCCATTCATTTAATTAGTTTAGTTTAGTTAATTTACTTAATTAACTTACCTTACCTAACTTAATTCACCTAAATAATAATTAATTGGTTATTAGGACATCATAACTTCATATTATTAATAATTAATAAATAACTGATAATTATTATTACAGGTTTAAATTCCTTTTTCATTAATAATAACCTCAAATTTAAAATTAATTAATATCCAGGTGCTATATATAATTGCACCTATTGTTGCAGATTGTGACATTTGTGTGTTGCTTATGGTTGAATTTATAAATTAGTTAGTAATAAAAATGATAAGATTAATGTCCAACCAAATTTCATACCATGCATGAGCTTTATTGGTGCATACAAAGGGAATAATTGGGATACCTGATCGGGTTGATGGGGATGCATGGTGAAGCCCCTACATCAACCCGATCCCAAATGTAAAATATTTGTATTTCAAAATTAGTTTTTTACAATACATGGTAAATAAGTGAGATACCCGATTGAGGACAAGGATAAGAATGGGGAGTGAAGTCTATAAGCGTCGAAAGGGTTAAGATTGTAGAAATTCGGATCATCGGGATGTTTTGGAATGGAATCTTGGTTTGATAGAAGGGTAAGAGGAGAATCTAGGGGTAAAATTTTATAAGGTGTTATGGTATGTCCGGAGTTTAAAGGTGTGGTCTGATCGGTTCAGATGTGTCAAGACCAAGGTAATCTAGGTTCTGAGTGTTTACGCCAACGAGAGGGGTCGAAGTGGAATCTTCGTTTGATGAAGGGGTAAATGGGGGAATATTGAGTTGAAACTTTATGGGCAAGTAGGAATGGCAATGAGGCAAGTTTGGGGTAGGGCACACCCTCCCCGTCCCCGCCCCGAAGTCACGATACCTTGCCCCATACCCGCCCTGTCCCCAATGGCAGGGCGGGTTTCGGGCGGGGAATCCCTGAATTTTCCCCGCTCCAAGGTAATTACTTAAAAACTATCTATTTTATGGATAATTTATATATAGGATATAGGAATTTGGGGGTATTTTAGAATTGAATTATAATACTTTAAGGGTAATTCAAAAATAAAATTATGGGATCCTAGGATTTTAAAAATTTAAGAAAAACTTACAGATATTTTAAATATCAATATTAAACCTAGAGATATTTTACTAATTTACCTTCGGGTTCGGGGAATTATATACAAAACCCGTCCCCACCTATCCTTGTTTAGGGTCGGGGAAAACCCGCCCTGTTTGGGGCGGGGCCCCGGTTTTACGGGGGAAATTGCCATCCCTATGGGCAAGTGTTTTCATGTGTCCGAAGATTAATGGTAATGTCTGATCTGAGGGTCATAGCACAAATGGGGGTTGATCGGGACCATTGGATTGGTATCAAACAGGTTTAATGGTGGATCTGAGGGCTTTTGGGCCGAAAGTTGGGTTTTTGGGTGTTTCGGAGAGGTTGAATGGGTTTAATTGGGAATTTGGGGTGAATTAGAGGTTCAAGCAACAAATCGAGCAAAAATCGGGTGCTAACAGCTGCCCCTCTTTCTTGTGAGGTAGGAAAGTACGAAGCAACAAAAACCAAAAGAAGCAAACAAAGATTTTTGCAAAGGGTAGGCTTGGAAGAGGGGCGAGATGAGGAAGGAGGATCGAGACGAAAAGGAGTTCCCGTGCAACATCATGCCATTTTATACTTGGCAAAGTAACCCTTCCTAGGTATCAAGAACCTTCGAAATCAAGGTGCATTTGCCATAAAGGAAAACATTAAAAACAAGTAGAAAACAACGACAAAAACAACTCAATGTATGAAATTTGTTCAATTTTGGCAATAGTGAACTTTCCAATAAATATTAGATAATCTTGTGGCATGATGTCAACTATTTGCTGTGAGGTGAAAAAGCATAAGATTGACATCAATAATGTGCCATGCGGCGATGAAAGTAACAATAAAGCCTCGATAAAAATTGTGGTGTGCTAGTGTAGTGGAAAATGCTCTTGTGCTAAAAGCAAAGAAATCAGTGATTTATGATGTGCCAAGGTGGCAAAAATAAAAATATGTACTCTGTAGCAGAACTTATGTGGTATGAAGCGGGAAATCATGTGCCATAGTGCGAAAATGAAAACATGTACTAGAGAGCGGAAAAACTCATATGCAATAGCGAAAACAACTTATGTTCTAGAGAGCAGAAAGTGTCGTGTGCTAGGAAGCAAAAAATGTCATGTGCTTAAGGGCAAAAAAACTCATATGCAATAGCAGAAACATCTCATGTGTTAGAGAGCAGAAAAACTTGTATGCAATAGCAGAAAACTTATTATGCAATAGCGGACAATCTCATGTGCAATGGCGAAAAACTTATGTGCAATAGTAGATAATCTCATGTGCAATGGTGGAAAACTTATTGTGCAATAGCGGAAATCTTCATGTGCAATGGCAAAAAACTTATTGTGCAATAGTGAAAAAATAATTGTGCAATAGCGAAAAACCTCATGTGCAATAGTAGAAAATCTTGATTTATTCTGTGCTAGAGGCATAAAATTCATGTGCAATGGCAAAAAAAATAATTGTGCAATAGAGGAAAAATTTATGTGCAATGACGAAAAATCTTAATTTATTCTATGCTAGAGGCAAGAAAAATTCATGTGCAATGACAGAAAATCTTGATTTATTTTGTACTAGAAGTGGAAAACTCATGCAATAGTAGAAAAATTTATGTGCAATGGCGGAAAATCTTAATTCATTCTTCGTTAGAGGCGAAAAAATTCATGTGCAATGACAGAAAACTTTTTGTGCAATAGCGGAAAATCCTAATTTATTATGTGCTAGAGACGGAAAATTCATGTGCAATGGCGGAAGATCTTGATTTATTCTGTGCTAAAGGCGGAAAACTCATGTGTAATAGCGAAAAAAATTATGTGTAATGGCAGAAAATCTTGATTTATTTTATGTTAGAGGTGGAAAAATTCATGTGCAATGACGGAAAACTTAGTGTACAGTAGCGAAAAAACTCATATGCAATGGTGGAAAATCTTGATTTATTCTATTCTAGAGGTAGAAAAGTTCATGTGCAATGGCAGAAAAATAATTATGTAATAGTAGAAAAATTTATGTGCAATGGCAGAAAATCTTGATTTACTTTGTGTTAGAGGCAGAAAATTCATGTGCAATGGCAGAAAACTTATTGTGCACTAGCGGAAAGCTCATGTATAATGGTGGAAAAATAATGATTTATTCTATGCTAGAGGCAAAAAATTCATGTGCAATGGCAGAAAAAAATATTATGCAATAGTGGAAAAATTATTATACAATATCCGAAAAATTAATGCGCGATGGTAGAAAAATTATTGTGTAATAGCAGAAAACTTATTATGCAAAATGATGAAAATGATGACAAGACTGAAAATTCGAGAATGCCAATAACATGTCAGATGCAAAATGTGATAAAAAATGAAGAAGTATCACCTCAACAGATTCGGTTTAGCTTAATAGTCATTTCTCACTTGATCATTCTCCTTATTGGGAATCATTTCTCTTCACATTTTTACCACACTTTGCATTTTTCATTTTATTACTCATATTTCTTTTGTTTATTATTATTTTCTTTTTTGCTTTTTTAGTGCATAATAAACAACTGAGTTCCTTTTTTGAAAGACTTGTATTACCGCAGCTTAAGCTTCTTCTTTGAGACATATTTGTACTCGATTTGGGTGTCAAACGCCATGGGCTGCCCTCATTTTATTTCTCTTTTCTTTTCTTTTTCTTTTTTTTTTACTTTTTCTTTGTATATTCCATAGTAGAATAACAATGCAATTCAGACATAAAGGAGGTGGGAATTTTATTTTCTTTTTATTGTACATTTTTTTGGGAGGCTACAAGATTAAAACAGGATATGTCACTAGAAGTGATTCATGAAAAAACAATTATGTCCAAAAGAGTTGATCAAAACCTTAGCAATTATAAAGGCATGTGCATTGAAAACACAAAGGAGACAATCATAAATTTGCTTTGGGGATACACCCGGGTTTTATGGGAAACTGCCCTGGTTCTTGGTTGACATGAGGATTTGTGATGAGAGATGCCTGATTGAAGAAGGTTCAAAATAAAATCCTTCATCGTCAACTAACAAGGTCTATCTCGTGCCAAATTACCAATTTTTAAGGATCGATGAGGACTTAGTGAATGGAACAGAACATAGTCTAGGACAAGGGATTGGAAATGAAGGGTGAAAGGCTCAAAAACTTATTTATAATGGGAAACCGAATGCTTGACCTTTATGCAAGGCTACTATTTCTCCTCATCCTCATTTTTGTTTATCTTCACTTTTTGCTTTTTCTCCCATTTTCTTCTCTTCCTTCTTCTTCTTTTTTTTTCTACCTTCTCTTCACATCTTCAAATATGAATCATGTTATTCACTAATCATGGAGGACTGATTCTAGAATGATTGAAACATATATCTGCCCTAATTTTTTTTTCTACACAATTTCTTTTTTTTCCAACCTTTTACAAATATTTCTCCATCATTCCCTCTCACTTTTCATCTGCCCTAGATTTTCCTACTTTGAATTTCTTTGACTTCCATTTCCTCAAAGTTTTCCAATTTTTCAAACTACCTTGACCATTCCTCCATTCTAAGTTGCCCTAGTTTCTTCTCCTTCTCAATCTTCTTTCTTCTTATCTTTTTTTTTTTATTTCTTTTCTCTTTTTTTTGGCCCTGCAAAAGGCACACCGAGAATTTAACAAGTTCACTAAGGAAAAGGTATTTGTGCATTGGCTCAATCGGGTTGACTAGCGGATTCTAAGAAATAATTGAAGGGATGGGAGATCCATCATATGGATGGCCGAACCCTATAGGAAGGTTGGGCAAAATTTCAAAAATTTCTTTACTCCCATCCGGGCAAAATTTCAAGGTTCGTTATTGTAACCAAACCAGACCAAATTTGAAACCAAAATTAGGGAGAGGTATACCTGATACGGAATCCATGCAAAAATGCTCCTCCCAACGTAGGTGTTCACGCCCAAAGAGTGTACCAAATCCTCCCTCCACTGAAGATGACACAGCTTAGGATGAGCCAGGATCAACAGGTAGTTATTCACTAAGAATTTTTTATTCTTCAGCAAGAATCGAATGGGGTAGTGAACACAACTTCAAAATTGTTTTTTCTTGTAAGAAACAATATCAAGATCTAATCTTAATCAGTTCCAAGAAAACGGATATCGAACAGGGTAGGGCGGCAAGAGCAGGGAGAGAAAGAACTGAAGGCAAAAACAGTCAAACTATGTTTTTTGTGTTGTATAATTTTCAGGTCCACCCTGCTCTTTATATATAGCCTTAAAGAGATGATATCCTAATCTGATTAGGAGTTTCTTGATCCAAATCTTTATTTGGATATGAACTCTTTAAGTGATAAGGATAATCCCTTATGTTATTTGTAGATCAAGATCAGCTACTCCTAATCAAATTAGAAGTTTCCTGATCCAAATCTCTATTTGGATCTGGACTCTTTAAGTGGATAAGAGTTTTTCTCTTATCCTTATCTATTGATCCATACCCTGATTCACCCATATTTAATTAATTCAATTAACCTAGTTCGAAATGGGCTTTAGGCCCATTAAGCTTTTAGGCTCACTTTCTTTTAATGTTGGCTAGTTTGGCTCTCTTTGTACGGCATGGGACCCTATCATTGATCTACACATCAGCCACATGGGTTCAGCCTAGCCTTAGTTATAAGGCCTGGCCGAATTCACTGTAGGACACAGCAAACCCCTGAGTCCATCACCATGGGCTCTTAATGGGCCCAACATTTACACTAAATGGTCCTTGGTTCTAGACATTTTATGAAGGCCCGAGGACTGTGGGCAGACGCAAGATTAGCCCATAAGGTCCCTTAATGGTCTTACACTTAACCTCTCAGCCCTTAATGATCAAGCACTGCCCGACAAGAGAGGACCTCTCCCTCGGCTACAAGGTATAGTGCTGCACTCTCTACTCACATGGATCCTAGGAATTAAAACCTTTTGAAAACAATTTGTGAAAACATAATATATAAGTATATCTCTATATAAATATATTTTGCAAAACCAAATTTCAAACACATTTGAAATCCATTGCCGACAGTTTAGGTTTCCATCAAAGAGAGTGCATTTCCCCGATCATTCACTTTGTCTCAAAGGGGCTGATCCTGTCACTATGATTACCCACTCAGGTGAATTCTCGAAATGCCCCAACATACCTAGATTTGACCCCCTCTAAGGATCTCACTGATTGGCACATCAAAGGCAGCTCAATCCGACACCTAGTGCAGTACCATAATCGAGTTTAGGGGTCAGGTGTAACATTCCAGTTTTGCCCATCTGTCTCCAAGGTCCAGGGCAATACTGGAATTTGGTCTGGTTCAGGGTTTCAAGAAAACCAACACTGCACGTACCTCAGGTCTCACCCTGGCAGCTGAGACAAGCCACCCCAACCAATTTGGTGGCACATCAGTGTCAGCCTTGGTAGGATAAATCTCCATAGATCTATCCAACGGCTATGAAGATTCTAAACTACTAGGAGTCTCATATGTGTCCTGTTTAAGGTTATTACATAGAAACACACCACAAGAACATGAATCAAATATGTACTTTATTCATTTACAATAAATATCATAATGTACATCATGTTGATTAGAGCTAAGGGCATACACTGTCTAACAATAATAGGGTCACTTAAAAGAATTAAAAATGACCAAAGGCAACTTCCAATCATTTCCTTTATCAATTGGTGAAGCATTAGATTATGATGATATCCTTACTCTGTGCTAGCTCCAGGGAAATTGGTAGAAGATTCATGCTTAAAAGGTTAGAACTGCCCTAGTTTAGGATATTTGGGTGTTCTCGGAAAAGGATTGGGATTTATGCTCAAGGTTATTTGAAATGTTCAATGAGGTGGGTAGGGGTGGGCACTAGTGTTTTTATTCATTGGGCTATCCCCTTTCTCGAGTGTTTCTAGATGTGAGTCAATGATTGTCAACTAGCTTTTTACAAAGACGTGTAGGCCCCCCATTGGCTCAGCCGAAGCTAATGGGAAGTGGCAGATATGTATTGATTTTACAGACCTAAACCGAGCGTACGCAAAAGAGAGTTTTCCTTTGCCAAGGATAGACCATCTCGTTGAAGCCACCGCAGAGTACAAGCTACTCAGCTTCATAGATGCCTTCTCCGGATATAACCATATCAAGATGCACCTAGAGAATGAGGAGGAGACCTCATTCATTATTGAGCATGATACCTACTGTTACAAAGTCACGCCCTTCGGCCTCAAGAATGCCGAAGCCACCTATCAGCTCATCGTCAACAAAGTGTTCAAGGACCAGATGGGAAGGAACGCCGAAGCCTATGTGGATGACATGGTAGTAAAGAGCCCGAAGGCCAAGCTGAACACCTCGGACCTAGCCGAGACCTTCGACACCTTGCCGAGGTACAACATGAAACTCAACCCCAGCAAGTGTGCATTCGGTACCACCTCGGGCAAGTTTCTAGGCTTCATCATCACCCAACGAGAAATCGAGGCGAACCTAGAGAAGATACAGGCCATATTGGACATGGCACCACCTCAGTCTGCCAAGGAGACACAGAGACTAACCGACCGAGTGGCCATCCTTAACCACTTCATGTCGAAGTCAGTCGATCACTGCCTACCATTCTTTCGAGCTATCAAGAAGCTAAAAGACTTTGAGTGGAATAAAGAATGCCATCTCGCCTTTGAAGAACTAAAGCAGTACCTCGCCTTGCCACCCCTCCTGATTCAGCCTCTACCAGGAGACATCTTATACCTGTATTTGTCAATCAGGGACAAGGCCATCAGCTCAGTCCTGATTAAAGAGGACGGAACATAGAGACCGATCTACTATGTCAGCAAGGTCCTCTACGACGCCGAGACCCGGTACCCCAAAGTGGAGAAGCTAGCCTTCGCCTTGGTGGTCTCAGTCAGGAAACTCAGGCTATATTTTCAGGCCCACACCATAACGGTCCTCACCAATCAGCCTCTCAAAGCTGTCCTTACCAAGCCCGAGACCTCAGGACGCTTCACAAAGTGGGCCGTTGAGCTCTTTGAGTTTGACATCAAATACCAACTGAGGCCAGCAATCAAATATCAGGCCTTGGCAGGCTTTGTGACAGAGTGCACCTTCATTCGAGCCCTCCACTGAGACCCCGAAGATGAAGCTGAAGAAGGACCTCGGCCAATCGAGGAAGCTCGGCCCACCTGGAAGCTTTTTGTTGATGGACCATCCAACTCTAAGGGAAGTGGAGCCGGCCTCATACTTCTCACCCCGGACAATGCTGAAGTGGAGTACGCGTTGTGGTTTGACTTCCCGGCATCCAATAATGAAGTTGAATACGAAACCCTCCTTGTCGATTTGCAGCTCACAAGAGACCTCGGCTCAGAGCACATTGAGGCATTCAGTGACTCCCAACTGGTGGTGAATCAAGTGAACAATGAGTACAAGGCTAGAGAACAGACCATGTCCAAATACCTCACCAAAGTACAAGGACTAGCCCACCATTTCCAGCACTTCTCCCTGCACCAAGTACCATGGTCCGAGAACATGAGAGCCGACGCCCTATCTAAGCTGGCAAGCACCTCGGGTTCGGCCCTCGGCCGCACGGTCCGGATAGAAAAGCTAGCCACTTGACCATCCATCGAAGAGGCCCAAATTTTTCTAGTTCAGGCTGAGGCATCTTGGATGGACCCCATCATCACCTTCCTCACAATGGATTAGCTGCCATAAGATAGGAGCAGTGCCAGACAAGTTCGAAGGCAGGCAACACACTATGCCTTGCTAGAGGGAAAACTATACCGAAGATCCCTCACCCTACCTTACCTCCATTGCCTCCGTCAAGAGGAGGGAGAATACGTGATCCGAGAAACATCTGCGACAACCACCTCGTGGGCAAAGCCCTAGCCCAAAAAGAGCACTAAGGCAGGGATACTTCTGCCCGACAATTCAAAAAGACGTGGCTGAGCTGGTGCGAAAATGTGATAGGTGCCAAAGATACTCCAACATCTCCCATCGGCCGGCCACAACGCTATCAGCCCTCAGCAGCCCCTGGCCTTTTTCCAAGTGGGGCATGGACCTCCTCGGCTCATTCCCTCAGGCAATAGGAAGTAGGAAGTACCTCATCGTCGCCATTGGCTACTTCACCAAGTAGGTTGAAGCTGAGCCCCTGGCCACCATCACAGCCTGGGTGATCCAAAACTTCTTTTGGAGAAATATCATTTGTCGCTTCAGCCTCCCCCACATGCTGGTCACAAATAACAGAAAGCAATTCGATGACATGAGGTTCCGAGAATGGTGTGCCTCCCTTGGCATCAAGAAGTAGTACACCTAGGTAGGCTACCCCTAGGCGGACAGCCTAGCCAAGAACCGAACTATCATGGATGGATTGAAGACCAGGCTTGATAAGGACAAAGGCCTATGGGCCGACGAACTTCACAACGTCCTGTGGGCGTACTAGACGACACCTCGAACAGCCACGGGAGAGACCCCGCTCAACCTAACTTATGGCACTGAGGTCATCATCCCAGCGGAGATCGGCCAGCCAACGCTTTGAACCGAGGCATACAACAAGGCCGAGAATAATGAAGAACTCAGAACAAACTTGGACCTACTGGAAGAAGTCTGAGAACGGGCACAAATCAGGGTGGCGGTCTACCAGCAGAGGGTAGCCCGCTACTATAAATCAAGAGTCAAAGAAAGACACTATTGGGAAGGAGAAATCGTCCTCAGGAAAGTCATGGTGCCCGAGCCTAGCGTAGGCAAACTCGGCCCCAACTGGCAAGGTCCCTACAAGATCAAGCAAGTCATCGGCCCCGACACTTTTCGGCTTGAATACCTCAATGGATGATCCGTCCCTCAGACTTGGAATACGGAGAACCTTCGGATGTACTATCAATGATTGTAATTCCTATTGGCTATACAATGAATAATAATGCAAAGTTTCTCCTCGGCTTAGTCTTTTAATGTTTAAGTTCTTATGCTAAGTGGCCAGGACCCCTTGGCCACACGACCAGCCGGCGTGCCCAGCCTCTCCCGAGGCCCACACACTCAGACTGGACTATGGTCAGGACATACGGTTCATGATGAACCAAATGCCCGTCCAACTTTTGCAATCGAGGCAAGGATAGGCAGGGGCCTCAGCTACAAACTTCGACCAGCGCACTTGGCCTATAACGAACAAACGCAATAATTTAAGTTCCTCGCCAGGAAGTAGCAAGCCAGGTTGGCCGAGGTGTTGCACACCTCACCCCCATCTTTAGCAGCTGGCGGCCACCTCGGCTCCACATCACTTAGCGTGACAAAGGAAAAAGGAGTGTAACCCCGATTACCTTAGCTGACAGCCCCATCTACCTCAGCGGTTCACCTCAAGCAAGCCTAAGAGGAATACAACCCCGATTACCTTGGTGGTTCACCTCGGGCCCGCCTAAGAAGAATGTAACCACGATTACCTTGGGGGTTCACCTCGATTACTCGGCGGTTCACCATGGCCTCGCCTAAGTCAATACTTGAGGAAACAAAATTGAGCTACACCTCGGTGGCATAGCTTGGCCTCGGCCACGGCCTTATAACTTCCTAAAACGAACGTCTAACTAATGAGCCACCATCTTTTTCCTACTTGTGACCTTTTGAAGGGGAGGGGTATAGATCCCTCGGTAAAAAAAAAGAAAAAAGAAAAAAGAGAAGTGAAGAAGTAAACAATGAAGTATTGAGGAACAAGATATGTAAAAAGGGGGCTCCATTTAATAATTCACTTTGTTGAGCATGTACAATAAATATCAGCCTCAGAAAGGGAGGTCGAGCACATTTACAAAAAGGAACAAAAAAAAGAAAAACAAGGGAGACCAGCTACGCGTCACCATCGGCTGGGGGAGCAATGGAGTCCTAAGTGGGGTTAGCAACATTGACGGGGACCTCGGCGGTAACTTCGGGAGGAAGGACGCCAGGGAGCACCTCCATCTCGTCCACCCAGAAGTCTGACACCATCTTTAGAAGCACCTTCTTGGTATCCTCGATGCCTTTCAAGTAGGCTTCGGATGCATAATTAGCCAAGCACTTATGGTACTCTGGAGTTTGTCGCCAGACCTGAATAGCATTCCGGCAATCGACCTCGGTCCTGGACACCTGGGCCTCGGCATTTGCTGACCGCTTCTGAGCCCCCAATGCGATCCCGTCGAGACGAACCCGCTCCTCTTCAGACTTCTTCAATGCCTCCTGGAGATGGATGAGCCGAGCTGGCCCGGCCTTTAGATCATTCTCCAGCGTCTGCCGGAGTTGCTTTTCTTTCAGTGCCGAGATGGCCTCGTCTCGACTGCTCTCAGCGGAGGCCACCCGTAGTTGAAGCTCTTCATTCTTCTTCTTCAGTCGGTCCGTGCGATCGAGAAGAATGTTGACTCGTTCCCCTAAACCGACGTAGTGACGGACGACCTACACCAAACGCATTATCAGCAAAACAAATGGTAGCCAACAAATAACAAGTCAAAGTTGAAGGAAACTCACCTTGGCCAAGTAGTCAAGCCCTTCGTCTCGCAGGAACTGCCTCGGCAGGCTGCCGTGGCATTTGCCCTCCCGACGTACCCCCAAGGCGCTCTCCAAGAACATTCGGTTAGCGTCCATCGGTATCTCTGTGGAAAAAAGAAGCAAAAGGTTAATACACCAAAAAGAAGAAATAAGCCGAGCATGTTAAATGGCTGTAGTAGGACTTCTCCTACCAAGGGAAGAGGAGCTGAGCCCCATGAACACCAAAGGGAGCTCCACCTCCACTAAGGGCTTGGTCCGGATCCTTCCCAGCACGAGTAGGTTGGCTACCGTAGTAGCTTCCTTATCCTGAAGTTGGGGGGGAGCCTTTTGGACACCATACACACCTCCCCCCATTTTAACCTGAACAACCAGCCCTCGGGACAAGAGACATATAAAAACTTGCTCTTCTAGTTGTGGACGGACGAGAGGTTGTTTATAGTTTTACTCCTCCGAGGCTGAAGATAGTATACACTAGCCTTGGTGGAATGCTTCCTCGGCACGAAAAGGGCACGGAGTAGCTTCGTTGTCATCTCTACATCCCGAAGTTGAGACACTACCAGCATGGCTACTATGGTACTAAGGGTGTTAGGGGCTAACTGGCTAATGGTGATCCCATACCACTTCAGCAGCTCGGAGATCAAAGGATGGAGAGGAAATCTAAGGCCGAACTCTAGGAAGTGCTAGTACACGTGGATCTCCCCCTCCTCTGGAGTCCATGGTTGGTCACCGACATCGGGAACCCTAAGACTATAGGACCGGGGAATACGATATCGCTTCGCCAGGGACTTCATCCGGTTGACGACCAAAATATTGTTGTACTCCGAACGTGGTAGGCGACCTATTGTCACCCCTTGGGCAATGTACTTAGCCACCGTCCTTGGGATGGGCTCAGGAATCTCTTCCCCCACTACCACCTAGGGGCATCCCTCGGCCTCCCTCGGCGTCACAGATGCAACACTTTCACATGGAGAACCACCGACTTGTTGGATGCCCTTGACACTCCCAGAGGCAGTCCTCTCCCTCAGCACTTCAACCTCACGCCTCGGGGCAAGGACCTCGGCTATCGAAGAGCCTCAACCAAAGCTAGCAGAAATGGGAGTTTGATAGGAGCTCGCTCCCAAGAGGTCGGGAAGCTCATAGCACTCGGGACAAGAATTAGAGCAAGACATGGAGACGAGGTGTTTACCTAAGATGAGGGTGGGGGCTGAAAGAAACTAACGTAGGCGATCTAGCCGAAGGCTCTGAAGGCAAAGGTCCCTCGATAGCAAGGGCGCCTGGAACCAAATGGCAAGAAAAATCGGGACTAAGGCCCCTATTTAAAGGAAAGCAGACAGTCCAGATCACGCTCGATCCAATGGTTGTGCAACGACCGCCCTCACGGCCCCGCCTACCAACCAACATGCGTCACTTGCCTTGGGAAGACGAAATGATGTCGAGCGAACCAACGGGTCCATTCGTCGTGACCCACCAGCCCGCCCGGTCGAGCGGGCCATGCGAGTGTGCGACCTAGTTCACCCAGGATTCCGTCTCCCGAACGAGCGCAACTCTGGGACCTGTCGCAGGCATGGTCTCGACCCACCAATTCGAGAACCCATGCCGTGCACAACTCCGACCTACTCCCACAACAATCAAGTCATTAGCTCGGCCACCTCAACCTCCCCTCTCGGTTTCCATAGTTGTGGCCGAGGCCCCACCATCATGACGACAAGGAACTGGGGCATGGGGGCAAGGCATCCCCTCGGCCGCCAATGGATGCAATGTCGGCCAGCTGCGAACGCAAGATCGAGACGACACCACCACAGGGCTCACATCGTTAAGAGGCCCAACGACGCCTCTTGGCACTATTGGCACTCCTTTTGGCCAAAGCCGAAGCACTCAGCCCAGACCTCCACCTCGGCCTCCGGAGCCGGGGGCAAATGATGTAGGCACATCCGACTGAGCCAATGGCGGGCCGACACGTGTCAGGCAGCGAAGCCAAGAGAGGAGCCAACCAAGGCACGCGTAGAGTTGAACTCGTCACCTTGCGCCGGACCAATCAGGGTGTGCGCGGGACCAATCAGGGTGTGCGCGGGACTGGGCTTGGTAGGCCTCATATAGCCAATCGCGCAGCGTCACCTGGCACCCTCAGATGACTGCACCTCTCGATACAGACTACATCCAGACCATCCGAGGTTACTCGTCTCCAAATGGCCTCAAGCATAAATAGGGGGTGACCCCCATAAGGTAAGAGATCCAGAACTTAAGAACTCCCAAGCACTCTTATCACTCTTTGAGATCTCCTACTTTCCAGTAGCCTCATCTAGGTGCTCATCCCCAAGACCTCGCCCACCTTCCACCTCCTATTACTAACTTGATCATCGAAGTCTCCGCCTCAGGTACCAACCCAGGGCCTTTGACATGCTCTCCTACTCGCAGGATCAATCTACCTGCCCTCGACCACCTCGAATACCTCGGCTTCAGGCACCTCGCACCTTGGTTGCACGCCTCGGCTTAGGGGCGAATTGACAGTGTTGACCTCGGTCAATCCGAGCACCAACACTTACTAATCAATCAGAATCCCACGTGATGAATTTAAGTGAAATACTAGTTGATTGGTTATTAATTTCTTACGTAACATATTTAGAGAAAAAGCAAAAGTCAATAAAACCAAAATACCGAAATTACCCATGATTATTTGTCATTGTTACAGTAATGAGCTTGCAAGCATTTCTTTTTCTATTTTCTCTAAGGCCCCATTATTAGGTTACGAAAAGGAAAAGAAAGAAATAAAGTAGTGCCCATCATTAGACCGGATGGACCAGACGGACTGAAAATGTTTCATGAGGGTATCTATAGGGGTGTCTATAAAAAAACAAAATAAAAAAAATCGAATCGAGAAAATTGAACCGGAAAATATGGTTAATTGAACCGATTGATTCGGTTTCAGTTTGGTATTTTTGAAAAACCAAAGGACTGGTATGGTTTTTGGTTAACCTACAAAAAACCGGCGGTTAATTGAATCGACCGGTATATATATTTATATGTATATTTTATATATATTTTTAATATATCACATATTTTCTATATATTATATATAAATATATATTCATTATATATATAAATATATACATATATTATATTTATAATAATCAATTTATAAATATTATATATATTTATAATATATTATATATCATTTATTATTTATAATATAATACATATATTTATATAATATATATTATAAACATAAAAAACCGAAAAACTAAACCGATCAAAAACCAAAACCAATGAACCAATTAACCGGTAGTACCGGTTCGATTTACGAAAGCTGTCTATGATTCAATTAACCGAACGGTGGACAGCTCTAGGCATCTTGAACCCAGCAGCCTTACCTTACATCAATTTGGCTTATATGGGTTTGGGGTCTGGACCAGACGGACTGAACCTGTTTAGTCCTTCTATACCGGGCCATCCCTTTCGGCCCATTTTAAAGTATTGGTTTACCAGTAATAAGTATTAGTTAATAAAAAGAGAGACGGTTGAATGTTGACTGCCTAGATACCGTTAACGTTAAACACTCTGACTCTCTCAATGCAGTTGGATAAAAATAATGGCCTCCTAATGTTCCAGGCCCATATTCTTGCTCCTGGTTTACCGTTTTGGCATCAATTAGAGGCCCAAAAATGGTCAAAGCTTCATGATTGCACCACAACGTGGGACTTAACTATGGGGCCACACAATTCTTTGAGATGAGCTGGCCCAATTGCGTACAAACCATGCTCGCACTTTTTGAGTGTCCGGGGGTCCCACAAGCACAACTATGACCGACGAATTGTTACTGGCCAATGCTGATCCACGTCATCAAAACACCCATGGGGACCACGACACACCCACCGAAGGCTTTGCGTCATTGCATAACAGAAACAGGGGCTGTATAATTGCCACGTGGCAATCAAATGTAGACCTTTTTGGCCAACATGTTTGTTAGGTCATGATCAAGAAGGATACGTATAGTCCATAGGGTGGTCCCTCAGGTTTTCTGTGTACTTGATTATAATCTCTCTACCGTCAATTGTTGATGATTGAAGGGAAGAATAAGAATAGTTGGTTGGAGAGTGTCTCGTGAGAAGTATAGAAAGTGCACCTTTGCTAGAGCTTTCAGTCACATCACATCATGAGACACCAATATCTTAGGCTGGTTTGCAGGAATAAGGAAATGGGTTATTTCAATTCCAAGTATTTGGTTGAGTGGAATCAAAATCTCATTTTCATTTATGATGGAACGAGATTCTTTCGTTTAAGGGAATGATCATTCCTGGTCTCTCTTTTGATAATTAAATCTATTTTTGTTGATTCTAATTCTTATTTTCATTTTTGTTTGAATCAAATAAACTATAAAAATAAATCATTTCAATTCCGATTTCGAAAGATTTCGATTCGATTCCAACTACAGACCAAATGGACATTTAGTTTGGTCCTCCATCTCTAAAAGATTGTTTGTACTTTGTAATTGTAGGATAGGAACCAATGGTTATCTACAAAGCATAGTGAACATCCTGAGAGCATGACATCAATCAATACATTTAATTAGAATATCTCCCATGTGATAGTAGTTGATTAAAGAAGGCTTTCCTTCTCAATGTGCAAATGGATGACGTGTTCTTAAGGTGTTCACATGCTTTTTGCTTTCAGTAGATTCGGAAAGGCTTTTCCATGATGGCTTTTGGCTTCGCAAGGTGGGCTCTACCTCCAATAACTTATAAGTAATGTTTGGTGAAAAATCTGAAAAGCCCAAATTAATTGTCCATCAGCCCTAAAAATTACTTTTCACCCTTAGTAGTGTTTGATAAATGCTGAAATGGGAGCTAAAAGAAAAAGGCATAAAAAACTTCAAATTCAGAAGAAAAAAAAATGGGTTTTAGTGTTCAGTCCACCCCAATAAATCTTAGTTCCACTATACAGTTGAGGTAGGTGTTAGCTCGAAATTGATGTCAATATATGGGTGAGTATTGATGTTATAGGTGGAGTTGTTTTAAATTTTGAATTATTATAAATCTCCAGTGAAATTCATCAGAATTCTGAGGTGGAATGAAATCTAAAAATCCTAAAAGAAAAAAATCTCCATTAAATTTAAAATCTTTTCTGCATTCCACTTTCATGCAGTTACCTAACAAAGAATCCAAGAATATTAGCAGGGAAGCAATTTTTATGTGGGTGAGTGCAAATCAAATGTAATTGATCTATTTCTATTGGTGAAATCACTTTTCAATGGAGACTAACCGCTCTTAAGATGGATATATAAATATTTACAGTATCCAAAATTTTAATTCCACAAAATGGTTTTAGACTTTTAGTCAAGGAGCTAACTATGTCAATCTTCATGCAGTTTGAGGGTTTCAATGAGGTTGGTGACTTGGGCACATCCAATTAATTTAATTATAAGCCCAACACTTAATCAAAGTCAAAAACTTATGTATCATAAATGTCTAAGTGCTTTTTTGTTTATGTTTTTAGTTTGGACGTGCCCATCAAATAACCACCCAAAATATAATTTGTGTTCTTTTCTGGTTGAGAAGTGCATAAATGCTCCCACAAATTGACGTAAGCAAGTTCAGGTCCAAATCGAAATCAAATTATGACAGAGTGTGAATTGAACCAGAAGTTATGCATTGGATTCAGATCAGATTGATTTGGGTATTGAATAGGATTAACTAATTAAAATAAATTATTATTTTATGTCATGAATAAAATTACTTTAAAATATATTTTATCACAATTGAACATATTATATAAGGATTTGTTGGATTGGATTCGAATGATAAGACGGCAGATATCCATATTTGATCCGATAATAATTCGGAGAAGTACGGATTTATCCAATACAGATTTCTGATTTACGCTGCAGAGCTATAAATATTTAAAAGGACTACAACCCACATTCTATGCATCAATGCTCGTCCATGAATTGACATTAATTTCGAGCCAACACCTATTCTGACAGTATTTTAAGCCTACAAATTTTGACCCTGAACTGATCAGTCATTCACCAATAATAATTTGGTTCATCTTAATTGGATCGGATTCGAGAATCCGGATTCAAACATGGGGAAACCATTTGCAACCCTACCAAACTCAGCTCAAAATGGTGTTGACACAGTGGAGGGATCATCAGCATCTTAAGAATTATATTATTTGAAAAGAACATAACAATTAAAAAACAAGATCGGCCTCTAACATGATTGTCAAGGTTTTCATCTAGAAGTGATAGCGATTGTGATGAGTCTTAGCCCTCCCCACCTACCCACCCACCCCACAATTCCCATGCCTATTTGAAAGGGAAAGATGCTTCATAATTGACTATGGATATTCTGCCTACAGAATTCTACCCACGTGTACCCACAACATATTATCTCCGTGTATTGGAAACATCTCCCCATGCATAATACTATAGGAGGATGAGATATTCCCCATGTGTGACTACGATATTATATAGGTAGACATGGCAGCATTATTAGGTCAATAACTTTTATTGGCTTTGTTTATCATTTCTTTATTTGTTTATTATCTTGTTTTCTTACGTTTCATGATCAATATCAGTAGTTAGGATTGATGTAAAGTGAGATTCAATCGTAGGACGTAGCCTGTCTTTATCTCAATAATCCATACAATAGCCTTTTCACTGCACCGAAAACATCTCCCTTGTCCTTCATTGTAGTTTTTAATGTACAGCTACAATGGCTGTTGACAAACTTCTTTGCCAACTCAACCCAACCCTTACAAGGATTAAAAAAAAGAACAAAACAAACAATAAACAGGTTTTAAGTATATTAAATGAATGCCTAATTAGTTGGATGGTTTGCAGTTATTAGAAGAGAAACATTCGGTTAGTAGCTTTATCTTGTTGGAGACAATTGGATGACTATGTTTTCAAATTTAATCATGGATGTTGTAAACAAGATGTAGAGGTTTTCTACATTAAGGCCCTGTTGGGTTCGGGAGAATAGGGTTCTAGAATCAGAATCAGAATAAACTATTTCGGTTCCAACTGTTTGATTGAGCAGAATTGGAATCTCATTCTCATTCCTGTTAGAATGGCATTCTCCCATTTAATCAGGTAATAGCCATTTTTGGGAATGAAATTCCATTCCTGCTGATTCTAATTCCTATTTTCATTACTATCTGATCCAAACAGACTATAGGAATAGATAGGGGTGGATTCGAGCCAAGCCAAGCCAAATGCTTGGCTATTCGAGCTCGACTCAGTTCAAAGCTCGCTCGGCTTGAGCCCAACTGCAAGCCAAGTTTTTTTCTAAAAAATTAAAATTGTACATACAAAAATATTTTTTTTTTTTATTTTACATACAAAAAAATAAAAATTATTTACTATTATACATAAAAAATAAAAATATTATTATATATACTTATATGTATGTATGTATGTATGTATGTATGTATGTATGTATATATAATAAAAAAATATAGGAATAGCTGAACAAACCATCTCAATTGTATTTCCAAAGGATTTTGATTCCGATTCTAACTGCAAACATGATTGGATGCCTCCAACCATCAAATAAAGGGACCGTTTAGTTTCCAGAAATAGAACCTCATTTTTTACACATCTCACAGGAAAATTCGTTGCATCAAATTAGTCCTCCATCTGTACACAGGACATAGAAAAAATGGTATCCTAGACCAAGTATAAATTCTCGAGGCTGTATATGAATTTTTTTTTTTTTTTTTGATTCATTGTATAAGAAAATTTTGCTATAGTATGTGCAGTGTTATTTCGAACGAGGAGTGAAAGAGATATTAGGGTTATTAAACCTGAACAAAAAGGGTGTATAGAGGGTCTAATTCTTTTTCAGTGTATAAAATGTTGATTTGGTAGAGGGTCTAGAAAATGTTCGATTGGTGTATATTACAAACATTAATCAAGATGTTTATAGAGTTTATGCAATTACTGATCGTATCTAAATTATAGTGATCCGCTGCGGCATGGGGCAGGCTGTTTTTGTGGTCCATTGCTCTAAACTTGTCTGTATCCTCTGTTACCAGTTTTTGGATTCATTTATTTTTTCCTTTTTTTTGCATATTTTTAAAGATTAGTTTTGAAATTATTTAGACCAAATTAAGAAATAAAAAGTAGGTAATTCCTTTTTTAGGGTCCATTTGGTTTATAGTCAGAATCGGAATCGAAATCAACATTGTCTGTTTGGTTCAGACAAGAATGGGAATGTGAATTAAAATCAGTAAGAATGAGATTTAATTCCCAAGAAAGGGAGAAGGAATGGCCATTCCCTCAAGTGGGGGAATGCCATTCAAATAGGAATAGAAATGAGATTTTGATTCTGCCCAGTCAAACAGTTAGAATTGAAATAACTTATTCCAAGTCTGATTCCAGACCCCTATTCCTGCGAACAAAAATGGGGCACCTTAATATTTATTGAAGGGATTTCGACATTAGATGATTTGCAGTAACGAAGTCAAAAGCTAGGTAGGTAGTGCCTAGCTAATATTAAATTTTGTTAAATAGATCATAGTTCTCAATGGCTTGTCTATCACAAACATGGAATGGCATATCCATGAGACCATGTAAACAAGCAGCACACATCGAGAATGCTTCCAATACATGTATATTAAATTTATAGAGATATTCCTAGTGTGCAATTAGATGACCTTGCTTTCAGAATGTGTAAAGCTTTTGCTTACAGAAGATCCCGCCTGTCAATAAGGTAGGTTGGAAATGGTTTTGCTCCACCTGAACCTGATGTGGAGTCATTCCAACCCGACTAAGGCTGCAATTGGCATTCCTTATTTTAAGGACTTATCTCCTTTTTATTGTTAAAAACTTAGTTGATCATAGGGGCATTTTAACAGCAGAAAGGAGATAAGTCCTTAAAATAAGAAATGCTAAATGCAGCCTAAAACTAAAAGAATGGATATTAAACCCCACCCTTGCCAACCTATAAATAATAATATCCCTATCTGGTAAAAATTACATGATAAGTAATTGAATCTAAATATCAACAATCATTTATTTTCTACTCTATCCTCCCATGCTAAATTTCATTTTATATTCCAATAAATACCTATTTATATTCCATTCATACTTTGATCTCCATCTTTATCTAAACATTCCCTTTATATAGCTGCAGAATTCATGTGACATTTTGAACCAAAGAAATGGGCTTAATTCGAATAACAGCCTCTACCTATAGGCTCAGGGCTTAAGTCTATATGAAAATGACCCATTGCCCATGAATCCAAGTGTACTGAGCCTAAATAAGCCTATTATTGGTATGTAAATTTTCATTGATCCAAGATATAGGCCCAAGAAGTAAATTGAGTAGGGCCCAATATGAAATTGAGTGGAAAAGGAGTTGTTGGGCCTACTAAGAAAAAAAATAATAGTAAATGGACCCGAGAAAAATGATGGGTGGGGCCTAATGTTCAGGTTAACTAGAAAATAGGCCCCCCTAATGTATCCCACCCATCACTTTGCTTAGGTCCATTTTTTATTATTTTTCTTATGGGCCCAACAACTCCTTTTCCACTCAATTTATATTGGGCCCTACTCAATTCACTTATTGGGCCTATATCTTGGATCAATTAAAATTTACATAGCAACACCTATATTGTAATAGTATGTGCCCTTTGGTAAAACCATTAAATCCTACATAATGGTGTAAGCATAGGAATTGCAAGTCACAACACTTGGTTTGAAGTGGCAGCCCTAATCTTTTTTTCATTCTCACATATTTGAAAGCTCTTTCACTTTCACAAAATCAACACTTGGGAATTGCAAGTGAAGGGATAAGAGATCCATCGTATGGATGCCCAAAGATTGCGGAATAAGGGGGCGAATTTCAAAATTTTTCTCTCCCTTCAACTGGGAATCGCATTCCCTATTTAGAAAATCATATTTTCAATGATCATTCTTGAACCATAAACTGAACCATATCTGAACCAAAAGGAGTAAGAGAGGATTATACCTAATACGGAGAAATAATATCCCCCAACGAAGGTGTTCACGCCCAAGGAAGGATTCAAAGACTGCTCCCACTGAACATGGCGCAGTGCAGGATGGAGCAGAATCAGCAGTGTTCTTCTCCAAGAACTCTGTCCTTCGCAAGAATCAACAAGATGACACGTGAGCACAACTTTGTATCAATTCTTTCTGAAAGAACTGATATCAAGATCGAATCTTGACTTCTTCCACAACAGGAGATCGGACTGGCAAACAGAGACGGCAAGAACAGGGAAGCGGCAAGAAAGAATTCTGTAGGGATGCTTAATTCTTCCTTCTTTTGATTTCAGCACTAAAGAGGATCTGAATGTCTGTCTTCTAAAGGTTGCCGCCCCCTCCTTCTTTTGTTAACCTAAAAGATCAGCTCAAGCCAGAGTCTCATGCTTTCCACGTGTTTCTCAAACACTTTCTAGGGTAGTGGCTTCGTCAATGGGTCTGCTACATTTTCCGCTAACGCTACCTTCTGAATCAGGACGTCCCCTCTACCAACAATCTCCCGCAGTACTTGGTACTTCCTCTCGATGTGCTTCGACTTCGAATGGGCTCGTGGCTCCTTAGCCTGAGCAATGGCTCCATTGTTGTCACACAACAATGGGATGGGTGATGTGCTGGACGGAACTACTCTCAACTCGTGAACGAACTTCTTCATCCACATGGCTTCTTTGGCAGCCTCACTTGCGGCAATGTACTCGGCCTCGGTCGTGGAGTCTGCAGTGGACCCCTGTTTGCTGCTTTTCTAGCAAACAACACATGATCCTATCGTGAAAACATATCCAGATGTAGACTTTCTATCATCTGGATCCGACTGAAAATCGACATCTGTATACCCTTGAATCTGTAGTGAGCTACCGTCGGATACTAGACAAAACTCTTTTGTCCTTCGAAGCTACTTAAGTATGTTTTTCACAGCAGTCCAGTGCTCCTGCCTTGGGTTGGCCTGAAATCTGCTTACTACACTCACTGCCTGAGCAATGTCAGGACGAGTGCACAGCATGGCATACATGATGCTCCCTACGGCAGAGGCATAGGAAACGTCTTTCATGCCATCAATCTCTTCAGAAGTCTTGGGAGACATCTTCTTGGAGAGAGTGACTCCGTGCTTGAAAGGAACATTTCCTTTCAATGGAGTTTTCCATGTTGTATCTTTTGACTATTTTGTCAATGTAAGCAGATTGGGATAATCCTATTATGCGCTTCGATCTATCTCTATAGAGTCGAAGACCCAGTATATAGGAGGCTTCTCCAAGATCTTTCATGGAGAATTGCTGTGAAAGCCATACTTTCACCGTAGTTAACATTCCTACATCATTCCCAATGAGTAGAATGTCATCTACATACAAAACCAAGAAGGTAAACTTATCTCCACTGTACTTCCTGTAGACACAGGGTTCATCCGGATTCTGCTTGAAGTCAAACGATTTGACAGTAGAGTCAAAACGGATGTTCCAACTTCTAGAAGCTTGCTTAAGTCCATAAATGGATCTATTAAGTTTACATACCATGTTTTCCTGACCTACAACAATGAAGCCTTGCGGCTGCTGCATATAGATATCTTCAGTAAGATCTCCATTCAGGAATGCAGTTTTGACACCCATCTGGCAAATCTCATAATCATGGTATGCTGCTACAGCTAGCAGGATTCTAATGGATTTAAGCATGGCCACAGGCGAAAATGTTTCCTCATAGTCGATGCCTTCTTTCTGAGTGTACCCTTTCGCCACTAGACGATTTTTGAAGGTCTCAACTCGACCATCGGGGCCCTTCTTCCTCTTGTAAATTCATTTGCAACCGATTGCTTTTACCCCGGAGGGCAGATCTACTAGAGTTCAGACTCCATTGGTCTCCATTGAGTCCATCTCTGCTCTCATGGCCTCCACCCACTTCTGGGATTCTATGTCCAACATAGCTTCCGCGTAAGTCATAGGATCCTCCTCACTAGTCAAGGTTTCCACCAGGTAACTATCCTGGTCATAACCATAACTGACTAGTGGCCTGGACACCCGAGTGGATCTTCTAGGTTGGTCACTACCTGGAACTTGTGGAACATCTCCCACTACTCCTAAGCTCTCCTCATCAAGAACAACTTCCTAACAATGGGTGTCCAGGATGTAATCGGTTTCCAAGAATTGCGCATTTCGACTACAGAACACTTTCTGCTCACTTGGGTCATAGAATTGGTAACCTACAGAGCCTTTTGGGTAGCCTACAAATAGGCAACGACTAGTCTTGGATTCCAACTTGTCTGCACTCGTTCTTTTAACGTGTATTGGACAACCCCAAGTCTTCAAGTGTCTGACACTTGGTTTCTTTCTGGTCCAAAGTTCATATGGAGTATTCGGAACCGGTTTGGTTGGAACCCGATTCAACACGTAAATCGTAGTCTCTAATGCGTTACCCCAAAAGGATGTGGGTAACTCTGAGTGTATGAGAAGCGACCGGACCATATCCAATAAGGTCCTATTCCTCCTCCTTGAAACACCGTTAAGTTGTGGTGTAGCAGGAGGAGCTAATTGTGATACTATCTCATTGTCCTTTAAGTAGTCCCTGAATTCGTCAGAGAGATACTCGCCACCTCGATCTGATCGAAGGGGTTTAATTTCTCTCTCTAACTATTTCTCGACCTCTTGTCTAAACTCTTTGAACTTTTCAAAGAATTTAGACTTATGTCTCATCAGGTACACGTAACCATATCGTGAAAAATCATCTGTGAAGGTGATGAAATACACATGTTGATTTCGTGTCCTAACACTCAGGGGACCACATACATCAGTATGTATTAGGTCAAATGTGTCTGTACATCTTTCAGGCTTACCGTTAAATGGTTGTTTCGTCATCTTGCCTTGTAGGCAAGGCTCATAGGTGGGAAGATCTTCTACAGTTAGAGAATCCAAAGGACCATCATTTACCAACCTTGTGATTCAGTCAACACCGATGTGGCCAAGTCGGTAATACCACAAACACGTGGGATTAACTATATCACGGGCTCTCTTCTTGGGGATTTCAGCCGACGTAGTTTCGGTTATGTTAGTTTCTAGAGAAGGATGTAGAACATAGAGACCATTCTCTAGTTCCCCGTATGCGATGAATCTGTTATTTCTTTTAATAGTAATCGTATTACTAAAGAAGACAGAATAACCATCTGCACACAGTTTTGAGACAGAAATCAAATTTCTCCTTAAATTTTGTACATAAAGACAATCTTTCAGTACAATTGTTCATTCTCTAAAAAGTAACTCCACGGTTCCTATGGCCGCGGATGCAACAGTTGCAGTAGTCCCCAAGTAGAGTGTGATTTCTCCTTCACTCAGCCTTCTACTTACCTTGAACCCCTGCAGTGAGTTACACGCATGAGTTGAAGCCCAGAGTCAATACACCAGGACGCAAAAGCTACCAATAAATTGGTTTCTATAACACAAGTTTTGAAATTACCTTTATTGGATTCTAGGTAGGTAGGACAGTTCCTTTTCTAGTGGCCGGTCTTCTTGCAGAAGTGAAAGGCATCTGATGCTTTGTCTTTCTTCTGCTTCTTACCCTTAGTGGCATTCTTCTAAGGCTTCTTTGCCTTCCTCTTTCTCTTGCCTGTCTTGCTAGCTTCAACAAGCATAACTATAGGCTCATCCTTTCTAATCAGTTCTTCAGCTCTTTGCAACATATTGCTGAGCTCTTGCAAGCTGACATTCAGCTCGTTCATGTTATAGCTCATAATGAACGGATTAAAGGAAGGAGGCAAAGAATTAAGGATAGCATCTATCTGGGTTGCAAGGTCTAGCCCGGATCCAAGAGCCTCCAGTTCGTTGATATATCCCATCATCTGAAGACAATGGTTGTGAACATGTTGGCCCTTGGTCATTTGTGCGGTCGTGAACTTTTCAGAAGCTAGGACCAGCATAAGGTTCCTGTACCAGTCGGCATAGTTTGGGCCCTTCAGCTTGTTGTCATCAAGCAATTTTGCAAATGATCCGTTTACCATTTTTTGATAAAAGAACAAACATCAGTCCACAACCTTATTTGATTCATGTTCATTACATAGATATGGATTTTAATCTACGTTCCATTTCCATTTATTCATCTCTGAGATTTCCTTCCTTTCTCAGTGACGGAGACTACGGGTTGTCTCTGGAAATGTGGGAAATCACATAGGGTGCATGGAGCCAACTGTTTCAGCGGCATAACCCCACCACCTTTCTGTGAAGGATCATATCCACTCATCATATGAGTTTTTCCTTTTGGCCTCTATCAGACAAGGTTCAAAGCCGTTTTCAGGTAAACCTTTCTGTCCAGTGAGTGCTTACCCATCATATTCGTGAATGCCAAGGTACCATGAGAGAGTTCTCATTTTTTGGTAAAGCCCCTCCCACATCGATCTTTGACGCCCCTATCATCTTATGAAACACTTAGACAAGCTCAATAGCAAATGGATAGCCCATTTTCTGGTGCGTTTCCACATTACTGAAGGACCCATCCTCATGCTAATGATGGAAGGCCTTTAGAGAGTTCATCATATGAATCTCCCTATCACATGCACTCATATTAGTTGGAGGGAACAGTTAATTATGCCCTAGTTTGATTTAGGTCAAACCAAAGTGGCTCCCACTAACATTCATAAAGCCAGATTTCGGTGGGCCTAAATCGGCTAGGGTTCCGCACGTAACCTCTTGATGAGATGTGGGGCCCACCACTGAGGGAGGTCATCCAATGACCAAAAGGGACACCATGGCAATGATGTGCATTCAGCCATGGTGTGCACAAGAGCCACTGCCAATTGAGCATGGGCCAAACACTTATGGCCTATGTACGTAGCACATCACACATCCATACATCTCATGCTGGGATAAATTGATCAAATCAATTAATCATCTGTAAGGCCCATTTGAAGCCCAATTTGAATCCATAATATTAACCATTAATATAATCTAGGTATATGGGTCGAAATAGGGTTGATTGGTTCGGCCCATATAGCTTTAAGAGTTAAGTGGACTTTTAGCAGTTTTAACTATTTAAAATTGGGCCTTTACAGGTTGGGCTGAATTAACCATTTAATTAAATATCAATCCTCAACCCATTAGTGGGAAAATTAGGGCTGACTTTCAGCCTTGATTAAACCCTAGATTTGGTCCAAACAGTTTGAACCAATCTTGGTTCAAATGGGCCTAGGGTTTGATCTTTAATTAAATCTTTAATTCAAGAAAATAATCTGAAATTAAATACTGATAAAAGAAAATCAAGAATTAGTCAAACAGGGTTGTTCGCACAATCCATCCTGCAAAACAGAGGTTAGATCACTGTTTGTAGTTTCATAAACTGCAAATCGCAGATCGTAATTCTCCTATCTGTGAAATCTCCTTCTCTGTGAAATCTCCTTTGCTGCGCCGCCATCTTCAATCCAAAATTAAAATAAATAGAAATCCTATTTCTATTAATAATTACATCAGATCGAATACCTATAAATTCAGACTAAAAAATAAAAAAATATTTTACAGACCAAAAGTAACAAAGCAATCCAAAAACAGCAAAATCGCAGGTTCCCTGCACAAATCAAGATTTCGATCTTCTCTTGTACGAACAACCCATAAATCAAGAAAATCATAAAGAACAGTTCTAAATAATAATCATATTTATATAAAATTAATTTCATATTATTCGCCCATTAATTTTGGGAATAAATTTCCCAAAACCCGTATCTGCACAAATCGGGTAGAACACCTTCTGCCCATTTGCGTAGGTTCAGATCTGAAACAAAATGGTTCTAGATTTGAACCATGGCTCTGATACCACTGAAGGGATAAGAGATCCATCGTATGGACGCCCAAAGATTGCGGAATAAGGGGGCGAATTTCAAAATTTTTCTCTCCCTTCAACTGGGAATCGCATTCCCTATTTAGAAAATCATATTTTCAAGGATCATTCTTGAACCATAAACTGAACCAGATCTGAACCAAAAGGAGTAGGAGAGGATTATACCTGATATGGGGAAATAATATCCCCCAACGAAGGTGTTCACGCCCAAGGAAGGATCCAAAGACTGCTCCCACTGAAGATGGCACAGTGCAGGATGGAGCAGAATCAGTAGTGTTCTTCTCCAAGAACTCGGTCCTTCGCAAGAATCAGCAAGATGGCACGTGAGCACAACTTTGTATCAATTCTTTCTGAAAGAACTAATGTCAAGATCAAATCATGACTTCTACCACAACTGGAGATCAAATTGGCAAATAGGGGCGGCAAGAACAGGGAGGCGGTAAGAAAGAATTCTGCAGGGATGCTTAATTCTTCCTTCTTTTGATTTCATCACTAAATAGGATCCTAATGTGTGTCTTCTAAAGGCTGCCGCCCCCTCCTTCTTTTGTTAACCTAAAAGAGCAGCTGCTTATCCAAATCTTATTTGGATCAGCCTTCTCTTTAGGTGATAAGGATAAACCCTTATCTTATCTGAAAATTAGATCAGCTTTCACCTAATCTCATTAGGAGGTTTCTAGATCTGAATCACATTTAGATCTGGACTCTCTGAGTGGATAGGGTCAAGACCCAATCCTATCAGCTAATCCATCTCAGAATTTGCCCTATAATTAACTAATTAAATAGCCCAGTTCGAAATGGGCTTTAGGCCCATTAAGCTTATGTGCTCACCTAACCTTCCTAAATGCTGCCCAATTGGGCTTCCTTGTATAGCGTGGGACCCAAGCATTGATCTACACATCAGCCACATGGGTTCGGCCTAGCCTTTGTTATAAGGCCTGGCCGAATACACTGTTATGGACAGTGCACCCCCTGAAACCCATCAAATGGGCTCTATGGGCCCAACACTTACCCTAAGTGGTCCCTGGGCCAAGCCACCTTGTAACACCCAGGGACTGTGGGCAGATGCAAGATTAGCCCATCAGGTATTATCCTCAATGGTCTTACACTTAACTTCTCAGCCCATAATGATCATACACTGCCCGACAAGAGAGGACCTCTCCCTCGGCTGCAAGGAACAGTGTTGCACTCTCTACTAATATGGATCTCGGAAATTAAAACATTCTTGCAAACATTTTTGAAACCATAATATATATACTTTTATATCTCATATAAAATATATTTTGCAAAACAAATCTCAACGATTGAAATCGGCTGCCGGTAGTCTTGGTTTTCATCAGTGAGAGTGCATCCCCGATCATTACCTTTGTCCGACAAAGGGGTTGATCATGTCACTATGATCACCCACTCAGATGAATTCTTAGACTATCCCAACATACCTAGGTTTTGACCCCCACTGAGGATCTCACTGATTGATACATCAAAGACAACCCAATCCGACACATAGTGTGGTATCATAATCGAGTCTAGGGGTCGGGTGTAATTTTCTAGTTTTGCCCATTAATTTCCAAGGTCCAGGGCAATACTGGAAATCTGGTTCAGTTCATAGATTCAATTAATCCCACACTATATGTGCTTAGGGTCTCACCCTGGCAGATGAGACAGACCACCCCAACCGACTTGGTGGCACCACAGTGTCAGCCTTATCAGGCTAGGTCTCCCCAGACCGACTCCCTGGCTGTGAACATTCTAAACTAACACGAGTCTCATTAAGTGTCCAATTTAAGGGTATTACACAGAAACATACCAAGGGAACATTAATCAAATATGCACTTTTATTCATTTACAATAAATTCATAAAGTACATCATTTTGATTGAAGCTAAGGGCATACAAAACTGTGTAACAGGAAGCCACAACACTTTCAAGTCTACTCCAATTTCATTTCAAAGTTCAAGGAAATAAAGGAAGATTAACAACTTCCTACCTCTCTCTACTTCACACTTGGGCTGCATTTGGTTAGAGTGTAAATGCTGAATCATTGTAAATTTGCACTCCGATTCAGATTTGCATCCGTTTGGTTTGGTTTCAAAAAATCAGCGATTTTTTATGCAAATTTGTATATGGGCTTGGGTTTGTATCGAAAAGAGGAGAAAACATTGCTTCTTAAAAATGAAAGAAAAATTTGCTCCTATCGTTGGTCGAAGTAAATAGGCATTGTGTTTGTGTCGATTTTGAGTATTTTTCTCCAAAACTCTTGAACAGAAAGAGAGACAAAGGAAAACGACCAACTATGAGAGAGAGAAAGAGAGAGAGGAGAATGGCGAACTATGAAAAGGAGAGGAGAATGACTTTGAACTGTGAGCGAGAAAGGTAACTCTGGTCATCTCCACGATCTATAAGTAAATATGTTTCCATTTTGGTATTTGGTCTCTCATTTTCTCGTTTTTTCCCATTTTCAAGTCGTCTACGCCGCTAGAAGAGAGATCTTCTCCAAATCCATTATTTCCCTTCATTTTCAGGCAAATTTAACTTCGTTTTCAAAGAACTAGTTTGATTTTCCTTAATATCAATTCGATTAATCGAATATATAACTTACCAAAAAGCGAACGAGGCCTTAATATCAATTTCAATGGTCTGAGGAATCTTTTTGTTCCTAGTGCAAATCTTTCTCATTCAAGTTGGAATTACGATCTGATACTTTCCCAAGTTGAATTTTAAATATTTTTTCTATATTCTAAACCTGTGCTTCACTAATTTAAGTTTTACTAACCAAGTTTTGGTATTTATACATTTATATTAAATGTACAAAATCAACTTTTACTAACCAAGTGTCCAAGTCTGTCCTAAAATTAGGCAGCACAATAACCTTGGTCAACAAAAAAAAATCCAATGCACAATTATATGCGCCTTAGGTAACATATACAGGAAAAGATCCACTAAAACAACCACTGGATCTGTGAAATCAGGTTGCTGCCCCTTTGGCTTTGTATAAACTCTTACAAGACAAAACCCCCCATAAAATATGTAAAGTGACCAAATTATCCATATCACTACAAAGAAAAGCCATGAGTTTTTTTATTGGTAATAAAAGCCAATGGGATTATCTAAGCCCTTGTGAGAAAAAGTTAATAAATCTATGGCATTCACCTAACTCTCTCCCTATGCAAAACAATGACCTATTGCATAAATTAAGTGCAGAATGTTAAAGCTAAAAAATCCATGCAGGTCGTATGATGCTTTGTGTCTAAAAAACCTCCACTAATAATATCCTATGATCATAATTTAGGAGAAAGGAAATATCAATTAAAATTGTTGTCTTCTTTTTTGAGCTTTTCTCTAGATAGCCTTTAAACCTAGTTCAACCTACCCATGTTGGATCTTTCAATAGAAGGTGCAGAACGGATAGGTACTCTGAGGTGAAAGGATGAAGCTGTACATCAAGATTTGAAATCAAGAAAGTGGTCAGAGGTCTAAGGAGTTATCCCCGGGTAGGTATTTCGGCGCTCAAGTTAGTTGAGAATAGTGGGCAGTCGGGCCGAGTAGTTAGAGAACGGCATCCGAGCAGAGTAGTAGTATGAAAGTCGAAAGTTGGATCCCTTACCTTGAGCGGAAGGTACTATTTTTTAGCCAAAGATCCGTGTCTTGGTTGGATGAGGCTTCCGGGGTTGTCGGGATGCGGTTGCCCGCTGAGGTCTTCAGGATAAACCTAATCCCCAATGGAGTTGTCCTCATCCGTATGACATTCTCCTGTCTTGGTCACGCTTATCCACATGACATAGTGCTGATGTGGCTGAGGTGATAAGGAAGCCATGGAGGTGACACGTGGCACCCAGGGCCAGCTCAACCATAACTTGAACAACCCTCCCCTAGTTCCGAAGTCAAGGAGTGTAGTGCTCAGCCACGGTGTGACGTGGAAGAGCTCTTCAGTTCTCGGCTGAGGAACTCAAGTCAAAAGTTGGTTGAGTGCGCCATCTGAGCGGAGGGCCTTGGAATTAAACTGGTTTTTGGGCGAATCGGCCAGTTCGATGCTTGTGTCATGCTGACGGAAGTGATGTTTTGCCTTCCTAAGGTTACACGCATGCGTAGGTCAGTGGTGTTGTTTCATCTTCCCAAGCTGCTAGAGGGCGGCGTTTGATCTATGCCATTGATCTCGATCGTTGGGAGCCTTATAAAGGGGGGGGGGGGGGGAAGAGCATTTCCCCTGTGTCATTTGTGAAGGAAACACTTGTGATGCTTGGGGAGAAGTAGTCTTCGGTTGCTCGGTGTTTGCTTCAGTTTCGTGGCCTTAACCTTCAAAACTTGGTAAGGTGTCTTCCTTGTCTTCCCATTCTTCTTCCTCTTCTTTTGCTTCCACTTCCTCTTCTTATTCTGGGTCCAAGCTGAGGTCTCTCACCGAGGCTGCCACGCTCGATGTTCATGAGGCTGATGGCCAGGGGGCCGAGGCTGAGGACTTTGAGGAGATCAGCCCCGAGAATGTTGTCGAGGCTGAGGAAGTTGAGGCGGGGCCATCGGCTAGGGATGTTGACCTTCCTCTGCATGTTGGTTGCCGATTTGGGACCATGCCATGCTATCTATCACCCAGGGTTGTAGCCTGGATCTGAGCCTTATACTGAATTTTGGAGGGGTACGAGGTTAGGTGCCCGAGGACTGGTTAGAGGCCTACAAATGCTTATCCGGGTGAGCTCTGCATGTAAAAGAAAAGCCTGATGGTCGGGTTGAGGTTCCCTTTTCATGAGGGGCTTGTCGAAGTGTTCAGGTGGTACTGGGTACTACCTGTTCAACTGATGCTGAACACCTTTAGGTTTTTGATTGGCATGTTGTCCTATTGTTTTGTCCACGGCCTTGAGATTACCCTGGGGATGGTCACCTACTTCCTTCAAGTAAAGCACCACCAACAGGGCTACTATTACTTCTTGGCTTGGCAGCGCATTAAGGTGCTGGTCAGAGCCCCCTCTTCGATGAAGCACTGTAAGGAAAATTTCTTCTTCATGCACTGTCCCGAGGGCTCTCCTCTTTCGGCCGAGCTCCAAAAACTGAGGATGAAGGTGAAGCAACCCGAGTTGGCCCAACTTACCGAGGAAGAGAGGACGGTGATAGAAATGATTGAAGAGGTTGATGTAATGCATTACATATCCTTCTCAATGTTGGTCCGCGTCGGGCTGATGAGTGATGAGGCTGATCTGTTTGTTGCTTTGACTTTGTCGATCCCTTTTCTTTTCTAAGCTTTTTGACTTGTTATTGACTTGCTTCTTGTCTTGTGTGGGTGTTGAGATGGCAAGCCGTAAGGAGATCACTCGTCGCATGAGGGTTATGCAAGATAAGTGTAGTCGAGGAGTTTAGGGGACCTAGCCCCATCCTGACAAAAGGCAGTTGAGGTCTAAAGAGAGTACTCCTCGGCAGCAGAAGAAAGCAAGGCAGACCGAGGAAGAGGTCATGGTAGTCGATCCGGAAGAAGGCACTCAAGCCATCAACCCCTTCCCCATGAGGCAACACATCGAAGGGCGGCAATCCGGATATTTATATGCTGCAGTGGAACATCCGGACCAAGGACGGACTAGGGATAGAGGGTGTGGCCGAGTAGCTTCTCCGTGGCCTATTGACGCCGACCATGAGGCGGGAGGTGGTTGAGTCTACAAGCGACACCCTGGAGAGTGCGCTCACGCTTTAATCCGCATCGGTAAGTCTTCTTACTTGCACTGGTTATTCTACTTTGGTCGGTTAATCTTATTGTGCTAACACTTAGTTTCTCTTTTTGTAGAATGCCTACTCGGAAATTGTCGTGATCGATCGTCTACGGTTAGTGAGAGAAGGCCGAGGTCGAACGCATGAGGGCTTGATTGGCTGAGTTTCAGGCTGTGGCTGTGCGGTCGGCCGTGCTAGAGGCTGAGAATGCAAGCTGAAGCACGACATCGAAGAGCGGTCTGACACTGTCTGCAAGTTGAAGGGGTGCATCACCGAGCTGAAGGAGGCGCGGGAGAGGCTGGGCAAAGGGCGAACCAGGTGAGGGAGGAGGTAGTTGCTCAATTCAAGGCCTTGGAGGAATACCAGCACAAGATGGATGATTTCGCCACATGCTCATGGGAGGAGGGGTTCTATCTTTGCTGGGACAAGGTCTTGCATCGATTCCTGATACTACCAAGGTCGTGTAGGGCTTGCGCCCTTATGATCCCGATACCCCAACTGAGGATAACACTACTACCATCGACATGCCTGAGGAGGCTGAGGAGCGCCCTACTGGGGAGTGAGGTGTTCGCCTGTTGTCACTACTACCAACTCTGTTTTGTTCTTGTCCTGCCTTATTAATGTTTCTCTTTTTATTTTTTTCAATGTATTCAGCTCAGTGTGCAGGCTTTTACACTTGTAATTATTTACGAAATTGATGAATAACACTTTTTGTTCCAAGCTTGTGTATTCCGGTAGTGAGAGAAGGCCGAGGTCGAACGCATGAGGGCTTGATTGGCTGAGCTTCAGGCTGCGGCTGTGCGGTCGGCCGTGCTAGAGGCTGAGAATGCAAGCTGAAGCACGACATCGAAGAGCGGTCTGACACTGTCCGCAAGTTGAAGGGGTGCATCACCGAGCTGAAGGAGGCGCGGGAGAGGCTGAGCAAAGGGTGAACCAGGTGAGGGAGGAGGTAGTTGCTCAATTCAAGGCCTTGGAGGAATACCAGCACAAGATGGATGATTTCGCCACGTGCTCGTGGGAGGAGGGGTTCTATCTTTGCTGGGACAAGGTCTTGCGTCGATTCCCGATACTACCAAGGTCGTGTAGGGCTTGGGCCCTTATGATCCTGATACCCCAACTGAGGATAACACTACTACCATCGACATGCCTGAAGAGGCTAAGGAGCGCCCTACTGGGGAGTGAGGTGTTCGCCTGTTGTCACTACTACCAACTCTGTTTTGTTCTTGTCCTGCCTTATTAATGTTTCTCTTTTTATTTTTTTCAATGTATTCAGCTCAGTGTGCAGGCTTTTACACTTGTAATTATTTATGAAATTGATGAATAACACTTTTTGTTCCAAGCTTGTGTATTCCGTTAGTTAGAGAAGGCCGAGGTCGAACACATGAGGGCTTGATTGGCTGAGCTTCAGGCTGCGGCTGTGCGGTCGGCCGTGCTAGAGGTTGAGAATGCAAGCTGAAGCACGACATCGAAGAGCGGTCTGACACTATCCGCAAGTTGAAGGGGTGCATCACCGAGCTGAAGGAGGTGCGGGAGAGGCTGAGCAAAGGGCGAACCAGGTGAGGGAGGAGGTAGTTGCTCAATTCAAGGCCTTGGAGGAATACCAGCACAAGATGGATGATTTCGCCACGTGCTCGTGGGAGGAGGGATTCTATCTTTGCTGGGACAAGGTCTTGCATCGATTCCCGATACTACCAAGGTCGTGTAGGGCTTGCGCCCTTATGATCCCGATACCCCAACTGAGGATAACACTACTACCATCGACATGCCTGAGGAGGCTGAGGAGCGCCCTACTGGGGAGTGAGGTGTTCGCCTGTTGTCACTACTACCAACTCTGTTTTGTTCTTGTCCTGCCTTATTAATGTTTCTCTTTTTATTTTTTTCAATGTATTCAGCTCAGTGTGCAGGCTTTTACACTTGTAATTATTTACGAAATTGATGAATAACACTTTTTGTTCCAAGCTTGTGTATTCCGTTCTCTCCCTTTTTGTTAAATTTAGTTGTAAGCCTTGGCCTTGTCTTGGTCGAGGTCTGAGGTAGCTGAAGTCTTTAATCATCGGATTTCGTTGGCTAAAGTGCTTCTGAGTTCTCGTCACTTGGGGGATGCTCAGTGGCACTTGGTATTGAGGAGCTTTGTGCTCTTCATGGGCTAGTCATTCCTCAGCTAGCTCTGTATAACGGTACGTCAATAGGGTGTGTGGAGTTTGGTGGCCCCCCTCTAGCCTTTGGAGGTGAGAGCATTCTTCCCCGCTTTGGGCTCTGGTCGTTGTCAGCCGAGTCAGTGCACAGGCCTTCTAGCCATTGAGAGTTTGGCTGGGTGATGTGTGTTGCGTGGCATTTGCTATGCAGTATGTCATGTAATGCGTGTTAAACAACTAAGTGCAAAAAAAATTTGTCTTTATTGATCTTGAACTACTAGTAGTGAATTCTTAGGTTCTTGGTATTCCAACTCCTTGGTACAACCTTTTCGTCGAGGTCTTCTAGTTTGTAGGTACCAGGTCTGAGCACTTTTGTGACTTTGTAGGGTCCTTCCCAGTTCAGTCTGAGCTTTCCTTGTCCTAGCGTGGGTACTATGACTTTGCGAAGAACGAGATCGCCTGTTTTGAACTCCCTTCTTTGGACTTTGGAGTCGTAGTTCTTAGCCATTCGGTGTTGTTGTGTTGCCATCTTGATGTATACTCGGTTCCGTGCTTCCTTCACCAAGTTGAGCTTTGTGCAGAGGTCTTCGTTACTCTACTCCTCATCATAGAACTCAGTCTGGAGAGTTGGCGAGCCTATTTCTATAGGGATCATAACTTCAGCCCCATAGGATAGGTGGAAGGGCGTCTCTTCGGTAGCCATCTTCGGTGTGGTCCTATACACCTAGAGAATGCTGGGCAACTCCTCGACCCACCTTCCCTTGGCCTGGTCAAGTCTGGTTTCAGTTCGGGCAGTAGGGTTTGGTTGGTCACTTCAGTCTATCCATTGCTCTGAGGTCGGTGGAAGACTGTAGTCCGGTGGTCGATCTTCAGGTCGTTGCAGAAGGTGTCGAACTTGTGGTCAGTGAATTGTGTTTCATTGTCGGTGATGAGAACCCAAGGTATGTCGAAGTGCAAGACAATACCATGCCAAAGGAAATTTCAAGCATTCTGTGCGGTAATGCATGTCAAGGCCTCATCTTCCACCCACTTGGTGAAGTAGTCCACTGCAACCAAGAGAAACTTCTTTTGCCCAACCGCAGTAGCGAAGGGACCGAGGATATCCATTCCCCACTGTGCGAAGGGCCATGGTGAAGGGATGAGAGATCCATCCCATGGACGCCCAAAGATTGCAGAATAAGGGGCGAATTTCAAAAAATTTTCTCTCCCTTCAACTGGGAATCATATTCCCTATTTAGAAAATCATATTTTCAAGGATCATTCTTGAACCTTAAACTGAATCAGATCTGAACCAAAAGGAGCAGGAGAGAATCATACCTGATACGGAGAAGTAGTATCTCCCAACGAAGGTGTTCACGCCAAAGGAAGGAACCAAAGACTGCTCCCACTGAAGATGGCGCTATGCAGGTGGAGCAGAATCAGCAGTGTTCTTCTCCAAGAACTCTGTCCTTCGCAAGGATCAGCAAGATGGTACGTGAGCACAGCTTCCTTTCAATCATTTCCCAAAGAACTGATGTCAAGATCCAATCTCGACTTCTCCCACAACTAGAGATCGAACTGGCAAAACAGGGCAGCAAGAACAGGGAGGCAGCAAAAAGGTATTCGCAGGGAGCAGAATTCTCTTCATCTTGATTATTGGTACTAGAGAAAATCTGTTGTCTGTGTATATCTGAAAAGCTGCTGCCCCCTTCTTCTTTTGTAATCTTAAAGGGATCAGCTCCTAATCAGATTAGGAGTTGCTAATCCAAATCATATTTGGATTAGAAGTCCCTTTAAGTGATAAGGAATAATCCTTATCTTATCTGCAGTTCAGATCAGCCATCTCCTATTCTAATTAGGAGGTTTCCAGATCTAAATCTCATTTAGATCTTGGACTCTCAAAGTGGATAGGGTCTAAGCCCAATCCTATTAGCTGATCCACTTCAGAATTCGCCCCTTTATTAACTAAATAAACAGCCCAGTTCGAAGTGGGCTTTAGGCCCATTAAGTTTATGTGCTCACTTAACCTTCCTAACTGCTGCCCAGTTGGGCTTCCTTGTATGGCGTGGGACCCAAGCATTGATTTACACATCAGCTACATGGGTTCGGCCCAGCCTTTGTTACAAGGCCTGGCCGAATACACTGCTAAAGATAGTGCACCCCCTGAAACCCATCGAATGGGCTCTATGGGCCCAACACTTACCCTAAGTGGTCCCTGGGCCAAACCACCTTGTAACACCCAGGGACTGTGGGCAGATGCAAGATTAGCCCATCAGGTATTATCCTCAATGGTCTTACACTCAACCTCTCAGCCCATAATGATCATACACTGCCCGACAAGAGAGGACCTCTCCCTCGGTTGCAAGGAACAATGTTGCACTCTCCACTCATATGGATCCCGGGAATTAAAACCTTTTGCAAACATTTTAGAAACCATAATATATATATACTTTTATATATTATATAAAATATACTTTGCAAAAACAAATCTCAACGGTTGAAATCGGCTGCCGGCAGTCTTGGTTTCCATCAGTGAGAATGCATCCCCGATCATTACCTTTGTCTGACAAAGGGGCTGATCCTGTCACTATGATCACCCACTCAGATGAATTCTCGGACTGTCCCAACATACCCAAGGTTTCCACCAGATAACTATCCTAGTCTTAACCATAACGGACTGGTGGCCTGGATACCCGAGTGGATCTTCTAAGTTGGTCACTACCTGGAACTTGTGGGACATCTCTCACTGCTCCTAAGCTCTCCTCATCAAGAACAACTTCCTGACGATGGGAGTCCAGGATATAATCGGTTTCCAAGAATTGTGCATTTCGACTGCAGAACACTTTCTGCTTACTTGGGTCATAGAATAGATAACCTATAGAGCCTTTTGGGTAGCCTACAAATAGGCAACGGCTGGTCTTGGATTCCAACTTGTCTGCACTCGTTCTTTTAACGTGTGCTGGACAACCCCAAATCTTCAAGTGTCTGACACTTGGTTTCTTTCCGGTCCAAAGTTCATATGGAGTATTCGGAACGGATTTGGTTGGAACCCTATTCAGCACATAAATCGCAGTCTCTAATGCGTAACCCCAAAAGGATGTGGGTAACTCTGAGTGTATGAGAAGCGACCGGACCATATCTAATAAGGTCCTATGTTTCTCGACCTTTAATTTCTCTCCCTAATTGTTTCTCGACCTCTTGTCTAAACTCTTTGAACTTTTCAAAAGATTCAGACTTGTGTCTCATTAGGTACACGTAACCATATCGTGAAAAATCATCTGTGAAGGTGATGAAATACACGTGTTGATTTCGTGTCTTAACACTCAGGGGACCACATACATCAGTATGTATTAGGTCAAGTGTGCCTGTACATCTTTCATGCTTACCGTTAAATGGCCGTTTCGTCATCTTGCCTTGTAGGCAAGGCTCACAGGTGGGAAGATCTTCTACAGTTAGAAAATCCAAAGGACCATCCTTTACCAACCTTGTGATTCGGTCAACACCAATGTGGCCAAGTCGGTAATGCCACAGACACGTGGGATTAACTGTATCACGGACTCTCTTTTTAGGGATTTCAGCCGACGTAGTTTCGGTTATGTTAGTTTCTAGAGAAGGATGTAGAACATAGAGATCGTTCTCCAGTTCCCCGTATGCGATGAATCTGTTATTTCTTTTAATAGTAATCGTATTACTAAAGAAGACAGAATAACCATCTACACACAGTTTTGAGATAGAAATCAAATTTCTTCTTAAATTTTGTACATAAAGACAATCTTTCAGTACAATTATTTCTTCTCTAAAACATAATTCCACGGTTCCTATGGCCGCGGCTGCAACAGTTGCAGTAGTCCCCAAGTAGAGTGTGATTTCTCCTTCACTCAGCCTTCTGCTTACCTTGAACCCCTACAGTGAGTTACACGCATGAGTTGAAGCCCCGGAGTCAATACACCAGGATGCAGAAGCTACCAACAAATTGGTTTCTATAACACTAGTTTCGAAGTTACCTTTCTTAGATTCCAGGTAGGCAGGACAATTCCTTTTCCAGTGGCCGGTCTTCTTGCAAAAATGACAGGCATCTAATGCCTTGTCCTTCCTCTGTTTCTTGGGTTTGGCAACCTTCTTCTGGGGATTTCTCTTTGCCTTCCTTTTCTTGCCCGATTTGCTAGTTTCAACAAGCATGGCAATGGGCTCATTCTTTCTAATCAATTCTTCGGCCCTCTGCAACATATTGCTAAGTT
Source organism: Nelumbo nucifera (assembly GCF_055504915.1). Taxonomy (NCBI): domain Eukaryota; kingdom Viridiplantae; phylum Streptophyta; class Magnoliopsida; order Proteales; family Nelumbonaceae; genus Nelumbo; species Nelumbo nucifera. The sequence continues at coordinate 58,748,568 of NC_142651.1, read as the reverse complement.
CCTGCAAGCTGACGTTCAGCTTGTTCATGTTGTAGTTCATGATGAATGGATTAAAGGATTGAGGCAGAGAGTTGAGAATAGCATCAATCTGAGTTACCAGATCCAGCCCGGATCCAAGAGCCTCTAGTTCGTTGATATAGCCCATCATCCGGAGACAATGGTCGTGAACTTGTTGGCCCTTGGTCATTTGCGCGGTCATGAACTGTTTCAAGACCTTCTACCGAGTAGAATGATTCTGCTTTTCGTACATTGTCCTAAGACTGTCCAATACGTCCTTAGCAAGTTCGATCTGATCGAACTGCCTCTGAATCGGATTGTCTAAGGAGGCAATGATATAGCAGCGGGCAAGGGAGTTTTTCTCCTCCCATTCTTGGTATTCTCTCCTTCGGGACTCAGAAGCCCTATCTCCCGGACGATCTGGGGCAGGATTCTTGGCTACTTTGTCCAATTTCGCAGAGGTTAAGACCAACATAAGGTTCCTGTACCAGTCAGCATAGTTTGGGCCTTTCAACTTGTTGTCATCAAGTAGCTTTGCAAATGATCCGTTTGCCATTTTCTGATAAAAGAGCAAACATCAGTCCACAACCTAATTTGATTCATGTTCATTTCATAGATATGGATTTTAATCTACGATCCATTTCCATTTATTCATCTCTGAGATTTCCCTCATTTCTCAGTGACGGAGACTACAGGTTGTCTCTGGAAATGTGGGAAATCACATAGGGTGCATGAGGCCAACTGTTTCAGCTGCATAACCCCACCACCTTTCTGTGAAGGATCATATCCACTCATCATATGAGTTTTCCCTTTGGCCTCTATCAGACAAGGTTCAGAGCCTCAGGTAAACCTTTCTGTCCAGTGAGTGTTTACCCATCATATTCGTGAACGCCAAGGTACCGTGAGAGAGTTCCCATTTTCTGTTGAAGCCCCTCCCACATCGGTCTATGACGCCCCTATCATCTTATGAAACACTTAGACAAGCCCAACAGCAAATGGATAGCCCATTTTCTGGTGCGTTTCCTCATTACTGAAGGACCCTTCCTCGTGCTAATTGTGGAAGGCCTTTAGAGAGTTCATCATATGATTCTCCCTATCACATACACTCATATTAGCTGGAGGGAACAGATAATTACGCCCTAGTTCTATCTTTAGGTCAAACAAAAGTGGCTCCCACTGACTTTCATAAAGCCAGATTTTGGTGGGCCTAAATCGGCTAGGGTTCCGCACGAGACCTCATGATGAGGTGTGGGGCCCACCACTGAGGGAGGTCATCCAATGACCAAAAGGGACACCATTGCAATGATGTGCATTCAGCCATGGTGTGTGCAAGAGCCACTGTCGATTGAGCATGGGCCAAGCACTTATGGCCCATGTACGTAGTACATCGCACATCCACACATCTTATGTAGGGATAAATTGATCCAATCAATTAATTATCTGTAAAGCCCATTGGTAGCCCATTTTAAATCCAGAATATTAACCATTAATATTATTCAGGTATATGGGCCGAACGGTTCAACCCATATAGCTTTATGTGTTAAGTGGGCTTTTAGCAGTTTTAACTATTTAAAACTGGGCCTTTACAGGTTGGGCCGAATTAACCATTTAATTAAATATCAATCCTTAGGCCCATTAGTGGAAAAATTAGGGCTGACTTTCAGCCTTGATTTAAACCCTAGATTCGGTCCAAACAGTTTGAACCAATCTTGGTTCGAATGGGTCTAAGGTTTGATCTTTAATTAAATCTTTAATTCAAGAAAATAATCTGAAATTAATTACTGATAAAAGAAAATCAAGAATCAGTCAAATAGGGCTCTTTGCACAATCCATCCTGCAAAACAGAGGTTAGATCACAGAATGCAGTTTCACAAACTGCAAATCGCAGATAGCGATTCTCCCATCTGCGAAATCTTCTTCTCTGTGAAATCTCCCTTTTTGCGCCGCCATCTTCGATCCAAAATTAAAATAAATAGAAATCCTATTTCTATTAATAATTACATCAGATCGAATACCTATACATTGAGTCTAGAAAATAAAAAAAAATATTTACAGACCAAATGTAATAAATAAATCAAGAAACTGCAAATCTTGTAGGTTCCCTGCGGAAACCAAGATTTCGATCTCCTCTTGTACGAACAACCCATAAATCAAGAAAATCATAAAGAACAATTCTAAATAATAATCAGATTTATATAAAATTAATTTCAGATTATTCGCCCATTAATTTTGGGAACAGATTTCCCAAAACCCATATCTGCGCAAATCGGGTAGAACACCTTCTGCCCATTTGCGCAGGTTCAGATCTGAAACAAGATGGTTCAAGATTTGAACCTGGCTCTAATACCACTGAAGGGATGAGAGATCCGTCCCATGGACGCCCAAAGATTGCGGAATAAGGGGCGAATTTCAAAAATTTTTCTCTCCCTTCAACTGGGAATCATATTCCCTATTTAGAAAATCATATTTTCAAGGATCATTCTTGAACCTTAAACTAAATCAGATCTGAACCAAAAGGAGCAGGAGAGAATCATACCTGATATGGAGAAGTAGTATCTCCCAATGAAGGTTTTCACGCCCAAGGAAGGAACCAAAGACTGCTCCCACTGAAGATGGCGCAGTGCAGGTGGAGCAGAATCAGCAGTGTTCTTCTCCAAGAACTCTGTCCTTCGCAAGGATCAGCAAGATGGTACGTGAGCACAGCTTCCTTTCAATCATTTCCCAAAGAACTGATGTCAAGATCCAATCTTGACTTCTCCCACAACTGGAGATCGAACTGGCAAAACAGGGCAGCAAGAACAGGGAGACAGCAAAAAGGTATTCGCAGGGAGCAGAATTCTCTTCTTCTTGATTATTGGTACTAAAGAAAATCTGTTGTCTGTGTATATCTGAAAAGCTGCTGACCCCTTCTTCTTTTGTAATCTTAAAGGGATCAGCTCCTAATCAGATTAGGAGTTGCTAATCCAAATCATATTTGGGTTAGAAGTCCCTTTAAGTGATAAGGGATAATCCTTATCTTATCTGCAGTTCAGATCAGCCATCTCCTAATCTAATTAGGAGGTTTCCAGATCTAAATCTCATTTAGATCTTGGACTCTCAAAGTGGATAGGGTCTAAGCCCAATCTTATTAGCTGATCCACTTCAGAATTCGCCCCTTTATTAACTAAATAAACAACCCAGTTCGAAGTGGGCTTTAGGCCCATTAAGCTTATGTGCTCACTTAACCTTCCTAACTACTGCCCAGTTGGGCTTCCTTGTTTGGCGTGGGACCCAAGCATTGATCTACACATCAGGCACATGGGTTCGGCCCAGCCTTTGTTACAAGGCCTGGCCGAATACTCTATTAAAGACAGTGCACCCCCTGAAACCCATCGAATGGGCTCTATGGGCCCAACACTTACCCTAAGTGGTCCCTAGGCCAAGCCATCTTGTAACACCCAGGGACTGTGGGCAGATGCAAGATTAGCCCATCAGGTATTATCCTCAATGGTCTTACACTCAACCTCAGCCCATAATGATCATACACTGCCCGACAAGAGAGGACCTCTCCCTCGGCTGCAAGGAACTGTGTTGCACTCTCCACTCATATGGATCCCGGGAATTAAAACCTTTTGTAAGCATTTTAGAAACCATAATATATATATACTTTTATATGTCATATAAAATATACTTTGCAAAAACAAATCTCAACGGTTGAAATCGGCTGCCGGCAGTCTTGGTTTCCATCAGTGAGAGTGCATCCCCGATCATTACCTTTGTCCGACAAAGGGGCTGATCTTGTCACTATGATCACCCACTCAGATGAATTCTCGGACTGTCCCAACATACCCAAGTTTTGACCCCGCTAAGGATCTCACTGATTGGTACATCAAAGATAGCCCAATCCGACACCTAGTGTACTATCATAATCGAGTCTAGGGGTCGGGTGTAACTTTCCAGTTTTGCCCATCAATCTCCAAGGTCCAGGGCAATACTGGAAATCTAGTCCAATTCAAAGATTCATGTAATCCTACACTGTATGTGCCTAGGGACTCACCCTAGCAACTGAGACAGGCCACCCCAACCGACTTGGTGGCACCATAGTGTCAGCCTTGTCGGGATAGGTCTCCCCAGACCGACCCATTGGCTGTGAACATTCTAAACTAACCCGAGTCTCATTAAGTGTCCAGTTTAAGGGTATTACACAGAAACATACCAAAGGAACATGAATCAAATATGTATCTTTATTCATTTACAATAAACTCATAACCTACATCATTCTGATTGAAGCTAAGGGCATACAAAACTGTCTAACACATGGGCTAGTGTTCGGCTTCATGGGGACCGTTGGCTGGTGATGGAGGTTGGAATGTCTTTGACAACAGTCATACTTTCTGACGAGCTAGGTTGCATCTTACTTCATTGTTGGCTAGAAATAACCTTGCCGGAGTGCCTTGTGAGTCAAAGTTCGAGCGTTGGGGTGATCTTCGCAGATCCCTTCATATATCTCTCTGTGGACGTAGTTATCCTCGAAAGGGGGGAGACACCTTAGGTGGGGGAGAGTATGTGACCAACGGTAGAGTTGTCCCTAGATGAGGCAATATCTAGCTGCCCTATGTGCAAGTCTTTTGGCTTTGGCTCGTTCTTCTAGTAGTTGCCGTCTTGTAAGTACTATACAAGGGATCCATCCAGGATGGACCTTGCTGAACTAGGAGGATGAGGGAGGTCGTTGGTGCGATACTGGGTTGGGCGAAAGTTTCGATCCAAACTATTGTGTTGAGGTCAGTCCACGGCGAGCTAGCAAGATTTGAGAGTGTATTAGCTCGTATGTTCTCGGATCGGGGGATCTCATCGACATTCCTCACTATGAAATGCAGTGGAGCGTGCTTTTGGCATTTTAAAAAAGCGATGGGCCATTCTTGATGCCACCCAACACTTTGACTTTCCTATACAAGTTAAGATTGTTGTGGCATGTTGTGGCATGTTGTGTGCTCCATAATCACTTAATGGGAATTGATCCATTTGACCAAGTTACTCAAGATGGGATTTGAGAAGCAATAGACATGTTATGATAGATGAGGTTGAAGAAGTAGATAATGACCCCCTCCCACAATCTCTAACACAAAGACTCCAAAGGAATGAATTATCAAGATGGTCATCATTTAGGGATCAAGTTGGATCAGACATGTTCCATGACTGAAGGAGAATGCATCAGGGTACCTCATCGATGTTTAACCATTGTCTTTATTATGCATGTGTTCTTTAATTAGCTTTTTGAACATGTTAGTTTATTGTAAACATCTTTAATTGGATTTGTCAATATGTTAATTGGATTTATGACTCATCTATGTTCTATTTCTTAATGTAATTGTTAATCACATGTATGCTATTTATTTATGGGATATAATGCTTATTAGGGATGGTTTCTAGAAAGGATACGCAAGTTTCATCTATTGGAAGAAAAAGAGATAAGGGTAAGGACATCTTATCTGCCTCTCACTCTACCTCTATTACGCATGAAAGAACCTAACAACTTCGGTGGAGTGATGCGATAGATAAAGCATTAATTGAACTACTTGCTAATCAAGTTGCCTTTGGCAACAAGATTGATAAGGGGTTCAAAACATCAGCATGCACATATGCATGCAAGGAAATGACCGATCGATTCAGAGTTGAACTAAAAACACCACACATTAAGAGTAGGATGAGAACCTTGAAGCCAATTTACGTAGAGGCTAAGAAGTTGTTAGGTACAAGTGGCTTCGGTTGGAATGAAGAAAAAATCAAATTCAATAGATCTTGAAGGTTGGAAGGAGTATTTATAGGTAAAATATATTTATGTAAGTCTCCATTTATAAAAATTTGGTTAGTGAAGCATCTATTGATTATGAATTCTATGATGCAATCCAATCCACTTGCAACTTATGTAAAGTGTCGTGCTATGGAGATGATGAAATGCAAATGATATTGGGAACTGACCAAGCAACCAGTGAAGACGCTAGAGTAGGTATTGAGTTGGCAAATGAAATAGAGATTGAAGGAACTGGTTATGATGAAAATTATGCAGATATTGATGATGGTGCATCAACACTGGTGTTTATCAGTGATGGGACCCAATTTAGAGCCCAATACACAGTGTAAGGCGACCTCTTCAACAAGTACGAATAAGAGGGTTCATGGCAATAAGACGAAATCTGACGGTGAATTTATAAGTGCAACTGTTACGATGAATAAAACAATAAACAAAATTGCAAATGTTCTCACAGTTCAAAGTGAGCAAGAATTTCTCAAGGAGCTTTGGAATGAGGTCATGGACTTGGGTGGGTTTGATCACAAAGAATTAGATGATGTTTTTGGCTACTTTGCTCGAAATGATAGGAAAGCCAAAATATTTCTTACTAGAGATAAGCCTCGTTGGGTCAAAATGGTCCACTCCATCATCTCTAAGTTGCCTTAGTAAACTGACTTGGTAGTAAAAGGAGATACTTTTACTCTTCTACACAAGTTTAAATCACTCTTATCTCTCATTTTGTCCCTTTCAGCTATGATCTAATTGGGTTTATAAATGCTTGCTCTACTGAATCTTCTTCGTTTTGTGGTTGCATGTTGAGCAGTGGGAGAAATACAACTAAGTAAGGCCCTAAAGCAGAACATAGTATTTTTTGGGGCTATCGCATGCATAGATGCCCTAGCATGTCTGAATTGTTGATTATGGTTCTTATGTGTCGTGTTTTGGAAATGGCGAAGGGAAATGGATTGGTTCCTCTCCCCTACTAACTACCTGGTTGAGTTGGCCCTTGCCAAGCAACATGACATCAATGGTGGAATCTTAGAGGTATTTTCGTTTGCTCACCAAGGGGACCAAGAAATTTTAACATTACATTGATTTACAAGTTGAGGTAAGTTAATGGAGATGTTTGGAGCGGATTCTAAGCTAGGTGGTGACACCTATGTGAGCCCAGTATCTGGTGACCTATTTGCCTCTCAAGTAACCATTGTCAGGTTGTAAGGAAGAAATTACCTCTAGTAGTCACAGGCTGTAAAGATTCACATTTGAAAAGGAGACGAATTCCTGATGGTAAAGTCATGGCTAATTAATTCTGTGCAACCTGAAATCAGCCAGAATTTTCTGTGGATGAAGACTTCAAAAGAGATCTGGGATAATGCTTCTGAGACATACTGTCAGGCTCTTATGTGGCTAGAGTTTACCAACACCAACATCTATTAATTTCGCAGATTCCCATTCGTTTGTTTCTTTTTTCTATTAAGTGAAGGTGTCAGAAATTTGCATCTGATTCAAGACTATAATGCTCCATTTGGAAGGAGTACAAATACAATTATGTAGAGGGCAAAACCTTGTATTTTGTACTATTTTATATGGATTTGTACTGTACATATTTGTCTTCGTACTCCTTCCAAACTGAGCCTAAGGCAGAGCTTTAGACTGCAATATTTGATTCAAACTGCAATGTGGTTTAATGGATAGGTTGCTAATCAGGCTGATTTTCTTTATTTTATTCTTTTTATTTGTTTCCAGCTAATCAATTTAATGGATAGGTTCATGGACACGTATGATTGTTGGGATTGGGATGCATAGGTATGGTGTTTTGTGTTTATTAGAGAACATGGGCTGGGTTTAATATAATACATGGTATTTTCAGTTCATGGCAGTACCATGGCTGGGTTATGGTGTTTTTGGTTATGGGAGGACATGGGCTGGGGTCAATTTATATAAAGTATTAATTAATATTAGTATATGTGTAAACAAACTCTTAGACACATGTGCTTTACATTTTACAACGTTCAACAAAAATTTGTCTCGATAGAAGCAATGCAAAAATACAGGGCTGTTTACACGGTTGGCAACCAAATGAATTGAATGCAAATGGGTCTTGTAATCCAGTTCCCAATTGCATTCAATTAAACCGCTACGTACATTTGAAATGTAACGTACATATTTATATTTGCACCCCTTCAAAGTGGAGCCTTGGATTCAAACTTTCAAGAGATATCAAGCCATCAAGAAAGACCCTTGTTTGGAGTGAAGAAACTACATTAACACTTTGAGAAACATGCCAATTTTTTTGGGTTGGGTTGGGCCATTTTCAATTTCAGGTCATTTGATAGGGGACCCTTGCCTGATTTTTTTTTTTTTTTTTTTTTTTTGTGTAGGTTAGGGCCAAGTTCACGGGTAAAATTGACATTTTGCCAAGTCAACCTATAGTTGAGAGAATGATCCAATTTGAATTAGAACTAGGGAGAATTAGAAAAACAACCATAATAAGCATTTGGTAAACTGGGAGATGATAAGACAGACTAGGGAGAGTGTGGGTACGTACAATAAGATTGAAGAATGAGAATGACGCTCTATTAGCTAGGCAAGTGCATGGTTGTAAAGATTTAAATGCAAAGGCAAATATATCATCTACTTGGAAATCCATTTCCAATCTCTCTCATCTTCTCGTGCAACGTTTGGTTTGGTGTTGGGTGCATGGAGAAGATGAACAGTAGGCCTCCACAAGAAACAGTAGAAGTCATAAAGGGGTGGTTTGGTCATTATAAATGCTTAATGGCCTATCTGGATACTGGATTATCTGGACAACTATTAATGGTCACTAACGGTAATCTAACAAAGGTGTGATAATAAAAATTTTTTATGGAAAGAAATGGAAAAAAGTGAAGGGAAATTTTAGATAATAACAATTCTTCTAGAAATACCTTCTTAGTTTTTATCTGCCAAGGAAGCTGCAATATTGCAGTACAAATAAAGTAAAATAAGATCTGAAACAGAATGAAGTAAAACCCGAAACCAAATTAGACCAGAATTTGCAAAATAATATTGCACTACAACCAAACACCACCATAGCAACATTCTCAATCAAATAAAACTCGCCAACTTTAGCAGCAACAAAGGAAATCAAACCAGAAAATGAGCAGGGCTATCCTCTTCAAACTTCATAGGCTGCAGTCTTTTCCTCTTTGGGGTCGGGTGTTTGATCGAAGACAGTATTAGATTCTTCGAGTACCACCGAGCTGGATGCTTCCAAGGCCTGATCCAGTTTGATTGGTCCCCATATTCGGCAGGGCATCAAATGTTTCATCTTTTTAAAGATAGATGCTAATAGTAAAAAGATTTAGTTAATTGTCAGAAAACTTAGGGGTACTTTAAGAAATTTGCCCTTAATATATAATATTAGAGATGCACTCAAAATTGTTTCATTATTTTTTGCATTATTCTATTTTAAAAAAATTATTTTTAATTATACATCATGGGTTGACCCAGTTGACCTGAAAGGTTGACATGAATGTGCCAATCAATTTTAAATTGTATATTCCAAGTCCATCATTAACAAAATTATGTCTATCTTATTATACTTTTCTTTTTTAGTATGAAAAATACATAATAATAGAAATGCGTCCACTTTTTTTTTTACAAATTTTCTTTATTGTGCACGGATTTATTATTAAAATTTAATGATGAGAAACAAAAGTAACTTCAATGTTGAATCCAATGAAAGAGAGAATGAGATTTATTTAATGCCTTAAATATGAGGCTTAATGAGAGAGGTAATTGAATGAACTATAGTAAAGGAAATGTGTCCAATTTTCTTACAGATTTATTTATTTTCTATGTTTTCATGTATTTTTATATTTTTATATTTCTACATTTTTATTATTTGTTTATGATATCATGGAATTATCCATTAGACTCAAATGGTTGAACAATTTACCCACCATGTAGATGGAAAATATGGTTTCATTTCTAGGTTTATTTTAAAAATATAAAATATCATTCTATTATTATTAATTATTGTGTGTCAATTTATTAGTAAAATTGAATGATAGAAGCAAAAGTAACTTAAATGTTGAATTCAATGAAAGAGAGAATGAGATTTATTTAATGCCTTAAATATGAGACTTAATGAGAGGTAATTGAATGTACTTAATAGTATTATTTTTTACATTTTTTGCCCTCTCAATGAAGATTGACCAAATTCAAGTGAAGGGGTATTTTAGTCAAGAAAAATTCAAGAAATCTAATACCTCATTATTAATTTTATAATAATAGTATATATAGTATCTATCTATATATATATGAAAGAATGGTAGGATCCATCGAATGGACGCCATAAAGGTTGCGGAATGGGTGGGTGAATTTCAAAAATTTTCCTACCTTCTTCCAACTGAGAATCATATTCCCTAAATTTAAAATACAATATTCAAGGATCCTATTTGAACCATAACCGAACCAGATCTGAGCCAAAAGACAAAGGAGGAATTATATCTGATCCAGAGAAGCAGTATCTCCCAAAGTTGGTGTTCACGCCCAAAGAGGACACCAAGATCCGCTCCTGTTGAAGATGACACAGCAATGTGTGGAACGAAACCAGCAGAGTGCGTCCTACACACTGAATCCTTCACAAGAATCCTCTGGAAACACTGAGCACCGAATCTTTTCAGTTCCTTCTGCAAAACTAATATCAAGAATTGATTTCTTGATTTCTTTTCTTCAAAGATCGAATCTTTTTAGAGAATTGTGGCAGCTGGAGAAGAACTCCTGAGATGAAGATGGCGAAGAATGCTTCTCTTCTCTCAAGAGTGTGTATGAGATCGTATCTCAATTCATAGGATGATTTCTTGCTCAAAACCCTAGGTTCGAGTTCTGTTGTTTCTCTTCTTTTCTTCTTGATTAAGAAATCTCCTAATTATGAATTATCCCAATCCAAATCAATATCTGGACAGGAGATGATCTTAATCCTATCTACAGATTAGGTTAGATAACTCCTGATCTTATCAGAAGATTACCATATTCAAATCTGATTTGAATTTGGTCTCCCAGAGTGAATTAGGTTAAAGGCCCAATCCTTTTGCTAACCTTAATCTCAGATCCGCCCCCTTAAGTGGGTGATCATATCAGCCTAGTTCAAAATGGGCTTTTGGCCCATTAAATAATCAGTGCTTAATTAGTTTCCAATCTGCTGCCTAGTTGGGCTTCTTTGTATGGTGTGGGACCAAGGCATTGATCTACACACCAGTCACATGGGTTCGGCCCAACCTTTATTACAAAGCTTATCCGAATTCACTGAGAAGCCCAATGAACCCCTGAGCTCATCATATGGACCCTATGAACCCAACACTTACATTAAGTGGTCCATGGGCCAAGCCATCTGAAAAACCCAAGGACTGTGGGCAGGTGCAAGATTAGCCCATCAGGTATTATCCTAAATGGCCTTACACTTAACCACTCAGCCCATAATGATCAAGCACTGCCCGACAAGAGAGGACCTCTCCCTCGGCTGCAAGGAACAGTGATGCACTCTCCACTCACATGGATCCCGGGAATTAAAACCATTTGCAAACATTTTTGAAACCGTATATATATATATATATATATCAAATATAAATTTTGCAAAACAAAATTCCAACGATTGAAATCAACTGCTGGCAGTTTGGTTTCCATCAGAGAGAGTACCCAATGAATTCTCAGACAAAGGGGTTGATCCTGTCACTTTGATTACCCACTCAGATGAATTCTCAGACTGCCCCAACATGCCCAGGTTTTGACCCCCGCTAAGGATCTCACTGATTGTTATATCAAAGACAGCCCAATCCGACATCTAGTGAAGTATCATAATCGAGTCTAGGGATCAGGTGTAACTTTCCAGTTTTGCCCATCTATCTCTAAGATCCAGGGCAATACTGGAAATCTGGTCTAATTCAAGGATTCGAACAATCCCACACTACATGTGCCTTGGGTCTTACCCTGGTGGCCGAGACAGGCCATCCCAACACTTGGCGGCACACTAGCATCAGCCTTGGCTGGATAAATCTCCCCAGACTTATCCAATGGCTATGAACATTTAAAACTAACACGAGTCTCAATAAGTGTCCAATTTTAGGGTCCTACACAGAATCAAACCAAACAACATGAATCAAACATGCACTTTATCTATTTACACTAAATATCAAAAGTACATCAAATCAGATTGAAGCTAAGGGCATACAAAACTGTCTAACAGCTCCCACTTGCACTTAGGTCCAATCTGGTACAAGCCGGAGTCCCATACTTTCCACGTGTTTCTCAAACACCTTCTGTGCCAGTGGCTTAGTCAATGGGTCTACCACATTATCCGCTGATGCTACCTTCTGAATTAGGACGTCCCCTCTACCAATGATCTCCCATAGTACATGGTACTTCCTCTCAATGTGCTTTGACTTCGAGTGACCCCGAGGCTCTTTAGCTTGGGTGATCGCTCCATTGTTGTCACACAACAACGGAATGGGTGATGTGCTGGATGGAATCACTCCCAATTTGTGAACGAATTTCTTCATCCACACGGCTTCCTTGGCAGCTTCACTTACGACAATATACTTGGCCTCGGTTGTGGAATCTGCAGTGGACCCCTGTTTGCTGCTTTTCCAGCAAACAACACATGATCCTATCGTGAAAACATACCTAGACGTAGACTTTCTATCATCTGGATCCGATTGGAAATCGACATCAGTATACCCTAGAACTTGTAGTGAACTACCATCGAATACTAAACAAAACTCTTTTGTCCTTTGAAGGTATTTGAGTATGTTCTTCACAGCAATCCAATGCTCCTGCCCTAGGTTGGCCTAGAATCTGCTTACCACACTAACCGCCTCAGCATTGTTAGGGCGAGTGCACAGCATGGCATACATGATGCTCCTTACGGCTGAGGCATAGGGAACGTCTTTCATGCCCTCAATCTCCTCAGAAGTCTTGGGAGACATTTTCTTGAAGAGAGTGACTCCGTGCCTGAAAGGAATATTTCCTTTCTTGGAGTTCTCCATGTTGTATCTTTTGACAATTTTGTCAATGTAAGCAGCCTGGGATAATCCAATTATCCACTTCGATCTATCTCTATAGAGTCGAACACCCAGTATATAGGAAGCTTCTCCAAGATCTTTCATGGAGAACTGCTGCGAAAGCCATACCTTGACCGAAGTCAACATTCCTACATCATTTTCAATGAGTAGGATATCGTCCACGTACAACACCAAAAAGGTGATCTTATCCCCACTAGACTTCTTGTAAACACAGGGCTCATCCGGATTTTGCTCAAAGTCAAACGTTTTGACGGCAGAATCAAAACGGATGTTCCAGCTCCTAGAAACTTGCTTAAGTCCATATATGGATCTATTAAGTTTACATACCATGTGTTCCTGACTAGTCACGGGATCCTCCTCACTAGTCAAGGCTTCCACCAAGTAACTATCCTGGCCATAACCATATCTGACCGGTGGCCTGGATACCCGAGTGGATCTTCTAGGTTGGTTACTACCTGGAACTTGTGGAACATCTTCCACTGCTTCTGAGCTCTCCTCATCAAGAACTATCTCCTGACGATGGGTGTCTAGGATGTAATCAGTCTCCAAGAACTGGGCGTTTCGACTGCAGAACACTTTATGTTCACTTGGGTCATAGAATAAATAACCCACCGAATATTTTGGGTAGCCTATAAATAGGCAACGGTTGGTCTTGGATTCCAACTTGTCCGCATTCGTTCTTTTAACGTGCACAGGACAACCCCAAATTTTCAAGTGTCTTACACTTGGCTTCCTTTTGGTCCAGAGTTCATATGGAGTTTTCGGAACCGATTTGGTTGGAACCCGATTCATTACGTAAATAGCAATCTTTAATGCATACCCCCAAAAGGATGTGGGTAATTCCGAGCGTACGAGAAGTGACCAGACCATGTCCAACAAGGTCCTATTCCTCCTCTCTGAAACACCATTAAGTTGAGGTGTAGCAGGAGGAGCTAATTGTGACACTATCCCGTTGACCTTCAAGTAGTCCCTGAATTCGTCAGAGAGATACTCGCCACCTCGATCCGGTCGAAGGGCCTTAATTTCTCTCCCTAACTCTTTCTCGACTTCTTGTCTGAACTCTTTGAACTTTTCAAAGGATTCAGACTTATGTCTTATTAGGTACACGTAACCATACCGAGAATAATCATCGGTAAATGTAATGAAATACACGTGTTGGTTACAAGTCCTAACATTCAGGGGGCCACATACATCAGTATGTATTAGGTCAAGTGTGCCTGCACATCTTTCTGGCTTACCGTTAAATGGCCGCTTAGTCATCTTACCTTGGAGGCAGGGCTCACAAGTGGGAAGATTTTCTACGGTTAGAAAATCCAAAGGACCATCCTTTACCAGTCTTATGATTCGGTCAACACCGATATGGCCAAGTCGGTAATGCCAGAGGCACGTGGGACTTACTGTATCACGAGTCTTTTTCTTGGGGTTTTCGATCGACGTAGTTTCGGTCAAGTTAGTCTCTAGAGAAGGATGCCTACCTGGAATCTAAGAAAGGTAACGTAGAAACTTGTGTCATAGAAACTAATATGTTAGTGACTTCTGTGTCCTGGTGTGTTGATTTTGGGGCTTCAACTCATGCGTGTAACTCACTGCAGGGGTTCAAAGTTAGTAGAAGACTGAGTGGAGGAGAAGTGACACTATTCTTGGGAACGACTGCAAGTGTTGCAGCTGCGGCAATAGGGACCGTAGAATTAGTCTTTAGAGAAGGAGTATTTGTACTTAAAGATTGTCTTTATGTACAAAACTTGAGAAGAAATTTAATTTCTGTTTCTAAACTGTGTGCTGATGGATATACTGTTTATTTTAGTAATATGATTACTGTTAAACGAAATAATAAATTCATCGCATGCGGGGAACTAGAGAACGGCAGGACAGTTCCTCTTCCAGTGGCCGGTCTACTTACAAAAGTGACAGACATCAGATGCCTTGTTCTTCTGCTTCTTGGGCTTGGCAGCTTTCTTCTAGGGCTTCTTTGCCTTTCTCTTTTTCTTGCCCGATTTGTTAGTTTCAACAAGCATAACCACAGGCTTATCCTTCTTAAGTAAGTCCTCGGCCCTCTATAACATATTGTTGAGTTCCTGGACGCTGACGTTCAGCTTGTTCATGTTATAGTTCATTGTGAACACATTGAAGGAAGAGGGCAAAGAATTCAGGATGGCATCTACTTGTGTGCCAAGATCTAGCCCGGATCCAAGGGCTTTGAGTTCATCAATGTAGCCCATCATCCAAAGACAATGGTCATGAACTTTCTGCCCTTTGGACATCTGCGCGGTCATGAACAGTTTCAAGACCTTCTGTCGAGTAGAACGATTATGCTCTTCATACATTGTCTTTAGACTGTCCAATATGTCCTTGGCTAGTTCGATCTGATCGAACTGCCTCTGTATTGAGTTGTCTAGTGAGGCAATGACAAAGCAGCGGGCTAGGGAGTTTTTATCCTCCCAATCTTGGTACTCCCTCCTTCGGGCCTCAGAAGCCCTATCACCCGAATGCTCCGGGGCAGGATTTTTCACTACCTTATCTAACTTTTCGGAAGTTAGGACCAGCATAAGATTTCTGTACCATTCGGCATAGTTTGGGCCCTTAAGCTTGTTATCGTCTAGAAGCTTTGCGAATTGACCGTTTGCCATTTTCTGATAAAATAGCAAAGATGTTAGTCCACAACCTTAGTTTGATTCATGTTACCTACATAGATATAGCTTTTAATCTATGTTCCATTCCCATTTGTTCATCTCTGAGATTTCCCTCCTATCTCAGTGACGGAGATAGCGAAATGTCTCTGGAAATGTGGGAAATCACATAGGGTGCGTGAAGCCAACTGTTTCAGCTGCAAAACCCCACCACCTTTCTGTGACGGATCATATCCACTCATCGTATGAATTTCCCTTTGGCCTCTGTCAGACAAGGTTCAGAGCCATCTTCAGGTAAACCTTTCTGTCTAGTGAGTGCTCACCCATCATATTCAGGTTACGCCAAGGTACCGTGAGAGAGTTCCCATTTTCTGGTGAAGCCCTCCCACATCGGTCTATGATGCCCCTATCATCTTATGAAACACTCTGACAGATCCAACAGCAAATGGATAGCCCAATTTTATGGTGCATTTCCTCATTACTGAAGGACCCACCATTGTGCTAATGATGGATTCGGTCCAAACAGTTTTAGTCCAATCTAGTTCGCAATTGTCCGAAACTAATTTTCAATTCAAAAGTTAATTCATGAAAGATCTGAAATTAATAATTTGATTTTAGACAAACATAAATCAAATATGGACTGTTCGCACCACCAGCAAAACAGAGGTTAATTACTAGGGTTGCAGTTTCACAAACTGCAAATCGTAGAAAGCGATCTCTCCATCTGCAAATTTTCAGCGCCACCTTCTTCTTCAATCAAGAAAAAAAAATTACAGAAATCCTATTTCTATTAATTAATTACATTCTTGATCAAATCCTATACATTCAGTCTAGAAAATAAAAATAAAAAAAAAATTATTTTACAGACCGAATTGAATGAATAATAAAGAGTGCACAGCATGGCATACATGATGCTCCCTACGGCTGAGGCATAGGGAACGTCTTTCATGCCCTCAATCTCCTCAGAAGTCTTGGGAGACATCTTCTTGGAGAGAGTGACTCTGTGCCTGAAAGGAACGTTTCCTTTCTTGGAGTTCTCCATGTTGTATCTTTTGACAATTTTGTCAATGTAAGTAGCCTAGGATAATCCAATTATCCGCTTCGATCATCTCTATAGAGTCGAAGACCCAGTATATAGGAAGCTTCTCCAAGATCTTTCATGGAGAACTGCTGCGAATGCCATACCTTGACCGAATTCAACATTCCTACATCATTTCCAATGAGTGGGATATCGTTCACGTACAACACCAAAAAGGTGATCTTATCCCCACTGGACTTTTTATAAACACAGGGCTCATCTGGATTCTGCTCAAAGTCAAACGTTTTGGCGGCAGAATTAAAACGGATGTTCCAACTCCTAAAAGCTTGGTTAAGTCTTTATATGGATCTATTAAGTTTACATACCATGTATTTCTGACTAGCAGCAATGAAGCCTTGCGGCTGTTGCATGTAGATATCTTCACTAAGATCTCCATTCAGGAATGCGGTTTTGACATTCATCTGCCAAATCTCATAGTCATGGTACGCTACTACAGCTAGCAGGATCCTTATGGATTTAAGCATGGCCACGGGCGAAAAGGTTTCCTCATAGTCGATGCCTTCTTTCTGAGTGTACCCTTTCGCCACTAGACGAGCTTTGTAGGTCTCAATTATGTCATCGGGGCCCTTCTTCCTCTTATAGATCCACTTGCAACCAATTGCTTTACCCCGGAGGGTAGATCTACTAGAGTCCGGACTCCATTGGCCTCCATCGAGTCCATCTCAGCTCTCATGGCCTCCACCCATTTCTGGGAATCTATGTCTAACATAGCCTCCACAAAAGTCACGGGATCCTCCTCACTAGTCAAGGCTTCCATCAGGTAACTATCCTGGTCATTACCATATCTAATCGGTGGCCTGGATACCCGAGTGGATCTTCTAGGTTGGTTACTACCTGGAACTTGTGGGACATCTCCCATTGCTCCTGAGCTCTCCTCATCAAGAACTATCTCCTAACGATGGGTGTCCAGGATGTAATCAGTCTCTAAGAACTGGGTGTTTCGACTGTAGAACACTTTCTGCTCACTTGGGTCATAGAATAGATAACCCACCATATCTTTCATTAAATTTTTACAATAATAATTTATTGATAAAAGATATTAATAATTAGTGTAATTTACTAATTTCTATAAAATCAATAATTATTATTAAAAATTATTATATAATTTAGGGAAACTCTTTAACTAATAATCCATAATTATTTTTTTAAATAAGTAATTAAAAATTAAGAAATTAATCTATGAAAAAATATTCTCCAAAACTATTTAAATAATAATCCATTATTATTATTTAAAAAAATAATTATTAAATAATTAGGAAAATTAAATTAGTAAATTCTTCTATCAGAAATTGTTTCATAATTATTTAAGTTACAATCCACTATTATTATTTCAATAATTAAATATTAAAAAATTTATTAAGTCTATCCACATTGATCTAGACCAATTGGTTGACTTCAATCATACTTGGTTTTACATTAAATAACATTAATTTACTATAATGTAATTTACCATAATTACGTTAATTTACTATAATTACATTTACTTTGATTAATAGTAAATAATTAAGGCTTAAAAAGTAATAATTTACATTAATTTGTTGTTATTGTAAACAATTGATTTACTATACATTACTACTAATCAATAGCAATTTCAATAATTTTTTGGAAATTATCATAAAATATTATAATTTATTGTTATTTGATTTACTGTTAGTTAATTAGTTATAGAAAATTATTAGAGATGGAGTGAACTGTCAGGTATTTTAACCGATGTTCGTGGAGATGGAGTAGAGTGTTTTGACTTACGGCAACGAGGGACAAGGAGGGGTAACCCATACCGTGCATTGCATAGGCCCCCACTAGTAGGTATATAAAGCAAGGTGGTCCATGTCATCATGCCTCTCCTTTCTCCATTACCCCAAATGATCATCAAGCCTTTTCCTTCATTCACTCTCACTCATTATGTGGGTGTTTGGTTCCGTTTATGTTTATTCAGTAAATGTTTTGTACTTGTGTGACTACAAAACCGAGAAAAGCAATTAATGAGGGCATTTATAACACATAGGCGCCATTAGGCACCACATGTGGCACTGTCAATAAATGTTTACTCAATAAACATAAATGGAACCAAAGATATACCATACCCTTCTTAGCCTTCCATTAAGCCAAGTCATCAGGCCTTTAGCCTATCCCATTGGGCAATATCATCCCTTACCTAATTAACTACTAAAAGTTTCCTAGAGAAGAGGCGAGATTTTAGCAGTCAAAATTGGTAAGACTTTGTTAAAAATCCTGAGGATAATAGCATATAAGGGCAACTTTTGGGGTTTAATATCAATAAAAGTAATATTTTTAAAAAAGTTTCAAAAATAGGTTAATTTTTTAAAAATAACATCAATAAAGGGCAAAAACACTGTTCATCGTCTTCTTCTTGCCATTTGTTCACCAACGCTGTCGTCCGTCGCCGCCCGCCACCGCCGTCCGTTGCTGCCCGCCGCCGCCTCCACCCATCTCGGCCTCTGCCTTTGGCGATGTTGCCGGAGGTGACCGGAGGCAGAGATGGCGGCGGCGGTGCTGGTGGTCATTCCTCTGCCTAGCATCGCTGCCGCCACCTCCACCCACCTCCGACAACGTTGCTAGAGGCGGGTGGAGACAGAGGTGTCGGCGGCGGTGACGTTGGGCAAAGAAATGACCATCAGCGCCGTCGTCACCACCTCTGCCTCCGGCCACCTCCGACAACATTGCCAGAGGCGACGACGGAGATAGGCGGCGGCGGCGGCGGGTGGCAGCGAACAACGATGGTGGGTGGTGGTGGGCAGCGGCGCTAGTGAACAAATGACAAGAAGAAGATGATGAACAGTGTTTTTACCCTTTATTGATATTATTTTTAAAAAATTAACCTATTTTTGAAATTTTTTAAAAATATTACTTTTATTGATATTAAACCCCAAAAGTTGCCCTATGCTATTACCCCAAAATCCTATCACTGTAGTAACCATTGGAAAGGAAATTAGCAAGGAAGAACAATAAAAGCGGGACTACTCTTGAGAGACTTTGATTTTTTTTTTTTAATATTCACGTTTTCTTTTCCTCTTTTCCGGTCTTGCTAATAAAAAGCCCTCGAGGAAAATCAATTTTCCCATCTACTACTATGATTGCTCTGT
The DNA here is from genome assembly GCF_055504915.1 of Nelumbo nucifera. Classification (NCBI taxonomy): domain Eukaryota; kingdom Viridiplantae; phylum Streptophyta; class Magnoliopsida; order Proteales; family Nelumbonaceae; genus Nelumbo; species Nelumbo nucifera. The sequence goes on along the minus strand of NC_142651.1, from coordinate 58,728,907 downwards.
CGAGTGATGACATTAATTTCTTTATAATCGGGTGAAGATGACGACCACATTTGGGTTAACGGGTCAGGTCATCTCACCTATACGAATTAGTAGAGGTGTAAATCGGGTCGTGCCGCCCGTGGCCCATGGGCTGGCACGGCCCGACACGACCAATATATATTTTATATATTATATATATTTATATACATTATAATTATACAATAATATATAGTATATAATATATCAATAAAATAAATATTTTTTAATTTTATTATACTAATTTATTTAATTATTATATATATAAGTAATTTTATACACAAAATTCATATAAAATTAAAATTTTAGGTTTTTTTGTCAATTTTTTTAAATAAATAGCTTTGACTCAATACACGACCTGACTTGGCCCAAGGCTCAGCCCACAGGCCAGCCCAGTCCGTGGCACGGCACAGCACAACATGGGCCCACATGGGCCCGGGCCGTGGGCCGTGCCGAGCCAACCCCAAATTTTTCACCGGGGAGGGCGACACGACCCATGATAACCTGCATTTTTGTGCGGGCCACCCACGAACCTTGCCCGATACGGCCCACTTTACACCTCTACGAATTAGTTTCATTAAAACGGTACTGCATCTAGATTAACGTTAAGTGTTTACAGTCATTAAATCACATTGATCTTTTAAGCCTATTAAATCACATTCATTATATAGTTGATTAGTTGTAATTAAGTTAACTGATCATTGTTAATTGATTGATTAATCAATGTCAATGTAATTATTACACGTTATTAATTAACGCTTGGTAAAATATTAATCTAGGGAATTCCTGAGGAGTACCCTGAAGTAAACTTTGGGGTTGTGTCAATTCAGTCCCTAAGTTTCAAAACGTGTTTATGCAATATTCTGAACATTCAAATTATGTGTCGAATAGGTCCTTACCTTAGTTGACCATTAGTTAATACTGTCACCTGATATCAACTGTGCATTAAATAGTTTCAACATGACAAAATTACATTTTATGATATTTTTCTAATCACTTTACCTATTTGTCTATGTGTTAGAAGAAAGAAAGGAAAAGAAAGGTTATGAAATGGGACACTGATTAACTGTTGAAGCTAAGGGTGAGCATAGTTCATTTTAAACTGAATAATCAAACCAAAATTTCGGTTTTGATGCATTCGGTTTGGTTCGTTTGGGTATATGGCTCGGCTTCGGTTTTTAATTTTGGTTGCCTAATCTTCGGGTTTCAGTTTCAGGTGTAGTATTTTGAGGTTCGATTAACCGAAATAACCAAAATTATAAGGGTATATTAATAATTATACCCAAAAGCTTCTAGGCCAAAATAAACAAATTCTTTAAAATGAGTTTGGAAGGAATACGAATGCAAATATATAGAGTGCAAAACCTTATATTTTATATTGTTTTGTATGTATTTACGTTGTACATATTTGCATTTGTACTGCTTCCAAATTGAGCCTTAGTCCTTACTTCTTTAGGCCCGCCAAAACCTCAAAACCCTTGAAGGCTCGAACTAAGGCTTGCTTGAACCTTTAGGCTGTGTTTGGCTTGAAGGAAAAAATAGAAAAAGGAAGGAAAAGGTAGGGAAACCTTTACAAACCTTGTATAAGGTTCCCTGCCTTTCCCTTCCTTTTCATACATTTTTCTTCAAACCAAACGTAGCCTTACTGTCGAGGGGAGGTAGGAGTCTTCCTCTCCAACTCTTGTCTGACCGTCTTCCCTCTATCTGAAGCAGTAAACTCAAACTCCGGCACCGACAAACGGCACAAGTCTTAACCTCTCAGGTATGTAATATTTATTATTATCTTTTTTCTTTTTCTTCTCTCATTCGGTCATTCGGTCATTCCCTGTATTTTTTTTTTTTTTTTTGACTTTCTGGATCTCTGAAGTAGCAAACTCTGGCATCGACAGACGACAACAAGTGGACGGAGGCAATCAGCAAGTGAAATCTCGGGAATTTATCGTTTATTTTTTTCTTTTCTTCTTCCCCCATTCCCTGTAATTTTTTTGACACTGAAATTCTGAATCTCTAAAGTAGAAAACTTTGGCAATGCACCACAAACGACGACAAGTGAAGATAGACGGCGGCAAGTGGAGTCTCAGGTATTAATCTTTTATTTTATTTTCTTTTTCCTCTTCCCTTAATATTTTTGACTCTACTGAGAGCCCGAGAGTCTGAGTGAACTCAGACTCACCGAAGGTCTCGACAAAGAGTTTGAGTCTCTGTCACTCTTTGAGTTTGAGAATTTGAGTGAGCTTGAGAGTCTGAGATTTAGGTATTAATCTTTTATGAACCTCTGTGGGTGACTGGGTGATGTGTGAATTGCCATCAAAATTTGGTGTCATTACTAATACTATGCAGTTCGGGAGAAATAATAAGTTTATTACAGATTTACATTGCTTCATTCTTAGTTGAACATTTCTTAATGGAGGTTTTTAAGCTTATTTTTGGTAAAAGGGTATTTAATCCATTGCTATTGGTAACTAAAGCATGTGGTAATTATTTTTTGCATATTAATATTCATCAGATGTCAAATGGATATCTCATCAATTTAGGATTTTTTGTATTCTTACTAAATGGGATTTGAATATATGTTTTGCCATTTTGAGGAATATGAATATATGACTGGTATTTTTTTTGGGTTTTAGAATGATTTTTTTTTTTCACCTCTTCAAGTTTTGACAGGGGGTTGGACTTAGCTTACTTGGTCTTGGACACTTGGTGTGTCTTTTACTCTTAACCACAACTTCAACAGTTGAATCCAATCCTATAATGTAAGCTAACTCATTTCCTTTTTGACTTTTAAGTGTGATATCATGTAATTAGTTTCAATTGCTTTTTTAGTTCTAATATATATTTTTTGTTTGTAGATGTCACATTAAGCAGAAGTAAGAGATACACCAACTAGTATTGAGGATGCAAATTCATATCCCAAACCTTCAAGCCAAACGGGTTCGATAAATACTACAAGTACAATCGCTAAAGGAAAGTGAAAAGTTATACAACCAAAGTCAGAAGTATGGGAACACTTTTCTAAGTTTGTTTTAGATAATAGTGAGCCAAAATCTAGATGTAACTATTGTGATAGGGAATTTTGTTGTTACCCTAAAAAAAATAGGACTGGTTCACTAAGAAATCACATGAATATAAGCAAGAAGAACCCTTACAACTTAGATACGAAACAAGTAGAATTGAATTTGCACACAACTCAAAAGAAGGAGATGGTGAGAATATGAATCCTTTGGCCTTACTTGTTGGAAATTTGATCAATAGGCTATTAGGAAGGGATTAACCCATATGATCATTATTGATGAACTCTCATTCAAGTTTGTGGATGGTGAGGGTTTTAAGAAATTTATGACACTTTCTTATCTAAGGTTTCATATTCCATGTAGATGGAGTATTGCTCAGGATTTCTATCAATTGTACTTGGATGAAAAGTTGAAATTGAATAATATCTTAAGAAAGTCATGTCAAATGGTTTTTCTTACAACTGACACATGGTCTTCCATGCAAAGGATTAATTACATGTGTTTAACAACTCACTTTATTGATAATGATTGGAAATTGAATAAAAAAATTCTTAATTTTTGTCAAATTTCTAGTCACAAAGGGGAGGCTATTGTAAGGCAATAGATAAATGTCTACTTGAATGGGGGATTGATAAAGTTTTTTCTATTACAATTGATAATGCTAGTTCAAATGATGTTGTAGTTGCATTTTTAAAGAGAAAAAATTGCTAATCGGGGAACTAGCATTTTAGACGGGAATTTGCTTCACATGAGATGTATTGCACTTATTATAAATTTGGTTGTAGATGATGGTTTAAAAGAGATGGGTGAATTTGTTAATCGTGTTCGGGGAGCAACGAGGTTGTGAGGTAGTCTCCAGTAAGGTTGCAAAAGTTTAAAGAATTTGTTGAGATTGAAAAAATTCAGAGTAAGAGTTTGTGGTGTTTAAATATGAGTACTAGATGGAACTCAACCTATTTAATGTTGGAGGCAGCTCAAAAGTTTGAAAGAGCCTTTGAGAAATTTGAGGATCATGATCCTTATTTTAGAAGTGAACTTGAGATGGGGGATGGGGTTTCTACTGATTTTGATTGGGCATGCGTTAGGAGACTAGTGCTATTTCTACATCACTTTTATGATCTCACATTGTGGGTTTCAGGCTCCTTGTATTGCACATCTAACAATTTTTTTCAAGAAATTTATTTGGTTGATTGCCTTTTATGAGAGTGGGGAGGTAGTGAGGACAAAGAATTAAAAGTGGTGACATAGAGGATGAAAGAAAGTATGACAAGTACTGGGGAAACATTGAAAAGATGAATAAGTTGATTTATATTGCAGCTATTCTAGACCCTCGTTAGAAATTAGAGTATGTGGAGTTTGTCCCTACTGATATGTATGAAGGTGTCAAGGGTGAAAAGATTGTGAAAAAGTTAAGGAAGTTGTGTATGATTTGTATAATGAATACAAGAACATGATTGTATCTCGAATAGGCATACTAGTGATAAAACCCAAATTTCAGCTTCAAGTGAGAAAGAGGGTGATCAATAGGGGTGATCATGGGTCGGGCCAAGCCGGGCTTTGCACTTATGATAAGGGCTATAGCTTAGACCTACGCTTGGCCCGGCCTGGGGTTCTGGGCCTGAAACATAAGCCCTAGCCCAAGTCTATATGGGCCTGGACCAGGCTCGGCCTAATTCTAGGCCAATGTCACTCATATATAAAACATTACATATCTATATATTAAATGACATAACATGCATATAAACTTATTTTATACATTATATAATATAAAATATTACATATAATATAAATTATACATGTCATGTTATAATATTTATATATGAAATATATAATATAATGTAAAATAACATGTATACATGTATATACATTATACACAAAATGTGTAATTTTAAATAAATGCGGGTCGGGCCAGGCTTGAAGTATTAAGCCCAAACCTGGCCCTAAAATTTACGGGCCTGATGTAGGCTCGGGCCCGAGCCGGGCCTGAACACAAAACCCAGGCCCAAGCCCAGAATTTCCAAGAGCCGGATTGAAATGATCACCCCTAGTGAGCAACCATCACAAGTAAGGAAGATGTTGGCAATGTCTCAGTTTAAAAAGTACAAGTCAAAGAATGGAGGGGTAGATAGCAAATTTAAGTTGGGTAGATACTTAAATGAAGATACTGAAGAGGGAAATGATGACTTCGATATCCTAGAATGGTGGAAAGTTAATTGTCCCAGATTTTCCATCATTTCACAAATGGCTCGAGATTTGTTGGTAGTTCCTATCTCTATAGTTGCTTCAGAGTCTACTTTTAGCACCAGAGGACAAGTGCTTGATGCATTTAGGAGTTCTTTGACTCCTAAAATAGCAGAAGCACTTCTATGTGCTCAAGATTGGATCTGATCATCACAATACGCCATTAATGTTGAAGAAGACCTAAAGGTGGTTGATAAACTTGAAAATGGTAACAATCTTTTCAATTTAAGTTTCATGTCATTTCCCATTTTTCTCTTCATAACTGTTTAACCTTTATGATTTGTAGATGAGTGTTTTTCTATTTTTCTTCCTCAATTTTCAGATTTATCAAAGGTTATGGTTAAATCAGAACCAATAGTGATTGCTGATCGATATTTGATTATCCCTTTTTGTGCTTGTACTTAGTAGGTTTTTTAAATTTCATACTTGTATTGCATTAATATGTTAGATTTGTACTATAATTTTAAGTTTCATGTGTTCTCTTGTAGGCTAAACGTGGAGAACATTGAGTGATGGAGAACATGGAAAACATGGAGATTATGATCAAAGACTTGTTATTGCAAGATTCTTCCATTTCATGTTTTTTTTTTATGATGTTTGGTTTGTATTTGGACCTATTCATGGTTTTGTTGGGTTTATGATACAAGATTTGTTATTTTTATGGTTTACAAACAATTATAAATGGAAAAGAATTATCATCTATTTTCTTAAGTTTTTTTTTTTTAAATGAAACATGAACTTAGCTCCACTACATAGCAGAGCATCCCAAGAAGAGTGAATTCATTTAAACTGAATCCTATCTTGGACCAAGAAAATCCCAATGTGAAGGTTGACTCAACTGTAAGGAGCCACGAAAATCACACTAGTGTAATTATCTTGGGATGTTGACCGGTGATAATTAATTTTCTTGGCATCCCAAGATAAGTAATTACACCAATGTGATTTTCTTGGTCCCTTACATGCAATTTTGAGTCTTGGCCCCCTACTTGATGTGAAGATGCCGACTATTGAGTGTTTAATGATGTGCTACTCAATGCATTATTCCATTTTGGTTTTAATCGAAACAACCGAATTAACCAAAAACAAATTTGGTTCGATTTGTTCGGTTTAACCTAAATTTGGTTTGGTTCGGTTGCTAATTTTCTTAGTTCAGTTTTGGAAAATTTGGTTTATTTGGTTCAGTTTTAAACTGAACAAACCGTTTACTCACCCCTAGTTGAAGCTCCTGCTCCTTTCTTCAACCTCCCCCATTCAACGATCAATTGTAACCGGATGATCAAATGTTCGGTTTCATAACCCTTTTTCCCCCTTCTTTTAATACTTAGATGAAATGGGTAAAATGGTCAGAAAATATCACAAAGGGTAATTTTGCCATTTTGAAATTATTTAATATGCACCTAATGTCGCGTGATGGTGTTAACTAACAATTGGGACCTATTAGACACAATTTTAAAGTTTCCCAAAGTTTAGGGTACTGTTTAGTAATTTTTCCCATTAATAAAATTCATTGTTTTTGTTTCTACTATTAGTAAATATATTATTTTATTTCATATTACTTATTTGTTTATTTAATTAAATTGCACAGGCTTCAAAATGGAAGTTTAATTAACTTTCATTCATTAATTAGGTTAATACAAATAATATGCTAATTTAATCTAACATATTAATTTAATTTTAATTATAGTTAGATTAAATGTACTTAGACCCAATTAATTGTATTTTATATTAATTTAGTGTATAGTATTTAATAATTTAATTAACTTAAAACTAATTAGTTATATTAATTTAGATAATATATTAATCTCTACGCAGTTATTAAGTGATTAAGTATCTCAGTCATTGATTTGTTAGCTTTATATTTTTTATTAATTATAATTGTAGGAATGACAATTTTCTCCGTAAAATTAGGGGATCTACTCCACCCCACCCCAAACAGGGTGAGTTTTCCCTGATCTTAAACAAGGACAGGGCAAGGATGAAGTGTGGATAGGGAAAATATTTTTGCCCCAAATCGAGGATGGGGTAGAGACGGTCTGCATATAATTCCCCAAACCCACCCCGAACCTGATGGTAAATTAGTAAAATATCCCTAGATTTAATATATATTTTTAAAATATCTCCAAATATCTCTAATTTGGGGATTGCCCATCCCCAACAAGGAGTGGGTGCCTTGCCTCGGACCCGCCCCGCCACTGTGGATGAGGCGGGGATAAGGTAGTGTCTTGACTATAAGGAAAGGGATAAGGAGGGGTGTCCTGTCCCAAACCCGCCCCGTTCCCATTCCTATAATTGTTAATTATTAGTGAAATTAATAAAAATGTTAGCTTTATGCATTTAAAGTTGATCAAATTTTCATTTAAAAATAATGGAAATAATAATAGTTATTATAATTACTACAATTGATTAATAAAATTAAATTTATTAAAAATGTTATTCAAATATTGAATTAACAATAATGATTACATTTTAAATATTAATAATAACTTTATATATTTTTAGGAAATTAACAGTAAATTTTAGTTATTAACTTACCAAATAATTAATAGTAAATAAAGTTATTCAATCTTTCAAATTTCCCATGTATCACATGGGGCTCGGTTGGTGTGTGTGTGTGTGTATGCATATGTATGTATAATAAAGACAAAAAATATTATACATATAAAACAAGATAAAAATATTATAACTAGTTTTTATAATTGATGGAGGGTGATTTGGCCCGACCTCGAAGCACGGGTACACGTGGACATGACCTTGCTCAAGCGATGACTCAGCATGACAACACAGCAAGCGCAACCACAACTCGGTGGGAAGGGCTCACCGAGTTTAGTCTGGCAACTTGGCGGGTTAGGCTACTCACCGAGAGCCGCCTGGGTTGCACCTCCTTCCCAAGGCTAAGGCACTCCGAGCTACCTTCGAGCTCGGGGCCCCTTGACCTTTCCTAATGCCCGAGCTCCTCCTAGTGGATTTTAGGCCACTCCCAAACAGGAACACCACGATCCGCCTTTAGATACCCCCGAGGTAGAGACACCTTGGGCCAGACAGCTCGGTGTAGCTTGCCACAGGCAGCTCGCCACTGGTTGTAACGGTTGCGGCAGGACGACAGTGGCGATTATACCTACCCTGTCAGAGGGAGGTGGTTCTGATTCGACAGAGTTCTGTTATAAGTAGCCCAATCCCAAAGGACAGAGGTAACTTCTTGATACCTGCGCTATCTGCACTCTTAGCTTTCTTCCTATCTTTGCATCTTTCACAAAACTCTAACTTAAGTGTTGGAGTATTCCCACCAGGCAAGTCCCCGGGGATTCCTCATCTTCTCCATCTCAGGTACCTTTTACGAGCCACGCAAGTGCCAGCTAGGAGTGACCGGATTGCGCACCATCATTTGGCGCCGTCTGTGGGAAACGCTTCTAAAAGCCTTCCTCTAAGCTCTCACCGTTCCTTCTTTTCTGAAAACTCAGTACTCATGGCTTCTTCAAGCAATGCCGGACGTAGCATGTAGATGGACATCGCCGGGGAACAACCTCAGGTCCCCGTGGTCTGCATTGGGCAGTTCACTATTCCCCTTTCGGTGGACGGAGTCCCCAGCCTGAACGTGCTACGAGCAGTGGCGCTTGTGAGTGTTCCCCTTCCCCCCTCTGTTGAGACAACCTTTGCTGAACCAACTGTTGTTCCTCCTCCGACGAGCCAGAGCCAACTCGACAGCCTGGTGTAGTCCATGCGGGCCATGCAAGCCCAGATGCAGCAGTTTCAGCAGTTCCAGCTCTACCGGCCACTCTAGTCTTGCCGCGAGCAGTCAGGTCGAGAGGACCCCAGCTCGCCAGGTCTACGTCACCCCAGCAATCGAAGTTCGAAGCCCCACTTCTGGAGAACCGGTTTAAGATCCTAGCTGTAGACTCTAAGCAGAATCCCTCTGTCCGCAGCCATCACCAGGAGCCCGAGTTGCTTCCTGCGCATACTATTCCTGATAGTACAGAGGTGAGCAGCACCAACGCAAAGCCTAACAAAAAGCAAAGACGCTGCCACCGAGCTCGCCGAACTACTACCCACAACTTGCCCGAACTCGGAGGCAGGGAAGAGGTAAGATCGGGTGAAGTAAAAGCTCCCCTCCTTTTTGTTCCATCCCCCTTCTCTCCCAAGTTTCTGGTTGTTCCAATACCCAAGGACTTCAAGCTCCCCCCTCTCGATAAGTATGACGGGCCGTTCAACCCAAATGATCATGTGGACGCTTTCCAGTCACAGATGCACCTGGTCAGGGCCAGTGAGTCTTGCATGTGTGTGCCCTTCTCCACCACTTTCCGAGGAGCGGCCCGCACGTGGTATCGGAATCTAGCACTCGGATCTATAAGAAGTTGGGCACAGTTCACGCAAGCCTTCACATCCCACTTCGTCACCAGCAAGCAGTGCCCGCAGACTGAGGAAAGTCTTCTCAGCATATTCCAGAGAGAGGGAGAGTCCATCTGGGGCTATATCAAGCGGTTCAATGATGCATGCGTGCAGATACCGCGCCTGGACCATGCAGTGCGCCTTGCAGCAGCCAAGAAGGGTGAGACGCACAAGGAATTCAAGTGGCACATGGTTGTCAACCAGTCGGCGACCATAACAGAATTCCTCAAGCTCGTAGATAGGTTCATAGCCACGGAGGAAGAGATCAATCAGAAGGGTGAGAACACGCCCGAGAAGAGAAAGAGAGAAGGAAAACTTTCCAGCCAAGGAGACAGCCGAAAGAAGGACATAGCTCGGGGGGCAAAGCCGGGTCAGCCGTTCCAACCCTCTGTAGCGGACCAAACTGACTATACCCCACTGAACGCTAAGCGGGCTGAAATCCTGATGGCAATCAAGGATGCCCCGTACGTGAAGTGGCCACCCCGCCTGAGAGGGAATCCTAATGAAAGGAATAAAAACTTATATTGTAGCTTTCACAGAGACCACGGTCATAGTACCGAGAACTGTAAGAATCTTTGCGACGAGATAGAGGAACTCATTCATCGTGGATATCTAAGGAATTTTGTACAGAATAACAACAATAATAATAATAAAGTAGGTCGGGAAGGGGAGCACGGTAAGGATGCTCCCAAATCCAGCAGCAGACCGACAGAGCAGTCACAAAGGCAGCCTTCGGAAGAGAGGCCAGTTCGGGGCACCATCCACATGATAGTTGGAGGCTCGATCGTTGTAGGCTGTACCTCAGCGGCAGCTCGGACATTAGTTCGTGAGGCTGCCAGAGAAGAGCAGAATCCTCCTAAGCGGCCGAAGACAGAGGAACCAATCTTCTTTACGGAGGACGATGTGCGTGGCGTTCACTACCCCCACGATGATGCACTCATCCTAAAAGTAAAGATCAATGATTTCTAGGTCGCCGCCCTCAAGGGAACGACTAAGGTGGCTGACAACCTTGAACTAGAGCAACCTATGGAGCAAGGCGAAGAACGAGCTGCACCCACGGAAGAAACAGTTGTCATTCCGACTTCAACAGAAGACCCAGCTCGGTGCTTCAGTCCAGAAACCCCTGCGATCTGAACTAGTAAGTTTCCTACTTCAAAACTTAGATGTTTTTGCATGGTCCGCAGAAGAGATGCCCGATATAGACCCTAGTCTTATAACTCACAAGCTCAATACTGATCCTGTAGTTAGGCCCGTTAGACAGAAGAAACGCAACCTAGCCCCGGAGTGATGGAAAGCAGTCGACGAGGAGGTTGTGAAGCTCCTCGCAGCCGACTTCATAAGAGAAGTCCATTACCCGAGCTGGGTAGCCAACCCCGTTCTGGTAAAGAAGGCTAACGGCAAGTGGCACATGTGCGTCGACTACACCGACCTAAACCGAGCCTGCTCAAAAGACTGCTTCCCACTCCCTAGAATCGACTACCTGGTGGACGCGACCTCAGGGCACGAGTTGCTGAGTTTCTTAGACGCCTATTCGGGCTATAACCAAATTAGGATGGACCCAACGGACGAAGAAAAAACTGCCTTCATCACAAAGTTCGGTCTATATTATTACAAGGTTATGCCCTTCGGGTTGAAAAATGCTGGGGAAACCTTTCAAAAGCTTGTAAATAAATTATTTGAGCCATTAATTGACAGAAAAATAGAGTGTTATGTAGACGACATGGTCGTCAAAACTCAGTTCTCACACAAATTAATACAAGACCTGCATTCTATCTTTCAAATTCTGCAACAATTTAACATGAAGTTGAATCCAAACAAGTGTGTCTTTGGTGTCACCGCAGGCAAATTCCTATGATACATCGTTAACCGGCATGGCATTGAGGCCAACCCGGATAAAATTAAAGCCATCTTAGATATGAGACCACCCCGGAAGTTGAAGGAGGTTCAGAGGTTGAATGGCCGCGTAGCCGCCCTGAGCCGCTTTATGTCCAAGTCAGCGGACCGCTGTCTGTCTTTCTTTAAGGCAATTAAAAGCAAAGGGTTAGAATGGACCCAAAACTGCCAGCTCGCGTTTGACAAGCTCAAGAAATACCTCGCTAGTGTGCCAATCTTAACCCGACCCGAAGAGGGCGATGTTTTAGAGTTGTACCTCTCGGCAAGTGACGAAGTGGTCAGCTCGGTACTGATAAAGGAAGTAGATCGGGTCCAACAACCCATCTATTATGTTAGTAAAGTATTGCAGGGAGCAGAGATGAGATATCCAGAGATAGAGAAGCTAGCCTATGCACTGGTCATTGCAACTCGGAAGCTCCGTCCGTACTTCCAGGCTCATACTGTTATCGTCCTCACCGACAAACCTCTGAGGCAAGTCTTTCTTAAGCACGAGGTCTCTGGTTGATTGATGAAGTGGGCCGTTGAGCTCAGCGAGTATGACCTTCAATACAAGCCGCGAACTGCTATTAAGGCCCAAGCCTTAGCAGATTTCATTATCGAGTGCACTTTCAGCTCCGAAGTCCCCAGGTTGGTTGAGCATGAGGCCCCTAGTCCGGGCGAGCCTGGAGCTCCCAGACCAGTTGAGTCCGGGCCCTGTGATGTAGCAGCTAGTGTGGCATCTCTCCTAGTTAGGCCAAGTGCGAACTGGGATGAGGAGCCTTGGATCCTTCACGTAGATGGCTCCTCAAACCAGCAAGGCAGCGGAACCAGAATAGTTTTGCATGGCCCAAGTGGCACGAAATTGGCGTACGCACTACGCTCCGAGTTTGCGGCATCCAACAATGACTACGAGTTCCCAGCTCGTAGTCAACCAAGTCACAGGAGATTATGAAGCACGCAAACCAACCATGGTTGATTACTTGGCCAAAGTAAGAGAGGCTCTGCTCAACTTCTAGTCACACTTCATCAGGCAAATCCCTAGGTCGGAGAACGTTGAGGCTGATGCCCTGTCCCGGTTAGTCAGCACTAGTGACATCACCATGAGAACCGTGTACATAGAGGACCTGCCTCGACCTAGCATTCTCGGGGGGGCAGAGGAGGTCGCTTCCGTCGTTCAAGAAGAGTCGAGCTGGATTGACCCGCTCGCGAGCTTCTTGCTACACGGGACCCTCCCTGCAGATCGCAATGCGGCCAGAAGGGTAGAGCGCCAGGCAGCCAAATACGTTATGATGGACAAACGGCTGTACCGGAGATCCTACACACTCCCCTACCTGCGTTGCTTGCGACCTACCGAAGCCGAGCTCGTACTCCGCGACACTCATGAGGGTCTGTGCGGCAAACACTTGGGGGGCAGGGCCCTCACCCAAAAAGCACTACGACAGGGGTATTATTGGCCAACAATGAAGGCAGATGCCATTGAGCTTATCAGAAAATGTGACAAATGCCAGAAGCATGCCAATATTCACCATCAGCCTGCTGTCGTCCTCAAGTATCTCACCAGCCCGTGGCCTTTTGCACAATGGGGCATCGACATACTTGGACCATTCCCGCCAGCGACAAGCCAGAGGAAGTTCTTAGTAGTAGCAATGGATTACTTCACCAAGTGGGTAAAAGTTGAACCTCTTGTAACGATCATAGCCCAGAACATCCAAAACTTCTTTTGGAAGAACATTGTGTGCTGCTTCGGGCTACCTCGGGTACTAATTTCTGACAATGGCAAGCAGTTCGAGGATATCAAATTCCAGAACCGGTGCCAAGATATGGGGATACAACAGAATTTCACTTCGGTTGCACACCCTCAAGCAAACGGTCAAGCAGAAGTCACAAATAGAGCCATCCTCCGTGGACTGAAGGCACGTTTGGACCGAGCTAAAGGATTGTGCGCAGACGAGCTACCCAGTGTTCTATGGGCTTACAAAACTACGGAGAAAATTGCCATAGGAGAGACTCCCTTTAACCTCACCTACGACACTGAAGCAGTTATCCCAGTAGAGATCGAAGTGCCTACGCTGCGATTGGAAGCATATAATGACAAGACAAATGAAGATGAACTATGTACCAACCTCGATCTACTCGATGAAGTAAGGGACCTCACGTACATCAGGACTGCAGCTTACCAGCAAAGAGTAGCTCGGTACTATAACGCCAAGGTCAAGAAACGGAACGTCCGCGTTGGTGACCTGGTCCTTCGTAAGTTATGGTACCTAAGCCCGGCGCTGGCAAGCTTGGGTCCAACTGGGAAGGACCTTACCGATTGAAACGAGTGCTCGGGAAAGGAACATACGAGCTCGAAACCCTCGAACGGAGACAAGTACCTCAGGCATGGATTATTATCAACTTAAGACAGTATTACCTGTAACAACTGAGTAGACTACGAGTCACTCTCAGAGCCTAAGGGCCAGAATGCCGAGCTAACATGACCTCGGCACTATAAGACCCTGTCGCCTCTTCGGCACGGGTGAACTCTAGGAGAGCAGACTATAAGCCGCTCCCCCAGCCTAAGGGCTAAAACGCCGAGCTAATGAAAGACCTCAACACCGTATAAGACCTAGTCGCCTCATCGGCATAGGCTAAGTACTTGTAATGCCTAAGGCGCAGGCAGCTCAGGTACGAACCTTGTGATGCATAGCCTGCCCCGGCATACAACATGTTGAACCCGTTAGGGACAACCGATGTCAACTTAACCCGGGTGCAGATAGGTCGGGCATATACCCCTGCTAAGTATTGGGAGACAGTTCGGGGTGACGACAGTCGAGAAACCCCCGCTTCGGGTATTTAGCTTGATAGCTTAACAGTTCGGGATAAAATAATCATTTCAGCAAATAAAGTAAACTGCACAACACTTAGCAAAGTGTATTTTCATTACAAATGTTTCATTACAAAAAGTTTGTTACAAGAGGGGAAAAAAGATCAAGTTCAGAGGTACAGGGGCTGAACTACTTCGGAAGCTCATCGCCTTTGCTAGAGACCTCCTCAGGGGCATTAACGATGGCCTCTGCATTGTCATCGGCTTCTTCATCCTCGGAGTCCGGATCATCCGCTGACTGACGCACTATGTCATCAGTGATCCGCGAAGTGGTGATGGCGCTCATATCAAGACCGGGGTAGATGTGCCTAATTAACCACCGGCTGAGCTTGAAACCCTTGCGGTAGGCCTCAGTCATCACGTCGTCGAACCTCGAAGACTTAACATAGTCAATGACAGCCTGAACCTTGGTCCCCTTGAGGGTGTCCTCGAAGATTTCGGTCTTATCTTTGATGTCACCTTGGAGGTACTCCACCTCGTGCTCCAACTTCTCTTTTGCTTCCTTGAGGCTCTGCACCTCGAGCTTCAGGGCATCCTGGTCTGCCTTGAGATTGTCCACCTCAAGCCTCAAGGTCTCTTGGCAAACCTTGAACCCATTCACCTCGGCCCTCAATCTGTCCTTGTCTTGGGCCAGCTCACTCTTCTCCGCTAGCAGCACCTCGATGAAGCTCTTCTGAGCTGAGGCATCTTTCTGCAAGCGGTGGATCTGACCGCGAGCTGCCCTCAGTTCGGTATGGGCTGCATGGGATGACTTCTTAGATTCCAAAGCCCGTCTCAGATGCCAATCAGATTGAAAGGTCAAGGCACACACGGCTGAGTTCACCTACAAAAAGGAGACCAGTCAAAAAAAAAAGAGAGAGGAGAAAGAAAGAAAGAGAATCTTTCACAGGGAACTCACCACCATGGTATGAGAAGCAGCTCGGGCACCAAGCTGACTAGGAGTGAGATCGGCCCGTTCTGTGACCTCCTCCAGGTACGCAGCCTCCTTACTCTTCTGAAGGCTGCAGTGGGGGTTCAGAATGCTTTGACCCTTCTGACTCCCCAAGCTGGATGCTGACATCTCTGCCTTATGGGTGGAATCCTTGGAAGCTTCAGCGGAGACACCCACAGGACAAGCCCCGACTGTAGCCTCTGTAGGGCGAGCCTCAGTGGTAGCTTCAATGGCGTCCCTGGCAATAGTCTCGACAGGCTCGGTGGTGGACTCTGCCGCCATCTCGGGCTCCTAAGGCTCCATGTCTCCCTCCAAGTCGATGACAGGTTGAGTGTCGGGGAGCTCGAGTTCCGGAGCCGGGGCCTGTGGAGGCTGAACCTCGGCAGAGGCCTGCGGGGACTCGACGCGCACCTTCTTGTCTACGCGCTTCTTCCTCTTCATCTGGAAGAAGAGTCTCTGACCATCTATCTTTTCCGCCTCCATGGGACCTGCAGCAAAGCTTGGCGTTAGTAACCCTGAAGTAAGTATGCGAACAAAAAAGTCAAAGTAAAGACAAGACCTACCCGGGCTCAAGCCGGCCTAGATGAGCTTCTCCTCAGCTGTGAAGTCCTTGTAATTCAACCCGAGCTGAGCCCACGACTGAAGTGACTTCTTAGTCTTCCCATCGAGGATAACACCGGGGTCTTGAACCGCCACCCTCCAATCAGTAGGGAAGGGCCACCCCGTGCTGCTCCGAACTACGAAGTAGTCTCGCTTCCAGGCCCGAACTTTACTCGGGAGCTTATGCATTAATTTAAAACCTGGGCGAGGAGACAGATAATAAGCCTGCTTGTGCCCGGGGAGAGCGCCCGAAGCACTCTTCTTTATTGCCAAGACGGTACTGAGGATATCTAGGTCAATGGGGAAGGAGCGGTCGAAGCAGAGGGAAATGGTCCCAACCACATTCCGTATGGAATTCGGGTGAAGCTAGTCCAAGGTAATGTTAAAGTGCACCAGCACCTCAACAATCAGAGGGTGAAGAGGAAGATGGAGTCCGGCGACCAGTTGCTCCCTAAAGACCACGATCTCATTGGAACCGTGCTCCCATGGATAGCTGCCGGTAGAAAGACTATAAGATTACTTCCCAGGAAGGTGGAACCTCTGTATGAGGTCCTGGAGTCTCTCCAGAGTCATGGTGGAAGGGCCGAACTGATCTGGGCACCCGACCTCGGTGGGAGGTGGATGCCAAATGACCCGAAGCCACCCGTACGTCGGACGACTGGGCGGCAGAAAAGCCACCCTGAGCCGAGGTACTCACCTCGGGCTCGTCGATAAGGCTATCTACACTAGACGACATGATAACACGGAAAGGAAAGAATGTTCCGAAAAGAAAAGGAAGCTCAGGGACTCACCGCAGGAAACGCGAACCGAACTAAGGTTATAACCGAGCTAGAAAACCCAAACTAGGAACCTCATATGCGAGCTAAACACTGACACTGAAGACTTTGTGGCGAAGAAACGACCAAGGGTCCCCCACTATTTATAGCCATTGCATCCGGGCATTAACGGTCAAGTTTGAGATGATCCAATGGCAAGAAACCGGCTACGGGCTCTTCGAGGCGAAATCAAAATAGCGCGTTTTTGACATCCGTGAAGTCCAAATCGCGTGAGGTCCGTAAATAAACTGAATGCGACCAGGGTTTCTCTTGATTGAGCCGGGCACTGGACCGGTCCAGCTGGACGAAGCGCATGACGGAGTGGCATGAGTACCGAAGCCAAATTTACCCGGTGCGTCATGAACTCCCCGCACTGGCTTGCACCTCCTTCCCAAGGCTGAGGCACTCCGAGCTACCTCCGAGCTCGGGGCCCCCTGACATTTCCTAATGCCCGAGCTCCTCCCAGTGGATTTTAGGCCACTCCCAAACAGGAACACCACGATCCGCCTTTAGATACCCCCGAGGTAGAGACACCTCGGGCCAGATAGCTCGGTATAGCTTGCCACAGGCAGCTCGCCACTTGCAGGGTAGCTCGGTACAGGGTAGCTCGCAGAAGAGCAGTTCGACACATCACAGGAAGGCCTCCTGCCCGACCACCGTACCCGACAAACCTGGAGACTGCAACCACGTCTCTCGTCAGACAGTGTCGTGCCCGCCACCTTTAGAAGGTGTCTTACACCTGATTGGTACGTACCCTACAAGGATGGTCCCGCACGTGCCACCTCAGCCCTGGCTATAACGGCTGTGGTAGGACGACAGTGGCAGTTATACCTGCCCTGTCAGAGGCAGGTGAGCCTGATTCGACAGAGTTCTATAATAAGAAGCCCAATCCCAAAGAACAAAGGTAACTTCTTGATACCCGCGCTATCTGCACTCTTAGCTTTCTTCCTTAGAACTCTAACTTAAGCGTCGGAGTGTTCCCGCCGGGCAAGCCCCCGGGGATTCCTCATCTTCTCCATCTCATGTACCTTTCAGGAGCCACGCAAGTACCAGCTAGGAGTGATCGGATTGCGCACCATCATTAATCATTGATTTTTATATGTAAAATAAAATGTTATGGACACACCACCCGACAGCGCACTGCGGCGCAGTCATAGGCAGCAACACGCACAGCGGGCCGCCCAGCAGCACGCACCACCCGGTAGCGCCACACAGCAGCCCGGTAGTGCGCCACACGCACCGCCTGGCAGCGTGCAGCACGCACCACCCGGCAATGCGCACAGCAGCATGCACCGCACGGCAGCAACACTAAGCAGCAGCACGTGTCGCACGGCAGCAGCACTGTGAGACCCGCGCGCTGCACGACAGGAACAGTAGGGCGGGACCTACACAACAACTCATCAGGGTGGGTCCACACTTATCTAACCAGGAGGGCAAAACCACCCAGGATTCCTTTGAGGGTGTTCTCGACACCCAATTCGAGCTTGAGGATAAGCTCGTAGTCCGGGAGGGGTGTGATGTTATGGGCACACCACCCGGCAGTGCACTGCGGCGCAGTCATAGGTAGTAGCACGCACAGCGAGCTGCCCAGCAGCACGCACCGCCCGGCAGCGCGCCGCACGCACCGCCTGGCAGTGCGCAGCACTAAGCAGCAGCACGTGCCGCACGACAGCAGCACTGGGCAGCAGCACGCACCACACGGCAGCAGCACTATGAGACGCGTGCACCGCCCAGCAGCAACAGTAGGGCAGGACCCACACGACATCTCATCAGGGTGGGTTCGCACTTATCTAACGACGTCAGCTCTGCTCGCCAACTCGCCGCCAGCTAGTCCATTACTCATCCCTTATCCTCATCTCATCTTAGTAGGAGTTCTGTTCTTACTCATCTAGTTCTGTTCTTATCTATTAGAGATAAGAACTGAGTGTTGTTAGAAGTAGGAGTTTGATTTAAAGTTGGATTGTCCTAGCTTAGTCGAATGTCTCCTCTTGTAATCTCCTATTTAAGGAGCCACAAATTGAAATAAAGGCATTCAGTTTTCCTAGTCAAGAGAAGAGTAAGGAGAATTCGGGTGGTCTCTTGGACAAATCACCCATTAGGAAAGTTTGGGTGGACTCTTGGACAAATCACCCATTCGGTTTTCCACAATAGGTTCTGCACGCAAGGGAGCACGCAAGGGAAAACAGGGCTTTCTCCCCATGGAATGACCCGTGACGAGATCTTACGCGTGGGCCCATAACATAAAAAATGATGTTTTTATATGTATATTTGTTTTTATTTTTTATAGGAGGTTTGGCTCATAGTCAAGGTCGAGCCTATTTGATCTCAAACTTATGAGCTTTTGAGTCTAGCCAAATTCAAGCTTAAATCTCTACCTCGAATCGAGCTCAAGCTCGAGAGCCTCGTAGTTTTTGGGTCAGCCGATCTCAAATAGATTAACTTGGCTTGAATCCACCCCTAATGGTGTGGAACCCATTAACCATCAGCCCAAATTAACCTAGATATCCTTTTTGATTCGAATCAAATTCCAACTTGGGATGTTGATAGAAAAAGAAAAAATCCAACTTGGGATGAAATCTTCTATAGCAAAACATCTTCATGAAGGAACTAATCCATCTGTAACTAATGGTTCTCTAATTATTCCCATACATGTGGGCTCTATCACCTTAAGTGCCCCAATCCAATGATTCAAAGCCATTTGGCAAGTTTTGCTAAGAACATCTTCTACAAACCTAGATGGCCAAAAGTTGTAAAGAGCTTTAGGGATATTGTCTTTAAAGATCTAGATTGTTTGGTAAATGTCCTAGTCTACCATGGTCTATAAATCTATTAAATGAAAGATTTTAGGTGCAAAAAGATAGGAAGCTTCTAGATTTGAGGCAATTTTGGGCTTCTATGAGATTTTTAGGGCATATGTCTTTTTGGCTTCCTATCTTTCATTTCCAAATGGAGAAAGACCTAATTTTGATCTTCTAGACTTTGATAAACCTAAAAGACCACACAAAAAGACTTGTTAAATTTCCCCTAAATATATCCATTAGGTCTTTAAGCCTAATAACAACATTTGTTGTGTAATTTCTTTGTCAACAATATCCTACACTCAGTAAGGACTTAATCCCTTGACCAAGAAACTCTAACATCACATTCTTTGTCATGAAAGAATCTGAGAAAATAATTACACAAACAAGTTTTTAAAATAAATTAGGGTCATTTTGGTTCACAGTTGAAATCAGAATTGGAATGGTCTATTCCCATAGTTTGTTTGGTTCAGATGGGAATGGGAATGAAATTGGAATCAACAGGAATGGGATTTCATTCCCAAGGGAGGGGAGCGAATGGCCATTCCCTCAAATGGGGCAATGCCATTTAGGGGTGAGAAAAAAAATCGAAAAACCAAACCGAAAAATCGGTTAACCGAACTGGTCGGTTTGGTTTTGGTTCGATGTTTTCAAAAAATTGACAGTTTCGGTTCGATTTTGGTTAGCCATTTAAAAAAACCAGTGGTTAACCGAACTGACCGATATATAAACAGTAATATATATTTATATAATATTACATATATTATATTATATATTCTATTTTATTTTTTTTAATCGAATAAAAAAGTTTGGCAGTTTGAGAGTGTTAGACTACCGAATTGAGACTTTCAGGTTTCAGCCTTTCTCTTCAAAAGGCTGGCAGACTAGCAGCCAGACTGGCGAACACTGGTGAACAAGTGAACACTACCAGACTAGTAGTCTGAGTGTCTGACACCCACTGCGCCTTTCCCTTTCCCCTTTGTTTCCCTCTCTCTCTCTGAGCTCTCTCTCTCAAACTCTCGCTCTCTCAAACTCCTAGTTCTCTTCTTCCCCAACGGACCGACGGCCTTTGGCGCTCCACCCTCCAACCAAATCACCGACGGCCTCCGACGATCGAGTCACTGACGTCTAACACTCCGACCACTTGTTTCACCTCACTCTCTGTTCTCTAACTCATAATAGGAAATGTTAAAGGGAATGGAAAGAAGGAACCCAATAGTGACGTGACCCAAGAGAAGTTGCAAGAAGAAGAAGAAGTGGAGGAAGAGGAGGTTACAATAGCGATGCGATCCAAGAGACGCATAGCAAACTGCTGGCGTGAGATCCATGGCCAAGGCGACGAGGCTGGTATGCTCGACCCAATCGATCCCCTCTTGCGCTCTAAGCTCATTCGCTATGGGGAGATGGCACAAGCTTGCTACGACGCCTTCGACTATGACCCTTCCTCCAGGTACTATGGCAACTGTCGATTCATGCGTCGCAAATTCTTCGACTGTCTAGGGATGGCCAGCCAACTTTAGCGACACTGGCGATCCCTCCTGCTTCCAAAACCTGGAGGCTCTGCTGCATTTGCTCAACGGGTTAGTCTTGTCTTTTTTCCTTTCCTTCGAGGCTCTGTTGCATTATGCTGTGTTCCCTTTTTTTAATTTTGAGGGCATGAAAAAACGAAAAAACCGAATTGCTGTTAACTGGTCCACCGGTTAACCGGTCGACTGGTTAACTGGTTGCATCGGTTCGGTCTAGAAAATCACCCCACGGTTTGGTAACCAAACCGTGAACACCCCTAATGCCATTCCACCAGGAATGGGGAATGGGATATCAATTCCACCCAACCAAACAGTTGGAATCGGAATAGCCCATTCCAATTCTGATTTTAGATCCCTATTCCTGCGAACCAAATAGGGCCTCATTTATTTGTAAGGTAAATTGCAAATAGGTACAATGTACCTTGGGTAGCCTCACTTTAGACTTGAACTTTCAAATGTGCCACTCTAGTACTTGAGCATCCGGAAATTACATTTACGTCCTATTTCATTAAACTAATGATACAATGATGGGGTAAAATTATGAAATGCCTATGTTCTGACTCTCTTTTTCTCGTAATTCTTCTTTCTTCTACTTTGAACTACGAACACAAAACAGTGGCGGCAAAGTAAGCATTGAAAAGTGAGACTAACCAAAGTCCAAAGGTAGGTATGGGCACTCTAATAATTTCATATCCTTCATCGTGACATTAGTTTAATGGAGTTGAACTTAAATGTATATCTTTGGAAGTTCAAATACTAAAGTGGAATTTGAAAGTTGAGGCCCTAAAGTAATACTATCTCCAAAGTGTAGGGTACCTATATGCAATTTACCCTTATTTATATAATATTTATTTTGTAAAACCAATTCTATACATTTGAATCCCACCACAAGCAACTTTTCAATTTCCACCAAAGATAGTATGTCTAGGAATATACTCTTTATCCGACAAAGTTGTAAATCCTATTAAAATGATCATTTTGCTAAACACATTCCAATTTGCTCCAACATGCCTAGATATTAACTCTAGAAAGACCTCACAAGTTGGTATATCAAAAGCAAGTCCGATACCCAACAAAATACCATTACAAAATTTAGGGATTACATGTAACAATTCAATTACTCCAATCTAAAAGTGTGGAAGCACACTAGAAAGGGTCCAATTCATAAGCACTAATACTCATACCTTAGGTTTAACCCTAGAAGTTGAAAAAGACTACTCCATCCCTTAGGTAGTATAATTATGCCAATCATCCAAATAGACTATCCAAGTCTATTCACCAGTGAAGAACATTTAGTCTATTAACTGATTATATAAGTCTTAAAACATAATCCTAAAATGTAGATCAAAGACATAACACAGAAATATACCAATTTGGCACAAGAAGTTGTACTAAAAACTCAATTATATTCATAATAAAGTGGTTTAAATACAATATTGGATCCTAAGGGCATATATTATCTAACAATTTAAGACTTATTTAGTGTTACTGATTTATTTTTATGATTTACCTAAATTTCTAAATTCCATAGTTTATCAATGTGTCTCCAAAGAGTATCCTGATGTCTTTTGAAATTGTCTTTTTAATACATAATGTGTTTCTAATACTTTGAACTTTGCTTTCCAATGTATCATTGTAATTTGTATATCCAAAAAAACATATTGCAAAGTAGAAAAATATGAATATAGTTATACATTAGGAAAACTCCAACAAATCCTATAAATATTTTTATTGCTATTTAATCCAAGGATGGAATAACTATAACTTAGTAAGTTATTTATATAAAATAAAATAATTATTAATTATTTTTATTGATAAAATATTTTTTTAATGTAACAAAAAGAATTTAATTAATAAAAGAAATAAGATAAATAAAAAACTAATATCAATTTAAAATTAATATAAAACTAATAAAAATTATCAAACAATTATTAGTTTTATAATTAAATTTTATTAATTTAAAACCAACTTAAGTTCCACTAAAAAAAATTTATACAAATTTCATAAGGAATTTAAATTTAATAAAAACTGAATATACTTAAATAAATTCAATTTTTAATAATTTTAAAAATTAATAAAACAATATTAATTTTAAATATAGTTTAATTGTTTTAAAATCAATTTAAATTCCATTTAAAAATAAGAAAAATTATAAAAACCTCTTTGAGTTTTCTAACAATCCTATGAAGCTCCCCAGTGTTTTGACCTTAACAAAGCCTCCCCTATTGTTTTGAAAAAAGATGCAAAAGTAGAAGAGTAAGGAGAATTATTCCTTGGAAGTTATCTAGAAAAATAAATTAGTAAAGGGTAAGGTTGAAACTTTAAGTTATGTATGATAATGCATTAACAATGATAAGACTTCAATGTCTTTGCTATAGAAAAGCCAAGGTAAAGGAAGTATTTGCACTTTTTTTCTCAAAACTATAGGAGAGGCCTTTGTTCGGGTCAAAACACAAGGGTGGTTTATAGAATTGTTTTAACCGGATGCTTTTTTATAATTTTACCTAGAAATAATACAAAAATAATAATAAACCAATAAAAATTAATAAAAAGTTCTTTTTCAAATTTATCTAGAGAATAGGAAATTGGCCACTCTCACTAAAGTGCAACTTAAATTGTCATTGGATAAACTAGGCATAACCCCAAAAAATAATACTTGAATTGAACTTAGATGGACACCACTTAATTGGAAAATGTTATAGAACTCCATCTTCAATTTTCTTATAAATAAAGCTGGTGCAATGCACGGGTCTTGGCTAGTTTCTATATATACACCATCATTTTTATTAGTTACAAGCCACTAACCCTCTCCTGTCTTATCTTTATCCAAGTGGTAACTCTATGGCCCATTCACTTTTAGTGAAGTTACTTACCCAAGTGTTTCTTGGGAAATACTTACCTAAGTAAGTGCATTTACCCATGTTCTTTTATTTCCCAAGTAAATAAAATAATGACTATTTTATTCATAAAAACACCATTACTAAAAGAGGTAATTTTGTCTCATCCAATTGTTGGCAACTTCCCCATAGATGGGAAAGTTGCCCACTTGGAGACGGATGTCACTTTCCCAGGGAAAATAAATTTTCCATGAACCCCACATAAATATGAAAAAAAAAGCATGGATATCTTGGTTATGGGAATAACCAAGATATTTATTTGTATGAGATATTTATTTGTATTTCAGGATTCTTAGTGTCCATTTTGGTTGCTACCAATCCTTTAAGCATCTAGCTATAATAACGAGAATTTTTAACTTCACAACTTCTTGTTTTATTTTGTACGGATAGATGGATTCAGTGTTGGTCAAACTGCAAAATGTAAATTTTAACTACTCCAGCCAAGGATTAGATAGTCTAGAAATGGGAAAGGCATTATCTTTGCAATTAGGTACACTAGATTTTCAACTTTTTTTTTATGAAAAAGAAAACTGGAACTACAAATATGGAAGGACAGGTAACTATGGACGAATACAAGATAGATAACCATGTTCAATCACTTCAATGCAAATCTGTAAATTAAAAAGAAAAATGGTTACATGATAATGATGTGAGAAGTCCTATATATCCGATATAAAAGACAACTAGTCCAGATTCCTACATGTACATATTATATCTTTGCACAAGTAGGAGATGCAATACCGTGTTTCTAATGGGAAAACTGAATTAAATCAAAATGATTTATTACAAAAAAAAGAGAGTTTGAAAGAACATGGAAAAATATTTACTTGTGTGGGCAGATACAGTAGAAGATTCTTTTAGTTTAACTATAGAAAAAACCGTAATGTTTCCCCATAACACATAAGATTTGATCTATTTCTAAAGGGGAAAATGAATAAATCAAATTGATTTGTTACCAAACGTTTGAAACAATATTATACATTTTATTCATGCTCTCATTCTCCTCAGAAGTTAGTTTTCCCACAGCAAGGGATTGCACTGAATCTATTCAACCATCTCTACCATTGAGCAATGATACAGTTGCACGTATATTTTGTCTAATTACATGGAAAAGTTGGTCATCATCTGTTATGCTGATTCTGTCCCTTGGTCTGAAGTGCCATTGACATAACTCGCAGCCTATTTGTTATCTCAGTGAATGATGGTCTGTCTGCAGGATCAGGTGACCAGCAATGTTCCATTAGCTTTCTCCACTCAGGATCACAACGTTCCGGAATAGGTGGTCTCAGAGTATTGTTGACAATCCCCCCTTCATCCATAATAACATAATATATTGAAGTTAGAATTCTTAACAATGTCACAACTTATGGACATATGACACAATAGGTAATGAACATAGAAATTCAAACACAAAACAAGCTACTCAAAAGTTCGTTGCAGAATGTCTATAGGCAGACTCGAAAAAGACAATGCCTAGTATAACAAGAAAATAAAGATGAAGTTTTGCTTCATGCAATCATTCCTCTTTGAGGATCCAAAATTGTTGAACACATTCAATTTAAGCATGGACTATGTCCGTTCAAGCATTACAGAGACTGAATTTTCAATATGAAAATTCCAAAATGGCAAAGATATCTGACTACATTTTGAGCAAGATCTTTATTATATATTTGTTCACTTGTTACAGTTTGACACCCCCACAATCTAGGCAAATCAATCCAGTTATACAATTAGGAAATGAATATGAAGAAATGGATCACTAGTTTAGGATATGAAATTTGAACTAGACAAAGAAATATTTACATAGGTCCACTTATTCTTCCTCTTGTTGGCATGGGTTCTTTTACTCATCTTTTTAAGCATTCATTTCTCTCCAAAACTTTTGAGAACTCTCACAAATATGATAAAAAGCACTTGTCCCAAATTGGATTGGAAAGGGCAAGTTAAAAAGTGGGAGCTTGCCTATGGGATTTGGGGGTGCAAGAAGAGAGGATAAATATGCACTACCATGGTGTGTGCGTGTGTGCGCGCGCGTGCGCGCGTGTGTGTGTGTGTGTGTTTGCCTGACTTCTGGTTATAACAATTTCTTCCAAGGGTTTTTGTTTTCATTCTTTTGCATCTTCAAGCTGGGTGCTTCTCTGATGTAACAGAGGTCTTTTTTGTAAGATGTAAAATCTACTCAAGGACCGTGCTACACATGCCTTTTTTGTAAGATGTAACAGAGGTCTTTTTTTAGCTTTCAATTTTCATTCTTCCTGAACAGGTTACAGATTCCACATATTGATTATCTGGCAGCACTACACAAGTCAGAGGTTCCATTATACATAATGGTATAATTCGTTTTAATACCTATTTTCCAACATTCTTAAGTGGATTTCAATGGATTTACTATTCCCGATGTGTCGAAACTAGAACCCTTTGATGGAAGTATGGAATCCATTACAAATGATAGCAACAAAAACTTTATTTTCTTCTTAGAATTGCAAATATTTGACTGAACCTAGGGCTGTTGTTGATGAGCATGTGTATGAACCCACTAGATCTGGATCATGTGAAATATTGAGATATTGCTAATGATATTTGCAAGAGTGCTATTCTCAATTCCTTGACAAATAAACTAAATGATGCTTATTGTGGTTATCAGCATGCAGTACATATATGGAAAACTCTAAATAAGAAATATATTTCTGAAAATGCTTGCAACGAAAAGTTTGTTGTCAGAAACTTCTTACATTTTGTGATGACTAAAGAGAAATCTATATCCTCCCAAATACATGATTAGTAGATGCTTCTGAATGATCTCTCAACTGAGGAAATGGCCACCATACCCGAGGCTTTCCAAGACAGAGCTCTCATAAAAAAAAAAAAAAAAGAACTACCCCCTTCCTGGAAGGATTATGAGAATAATATGGAACACAAGAAAAGAGACTTCACTCTTCAGGACCTTATTACTCACATCAAGATAGAGGAAAATGACTGGAATAAAACCAAGATTGAAAAATCCAGTGAAGTCACCTCCAAGGCCAATTTGGTTGAGACAATCAATTCCAAGACATCCCAGAAACAGAATAAGGATCAACCCAAGAAGAAAAATAATCACTTCAAGAAACAAGGTGGTCAGTTTAAGAAAAAAATGATAACCCTTGTTTTGTTTATGGTAAAACTGGCCATTGGGGAGTAAATTTCAGGTTCAGGAAAAAGAAATGATAAGCAGGAAAAATCTAAGAATCCGGAAGCAAATCTTGTTGAGACTGAAATTATTACTGCCATGGTTTCAGAGGTGATCTTAGTAGGAGATTCCAAAGATAGGGTAGTTGACAATAATGCCACCAGGCATATCTGTGGCAACAGAGCAGCATTCACTTCCTTCTCAATTGTGGGGGAGGGAGAGCAAGTCTATATGGGCAATTCCAAGGCGTCACCAATCCTAGGAAAGGGAAAGGTGGTCCTCAAACTCACCTATAGGTTCTAGCATTGAATGACGTCCTATATGTGCCAGAAATTTGTTGGAGGTTGGAACCTAATTTCTAGAGCTTTGCTGAAAATGGCTAGGATGAAGTTGATTGTTGAATCTGATAATTTTGGTTCTTACTAAGAATGGTATGTTTGTTGGTAAAGGCTATATTGTAATAGTAGTCTCTTTGTACTGAATGCCCTGGAAATTATGAATGGAAATAGATCTGCTTCTGCTTACTTGGATGAACCTGTGAATGTTTGGCATGGTAGATTAGGTCCTTACATTAAGAAAATGAGTAAAATAGGCCCAATGTCATGCATGACATTTTATGAAACTGGAAAGTGTAAAGTTTGTGTTTAACCTAAATTCACAAAGAAAACTCATCCTATGGTAGAGACAGACTGAACCTCTAAATTTAATTCACAGTGATTTAGGAGACTGTTGAAAAACTTAGTTTTATTTCAATTTAGTGCCGCAAGGGCACATTTGTAATTGTACTTTTTATTGTTTTGAATGGTCGCCCTAGTATAAATATTAAAAAGGTTGGCACCGCTAGCTATTTTTTTCCTCTCCAATCTCTATTTTCTTTTCTCGCTTCTCCTTCTCTCACTATTCTGGGATCGTACTGCCTCTTTACCAAGAAAACATGGTATCAGAGCGACAGATCCAATCTTAGGAGCAGGGTGATCTGTGTGTTTCCTCCTCCAACTACTGTATTTTTCTATTGGTGATTGAATCAAAGGAAAAAGGTTTCTGGTTGACGTGTGAGGGAGCTTGCTGTGTATTTTTTTCTCTCTTGGTCGGGAGCCCAGAAATCATCAAGGGGAGGGAAGCCAAATGCTGTGAGGTTTTTTCTCCTTCTTTCTTCCTCAGCCTTGTGGATCGAACTGATCCTTTTGTACCCAGGTGAGTGGGTTATGTGGGTCTAATGACCTGCGGCTGGTGTGAGAGTGTTTTCTCTCATATATGTGGATCAAGTGATCCTTCTTATGCCCTGAAAGGTGGGCTGTTCAGGTCTGCAGTTCTGTAACTGCTGTGACAGCAGTTTGTTTTCTTCTTCAGTTCATAATGAAACTTAAATTGTTGTGTGGAAAGTTGATGAGTTATTGCTGGAGGGACTGGGCAGACCTATTTTTTGATATGTTTTACACATCTGAATGATGTTACAAGGTAGCATCAGCAGAGAATGTGGCAAACCCATTGACTAAGCCACTGACACAGAAAGTGTTTGAGAAACACGTGGAAAGTCTGAGACTCCGGCTTATACCCGATTGGACCTAAGTGCAAATGGGAGCTGTTAGACAGTATATGCCCTTAGCTCCAATCAGATTGATGTACTTATTGTCATTTATTGTAAATGAATAAAAGTGCATAATTGATTCATGTGATTTGGTGTGTTTCTGTGTAATACCCTTAAACTGGACACTTATGAGATTCGTGTTAATTTAGAATCTTCACAGCCATTGGATAGATCTGGGGAGATTTATCTTGCCAAGGTTGACGCTGATGTGCTGCCAAGTTGGTTGGGGTGGCTTGTCTCAATTGCCAGGGTGAGACCTGAGGTACATGCAGTGTGGGTTTTCTTGAAACCCTGAACTGGACCAAATTCCAGTATTGCCCTGGACCTTGGAGATAGATGGGAAAAACTAGAATGTTACACCTGACCCCTAGACTTGATTATGGTACTGCACTAGGTGTCGGATTGGGCTGTCTTTGATATGCCAATCAGTGAGATCCTTAGAGGGGGTCAAAACCTGGGTATATTGGGACAGTCCGAGAATTCACTTGAGTGGGTGATCATAGTGACAGGATTAGCCCCTTTGTCAGACAAAGTGAATGATCGGGGAATGCACTCTCTCTGATGGAAACCTAAACTGCCGGCAGTGGATTTCAAATGTGTTTGAAATTTGTTTTTGCAAAATATATTTATACGGAGATATACATATATATATATTGTTTTGGAATGGTAGAATACTGATATGTTTCATTCTATTGTCAATTGGCATATTTATATAGTAAGTTGCTGCAATAAATAGAAAGAAAGAAAAATAGAAAGAAAAGAAAATAGAAAGAAGAAAAATAGAAAGTACAAAAATAGAAAGTACAAAAATAGAAAGAAAGAAATAGAAAGAAGAACTTTCTAAATCAATCCTTCCACAATCTTAGGAATATATACAATTCTATTTTCAGATCTGAACCAGTAACCCCACGTTTTCCAACACTCCTCCTCAAGCTGGTGAATAGAGATCCTCCATTCCCAGCTTGGCTATAATTCCCCAAAAGTCTGTACTATTGAGCCCTTTAGTAGGTACATCGGCCAGTTGTCCTTTTGTAGACACATAGGGAGTGCAAATCAACTTGCTGTCCAGTTTCTCTTTTATAAAGTGTCAGTCAATTTCAATGTGCTTTGTCCTGTCATGTTGAATAGGATTGTGAGCAATATTGATGGCTGACTTGTTATCACAATATAGTTTCATAGGCTCTTCTCGTGGAATCTTCAGGTCTTCTAAAATTAGCTTCAACCAGAGTAATTCACACACTCCTTGTGCCATAGCGCTGAATTCTGCCTCTGCACTTGACCGAGCCACTACATTTTGCTTCTTACTCCTCCAAGTGACTAAGTTTCCTCCTAAGAAGGTATAGTAACCAGAAGTGGACCGTCTATCTACTGGAGATCCTGCATAATCGGCATCTGTATATGCTTCCAGAGCCAGTCCTCCATTTCTTCTGAATAAAATTCCTTTTCCTGGATTGGCTTTCAAATAGTGCAGAATTCGATGAGCAGCCTGCAGATGAACTTCTTTAGGATTATGCATAAACTGACTTATTACACTTATAGCATATGCAATATCCGGTCGTGTATGTGCAAGATAAATGAGTTTTCCAACTAGTCTTTGGAACATCTCCTTGTCTACACTTGCATTCTCATTGGATTCTCCAAGTTTATGATTGGGATCTATAGGCGTGGAAGCTGGTTTACATGCCATATTTCCTGTTTCTCTCAAAAGATCAACAACATACTTTTGTTGAGAGATAAAGATGCCTTGTTTGAATGTACAACTTCAATTCCGAGAAAATACTTTAGTCTCCCCAAGTCTTTTATCTCAAATTCTCTGGCAAGGCAGTTTTTCAATGCTTCCTTCTCCTTTTTATCATTCCCAGTAATGATTATATCATCCACATAGACTAATAGTGCAGTAACTCCCCCTGAGGCTGTGTGTTTGATAAACAATGTGTGGTCACCTTGACTTTGCTTGTAACCTGTACTCAGCATTACCTTCGTAAACCTTCCAAACCATGCTCTCGGAGATTGTTTGAGACCATATAGTGCTTTCTTCAACCAACAAACTTTGTTCCCTTTAATGCCTTCTCCAAAACCCGATGGAATGTCCATGTATATCTCCTCTTGTAGATCACCATGGAGAAACGCATTTTTACATCAAACTGTTGCAAATCCCAATTATAGTTAGCAGCCAACGATAGTAACACCCTTACTGTATTCATTTTAGCTACTGGGGCAAAAGTCTCCTGATAATCTACCTCATAAGTTTGTGTATATCCCTTGGCTACCAGGCGTGCTTTGTACCTTTCTAATGACCCATCAGATTTGTGCTTAATTGTGAACACCCATTTACAACCTACCGTCTTCTTGTTTCTTGGTAGATCCACAACTTCCCATGTGTTGTTTTTTTCTAATGCCTCCATTTCCACTCTCATGGCTTTTCTCCACTCCTTATTAGAAAGTGCCTCGGCTAGAGTATTAGGAATTGGAATGGTGTTAAGGCTAGATAGAAAACTTTTATGGGATTTAGAGAATCTTTGGAATGATACATATTTGGCTAAAGGGTACAATGGGCGTTTGGTACATTCTCTGGTTCCTTTTCTCAATGCAATAGGCAGGTCATACTCATACTCAGACTGTGAAGGTGTAGGTTCAGGTTCTGAGCATCCCTCAGTTCTAGGATTAGGAGTTGAATCTTGGACTTGCACAGGTTGAGGATCTGGATTTTTCCTCCTAGAGTAAACCTGCATATATCTCACATTATCATGCACATCATTCGTGGGGTTAACAGTGTCCGAATTTGGTTCAATGGTCGGGTTGTTTGACTCTTGTTGAGACTCGGGAATGTGGGGCTCAGAGGAATGTGACTCAGAGGGATGTGATTCTTGACGATTGAATGTCTGTGAGGAGGGTAATACATCTAGGGAGAGTAGATCCGAGGCCTTATCTTCCATTAATGAGGGCTCCCCCTGAAGATAAGGTTGAGTGAAAAAAGGTTTTCCTTCCTCAAATGTGACATCAATGGAGCTGTAGAATTTTCTGGTGGCTGGATGATAACATTTATAACCTTTCTGAGTTGGGGAATATCCCAAGAAGACACACCTGATTGCTCGTGGGTCTAATTTTCCCTTATTATGGACATGAACAAAGGCAGTGCAGCCAAAAATTCTTGGTGTGAGATTATTTGAGGCTCGAATATCAGGGTAAAATTGAGAAAGGACTTGTATTGGGCTTCGGTTGTCAAGAACTTTAGATGGTAGTCTATTTATGGTGTAGGTAGCAGTAAGGACAACTTCCCCCCAATATTGTTTTGGCACCTGATTTTGAAAGAGAAAGGCTCAGGTGGTTTGCAAAAGATGGCCATTTTTTCTCTCAACTACCCCATTCTGTTGGGGAGTGTTAACACAGGAGGATTCATGCACAATGCCTTCTTTCTGAAAAAATGGGGACAAATTCTGATTAAAATAATCTGTAGCATTATCAGATCGAAACCTTTTAATTCTCACACCAAACTGAGTTTGGACCATGTTATGAAAGTTGTGAAGAATTGTACCCACATCAGATTTAGACTTAAGAAGAAAAATCCATGTGACCCTAGTGCAATCATCACTAAAGGTGACAGACCATCTGGAACCAGTAATGTTGGGAATTTGAGATGGGCCCCATATATCCGAATGAATCAAATAAAAAGGAGTTGAAGATCTTTTATTGCTGATTGGGAAAGAAACCCTTTTGTGCTTAGCAAGTTCACAAACATCACAATGAAAGGTTTCAACATCAATTCCTTTAAACAAGGAAGGAAGCATTGTTTTTAAAATAGGAAATGAATGATGACCAAAATGGAAATGATGACGCCAAATTAAATCTTTATTGGAGGTAGATAAGAATGACTCGTGTGTGACATGCATAACAGTGTGAGATGATTTGCTGGTTGCTTCAAGGTAGTAGAGTCCATCTCTTTCCTTAGCAAATCCAATCTTCTTCCCCAAAACCTGGTCTTGAAATACACAGTAAGAAGGGAAGAACACAACATTGCAGTTCACATGCTGGGTGAGTTTATGTATAGAGATAAGGCTAGTGGATAAATTAGGAACATGAAGCACATTTTTAAGTAATAGGGATGGAGTATTTTGAATATTCCCAATCCCTGCCACTGTAGTGAAAGAACCATCAGCAACAGAAATTTTTCTATTACTAGGACAAGGTGTATAGGTGAGAAAATGTAGTGAAGAGGGTGTCATGTGGTCAGTAGCTCCAGAATCAAGAATCCATGGAAAAACACTAGCCGAGGCATGTAATCCTAGAGATAAAGACTCACCTGAGAGAGCAAGAGAGGTAGAACCACTTCCTGGTTTCAAGGATTTCAGGAAGCACCTTAGCCTTTCAATTTCTTCATCATTAAATGGTCCCTAACTTGAGTGTTCTTGCTGCGGGGTTGTGGAGACATTATGGGCCTGTTGAACTCCTTTTGAAACTCCTTGATTTCCCCATTCCTTGCTAGATGTGGGAGGTTTCCCATGAAGTTTCCAGCACCGATCTTTTGTGTCTGGGCTTCTTGCAATAGGTGCACCAGAGGTTATCGTTAGAGTCACGGGTGGTTGTGTCACGAGCCAAGTTGTGATTGTTCTCACCCTTTGAACCACTGTAACTTCCTCCCCTTGCCACCATGGCTGAGCTTTCGAGATCTTTAGGCTCAAGCATGATTCCACGACGGCTTTCCTTAGCTCTGACAAGGGCTATGACTTCATTCAATGGAGGCACTTCTTCTTTGCCAAGAATTTGTATTCAGACCTGATCAAATTCAGCATTCAGTCCAACCAAAAAATCATACACCCTATCTCTTTCAATAAAATTCTTCAAGATCACAGCATCATCTGCGCACTTTGTCTCAAGAACCCGATAATGATCAAGCTCATGCCATAAATTTTGCAGCAGATTTGCATACTCTGTAACACTCTTGCTCCCTTGTTTGGCCGCCACAGTCTTCACTTTGACCTCATAGACACGAGCAGCGTCATGGGCTTTGGAATAGGTTTGTCGGACAGCATCCCAAATAGCCTTTGCAGAGGGAAGAAACATACAAGTATCACTGAACTCCACAACCATGACATAATCATGGAGTCCTCTTCGTCCCAAGCATCAAAATTTGGCTCGCCCCACCTTGGTCCTGTTCCAAGGAGGTGACTAATTTTTCCTTTTCCCTTCAAATAGGTATGCACTAGTTGCGACCACTTCAAGTAATTCTAGCCATTCAGTCTATATGTTGCCTGAATATTCTGCAAATCACCAGTGTGAGGATGAGAATTTGTTGCTCCTTCATCGGTTTGGACGGGAGCACTTGTTGCAGTCATGTCGGACATTGTTAATGGAGGAAAGATAAGGCCAACAGGAAAGGAGAATAAAGGAACACTTCTGGTTATAGATCAACACTGAAGGCCAGAAGAGAAAAACACAAAAAACTGGCAATGAAGGCCGAAAAAAAAATCTCAAGGTTGACAAACCTAGAGCTCTGATACCATGTTTTGGAATGGTAGAATACTGATATGTTTCATTCTATTGCCAATTGGCATATTTATACAATAAGCTGCTACAATAAATAGAAAGAAGAGAAAATAGAAAGTACAAAAATAGAAAGAAAGAAATAGAAAGAAAAACTTTCTAAATCAATCCTTCCACAATCCTAGGAATATATACAATTCTATTTTCATATCTGAACCAGTAACCCCACGTTTTCCAACATATATATATATATAAAACCCGGGATCCATGTGAGTAGAGAGTGCAACACTGTACCTTGCAGCCGAGGGAGAGGTCCTCTCTTGTCGGACAGTGTATGATCATTAAGGGATGAGAGGTTAAGTGTAAGACCATTGAGGGTAATACCTGATGGGCTAATCTTGCATCTGCCTACAGTCCTTGGGTTTTCATAAGGTGCCTGGACCCAATGACCATTTAGTGTAAATGTTGGGCCCATTAAGAGCCAGTGGTGATGGACTCAGGGGTTCACTTTGTCCTACAGTGAATTCGGCCAGGCCTTGTAACAGAGGCTGGGCTGAACCCATGTGGCTGATTTGTAGATCGATGTTAGGGTCCCACGCCATACAAAGAGAGCCAAGTTAGCCAGCATATTAAAGGGTAAGTGAGCTATGTGACTTAATGGGCCTAAAGCCCATTTCGAATTGGGCTTAAGTCAGTTAATTAAAAGGGGGCAAAATCTTATTTGTAACCTGATCAGGATTAGTTGAAGGACAAGATGAGTCTTATCCATTTAAGAGTCA
Organism: Nelumbo nucifera; assembly: GCF_055504915.1. Lineage (NCBI taxonomy): Eukaryota > Viridiplantae > Streptophyta > Magnoliopsida > Proteales > Nelumbonaceae > Nelumbo > Nelumbo nucifera. The sequence goes on along the minus strand of NC_142651.1, from coordinate 58,693,935 downwards.
AAATCCAAACATCAGATTTGGATCAAGAAACTCTCTCCTAATTGGATTAGGAGGCTGATCCAAAGAAGGCTATGAATATGGAGCGAATTCTTCAGTTTATACACACTCAGCAACCTGTAGAATTATCCCCAGTTCTTGTCGCCCCTACCCAATTCGATTTCCACCTGTGGAACTGATCAAGAAAGGTTCTTGATATTGTTTTTTGCTAGAAGAAACAATCTGAAGTCGTGCTCACCAGCCCTTGTTCGATTCTTATTGAAGAATTCAGGTTCTTGCTGAAGAACTATCCTACTGATCCTGCTTCACCACACACTGTGTCATCTTCAGTGGAGGCATGTTTTGGTCTTCACTTTGGGCGTGAACACCTACATTGGGAGTTACTGTTACTTTGTATCAGGTATATCCCCTCACTTTCCTTTTGGTTTCAGTTCTTGTCTGGTTTTGAATCAAGAATGAACCTTGAAAATGCAATTTTCTAAATTAGGGAATACGATTCCCAAATGGGAAAGAAAGAAATTTTTGAAATTTCGCCCAACCTTCCTGCAGGGCTCGGCCATCCATATGATGGATCTCCCATCCCTTCACTGAACTGGTTTAGTAGGGTTGAAATCTGAGAACAAGTAATGGTGTCAGTTTTGATTTTTCTGTGTAAGAACAAGTTTTTTTGTGCCCAAAATTGTGGCTAAACTAAGACTTCAACCTTGTTTGATTGAACTGTGAGCCTGAATTGAATTGAGAACTTGTTCTTTGACCTGGATTGTGACTGAACAAAAATCAAGTTCTATGTGTTTTGAGGATTCTAGTATGTGTGGTGCGACTTTTAGTTAGAGTGGGATGAGTGTCGGCTTTGACATGAGTTTCCCCATGGCTGTGATTTCCTTTGATGGCCTTAATTACCTAGAATGGTCAAGGGGAATCACGCTCTACAGAACTGCAAGGGGAAAAGTGGGGTATATCAATGGTAGAATCAGAGAACCCCGGTCTGGAGGCGTGGAACATGATAGGTGGGACCAGGAAAACAGCATGGTGATGTCATGGCTGTTATTGCTTATGCTGCCACAAGTGAGAAAGACCTTCATGTGGGGTGAAACAACTCATGAGATATGGGAGCAGGCTAAATCTACATATTTAGAACAATGGCATTATGCCAAAATATATCAATTGCAGGTTGCCTCCTCAACTTGTAAGCAGGGGGAGAGGAGTCTCTCTGTCTACTATTTAGACTTGACTTCTATTTGGAAGGAACTAGATCACTATCAGAATATAGACTAGAAATATGATGTAGATGCCAAAGCATACAAGTCTCTGGTTTCCCAGCAATGAGTGTTTGCCTTCCTCTTAGGGCTGAATTCCATATATGAATCTATCAGAGTTCAGATATTGGGGAGTAAAGATCTCCCATTAGTGCAAGATGTATATGCTCTAGTACAGTCAAAAGAGAATAGACGAAATGTGATGAATAATCCTGAGGGAGAGCAGATTGCATTAGTAGCTAAAGGGAGTGTTGCTACGGGTGGTGGTAATTCCTTCAAGAAGAGTGACTTCCCAAAGAAAGTTGATGACAAAGAGAAACTATGGTGTACACATTGTTAGAAATCTAGACATACTCGGGAGACATGTTGGGAGCTTCATGGGAAGCCAAGGTGGGCTCAAAAGTTGAGTAAAAAGCCAGACCAAAATAAGAAGCCAGGACAGCAAGGTCAGAGGAAGTTTAAGCAGCAAACTTAGCCTCTCAAGAGCCTCAATCATCTACCACTACTATGAGTCCTTCTGTGATTGATCCCAGGGAAGATATTATTAATTCTTTCCGTGACCATTTAGAACTGTACAGGAGGGCAATCCGCCAGATGGATTTTGCTTCTTCCCCCTCGACTTCCTTTGCATCTATATTAGGTAACAGTAATTCTACCACAACTTTCCATGTGTCCTCTCATCCCTCAAACTCTCTTTGGATAATAGATTCTGGAGCCTCGAACCATATGACGGGTAAGTCCAATTGTTTTCAATCTTATCATCTATTATCTAGTCGGGATAAGGTGAGACTTGTTGATGGTTCTTTCTCCACCATAGCTGGTCAAGGAACCATCTCCCTTCCTCTTGGACTCACCCTTTCTGATGTTCTACATGTTCCTAAACCGCCCATAAATTTGTTCTCTATTAGTAGTATAACAAATTCGTTAAACTACTCAGTAACCCTTTTTCCTTCCTCTTGTATGATACAGGATTTGGCCTCAGGGAAGATGATTGGTAGAGGTCGTATGGTAGATGGTCTTTACATGCTAGAGAATAAAGCTAGTCTTGCAGCTATTGAGTCTAAGAGTCTATCTAGTAAGAGTCAAGTCCATTTATGGCACAATCATTTGGGTCATTTATCTTTTGAGTCATTGAAAGTTTTGTTACCAGATTTATTTAAATCAGTGTCAATTTCAGATTTCACATGTCAAATTTGTCAGTTGAGCAAACATTGTAGAAATCATTTTACTTCAAGAAATAATAAATCTGAATTTCCTTTTCATATTGTTTATTCTAATGTCTGGGGCCCTGTTACTTTAACATCCAAGTCTGGCTATAAGTATTTCATTACACTTATTGATGACTACTCCCGATATACATGGGTGTATCCTATGCAATCTAGAGATGAAGTACCAAAACTCATTAAAGATTTCCAACTGTTGATATTCACTTAATTTCAAACGGAAATCCAAATTTTCCAATCAAACAATGCCAAAGAATATTTTCATAGTGACCTTGTTATGGGCCCGGGCGTAGGATCTCGTCACGGGTCGGTCCACGGGGAGAACCTCTTGCTTCCCCTTGCGCCTTCCCTTGCGTGCAGACCCTATTGTGGAAAACCGAATGGGTGATTTGTCCAAGAGACCACCCGAACTCTCCTCACTCTTCTCTTGACTGGAAACTGAATACTTTATTCCCAAATCACAGCTCCTTAAATAGGAGATTACAAGAGGAGACTCCTTACTCCATTCAACTAAGCTAGGACAATCCAACTTTAAATCAAACTCCTACTTCTAATAGACTTCTAACAGAACTCCGTTCCTATCTCTAATAGATAAGTAAGAACAGAACTGGAATAAGTAAACTATTGGAGAGCTGGCAAGAAGAGCTGATGTGGCAAGATAAGCTGTTGTGTGGGCCCCCCTCACTGTTGCTGCCGGTGGCGGTAATTCTTCCCACGAATGCATCCACAACATTACTCCCCTCTTGGACTATGAGCTTGTCCTCAAGCTCGAATTCAGGATGGGTGTCGGGAAACACCGTCAAAGGAATCCCAGATAGGTGGAATGACTTTGCCCTCCTGGATCGGGTTCCAATGAAGGGGGTTCATCCTCATCTTCCTCTTGTTTCACCAGGAGGCAGAAAAGTCTCTTGCACTTGTGCCCTGCTGAGTAGAGTTCATCGCAATTAAAACATTGCCCCCTCACCCTGCGTTCTGCCATCTCAGCCCTAGACAAGTGCTTAATAGGGGGTGTAATGACGCTGCTCCCCACACTGGCTGCTGATCTGAAATTGGTGCTCGTCTGTGGCTTCTGTTCTTGGCTGGCTGCTGGATATGGAGCCATCCCGAGTGGTTCCGGGGATGGCTGATGGAGGCCGCCCCATACTGAAGGTTCTGTGGCTGAGTTGTAGTTTGCGTTCGAAGGCGCATGCTAGGTTCATGGCTGTGACCAGGTTGGGAGGGTGTTGCATCTCCACGTCCACTCTTAGGGGTTCTGCTAGCCCCGCGGTGAATATATCGACTTGCTGATCTGCGCGAACCGAGGTTGCTCTGGTGAGAAGGGTTTGGAACTGGCGTTGGTATTCTGCCACGGTTCCAATTTGCTTGAGGTTGATTAACTCGCCCAGCAGGTTGCTTGTCAACAGTGGTCCGAACCTGAGGAGACAATATGATTTAAACTGCCTCCAACTGAGCCCGGGTTCTTCTTGCTCCAGTCGGAAGAACCAGAGCTGCGCCTCTTCTAATAGGTGGAAGGCGGCCAGACTGACCTTATCTTTGTCATCAGTGCGCTGATTACGGAAGAACTGTTCGCAGCGATACAGCCATCCTAACGGGTCTCCGGTGCCGTTGTAAGATGGGAATTCCAGCCGGCTATACTTGGGAATAACTGCGGCTGTCAGGGCAGCAATCTGTTGTTCGCTGGACATCTCTGCCCAGTCCGAACGGCGACTGTTTGTGGTGGTGGTTCCCTCAGAATTTCTGTCCTTGTTGGAGATGAATGCTTCCAGCAGGCGTCGCAGCTCCCGGACATCATCCTTGACTTCACGAACCTCCATGCTGGTTTCTGCAAGCCTATGTTCCAGTTCGTGGACCCTGGAAGACAGCGGCTCCTGTTCCCCCATGACAGTAGGCTCTGATACCAGAATGTTATGGGCCTGGGCGTAGGATCTCGTCACAGGTCGGTCCACGGGGAGAACCTTTTGCTTCCCCTTGCGCCTTCCCTTGCGTGCAGACCCTATTGTGGAAAACCGAATGGGTGATTTGTCCAAGAGACCATCCGAACTCTCCTCACTCTTCTCTTGACTGGAAACTGAATACTTTATTCCCAAATCACAACTCCTTAAATAGGAGATTACAAGAGGAGACTCCTTACTCCATTCGACTAAGCTAGGACAATCCAACTTTAAATCAAACTCCTACTTCTAACAGAACTCCACTCCTATCTCTAATAGATAAGTAAGAACAGAACTGGAATAAGTAAACTATTGGCGAGTTGGCAAGAAGAGCTGACGTGGCAAGATAAGCTGTTGTGTGGGCCCCCCTCACTGCTGCTACCGGCGGTAGTAATTCTTCCCACGAATGCATCCACAACAGATCTCACGGAGTTTTTTGCTTTGTGTGGATCCATACATCGCAACTCTTGTGCTAGAACCCCTCAACAGAATGGTGTTGCTGAAAGAAAAAACCGCCACCTCCTTGAAGTTGCTTGTGGATTACTCATACACATGAATGTTCCTAAACATTTTTGGTTGGATGATATGTTGTGTGCTGCCTATCTCATCAACCGTATGCCATCTCGCTTGTTAGGGTACAAGGCCCTCCATTAGCTTCTATTTCCCAAGGCTCCCCTCTTCTCTATTCCTATCTGTGTGTTTGGTTGTCGTTGTTTCGTCCAGTACCTATCTCCTACACGTCCTACACGTGGTAAACTTGATCCTCGTACCATTCCCTGTGTATTCTTGGGTTATCCTTCTTCCCAAAAAAGGTTATCGGTGCTTTGACCCCATTTCCAAGAAGTACTGTCTCTATAGATGTGTCTTTCTTTGAAAGTACCCCTTTTTCCCCCGGTTTCTCCTCAGGGGGAGAGTAAGGTGGAGGAGAAACCAGTTCAAATTCTCCCCCCTCTGCCTGAGCCCCCTCCTTTCCATGTGTTCCATCATTGCAAGGGCCAACTAAATTCAAGAGTTGTGGAGCAACTTGAAACTGTACCGCCAACATCATTAGATTCGCCAAGGATAGATCATATCTAGCCAGGTACTACCATTCCTGTTGATGTTTCTAATCCTCTTGTTATTGATACTTCATCTATTGATGACCTAGACATCCCCATTGCAAAAAGGAAGGCAGTTAGGTCTTGTACCACCAAGTATCCTATTTCCCATTTTGTTTCCTATGAGAACATCTCACCCTCTTTTCGTGCTTTCAATTCTTCCATTGATAACGTCCCTATCCCTAAAAATGTGGCAGAAGATCTCTTAGTACCTGAATGGATAGACACAATGAAAGAAGAGATAAATGCCTTACATAAAAATGGTACGTGGGAGTTAGTGGATCTTCTTGAGGGTAAGGAACTGGTAGGGTGCAAGTGGGTGTTCACAGTGAAGCACAAGGCTGATGGCACAATAGAAAGGTACAAAGCTAGGTTGGTGGCAAAAGGGTTTACCCAGGTATATGGTGTAGATTATGCAGAGACTTTCTCCAGTACCCAAGATGAATTCCATTAGAGTTCTTTTCTCCCTTGTGGTAAATCTTGATTGGGATCTTCATCAGCTAGACATTAAAAACGCCTTCCTAAATGGAGACCTTGAGGAAGAGGTGTACATGGTACAACCTCCTAGCTTTAATGCCCTAGGCAAAGAATAGAAGGTGTGTAGGATAAAGAAGTCTTTGTATGGTCTAAAACAATCACCAAGAGCCTGGTTCAGTGAGTTTCATCTGGCTATACAACAAATTGGCTACAAATAGTGTCAGATTGACCATACTCTATTTGTGAAAAGAGGGGAAGGAAAGATTGCAACCTTGATAGTGTATGTTGATGACATAGTGATCACAGGTGACTAGAAGGTTGAAATTCAGAGGCTAAAGGATTTCTTAGCCACTCAATTTGAGGTAAAGGATCTAGGTCCCCTTCAGTATTTCCTTGGAATTGAAGTGGCCCGCTCACAAAAGGGGACCTTCATTTCTCAAAGGAAATACATCCTAGATCTATTACAGATTCAGGAAAATTAGGGGTTAAGCCAACTAACTCTCCCATTGATCCAAATCACTGACTGGGTGACTGTTGTGGTGAAGTTGTCAGGGATGTAAAACAATTCCAGAGACTTGTGGGGAGACTCCTGTATTTGTCCATAACCGGGCCAGACATTGCTTATGCAGTGGGTGTTCTTAGTCAGTTCATGCATGCTCCTAAGACCACAGACTTAGAGGCAACAGAGAATCCTCATATATCTAAAGAAGTTTCCAGGAGCTGGTTTATTATTGCGAAAGAATGGTCATTTGAAGATTGAAGTGTATACAGATGTTGGTTGGGCAAGATCAGTTGAGGACAAAAAGTACACTAGTGGGTATTGTTCCTTTGTGAGAGGAAATCTAGCCACATGGAGAAGCAAGAAACAAAGTGTGGTGGCTAGGTCTAGTGCTGAAGCTGAGTATAGAGCAATGTCCCATGGGGTTGTTGAAGCTATGTGGATAAAGAATTTGTTGAGCGAATTGGGTTTTTCTGTTAATAGCCCTATGTCCTTGTATTGTGATAATAAAGATGCCATCAATATTGCAACCAACCTAGTTCTTCATGATAGAACTAAACATATAGGTTGACAAACACTTTATTAGAGAGAAAATTGTTAATGGGGAAGTGTGCAACCCATATGTTAGTTCTGAGGAGCAACTTGTAGATATATTTACAAAAGGCTTGCATCACTCGCGGCACGATGACTTATGTGACAAGTTGGGCATGATTAACATCTATGTCCCAACTTGAGGGGGAGTGTTGAATAGCTTAGTTTTATTTTAGTTTAGTGCCGCAAGGGCACATTTGTAATTGTACTTCTTTTTATTTTTTGAATGGTCGCCCTAGTATAAATATTAAAAAGGCTAGCGCCGCCAGCTGATTTTTTTCCACTCCAATCTCTTTTTCTTTTCTCTCTTCTCTCTTCTCCTTCTCCTCTCACTATTCTGGGATTGTACCGCCTCTTTACCAAGAAAACAGAGACAATGACCACTTTGACAAAAGGAGGAAAAAGATTTTACATTATCTTTGTTGATGATTATTTCGAAATATGCTAAACTTTATTTATTAAGAAGAAAGGGTGAGGAAAAAGAAAATTTCTTATTATACAAGATTGAAGTTGAGAATCAATTAGAAAGGAAAATTAAGATACTCAGGATAAATAAAGGAGGTGAATATGATTCAAACAAACTAAAAATATTTTGTGATAATAATGGTAAATGCAATGTTATAGTTCAGGCTTGTCATTTAACATGTGGAGGAAAGCTATCCTATCAGCTTGTTATATTAAAAATAGAATTCCCCATAAGAAAACTAGAAAAAACTCCTCATGAATTTTGGAAGGGTTGAGCACCTAATTTAAAATACTTAAAATTGCAGGGGTATCTAACCAAAGTAGGAATGCCTAAACCTAGAAAGAGGAAATTGGAACTCAAAACTATATAGTGTATTTATAGGATATGCCAAAAATAGTGCAACATACCGGTTTCAAGTTTTAAAATCCAGAAATAATATACTTGAACCCAATAATATTATAGAATCAAGAGATGTTGAATTCTTTGAGACAGTTTTCCTCTTCAAAAATGAAATATTATTGAGTGTAGAACACCAATCTACAGTCAGAATGCCTTCTACAACAAATGTCCCCTGATCAACAAACCTCGGTGGTTGCTCTATATAGACCTCCTCGAGCAGATCACCATGCAAGAAGGCATTCTTGATATCAAGCTGATAGAGGGGCCAATCATACATCACAGTAAGAGAAATCACAACACGAACTGAACCAATCTTAGCAACCGAGGAGAAAGCCTCTGTGTAATCAATACCATAGGTTTGGGAATACCCTTTGGGAACTAGTCTAGCTTTCAGCCGCTCTACACTACCATCAGGTAAGTACTTAACAGTATAAACCCACTTGCAACCAACAACCTGCTTACTAGAAGGAAGAATGGTGAGTTCCCATGTATGATTATGAGCTAAACCTAAGAGTTCTTCTTCCATCGCACGACACCATCCTGGAGAGGCAAGGGCTTCCTGGACATCCTTAGGGATAATAACAGAAGATAACAGGGAGATAAACTGGCGATGGGAAGAAGAAAGATGAGTGGAAGAAACATAATTAGAAATAGGATGAAGGGTACAACTGCGTTTACCTTTCCTCAAGGAAATGGGAAGATCAAGATCAGATACTGAGGTTGGGGCTGGTGTGGGAACAGCTGCCGGATCTGTTGACGATGATGGAGCTGGAGGAGCCGGTACATGTGGGCGATGTGCAAACACGTGACGAATAGGTGGTCATTCAACAGGTGGTGGCACCGGAGGCAAGGACTTGGTCACAACTGGAACAAGAGGAATAGAATCCTCAACTGGAAGAGGAAGGGGAGGAGGTGATGAAGAGGAAGAAACATCATCAGACCCAAAGAAAAATGGAGTAGACTCAAAGAAGGTAACATTAGCACACACAAAGGAACGTCGAGAGCTAGGATGATAACACTTATACCCTTTCTGAGTCCAGGAATAGCCAAGGAAGATGCACTTAATAGATCGTGCATCTAACTTGTCCCTTCCTGACCCTAGATTATGAACGAAGCAGACACACCCAAAAACATGAGGAAAAAGAGGAAACGGAGACAAGGTAGGAAACAATGTGGTGAATGGAGAATGACCATCAAGGATAGACGTGGGCATCCGGTTAATCAAGAAGCAAGAAGTAAGCACTCCATCACTCCAAAAAGTTTTGGGGACATTCATGTGATGCACGAGGGATCAAGCTGTTTCTAAAAGATGACGGTTCTTTCTTTCAGCCACCCCATTTTGTTGTGGGGTGTGGGTACATGAAGTCTGATGGATAATGACATGCTGGTCTAGGTATTCTTGAAATGATGAAGAGAAATATTCACGGCCATTATCGAAACGAAAAATTTTAATGTGAACACCAAATTGGTTGCGAATCTTAGCATAAAATTTTTGGAAAATGGTAAACAATTCACTCCTTTCTTTCATTAAATAGAGCTACGTCATCCTTGAATAATCATCAACAAAAATGATAAAATATTTATCCATTGTATGACATTACTTTATAAGGACCCCAAACATTTGAATGAATCAAAGAAAAATGACTCGACATACGGTTATCAACTTGAGGACTAAAGGGAACACGATGATGTTGACTCAACGAAGGAACCAAAGACTTCAAAACTTTCAGTGAGTGGAGAGTTGTTGACGTACTTCCACCACCATCAAGATAATACAATCCATCAGCTTCATGCCCTCCACCAATCTTCATACCCTTCTTGAGATCTTGAAAAACACACGAAGAAGGGTAAAAGGTAATAGAACAATTAAGAGACTTCGTCAACTTACTAACTGACATAAGATTAAAAGGAAATTTAGAGACTTACAAAACTGAGGATAAGGGTACAAGGTGGATATGGAACCATTGATGGATATGGAACCATTAGCAAGGGTAATAGATTGTGATGTTGGGCAATGACTGAGGGAAGAAAACACACCTGCAGTTCCAGTCATGTGATCGGAGGCTCTAGAATGAATAATCCAAGGATTGGGTGTGGATGCCAGATAAGCCATACCTCAGTGTGCGAGAGTGGTTGTGTTCTGCTGGGATGTGGCCTGAACAAACCTCTCATACTCATCACAGGGAACACTCATCATCTCCTTCCCGGTAACATCTATGGATGTAGGAGGTATCTGATCAGCTGAATGACTCTCTTGTCTAAAGCTACTGTCACTAGTCATGGCATGATTGGCCCAAGTTGAGGGTGGACCATGCAAGTCATAGCAATAATTAATGGTATATCCATCCATACCATAGTGTGTACACCTTCTCGGACCCGAACTATGACCCTTGCCATGGGCTCCCCCTGAATCTTGACCTCCAATACGACCACCACCATGGATAAATGTAGGTCCACTACCACCACTCCAGCCATATGCCAGTCCACTGCTACCACTACAACCAAACTGAGCTCCCAGAGCTCCACCTCTAACATCACGGCCTCTCGATACTGCAAAGGTTGATCTATCAGAAACATTAGGGTTCTCGGTAGATCCTATGGAAATCCTCCTAAGTCGAGCAAACACCTCTTCTAAGGAAGGGAGAGCTGACCCTCCTAGTATCTAAACCTGCACTGGTTCATACTCAGATTTCAGTCCCACCAAAAATCGAGTCACATCAAGTTGTTCTCTCTGTTGTTGCTGAATTTTGACATCAAAAGTGAGGGGGTGATAAACATTCAATTCATTACGAATGTTTCTCATACTAGCATAGTACTCCTCAAGACCTTGATTACCCTTACCCTGGTGTAGATTAAAGTATTCCCGATACAACTAATATACCCTGGTTGTATTGTCTTGACCCGAATACAACTTCTTAGCATGGTCCGACACTTCTTTGGCAATATCAAGAAACATGAAATTTACACTAATCTTCGGTTCCACACTGTTCCATAATCACGTGATAATTTGTGCATCTTCTTGTTCCCAATCATTATACTCATGAGAATCGGTGGAGGGTTTTTCTTCCCTTATGTGTTTCACCTTCTTCTTTGCCTTAAGAAAGACTTCTACAGATTTAGCCCAAGGTACATAATTTTCTCCATTTAGTTTAATGGAGGCCATTTGAACATTCAGGTAGTCAGTAGGGACCATCACATTAGTCTTGCTATCACTATTGTCTCCCATTGTTGAATTCTGGTATCGCTGAATTTGGCACACTGCACACTAGACCACACTACACACTGAACACACTGGTTTCAGCACTTACTATTGCTGTAAACTGCACCCTTTACACCACAAAACCCTACCTCACGACTACCTGAAACTTCACCACACTGTTTGAGGACCACTCCCCCTTCGAATCATACTGAAAAATGCACAAACCCTAGCACACTACAATCTGAAATCCCACCATACAGTCTGAAACAGATTTATCATTCGATTCACACCAAAACAAAAATTGCATAGAACCTGTTACCTAATCACCCGAGAATCAGACCACAAAAGGCACCCACTGCACCACACCATATTAGGATTCAGCCTTCCTGTTAGGATGATAACAGTCAAGGGAAAGAAAGAAGAGAGAAAGAGAGAGAGAGAGAGAGAGAGAGAGAGAGAGAGAAGGGGAAGAGGAGAAGAGAATAAAGGGATGAAAAGGTCTGGTTCGAATGAGAGAAAAGTCAACTCTCCCATTCAGCCAGATTTGTTTTATATTACTAATATATTGTGGAAAAGTCACATGTGCCCCTACTTAAGTTGGGGACATTAGATCTAACATAATCTTACACATCAGCAACCTAAACATAAGCACAAAGACAGAAATACCCCTACATACTCGACACTAACAGTAGCTGAAACTGAAATAGAACTAAGGAGAAGAGAGTTAGAAAAGAGAACAACTTTGGGGATGATTTTTACACCTATCTTGTAGATAATGGCCCCACTACAAATAATAAAGCCATCAGTTCTCCCAATGCTGCCTTTTGGGAGGAAGCAATAAATAGTGAACTTGAGTCCATTATGTCCAACCATACTTAAGAGCTAGCTGATTTACGTCCAGGTACAAGACCTATAGAGTGTAAATGGGTTTTCAAAAGGAAATTGAGAATGGATACAAACAGTAAGAAGGGATAGATTATTTTGATACTTATGTCTCGAAAATTAGTATTACTACTATTAGAGTTCTCATAGCTCCATCTTCAATTTACAAACTTGCAATATTTCAAATGGATGTAAAAACTTTTTTTTTATTAAATGGTGACCTTGAGAGATAAGTTTGTAAATTAATTAAGTCATTATATGGACTAAAACAACATGCTAGTGGTAAGCCCTAATATTGATACCGTAAATGAAACAAATAAGTTTCTGTCTAAAAACTTTGACATGAAAAATTTAGGAGAATTCGATGTTATTCTTAGAGTTAAAATGTTAAGAACTAAAGATGGTTTTGGGTTGCCCCTATCACACTATTAAGAAAACATATAAAAGAAGTTTGGCCAATTTGATTTTAAGCTGGTATAAACACCATGTGATTCAAGTTTTCATTTAAGAATAAATAAAGGTAAAGGAGTTTCCAAAAATGAATATGCTAAAATTCTTGGAAATTGATGTATGATGTATCTAATGAATTGTACAAGACCTGATAATAGTATATGTAATAGGGAGACTTGAAAGGTACACAAATATCCCTAGTGGGGAACACTAGACTGCTCTTATGAGGATCCAAAAATATTTTAAAGGAACTATGAATTATAGCTTGTTTTATTGTCATTTTGTACAATGCTTGAAGGGTTTTGTGATGCCAATTAGATCTCAAATTCAAAAGAAACTAAATCCACTAGTAGGTATGTGTTTACACTGGGTGGTGAAGCTATTTCTGTGAAGAGTCCCATTGATGTATCATACTCTGTAGTCCCTGTTGTACTGTATTTTCCTTCTTTATTTATTTAATTCTTTAGTCCTGTAAGGACTTATCTGTAAATATCTAATATTTCATATATATAATGGCTGGCTCTTGGGGTGGAATTGATTGGTTCTGTTTTACACCCCAGAACTGTGTTCTCTTCTCTCATACGAACTGGTTATATGACATGGAAACATGGAATCAGAGCAAGGTTTCATTCTTGGTTGTTAAGACTGTTATTTGAGTGTTCAAATCAACCCGTTGGAGCTACTAAAGGCTTCTCTTTGGGACTGTTTTCGATCAGTACAAGGTAAAATGTGTTTTCTGGGAAAAATGCCCTTCGAATCAGTGTTCTTGCTCTCTCTCTCTTGATTGGCTTATCCGTTGGGACTGAGATTTTGCATCTTGGGTTGCCCTAACCTCTTTGTTATAACTGTAAAATCTCGTGTAGATTGGATTTTTCCTGAGGGAATTCTGGTCTAAACATGAGGCGTCACTTTTTTGAAAAAAAAAACACATATCAGGTGAGTTTTTTTTTTTTTGAGTTTTCTTCCATTTGGCTGTTGTGTTCAGCCTTGTACTCTAAAGTTTCTGTCACCCTGACCTAATTTAGATGTTCCATTGATTGGTTTAAAGATTTACTTCGTTCTAGAAGGGTTTTGGTCCTTTCTTCAGTTCAGCAGGCCTACAAACTTCCATTTTGTTGGACTGTCAATCCTAAAACCTAGTTGTTGGATTATAATTTTTGAGAATACCTGTGAAGTTTAAATTATGACTGTCAATCCATTTTGATGTCATACCTGTGAAGTTTGATGGAACTAATTACAGTATGTGGAAGTTCCATTTTGATTTCTTTGTTGAGGGAAAGGGTCTGGAAAGTTATCTGGATGGTACAGTTACCAGGCTAGATGAAGCTGAAGCATAGGCTTTTCAACAATGGAAACTTGAAAATGGGAAATTAGTCTCCTAGATTCTAAGCTCCATTGATCCTCACATTTCTATTCCCCTGAGAAGACTGCGAACAACCTATGAGATGTAATCCTACTTGAAGCCTACTTGAAGAAGGTTTATCATCAGTCCAACATGTCAAGACAATATCAAGTTGAGTCTGACATCTTTGCCTATTGCTAGGGGGATAGAAAGATACAAGAGTACTATGCTGGTTTCATTGATTTATGGGCAGAATATGAACTGGTTAACACTAATCTCTCTGACCCCCCAGAGTGTGTTAAAGTATCTACAAAAGCATTTTGATAATAGAAAGGTGAACCAGTTCCTTATGAAACTGAGACCTGAAAATGAAATAATCAGGTCTAACATCTTGAGTAGAGGTACCCTGTGATGGTAAAGTTGTTGAGGGAAGAAACTAGACTCATGACTGCTGCAAACATAGAGGGGAGACAACTTGGTTCAAGGGCTGAAACTGCTTTCATTACACACGGAAGTACTAACTGCAAACAGCATGGTCATATCATCCCAGACTGCCTAGTTCGTCCCTCTAAAGGGTACTGTGAAGAAGAATCAGCCCTGAGCTTATCAAGTGTCTAAGGGTCAAACGACCGATGTCTCTACTGTCAAAGGTGAATCTTCTGCTTCCATGGATAAGGAAGAAATATAGAAACCGGTATCCTTTGCTATCTCATCTACCTTTTCTTCCATTGGCCTATCTAGTGAGCTCTCTAGTTATTGCTCTTCTCCCTCTCATGTTTAGTTAATTGATTATGGTGCCACAAATCATATAACTAGAGCCTACCCTTAACCATAAAACGTCTTTCCTACGACCCACCCTAAACATATTGTTACTGCCAATGGTGAGACATTGGATATCATTGGGAGTGATGATTTGTTTCTCAAACTCCTCACCCTCAAACTCATTTTCCCTTACAAGACGTTCTTTGTTCCTAAACTTATTGCTAACCTTATTTCAGTTGGTCAATTAGTTGATGAAGGTAACATTCTAACTTTTTCCTCTGATAGTTGTTCAATTCAGGACCAGTGCACTGGGAAGGTGAAAGGGAAGGGGCATAGGCTAGGCTACTTGTTTGCACTAGAGTTTGAGAAATCTCAATCAGTATCATCCTCTGCTTATATGGGCTCTTCTTTATTGAGTCATGTTTTGGGTTAAAAAACTAATGTCTAGGATATATGGCATGAACGTTTGGGTCTCCCAAACTCTGAAAAACTTAAACTTTTGTTTGACTTTGGCTTCATTAGAACTAAAATTCCCTCTGTGAAAACTTTTGATACATCCTGTGTTACTTGTTGTTTGAGTAAGAGCCATATTTTGCCATTTACTCACAGAGATGAACATGCTACTTCACCTTTCAAAATTATACATAGTGATGTTTGGACTTCATCTGTTGTTTCACTTTTGGGATACAAATACTTTGTATTGTTCATTGATGATTGTACTAGGTACACTTGTATATACTTTCTCAAACACAAGTCAGAAGTCTTTTCTACCTTTTGCTTGTTTCATGCTATGGTTCTTGGTTTCAGATCTTACATTCCGGCTTAGGGGGAGAATATAGTGGTGGGGAATTTCTGGTTTATTTGAAACATCATGGCATACAAGTTCAATGGAGTTGTCCCGGCACTCCTCAGGAAAATGATGTGGCAAAATGGAAAAATGGCCATGTTCTCAGTGTTGTGTAGACTCTTCTGCAAGAGTCACATGTGCCTCCATCAGTTTGGGTGGAGGCTGCTAGTACTTCCGTGCATCTAATTAATTGCATTCCTTCATCTATTCTTGCTAAAATGTCACCTCATCAAAAAATGTTTGGTTGCCCTCCAGATCTTTCCCATTTCATGCTTTTGGATGCCTATGCTTTGTTCTTTCAACTCGTGAAACGTTCTAATCTTTCAGCTCAATCTGCTATGTGTGTCTTTTCCGGTTGCAGTCCTAACCACAAGGGATTTCTTTGTTATGATCCCTTTGTACGTCGTATTCATATTTCTCAGAATGTGATTTTCTTGAGCACATCTCTTTCTTTTCGAGAGTAGCCAAGTTATTTGCACCTTTTGTTTTTGTTTTGTATGACTTTGACTCACAAGATGCTCCATCTACAACTACTGTGAAAGATCTTATCGTCTTCTGTTGCAAGCGAGTTCATGGTCCAGTGCTTGCACCTATGACCCCCCTTTCTCCCGGTCCAGCCTCTTCATCCTTCCTAAACAACTCTACAAGTGACACTCCAGTTTTAGATCCCTCTGTTGCTCCTGTTCCTTTGCGTCGTTCTTCTCGTATCTCTAGACCACCTGATTTCTATGGTTTTCCTTCAAACAATAGTTCCTTTTCTGCTATTTTGTCTTCTACAGATATTCCCCGTTCTTATTAGCAAGCCATTAACAATCCTCACTAGAAAGATGCCATGGATCCAGAGGTTCAAGCGTTGCACAAGAGTGACACCTGGACCTTGTCCTAGCTCCTTTTGATGGCTCTATTATTGGGAGCAAATGGGTCTACTCCATCAAGCTGAAATCTGATGGCTCTCTAGATCGATACAAAGCTTGGATTGTGGCTCAAGGCTGTACATGGGAGTATGGCATTGACTATGAGGAGACATTTGCTCATGTGGCCAAGATCACTATAGTTTGTGTTCTATTAGCCCTTTCTACAGCACACTCTTGGACTATCTCTCAACTGGATGTGAAAAATGCTTTTCTACATGGACATCTCAAAGAGAAAGTATATATGAAACCCCCTCTGGGGTAATGTAGTGATCCTTCCCTCGTTTGTCAGTTGAAGAAATCTCTCTATGGGGTGGAGCAAGCTCCTCGAGCATGGTTTGAAATTTTTAGGGACATTGTTGATAAAGCTGGGTATAACTAGAGTGCTTCTGATTACTTCTCTTGTATGTGGATGACATGTTGTTGACTGGAGATGATATAGAGGGAATTCAAGACCTCAAGTCTCTCCTTCATAGTTCCTTTCACATGAAGAATCTAGGTCCCCTTACCTATTTCTTAGGACTGAAGTTCAAAGAAGTCACCAAGGATATTTCATTTGCCAACACAAGTATGCTTCTGATCTTGTTCAGTTGGCTGGCCTTGCTGATGATAAACAAGTTGATACTCCCTCAGAGCTAAATGTTAAATTGTCCAAGTCAGAAGGTCCCTTACTTATTGATGCCACCCTCTATCGACAACTTGTGAGGTCTCTTATCTATGTCACTATGAGTCGTCCTGACATCTCACATGCGGTTC
The DNA here is from genome assembly GCF_055504915.1 of Nelumbo nucifera. NCBI lineage: Eukaryota > Viridiplantae > Streptophyta > Magnoliopsida > Proteales > Nelumbonaceae > Nelumbo > Nelumbo nucifera. The sequence continues at coordinate 58,676,850 of NC_142651.1, read as the reverse complement.
AAGTTCTAAGTCAGTTTGTCTCTACTCCCCATCAACCCCATTTGATTGCTGTACTCGGATTATATGCTATGTTCAGGGAACTTTATCACTGGGAATACTCTTCTTTTCATCCTCCCCTATCCAATTAAGGGCTTATGCTGATGCAAATTGGGCAGGCTGCCCCAACACATGCCATTCCACTACTGGGTGTTATGTCTTCATGGGTGATTCTCTTATCTCATGGAAATGCAAGAAACAACAGTCTCCAAGTCATCTACAGAAGCAGAGTACAAGGCAATGTCATTTGTATGCAGTGGAATTGTTTGGCTTCAATCTCTATTTAGGGAACTTGGTCACTATACTCCTATCCCTCTGTAATGCAAACAACACTAGTGCTATATAGATAGATTTTAACCCGATCTTTCATGAAAGGAAAACATACACTGAGGTAGGTTGCCACTTTATCCGAGACTTGTTTCTTGTTGGTTCTATCTCTCTCCCTCATGTTGTCGCCGATGTGCAAGTTGCTGATATCTTCATGAAGGTCATAACAAGATCCAAACATTTATTCCTTGTAAGAAAACTGATGCTAATATGCCTTTGCATCAGTTTGAGGGGGAGTGTGAAGAGTCCCATTGATGTATCATACTCTGTAGTCCCTGTTATACTGTATTTTCCTTCTTTATTTATTTTCTTCTTTAGTCTTGTAAGGACTTTTCTGTAGATATCTAATATTTCATATATGTAATGGCTATCTCTTGGGGTGGCGTCGATTGGTTCTGTTTTACACCCCAGAACTGTGTTCTCTTCTCTTGTACGAACTGGTTGTATGACAATTTCTTGGAAATCTACTAAATAGACATGTATAGCCAGATCCACCATGGAATCTGAGTTATAGCCTTAGATAAAGCAGGTGATGAAGTTGACTGGTTGAAAAACCTCTTAGTAGATATTCCTCTATGATCAAGAACATTGATTTCAATATCTTTGCATTATGATAGCCAAGCTGCAATAGCTCAAGCAAAAAGTCAGACCTACAACGGAAAGAGTAGGCATATCATGTTTGAGATGCAATAACATATATTAGTAATGACGTAATCTTCATGGAGTTTGTGTGATAAAAAAAATATTATCCAGTCCTCTTACTAAACTACTCACAGAAAAAGTTAATAACTGATACCTAGAAAGGGAAGGGACTAAAGCCTATAACATGAGCCAATACTGACAAACACCCTACCTATGTGATAGGAGATCCCTTTAGTAGGTTCAAAAGGGTAAGAACGAGATTACTAGGCAGAAGAAAAGCATTATCTTGTGAATATTGTTGTCAGTGATTTAAAAGGCACGCCTTAGGCACACATAGGTGCACAGGTGAGGCGCATTTTAGGGTATGTGCATCGCCTAGGTCCTAGGCACAGCCCTTTCAAAAGGCGCACGCCTAGTGCACCTAGGTGTGCGCCTGATGCGCCTTGCGCATCAGCCCAGGCGTGTGCCTTTTGAAAATTTGATGCCTATTTTGCTTTTTTTGAACATAGTGATTGGGCTGGGGGCTTCACCTCCAAATCCCCGTGCCACGCCCCTCGAGGCAAGCGCAAACAAGTCCACGTTAGGCCTTAAATTCTTAGTTTTCACACAAAAAATAATGACTTTATAGTTTTAAATGCTTTTTAAGAAGACATTTTATTAGGATGAATGAATGAACAACATTACCAAATTGGGGGTTCTACTCCTTAAAAAGCAATTAAAATTGTAAAATCATTATTTTTTGTGTGAAAACTAAGAATTTAAAACCTAAAGTGGACTTGTTTGGGCTTGCCTCAAGGGGCGTGGCACAAAGGCGACTTGTAGAATTAGGAATGTAATATGTTTTGCATTACATTAGCTACTTGAAGTAATGCAATTGAGTGAAAAAAGAGATTAGAGGTTTTACATGCTTGAAAATGTTTTATATGTCTGATTTTATTTTTAAATTATCGATTGAATATGCTTTACATCTTATGTTTATGTATTTTAATTTCAGATAATAGGTATTTTATAACATTTATTTTAAAATTTAGTTTATATGTTTTTATTAATATTATGTTTAATATTTTTTTTTGAATTTTTTGGCAATTGTTTTTGAAATTTTTGACTTTTTTTATTTTTTTAGCATTTGTTTTTTGTATTTTTGCGCCTTGCTTCAAAAAGGTGCACGCCTCGCCTTGCGCCTCAGGCGCAAATTGACCCCTGTGCCTTTCCTACGCCTTGCGCTTTTAAAACACTAATTGTTGTCCATCCCCAAGTTTGTGATAATGCTACACAAACAATTGATGAGTTTAACTCTTAATATTCATAGTCCGTTTTGGGTGGTGAGTTGGTTATAGTGCACATTTGATGAAATCACCTATGTGAGTGTTGAAGTGAGGTGGCTTCCTATTAGGGCTTAGGCTGGTCCTCCAGAGCACTCATGAAACCCAAGGCACATGGCCATAATGTGCCACCCCATTGCAGCTATGATGTTTTTGAGCATGATGTGAGCAGCAAACTCACTATTCCACACAAAGACAATTTGGTTAAAAGGTTCATCCGCCAGACATCTATGGTTCACAATTTGTTTGCTCTAAGTGTTGGTTCAAAATCTAAAAGAAACCGTTGTCATTTCATTGTGTTGTATTACCCAGCTCATTATATTTCTCATTTGTTTTTGAATCTTGTAAGGGATAGTTGGTATTTTTATTTATTTCTGACACTCAAACTTGTTTATAACTTGGGTCTAACCTCATCCATGCTTATCATTTTGAGTTTTTCGTTTCACTCCAAAACTTTTGACAACTCCCACAAGTGTGCTAAAAAGCATCCCGCATTGGATAGGAAAGAGAGTGGGATTATTATGCACTATAAGGGGTTGGGTCCGGGGTGCTTTTTACATGCACATGTGCACCAAACTGAGTCGGGGCGTGGCGTGGTGTGGGTATGCACACGTGGCACCTTTTTGGCCTCTCATTTGTTTTCTTGATGATATCTCTCCAAGGACAAGGTACCATTTGGTTATAGGGCTGTAAGTGAGGTTGCCCAACTTGAAGAATTTCAACTACATAAAGCTTGAATTAGGGAAGAGAAAAGATCTTGATTCTTTCATTTACATGATAAAATTACAAAATAATCCTTGATTAGGCACCTCATTAGCAGCCCAAATACAAAGACCAAAAAGCCCTTCTATGTCAACAAGTACCACATTGAAAGGAGGTTACAACTCAAGAGATGGAAGCAGTTATTAAGAATCATACTTTGTTTCTAGTTGATCTCTCCAAAGAATTTCAACCACATAAGGCTCAGGTTAGGGTTTGAGCCCATTTAAAACTTGACAAATTCCCAACCCAACTTGACCCAAGTTGCATCCTAGTTGGTTGCAAGTGGGTATAAACTATCCAATACAAGTTAGAGTAATCAGTTGAGAGGCGTAAGTTAGATTTGTAGCAAAATAATACAAACACGGGCTTCACAACTTGCATGTCGTGAATCTCCTTCCACCTCAATCTTTTTATAGTTCTGTTGCTTGGCTAATCTCAGCCCATTAAGTATAACCGTTATCTCTGCACTTACGGAATCTCCATAGACAAATAGACCTGAATGTAATGCCAAGATATTGCCTTTATCATCTCTGAACATACCTCCTATACTCAAAGGAATCTCCATAGCCTATGTCATTTGTTCTTATTATTTTATCCAATACATAGATGGATGCAAACATAGCATTTTTGAATGGTTATCTTCAATAAGAGGTGTACATAGAGTTACCTATAGGGGTGGACATTCCAGGTAGTAAAGAAAAACTTTGCTGACTAAAGAAATCTCTCCATGGTCTTAAACAGCCTCCCAAGGCTTGATTTAACAGATTGAGAGGTTGTACTGAAGATTGGAATCACACAATCTCAGGCTGATCAGACTCTCTCCATTAGAAGGGCAGGTAGTTCTGTAGCCATGTTAGTTTTCTGTTGATGATATTGTCATTACAAGAAATGATTCAGCTAGCAAGAAGTTGATAACTTCCCTTGCTTCAACTAAGGACCATAGAGACCTTGGGATTGAGGTGCCAAGGTTAAGGAATTTATATCTCACAAAGAAAGTGCATGCTTGATTTGCTTAAAGAAGCTGACAAGCTAGAAATGAAACCAACTAGGACTGTAGTTGATAAGACGTTGCTTATGCGTGGCAACTAGGCGCTTTTTGGTGCTCGCCTCACCCAATTGCAAACCTATTATACAAGAAGCTTTACATTATTTTTTTATAGTTTTTTTAATTTGTGATATTAAAATAGGCGGTGATACACCATATCATTATTTTTGTTACTTTGTAAACCAATCTTTTTTTTGTTAGTTTCATATTTTCTTAGGGTTTGAATGTTCAACTAATACAAAATCAAAGTTCGAAAACTTAAGGCATAGTTTGGGAAGAGTGTAATACAAATATGTACAGTGCAAATACAAGATTTAGAAATATTGGTTAGAAGGTTTTGCACTGTACATATTTGTATTTGCACTCTTCCCAAACTGAGCCTGAAAGATTAATGGTTAGAGCAATTGAAATTGAAGACTTCATCAAAGAAGGAAGATCAACATTGTAGGTGCCTTCCTCCTCCTTACTGTCACATTTTCCCTCTTTTCCTGGAAAGACGTAGGCTCAACTCTTCTTCTTCTGATTTTTTCATCTTTTTCTGAGATAGGAAACAACCACTCTCTGGTCATTACTTATCTAGTTATTTCCTTTATTTTTGGAACAAAAACAGGGACTCCACTCCTCCCCTGAAGTTTTGGACTGTTGCTAAAACCTTCCCTGAAATTTGGTAATTGCAATCACCTCCCATGAACTTTCTAACACAGCTGAATCCTCTAAAAAGAGACATGAAAATGTCCAAAATACCCATGCAGTTACCATTGAGGTTGGTTTTTACAGAATAAATTATACAAACTTTATGAACAACAATAAAAAAAGAGAATTTAAAGTTGCAGCTTTACCTTTGAATAATTGATATGAAAGGAAAATTTGAAAAACAAATCAATTTCAGAAAAGAGATTGGAAGGGTTTGGGATAGCAATTCATATGAAGAGAAAATTCGGAAAATAAACATTTTGGTCAAAAGTAATTACATGGGTATTTTGGACATTTTCATGCCTCTTTTGAGAGGATTCTAATGAAGGGGATCTACTTGCAGATATGTCAGAAACTTCAAGGGAGATTTCAGCAACAACCAAAAACTTCAGGGGAGGTTTCAGCAATTTACCCTTTTATTTATTTTTTCTTTTCCTTCACTTTTGGGAACAAAAACAGGGACTCCAGTCCTTCATTTTAACGGCTTTTTATCCTTTCCTTTTTCCAAGACAAGAACAGGGCTCCGGCACTTTAAGGTTTTCTCTTTCTTTCTATTTTCTAAGACAAAAACAGGGACTCCGCTCCTCCATCATTTTGAGGTCTTTCCCTTTTTTTTGAGATAAGAATAGAGGTTCTACCCCTTCTCTTTGTTTCTAGATTTCTTCTTCTTATGCTACTACAAACACAGGGGCTCAGCCCCCTTATTTTCCTTAACATAGTTTGAGGCAATAGGTGATGCCTAGGTAACTAGGCGATTAAGTGCTTCCTGTTACAGACTGTATAATTAAAATAGGAAGATGTTACAGAGTGTATAATTAAAATAGGAAGTAAATACTAGGGAGATATGATGTTACAGACTGTATAACTAAAATAGGAAGTAAATACTAGGGAGATATGATTTACCTTGATTGTAGGACAGATTTGTAGGAATTTGATTAGTCTTCTTTCCTAATATATTCTTTCCTAACATAGAATTTGTAACTTGTATATATACATACGAGATTGATGAATAATACAACAAATTCCTCTTCTTCCTCTGTTTACTCTTATTTTACATGGTATCAGAGCATCTAGTCTCTACCTGCCTGAAGATTCTGCCACAGTCACGCGCGCCGGCACGTGGAGGCACATCTGTCGCCGGAAAATTTTTTTTCGGTCATTGTCTTTTGGCTCGCCTCGTCCTGTATAGCACATATTTGTGCTTTGTTACGTGCATATCCATTCCGGTGTTTTCAACAGGTGTGCTTTGTTGATTTTCGGTGTTCAAAATATTCTGTTTATTTGAATTTTGAGATTATGGCAGACAAGAAATCAGTAGTTATGTCGGATGTTATTCCAGTGATGTCAAAAATAACTGAGCATAAGCTTAATGGCTCTAATTATCTGGATTGGAGTAAAACTGTTCAACTATATTTGCTGAGTATTGCTATGGATAACCATTTGACTGATGATCCTCCTAATAATGACTCGAGAAAGTCTTGGTTGAGGGAGGATGCCCGTTTGTTCTTGCAGATACGCAACTCCATTGAAAGTGAGGTGGTTGGTTTAGTCACTCACTGTGGATTTGTTAAGGAATTAATGAACTATCTAGAGTTCTTGTACTCCGGAAAGGGGAATATTTCCCGCATTTATGATGTGTGCAAAGCCTTTTACAGGGCAGACAAAGGCGATAGATCTCTTACAAGCTATTTCATGGATTTCAAGAAAACATATGAAGAACTTAATATGTTGCTTCCGTTTAGTACTGATGTGACTGTTCAACAAGCTCAGCGAGAAAAGATGGTTGTTATGAATTTTTTAGCTGGCCTACCTTCTGAATTTGAGATTGCTAAATCTCAGATTCTTTCCAGTTCAGAGATCTCTTCTCTACAAGATGCTTTCAGTAGGGTCCTTCGTACAGAATGTTTTCCACCTGTTCAGCCTAGTAGTGCCCTTGTCAGCCGCAATAATACATCTGAATCAAGGAGACAACAATACAAGAGTGGTAGTGGTAGGTCAAGTAACTATGACAAGAATACTAATACTCGTGGACAGGAGTTAGGAGAGATAGTGTGTCATTACTGTCATAAGCCAGGACATATGAAGCGGGATTGCAGGAAGTTGCAGAATAAGAAAACTCAGTCAGCCCATATTGCATCCACCACGGATACTTCTGAGAAGTCTGTTATGATATCTGTAGATGAATATGCCAAATTTGCTCAGTACCAAGAATCATTGAAACCTCAATCTACTCCTGTTACTGCCATCGTCGAGTCAGGTAAACCCAATACATGTCTTGTTTCCTCCTCTTCAAAATGGGTCATTGATTCTGGAGCTACAGATCATATGACAGGTAATTCAAGTCTGTTTTCTACCTTTCAATCACATAAATCTACCTCTCCTGTTACTTTAGCAGATGGGTCAACATCTTGTGTTATTGGGTCTGGCACAATTAGTCCAACACCATCACTTCCTTTGTCATATGTTCTTAGTTTACCTCAGTTATCATTTAATTTAATTTCTGTTAGAAAACTCACTCGTACCCTTAATTGTTGTGTCTCATTTTTTCCTGATTATTGTTTATTTCAGGATCTTACGACAAAGAAGATTATTGGTAAGGGACATGAGTCTGGAGGTCTCTACATCCTTGATACACAAGTTCCAAGATCCATAGACTGTTCTGGAGTTGTAACCCCTTTTGAAGCACATTGTCGGTTGGGCCACCCTTCTCTCCATGTGTTAAAGCAAATTTGTCCTCAATTTCAGAATTTTTCGTCATTAAATTGTGAATCTTGTCAGTTTGCTAAACACCATCGTCTTAGTTCGAGTCCTAGAGTCAATAAACGAGCTAATGCTCCTTTTGAATTAGTCCATTCAGATGTTTGGGGTCCGTGTCCAGTTGAGTCCAAAACTGGGTTTAAGTATTTTGTTACTTTTGTTAATGATTACTCTCGTATGACATGGTTATATTTAATGAAAAATCGTTCTGAGGTGTTTTCTCATTTTCTGCTTTCTGTGCTGAAGTTAAAACTCAATTTAATGTTTCTGTACAAATATTGAGAAGTGATAATGCTAAGGAGTCCTTGTCAGAATCCTTTCAAACTTACATGCTTTAGCATGGCATTCTTCATCAAACTTCTTGTGTAGATACACAATCTCAAAATGGGGTTGCTGAACGGAAAAATAGACACCTTCTTGAAACTGCAAGAGCTTTGTTATTTCAAATGAAGGTTCCTAAACCTTTCTGGGCTGATGCAGTTTCCACAGCATGTTTTTTGATTAACCGTATGTCTTCATCTGTCCTTCAGGGTAAGACTCCTTATCATGTTTTGTTTCCAAATAAAACACTGTTTCCTATTGAGCCTAGGGTATTTGGGTGTGCATGCTTTGTTCGGGATGTTCGTCCTCAGGTTACCAAACTAGATCCAAAATCTTTGAAGTGTGTTTTTCTTGGGTATTCTCGTGTTCAAAAAGGGTATAGATGTTATTGTCCTACTCTTCACAGATATCTTGTGTCAGGTGATGTTAATTTCCTAGAAGATACACCTTTCTTTCCATCTACTCCTCATTCAAGTCAGGGGGAGGATGATGATTTGTTAATCTATACTGTCACATCATCTGGTTCACATCCTATTGAATCTGCTCCTGCCAGGCCTAAGCCACCTACAGTACAGGTTTATTCTCGACGACCAATCCCTCCGGATCCATGTCATGCACCAGCTCCTTCGTCGGCAGATCCAGTCTCAATTGATCTTGTTCCTTCGTCATCAGAACCAGTCTCTAATGATGATCTTCCTATTGCTCTTCGTAAAGGTAAGTGTAAGTGTACTTATCCAGTATCTTCATTTGTGTCTTATAATCATTTGTCGTCCTCTTCTTGTTCGTTTATTGCATCTCTTGATTTTATCTTTGTTCCTAAGACTGTTAAAGAAGCCCTTTCTCACCCTGGATGGCGTAATGCTATGATTGAGGAGATGAATGCTTTAGAGGACAATGGTACTTGGACCTTGGTAAATTTACCTGCAAATAAGAAGGCTATTGGGTGTAAATGGGTGTTTACAGTTAAAGTCAATCCTGATGGGTCCATTGCCCGATTGAAAGCCCGTCTTGTTGCTAAAGGATATGCTCAGACTTATGGAGTGGATTATTCTGATACCTTTTCTCCTGTTGCTAAACTTACTTCTGTCAGGTTGTTTATTTCTACGGCAGCTACTTATAATTGGCCCCTTCATCAGTTAGACATCAAGAATGCTTTTCTTCATGGGGATCTTCAAGAAGTTTATATGGAGCAACCGCCTGGCTTTGTTGCTCAGGGGGAGTATGCGAAAGTTTGCTATCTTCATAAGTCTCTGTACGGGTTGAAGCAAAGTCCTCGTGCCTGGTTTGGAAAGTTTAGTCAGGCAGTCGAGAATTTTGGTATGAAGAAAAGTAAGTCTGATCATTCTGTTTTCTTCAAGCACTCTATTGCTGGCATCATTTTGTTAGTTGTGTATGTGGATGATATTGTCATTATAGGGAGTGATACTACAGGGATTTCATCCCTTAAATCCTTTCTCCACACTCAGTTTCATACCAAAGATTTGGGAATGTTGAAATACTTCTTGGGTGTTGAGGTAACAAGAAGCAAGAAGGGAATATTCTTATCTCAAAAATATGTACTTGACTTGTTGTCTGAGACGGGAAAGTTGGGAGCTAAGCCATGTAGCACTCCAATGATTCCTAACTTGCAGCTTACAAAAGATGGTGAATTATTTGAAGATCCTGAGAGATATAGAAGATTGGTTGGAAAGTTGAATTACCTTATTGTAACTCGTCCAGATATTGCGTATTCAGTTAGTGTGGTGAGTCAGTCATGTCCTCTCCAACAGTTAATCATTGGACAGCTGTAGAACAAATTTTGTGATACTTAAAAGGAGCACCTGGGCGAGGAATTTTGTATGGCAATCATGGTCATACTAGAATTGAATGTTTTTCAGATGCTGACTGGGCAGGATCCAAGGAAGATCGAAGGTCTATTCAGGCTATTGTGTATTTGTTGGAGGGAATCTAGTTTCATGGAAAAGCAAGAAGCAGAGTGTTGTCTCACGTTCGAGTGCAAAATCGAAATATAGAGCTATGGCCAAGTCTGTGTGTGAAATAATGTGGATATATCAGCTTCTGACTGAAGTAGGTCTTAAAACTTCAGTACCAGCCAAGTTGTGGTGTGATAACCAAGCTGCTCTTCACATTGCATCTAATCCTGTTTTTCATTAACGAACTAAGCATATCGAGATTGATTGCCATTTCGTTCGTGAAAAGATTCAGCAAGGTTTGATTTCCACAGGTTATGTGAAAACAGGAGAACAACTGGGAGATATCTTCATGAAGGCTCTTAATGGGGTTAGGGTTGATTATCTTTGTAACAAGCTGGGCATGATTAATATCTATGCTCCAGCTTGAGGGGGAGTGTTACAGACTGTATAATTAAAATAGGAAGATGTTACAGACTGTATAATTAAAATAGGAAGTAAATACTAGGGAGATATGATGTTACAGACTGTATAACTAAAATAGGAAGTAAATACTAGGGAGATATGATTTACCTTGATTGTGGGACAGATTTGTAGGAATTTGATTAGTCTTCTTTCCTAATATATTCTTTCCTAACATAGAATTTGTAACTTGTATATATACATACAAGATTGATGAATAATACAACAAATTCTTCTTCTTCCTCTGTTTACTCTTATTTTACACTTCCCTATCACCTAAGTTGGCCTTGCTGCCTTGAAAACTATGACCATGATTTCAGTGACCCAAATCATAAGCTAGGTGCTAATGACGGTGATATACCCACTAAGTGTTTGTGTTCTCCTGTAGAAACCCATGCAATGCATATAACTTTTGTTAAGCACAATTGAAGTAAAACGAGCCTTATGACTTACCCAATTGTGCCAATATGGTCTAGTCTAACCCATATTGAGTGATTTACTTGTCTAAGATTATTTTATAAATAAATTCAGTATTATTAATTTTAAAATTCTAAAATTTTATTAATTTAAATATAATTATTTTAATTAAGTTCCACTTAAATATAATTATAAGTTAACTTTTAAAATTTTATCAATTAATTTTAAAATTAAAGATTTAAAATTGTTAATTTTGTAAAAGGAAAAATATAAAATTTTATTATTTATTTTTAAAATTAAATTACTTTAAAGTTAATCTACAAGTCAATTTATATTTCATTTATTTCTCTAATATTTCATTAATGTTAAATTTTAATAAATTAATTTTAAATTTTAATTAATGAAATTATATTTAAATGGAATCTAAATGGATTTTAGATAATACAAATAATTTTAAATGTTAACCTTTTATTTATTAACTTAAAAATTATTATCTATGTTTTCTATCAGAAAAATGAGAATTTTATCTAATTCAGAAAAATAAATACAAGATTACAGCAAGCTAAAAGCAGACATTGCACCAGAAATAGTTACAATAAAGCCCAAAAAATCCCCTCCCTGTTTAGCTAGAGAATCAGCCATTTCCTTTGTAGTTCTCCTGATCATGTGAATGAGGCATTAAGTTCCCTTGCTATGCTTACTATCTCTCTTAACAGATGTCTAAGGATCCAAGGAACATTACCACATTACCGTTTGAAGTGGTCCAAGATATCACTATTTTTGAGTCCCCTTCTATTCCAAGTTCTTATGATCAGCTTGCTTGGCTATTTTTAACCCTTGTAGCAGAGCTAATAGTTCAACTTTTAAAGAATCACCTTCCCTTAAAGATCCTGAGTACATAGCCAATACTTTGCTTGATGAATCTCTGATCACACCCCCAATTCCTGCCATCCCCAGGTTTCCTATTGAGCTCCCATCAAAGTTCAGCTTAATTTTATTTGGACTTGGGGGCTTCCAACTCATCACCTTTCTTTCTTTCTTCTCAGAAGTGTGTGCCACTTCATTCCACACTCTTACTATATCAATACTTGAGAAATTTTGAAAGAGCTAGAGTGATTTTACCCAATGTGCAACTTTTATCTTTATGGTCTCCACTATTCCTCCCTGTTCAGTGAGAGGGCTCAAGATTCAAACTTGAAGGAAAAAGGAATTGGTAATGCGGCACGAACCGAAATTTCATTCTGGGAAGAATGAGTCCTGCAGCAAGAAATCATTATCCAAACACCTACATCTGATTCATTCTTGCCCATTCTTTCTAAGAATCAGCAAGAATTAAAAGAATGAGGCCAGTGGCAGCGAACCAAACATGGCCTAAAGGCCTATAAAAACCCTCCCAGAGCTGAGGGGATTCTATGGAAGATGGCTTCCTTCCACAAATGAAAGGGCAGACCACACAGGTTCAGACAAATAGCTCTAATAGTCGTTGACACCTCATTGACAGTGGGTACCAATGATTTATCAGCACTACTCCTTCAATGGTTTCTACTTTTGAAGTTTCTAATTCCAAGACTCCAACGTCCAACAACATTGTCGAAAGGTTTAAAGAAGACTAGAACATTTATCTTCGTTTCTTCATCACTTCCTCCATAACTTTTCTCCAATCTGGAAACTCCTTCGAAGTGATCACATATCTTCTCTCCTAAACTTCCATAGCCAATCTGGGCTCAACCGAAGAGAACCAAACTGAATCAACCAAGTCATTGAGGTGGTATCCTCTGACTTCTTTTCTTCCATTTTCTTTGTTGCATCTCTAACAGCTCCCCCAGGCCTCTCATTCGCCTTTCTCAGATCGCCTGTCAAAGCCAGAAAAGACTTGAGCTCTTCTGGTATCTGTTTCCACCCCCCACTGTGTTTACCTTCTAGGAAGCAAACACCATTCCCTTCTTTCCTGGGTTGAAAAACTCAAACAGTGTCACGTAGGCTCCACTATTATTCTCCAATGTCTATGCCCAATAGGTAGTATTCTCCTCCCTGTAAGAGACTTTCCAATTAATCTGTCTTTGTGAGTGGATGGCTCCCTCAAGAAAGCCTTTGAACCACAATGGAGCTTTCTCTTTCAACATCATTGTCGCCTCCAAGTGTTCAGTGAGTTTCAAGACAACTCCTCTTCTGGTTTTCACTTCCTCTAGGATGAAAGCCTTGGCCTCAACTTTGAGATCTGGCACATTTTCAAGACAACTCCTCTTACTGGTACTGATGAACAGGAAATTGGTAATCTCAAGAAGTTTTTGGATACTATATTTGGGATTAAAGATATCAGAGATCTAAGATATTTCTTAGGGATTGAGGTGGCAAGATCTCATCATGGTTATCTATATCTATCAGCATAAATGTGTTAGATCTTCTCAAAGATATAGGAAAATTAGAAGTGGAGCCAGTTGATACTCCTATTGACCCTAATCATAAGACTAGTGCACCAAGGGAGAGTTACATAATGAAAAGGGGGATGTACCAGAGGCTGGTTGGTAGGCTCTTATATTTGTGTATAACTTAGCCCGACATTACATGTTCAGCGAGTATGTTGATCCAGTATATGCAAGCTCCTTGTACTACTCATCTTGCAGTTGTATATGAGATTCTTGCTTATTTGAAGGGTTATCCAAGGAAGGAGATTCTATTCTCTATGCATGATCAGTTGAGGATAGAGGTGTTTAAAGATGCAGACCATGTAGGCTCTCTAGGATCTATTTCAGGCTTTTATGCCTTGGAGAGAATTTAATTTCTAGGTAAAGCAAGAAGCAGTCTGTTGTCCATGGCACAAGGATTAGAGGCTTGGCTACATTCTCTACTTGGGGAGTTAGAGGTTCAAGGGAGAATCTCCTAGTACTTTATTGTAACTTTAGGCTTCCGTGCATTTGAGAGAGTTTCGTTTCCTGGAAGAGCAAGAGGCAACCTGTTGTGGCTTGCTCTAGTGCAAAAGAAAAGAATAGGTCCATGGCACATGTATTATCAAAGGCCCTTTGGCTATGTTCTCTAGTCTCTACTTGGAAGAGTTGGGGATTCATAGGAGAGTCCTCTAGTACGTTATTGTAATAACAATGCAGCCATTAATAGCGCCCACAATCTAGTTCAGCATGACCACACTAAAAATATTGAGGTGAATCATTTTATTAGAGAGAGGGTATTGTCTGGGGAAGTGTGTCTTCCTTGTGTCATGTGAAGATGGATTAGCAACTTGCGGATGTCTTCACTAAGGGAGTTTCTCAGCTGAAATAATTTCTACTCTAATTTTATCCCCAATATAAAAGAGAGTGGGGACTCTCAAGAACCCCATGATTTGTGTGTCATTCCTCTTCCTCTTCTCCTCTCTTCTTCCTTTCTTCTTTCTTCTATCGTTGCAGCTTCTTCTTCTTCTTTTTTAATTTTTTCTTGCATTATTTCTGAACTATATTGGTGCTGAATCAACCAAGTAAATCAAAGACTTGCATACCCAAAAAAAAAGAGAAAAGAACCAAGCACACAAGTCACAAAATTAAGCAGATATTTTTATAACAGAAACATTCAAACATATTCAATATGTTAGACTCAAGTGAACATGGGTTAATCAACGCCTCAATCCAGGCTTATTCAAACTTTAGAAAACATTTCCACTTTCAACCCCAAATCGAAATGAGGTTTTGAAATGCCACCCAAACACAAACTATAGAATGGTTTGAGTCTATTAGATTGTTCAAGTCCACACTACATGCATACAACATATTAAAATTCCCGATTCAAGATAATCAACTCAATCAATATGTCAAGAACAAACACTCACCTATAATTGCACCACAATGCATATTAGCATAGGGCTCCTCACCAGTTAGAATCTCCCACATAGCAATACCAAATGAGAAAACATCAACCTGTAAAAATATCCAACTTGTTATTAATTTCATTCAAAATACTGCCACAGCAGATAATGGTATACGCCACCAACCTTCTCAGAAACCCGACTGCTGCTACCATTCAATAGTTCTGGTGCCATCCATGGAAGGGTCCCTCGAACACCCCCTGAGACCAAAGTATTGCGCTTAATTCTCGACAATCCAAAATCCCCAACCTGAAAAGCTCAGTTCCAGACCAAAATTCAATTGAAAGCAATGGAGAAAAAGTATGTAATGAACTCAGAAAGGCAAAGAAATCTCAAATTTAGGATCCTCAATTGCTCATGGTGCAAGTTACAAGTCGTTACTCTTCAGATATCAATTGTAAATAGGAAGCTAAAATCCTATCATTTTCTAGATAAATGCAAGTAATAATTGGCCAAGCCAACTTCACTAGAAAATCATACACTACATACAGTAATTTTATTGTTTACAAACACAAAGTTCACAAATCACAAATAGAAAAAGAAACTACATGATCTCTTATTTCTTATGCATTAGTTAACACATTACTCTTGATCCTTACAAGAGCCAGAAAGAGGTTCCATAAGTTCTATTTCTGCTACTATTTTACCTTGCATACAGGTCGTTGGGAATCCCTCATATTGACAAGCAAATTTTCACATTTCAGATCAAAATGAACAATATTTTTTGAGTGCAAGTATTCCATGCCAAAAGCTGCATCCATTGCAATTATAAGCCTTTTACGACGATCAAGTGCCCTGCAGAGCACATTCTAAGGCCACATAAATATATAGTTAATAGAGGGAACAGAAAGTTAAGGAAAGAAAATGGAGATGAACATACTTGTCCTTCTTTAGCAGAACATGCCTAAGTGATCCATTAACCATGAATTCAGTTACGGTTGCCAATGTTCCCTCAGCCCCATCAGGCACCACCCCATAAAATGCTACCACATTCGGATGATGAAGATTTGATAGGATCTTTGCCTCTCTCCAAAAGTCCTTGGTCTGAAAGAGCAAAAGAATAATCATATCCACATCGCATCTAATGTTGGAATGAAATATACATGTGAATAGAACTAGTAGTACAGTTTCTATCTGATATAGGGATTAAGCAAGTCAGATATGCATTTGGATTTAGGTTAGGTTATATTTTCTTTTGATATATTCTGTCTTATGTGTTAGGATCGTCTTCTGTAAGTAGAAGTCTGGGGTAAGGTATCGAACATCCCCTCCCCCTGCCTAAAAAAAATGGTAAAGAAAATAAAAGTTGTATCTTTTAAAGAATCTGCCCAGGACCCTGAAGAAATTCCAGGTTTCAAAAAAGAAAAAGAAACTCTGTATCTGCATTATTTCATATACACAAATGGCACAACAAATCCAAGAAATTGATGCTTTAGAAAGAAATTTTGGTAATAGTAGCACTACTTATGAATGGTACAAACCAACTGCTCTTGCTCCGATAACCTCCCTGCGAAACAGCTTTTCTTAATTCTCTTAATAGCAACATCCGTCCCCCGCCATTTCCCATGATAAACAGTTCCAAATGTGCCAGATCCTAACTCACGCAGTTCTTCAAGATCAGCATTTTTAATGATCTGTGTGTCAAAATTTGAAATATTCAGTTGCATGTAAGGAACAAAACTTTCCAAAGTATTATCAAAAACAATACATGTATTTTTTCATGAATTAGGAAGTGAAATAAGAGAATCGACAAAAAGAAAGTATCTCTATCTCACTAACAACCTCAGAATGTCTTTTTTTGAGTGGAAGAAAGTACAAAATAGAAAAGAACCACAGTTTTCAAGTCTAGGAACCACAGTTCTCAAGTCTAGTTGGTTAATCTGGTCCACTCAGTAAAATAGGAAACATTTTACAGTTCCAAAACAATTTAAATAAAAGAAATTTAATAAATTCAAAACCATACAAATGTCTACCAACAACTAGGTGATATATGTAATGTGGTCCATGCCGGTCCGGCACAACCCACTTTTGGGGACCACCCACACTGTAGCGAGCTGTGACTTCTCAGCATGAACCCCCCAAGAGGGGTGCCCGGCATGGCCTATCAGCCCAAGCCCTATTGGGCCCATATCGCGTCAGTCCAGCATGATTCTTTTAAGAAAAAATGAAAGAAATAATGAAAAATTAAAATCAATTAACAAGATAGACAACGAATTGAAAGAAAAAATGTATCTTAAAATTTATTCCATATAAATTTTGATGTATAAAATTGTTTATATAAAAATGAAGTCGAAAGTAAATACAAGGAAATTGGAATAAAATTGAAAATAAAAATTGTATCATATTATAATATATATATATATATATATTCATGTTGTGTTGTGCCAGCCCAGCCCTACATAGCCCAAGGGTTCAAGCCAGGGTGGCCTGGCCCACTTTATAACTCTAGGTAAATGTCGTATATACATGTGCGACATGCACAAGAAGAAAAATGCAAGAGACAGGTTGTGGCACAAAGTAATTGCAAGCATTTCATGGTCTAGAAACTAATGGTTGGGATGCTAAATTGGCTCCTAACTTAACTTCAACCTCTCCTTGGGAAAGGAGATAGAATCCACTTCTGGGATGACCTTTGAATAGGGGAGTCACCACTGAAAGATCAATTTCCTGACCTTTATGCCACTTCTGATTTCTAGAATGAAACCATTTTTAATTTGGGTGTGGCTTCCCTTTTAGGTATCAATTGAAACCTTGGTTTCAAAAGAGGCCTTAGGGATAGAGAGTGCAATTTGTTGGTTGATCTTCTTGGAACCTTGCAGACAGTTTTCTTAGACCCAAGTTCAGTTCTAGTCCTTAGAGAATGTTGAATGGCCTTCTTGATCAGAATTTTATGGCTGTTTGTGGCTGTAATGGCTTCTTGAAGGAATAAGATAGAAAATAGGAAGAGAAAGAAGAGAGAAGATACCTGGATTCACTCACAGGGTGCCTAGAATCACTCTAGGGAATGGGAATCACTCACCATAGTTAGCATAAGCTGAAGAAAACTCATAAACTTCATTGCTATTTGTGTAAAACGTCCATACATATTTATAGACTCTAAACTCATAATAACCCTAGGAGTCAAACTGTTAGACTCATAATAGTCCTAGGAGTCAAACTGTTAAACTCGATAATTCTAGTAGGACTCAAACTAAGCTATCATATCCTATTTCAATTAAAAAAAGACTCAATAACTCTAATCCTACTTATGCAATGAGTCTGAAATTTTAAACATAAACAAAAAATTAAACCCTATCATTGGACCTCACAGGAAACTGAAAATGACAAAAATACCCCTATTGTCCAAAGATACAGAAATACATAAAATTTCATAAAATTCCCATTTTACCTCTTCAGCTCCTGCATCATTCTCCCCCAGTTCAAAAAAATTTGTTCTGAAGTTTTGAAGAACTTGAGGATGAAAAGTTGATATGCCCCAATTACAAAAGGAATAGGACTTCCCATAGCTACATGCTTGGACTGTAGAGTAGAGGCCACACACAAAACTAGAAAAGGATCTTGAAAGAAATGTATTTCTGAAACACTGCCTTCCATAACCATCATTGTTAAATCACCAATAACATTAGTTTCTTGAACACTTGATTCATCAACCAGCAATTGTGATGAATCTTCCCCTCGCTTATCCAAACTCTCAACTGAAACTTTTGGAACTTTTCCTTCAACCTCTAGCATAGGAATCACCATCTCTATGTGTTCTTCTATCTTTGGTTCTTCAACAAACTCTAGGACTCCTTCCATTGTTGATGTTGGTGGAACTTGTGCTATGCTAGGTTGTAATTCTTGAATTAGTTCTAGTTGAATTTGAAAGGTAAAGTCACTTACTTCCTTACTAGGATCTACTACAACTAGCACATCTGTATCTTGCACTTGAATTTCTTAACTTGCTCCACTTCTATATCTTCTTGATCATTAACCTCAAGCTGATCATGGGTATTGGAAACTCCAGCAATTTCTATTTTTTCTTGGTTTGTGCCCTCTTGGTTTTTAATATCTACAACTTCTATAGCTTGAAATTATTCTTATTTAGCTTCATCCTCAACTCCAGTTATAGGATAGGCATCAACATGCAAGGAATCATCTACTTTCTTTTCAACTTTGTACCTTCTTCCCATTAACTTCAAATTCTTTGTTGTAACATATTGCTTCTTCTTTTGCTTAAAATTAGTCAACTCCATATATAGATCATCATAGAAATCTAGTGGCCACCTCTTCCTCTCTACCCATGTACTAATTGGATTATCACCTCTATTTTCTAGACATTGCTCAATGTAGAGAAGATGGGCCGAATGGCACATAGGCTGTTTAACCTTTTTTATTTTTTATGTTCTTTGCTATAATGGGCCTTAATCTGGGCTTTATTCTTTCTTGTGTTATGTTTTTTAATTTTCTGCCCAACTAGGGGTCTCTCTGTAAATTATTAAAGTTTAACTTAATGAAATAGAATTAGGGGTGTAAGAGAGAAGGTTATGTTCGAAAAACTCTCTCTGAACCCTAGTTGCCGCCACCTTCTTCTTCTTCTCCTCTCTTCTTGAAACCTGATTTCTGATACTTCCTTTTGATTTTTTGCAACTTTTTGAACAGTCCTTTCTTTTCAAAAGGCTGTTTTTCTTCTTGGTATTAGAGCAGGCTCGACTTTTCTCTTTTTTCACCTCTTTTTCCCATACACAGTGTGTATGGAGAACTGAATCGTGTAAATAGTTAAAGAAACCTATTTCAGCCCAGTTGTTAGTGGTTTCCGGAGAGAAGGGGACTGGTTTTGTCATCCTCCTGACAGATTCAAGTGTATTGCCCGAAACCCTAATTTTTTGGAGAAATCTGGTTGCAGGCCCCATAGGGAGTTTAACCTGGGTGCTCAATGACTGAAAGTCTTCTCATCCTTCATCTTGAAGATCGAATCAAGTGGGTTGGTGTTCTGTGAAGTCTACAAGGAGCAGATGAGATTTCTCTGTTTCTCCCGGCTTCTGGGTGTGACGCAGGTAGCTGGTACAGCTGCATAGAGGTTGGCTCACAACACAGTTTTTGTTCTGTCTTCATTTGTTGTTATTCAAAGTTGTTAGAAGTTATTTTTGAAGTATTTAAGAAGATGAACCCTTCAGAAGTTGAAAACAAGCATGTTGCTGAATCCGGACAAGTTCCGAGAGCCTTTGTAGACTCTCTACTAGCTGTAACCACAGTCAAGCTGGATGGAACTAACTATCTGGCTTGGTCACAATCAGTAAAAATTCATATCTACAGTAGAGGCAAATGGGGTTTTATCTCCGGGAGCAAGAAGGCTCCTTTGAAAGATGATCCATCATATGAAAAATGGATGCAAGAAAATTATATTGTTACTGGATAGCTTGTGAACTCAATGCAATTGCAGATTAGTTAGCACTATTTGTGGATGAATTCAGCAAAGAAAATTTTGGATAGTTTTGCTGAAATCTATTCCCATAAATTAAATGTGGCCAGGGTTTACAAGCTGAGAAGTGATGTGAAGAATTTGAGACAAGGGGAAAAACCGTTAGCTGTTTATTTCTCAATACTGAAGTCTTTATGGCAAGAAATTGATTTGATAGAAGCTGTAGCCTAGGACACCACCAATGATGCTGAGACCTACAAGAAACTTGTTGAGAGAAACAGGGTATTTGAGTTTTTGACAGGGCTGAATCCAGAGTATGACATCACAAAACAAAATATTTTATCCAAGGATAGTGTTTCATTGTCTCAAGCCTATGCCTTGGTAAGCAGTGAAGAAAGCAAGAGACATGTCTAGGTTCAAGGGGCTGGTCTAAATGATCACTTTGCTAATATGGGAGTGAAACCCAAGGGAGTTGTAGGGACTCCAAGCAGCTTAGGGAAGAAAGAAATTATTTGTGAGTACTGCAAGAAGCCAAAACACACTAAGATAATTGTTGGAAATTGCACCCTGAGCTTCTTCCTCTTCGGTTTCAAAAGAAGTCTGATAATATGAAGGCAGGGAGTGACAATATTGTTGTTGGTCCAAATAGTGATAGATACTAAACTGAAGAGATGACTGCTAGTGAGCAGTTAGAAGTTTGGAAGGATGATCAGTCACCTAGAGGGTGTGGCCTCTTCTTCCAACCCTCCAAGAAATTCAACCTCTTCTGCATTTTCTCATTTAGGTATACAGGCTTCTGCCGATCATGCAACTATTTCAGGTAATTGTAGGATCCCTTGGATTATTGATTCTGGTGCTTCTGATCATATGACCAACCTTTCCACTTTGTTTGTTTCTTATGATTTACTTCCTGGCCATGACAAAATCACCCTAGCCGATGGCTCCCTTGCCCCTATCTCCAGCAAGGGAACCATCAAGGCTACAGATTCCCTTGCCCCTAAGTCATTGACCTAAGTCATGGACTATGTAACCTTCTTTCCTTCCTATTGTGTTTTTCAGGATCTGGAGTCTCAGAAAGTGATTGAGAGTGGCCATGAGGCGAATGGAATATATTTGCTAGACACTCCTAAACAGAGCCATGGACAATCTGAAAAAGCTGCTTTTGGGTCTACATCTACAGAGTCCATCAGTCGGGTCATGTAATGTCATTTTCATTTGGGTCATCTTTCTTTTTCTGCATTAAGTCATTTATTCCCATAATTGTTTAAGGGAATTAGTATGTCCAGTCTTCAATGTGAGTCGTGTGAATTTCCAAAACATTGTAGAAGCAGTTATACTTTGAGTAATAAAAGATCTTCTTTTCCATTTCATACTGTGCACTCTAATGTGTGGGGGCCTTACCACTTACCTTCTATGGATGGCTACAAATATTTTGTCTTGTTCATTGATGACTTTTCTCGGTTCACTTGGATATTTTTTATGAAGTCCAGTGATGAAGTTCCCAGACTTGTGAGGCAATTCAATGAATTTGTCCTAACCTAGTTTGATACCAAAATTAAAATTTTCAGATCAGACAATGAAAAAGAATATTTTGAGAAAAAACTGACCTACTATCTCACTGACTTGGAGGTTATTCACCAAAGCTCCTATGTTAGGACCCCAAAACAGAATGGAGTTGTTAAAAGAAAAAATCGGTATATTGTTGAAGTTACAAGAAGTATTTTATTTGCCTCACATGTCCCTACTAAATTTTGGGGTGATGTTGTTCTCACTACAACCTACCTAATCAACCGTATGCCATCCAGGGTTTTGGGGTTTAAGTCTCCCTTCAGTCTTCTTCATCCAGGCAAGGATCTTTTTCCTATTCCTCTTTGTGTCTTTGGCTGCACTTGTTATGTACATATCCCAAGTGTCCAGAGACAAATTTGAACCAAAAGCCCACAAGTGTATCTTCCTTGGTTATTCCCCCACACAAAAGGGTTACTGTTGTTTTGATCCGAAGACTGGCACTCAGTATGTATCAATGGATGTCACCTTTGATGAGCTCTCTTCCTTTTATGATTCTTCTCAGGAGAGGCATTGTCCAAAGGGGGAGAAATTGTCACAATTATTTGCTCTTCCCCTTCCTGTCCCAGTTGAGTCTTCTGTTGAGACTCTTCCTCCTTCAAATGAGTCAAGGGAGGACCAATCATTTCATTCTCATTCCAGTGTTCCTATCCCTCCTCCTTTACCTCCTCGTCCTCTTTTTAATCCTAGGTTGTACCAACGGCAGAGAACCAGAAGTGAGTAGATTGTTTCCCCTACAGCACATGAGCCTCCTGCACTTCCAGTCACAGAAGAGACAATAGGTACTGATACAGCCCCTTTGGAGTCATCCTTCCCAGACCTTGATATCCCTATTGCTATTAGGAAAGGAAAAAGGAAATGTACTGCACATTGCATTTCCAAACACATTTCTTATAGTTTGCTCTCTCCTTCATATTTTGCCTACCTTTCTTCTGCTGCTTCTAACCCAATTCCCAGGTTTGTGTCAGAAGCTCTTACTATTCCAGAATGGAGGGATGCTATGAGAACAGAAATTGATGCCCTGCACAAGAATGACACTTGGGAAGTGGTTGATTTGCCTGAAGGGAAGGATCCAGTAGGTTGTAAGTGGGTTTTTACTATCAAATATTATGCTGATGGCACCATTGAAAGGCACAAGGCTAGGCTGGTTGCAAAAGGTTATGCACAGACATATGGGGTTGATTATCTAGAGACCTGTGCTCCTATTGCAAAGATGACTTCTATGAGAATTCTGTTATCTCTGGCTGCACACTCAGACTGGCCACTTTATCAGCTGGATGTAAAGAATGCATTTCCAAATGGAGAATTACATGAGGAGGTCTATATGTCTCTTCCTCTAGGGATGTATGAAACAAATATGAAAGGTGTTGAACAAGAGAAGAGAGGAGGAAGAAAGAAAGAGAAGAAGAGAAGAGAAGAGAGGCGAGAGGACTGAATGCCTCAAAAGAATACTTTAGGCGAGTGAAGCAGTTGTTATTTATACTATACTGGTCATACAACATAAAGAATGGAAAAATTAAAAAAATACCCCTACAGTACTGAACCTGTGTACAACAACATCTGTCAACACTCCCCCTCAAGTTGGGGCATAGATATCAATCATGCCCAACTTGTCACAGAGATCATGATGTCTAGAATAGTTTAGCCCTTTTGTAAAGATGTCTGCCAGTTGGTCTTCAGAGCTGACATAGGGAGTACATACTTCGCTTGTGATGACTTTCTCTCTGATGCTTGTCAACTTCGATGTGCTTTGTTCTATCATGTAGCACCGGGTTAGCAGCAATACTTATAGCTGCCTTGTTATCACAAAATAGAGTTATGGGTTTGTCCACTGGGAAACCCAACTCACTCAACAGATTCTTTATCCACATACCTTCAGCTACTCTGTGGGCCATTGCACGGTATTCAGTTTCAACACTGGATCTAGCCACCATGGTTTGCTTTTTACTCCTCCAAGTAACGAGGTTCCCTCCTACAAAGGTGCAGTAACCACTAGTAGACTTTCTGTCACTTTGAGATCCATCCCAATCTGCATTTGTATAAGGTTCAACTCTCAAATGCCCGTGCCTTTGAAATAACAAACCAGCACCAGAAAACTTCTTAAGATATCGTAGTATCCTCTCTGTTGCTTCAAGATGAGTGGACCTAGGTGCATGCATGAACTGACTGAGGACACCAACAGCATATGCAATGTCTAGACGGGTCATAGAGAGTTATAACAATCTCCCTACAAGCCTCTGAAATTGTTTCACATCTTTAAGAGGTTCACCCTGGCTATCACTTAACTTATGGTTGGGGTCAATGGGAGAGTCAGCTGGCTTAACCCCCATCTTTCCAGTGTCCTGAAGCAAATCTAGGACATATTTCCTTTGGGAGATAAAGATACCCTTTTTTGATCGAGCAACTTCAATTCCAAGGAAGTATTTGGCAGGTCCTAGATCCTTCACTTCAAACTGAGTGGCAAGGAAACCCTTCAACCTTTGAATTTCATCCTTCCAGTCACCAGTAACAATTATGTCATCCACATATACTATTAAGGCAGCCACTTTACCTTCTCCCCTTTTCACAAACAGTGTGTGATCTGATTGACATTGCTTGTATCCCTTTTGCTGAACCGCAGCATGGAATCTACTGAACCAAGCTCTTGGTGATTGCTTCAGCCCATATAAAGACTTCTTTAACTTGCACACTTTCTGTTCATTGCCTTGAGCCAGAAACCCGGGGGGTTGAACCATATAAACTTCCTCTTCAAGGTCACCATTCAAGAAAGCAATCTTGATGTCAAGCTGATGTAGATCCCAATTCAGATTAGCAGCAAGAGAGAAAAGAACTCTAATAGAGTTCATCTTGGCAACAGGGGCAAAAGTTTTTGCATAATCAAGTCCATATACTTGAGTAAACCCCTTTGCCATTAAACGAGTTTATACCTCTCCACGGTTCCATCAACCACATGCTTGACCGTGAACACCCATTTACATCCAACTGGATCCTTTCCCTTAGGAAGATCAACAAGTTCCCACGTGCCATTTTTATGAAGGGCATTAATTTCTTCCTTCATGGCATTTGTCCATTCTGGTACTAAAAGAGCTTCTGCTACATTCTTGGGAATAGGGACATTGTCAATGGAGGTAAGGAAGGCACGAAATGAGGGTGAAATGTTCTCATAAGAAACAAAGTTGGAAATGGGATGTTTAGTGGTGCACAACCTAACACCTTTCCTGTGGGCAATAGGAAGATCAAGATCATTAGCAACAGAGGAGTCAGGAACATCATTGGGAGTCAAGTTACCTGAGTGGGTATGATCATCCCCCAAGGAGTTTGATGGCACTTGAGGTACAACTTCTGGATTCTCCACAACTATTGAATTTGGTTGGCCTTTGCGATGACGAGAAAAGACACGGAAAGATGGGGGATCGGGAAGAGAAGGAGGCTGAACCAATGGCGAAGGATCAAGAAGAGAAGGAAGTTGAACCAATTTCTCCTCATGCCTACACTCCCCCTGAGGAGAAACAGGAAAAAAAGACTCATCTTCAAAGAAAGTAGCATCCATGGAGACATAGAATTTCCGAGAAACAGGATCAAAGCAACAATACCCCTTTTGAGTGAAAGAGTAACTAAGAAATATGCACGGGATAGCACGAGAATCCAATTTCCCACGGTGGGAGACAGATTTTGAACAAAGCACTGACAACCAAATACACGAGGAGGGATAGAAAGAAGAGGGACCTTAGGGAAGAGAAGCTGATGCGGGGCTTTGTACTCTAACCAACGAGAGGGCATTCGGTTAATGAGGTATGTAGAACAAAGGACAGCCTCAAACCAAAATCGTTTGGGGACATTCATATGAAGTAGTAAACCCCGAGCCACTTCAAGGAGGTGTCGGTTCCTCCGTTCAGCCACACCATTTTGTTGTGGTGTGCCGGCACAAGAGCTATGATGAAGTGAGCCATGTGAAGCAAAGAACTCCGTGAGATCACCATGAAAAAATTCTTTTGCATTGTCTGATTGAAAAATTTGTATCTCAGTCTAAAATTGAGTGAAGACCATCCGCTGAAAGTCTTGGATAATTTTTGGTACTTCCTCCCGGGTTCGCATTGGATATACCCAAGTATATCTAAAATAATCATCAATGAAGGTAATGAAGTACTTGTAGCCACTCTCAGAAGGTAAAGTAACAAGGCCCCATACATCGGAATGAACAATGTGAAAAGGAAACTCAGATTTACTATTTTTCTGAAGAAAATGAGTTCTACAATGCTTGCTTAATTGACACGTTTGACAAGAGAAATCAAAAATGGACATTGACTTACACAGTTCTGGGAATACAACTTTCAAGGACTCAAAAGACAAATGACCAAGACGACAATGCCATAAGTACACTTTACTCTTTCTAAACTGACTCATAGACTCTGTAACATGAAGACCAGTCGTATTCTCCAGCATGTAGAGTCCATCAACCATACTTCCCCTACCAATCGTCCTCCCCGAGGCCAGATCCTGAATCACACAATAAGAAGGGAAAAAGGTTACGAAACAGTTTAAGGAATTAGTAACACTACTAACTGATAACAAATTCATGGGAAATTTTGGAACATGAAGAACATCAGGAAGTGTAAGACCAAGAGGAAGAGAGAGAATTCCTTGACCAGCTATGGAAGTGTATGATCCATCAACTAGTCTCACCTTGTCTCTTCCAGAAAGAGGGTGATAGGTTTGAAAGTAAGAGGACATACCAGTCATGTGTTTTGACGCTCCAGAATCAATGATCCATGGAGAGTCAAGGTTGTGAGAAGCAACATGGAAAGCTGTGGCAGGGTTACCTGACGTGGATGCAAATGAGGTTGTGGGAGGAGCATCCATCTGACGAATTGCTCTACCATAGAGCTCTAGATGGTCACGGAAGGAGTTTACAATATCCTCCCTTGGGTCAGATCCAAAGAGATGTGTTTGAATCACAGTAGGAATGGGGGGCTGATTCTCCCAAGTAACCATGTTGACCATGTGGTGTTTCTTTGTACCTTGCTGCCCGGACCTTTTATTCACATCTGAGCCTTGCTTCTTAGTCAGATCTTGAGCCCATTTTGGTTTCCCATGGAGATCCCAACAGTTATCTTTGGTGTGTCGGGGTTTCTGACAATTAGTGCACCACAACTTTTCCTTATCTTCTGTTTTTTTCTGGAGATCCTCTCTCCTGGAAGAAGATCCCACACTAGTAGAGACACCCCCTTTTGCTGCCAACACAATTGCATCCCCACCAGTGTTGTTCATCAAGTTCCTTCTACTCTCTTCAGATTGAACAAGAGCATAGACTTCCCGAATTGATGGAAGATCCTTAGAACTGAGAATTTGTACTCTGATGGATTCATACATAGGATTTAGACCATGCAAGAAGGCAAACACTCTTTGCTGTGAGACAAGTTTCTTGTACAGTTTGGCATCCTCATCACACTTCTAATCAACATTCTGGTAATGGTCCAATTCCTTCCAGATAGAGGTCAAGTCAGAGTAATATACTGATAAACCTCTCTCCCCCTGTCGACAAGTAGATGATACTGCCTGCAGTTAATAGATCTTGGCATAGTGTCATAGTTCTGAATATGTGGATTTTGCTTGTTCCCAGATCTCATTTGTAGTTTCAACCCACATGAAGTTATTTCTTATTTGTGGTTGCATGGAGACCAAGAGCCAAGACATTACCATACTATTCTCCTGATCCCATCTATCATATTCAGCATTCCCAGAGGGTGGTTCTTTGATTCTTCCCTATTTTCCCCCTTGCAGTGATGTATAACTTGATCCCTCTTGACCATTCTAGGTAATTTAATCCATCAAGAGGAACAACAGCCATAGGGAAGGATAGGTCGCCACCCCCACTCATTCCATTCAGCATTGTGGAGATTCCAGATGTGGCTGAATCTTCACTATTCATGATTTCAGGTTAAAGAACACACAACACCCAAGGCACACTGCCTCATAGAGCTACTACAGAAGAGGGATCTTATGTCCTTCAGTCCACAAAAGAAGAAACACTTGCTATTTCAGCATACAAATAGGTACTTCTGACCCATGGTTTCACAGAGAGCCAAGAACAAACACTGTTTCTGCAGCACTTGGACTAGTCTGTATGACCTACAATTTTTGTAGGAATCCAAAGAACAATTATACAAACACTGCAGTTGCAGTACATAACCTGGTCTGTATGACCTACGGTTTTATAGTTTTCATACAACTCCTTAGTAGAAAGAAAGATACAAGGTGATAGTTCACCACACACCTAATCGGCTGACACCAACTTCAGGGTAGCCGAATAGTCACTGAAATCAACAATGTAGCTGAACAGCAAGAACAGTCAATGGGAGAAAAAAAAAACTTCAGTCCATCAAGAATGTAGCCGAATAGTAGTAACACACGAGAAGAACACCACATAAGGATTTTTAGGGCACCATCAGTCCATCGAAGGGTGCAAGAAGAAAACAACAAAAAAAAAAACAACCTCAGTTGAATACCAGGGCACCCGAACAGTAGATGGACAGTACCTTCTTAAATGCCAGCCTCTCTGCAAACCAGAACATCCTCTTTGTACATCAGGTGGCAGCTTCTCTACAGCCGAGCAATCAAGGAAAACAGCATCTGGGCTGGAAGATGAAAAGACTTTGTACCAGAACTCTTTTCTGCGCTAGGAAGCTGAACAGTCAGGCCGGCACCTTCTTCCTTCTTGAAAACGAACATCAAGGATACAGTTTCTAGGAGATGAAGAGGCAACCTACTCGGCATTGGAGAATGACCTCAACTAATTTGTTTTTAGGCCTGGATGAACCTACTCTGATACCATGTTGAACAAGAGAAGAGAGGAGAGGCGAGAGAACTGAATGCCTCAAAAGAATACTTCAGGCGAGTAAAGCAGTTGTTATTTATACTATACTGGTCATACAACATAAAGAATGGAAAAATTACAGAAATACCCCTGCGGTACTAAACATGTGTACAACAACATCTGTCAACAAAAGGGAAGGTCTGCAGGCTGAAGAAATCTCTTTATGGACTTAAACAGTCCCCTAGAGCATGGTTTGAAAGGTTTAGGGCTGCTCTTGTTAGCTTTGGCTATGTACAGACACAGTCTGATCATACCCTCTTTGTAAAGAGGAGAGGATCCTTGGCCATTTACCTGATTGTGTATGTTGATGATATTGTTGTGACTAGTAATGATGTATCAGAGATTAATGATCTCAAATCTTTCCTTCATACAAAGTTTGAGATCAAACATCTGGGGGAATTGAGATACTTTCTTGGCATAGAAGTTGCTAGATCCAAGGATGGGATCCTTATCTCTCAGAGAAAGTATGTACTTAATTTGCTCTTTGAAACAGGGAAGATGGGTGCTAGACCAGTTGCTACTCCTATTGATATTAGTCATAAACTCTCTTTTGCTTCAGATGGTATATTGTTGAAAGATAAGGGAGTCTTTCCAGAGACTACTTGGAAAACTTCTCTATCTATGCATGACTCGGCCAGACATTGCATATGCTGTCAGTTGCATTAATCAGTTCATGCATGCTCCTAGGGATTCTTACATGGCAGCAGCAGAGCGGATTCTGTGTTATTTGAAGGGTTCCCCTGGAAAGGGAATTCTATTTGCTAAGTATGGCCATATGAAACTTGAAGCCAGCACAGATGCTGATTGGGCCGGAAACATTGATGATAGAAGATCTACCTCTAGGTATTGTAGCTTGGTGGTGGGTAATATTGTCTCTTGGAGAAGCAAGAAACAATCAGCTGTTGCCCGATCTTCAGTCGAAGCTGAATATAGAGCCATGGCTCATGGAGCTTTTGAACTACTGTGGCTTAGATCCTTGATGGAGGAACTGGGTATTGAGCATGATAAGCCAATAATGTTATACTGTGATAATCAGGCTGCCATCAACATTGCTCACAATCTAGTGCAACATGACAGAACTAAACATATTGAAGTTGACAGACACTTCATTCGAGAAAGAGTGGCTTCTGGAGAGGTGTGTCTACCTTTCATCACTTTTGAAGGACAGTTAGTTGATATCCTCACCAAGTGAAGGGCTGAGAGATCCATCATATGGATGGCCGAACCCTATAGGAAGGTTGGGCAAAATTTCAAAAATTTCAATCTTGAACCAAACCGGACCAGATCTGAAACCAAAGGGAGGAGAGGGATATACCTGATACGAATTAGCAGTAACTCCCAATAAAGGTGTTCACGTCCAAGAAGATAATAAAAAACCGCTTCCACTGAAGATGACACAATGTGTGGTGAAGCAGGATCACTAGGACGTCTCTTTAGCAAGAACCAAATTCTTCAGCAAGAATGGAGTAGAGGGCTGGTGAGCATGACTTCAGATTGATTCTTCTACCAAGAAGCAATATCAAGAACAATTCTTGATCACTCCCACAAGTGGAGATCGAACTGGGTAGGGGCGGCAAAAACAGGGAAGAACTCTGCAGTTTGTTGTCTTGTCTGATATATTTTTTGCGTGTCCGCCCTGCTCTCTTATTTATAGCCTTAAAGAGACAACTTCCTAATCTGATTAGGAGTTTCCTAATTCAAATCTTTATTTGGATCTGGACTCTTTTAGGTGATAAGGATAATCCCTTATCTTATCTGCAGTTTAAGATCAGCTTAATCCTAATCAAATTAGGAGTTTCCTAATCCAAATCTTTATTTGGATCTGGACTCTTTAAGTGGATAAGACTTATCCTCTTATCCTTATCTGTTGATCCAAACCCAAATTCGCCCCTATTTAATTAATCTAATTAACCCAGTTCGAAATTGGGCTTTAGGCCCATTAAGTTTATATTCTCACTTAACCTCTTAACCTGCTACCCAGTTGGCTCTCTTTGTATGGCGTGGGACCCAAACATTGATCTACACATTAGCCACATGGGTTCAGCCCAGCCTTTGTTACAAGGCCTGGCCGAATTCACTGTAGGAGACAGTGAACCCCTGAGTCCATCACTATGGACTCTTAATGGGCCCAACATTTACACTAAATGGTCCTTGGGTCCAGCCACCTTATGAAAACCGAAGGACTGTGGGCAGATGCAAGATTAGCCCATACGACATTACCCTCAATGATTTACACTTAACCTCTCAGCCCATAATGATCAA
The DNA here is from genome assembly GCF_055504915.1 of Nelumbo nucifera. Lineage (NCBI taxonomy): Eukaryota > Viridiplantae > Streptophyta > Magnoliopsida > Proteales > Nelumbonaceae > Nelumbo > Nelumbo nucifera. The sequence goes on along the minus strand of NC_142651.1, from coordinate 58,646,200 downwards.
ACACTGCCCGACAAGAGAGGACCTCTCCCTCGGCTGCAAGGAATAGTGTTGCACTCTTTATTCACATGGATCCCAGGAATTAAAACCTTTTTGCAAACATTTTGAAACCATAATATATATATGTATATCTCTATAAATATATTTTGCAAGAAACATTTCAACGGTTGAAATCAACTACCGGCAGTTTAGGTTTCCATCAGAGAGAGTGCATTCCCCAATCATTCACTATGTCCGACAAAAGGGGCTGATCCTGTCACTATGATCACCCACTCAGGTGAATTCTCAAACCGTCCCAACATACCCAGGTTTTGACCCCCTCTAAGGATCTCACTGATTGGCATATCAAAGACAGCCCAATCCGACACCTTGTGCAGTACCACAATCAAGTCTAGGGATCAGTTGTAACATTCCGTTTTGCCCATCTATCTCCAAGGTCCAGGGCAATACTGGAATTTTGGTCCAGTTCAGGGTTTCAAGAAAACCCACACCACATGTACCTCAGGTCTCACCCTAGCAACTGAGACAAGCCACCCCAACCAACTTGGCGGCACATCAGTGTCAGCTTTGGCAGGATAAATCTCCCTAGATCTATCCAACGGCTATGAAGATTCTAAACTAACACGAGTCTCATAAGTGTCCAATTTAAGGGTATTATACAGAAACACACCACAATGACATGAATCAATTATGTACTTTATTCATTTACAATAAATGTCAAAAGATACATCAATCTGATTGGAGCTAAGGGCATAACTGTCTAACAGCTCCCACTTGCACTTAGGTCCAATCGGGTACAAGCCGGAGTCCCAGACTTTCCACGTGTTTCTCAAACGCTTTCTGTGTCAATGGCTTAGTCAATGGGTCTGCCACATTCTCCGTTGATGTTACCTTTTAACATCTCCCGTAGATCTAGTGTTGTCACACAACAGTGGAATGGGTGATGTGCTGAATTCCAAATTCCAGAATGAACACCTTCATTCATTAGGCAGCCTCACTTATGGCAATGTGTTCGGCTTGGGTTGTGGACTGTTATTCTTACTACTCAGGACCCCATTGTAAAGATGTAACCAGATGTAGACATTCTACCATCTGAATCTGACTGGCAGTCAGTATCAGTATACCCTACAATCTATAGTGAACTACCATCGAATACCAGACAAAACTCCTTTTGTCCTTCGAAGGCATTTTAGTATGTTTTCACAGCAGTCCAATGTTCCTGTCCTGGGTTAGATTGGTATTTGCTTACCACACTCACTGCTTGAGAAATGTCAAGATGAGTACACAGCATGGCATACATGATGCTCCCTACAGCTGAGGCATAGGGAATCTCTTTCATGCCCTCAATCTCTTCGGGAGTCTTAGGAGACATACCCTTGGAGAGAGTGACCCCGTGTCTGAAAGGAACATTTCCTTTCTTGGAGTTCTCCATACTATATCTTTTGACAATCTTGTCAATGTAAACAGAATGGGATAATCCTATTATCCTCTTCGATCTATCTCTATAAAGTCGAAGACCCAATATGTAGGAGGCTTCTCCAAGATCTTTCATGGAGAATTGCTGTGAAAACCACACTTTCACCATAGTTAACATTCCTACATCATTCCCAATGAGTAGAATATCATCTACATACATAACCAATAACGTAATCTTATCCCCACTGGTCTTCCTGTAAACACAGGACTCATCCGGATTTTGCTCAAAGTCAAACTGTTTGACGGTAGAGTCAAACTAGATTTTGCTCAAAGTCGAAATTTCTTGGTTTTCCTCCAAAGATTCCTCTTTTTGCCTATACTCCTTGAGGAGGGCACAGATCTGTCCCCAAATCCTCTCTAATTCCTCATTCTGCAACTTTCCCATAATTGATTCATCCTTCGTATTTTTCCAACTTTGATCCCCTGTTTTTGTTGAACCTTCTTGAACCTCACCCTTCCCTACCTCTTCCTCTTTTCTCCTATACTCCTCCAAAAACATACAGATCTGATCCTAGATCATCTCTAACTCCTTTTCCTGTGATTCTCTTCCCCTTACCACCTCCTCTTGTTCTTTGCCCCCCTTGTCCCTTCCAACCATGGCTGCTGCATCAAGTTGAGCTGCAGAAGTACCTGTTTCAGGCAGGAAACCCACATCAGTACCATAAAACGAATTGACAATATTACCCGAATGGTTGTGGGAAGATGTCAAAAACTCTTGAGGGGCAACACGTAGGGGCTGGGTCGCGGCTAAACCTTCCAAAGAAGATGACTGTGGGTTCCCATTGTGTTCAACCAATGTTGTTTTAAGCCTTGCATCAGAATTTGCCTTTGTAAGTTGTCCCCTTGTTGATAACTCTGTGATCGGTGACCAAGGTAACCTTTTTTTCTTCACTCGTGTTTTCTAGCATTTGTCCATCAAGAAGCATGAGATGCTGCCTCCACCTCAACATAAATTATAACTGAGCCCAAAAGAGCTAATTCCTATTCACCCCTTGCTTAGCTAAGCCATTAGCTATCCCATTTGATGTCCTCCTTTCCCAATGAATTTCTATCTCCATACTAGAAGTCAGCCATTTAAATCTCTTGAGAGCCTCTTTAAACCTCTACAAAGCTGTCCTAGGATTCTTCAACCATCGCACCACAACTTTAGAATCCCCTTCAGTGATTAACTCATTGAAGCTCAGATCTTTAGCAATTTGTACACCTTGTAGTACAGCTTGGAATTCTGCATTAATGGAATCACCAATCCCTGCCGGTCCCAAGTATAAGGCAGTAATAATTCCATCCTTATCTCAGAATACTTCCCCTATACCAAATGTACTAGGTTCCCTTGACAACTCACATCAAAATTCAGTTTTATGAAGCCCTCTGCTGGTTGTCACCAATCTAAAAGACCTTTAACCTTGTGTGTTCAATTTTTTGCCACTTCTTTGCAATTTATCCATATGTCATCAAAGGAGAAAGGGGAAAAGATGTCAATGGTTTTAACCCTATGCACACTCCATTACTGCTATCTAATCCCTTTCCTTTTCAGCGAAAATTCTTGCATTTCTCTCTTCCCAAATTGTCCATATCACTGCAGCTCTAACACATCTCCAGAGAATCCTTCCTCTCTTCTTGGGCCATACAAAGGTAGTGGGATCAAATAAACTACTCCTCTACATAGGCAAGTTGGCTTTAAATCAACCCATTTGGCAAAACAAGATTCCTGTAGCCGACCCATATAGTTGGGATAAGGCATGGATGATGATGATGATGATGATCTACATAAGCAGGACTGAGAAGATGATTGATAGAGGAAGCATGGTCGATAACCTCTATGTACTAGAGAATAAAGCTGGTTTTGCAAATTCTAAGTAAAATGGTCTGTTGAGTTAGTCAAATAAGAGTCAAGTTTATTTGTGGCATGATTGTCTTGGTCATACGTCCTTTGAATTCTTGAAATTATTGTTTCTTGTTAGAGTCGACTAAAGAGGGGTATTTTAGCCTTTTCCATCTAAGTAATGTGTTAGTTATATGCCTCCTACATATGCAGGGACACTTCTGTCTTTGTATACTTATTTGTCAAATTTAAATATATGGTCAACTGGATTAGACTCTTTGTCTTCTCAGTTTGGACTCTTCTTCTTCTTCTTCTTCTTCTTCTCTCTTTTCTTTCTCTTTTCTCAGTTCGACTGAATAGTACTAACATGGTATCAGAGCGCCACTGATAGAAGTCGATTACAGCTTTCTATCGATCTCCTCACTTCCCTTTCTTCTTTTTTGTTTTCGTTTTTTTTTCAGGTGTGAGAAATCTGGGGTAGAAGACTACGATGAATCCCAGATTTCTGCGGCAACCTCTAGGGTTTCGGTGGCTTTTGTGACAAGGGACGAGTGCAACAGTTCAAGTGAACAAAAAAAAAAAAAACCTTTTTTTCGTGTGGACTGCTGTCACCATGCGTGACAGCTGTGGTGGTCGAGTAGGTGCAGTCGTGGTGGTCTAAACCCTCTAATGAGCAGTTTCAAGAGAGATTCTCTGTGGTTTTAAATCTGCCTGTTCGCAGTACAGTGGTGTTTAAAGTGGCCGAGTGTATGCTAGGGCAAGTTCGTTGTGACTACAAGTGTGCTGGTGTGGTAGTTGAACAGTAGTGCAGTGGTTGGAACTGGTTTTTTTTTTTGTGTGTGTGACGGGCAGAACCGACTTCGTAGACTGAAATGGCATCGATGGGTGATGCGAGTGGTGACCAGAAATCGAGTGTGATGATCTCCTCTGATTTTTTAAGTGTCCAGATGGCATTCATCAAACTCAATGGTGAAAACTATGTTCCGTGGGCCAAGTTGGGGAAGTGTTTCTGAAGGCTAAGAAGAAAGTGAAATATGTATGGGAGGAGAAACCTAGTGCTCAATCCCCGGGTTTTAGTATTGGGAGCAAGAGGATGCTCAAATTATGACGTGGTTGTGGAACAGTATGGAGCCTAGAATCAATGTTAACTACATACTTTTAGATACAGCAAGGGATATATAGCAACATGCCAAGAAACTCTATTCTAAACAAGACAACACTAGAAGGGTTTATCAGCTTTATCAGGAATACTTCAGTTTGCAGCAGGTAAATCAGACTCTTGAAGAATATTATGCCAATATGAAAAATCTTAGAAATGAACTTAATGTCTATCGTCCCTTAACTCCGGACGTCAAAATTCAGCAGCAACAAAGGGAACAAATAGATGTTACATGGTTCTTGGTGGGACTGAAAGTAGAGTATGAACCTGTCAGAGCACAGATATTGGGAGGGTCTGCTCTCCCTACCCTAGAAGAAGTGTTTGCCCGTCTCTGTAGGATATCTCTTACCCCCCCACAAAGAGTAACATACCATCCGACAGATTAGCACTTGTTGGCAATCGATGGTTCTTATGGGCACAAAGGAGGTGGTCGTACAGTTAAGGGAGGCCGTGGTAATCCAATGGGTGGTCGTAGCATTGGAGGAGGCCGTGATTCAGGGGGAGGCCGTGGTAGAGGAAGGAGGAGTACTACTAGGAAATGCACACATTGTGGGAGAGGACACACAATTAACTTTTGTTATGATTGGCATGGCCCACCATCCACATGGGATAATCAAGCAGTTGTTAGTGGTAGTGAAGTCAGTGATAGTCAACCAGTTGATCCAGCATCTTCTACAGTTACAACTACTTCTAGGAAAAAGATGATGAGTATTCCAAGAGAGGAGTATGAGAGATTCCTTTAGGCCACTTCACATCAGAATACTGCCACCCTTGCTCATTCAGGTATAGCTTGCCTAGCATCCAAACCTTCACCCTAGATAATTGACTCTGGAGCCTCTGATCACATGACCGAGACTCCATGTTTGCTTTCCTCCCTTTCTCCAACTTCTACATCAAATAATGTTACCCTTGCCGATGGATCTACTTCCCCCATTTATGGTGTTGGTAATGATAACACAACATCTCTTTGCCTTCAGTTTTATGCATTCCCAAGTTTCCTTTTAATCTTATGTTTGTTAGTAAACTAACCAAATCCCTCAATTGTTCTATCACATTTTACCCTTCCTCTTGTGCTTTTTAGGATTTAACAACGGGGAAGAAGATTGGTGGAGGGCATGAAGCTGGCAGATTGTATTATCTTGACGGTGGTGGCTCTACAGTTGCACATCAAACCTCTTTGACTCCTCTTCAATGGCATTGTAGACTCGACCATCCATCTCTTAAAACTCTCAAGCTTCTTGTTCCATCATTGAGTCGTCTGTCGTCTTTGCAGTGTGAGTCGTGTTAGTATGGAAAACACCATCGAGTTTCCTTCAGTCCTAAAGTTGATAGTTGTATGTTGAGTCCTTTTGATTTAGTTCATTCAAATGTTTGGGGTCCAATCAGAATTGAGTCTTATAATGGTTACAAATATTTTGTTATCTTTGTTGATGAGTGTTCAAGAATGACATGGCTTTATTTAAAGAAAGAAAGTGAATTATTTTCCATTTTCCAAAAGTTTCATTCTGAAGTGCATATACAATTTGGTGTTTCACTTAAAATTCTTCGTTCCGACAATGGCAGAGTATTTTCTTTCTTCATTTCAGCAATACTTGGAACAACATGGTATTATTCATCAGACATCTTGTGCCCACACCCCTCAGCAAAATGGGGTGGCTGAGAGGAAGAACCGACATCTACTTGAAACAGCTCGGTCTCTTCTTCATCATATGAATGTTCCTAAATGTTTCTGGAGTTATGCAGTCCTTACTGCTTGTTTTCTCATTAATCGCATGCCCTCGTTCATTCTTGACGGTCGTTCTCCATTCTTTATCTTATTTCCCACTTTGTCTTATCCCTTGACTCCCAGGATCTTCGGGTGTGTGTGCTTTGTTCAGAATCTTGGTCCTAGACGAGACAAGTTGGATGCTCGCTCCATTAAATGTATCTTCCTTGGCTACTCTAGGACCCAGAAAGGGTATAAATGCTACAATCCTATTACTCAGAGATCCGTTGTTTGTCCTAATGTTACATTTTTCGAATCGGTGCCATACTTCTCTGGTTCTGATATCCCTCCTTCTCCTACAGAGGTTCCTCTTCCTCTTCCGGTTGATAATTCCATTCCGGGGGTTCCAATTATGCTTGAGTCTCCACCTTCCCCAATGTAGGAGCATACTGAAAGACCACCTATCCGTCAAGTGTATACTCATCAACAGAGGCCAGCACCTCCACCACCTTCTACTCCGGCGGCTAATCCAGCTCCTTCAACAACCGAATTGCCTTCTGATCTTGACCTTCCTATTGCATTGCACAAAGGTAAACGTAGTTGCACGCTACACATCATATCCAATTATGTTTTTGCATCTCACCTTTCTGCTTCCCATCGTGAGTTTATTACCTTGTCCTCTGTATCCACACCTAAGGATGTTCAAGAGGCTCTTACCTCGCCAGGGTGGCGAAAAGCTATGGAAGAGGAACTCTCTGCTCTTCATCACAATCATACATGGGAACTCACCAATCTTTCCCCAAGTAAGCATGTTGTTGGTTGTAAATGGGTATATACCAGATGGAAGAGTGGAATGCCTAAAAGCCCATTTAGTTGCAAAAGGGTACTCTCAACTTTATGGTGTAGACTATGTCGAAACTTTTTCTCCAATTGCAAAGATTGGCTCAGTACGTGTGTTGATTTCCTTAGCTGTCATGCATGATTGGCCTCTATTTCAACTTGATATTAAAAATGCCTTTCCCCTTGGTGATCTTCTAGAGGAAGTGTACATGGAACAACCACCAGGGTTGTTGCTTAGGGGGAGGATGGTAAGGTGTGTAAGCTCAAGAAGGTGATCTATGGGCTCAAACAATCTCCCCGTGCTTGGTTTGGAAAATTTAATGAAGTGGTGAAGGAGTTTGGAATGAGACAATGTCAAGTTGACCATTCAGTATTTAGCTATGACTCTGTGGCCAGGAAGATCTTGCTAGTAGTGTATGTGGATGACATAGTCATTACTGGCAGTGATAGAGTTGGAATTGATAGATTGAAGACATTCCTACAAGATCACTTTCAAAAAAAAGATCTTGGGAAGTTGAAGTATTTCCTAGGTATAGAAGTTGCTAGATCAAAAGCAAGGCATAAACCTCTATCAACAAAAATACGTTCTTGACCTGTTGGAAGAAACAGAGTTACTAGGTGCTAAACCAACTGAAACTCCCATGGAACTGAATGTGAAGTTAGGAAGTGACACAGGTGAATTGTTTGATAATCTTAGAAGGTATAGAAGGCTAGTGGGGAAACTGAATTATCTAACTATCACTAGGCCCGATATCTCATTTGTTGTAAGTGTGGTAAACCAGTTTATGCAGAGTCCTCGGGTGCCTCATTGGGATGTAGTTCTTAGGATTGTGCGGTATTTGAAGGGGGCTCCAGGTCATGGGTTATTGTACAAGCCAGGAGATGATCTTGAAATAGTTGGATACACTGACGCAGACTGGGTTGGCTCTGTATCAAACAAACGATCCACGACAGGTTGTTACACCTTTCTTGGAGAAAATCTAGTGACATGGAAGAGCAAGAAGCAGACTGTTGTAGCAAGGAGCAGTGCAGAAGCAGAATACCAGGCCATGGCACACACTACATGTGAACTAGTGTGGTTGAAGAATCTATTGTAGGAAATCGAGTTCTCAATAAGCAAACCCATGAAGACCAGACTGCAATTCACATCTCATCCAACCCCAGTTTTTTAACGAGAGAACTAAACACATAGAGGTAGATTGCCATTTTGTAAGGGAAAAGGTCATCAATGGTGAGATAAGCACTGAGCATGTGAGAATAGGTGATCAATGGGCAGATTTGTTCACAAAAGGGTTGAGTTCGGGAAGAGTGAGTTATATATGTAACAAGCAGGGATTATATGATATATACTCTCCAGCTTGAGGGAGAATGTTAGAGTCGACTAAAGAGGGGTATTTTAGCCTTTTCCATCTAAGTAATGCATTAGTTATATGCCTCCTACATATGCAGGGGCATTTCTATCTTTGTATACTTATTTGTCAAATTTAAATATATGGTCGATTAGGTTAGACTCTTTGTCTTCTCAATTCTTCTTCTTCTTCTTTTTCTTCTTCTTCTTCTTCTCTCCCTTCTTCTCTCTTTTCTTTCTCTTTTCTCAGTTCGACTGAATAGTACTAACATTTCTAAAATTGTTAAGCTTTTGTTTCTAATTTACAATGTCAGAAATGTCAACTGAGAAAACATTGTAGAACATCATTTCCTTCAAGTAATAAAAGATCAAAATTTCCTTCTCGTATTATTTATTCTAATGTTGGGGCCCTACATCTGTGGCTATTAAGGGTGGCTATAAGTATTATTGATGACTATTCCAAATATATTTGGATCTACCCAGTGATTTAAAAGGCGTGCCTGAGGCGCAAGGCGAGGTGCATTCCAGACTAAATGCCTCACATGGGTCAACGCGGCTAGACTTTTAGAAAGGTGCTCGCCTCTGCACCTAAGGCGCGCTCCTCAAGCCATGCGCCAGGTGGCCCCGGCGAGCGCCTATTTAGGTTTCCCACTAGTTTTTAATTTATTTTTAAACATAATTTTATACATGATTATAATTGTATATAAATTGTTTATTTCCTTTTATGTACCAAAATATTGCATATGGTATGGAATTTCTGAAAGAGAGAATACATGACCCATATCGAGAGAGCTAAAAACTTTCCATGCAAGGCTTTCACCCAAATCATCTTAGACTCTCAAACTCTCCTAGTCTCAATCAAAGTGTCGAACGGCAACTACAGTGTCTTCAAGCCTTCAGCAGTTCGGCACAAGGACAAGGTTCTTCTTCATAGAAAAACAAGGGGTCCACCCAATCTTTATTTTCCAAATATTTCTTCACTTTTTACATTGAAAATAGGGGTTCCAAATATTTTCCCGTGCACTTTTTTACACTAAAATAGGGGCTCTGCCCAATCTTTTTTTTTTCCAAATATTTCTCCACTTTTTACATTGAAAACAAGGGTTCCACCCCCTTTTCTTCTTCTGCTTGCACTGTTTTACAATAAAACAGGGGCTCCGCCCCGTCTTCTTCTTCATAGAAAAACAAAGGCTCCACCCAATCTTTTTTTTTTCCAAATATTTCTTCACTTTTTACCTTGAAAACAGGGGTTCCGCCCCTTGTTTTACACTAACACAGAGGCTTACACTAAAACAGGGGCTCCGCCCCCGTCTTCTTCTTCTTTCCTTGTCTGTTTTACACTAAAACAACGGCTCGCCCAACCTTTTTCCATGATTGTTTTTACACTAAAATAGGGCTCCACCTCATTGTCACACTCACAATGTTTTCATATAAAAATAATAAAACAGGGCTCGCCCCATTCTTTTTTTTTTTTGGATTTTTAGTTTTTTCGGTATTTCTTTCTTCCCCACTTTCTTCTTCTTCCTCTTCCTCTTCTTCTTCTGTTCTTTTTTTACATGAAAACAGGGCTCCCAGCTCTACCCCATAAGTGGATGGACTATAGAGTACCTTCGAATGGACTTTCAAATATGTCTGAATAATCTAAGTATCTATCCAATTGAGCTAATAATTAAGTAATTAACTTTGTTTTCTGAAAATTTTCCTGATTTCTTAGAATTTCTACATGTTTTTTCTATTTTTTCTATTTATTAAGTTTTTTTTTTATTTTGTGTGCCTTTTTTAAAAAGGCATGCACCTCACCTTACGCTTTGCGCCTTAGGCACATTTGGAACCTGTCGCTTTTTGTGTGCCTTTCACTTTTAAAACACTAGATCTATCCTATTCACTCCAAAGAAGAAATTCTAAAAATTGCAAGACTTCCAGCATATGGTGTTTACACAATTTCATATTAAGATCCAGATCTTCCAAGTTCCAATAAGACAATGCAAAACAGTATTTCCATGACCACTAAGCATCCCATTGCTCACTACATCCTATGAAAGAGTTTCACCCTTTTTCCATACTTTCTTATTTTCCGTTGATAGTGTTTCCATACCTAAGAATGTTACAAAAGCATTAAATGTTCCTGAATGGACAAACACAACGAAGGAAGAAATTAGGGATCTTCACAAAAATAATGCTTCTTGTTGATGTTCCTTAAGGTAAGGAGCCAATGAGGTGCAAATGGATATTCTCAATGAAGTACAAAGTTGATGGAATAGTTTTAAGATACAAAGTAGGATAATACTGGCCATGGGGTATACACAATTTTATAGAGATGACTATGCATAGACTTTCGCACAAGTGGCTAAGATGAACTCTATTTAGGCTCTACTATTGTTGGCTGCTAATTTTGACTATAAAGCTTCACTAGTTGGACATCAAGAATGCTTTCTTGAATGGTGATTTGGTATAGGAAGTTTATATGATTCAGCCTCCTAGGTTTCAAGTAAGAGTAGTGAGCACAAGGTGTGTCGACTAAGAAAGTCCCTATATGGGTTGAAACAATTAATCACCTAGAACCTGGTAACAAGTTTCATACGGTGGTTTACCAAATGAGGTTCAAGAAGTGTCAGTCAAATAACACCTTGTTTGTTAAGAGGGATCAAGGTAAAATTGGTGTCCTAATGGTTAATGTTGATGACATTGTTATCATTGGAGGCTTGAAATTAAGGTTTCCCTTTCACAAAAAGGCATCTTCATTTTTCAAAGGAAGTATGACCTAGATCTTCTCCAAGGTACAACTAAGTTGGGGGCAAAGCCAACTGATAAACCCATTGATGCAAATCACAAACTGCATGATGGTCATGGTGAGGTGAGGTGAGGTGAGACTAGGATGTGAAGTAGTTTCAAAGGCTGATGGGAAGGTTGTTATACACTTATACTTATCAATGACTCAACCTGACATCACCTATTCCATGAGTGTACTTAGCTAGTATATGCATGCACCTAAAGCTTCACACCTTGAGGCTGCAAAAAAGAACTCTCAAGTCTCTAAAGAATAATCCATGCAAAAGTACTTTTTCAAAAAATATGGCCACATGAGGCTGGATCTATCAATCATAGGAAGTCCACTAGTGGGTACTACACCTTTGCGGAATGTAATGTAGTTACATGGAAAAGCAAAAAATAAAGTGTAGTAGCCAAATCTAGTATTGCAGCAGAATATAGGGCCATGGAACACATAATTACAGAAGTGCCATGGATAAAAAACTTGTTGGGTGAATTGGGGTTTGCAGTAAACAGTCCCATGTCATTTTACTGTGACAATAAATCCACCATCAAAATAGTTGCTAACCCAGTCCTTCATGACCGAACCAAGCACATTGAAGTTGACAAATACTTCATTAGAGAAAAAGTTGAGAAAGAAGTGTATACTCCATATGTCATTTCCAAAGAGCAACTTGTAGATGTAGTTATAAAGGGTTTAAAGTTTTTGTGGCACAATGAGTTACGTAACAAGCTAGGCATAATTGTCATCTATGGTCCAACTTGAGGGGGAGTTTTGTAAATTCTATTACCTGTGTTGCAAGGGCACTTATGCCCTTTTACTTTTAATGTACTATCAATGCCACCAGCATTTTTTTGAGCATCTAAAATTTTCTTTCTTCTCTTCTCCCCTCTTCTTCCTTCCTTTTATCTCTCATTTCTTCTTCTTTCTACTTGGATAATAAGTACCTCAACTCCTTGACACCCTTGATCTCAAATTCATGGCTCAAAAATCACTTCAACCTTTCTATCTATCTCTACTATATCATCTCCATCACAAGACTCACAACTATATCATCAACATATACAACAAGAGATATTAGAGAGGGCCCCTTTCTCTTAACGAGTATAATCAAACTAGGTGTGGACAAATCCAACATTTACCAAAGAACCTCAAAACAAATCAAACTAAGCTATAGATTGCTTAAGTCCATAGAAAAACATCTTAAGCCTACATACTCTCCTAAGCTTTTCATTCTTATAAAAGCCAAAAGAAAGATCAATATATACCTCCTCATGCAAGTCACCATTTAGAAAGGAATTCTTTACATCCAACTAGTATATAGGCCAAGAATAGGAAGCAGTTAAAGAAAGCAAAACCTTGACAAGATTTATCTATGCAACCGGTGCAAATATCTCCAAATAATCCACCCCATATAGCTGTTATCCCTTTGCCAGTAGCCTTGCTTTATACCTCTCAATAGACCCATCTGCTATATATTGCACAATAAACACAAACACTCATCTGCATACAAGCTCCTTTGTCTGGTTCTTAAGTAAAGTATCCATTTCTTCCTATATAGCATCTTTTTACTCAGGTATAAAATAGAGCTTCACAATCTTGGGAATTGATACAGGGGAAATAAATGAAAGAAAAAGACCTATAGGAAGGTGATAATAAATAATAGAAAAGATACTAAGAAATAAAATGGGTTGTATATAAACGGTGGTACCTTTCTTCAAGGCAATGGAAACATTAAAGCCTGTGAAGATAATTAGCATAATGTCTCATTTTGTCCTCCTCAAGATGATTGGAAGGAAAAGAAGCTCTCTAGCTTTCGTGTAAACAATCTTCTTAAACCTATAACAGACCTGAAACTACTTCTAGGGACTCAAACCCAATGAAGATAGATCACAAGGAATAGACATATCTTGGGAAACACAAGGAACGGTACTGGAAGTGGAACAGTTGAAACTTCAGGCCACTAGAATTTGTAGGACTCCTTCCCTGTCCTGCATCTGTTATTTGAGTATTACCTAAGTTCCCCACTTTACAAGGGCAGAACAGAACAAGCATTGTATTGTATATTTGTATCCTAAAAAGAAATCTATAAAAATAGCACCATCTGGTAGAGAGTTTATTGTATTCTCCTCCACTTTTTCTTTGTATTTCTATCATTCTCTTCCTTACTCCTCTATTTGCTGCATGGCAGTAACAATATCACAACCAGCTATGGATCTTTCAGTGCTACCATCTAGTTCTTTTTCAGGAAATCATGTCTACAGCAGAAACCAGACACAAAACTTTCAAATGTTCAACCATAATTGATTATTCTATTCAAGAGACACAAAAAAGATTCATAAAATGCTTCTTGCGAATACGATTACTGTTTATCTAATGCACGATTGGCCTATTGTATTGATAATGCATAGGAACAAAGAGCACACAAATCAGTAAAGAATCAGTTTAAATTGATAATTAACTGCATCAAAATATTTAATTCCAAATTATCATGTCTGATCAGAAAATATACTTCTACAAACAAGTAAAAGAGGAAACTCATATGTCACTTGCAAAACACATAAGACATTAGTTCCAAACCTGCAAACCATAGATGCCTGCTTCTATTTCAGCCATTGCAGCATCACTGATCGATGCATCCATATCTCTATCATCACTTTTCGAATCCTAGGCCATAAGTGAACAATGACTTGACTGTATCACAGGTTAAACCATAAAAATAAGTATCAATTATATAGCAGAAGAAGCTTACATTGTACTCAGAGTCTGGACTCATGCTGTCTGCATCCGTTGCTCTGGAGGATGGGTTATCCTCAAAACCCTCATTTACAATTGGGACTACCATGGAATGAGATTGAATGGCAGGAGGCATATTAACAGTCACATCTTCAACAATAACCACTGGTTCCAGCTGAATCTTCTCATGAAGATTATCTAGGGGCTCTGACTGGAAAAGGCTAGCATCTTCAACCTTTGACACTTTATAAGAGTGTCCAACAGGGCCCAGCTTTTCAACCTTATACTCAATATAATTCACAGGATCCTCATCAGGGAGAGACAATTCTCTTCTGAAAACCCCATCTGTTGCTGGATTGTGAAATAAAGACCAACTATTTTGGGGTTCAGTTGTTTGCGAGTTTAAGATCTGATCAGTGGCATCTGCTACTGCAATTGGAGTTAAAACAGAAGTTGTTACCATTTCTGGTTGGTCACCCATTCCCCTCTGAGATGAAACAGGTATTAGCTCAGGTGATGCATATGAAACTGGGCAATTGGATGAACTACTAAGTAAATCAGTTAGAGAAACATCATCATTGGAATGTTGTTTGGCATTATGATGAATAGATTTTTCAAAATCTGCAACTTCAGCAGCCCTGGACCATGGAATGGAAGAAGTGCAAGGTAGGACACTTTTTACATCCTCAATACCATCATTCACCACTTTAGTCATAGTACAATGTTGATCCTTGGAAACTATATGGTTGTTGACAAGGAAATCAGATGTAGATCTATCTGGTTGGTAGACTTTATGGTGCTCTCCCTTAATATCTGAACAAGGTTCTGAAGAAATAAAGAATGATGCAGGAGGACCTTGGTGTTGATCAATGTTTTGCAGTTTATCCCTATGTTCCATGTCGGTAGCATGTGGTATAGTGTTTATATTACTTTCATACTGTTTTGCATCCTGAGGAAGATGAGAATCTTTCTCATTTGTCAGGGTGAACATCTCACATGGAAATCTAGGATTTTCTTCATAACATTCTCTTAACATGAAATTGGGATCATTTAGACCTTTAGTCATTTGACATTTCCCATCAAAATCATGGTCCTCCAGGTGAGATTCAATTCTGCCTGAGAATTCTGGGTAATGAGAAGAATTTGACAAATCAAGTCTCCTCTGGTGGGCAATAGATTGTGTATCTCGCAATGTACTTGGCAACTTAGAATTAAGAAAATCAGCATTCTCTTGGGATTGCTCTGGTCTTTCATGCAAAGCACTTGAATTTAGCCATGAGGATGAGTGTGTGACTGCAAAGGGAGATGAGGAGGTAGCTCCTTCTTGCAAACAGAGAGGAGACCTGCCACCATGTTCCTGCAGCTGTGAATCAGAGCGTGCATGTGGCAACCCATGATGAGAACCAACTGAATCATCCTCCAGGTGAGATTCAATTCTGCCTGAGAATTCTGGGTAATGAGAAGAATTTGACAAATCAAGTCTCCTCTGGTGGACAATAGATTGTGTATCTCGCAACATACTTGGGAACTTAGGATTAGGAAAATCAGCATTCTCTTGGAATTGCTCTGGTCTTTCATGCAAGGCACTTGAATTTAGCCATGAGGATGAGTGTGCAACTGCCGAGGGGGATGATGAGGTGGCTCCTTCTTGCAAACCGTGAGCAGACCTCCCACCATGTTCCTGCAGCTGTGAATCAGAGCGTGCATGTGGCAACCCATGATGAGAACCTATTGAATCGTTAGATCCTGACAACGTATTTATCTTGTCTTCGAGATGTGAGAGGAACTTTTCAGAATGAAATGCCTTTTCCTTGAGCATGGGCCTTTCACGTGAGTGCCCTTCCATGTCACTGACATTTCGAACAAATGCCAGAGAAAAATCTCTGCTGGGTCTGCGGTTGTGGAAATGCACTCCACGGGGTTTCTGTGTCTGGTCAACATCCATCACATGCTTATTAGGATGATGATGATTCATTAATTGAATAGGACCTTGCAGAGGATGATAGTAGCCAGTGGTGTCAATGCAACAATTGTCAAGTGGAGATTGGTCAGTGAAAAAGGGACTGCTGTTTTCATTACTACTAAGACAGAACTGATCCTCGGGCAATTGCATTTGATAGTTCTTAGAATCTATGTCATGGTTATGGGCCATAAAAAATGGAGCAGAAGGATGAGAGAACACCCCAACCAGATTTGAGGAATTGATGCCATCCTTGATCTCCAAAGGATGAAAAGAAGGAGAATCTCGGTGAAAACTTGGATTTGTATCCAAGCTATGCCCCAATTGGTTCACTAAAGTCTGTCCACTAGAGCTTTTGAGGGGACTGCGGTCCAGTATGCCATTAACAGCAACAACATACTGATATTCAGAATTGCTCTGCTGTGAGGTCATTGCTTCACAAGAGCATTGGCCCTCAGATTCACTTGAAGAAATAAGGAATATCCGTAATCTTTGAGAACCCTCAACTCCTTCAAATCCATAGTATTCCTCTATCATATTCAGAAGATCCTCATCTGACGACACAGATATAAGGGAATCAAGGTCCTCCCCAGGGAGCTGATACTTGATCATATGAGGTTGATTGCAAATGGCCGATGTCTTCTTCACAAGCTCCTCCCAAGAAAGATTTTTCCTGATGGTGATAATTCTTGTCTCTCCACCAACATATCTAAGCTTTCCATCACTTGGCCTGGGCAAGATTCTTCCGCCAAAGCTGCAGAGGAACTTCATCTTGCCAGGCTTAGAACCATCTGAAACTCCTAACAAATTAGGCTGGTAAAAATGAGAAGACTTGGAAATAGAAATTGGTCGAATGGATGGTAGCTGAGCAGCTCGTTCACGATCCATTTCATCAGAATATAACCTTAACCCTTTAACACTGGCACTGGCCTCCATATGGTATCTTCTAGCTTTATCAAAATTACCACTGTTCTCAATTTTATCAATCTCTGCAGCTTGGTCTTTTCCCATGGCAAAATGTGAGACATCAACACCACATTCAGAATCCATTCTCCTGAAGCCAAGAATGCCAGTGAGGTCTTCATACCTCATCTGATTGTTCTGATTACAATTAAACCCACCTCTTCTTGAGTGGCCCTGATCTATGTCAGGTATCATGGGTACCCTTCTTGATGCAGCACGATCCTGAAGGAACTCTAGAGAAAATTCCTCACCAGTCTGCACAGAGACATTATGTGCACGCTTTCCTGGATGGAATCCATCTCCCAAAACAACGGAAGCTGATTCTTGCTGTATCCTCTGCCCTGAAGGGCCAGGTGCATCAGTTTTCATGGTTTTGGATTAAATCCCCAGTCTACTTAACGCATAAGAACATTGTCTGACATGTTGAGTGCTCGGTTCTTTTCTGCCCCTTGAATTTGCAAACAAATCTGAAGGCGCTCATGGTGTCAAAAACGCATCATAACCTCGTTTTATTCATAAATGTTCATATTCAAACCCTTCATAAATCAATTGCCCAAAACTTCAGCCTCAGATTTCCATTTTCAGGCCAACCACATAACCCCATAACAATCCGAATTGCAAAAGTATTGGATTGAAATTGTTTTAGATGGTACGATCATTTCAATGGGTCACCTATAATTCCCCAATCTTCACAACCAAACCCAAAGTCGTTAAACGGTTCGCTTGTGTCCTTAGAGAATTGAAGAACAATAGGAATCTAATAGCTATAAACAATATCAAAGTACCATACAAGAAACGTTTTCTCCTCTTTGTGTCCAGATAATTACATGAAAAATAAAAATCCGAGTCACCCACAAGATCCTGCAGCCTGAATTATCCAAAAATAGGAAGGGATCAAATAAACAGAAAATCAGAACCCCATAATCACATATTTCCAGCACATTGGATCATCACGCAAATTTTCAATTTTGTTGGTAAGAGGAGCAATAATAGCTCCTGACTAAATGTCAATATTGAACAATAACAGCTCGAAATGGAAACGAGAATCACAGAAAAATTACCGAGTTAACAAGAAAATTTGGCAATGGCATCTCCTAAAATCGAAGCCTGAGATGAGTTTCAATCCAAAGAATGTAGCCCGGTAGATAGGGTCGAAATAGAATGTCAAAAGAGAAATCGTTCAAAAGGGTACCTGTCTGTTCTCTCTGGTTCCTCTCTCCCTCTGTGTTGAAGCTGTACAGCTATTGTCTTCTTCTCGTCCCGAAGTTTCAATTTCTGGGATCGACTCGGAGGAACCCAAAAGGGATAACTGGATCATCAGTTCGGGTTTTATTTGAATTGTTTGAGAGGTTTCGATTGATCGGTGCTTGGGCGGTGAAAGGAACCCGCTGCTTACGCCTACAATTTCAATCCCGGGCGTCGGAGAGCGACATCCCTCAGAATAAAACGGCATCAAGACAGGAGAGTCCTTCAACTGACAACAACGATTTTATCAAATAAAATTATTTTATTATGATACGACTCTCTCTCCCTCCCTACCGTCTAAACATGCATCAAACCCTGAGTTTGGTAGGTCCAGTCCGATCAAAGGTGGACCGTTGAAAGACAATAACCGTCCGATACATAGCTGAAATCTATGATATCCTTAAGATGTTGTGCAAAGATAAACCGGGACCAGGAGAAAGATGCTCTATGGTTGGATGCATTGAATAGTGAAGATACTCTATTGACGCGCTTTTTCTTGCGTCAGATTGGAATCTAGGTAGAACTTGTACCCACATGAGCAAGAATCCTCAGGTGGGTGGTGTGCCACTCCTTTATATGGGACCCACTTTGTTTCTTAAAATTTATTACATAATCCCATCATGTGTGAATTTTTTTTCATATTAATTATTTAAATTTTAGATAAATTATACTTAAGATATAAATTGAAAATTAATAAAAGTAATAATATGACTAAATAAACTTAAATATTTGTATGAAATGTGCACGTGCAGAATTTTAGATATATCCCCACCTTCTCAATCTATACCCTATACATTGGCTCGAGTGACAATTCAGTCCCCGAATTTTGAAATGCGACAATCCAGTACCCGAACTTTCGAAACGTGACAATCTAGTACATACCATTAATGGACTGTCAATTATGTATATCATGTGACCTCACGTGATGATTTAAGACTTTTGAAAATGTTAAAATTACCCTAGAAAATAAAACATATTGTTCATTATCTTCTTCCCCAAGAAGATGAAACAAAACCCAAGCTCTCTGTCACAAACACCACAAACGTGATCTTTTCTAACAGACTCACTCATTGGATGGTTGGAATTGCTCTAGATCATTTTTGTTTTCTATTTATATTCTAATGAGAACTGGTGTCAAGTAAATTCCTGGTACATATGTGGCATGCCCAAGGTTCCAACTCCTAGTCGGGCCTAACTCTTTTTGTGTCTTGGCTTCCTGTCCAATTTTAATGTCTCACCTAAATCCCCACTAGATAAAGCTTCAACTGATTTGGTAAAGGAGCTCGAAATAATTCTATGCAGGTTTGAATAAAGAGAAATAATTCTCACAAGAAAGTATGCTGAGTGATTTTGGCCAAGGACACTAGGAATGCTTCGGATAAGCTGTTATTGTTCAACCTCCTACACAATTAGATACAAGGAAACTAAGAAAAGATAAAAAGTAAGAGATTAGATGCAAAGGACTAATGAGAAAGAAGCATGAATTCAACAAAGAAAGAGATGAATAGCTCTCTATGTTTATTCAAAAAGCTCACAGGTATAGCAAATTGTTGAGTTGACCCAGAGCCATGGGAATGTTGCCGGAGAACTAGTTATTGGATTTGGATAGATCCAATGTCTGAAGCTTGGGAAGGTTTTCGAGCTCCATCGGAATTTCTCCAAAAATGTTATTGTTCTGCAATAACCTGCAAATTTCAACCCAAATAAGAAAATAAAAAAGCGGAAGAAATACGCAAATGGATGTGTGAAATTTTCAATTTCTTATTTGGTTGATTACCTCTTAGAGGAAAAAATTAAAATGGATGAAAAATTTGACGATTGGTTTTGATTTTAGCGGATGGTTGATAAAGAAAATTAGATGACACTTAATGGGTATTTGTATCTTTTCACATGCCACTTAACAACTGGTTAACAACAGGTACAAGATTGTCGCGTTTCAAAAGTTCGGGTACTGGATTGTTGCTACTACTACTACTACTACTACTACTACTACTACAGTACTAAATTTTGTGTTCCATTTTTGTCTTAAATAAAAATAATTTTTATTTTAACAATTATTTTTATTTAATATGATGATTATATAACATTAGAAATGCTTTAAAATTTCTTTGACAAAACTCTATACTTTTTTATTTTTTATATTTAATCTTTTTTAAAATATTAATTATTCAATTTTGACATCATGAATTTCTTTGAAATTTTGGATTTTTGACCCATCATTAGATAAGAAAATAGCTTTGCTTTTGGATTAATTTTAATTTATATATTTCATCTACATTATATAATAATTTTTTACTTATCACACTTAATTTTTATTTGACATAATTAATGTATAATTTTTTATACATTCCTTTAATTACTTGTATTTTTTATTACTTTTTAAATATTTATTATTTAACTATCATATCATCAATTAATCCATTTGACCTAAAACACTAACCCACGACCCAAAAAAAAAGTTTGATTTCTAATAAGTTGGCATTGAATTTTGTATTACATTTCCATTATTGATAAAATTATATCTTATGCACAATATTTATTTTTGTTCAACGTAATTAATAAATGTATAATATTATAGATGTACCCAATATTTTATTTTTTATAAATATATATTATATCTTATGTATAAAATTTATTTTTGTGATTCCTATTATTTTATATTTTTAAAAATTTTATTATCTGACTATAACATTATTTCATTTTTAGGTTGATTTTAATTTTGGCATTCCATTTTCATCATTTATAAAAATACTTCTTACATTTTATACTTGTTTTTTTTCAGTATAATGAATATACAATATTAGTGACGTGCCCAATTCTTTTAATTTTTTTGTATTATATATATTATATATTTTATTTTTTATTATTTAATTATGGTATTATTTATTAACGCATTTGACCCCAAATGGTTGAATTGCTTACCCACCATCGAGAGAGAAGAAAATGGTTTTGTTTTCAAATTACTTTTCAAAATATTTATTTTTATATTATTAAAATGAATGTTGTGGATTTAATTGGTAGAATTTAATAATGAGAAAAATATATCATAAATATATGATTTAATAAGAGAATATACCTTAGATATGTGATTTAATGAGAGATAATAGGAAATAGTTTTACTTCCAATTGGTTTTAAATTTTACATTCCATTTTCATCAATAATAAAAAGTATTTCTTATTTATCATCAATGTTTTCAACCTGTTGTTGACCTGGCTAATTGAACCATTCAAACCATTACTTGGACTTGACCTTAGGTTTGGTTCTATTGAAACTCCCCTTTTAGTTAAAAACCGTCCAACCCGAGCATTTCAACCATTGCCCTATTCGACCCAGTAACCATGTTGTAGGTTGCACAATTATGTGCAAACTTTTGGAAGCCATAACTTTGCACTCTGATGTCTGATTGAGGTTATGTTTTTTTCTTTTTTATTTTGAGTAACTTTTTAAGATCTATACAACCCAAGGGCCTTAGGTGCATTTCCTTGCTATTTTTTGCGAAAAAAACCCTTTTTGGCCCCAAATTGTAATTTTAATATTTTTATAAATAAAAAATTAAAATTTGAATTAAAAACGTAAATGAATGTTAGATAATACATATATTATATGTAATATCTGTAAGACATAACTATAATATATGTAAAACATAATTATACTATTTATTGATAAAATAGGTATTTTTACAGACACACACACACACATAATGTTGATGCAGAGCAATTTGACTCGTTTGACCTTGATAGGCAAATCGATGACTTGTGACCCGAAGGGAAAAGCGGGCCAACCTCTGTGTCAGTTTTTAAAACTTTGTTTATCATACTTATTGTTGTTTAATATGTTAAATATATAATGTTTAAAATGTCCCCATTTTTTAATTTCTATATTTTTTTGCATTTTATATACTTTTGAATTTTATTATTTAATTGTGGCAACATGGATTGGCGCATTTGACCAAAATGGTTTAATTTCTTAAAAGTATAAGTTTTTATTTATTGAAATTATTAATTTATTATGTATGGATTTAATTATAGAATTTAATGTTGAGAAAAAAACAAAAAGCCTTAAATATATGATTCAATGAAAGTGAATACAAATTAATAATTTAAATGTTAGATTTAATGAGAGAGATTGAAAGCATTGAAAATCTTAAAATTACCTCTTTTCAACTCATTTAATATCAATAACCAACTACCCTATTTGCCCTCATTTTTTATCAATAAATTTAAATATAGAGGGGTTTTGTCTTCAGAAAATTCCAGAAATATTCTTTAGGCTATTCATACTTTTTAAAGTAGTATAGATTTGAGGATGAGTCAGCTGATTGAATGTCAAGCATTCTCAAATCCAAGTCAAAAGTTTGTTGAATAAACTAAAAAATATATACATAAATAAAAGAAAAGAAAAATTCATAATAATATTATTATATATAAAACAAAAAAATAGCTAATTTCTCATTATTTGTTTTCCATTTTTTCTAATGAGGCCCATAGGCCCAATTCCATTCATGGGTCGGCCTGGCCTAGTCACTATAGTAATCCAACATGGCATGGAGAATTGGCCAGGCTAGCATGGCCCACACCTACCAGCCCCGGAGTTCACATCTGCCCCCCACAGATAAGGGTGTTAATGGACCGGTTTTGGATTGGACTTTGTCCAGTCCAAAATCAATTTGGACAAATTGCACAAACCAACAAGACATATTGGATTGGACCAATTCAGTCCAAAATATTTATTAGATTGGATTGGACCTGGTCTATCCATAATAAATTTATATTGGACTGGGTTGGATTAAGCCAATATCTGATCCATTGATATAAGATAAGAATATAGGTGTCAATGGACTAGGTTTGGATTCAAACCTTCTAAATTAAAAAGAATTTGAACATATTGGACAGTCCAAAAATTGAATTGGATTGGTACAAATGGTCCAAAATATTCATTGGATTGGATTGGACCTGGTCCATTTGTAATGGACTTACATTGGACTGGATTAGGTTGGACCAAATCCAATCCAATTGACACCCCTACCCATAGGACACGCCCAAAAATGCCCTACATGCATATCTCAGCATGCATTGAAAACATCTCCTGTACTTGTCATTGGGAGATGTTTCCAATACACGATTGAGATGTGTTGTGGGATGTTTATGGGACACATTCTGTGGGTGCAGATGTGACTTCACCAGTCCTGGGCCTTGGGCCATACTAAGCTCCCTGTAAAGGGATTTGTGCTAAGTAGGCACAACCTACCAAGGCCTACATACCAACAAGGCATGGCTTGCTATAGTGTGGGCAACCTACAAAAGTGGGTCATGCTGGTCCAACACAGCTCAGATTACACCTCAGCATAAGCAACAAAAATCTGATTTCAAATTATTACAAACAGAAAAGAGAGGGGATCACCATACTAACATTGATTAGAAACAGAGAGATTGTCAACTTGACAAAAGAGTGTATTGCACTTTTACCTTGTTTGCAAACACAGGAAACCGAGATAGCCTGAAAGGAGAGAAGCATCTTGCAATCTAACACAAAAGAGAGAATGTGCCAATGTGGATTTGTAGAAATGTAGAGTCCTCCAACACAAGATCGAACAGGAGAATAATAATTAAATCCAGACCAAGATGATGAGCAAAACTAAGACCTTTTATAAGAGCCATGACTTTAAAGTCATCATTGATTTGGATGGTTAAATCATTTGGCCTAGAAATCACCACTATTGTACTAACCCTAAATCCCTATTTTGAAAAAGAAAAACCATTGAAACAATGAAAGAACTGTTGACCCAAGCAGTCAACCATCAGTCATTTGACCCGAGGGGGAAGAAAGGAGGTAATTAAAAGAAAGGCAACGAGTGTTGCAAGGTGCGTGTTCTGCAACTAAAATGGCAACCACGTTTGGTGGGAGGTGGTTCAGTAATCCAATCCATGAACTGATCTATGAGATTAACAACAACTTCAAATTTCAAATTCATAGAGACACTACAAGAAAACAGACTTCTAGCAACTATAATTTAGTACGGTCATAAAAGCCGTAGCTAAAACAAAGGCTATAGCCACGGATAACTTCACATCCGTGGCAAAAAAGTTGAGCTTTAGCTACGGATATATTATCTGTGATTACAAACTATTTGTCTGTAGCTAAAAGATATTTATAACCACGGTTGTAAAGTATTCGATGCTGTAGGATACAAAATTAAAAAGTGACTTATAGCTACAGTCAGTTCGTTTGTGGCTAAAGAACTTTTTGTTTGTGGTTAAAAGCTATTTATCACTATAGCCACAGAATTTTAATTATTCGTGGCTATAACTACGAATTTAATCATCTTTAGCTACAATCTTTTTATTCCTAGCTATTTAATGTAATGCATTGAAAATTAATAAATAATAATCATATAGTATTAATTAATAATATTTATTGTTTATTTATTACTATTTCTAGTAAATTAATAATTATGGTTTTATCAAAGTAAATAAATATAATTAATAATTAACAAATTATTACCTCATTAATATTGAATTACAATAACAATTAATGTGATTGTTATTTAAAAATAAGTAAACTAGAAAATAGATTATTAATTAATAATTTCATAAATTCATTAACAAAAGAATAATAATTTATAAAATAGAAATAAATAAATATTAACTATTATTTAACTAATTAAAATTAATCATCAAAAGGCATTCTATAGCCATGATTTTCTCTATAAACCATTGCGATAGGCATTCTGTAGCCATGGTTTTCTCTATAAACCGTTGCGATAGGCATTCTGTAGTCATGATTTTCTTTATAACCCATTGCAATATTCTATACCTACGGTTTTCTCTATAAATTGTTGCAATAAGCATTATGTTGCCACGGTTTTCATGAAGAACCATTGCGTAGGCATTCTGTAGCTATGGCTTCCTGTCTCAACTATTGCGATCGGCATTCTGTAGGCACGATTTTCTCTATAAACCGTTGCGATGAGCATTCTATAACCATGGTTTTCATGAAAAACTATTGCGACAGGTATTATGTAGCAACAGTTTTCTGTTTGAATCGTTGCAATAGGTATCATATAGCAACAATTTTCATAATGAACCGTTGCAATAAAATGACCAATTTTTCTTTTTTAAATATTTTTAGCCACAGTTTTTCCATTGTTATATGTAATTTTGCAACAGTTTTTATAATGTTATAGCAACAGACATGATCCATTGCTAAATGAAAACTCTAGCAATGGTTTTAGAAAACCGTTGCGAGAACCTATCGCCATGGAAAAAGAGGCATCGATTTTGTGTGCGTTGCTAATCCGTTTCTAGAAGTCTCTAACAACAGTTTTGGGTACTTGTAGCAACAATTTTGCTTGTTGCTAGAAGTCCATTTTTCTATAGTGAGATTATTATGCACACATGAGGGGGAAGAAAGGAGGTAAAGTCCAAATATTAGTGCATTTCTAATTCAAAGAGAGATGCTAATGCTCAAGTTGGAAGGAGTACAAATGCAAATATGTATAGTGCAAAACCTCGTATTTTGTATTATTTTATATGTATTTGTATTTGTACTCTTTCCAAATTGAGTGTAAGGCTATGTTGATTGCAATGCAAATAAATTTGCATTGATGCAAAACCATGGCAGTGCAAATGATTTGAGTGTAAATTCTGACTTATTTTTGTTTCAAATTTTAGTTTATCTTGTTTGATTGTAGTACAAATGTAATAAATTAAGACATCCCAAAACAAAATTAAAAGAGGATTTGCATTTTTTTCATTTGCCATCCCATGCATTTGTACTACTGCAAAGAATATTGCACTGCAACCAAACACAACCTAAAGTATGGTGAGATCAAATTCTCAAAAGGGTTGGAAAGACAGTAACAAGGAGTGTTCCTTCTATTTTATCCCCCTTTCTACCTTTGTGCCTCTAAGTTTACTTTCCTCTTAGGCTTAGTCTCTTGTTCTTCTCTCTTTTTTTTGCCATTTCTTTGCGATTCCTTTTGTTGTTTACTTCTCCATTTTAGTTTCCATGTTTTATATTTTTCTCTTTTTAAGGACTTTTGAAGGATTAAAAATGCAACTACAGAATTTTATCATAGTTCCAAGAACAACAAAATTCAATCTCAAGCCAAATGTTTCCCTTGGAAATTTAAATCGGCCAACGGAAAGATCTGAGAACAGAAAAAGTCAAACTTTGTTCCCTTGGAAATTTAAATCAGCCCATGGAAAGATCTAGGAACAGAAAAATTCAAACTTTGTCCCTTGGAAATTTAAATCGGCCAATGGAAAGATCTAAGAACAGAAAAATTCAAACTTTGTTCCCTTGGAAATTTAAATTGACCAATGGAATGATCTACCATTGGGGAAAAAAAATTCAAAACACCACTATAGAGAGAGCTCTTTCTAGAGAGGTGTATGACCAAAGATCTATGGAAAATAACAAAGAGGAAAACAGACCTACTCTAGGGGAATGGTTGGATTAGCTTTTGGATGACTAAAATATTCAAGAAAGGTTATTTGAGGGAGACCATCTAAGGAAAAATTGAATATCGTTAAGCCAAACTAGAGATATTTGAAGATAACTCATAGTATAACCTCTCCAAAAGACCAACTTAAAGTCGAAAACTCTATTGGCAAAGATGAACAAAGAGGGTCTATAGGTTATAAAAGCAAATTGACAAAACAAACCCATCTATTTAAATTCGACCTAATAAGGCGAGATTTCTTCATTAGGGGAAAATCGTGAAAGAAGCTAGTAGATGAGAGACCATGCATTAATGTAATTACATATCTACATAAGAAATGCACGACAAAAAACCATGCACGTAGAAATATCGACCCCCTTTTTTTCAGCGATTATACCAAGCTCTCAAAACTCCATATTAAGTCCAAATAGAAAAAATTATGGTAAGAATTGGGCAAAGAGAATCAAGGAAGTGTTTACGACTCCCCCTCAAGTAGTAACAGAAAGTTTTCAAATTGAAGATGAAAATAGGGTTTCAAATCTGTGTGACAAAATGGGTAAAGCATTTGAGCTAATGGGTGCTGCTTCCCATCACAATAATAACTCCGAACAATGAAGGGTCTTGGACAATTAGAAACCATAAGGAAAGAGTGGTGCCTGAACAAGATAGTGGAAATTAGGTGACTAGATTAAAGAGCATAAATAATACGATTTTAAAAGATGAAGATCTTCTATGTCCTCCCATGTTCTAAATGCAAGATTGGTGGAACTAGAAAATAAGGAAACAAAGAAGAACTTAATGAAGGATAGAGAGCTGAATGTTGATTCCCTATGCCCATTTAAGATAAAGTTGGAAGGTATGTCTAATCAAAATGTAACAATTGCACCAAGCAAGTTGAATTCAACTAATGAAATCCAAAACAAAACTTCAAATTCAAAATGATCTTGGACAAGGGAAGAAACTAGAAAGACCCAACACAACGGAAACATGAACATAATTGTAATATCATCTCAAATGGAGGAGTAGATGACCAAAACTACCAAAAGAACAATCAATCTCCAGCAAAAGAATGTTACTTGAACTATATCAAAGAACACTCCCATTTAAAAAGAAATTACTTTAGACAAATAGTCCAAGAAGACCAAAATTCAAGTTACATCAAACCCTTTTTAAATGCACTACTGATCACCACAAGTTGCGGCTATAAAAAGAAGCAGTATGAAGCAAAAAAATGTAAGTCATCAAAAAACTCTCTAAAACTTGAGTGTGAAAACAACATGGAAAAGGATGAATTGAGCAAAGTGAAGCATTCTCTTCTTGATTTATTCGGTCAGGAGAAGAATAGCAACCAAAGGTTGATCTTGATGTAAGGAAGATGGTGATGAATAACTTTAACAAACAATCACTATGCCTCCATGCAAAGGTCCTTGGCGAAAAACTCAAGATTGGTGCCATTACTTATGGAGCAAAGGTCTCTTAGAATATTACTAGCAAGCTCACAATTAAATCAATAGTTAATGGTTACTTTCTCTTAATCCTTACAACTCAAGAGAATTATGGTTTCATCCTAAAAAACAGACCATGCTTCATGAATGGTAATTACCTTATAATGTCTAGATGAAAAGTTAGCTTTAATCCATATAGCTCCCATATGGGTATGGTTGATATATGGATTGTATCCCTCAATTAACTCTTTAATTTTTGGAAAGGGACTACCTTGAGCTCATTATGACAAATGAAGCATGACAAA
This sequence comes from Nelumbo nucifera, assembly GCF_055504915.1. Classification (NCBI taxonomy): domain Eukaryota; kingdom Viridiplantae; phylum Streptophyta; class Magnoliopsida; order Proteales; family Nelumbonaceae; genus Nelumbo; species Nelumbo nucifera. Next base: position 58,617,985 of record NC_142651.1, on the reverse strand, counting down.
ATTATCACTTAACATAGTTTGAGTAAATTCAACTCTATCCCTCATTTGATATTTGCCATAGGTACCCATTTTCGATAGATCATCAGTTTCACTACCATAAATTGAGCAATTGATCCCTTTGTTATACATCATTTTTATTGGTCAAAATAGGGGCATCCCCCTTCCAATGGGTGCTTCTTGATGTGAATCTTTAATTAGCAATTTTCGCATATCCAATGTTTATGTCTTTGAAGTGTAATGTGTTTTAATCTTTGCTTTCCGAGGAAGAGGTGGTCATTCTTATCTCTCATTAAAGTATGCAATAGACACCTAGTCGAATTTCCATCTTTTTGAACATTCATTGCATCATAATTTGTTTTTCATCACTCTATCACATATAAAATCACATTATTTTTCCACACTATAGCACATGAGTTTTCTACCATTGTAGCCCCGTAAATCATTTTTTCCACCCTATAGCACATAAGTCTACCCTATCACATCGCAAATCATTGAGTTTTCACCGCTCTATAACACATGAGTTTTCCTACCCCTGACAAACCATGAATCAAAATATTTTAATTTCCCTATAGCACATGAGTTTTTTCGCCCCTTGACAAATAGTGACTCAAAATATTTTCTATTAGACAGTATATGCCCTTAGCTCTAATCAGATTGATGTACATGAACATTTATTTGTAAAATAACAAAGTACATTATTGTTTCATGTTAATATTGGTATTTTTATGTGTATTACCCCTTAAATTGGACACTTAAGAGACTCATGTTAGTTTAGAATGTTCACAACAATTGGATAGATTTGGGGAATCTATCATGATAAGGCTGACACTAGTATGCTACCAAGGAGTTTGAGCAACTTGTCTCAGCTGCTAGGGTTAGACCCCAAGCACATTCAATGGGTATTTATTTGAATTATTGAACCCAACCCAATTTCCAGTTATGTCCTAGACCTTGGAGATAAATGGGCAAAACTAGAAAGTTACACATAACCCAAGAATTGATTCTGATATTGCATTAGGTGTTGGAGGGGGCTATCTTTGATATGCCAACCGGTGAGATCCATTAAGGGTCAAATACTTGGGTATGTTGGGGCAGTCTAAGAATTCATTTGAGTGGGTGATTATAATGACAGGATTGACTCCTTTGTTGGACAAAGTGAATATCAAGGCATATGCTCTCTCTGATGAAAACCTAAACTGCGTAGTGAATTCACCTGTGTTTGAAATATGGTTCTACAAAATGTATTTATATGTTGTACACTGTAATTTTATGAAAAAATATTTGCAAAAGATTTTAATCTTGGGATCCATCCGAGCAGAGAGTGTGGCACTGCACCTTGCAACCTGGGGAAAGGTCATTTCCTGTCGGGCAATGTTTTGATCATTATGGGCCAAGAGGTTAAGTGTAAGAGACCACTACAAGGATTATTACCTTATGAGATTTGTCTTACATGAGTCCATTATCCTTGGGTCTTCACAGGGTGACTGAATCCAATGATCAATTAGGTGTAAATATTGGGCCCAAACTAGACTAGTGCTGATTGGGTCAAGAGTTCACAGCCCTAAGCAGTGAATTCGGCCCAACGCCGAACCCATGTGGGCTTCTATTAGATCAATCTGGGGTCCCATACCATACAATATCAGGCCTAAATTGGCCATACAACACCTTAGGTTATGAACCTTTGAAGTAAATGGGCCTAAGCCCCAAAATTAATAAGATTAATTAAATTGTCATGTTATGTGCTTTGGGTCGAATCTGAGTTTGGTATTGGGTATGAAAGCACCTATCCTCTTAAGAGGATAAGTCTTATATCTTAATAGAGTCCAAATCCAAATCGTATTTGGATAATCTCCTAATTAGATTAGGAGAGTGCTCCATAAGGATATAAAAGAAGAAGAGGGCAGATCAGACTAGAACACCTCTCTCTCTTGTTCTCTTTGTCTCCTGTTGGGCAAGAGCAAGAGAAGAGAGGAGAGGAAAAGAGAGAAGAGAGGAGAGGAGAGTGGACTGAAAACCCTCCTGAATACTGGGGGCGAGTGTAAGAGTTATTATTTATATTGGCCCAGTCGTACAATATAAACAAGGGAGAAATTACAATAGTACCCTTGAGGTACTAAACCTGAGTACACAAAACAACTACCAACACTCCCCCTCAAGTTGGAGCATAGATATCAATCATGCCCAACTTGTCACAAAGATCATGATGTCTAGAAAGATTTAAACCCTTTGTAAAGATGTCTGCAAGCTGGTCCTCAGACGTGACATAGGGAGTACACACTTCGGCTGTGATAACTTTCTCTCTGATAAAATGCTTGTCAACTTCGATGTGTTTTGTTCTATCATGTAGCATCGGATTGGCAGCAATGCTTATAGATGCTTTGTTATCACAGAATAGAGTTATAGGTTTGGCCACTGGGAAACCCAATTCACCCAACAAATTCTTTATCCACATGCCTTCAGCAACCCCGTGGGCCATAGCACGATATTCAGCTTCAGCACTGGATCTAGCCACCACATTTTGCTTTGTACTCCTCCATGTAACAAGGTTCCCTCCTATAAAGGTGCAGTAGCCACTGGTAGACTTTCTATCACTTTGGGATCCAGCCCAATCTACATCTGTATAAACTTCAACTTTCAAATGTCCGTGCTTTTGAAATAACAAGCCAGTACCCGGATACTTCTTTAGATATCAGAGGATTCTCTCTACTGCTTCAAGATGAGAGGACCTAGGAACATGCATGAACTGACTAAGGACACCAACAACATAAGCAATGTCTGGGCGACTCATAGAAAGGTATAACAATCTCCCTACAAGCCTTTGAAACTGTTTCACATCCTTGAGAGGTTCACCATGGCTGTCACCTAATTTATGGTTGGGATCAATGGGAGAGTCAACTGGCTTCACCCCCATCTTTCCAGTATCCTAAAGTAAATCTAGGACATATTTCCTTTGAGAAATGAAGATACCCTTCTTTGAACGGGCAACTTCAATTCCAAGGAAGTATTTGGCAGGTCCTAGATCCTTCACTTCAAACTGAGTGGCAAGGAAACCCTTCAAACTATGAATTTCATCCTTCCAGTCACCAGTAACAATTATGTCATCCACATATACTATTAAGGCAGCCATTTTATCTTCTCCCCTTTTCACAAACAGTGTGCGATCTGATTTACATTGCTTGTATCCCTTTTGCTGAACCGCAACATGGAATCTACTGAACCAAGCTCTTGGTGACTGTTTTAGCCCGTATAAGGACTTCTTCAATTTGCACACTTTCTATTCATTGCCTTGAGTCAGAAAACTAGGAGGTTGAATCATGTAAACTTCCTCTTCGTGGTCACCATTCAAGAATGCATTCTCGATGTCAAGCTGGTGTAAATCCCAATCCAGATTAGCCGCAAGAGAGAAAATGACTCTAATGGAGTTCATCTTGGCAACAGGGGCAAAAGTTTCTGCATAATCAACTCCATATACTTGAGTAAATCCCTTTGCCACTAAGCGAGCTTTATACATTTCCACTATTCCATCAGCCTTATACTTGACTGTGAACACCCATTAACATCCAACTGGAACATTTCCCTTAGGAAGATCATTAAGTTCCCATGTGCCATTTTTGTGAAGGGCATTAATTTTTTCCTTCATGACATTTGTCCATTCAAGAACTGAAAGAGCTTCTGCCACATTCTTAGGGATAGGGACATAGTCAATAGAGGTAAGGAAAGCACGGAATGAGGATGAAATGTTCTCATAGGAAACAAAGTTGGAAATGGGATGTTTGGTGGTGCACAATCTAACACCCCTTCCTGTGAGTAATAGGACAGTCAAGATCATTAGCAGTAGATGAATCATTTTCAATAGATTCAAGGACATCATTGGAAGCCAAAATACTTGAGTGAGTATGATCCTCCCCCAAGGAGTCTGGTGGCACTGGAGGTACGACGAGAAAAAACACAAAAAGGCGGAAGGTCAGGTAGAGAGAGAAGCTGAACCAGTTTCTCCTCATGCCTACACTCCCCCAGAGAAGAAACAGGAAAGAAAGGCAACACTATTGTTGCAGTACTGGAACAGGTCCTTCTGACCTATGGTTTCACTGAGAACAAAGTTTGAACACTGCTGTTGCAGTACAAGAACAGGTCTGTATGACCTACGATTTCACTGAGAACAAAGTCTGGACACTGTTGTTGCAGTACAAGAACAGGTCTGTATGACCTAGGGTTTTACTGAGAACAAAGTCTGGACACTGTTGTTGCAGTACAAGAACAGGTCTGTATGACCTATGATTTTGTAGGAATCAAAAAGAAACACTGTAGTTGCAATACATCACTAGGTCTGAATGACCTAATCAGTAGGCCTGATAGCCAACCAGTCAATGAGAACAATAGGGTAGCCGAACAGTCAATCAACAGTCCATCAATCGGCTAAGCAGACAATCAGTAGGGCAGTCGAATAGAAGATGACCAGTACCTCTTTTTGTTTCAGATGATAGTCTCTCTGTAAACTAGAACTCCCTCTACGAACCTCAAACAATAGCCTCTCCACAGTCGAGCAGACAAGAGGTACAACTTCTGGGCTGGAAGATGAAAAGACTCTGTAACTTCTGGGTCGAATTGAGTACACTAGATTAGGAGTTCAATGGAGACAACTCTGGGAGATGAAAAGTCACTATAACTTCTGGGTCGAACTGGATGCAACAGCTTAGCGTTTCGAGGGGAGCAGCTCTAGGAGATGGAGAGACCATCTGCATGACATTGAACAGCAGGTTTACTTGACACCACCCTTCAGGCCTGGACGACTTGCTCTGATACCATGTTGAGCAAGAGCAAGAGAAGAGAGGAGAGGAAAAGAGAGAAGAGAGGAGAGTCGAGTGGACTGAAAACCCTCCTGAATACTGGGGGTGAGTGTAAAAGTTATTATTTATACTGGCCTAGTCGTACAATATAAACAAGGGAGAAATTACAACAGTACCCTTGAGGTACTAAACCTGAGTACACAAAACAACTACCAACATCTCCTAAGAAACCCTAATTTGACCTAGGCTTTCAAGAACTGATTTTTAATAAGTTTTTCTTCTAGTTTTTGCAAGAAAAACATTGAGAAAGATCTGGCTCACTAACCCATTCAATCCAAGCAAGTTGGATAGCAGTTTTGGAGAAAATAGTGTTGTTGAACCGGCTTCATCATGCATTGCGCCATCTTAAATGAAGGCTGGTTTTAGGACTGATTTAAGTCTGAACGTCCACCTTGGGATCTGTGTTTGTAGTATTCGTATCAGGTATAATTTCCCCTTTTGCTTTGGTTTCAAATCTTGTCCGGTTCAATGCAAGATCGATATAGAAAAATGTAGTTTTTCAAAACACTGAGAAATTGGTTGCCAGAAGGATTTGAAAATTTTTGAAATTTTGCCCAGCCACCTAGCATGATTTGGTCGTCCATAAGATGGATTCTAACCCTTCTAATCTATAGCACATGACTTTTTCTGCACTTGATAAACCATGAGTCAAAATATTTCCACCGCTCTATAACACGAGTTTTTCACCCTTTTGGCACATCATGAAACAATATTTGCATCAAAACATAACACATTTTTAGCATAGAAATGATCAATGTTTCAGTTAAATGTCATTAATTTCTCATCAAGTTTAGTTAAAAACCATTTGTTTAAAATATGTTTGTTCCAAAGTCCCTCATGGCATTAAAGTCCCCTACAATAAAAAATAATTAGTTTTTAATTAAAAATCATCAATTTATTATTTTGATTATGTTTCAAAAAAATATTAGTTTTCTCGTTTGAATCATATCTATATCAAAGTCACTCGTGGCACTGAAGTCCCTTGTGGAATCAAACTCTCTTACGGCATTAAAGTTTATTGTGGCCAAAATATCAGCATTTCACTGTCCATTTCCTGGCATACCATGGATTGTTATTTGCGTTGCGGCATAACAACATAGAAATCATCTGTTTTAGTTAAAAATGTTAATTTCTTGTTTGAATTATATCTGTTTCAAAGTCTATTCCGGTACTAAAGTTCCTCATGGAAACAAATTCTCTTGTGACACTAAAGTCCCTCGTGGCACTAAAGTCCCTTGTGGCCAACATATCAATGTTTTGTTGCTCATTTCCTAGCATATTGTGGATTGTTATTCGCATCATGGCATAACACATATCAGACATAAAAATCATCTATTTTAGAGAAAAAAATATTAAATTCACATTTAAATTATATATGTTTCAAAGTCCATTGCTGCAATAAAATCTCTCATAGCAAAAAAGTCCCTCATGGCACTAAAGTCCCTCGTGGTGAAGAAATTAATTAACATTGTTTTGCATCATCGCATAGCATAATTCTTACTGATTTCTTGACTTACAGATTGTTATTGGCATCGCAACATAGCACATTTTTTATTGCTGGTCGTGTTTTTGTATTATTGCATAACATAATGCTTACCGATTTCCCAATACATAGTGGATTGTTGATTGCTTCGCAGCATAATGTACATTCTATCATCATTAATTTCTTTTATTTCCAATTGCAATATAACATATCAGGATTAAAAATGATGAATTTAAAATGAAAAAAAAGGAAAGAACTTCAATAATGAAAACTTGATAATAGGCCCACCATCGTTCTCTAAGCATGTGGTAGCATGCCCAAAAACTACATAACTCTCGACAATCACACTATTTGTTGAATTTGCAAATTACCCATCATCCCTAAGGAGCATGAGTGAGAATACTAACCTGAGGCATTTGGAAGCACAACACTTTACAACATCATCAGATTTATCAAGTGTTTTATTGGATTTTTCGAGCATAGTTTTCTCTTGCATGGAAGGATACTTATTACCTAACAAAAAAGTAGATATCAACTACAAAACCTCTATCAATTTTTTGAAATGTTTTGCTAAAGTCTTTCAAAATGTTTTCAAAAGAAAAAAAAAGAAAAAATGAAGAATATTTATGAGTGTTTTTGTACTTTGTGATTAAATTGAAATATCAAGTTCCTAATCTGCTCGTAATGTTGTGTTTCGTTTGTTTTTTGTATTTTTCTTTACGGTAAGCATACCTTGATTTTCTATATGCTTTAAATGTTTTTCTTCACAACAAATGTACCCTAATTCCATAAGGTTTCTAATACCTAGGAGGTGTTCTTTTGCCAAAAATTAAATAGTTTTCACATTACGACAAACATACACTGATTCCGTAAGGTTTCTAATACCTTGGAAGGGTCACTTTTCCAAAATTAAATAGCTTGCACATGTTGAGTTGCTTTCAATGTTGTTTTTTATTTGTTTTAAATGTCTTCCTTATGGCAAATATACCCTAATTCCATAAGGTTTTTGATACTTAGGAGGAGTCACTTTGCCAAAAGTAAATAGTTTTCACATTATGAGTTGTTTTGATATTTTTCTTTACAGCAAATATACCCTGATTTTGAAGGTTCTTGATAACTAGGAGGGGTCACTTTGCCAAGAATAAAATGGCTTGTATGTCATGGAACAATGTTGTATGGGGACCTTTCTCCTTTACCTCAAGCCCTATTCCTTCCTTTTTTTAACCCTTCTTCCAAAACTAATCTTTGCAAAAGTCTTTGTGTGCTTCTTTTGGATCTTTATTGTTTCATAATCTGCTACCTCACAACAAAGAAGGGTTGCTATCAACACCCGATTTTTGCTCGGTCGCCACTTGAATCCCCAAACACCCAATTAGACGTTTCCAATCTTTTTGAAACATCAAAAAACCTAAAGAACCCAAATTGTAGCCCAAACACCCATAGATTCATGGTTAAATCTGTCCTATACCAATCCGTTGGCCCTGATCAACACTCATCTACAATAGAACCATTAGATCAAACACCACCATCAAACTCAAGACTTCCCGAAACACCTACCCATCAAATTTCAACTTAAGATTCCTTTATTTACCCTTACATCAAACAAAGATTCCATTTGAGCCCTTTCATTGGCCTGAAAACCTACAACCCAGATTCCCTTGATCCTAGCATATCTAAATCAATCATATCGCACCACAAATCCATCAAACTAAGATTCCATTTTGGATCCTCTCGTTAACCCAAATTCCCACATTCATGATCCTCTAGAACCAACCAAACGTCACCATTAGATCCCGGACACCTCAAAATTCCTACCTACCAAGCTTCAACCCAAAAACACCATTATTTGCCCTCCCATCCAAAAATATTCCATTTTAAGGCCTCAAATTAACTAAACCCTAAATTTGTTTGATTGGGGCATAAATAAGCCAATCTGACCCCATCATTCAACCCAGAATGCCCCAAAACCTCACCTTGCAAAATTTCAACCAAAACCACCCTCATTTGTCCTCTTATATAAAATGATTCTATTTTAAGGCTTTAAATTGGTCGAACCCCAAACTTGCCTAATCCGGGCCTAGTCGGGCCAATCTGACCCTACCTATCAACCTAGGATACTCTATCCACCTGTAAAATTTTAGCCTAAAATACCCCTGTTTACCCCTCCATAACATAAAGATTTTGTTTTGAGGCTTTAGATTGACTAAACCACTATCCTTCCAAATCTGCCTGATCCTGGTCCAATCCGAACCTACCATTCGTTCTCCCTAACCTCTGCAAGAACCGAACCACAAGTGGTGATGAACCTAATCCAATCTCCACCTCCAGCCCCTCTCTCTCGTTTTTTTCTTTTCCATCATCATCGTCGTCATCGTCATCGTCATCATCATCATCATCAACTTCTTCTTCTTCTTCTTCTCCTCCTCGTTCTGCCTTCTCTGTTTCTTCCTGATTTCTGTTGCAACTCACAACAGCGGTGATTTGCTTTCTCCCTAATTGTCTCAATTTTCTTCTCTCTCTATGTCTCTCTCTTCCTTCCCTCTCTTTCCTTTTCCCTTTTGTTTTTTTCTTCTTCCCCTCGTTCATCCCATCAGCACCACTCAAAGATCATCATTCACCCCTGTTCTTCAGTCGTGAAAAGGGGTAAACACAATAAAGCTCATTCAGCATTTGTGCAATTTTCAGCAATTCATCTCCATTTTCCAGAACCTTTTTTGTTCGATGACAGTAGCATCAACTCCGGTCATCACTTGTGATTCCTCTAATACATTGATGATAATTTGTCCTTTGTTGGCGCATTAGAGGTTAGTTGCAATGGTGATTTAGGCTATTCAGCTCCTCTGTTGAACCCGAATAGCATCCCCACACAAAGCATGATCGACCTCTCTCATTCCTCTAGCGATTACTTTGCATCGATCATCATTCGTTGTAGATGATAAGAACTCTCCTATTTGCAGTAGTCGATCTCAATCTCAGGCCACATTCAGTCAAGTAAGGCCTGTAATTGTTCTTTTTTTATGTCTATCTTCTACACATCAACTCCCTCTAACAAGCATGCTTTTGTGAACTCCGATTACGGCGAGGCCTTAACCTTCATCCCTCTCTCTCTCAATCATAGTGAGAAGTCTCTTTTCTCTTCAGGAACTCTTCTTTACTCTAACAAGCTTGCTCTCGTGGACGCTAATTCTGATGAGGCCTTGACCTTCAACCAACTGAAATCCACAGTTGCTCATGGTTTGGTTCGCTTGGGCATAAATAAAGGTGAAAGCCATTTTCTCTTCAACTCCTTTGATTAACTTCAATCCATCATTGTCTTTGAAATCACCAATGAATCCGGCGAGGCCTTGACCTTCAACCAGCTCAAATCCATGGTTGCTCATGGTTTGGTTCACTTGGGCATAAATAAAGGTGAAAGCCATTTCTCTTCAACTCCTTCGATTAACTCCAAACCATCATTGTCTCTTGCTCATGGTTTGGTTCACTTGGGCATAAATAAAGGCGAAGGCCATTTCTCTTCAACTCCTTCGATTAACTCCAAACCATCATTGTCTCTGAAATCACCAATGGCAACAATGTCGTCTCTGCTGCGGATGTGGCTCTCTTTCGCTCTCAAATCACTCTAGATTATCACTGTCTCTGACCTCACCAAGGGCAAGAAATCCATCTTATTCATCATCCCTAGAGCTTTCACTATGAGTTGTTCTCAGAAACACCTCCCTCGCGTTGTTAAGAAGTTTACCGAGTTGAAGGCCAATTCTGAAGAGAGTTTGTTCTGTTCATGACTTTTTTTTTCTTGTTGTTTGATCTGAATTCTAGGTAATGTTCCATTTATTGCTTGCCCTCTTGGTTTTTAGTTTTCTTTTTATTGAGTTTTGTCTTGCAGGGTTCGTCTAGGTTTGGAATTTCAAGTTACGTTCCATTTATTGCAAGCCCTCTTGGTCTAGCTCTGGGTTCCTGGTAATTTTCCATTTAGAGTCTCAAGTATTTTGGATGTGAAACAAAGCAAATGGAGATGTTTCTCCTATGAATCCTAAATTTTTGTTATTTTTAATGTGAAATAGGACATAGGAATCATCTCTGAACATTGGATTTCTTCAATTTAATTTTCTAATGTGCTGGAGACGCTATTGGTTTATTGCTATTTATTTTCTAGATGTATTGTGGTCATTTAGGTTTTCGATTAGTTTTTAGAATGCCTTCCTATTACTAATGTTTTTTATTTTTGGTGGTGGTTGACTCTAGGATTTTGGTTAAGCATCTCCCACTCTCTCCCTCCTCCAACTTAGAGAGGGTCTTTTGAGAGGACTTTGCATTTTTCATGGTTGTATACTCTTTCGGTTAGGTCTTGGTTTCTTGGCCATTTTTCATAGCTAATGAGAACCAATCCCCATGCTATTTTTTGAGCTTCTTTCTTCTCTAAGCCTGAGGTTATACTTTTACTGATTTCTTTTCATTTTTTGCAGTATTTTTTCTTACCTTTTAGCTAGGATTTTTTCCCTCTTTTGCAGGACTTGTGCTTACTGGGTGAAGTTAGATTGTAGCTATTTATGGCTTGAACTTACAAGTTTAGATAGTTATGAAATTAGTAAATTTCTAATCTATAACCACTAATTTGCATATCCCATTTATAGGATTTTTGCTTCATGGGTTGCTAATAATAGCTTCATTTGCTTTTCTCCATTTATAACATCTATTACCAGTGAGAGTGGTAGTTTAAGTGTTGCTTTAATAAGCTCTAATTTTTACTATTTAATAATCCCTAATTGTTGATACTTCCACCTACTGAGATTTTCTTCCTCTCTATCTCCACTACTCTGAAAATAGAGTTGGCAAATTCTTCATCCCAAGAGAAGTCTAACAGATTGTTTTTTTTTTACTATTTGAGTTTCATGTTAAACTATATGCTCCATAGGCAAAGCCTTATTGATTTTAAAAAACCTAATCCACCTAAATCTCCACGAGTGTTCTCTGTGCTTTAATTTTCAGTTCTAACTCTGAAACTCACATGATGTCTGTTAATCAAGCAGGTTGCCGAGACTGTTGATCGATGGCCCATATGGAGCCCCGACACAGGACTACAAAGAATATGATGTCCTGCTCCTTGTTGGGCTGGGGATTGGAGCCACACCACTGACCAGCATAGTTAAAGACGTTATGAACAAAATCAAGCAACAGAACGGTGTTGAGGAAGGTGTTGTAGAAGCTGGATCCAAGGCCAGCAAGAAGAAACCTTTTGCCACGAAACGACCCTACTTCTAATGGGTCACCTGTGAGCAGGGCTCATTTGAGTGGTTCGGGGGAGTACTGAATGAGGTTGTAGAGTACGACCGAGATGGGGTCATCGAGCTTCACAACTACTGCACCAGTGTCTACGAGGAAGGTGATGCTCGATCGACGCTCATTGCCATGCTCCAATCGCTCCACCACGCCAAGAGCGGAGTAGATATTGTGTCCGGGACACGGGTGAAGACCCACTTTGCTAGGCCAAACTGGCGGAACATTTTCAAGCACGTCGCCGTTAACCGCATTGATCAGCGCATTGATAAGCAACTAAATAGCTCCCTTCCGTCGTCTGAACTCTAAACACAGAACAGTTCCATTCATGATCACTGAGCTTTCTTAGAACCAACTAACGATGGGTTAATTTTAACTTGTTGCAGGGGTGTCCTACTGTCGGGCTCCTGGATTGATGGGTGAGTTACGACAGTTAGCGTAGGACTTCTCTAGGAAGACGACGACCAAGTTTGATTTCCACAAGGAGAATTTTTGAGTTCAGAGCTTGCACAGGATCACTAGCTATATACCTAATACATAATATTGTAGTGCATATACCACAAAGTGTGATATTTTTCTTTTGATTGTTTTTTATTTGATTTATTAGTTAGACACTTGTAATTTGTAAGCAGTTATGGTTTCATAATGATACATATAAAATTTGTATTTCTTTTGGGAATTATATGTTTAATAACTTTGTAACATCTTTTCTGTACTCATGCATATAAAATTTGTATTTCTTCTCTTTGTTATTATGTAATATATATTTTTCATAGATTAATTGGTTCATTACATTAGAGACCCGGATTCGGATCCCACAACTACAGCATTTATTGTTCTTTTTTTATTCTCCCACTTACTCGGTATTACTCGCCCGTGCTGAGCACGGGCTCCCCTCGCTAGTTAGGTTGTTATTCATTTCAGCATGTTCTTATTTCTCCGTTGTGAAGGTTAGGTTCTGTGTAGGTAAAAACAGTTAGGTCTTACCAGTATTCCCGTTTCCTTTGTTATGTTAATCTGATTAGTTATCTTTTGATATTGCATTTAGAACTGATACCAATATATTGATTAGCTTGTTTTATCAGTTCCCTTTCTGCTTATGCTACTTCTTTTGTGATCTTCCAGATAAGTTAAACTCAAATTGAATATAGTTTTGATTTTGCTTCTTGAATTTATGATAAGAGATAGCTAATTGGAATAATGATGGAGAAAATAGTGAAATAAAAAAAAAAACGACTAAAAAGAATTTAAAAAAAAAGAAGAAAATAGAGAAATAAATAAGAAAATATAATAATAGAAATTTCATGATAGAATATGATGAGTAAATGATAAATCCAATGAATAAGCACAGAAATAAGACACTAAGAAAAATAAAAAATATATAATAATAACTGATAAAATTAAAAAAAGGAAAATACAGATAATAAAAGAAATAGATAAATAGAAAAACATAAAAGATTCAAGAAAATAAAAAAAATAATAAAGAAATAACAAAATAATAATTCCCTAAAATATACAAATAGGATTTCATAAAAAATATAATTGATAAAGAATAAAGATTAGAGAAAAATAAAAAATTATACAAATAAAAATTATAATTAAAAAACATAAAAATAAAAAATATAAAAAATATTTTAATTAATTAGAGAAAATAAAAAAAAATAAAAACAGATAAGTAAAAATAAGGAAGAATTTCTTTTATGTTGATTTGTTCTTCCTTTGATATTAATTAGTTTTTTATGGATTAAATATTTGCTTTTTTCGTATTTGTGATTATGCCTATTTGGGATACCATGTGGGCCCCACCTATTGGACCTGGGAGAGGGGTGCCTAACCCCTTCCCTCTCCCATTCGATCTTACCCAGATTATTGTAGTCAGTGCCAAGGCTTTGGAGTCACTATATAAAACGATAAATGATTTTGAAACCATTCTTAGAGGTCCCATCACCTCCATTTCCTCAACTGATGGGTGGCGACTCCAATTCAACTTAAGTGAGCCATTTTCTGACGCTCACAACAATCAACATTGAAATAGCAGTACAAGCTGATTGGGAAAACTCTTTAAGAATGACATCATAGTTTAAAGCCTCAGCAATTTGTAAAGCATTGAAGTTGTTGAGAAGAGTATAAGGTCCCAAAGTGATGGAGAAAATCCCATTAGAGGCATTGAGGCCATTATTAGAAGTTGGATATAAGTAAAGATGAACAAATTTCTGACCAAATGCAACAGGGGAAGTGTATGTAAATTGGGAAGATCAACATTTGGTCTTTCAATGTGGTTTCTCAATTGACTTCCTATAAAACTGGGATTAAAATGCCCAAAATTGGTTCCATTGAAATGAAGATGACTACTGGAAAGACCCTAGCTATGGATGTCAGTACTCTGGCCAAAATCTAGAATGGAGAAATCAAGGTAGTTCTTAGAATCCATAGATTCACCACCAAAAGGTGTAGAGTTTGTTGATGGTAGAGTTCTGGAATTTGACTCGGTAATTCTAGAAACCGGATACAGAAGCAATGTACCTTTATGGCTTAAGGAGGAGAATTCTTTTACAGCCAAGACGGCTATCCAAATATGCCATTTCTAGACAGTTGGAAAGGCAAGACTGGACTGTATAATGTGGGTTTCACCAAGCCAGGCTTGTTATGAGCTTTTGCAGATGCACAGAGAGTGGCAGCAGATATAGCACAGTAATTGAATTCTGAAACAAAGAATTTGTGCTTTGAGTTGTGACCCATACAAAACTCTTGCATATTATAACTTCCATGTCCAACCATGTAGTTGTTGTTCATATGACTAGGCAAGACCCTACTAATAATGAAAGAGTATGTATTTAGAAAACGACAAAATGGAAAGTGTTTATTCTGTAGAAAAAGAAAGATTAAAGGGTGTCTCTGCCCATGGCTGTGCTCTTCCTTTGCAATGGAGGGTTGAAAATTTAAATCCAATCAGTTTTATTTTGAAATTTTGAAGAACAAGAAAGGGTAAAGTTGACATCATGATTTTCAAAGCCGGATCGAAAACAGAGCCATTTTGGCCACCAGCTCTCGGGTCAAACGATCCAACCACCGGTCCAACCCCGAGTCAAACAGTTTTGAGGTCTAAAACTGGACCTAGGTCCATGATTAGTTTATGGGTCAACCGGTCTGGTCCGGTTTTGAAAACCATGATTGAAATTTCATCCAGGGCCAAAAGGGTATGTTTGGAATATAAAAATTATATAAGTCATGTGTCATCACATGCCAACGGATTGTTATGGCATACTAACGGTAGGGGAGGATTTAGTCGGTTGTCAGAAAACATGGGAGTACTTTAAGTCAATTTCTAAACAGTATGGGTGACTAAATCAATTTCCTAAAACTTAGGGGTAGTTTAAGAAACTTTCCCTTCCTTTTAACTAGTAACAATAAAAACAGTAAGGTAGAACATGCATTCAACCATTCACATTCACTTTCTTCTTCTTCTCTTCTCTCTAGGGGGGAGGGAGTATTTGACAACAATCCCAATCCTTCTCTTTCTTCCTTATTAGTTTCCAAGAAGGATGTTTTTCTCTCCCAACTATAAGGCTCAATTTTCATCAGGGCAGAAACTAAAGTTCATGTCAAGTCTATCTCATTCCTAAAATCTAATTCCCATGCATTTACACAAAATTTCGTCAGGCCTTCTCTTTCTGTTTGATTGGCCAAGTGATCAACCCACAATTCCATGTCAACCTTATACATGAAAGATACTTAGCTGTTTTAGGGAAGCTCATTATTCATTAAACAACCTAAATAACAAACCCACTCCCAATGTGTATGTGTGTGTGTTAGTTTTTTAGTTGGATCATCTATTGTTGAGCTTCAACCTTCCATGTAGCAAATCAATTTGGATCTCAAAGGCTTAGTCTGGAAGGAGTACAAATGTAAATATGCAGAGTGCAAAACCTTATATTTAGTATTATTTTCTATGTATTTGCACTATACATATTTGTATTTGTACTCTTTACAAACTGAGCCAAGAGAAGTTTCCAAATTTCTATTCAGAGCCCCATCCCGAGAGAGAGAGAGAGAGAGAGAGAGAGAGTAATGTCAGATGCACATTTCAATGTGAGAAGTACAAATGAGCCAAGAGAAGTTCAGCATCAGCGACTGCTCGAATGGATGTCCACATAGGTGCCTATGTACAAAGAGCAAAAATAATAAAAGAAACTAAGAATAGAATAGGCAGTTGCCTATGTACAAAGATTGCTAATTAATTCTCTTTCTAATTTACTGGTTGCCAAATCTGTATGAGAGCCTTCATTAGTAACTGTTATTCTTGAAGGAGATCTTTCATTAGCAGTTGCTAAAGATCCTTTACTGGTAGCTGCTAAGCTGGACTAAGAGCCTCCATTGGAAATTGTCAGACTTGTGAAGTTACCTTTTGGAGAGCTTTCCTTAATACGCCCCCTCAAGCGAAACTGGGCTGGAAGCACATGAAGCTTGGACCAGAGAAAATTAAATCGAGCTGGAGCAAGAGCTTTGGTAAAGATGTCGGCCAGGTGATCATTAGTAGAAATATATTGGGCATCCAGATTTTTACGAAGAATATGATCACGCAAAAAATGAAAGTCCACTTCGATATGGTTGGTACGAGCATGAAACACCGGATGTGCTGCCAAATACATGGCGCCAATATTATCACAGTAAAGAATAGGCGGAACAGATTGACGAATACCCAAATACTGTAGTAGAGACTGAAGCCGTAGTAATTTGGTGGTGGTGTTAGCTAATGAGCAAAAATCGACTTCAGTGCAAGAACAGCCAATGGTGGGTTGTTTCTTCGCACTCCAGGAGATTAAATGAGACCCAAGAAAAATACCATAGCTGCCAGGAGACTGGCGGTCATTAGGGCAACTGGCCCAATCAGCATCTGAAAAAACAACTAAATACCCAAGAGAATTAGATGCAAAAAATAGCCCATACCCAACTGTGCCTTTGAGATAACGCAAAATGCATTTCATTGCTGTCCAATGATCATTGGTCGGGTTTTGAAGGAATTGGCAAGCCTTGTTCACCGCAAATGCCACATCTAGTCGTGTGAGTGTAACATACTGTAGGGCCCCAACAATGCTACGATACTGAGTATGATCAGGAAGCGGGTCTCCCTGAAATTTAGACAATCTGGACGTGGGAGCCATTGGCGTGACCAAGTGTTTAGAGGCTGCCAGATTAGTTTTCTGTAGGAGGTCCAAAATGTAATGCCTCTAAGAAAGAAACAACCTAGTCTTGTCTTGATGAGCTTCTACTCCAAGAAAATAGTGTAGAGATCCGAGGCCCTTAAGAGAGAAACTCCAAGATAGATCCAAAATGAGTTAAGAAATATGAGCAGTAGAAGAACCAGTAACAATAATATCATCAACATACACCAAAATATATAGAGAAATATTATTTTTGGTGTAAATGAAGAGAGTGGGATCACACTGAGAATTTATGAAGCCAAGATCATGAAGTTTGCTATTGAGTTGAGAGAACCAAGCCCGAGGGGCTTGACGAAAACCATAGAGAGTTGTTTCATATAAATATTTTCTTGAATAAATTCATTCAAGAAAGCATTGTGAACCTCTAGCTGCTTAATGTCCCATCCTTGTGAGGTGGCCAAAGATAAAACCGTACTGATAGTGCCTGTCTTAACAACGGGGCTGAAAGTGTCAGTGAAATCGACACTAGGAACTTGAGAGAAACCCTGAGATACTAGTCTGACTTCGTATCGTTCCATAGAACCATAAGGTTTTCTCTTAATTTTGTAAGCCCACTTAGAACCAACAACATTCATAGATGGATCATAAGGAACAAGTTGCCACGTACCATTCTGTACGAGAGCATGAAATTCAGATGCCATAGCAGTGCGCTAGTGAATAGACTTGGACGCCTGAGAGTAGGAAGTTGGTTCTACGTCACTCTGACTACCATCTGCAAGTAGTCATTCAAGTAAATGATACCTTGTGGCAGTCTACACATGGTGGAAACTCATGGAACGAGTAGTCATAGAACGTGTCTGTACATCTGGAGCAGGAACAACATGTGTGGCATCCAGAATCTCTTGAATCAACTGTGTTTTCTTACGTGGCTGATTTGTCTGATCATCAACATGAGATAAAGATTCATTAGTATCAATTGAAGACAATCTTGCAGTTATACCTTGTTCAAGAGACAGAGAGTCATGAGAAGAGATATCATTCTCTTGCGCACCAGTGATTGAAGGAATAGGTAGCAAAGTGACTGGTGCTGAATTCAAAGGTTCAGAAGGATTCCTCTCTTGAGAGATTTCTGGAAATTGTTTCTCGTCAAAAACCACATGTCTTGTAATAATTTCTTGTGAAGTGACTGAATTATACCACTTGTACCCTTTATGAGAAAATTATATCCAATAAAATGCATCTAATAGATCTATAGTTCATCTTGTGCTTGTTATATGGCCAAATAAAAGGATAGCAAAGACAACCAAAACTTCGTAATATAAAATAATCAGGTTTTTGACCAAACAACTTTTCATAAGGAGAAAGATTACCAAGTGTTGGAATAGGCAACCGGTTATTGAGGAACACTACAATTTTTGTTGCCTCAACCCAGAAGGATTTGGGGAGAGAGAAGGACGCCAGTAGAGAGAGAGAGAGAGAGTGGACTCAATAATATACCAGTGTTTCCATTCTGCTCATGAGTATGAGGACAGCTCACCCTGTGTGAAATTCCTTCACTATCCAAGAAGGGGGATAATTTTCGAAACTCTCTTCCCCAATCACTTTGGAACATCTTAATTTTAGTGGAAAATAGATTTTCAGCATGTCTCTTAAATTTAACAAAAGCATAAAAAACATCTGATTTCCTTTCAAGAGGATAAATCAAATAAAACTTTGAATATGCATCCATAAACAAAACATTGTACTTATATCCTTTTGTAGACAAAACTAGGGCAGGTCCCCACACATCTGAATAAATTAACTCTAGAGACTGAAAGACATTACTAAAAGAAATTGGCAAATTTAAACGATGTGCTTTGCCTAATTGGCAAGCCTCACAAACAAATCATTCACATGTCTTGAATAAGGTAAACCAGATTTAGAAATTACTAATTTAACTACTTTCAAATATGCATGTCCTAAACGATGATGCCAATCTTGGAAATAAGCTCTTTATCCAACAAGTGCTTTGGCTGAATTTTCTCTATCATCATTGGCTCCTAGGAACTGATAAAGTCCATCTCTACTGGGTCCTCTGAGTAAAATTCTCCCCATATGATCCTTCAATAAAAAGAAATATGGGTGAAATTCAAATACTAAATTATTGCCTCTTGTAAATTTGCTAACAGAGATCAAATTCTTTGTTAGGGCAGGAACATGATAAATATTTTTCAGATTAAACTGATAATGATCATAATTTAATGAAGAATAACCAATACTCTTAATTGTCAAACCTTCACTATTACCAACTTTCACTTGGTCCGTAACCAAAAATTCAGACTTGTTTTGTAAGTTATCAACATTTGGAGTCATGTGATGAGTTGCTCCACTATCAGAGTACCAAGCAAGGTCGAAATTAGTTGTTGAGCCATTGTAGAAAGACATACCAATATGAAACACAGCCGCAGGATCTAGAGAATTATTGTTATGTTCTCCTTGGTACGAGACGTCGTACTGTTTGTATCACTTAAGTGCATCATGGCCAGGTTTGTTACATACTTGGCAGATAATTCTATTACCTCTACCTCGGCCTTGTCCTCGTCTAGACTGATTGCCACGCCCCCTACCTCTGCCGCGACTATAGTTCCCTTTGTTATTCTGAAACTGAGTATTATTATTGCTATTCTTGCCATTATTATTGTTATTTGCAGCTACATTGGCATTGGGAGCTTCATTGGAAATATTATGTTGAACAAGCCAAGATTCATGGCTAAGCAGTAGACCAAGAACATCATTGATGCCTAACTGATCAGCATCAGTTCTATTAGTAATAGTAGTGATAAGAGATTCATATTCGCTTCCTAGTCTAGATAAAATGTAAAGAACAAGGTCTTCCTTAGCTACTGGTTCAGAAACAACAGACAAATTGTCTGCAATAGTTTTTGCTTTCTGAAGATTCTGTAGCTGCCACCTTAATTGTAGCACCCTAGATCATGAGTGAGAAGAGAACGATCCCTGTAGGGTACTCTAGACTTCGGCTGCAGTAGACAGTCCAACAACTTGGGCTAATACGCCCTCTGTCAGAGATGCATCAAGCCAACTTAAAACAAGTTGGTCTAACTGTACCCATGAAGAATAGTTTGGGTTAAGATTTTTCTTACTACCACCATTGGGATCTGGAATTTCCTCTTGTGGCGCCTTAGCTAAACCATCAATCAGGCCCATCAGTTTGTAGGCTCTAAGAACTGGTAGAAGTTGAGCCTTCCATAGAAGGAAATTTTCTCCATTCAGCTTGATGGTGAGATATGGAGAAATGTTGGGAATGGAGTTCATGGCTACTGTAGTAGTCATGTTCTGAAGATCAAAGGAGTTGGAGCTCATGGCTTCAAAGGAATCAGCACTGTGAAATGTCATAGGCTCTGATACCAAGATAAGAATGTAGAAGAGAGAAAAGTAAAAGAATAAAAGAATTCTTTGTATTACTTGACCTGTCGACCAGGTTGAGATGGGTGCAGTATATATACACAAAGAATAAAAATAATAAAAGAAACTAAGAATAGAATAGGTCGTTGCCTATGTCAAAGATTGCTAATTAATTTTCTTTCTAATTTACTGGTTGCCAAATCTGTATGAGAGCCTTCATTAGTAACTGCTACTCTTGAAGGAAATTTTTCATTGGCGACCGCTAAAAATCCTTTATTGGTAGCTGCTAAGCTGGACTGAGAGCCTCCATTGGTAACTGCCAGATTTGTAGAGTTCTTTGGAAAGCTTTCCTTAATAGCAGTAATAAACTAATTAACTCTAACTCCAACTTATGGTCAAAATATGTATGCTACAAGGAACTAAGAAGGAAATTGATGCAACAATTTTGAGTGTTAGCGGATACTGGTGGCCCAATGCAGATTTCTGAATTGCACTGCAGATCTATGAACATTCAAAATGTCAAAAGCCCCTATTCTATACACCAATGCCCGCCCGTGAATCGGCATCAACTCCGAGCGGACACCCACCCCAACTGTACTTTGGGCCTAAAAATTTTGGCCCTGGGCTGAACCTTCAAATTTCTAGAGACGTGAACCTTCAAATTTTTAGTTTCAAGGAAGCTCTCCTCAAAATTTGTAAAAGGAGCCTTTGTCCCAGTAATGACAACCATTATGTAAAGTATGGAAAATACAAGTTAATTGAATGTAAGAATGAACACCACCTAGAGAGGTTCTCCAATTCTATAAAAAGACCACTGGGAAAGAAGTGGATACCGAGCCTTCTTCAAACCTTTTAGAGTCTAGAGAAATGAAGAGGAAACCCAGAAGTAGACATGAGATCGCTAAGACTAGCATGGCGAGAAAATCTCTTAATAGCCTGCTGCTGAAGGATCTTGAAAACTCGTCCAGTAGCGTTGCGTTGGGAGACTATAAGGAGGAGGATGCCGGAGTTGCTTGTCCGATCAATCTGGATGAGATTAAAAAGAAGAAAAAGGAGGATGATCATTGGGCCTTATCCCTGATTGCTAAAATGTTGGGTGATCTAGAGCGTCTCAAAGTCATTGTTGAAAAAAACGATGGAGTGGGGTCTGAAAGGCAAAACGGATATATGCTTCATTGGCAATGGCTATTTTCTTTTGTCTTGCTCTACAGATGAAGACTACAATTTAATTCTTAAGAAGGGCTCGTGGTTTATTAATGGGAAATACCTTGTCATCTCCAAATGGAGGAGTGGATTCAATCCCGTGAAGGAGGTTGATTTTTGGTTAGATTGCTAGGCCTACCTCTCGAATGCTGGTCCAAAGACGACCTATAGGTTTATATTACAAGATATTGGCCTGGTCATCAAGCTTGACTCCAACACGGGAGATTTCCATAGAGATATGTATCCTTGGGTTTGTGTGAGAGTTAACCTCAACAAATCCCTGTTGACTCCAAATCCTTGTAACTTCTAGAGGACAGGAACACAAGATCAAAGTGCTCTATGAAAACATCTTCGACTTGTGCTTGAACTGTGGGTGAAGCGGTCACAAAGCTCCCTCCTACCCAAATGTCCTAAAACAAAAGGATTTGGATGGGTGGAAGGTGGTTCATTGTCGGTGACATGGTGCTGCTATGAATTTGTCTAGGCTGAAGATCTGAATAAAGGAAGGCCTTGTTTAATAAACAAAGGAATTGGGCTCAATCTAAGGTGCAAAGGCTGGACAGTGCCAGGAAGGGGGCTCGATCCAGATTCATTAGTCCTGGACTTATGACCATTGAACCAATTCAAGCTATACAGACGAATTTGAAGTGGATTCCAAAAGTCAATTCAGATGGGAACATTGGTAAAGTTCTTGGTTCCTCTGTGGAGGGAGGATCTCTATCCTCACATGAATTTAACAATGAAGATGAAGAGTTTGAAGGTGATGATACGGATGGAGAGGAAAATATGGAGGAAGGCTGTATTGAACAAGAATGTCAAGAAGAACTCCGAGCTGGTAACAACAGTAATATGCACTCAAATCTTAATGAGAACAAAAGTGAGCTAGCTTCAAGGCTTTACAATAGAACATGGGTCCAAACAACAAAATGGGGAACAATGAAGATCTTGATTTGGAATGTTAAAGGGGCAGGTATATAGGCTCCGGTTGAGATGCCAAGTGTTTGACCTCTCTAAACGGCACCACCTTGGCATATGTTTTTTAATGGAAACTAGAGTAGGATTGGATTGTGTAAAGAAAATTTTAAAATCTTTTCCTTTTGTTGAATCTATTGGTTTCTCTGGAGGGCTTTGGATTATATGGAATAGGAGTCAATGCTTGATCGTGCTTAGTGCATTATGGGAGATTTTAATGCATTAAGGAATAGTGAAAATAAATGGAGTGGAAGGGCTGTAATGGCCAGTCAGACCAATGATTTTAATGAAATCATATATAATAGCAACCTTATTGAGATGGACATGAAAGGTCTTCAATATACTAGGAGAAATCACAATGTTAGAGAGATAATTGATTAGGTGTTTGTTATGGTCACACCATCAGGCAAGGCACCGCGGCGCAGTCATAGGCAGCAGCCCACACAACAGGCCGCACAACAGTGGGCACCGCCTGGCAGCACTGCAACATGCACCGCCGGTAGCGCGCAGCACGCATCGCCAGGCAGCAGCGCACACCGCACGCACCGCACGGCAGCACGCACCATGCACACGCCCGGCACCGCACGGCAGCAGCACCATGGCACGCAGCACGCACCGCCAGGCAGCAGCGCGCACCGCACGCACTGCACGCCAGCACGCACCGCGCACACACACGGCACCGCACGGCAGCGGCACCATGGCGCAGCACGGTAGCAGCACCATGAGGCGTGTGCACGGCAGCGGCATCCTGAGGCGTGCGCACGCACTGCGCGGCAGCAGCACGGCGCGCACGCACCGCGCGGCAGTGGCACCATGAGCCGCGCGCACGCACCCGGCAGCAGCAGTAGAGCGGGGCCCACACGACAGCTCATGGGGGTGGGCCCACCCTTATCTGGACACATCAAGCCAACTCGCCGCCAGCTTACCTTATCCTTATCTTATCCCTTATCCCTTATCCTTATCTAATCTTATCTTTATCCTTATCTTAAGTAAGAGTGAGTTACCATTAGGAATAGGTAATTAGGAGTTTGAGTTCAAATTGGAGTTTGAGTTTAATTAGGAATTTCCTTCTGTTTAAGGAGCCATGAATTGAAATAAAGCATTCAGTTTTTCAGCCAAGAAAAGAGTGAGGAGAGTTTGGGTGGTCTCTTGGACAAATCACCCCAAGGGAGAGTTCGGGTGGTCTCTTGGACAAATCACCCATTCAGTTTCCGTAATCGGGTCTGCAAGCAAGGGAAGGCGCAAGGGGAAGCAGGGCTTTCGCACCGTGGACCGACCCGTGACGGGATCCTACGCGCGGGACCGTAACAAATTGGTATCAGAGCCAAACGTCACGGGCGATATGGAGCAGCTGTCTTCCAAGGTCAACGAACTGGAACACCAACTTGCAGAAACCAGCATGGAGGTTCGTGAAGTCAGGGAAGACGTCCGTGAGATGCGACGCCTGCTGGAAGCATTCCTCTCCAATAAAGGAATGAGTCCGGAGGGAATCGCCAACACAAACAGACGCCGTCCGGACTGGGCAGAGGCATGCAGCGAACAACAGATCGCTGCCCCTACAGCCGTAGTTAATTCCAAGGATCAGCGCATGGAGGATGAAACTGTAAAGTCTCCTCTTTTGGCCAGGGACGATGACACGAACATTATAGTAGAACCTGCTGAATGCGCTCCTTTGACGAAGGCAGGTGGGCTTGGCAATGTTGTTGGGGCTTTACCGAAGGCCTTGGCTCAGCGTGGACATAAAGTTATGGTTGCGGCACCACCGTATGGTAACTATACAGAAATCCAAGAAACAGGAGTGCGCAAGAGATGTAAGGTGGAGGGGCAGGATATAGAGGTAATTTTCTTCCAAGCTTATATTGATGACATAGATTTTGTGTTCATGGACAGTCCTATGTTTTGTAATATTGAGGAAAGAATATATGGGAAAGGCCGAGAGGATATTTTAAAACGCAGGGTCCTCTTCGGTAAGGCCGCTCTGGAGGTCCTCTACTGTAAGCATACCCGGTACAGCATTCTTATGATCCACAATAGAGCACAACGGGGTCGTGGTCCAGTACGTGATTTCTATTATGTGGATCTTCCACAAAACTACTTCAAACTATATGACCCAGGAGGTAGGGAACACTTCAATGTCCTTGCGGCTGGCCTGAGTGCAACAGAGTGTGTAGTCACTATAAGCCATGGCTATGCCTGGGAGCGGGAAACAAAAGAAGGTGGCTGGGATCGGCACCAAATAATCCAGCGTGACGCACGGAGAGACGGGGCAGTCCCTGTTGTTCAAACTGTTGCTGGACTGAGAAATTGTGTGCAGTTGTTGGATCCATTCGCAGAATCCCAAGCCATGTATCCAGAACACGAGCTTGAGGACAAGCTCGTAGTCCGGGAGGGGTGTAATGTTATGGTCACACCATCCGGCAAGGCACCGCGGCGCAGTCATAGGCAGCAGCCCACACAACAGGCCGCACAACAGTGGGCACCACCTGGCTGCACTGCAGCATGCACCGCCGATAGCGCGCAGCACGCATCGCCAGGCAGCAGCGCACACCGCACGCACTACACGGCAGCACGCACCATGCACACGCCCGGCACCGAACGGCAGCAGCACCATGGCGCGCAGCACGCACCGCCAGGCAGCAGCGCGCACCGCACGCACTGCACGCCAGCACGCACCGCGCACACACACGGCACCGCACGGCAGTGGCACCATGGCGCAGCACGCACCGCCAGGCAGCAGCACGGTAGCAGCACCATGAGGCGTGTGCACGGGAGCGGCACCCTGAGGCATGCGCACGCACTGCGCGGCAGCAGCACGGCGCGCACGCACC
Organism: Nelumbo nucifera; assembly: GCF_055504915.1. Taxonomy (NCBI): domain Eukaryota; kingdom Viridiplantae; phylum Streptophyta; class Magnoliopsida; order Proteales; family Nelumbonaceae; genus Nelumbo; species Nelumbo nucifera. The sequence continues at coordinate 58,592,814 of NC_142651.1, read as the reverse complement.
GCGCGGCAGTGGCACCATGAGCCGCGCGCACGCACCCGGCAGCAGCTGTAGAGCGGGGCCCACACGACAGCTCATGGGGGTGGGCCCACCCTTATCTGGACACATCAAGCCAACTCACCGCCAGCTTACCTTATCCTTATCTTATCCCTTATCCCTTATCCTTATCTAATCTTATCTTTATCCTTATCTTAAGTAAGAGTGAGTTACCATTAGGAATAGGTAATTAGGAGTTTGAGTTCAAATTGGAGTTTGAGTTTAATTAGGAATTTCCTTCTGTTTAAGGAGCCACGAATTGAAATAAAGCATTCAGTTTTCCAGCCAAGAAAAGAGTGAGGAGAGTTTGGGTGGTCTCTTGGACAAATCACCCCAAGGGAGAGTTTGGGTGGTCTCTTGGACAAATCACCCATTCAGTTTCCGTAATCGGGTCTGCAAGCAAGGGAAGGCACAAGGGGAAGCAGGGCTTTCGCACCGTGGACCGACCCGTGACGGGATCCTACGCGCAGAACCGTAACAGTGTTTTCAAATGATTTGTGGAGAAGAGAGCACCCAGAATCTATGCTTACAAACCTTCCATTTCTAGCTTCGGACCACTTTCTTATTCTCCTTCAAACTGAAGAAGAAAATAAAAGTGGCCCTACACCATTTCGGTTTGAAGCCATGTGGCCATGTGACTCTAGTTTAAATGATTATTCAAAAGGCTTAGAGTATAGAATTTGTCAGTTCCAAAGCTACTCAATTTATTAAAAAGAGGAATACTCTTGTTCAGGATTTAAAACCTTTGAATAAGAATAAAAGTGGCAGCATTTTTAAATTAAAAGAAAATTTCTTAACCAACTGGGAGAGGTGCAACAAAAGATATTTTTTTATTCGTCCAATACTACCTTGCTGAATTTAGAAACAACCCTTTAAAAACATCTTAATTCTATTTTGGAAAAGGAGGAGACCTATAGGGCTCAAAAAGCAAGAGTTGATTGAATCAAAATGAGTGACAAAAATAATAGCTTATTCCACACATCCACTACTATTAGAAGAACCAAAAACAAAATTGTTATTAGAAATAACGAAGGAGAGTATATTAGTGCTCAAAAAGAAATTGCAGATTTTTTAAGTGAAAATTTTACAGAATGATTTAAGTCAAAAAACAAGGATGAGCAGAACTCATCTATCATTGGTAGGGGTGAGCAAGAAAGATCGAAAAAACTGAATCAAACCAAAAAACTGATCGAAATCAATCCAAAATTTTGGTTAACCAAACAGGTCATTTCGGCTTCAGTTTGGCATTTTTAAAGAACCGAAGGTACTAGTTCGGTTTTGGTTAACTAATATAGAAAACGGGTGGTTAATCGAACCGACCAGTATACATATATTTCTATAATTTTATACATTTTTATGTTTATTGTAAATATTTTTATATATATTATATATTATATATATTATAAATTATATAAATATATATTTATAACATATAATATATTATTTATTATTGAAAATATAATATTTTATATACTTTTTAATTTTTTATTATATATTTTTATAATATATATTGTAAAAACAAAAAACTGAGAAACCGATGAACCGAACCACTGGTTAACCGATTGGCTTTGGTTTAGTTTCGGTTACTGAGAGTACCGGTTCAGTTTCAAAAGTAGGCCCGAACCGTGATCACCCCTAATCATTAGAGAGGTCACTGATGAGGAAATTCGAGAAACTGGGTTTTCTATGAAAGATATGAAAGCCCCTGGTCCAGATGGTTTAAATGTGTTAATGTTTAAAAAAATTTCGCCAATCATTAGTAACTATGTTTTCAGTGTGGTTAAGGCTTTTTTCTACTCAGGGAAGATGAATAAAATTCTCAACAAAACTTTCATCACCCTAATTCCTAAGAATCCTAATCCGGAATCAACTAATGATTACAGGCCATCAATTTGTGCAGTATTATTTACAAAACAATCGTTAAAAATCTTGTTAACAAAATCAAACCGTTGCCTAATGAAATTATTTCTCCTTTCCAGAGTGCCTTTATACCAAAAGGGCAAATCTCTGATAATGTTCTAATTGCTCATACCAGGAAGAAAAAAGAAGGGCATGACTGGAATCATGTCTTGTAAAATTGATACGGAGAAGGCTTACGATAGGCTGGAATGGGAGTTCATTGAGAAGATTCTTAGGAAGTTTGGATTCCATAACAAGTGGATGATTGGGTGATGGAGTGTATTAGGTTTGTTTCTTACCACATCTTAGTCAATGGTGTTCCCACGAGAGAGATCGCCCGACTAGGGGGATTAGACAAGGTGATTCCCTTTCTCCTTATATTTTTGTCCTATGTGAGGCCCTTACTAAGAACTTGATGAGAGAGGCCACAATCCCAGGTAGCCCAATTGGCTATAGAGCTTCTAGACATGGCTATCCATTCTAGTACTTCAATTTGCAAATGATTATATGATCTTTGCAAATGCATATATTCCAGCTTGCCTCACTATAAAAAATACTTTGCCCAATTTTGTTAAGGCTTCCGATCAAGCTCCAAATTTTGCTAAATGGAGTATTTTATTTTCAAAAACATTCATCCTAGGCTAAAGAAAATTGATGGAGGATGATTTGACCTGACCTACTGAAACGATGACACTTGTATCTGACTCAGCAGGAGCAACAGCTCAGCATCGTGACCTAACCACAACTAAGTACGAGCCTGTAGAGCAGCTCGCTACGTCATAGATTGCTATAGGGGGAGCTCGCTACAACGCGAGCTCCAGGTCCCCCGAGCTGCCCACAGGCTGCGAAGGGAATACTCCAAGGCTATTTCAACTCGCGATCTAGGGAAACCAGCTCGCTCCAGCACCTAAGCAGAAGAACTGCCCCGAAGACCAACCTTGATAAGGGTCACCCCGAAGTACTCCTAAGAGCTTGCTACAAAGTAGCTCACTGGGCAACAGGGCAGTTCGCTACAAAGTAGCTCACGGCTAAGCAATGCTACACCCTTAGGAAGCTTCTATCTGAAAAGATCGTACTCGTCAGACTACGCCTCGTCTCTCGACTAACGGCATAGTCCCTGCCCATTTGACAGTTTGCCCCACGTCTCTCGACAAATGGTGGCGTGCCTGTCCCTTCAAAGCCGTGTCACTCAGCCAAGCGGGTAGTACATTGTAACGATCACCTGTGTAGCCTTGGCAGGTAACGGCTGCGACAGGAGCCCAGTGGCGGTTATGCCTGATTTGACAAGAAAGCCCCTATAAAAGCCCTTTAAGCGGAGAGAAGGACTCTATCTCGAATTAGATCTGAACTTGGACTCTTACTTGCTCACGAGCTAATCCTGAGACATAGTTGATGGTGCGCGATCCGGTCACTCCTAGCTGGCACTTACGTGGCTTCTGAAGGTACCTGAGATGAAGAAGAAGAAGAATCCCCGGGGGCTTGCCCGACTGGAACACTCCGATGTAAGTTAGTATTCTGTAGGAGAAGCAAGGAGAAGATGAAGGCTAAGAGTGCAGATAGCGCGAGAGTAGAAGATCATACCTCTCTTCCTTGATAATAAGCTCCTTATAACAGAAATCCGTTGCATCTGGCCCACTGGCCTCTGACAGGGTAGGTATAACCGCCACTATCAGCCAGCCACAGCCGTTACTGTAAGGGGCTGAGGTGGCACGCGTAGGGCCATCATCACAGGGTACGTGCCTATCGGGTGTGAGGCACCTTCTAAAGGTGGCAGGCACGATGCTGTCTAACGAGGGATATGGCTCCTATCCCCAAATTTTTCGGGTACAGTGATCGGGCAGGAGGTCTTCCTATGATATGCCAAGCTACCCTTCCGCGAGTTACCCTATGCTGGGCTATCTCGTAAGTGGAGAGCTGCCCGTGGCAAGCTAAGCCGAGCTGTCTGGCCTGAGGTGTCTTTACCTCGGGGTATCTACAGGCGGGTCGGTGTGTTCCTGTCTGGGAGAAGCATCCTGAGGAGCGCCCACGCTGCCCGTTCCCGAGCTATTTTGTAGCGAGCTCGGAATACTTCAGGATTACCTTTAACAGGATTGGTCCTTGGGATGACTTGTCTGCTTGGGAGATTGGGCGAGCTAGTTCCCCTAGCTCGCGAGCTAAAGTTGCCTCGGAGTATCCCTTCAAAGGTAGCTCAGGAAACCCAGAGCTCGCGTTGTGGCAAGCTTCTCCTTTTGTGAGTTGTGATGTAGCGAGCTGCTTTATGGGCCCGTCACTTGGTCACACTAGGCTACAATAAAGAGTTGTTGTTCGTGCTGAGTCAGTGTCCATGTGTCACCGTTCCATAGGTCGGGTCAAATCGTCCTCCATCAATAGTGATCTAGCACGACCTACACTCTTAGCCTTTTACCCTCTTTTCTTTCTCCCCAGCGTTCTAACTTAAGCTTCGGAGTATTCCCGTCGGACAAATCCCCTAGGAATCCTTCATGTTCCTCTACTCAGGTGCCGTTCATTGACAACAAGGAGCCAGTCAGCAGCCAGGTAGGAGTGCCCGGATCCTGCCGCATCATTCGGCGTCATCTGTGGGAAACGCTTCTAAAAGCCTTCCTCTAAGCTTTCGCAGTTTCTCTTCCAAAGAACTTAGCATTCATGGCTTCTTCCAGCAATGTCGGACGTGGCACCAGCCAAAACACTTATGGGGAGCAGCCCTATCTTCCTACTGTCTGTATCGGACAGTTCACTGTCCCCCTCTCCGTGGATGAAGTCCCCAGTTCGAACGTGACTCTTACAGTGGCACCCGTGGTCGCTCCACTCCCTTTCACAGTAGGAGGAACCTTCATTGAACCCTCAGTTGTGCCCCTAGTGGCCAGCCCGAACCAGTTGGAGAACTTAATGCAGTGCATGCGGGCCATGCAGGCTCAAATGCAACAACTCCAACAATTTCAACTCTACCAACAGCAAGTGTTGCACCAAGTCTCCCAGTACCAATACCAGTAGCAGTTCCTCTCCTTGCCTCAGGCCTAGCCGTCACTTCCCCTCGGCATCCGGCCACAAAGCAGACCAAGCCTTCCCGTCGGAGTGAGTGACCTCCTCACCAGGGAGAGGTCTCCCAGGCTCAAGATCTTGCCAAGAGCCAAGCTTCCTCCCATAGCAAGAAGGAGAGGCCAGCTACCCCCGCCTCGCAGCCTGTCGGTAGGTCGGGGGCCACCCAGCCAACCAAGCCCATCTCACCCCGAGCTTCGCAGTTCGAGCTCCCGCTCGCGGAGAATCCATTCGAGGTGCTGGCCGCAGACTGTAGGTTGGGCCCTTCAGTTCAGAGTCACCACCGACAGTCTAAGCCTATCGAGCTCGGCGATACTGAAGCGTCAAGCACCAATGCCGAGCCAGCAAGGCAGCAGTGAAGACGTCGGCGAGCTCGCCGAACTACTACTCGAGTCTCTCACGAGCTCAAAGGAAAAGAGGAGGTATGCTCAGGTGAAGTGGAAGCTACCCCTCTCCTCTCAGTCTCTTCCCCGTTATCTCCAGAACTCCTCGTTGTCCCCATGCCAAGGGATTTTAAGCTCCCTCCTCTGGATAAGTACGATGGGTCTTTCGATCCAAATGACCACGTTGACGCTTTTCAGTCCTAGATGCACCTGGAAACAGCCAGCGAGTCCTGCATGTGTGTGGCCTTCTCCACCACTTTCAAAGGAGTAGCCCACACCTGGTACCGAAACCTCGCACCCGGCTCAATAAGAAGTTGGGCGCAGTTCATGCAAGTTTTCACCTCTCACTTCGTTACCAGCAAAAGGTGCCCGCGAACTCAGGAGAGCCTCCTCGGCATAGTGCAAAAGGAAGGGGAGTCCATCTGGAGCTACATCAAGCGGTTCAATGACGCTTGTTTGCAGATACCTGATCTGGATCCCGTAGTTCGCCTCACAGCAGCCAAGCGAGGCATCACCCACAAAGAATTCAAGTGGCACGTAGTTGTCAACCAACCTAAGACCATGACCGAGTTCCTCAAACTCGCGGATCAATTTATAGGGACAGAGGAGGAAATCAACTAGAAGGGCGAGCAAGCCCTAGAAAAAAGAAAGAGGGAGCCAGAACCCCCATCTCAAGGCGACAGTAGGAAGAAGAAGGACACAACTCAGGGGCCAAGGCCAGTCCAGCCCTTCCGAGCTCCAGCAGCAGAAAGGAACACACCCCTCAATGCAAAGCGGGCCAAGATCCTCATGGCGATCAAAGACGCCCTGTACGTGAAGTGGCCACCTCGGCTGAAGGCCGACCCTAGCGCCAGGAATAAAAATTTGTATTGCAGATTTCATAAAGATCATGGTCACAGTACCGAAAATTGTAAAAATCTCCGCGATGAGATAGAAGAACTCATCCATCATGGATATTTGAGAAATTTTGTACAAAATAATAATAATCATAATAAAGCAGGTCAACAAGGGGAGCAAAGTAGAGACGCTCCCGAGTCCAGCAGGCAGGCGGAACAGCCACAAAAGCAGCCCCCCAAAGAAAGACCAGTTCGGGGGACCATCCATGTCATAGTCGGAGGTTCGATTGTAGCGGGTTGCACCTCGGCAGCAGCTCGCGCATCAGCTCGCGAGACCGACAGGGAAGAGCGGAACCCACCAAAGCAACCAAGGATAGAAGACCACATCTTCTTCACATAGGATGACGTGTGCGGGGTCCACTACCCCCATGATGACGCGCTTGTCATAAAGATGAAGATCAACGATTTCGAAGTTAGGCGTGTCCTTGTTGATTCGGGCAGCTCTGCAGACATCCTCTTCAAAGCGGCCTTCGACCAACTCTAGCTTTAAGAGTGCGACCTAAAGCTCGCGAACACCCCCCTCGTAGGCTTCAGCAGAGAGGAAGTTCGGCCCCTGGGAAGGGAAACAGTACCTAGGCACCTGGCCTAGCATAGTGAGGCTCAACCACGATTTCCTAGGGGTCGCAACCCCCTCCCCGTATAACGCCATAGTAGGTCGGCCGATTACCCATGCCTTACGGGTTGTGGTGTCCACCTACTACTTGGCCATGAAGTTCCCCACAGACTTCGGCATCGGGGTAGCATGAGGTGACCAGCTTGAGTCTCGCAAATGCTACGTCGCCGCCCTTAAGGGAAAAACCAAGGTGGCCAATGACCTCGAGTTGGAGGGACCTACGGAGCAAAGCGAGGAGCGAGCTGCACCCACAGAAGAGACCGTCTCCATCCTGGCCTCGGCGGAAGACCTAGCTCAAACTCTTCAGATCGGTGCTTCCATTAAGGAGCCCCTGCGATCTAAACTGGTACGCTTTTTACTTGAAAATTTAGATTTTTTGCATGGTCTGCGGTAGAAATGCCTGGCATAAACCCTAGCATCATAATTCATAAACTTAATACTGATCCTATAGTTAGGCCCATTAGACAGAAGAAACGCAACCTAGCCCCAGAGCGATGGAGGGCAGTCGACGAGGAGGTCGAGAAGCTCCTTGCAGCCGATTTTATCAGGGAAGTCCATTACCCGAGCTGGGTGGCCAACCCCGTCCTGGTGAAAAAGGCTAACGGTAAATGGTGCATGTGCGTCAACTACACAGACATGAACCGAGCTTGCCCAAAGGACTGCTTCCCACTCCCCATTATCGACCGTCTGGTGGACGTGACCTCGGGGCATGAGTTGTTAAGTTTTCCAGACACCTACTCGGGCTACAACCAGATCAGGATGGACCCGACAGATGAAGAAAAGACTGCCTTCATAACCAAGTTCGGCCTGTACTGCTACAAGGTCATGCCCTTTGGGCTAAAAAATGCCAAGGCAACCTTTCAAAGACTTGTGAACAAACTGTTTGAGCCATTGATTGGCCAAAAGATAGAATGTTATGTAGATGACATGGTCATCAAAACCCAGCTCTCATGCGATTTAATACAAGACTTGAATTTAGTTTTTGAAATCCTACGTAGATTCAATATGAAGCTAAACCCGAATAAGTGCGTCTTTGGTGTCACCTCAGTAAATTTCTAGAATACATCGTAAACCAGTGCGGTATTGAAGCCAACCCGGACAAAATAAAGGCCATCTTAGATATGAGACCACCCTGAAAAATGAAGGAGGTTTAGAGGCTGAATGGCCGGATAGCTGCCCTGAGCCGCTTCATGTCCAAGTCAGCAAATCGTTGCCTACCATTCTTTAAAGCATTTAAAAACAAAGGGTTTGAATGGACCCAAGATTGTCAGCTCGCGTTTGACGAGCTCAAAAACTACCTTGCTGGAATACCGGTCTTGACCCGGCCCGAGGAGGGCAATGTTTTAGAGTTGTACCTCTCGGCAAGTGACGAAGTGGTCAGCTCGGTACTAATAAAAGAAGTAGATCGGGTCCAATGACCTATCTACTATGTTAGTAAAGTGTTTTAGGGAGCAAAAACCAGATATCCAGAGATAGAAAAACTGGCGTATGCGCTGGTCATCGCAGCCCGAAAGCTTCGCCCATACTTTCAAGCTCATACCATTGTCGTCCTCACCAACAATCCTCTGAGGCAAGTCTTACTTAAGCCCGAGGTCTCCGGTTGACTGACAAAGTGGGTCGTTGAGCTCAATGAGTACGACTTCCAATATAAGTCGTGAATTGCTATTAAGGCCCAAGCCTTAGCAGATTTTATTGTGGAGTGCACTTTAAGCTCTGAAGTCCCCAGGCCGGTTGAGCACGAGGCCCCCAGCTTGGGCGAGCCCGGAGGTCCCGGGCTGGTTGAGTCCGAGCACCGTGAGGTAGCAGCCCATGCGGCATCTCTCCTAGTTAGGCCAAGAGCGAACTGGGATGAGGAGCCCTGGATCATTCACGTAGATGGCTCATCGAACCAGTAGGGCAGCGAAGCTGGAATAGTTCTGCACGGCCCAAGCGGCATGAAATTGGAGTATGCACTATGCTTTGAGTTCGCCGCATCTAACAATGAAACAGAGTACGAAGCGTTGATAGCTGAGCTAGCTCTAGCCAAAGAAACGAAGGCCAAGCACATTATCATCTACAGTGATTCCTAGATCGTGGTCAATCAGGTAACAGGAGAATACGAAGCTCGCAAATCGACTATGATTGCCTACCTGGCCAAAGTGAGAGAGGCTCTACCCAACTTCTAGTCACATTTCATTAGGCAAGTCTCGAGGTCCGAGAACGCTGAGGCTGACCCCCCGTCTCGGTTAGCCAGCACCAGTGATAACACCATGAGAACCGTGTACATAGAGAACTTGCCTCGGCCTAGCATTCCCAGTTAGCCAACCCCCTATCCTGGATTGACCCGCTCGTGAGCTTCCTACTACATGGGACCCTCCCTAAAGATCGCAACGCCGCCAGAAGAGTAGAGCGTCAGGCGGCCAAATACGTCATGATAGACGAACAACTGTGCCGAAGATCCTACATGCTCCTCTACCTATGCTGCTTGCGACCCTCTGAAGCCGAGCTCGTACTCCGTGACACTCATGAGGGCCTGTGCAGCGGACACTTGGGGGGTAGGGCCCTCGCCCAAAAAGTACTATGGCAGGGATACTACTGGCCAACAATGAAAGTAGACACTATTGAGTTTGTCAGAAAGTGTGACAAGTGCCAGAGACATGCCAATGTCCACTATTAGCCAGTTGCCGATCTCGACTATCTCACTAGCCCGTGGCCTTTCGCACAATGGGGCATCGATATACTCGGACCGTTTCCACCAGCAACCGGCCAGAGGAAGTTTCTAGTAGTCGTAGTGGATTATTTCACCAAATGGGTAGAAGTCAAGCCCCTTGTAACAATCACAACCTGAAACGTTCAGAACTTCTTTTGGAAGAACATAGTATGCCGCTTCGGGTTACCTTGAGTATTGATTTCTGATAACGGTAAGCAGTTCGAGGATATCAAATTCCAGAACTGGTGCCAAGACATAGAAATCCGACAGAACTTCACTTCGGTCACGTACCCTCAAGCAAACGGCCAAGCAGAAGTCATGAACAGAGCTATACTCCATGGACTGAAGGCACAGTTAGACCGAGCTAAAGGACTATGGGCAGACGAGCTGCCCAGTATTCTATGGGCATACCGGACTACTGAGAAGACCGCCACAGGAGAGATTCTAATCTCACCTACGGCACCGAGGCAGTCATCCCAGCTAAAATCGAACTTCCCTCGCTACGACTGGAAGCATATGACGGCAAGGAAAATGAAGACGAGTTACGTACCAACCTCGACCTACTTAACGAAGTAAGGGACCTCGCATATATCAGGACCGCTTTCTACCAGCAAAAGGTAGCTCGGTACTATAATGCCAGGGTCAAGAAGCGGAACCTCCGCGTCGGCGACCTTGTTCTTTGTAAAGTTATGGTACCTAAGCCTGGTGCTGGCAAGGTCGGACCGAATTAGGAAGGACCCTACCGAGTGAAACGAGTACTCGGAGAAGGAACATACGAGATCGAAACCCTCAAAGGGAAACAAGTACCTCGGGCATGGAATATTGTTAACTTAAGGCAATATTACCTGTAACTACTGAGTAGACCACGAGTCACTCTCAGAACCTAAGGGCCAGAATGCCGAGCTAACACGACCTTGGCGCAATAAGACCTAGTCGCCTCCATGGCACGAGCAAACTTCAACGGCAGACTATAAGTCACTCCCTTAGCCTAAGGGCTAAAAAACCGAGCTAACTAAGGTCTCAGAATCAAGAAAGACTTAGCCATTTCAGTGGTGAAGGCCAAGTATGAAATATCAGAGGCGTAAGCAACTCGGGATTAAACCCCACGAAGCATAGCTCGTCTCAGTACGTTGGTTGGATTAAGGAATCACCAACAAGCGTATAGTTCGCGCTTACATGGTAATCACTTTCCGGTATACCATAGAGGTGCCTTAAACAGTAAGGGACAACTCAGGATAACGACTACCGAAAAGTTCTACTTCGAGTATGCAATGCTAATAGCTCGGGTGATGAGATTGCTTTGGCAAAAAATAAAGGGAGCACGCCATACTTTGAACAAAGAAGAAATTTCATTACCATTTCAAATATATATATATATATATACCAAGCTAAACAGCTCGAGAAAAATTGACAGAAGGTAAAATGGGCACAACCACCCAACAAGATCTTTTCAAGACCGGGTTTATGGCACCCGGGAGCCACTAGAAATCAGAGCAGAAAACCAACGCCGCCAGCCTTAGGGGTCCACCTCCTCCACCCCGTCCTCATCCTCCGAGGAGTCAGGCTCTTCCTCCTCCGCCTGGTCCGCCGTCTCGGGAGACAGGCCCTTCAAGGTGATGTCGTCAAGGTTGAGCCCAAAAATTTTCTTTCGGACCAACCAGCGGCAGAGCTTGAATCCGGAGTGGTACGAGCTTGAGCCATACTCCACCTGGAGGTCGTGATACTCCTGGGAGTCCTTGATGTCCCAGACCGCTCTCTCCCGCTCAGCCTCCACCATGTTGTCAAAGTTCCGAGTTCGGTCCAAAAGGGTGGACTCCAAGTCCCGAACCTGTTGACGAAGGAGCTCTCTCTCCGTGGCCACCCTTGACGACTCCACCCTATAGCACGCATTCTCCTCGGAAAGCTTGGCGATCTGTGCCTCCTGGTCTCGAACGAGCTGCTGTGACTCGCTCCCCTTACGAGTGTGATGGAGCTCACCCCGGGTCCGGTCGAGCTCGCCTTGGAGCTTCTGAACGAGGACCCTCTGGTTGCGAGCATCGCCGAAGTGGATGTTCGTCTGGAGGGCCATGGCGTGGATGGCGGAGTTCACCTGCCAACAGGAAACTAAGGTCAGAAGGAAGCAAAAGAAAGCAAAAACAAGGAGAGGGGAAGGACCACTTACCACCATACAGTGAGGAGAGGCTAGCCCAGAGAGGTCCCCGGGATCCATCTCCCTCAACTTAGCGATCTCTTCATGGCTGATCGCTCTTCGGCTCTTCCGCCTGGCCACTACGTAGTCATTAAAACCCTCCCAGTTCCCCACTGGGAGCCGCAGGTAGGGGAATGACTGAGAAGGACCGGGAGGAATCACCCCTTGTGGCGGGAGCTCGCCCTCCTCAAGGCCAACTCCGCCCACACCTCCTTTAGATGGAGGCAGCAGAACTTCAGGTGGCGGGGAAGTGAAGTCTGGCTCCGCAGACCCGAACTCAGTACTCCCAGAGGTGGGAGTCCGATCAGGACGCGATCTCTTCACTTTGCGCTTCTGGTTGCTTGAGAGAAGGCGGCGCGCTTCAACACCAGACATGATGGCTACCAAAAAGACCACAAGATATTAGTTCGGTAAGAAACAAAATGTATGTATACACAATATTGTTGCAAGGCACTACGCGACCTAAAAAGGAAACCTACCCGGGCTCAAACCGGCCAGCGTGAGCTTTTCCTCGGTCAAGTAGTCCGAATAGAGAAAGCCTACCGATGCCCAGGACAACATCGTTTTCTGAGTTTTAGGGTCCAGCTCGGCCCTGGGGTCCTGGATGGCGCCCCTCCAAGAAGTTGGGAAGGGCCACCCCTCGGGGTTACAGACCACAAAATAATCCCGCTTCCATGCGGGGATCTTATTTGGTAGCTCGTATAAGATCTTGTAGCCGCGGCGGGGAAAGAGGTAGTAAAAACGCCTTTCTGGAGGAACTTCAGGAGCGGCATTTTTAATACAAAGAATAGAAGCAAAAGTGTCAAGGTTCAAGGGGAGGCAGTACTCATAACACAAAGAAATGGTCCCAACCATGTTCCGGATAGCGTTGGGATGAAGTTGATCGATGGTAACATTAAAGTGGTTTAGCACCTCCACTATAGGGGGGTGCATGGGAAGACGCAGGCCAGCCTCAAGTTGTTCCTGGTAAATGACTATCTCATCGGGACCATGCTCCCAAGGAAAGTTACCAGTGGGGAAACTGTAGACGAGGTCCCCAGGAAGGTGAAAATAGCAGATTAGAGACCTGAGTCTCTCCGTCGTCATAGAAGAAGGACCAAAAGTGTCAGGCTCCCTCCCCCGAGAAGTAGAGGCCACATCATCGGAGGTCTCCCGAGCCTCCGGAACCTGCTCCCAATCTCCCCTGGAGCTCGAGGGAGCGTTATCGTCTTGGTTACCATCCCGGTAATAAGTATGGTATGGATACCCAGACATGATTAATAGTGATTGAGACTCACCGGAGAAGACGAAATTAAGTAGACGGAAGAGCTCGGGTAAACTAGATGGATGCGTGACCTCAGAATCTGAAGACAGCAAGATAGCATGAAAGGAAATAAGGCCCAGGGGCCCTCCTATTTATAATCACTGTGCCTCCGAATCAATGGCTAGGATTGAGGCAGATCTGACGGTTCATAGTCAAGCTGAACGCACGCCTTCTAAAACTGAAATGTGGCTGGTTGCACGTCTCCCATGATTGGGGTAATGACGGCTGCACGACATCCAGAGTTAAGAGCCGCTTCAGTGCGTTTTCGATATTCGAAAAGTCAAAAATCCCCTGATTCCCGCGTGCGCATTTAATATGAACAGACAATCAAGTTTGAATTTCAATCAAATCAACCCGTCACACTTCATGAACTCCTCATGCTAAGGCAGCACTCTTAGCCCGAGGAGTGGGGGGCAATTGATGGAAGATAATTTAACTTGACCTACTGAAACGATGACACGTGTATCTGACTTAGCAAGAGCAACAGCTCAGCATCGTGACCTGACCACAACTAAGTACGAGCCTGTAGAGCAGCTCGCTATGTCATAGATCGCTATAGGGGGAGCTCGCTACAACGCGAGCTCCAGGTCCCCCGAACTGCCCCAAAGACCAACCTTAATAAGGGCCACCCCGAAGTACTCCTAAGAGCTTGCTACAAAGTAGCTCATTGGGCAATAGGGTAGCTCGCGGCTAAGCAATGCTACGCCCTCAGGAAGCTTCTATCTGACAAGACTGTACTCGTTAGACTGCGCCACGTCTCTCGACTGATGGCGCAGTCCCTGCCCGTTTGACAGTCTGCCCCACGTCTCTCGACAGATGGTGGCATGCCTGTCCCTTCAAAGACGTGTCACTCATCTAAGCGGGTAGTACATTGTAACGATCACCTGCGCAGCCCTGACAAGTAGCGGCTGCGACAGAAGCCCAGTGGCGGTTACGCCTCATTTGATAAGAACGCCCCTATAAAAGCCCTTTAAGCGGATGACTCTCTCTTGAATTAGATCTGAACTTGGACTCTTACTTGCTCACGAGCTAATCTCGAGACATAGTGATCTAGTGTGACCTACACTCTTAGCCTTTTACCCTCTTTTCTTCCTCACAGCGTTCTAATTTAAGCTTCGGAGTATTCCCGCTAGGCAAATCCCCCGGGAATCCTTCATCTTTCTCTTCTCAGGTGTCGTTCGTTGCCAAGAAGGAGTCAGTCAGCAGCCAGATAGGAATACCCAGATCGTGCCGCATCAAAAATCATGGCAAAAATGCTAAGAATTCCATTCGAGACAAATAATTGTCTTTATTTGGGTGCTCCGCCTTTTAATAATAAATATGGAAGGGATACTTTCAAATTTCTTAAAGATTAGTCTTTGATAAGCTAGCGGGGTGGAAGAGTAATTCTCTTTCCTTAGCTGGTAAAATCATCCTTATTGAGGCTTCCACGAACATGATTCCTCACTATATTATGAGATCATTTAAGATCCCTAAGGGTGTTCTCCAAGAATTGGATAGGAAACAAAGGGATATATTGTGGGACAATAATAAGGAGAAAAAGCCCCATTCACTTAGTTAACTGGAATCGGGTTTGTATCCTGATTGGGGTGGAAAATTTTGAATGATAAGGAAAATTTGTGGACTAAAGTTGTAAGCATGAAAATATCTGAGAAAAGAAAAGTCTTGGGCTTGGAGGGGTATCTCTCCAATAGAGAGTTGCTTGAGAGAGGGACTGGTTGGGTTATAGGTAACGGAAAGTCTACAAAGTTTTGGAGTGATAGGTGGGCAGATGAGAAACCATTGTACAATCTAGTAGATAATGGCTCGATTAACAACCTAAATCTTCAGGTGAGTGAGGTCATTAAACCAGAAAGGAAAATCTAGAAGGATGATTTGGTTAAAAGTTTAGTCCCTAATACGACTTGGGAGAAAATTAAAAACCCTCTTTTATTCCATTGATCCCTTGGGAGGATATGTTAATCTGGGGCCCCAACCCGAGTGGGCAATTCTCTATTAAAACAGCCTATAATGAGGCTTTCTAAATGAATAGCAATCCAACTAGGACATAGAATGTGATAAAGAAAATCTGGAGCATGAAAACTCCCCCTAAAATAAAAGTTTTTTATGTATCTTCTCCTGAACCCGGGTGGGCAATTCTCCTAGCATATTCAACTTGGCTAAAATTTGAAGCCGGAATTCAGCCATGTCAACAATGTCCTGTTCATTCTTATTATTACAATAGTTGAATAAGCATGCATTGTTGTGTACTGAATTATAGATTTAGTGACTCGTTTAGTCATTTCTTTGAGCAATTTTCAATTTTAATGCCCTCCTTCAATCATATCTTCTTACATTTCTAATGCCTTTAATAGCTATTAAAAAAGGCAAAATATGCCAAAAGATATGGGTTCTAAATCAGATTTTTCATTTCTTTAATATAATTTTGAGGGGCAGTTTAATCTTGAGGGCCTTCTATTGGCAGGATTAATCCCAAATTGTATGCTGTGTTTTTAAAATTGGACCAGACTGGATAGTCGGACCGGAAAACCTGGGAACTGGTCATGTAACCGGTTCCATTTCACCCTAAAACCGTTTTTTGCCAAAAACCATTGATTTGGTTAGTAACTCACTGACCCGGGCGGTCAAACCATCAAACTGTCGACCTGAACAACATTTTTTAGCTATTTTTTATTTTTTTAAGTTAGAACGGATCATCCGTGTGAACCGGATGGTTGAATCATTTAACCTAGAAACCGGTCCCAGAATGGTTCACTGTTCGATCCAATTTTAAAAACCTTGGCTATATGTACAAATATAATGCGAGAGAGGTTAGTTTGTCCTCTGGCTATGAAGTAGTATATATTCAACAAAATTCCTAATTCTCAAAGACACCCAATTTTATCATCCTTTCTATGACATCCTTTACATGTCTTCTGTTAATTTTAACAAATGATAAATACACACAATTTGAGTTATTGCCTACTTGACTAATGTTTCCACATTCAGTTTTTCTACACAGATTCCTAAAAAAAAACATAGATTCACATTTAGATTTTGCTAAAGAGGGTGAGGTGGAGTTGTAACTCGGATCTGAGTCACCTGGTCAAAACTCGCTCTTGTTGTCTTGCTTGATTTGTAAATCATAACCCAACTAAAGCCAATAAGTTTTACCGAGTATTGAGAAAGGATGAACTCTATCAAAAGAGAAAAAAAAATAGAGGAGAAAGTCTTATGAATATGGTGAGAAGAGGGAGAAACAAAAGACCTAAGAGAGGAAGAATGATAAAGCAAAATAGGTGTCATAGGCCAGCCATTTATTTAAGGGCATTTTTGTCTAGAAAAACTAAAATATCTCCCACTCGCTATTTTTGCTATTAGTTTCAAAACGTAACCCAAACTGCTAAATGACCAAACTTGGTCATTTTTTGTGCAAAAAGCCCAATGATATAAAGTTTTTAGATTTTTCTTCTCAATTTGTTGTCTATTTTATTAAGTGTTTTGTTAATTTTTTATTATTCTTTTCAAATCTTCTGTCATTTTTACTGAGCAAAAAGCAAAAAAGAACAGGCCCATGGGCCGGACCGGCCCAGGACTACTACGGCTTGGGCCTTGGGCTGTGCTGGGCTTCCCTCTTGGGGGATTCATACCAAATAGGCACGACCTGCCAAGTAAGGGTGTCAATGGACCGGCATTGGATTAGACCCCGTCCAGTCAAAAATCAATTTGGACGGATTGGATGGACCAACAAGACATATTGGATTGGACCAATCCGGTCCAAAATATTTATTAGATTGGATTGAACCCGGTCTGTCCATAATAAATTTATACTAAATTGGGTTAGATTAAGCCAATATCTGGTCCATTGATATAAGATAAGAATATAGGTGTCAATGGACCAGGTTTGGGTTGAAACCAATTTAAATCAAAACGAATTTGAACAGATTGGATGGTCAAGACATTGAATTGGACTGGTCCAAAATGGTCCAAAATATTCATTGGACTGGATTGGATTTGATCCATTGATAATGGACTCGCATTGGACTGGATTGGATCGGACCAAATCCAGTCTAATTGACACCCCTACTGCGAAGGTCCCATGTGCTGGCACAACACGGCCCACTATACTACATTGTGAGCACCCCGCATATCCACATTATACTCTAAAAATAATAATGAAGCTCTCCTCAGGAATTTAGATAGCATCACACAATAAAAATCCTCAACCGTTGGCTGAAAATTGAAATAAAAGTGTGAATAGTGTCACTAGCTTTTGGAATTTTCATTGGACAACAAATACCCCTCGCTAAAGTTTAAATTAGAAAACAATCAAAGACAAATTTGTTATTTTACATCTTTATTTAGTACTACTTATTTGACAAAAAGACACAAAAGTACTTCTTTTGTTCAATAATTGGAAAACAAACTATAACAAAAGTGTCATTTTACATTTTTCCTTTAATGCTTATTTATACCATTATTAAAAGTGTGAACAATGGTGTGAAACTTTTGTTTAACTAAATTACCCTAGTTTTTTAATTTGGTCATTGTCTAATTTTGTGGACAGAAATATAATTTGAAAAACCACTTTTCTCCTCATTCAAACCCCTCTCATATTTAAAGTATTAACTTCCATTAACATTCATTGAATCCTTTACATGACTAGGATACCCATATTTTTTAATTTGGCCACTCTCTAATTGTGAGGGCACAAAATGTAATTTTAGCTACTACGTTTTTCCTCATTTAATTCCCTTTCATTAAGTCTTATCTTAGGGTATTAACTCCTATTCTTTTATTGAATACCATATTTAAGATATTATTGTCACAAAATACCAAAAAAAAATCTATCAATTAGATCAATATCCAATACTTTTAACAATATAAAATACATATATATTTTTTAAATATACCCAAAATGGAACCACTTTTCCATCATGGGAGCAAGTAAGCAATTCAACCATTCAAAAATAATGCCATAATAAAAGTAAGCAACCCAAATGTGTTAATCCATAATGCCATAATAAAATAAAAACTTTTAAAATATAAATAAATAAAAAATATAGATGTTAGAATGAAATATAAATTTAAAAGCAATCCAAAAATAAAAATTATTTTTTGATGGTGGATTAACAATTCAACCTTTTGAATCAAATTTGTCAACATTTGATATCATAATTAAATAAGAATGGAAAAATATAAAAACAAAAAAAAATGAAATTTGTGTTTTAATATTAATCATATTAAAGAAAAAATAATTGTGATAATTAAAAATTGCTTTATTGATGTTGGAAATAAAATATGAAATTTAAAATCAACATGAAAATGAAATTGTTTTCCTAATGGCAGGTCAATAATTCAACCTTTCGGGTCATATGTGTCAACTATTGATTTCATAATTATACAATAAAAATACAAAGATAAAAATACAAAAAACATGAAGAAAATATAAACTCTGTAGAAAACATTTGGATACATCCCTAACATTTTATATTAATCATATTAAAAAACTATACAAAAAAAATAAATTTTTATTAATGATATAAATAAAACACAAAATTCAATACCAACCTAAAAGTGAACTTCTTTTCTTGTTTGATGGTAGATCAATTCAACATTTCAGATCAAATGTGTCAACTAGTGAAGTTATAATTAAATATTAAAAATTTTAAAAAGATAAAAACACAAAAATATATAAACTATGTAGAAAACATTTGAACATGTCTCTATATTAATGAACCACAATAAGTGTGACAAATAAGAATAATTTTTATAGATTTATAAACATAGAGATATAAAAAAAAAAAAAAACTTGTAGAAAATTTTGAAACGTATTATATACTATCATCATTACATGGTTGAAAGAATATGACATGGTAAAATCTCCTCTATGGTGAATCAAGTAAGACTCGGTACAGTCCTTCCTCCTGAAGAGAGGACTAATGACACAGACTTGAATAACCAAAATTCCCAAACACAACACAATCAACAGAAGCATCACTCCACCACTCCAATTCTCATTCTCGGCAATTTGGAACCTTTGTGGCTTGGACATACTGGCGAAGTATGCAAAGTGGCTGGTCCATGTCCTTACCTTCACCTGTATGATTCTTGACGCTTTGGCTTAGTTTGAACAACCGCCTCAATTTTTTCCATGATTTCAGGTGTCAGCAATGGAATCACATCAATAGCTTTCATGTTTTCTTGAATCTGCATTTAGTAATGAAGTACAACTTTCAACAAATAGAAAATGTTGATCAAGGATCATAGTATCAACAATAGAGTATAGAGTCAATGCATTAAATCTACCATTAAAGATTTACTAAGAACTATCAAATGTACTAGAGGCAAACTATCTACAAAATTGATGAAGGCTACCATTGCACATTTCTTTAGATAATAAACATATTCTAGAAGTTTATCCCTACCACCATTGATTCCATACCAGAATTGAATCTTTGTGACAGCAAAAGCTTCAGAAAGATGTGCTCAGCCATGGATGTAGAGAAATATATTGTATTTAGTTGTGTTTGGTTTTTCTTTCAGCGTGTTGGAGGTTATAGGGGTATACTTGTAATGCTGATGAACTATGGGTATTTTACATGTTTTTTTTTTTTTTGGTATTTGGTGATACACCTGAATCCCCTATAGGGGCTGTGTGAATAGTGCAGGACCATTCCAATAACCCCTCTCCCAAAATCGATGGTTGTGGGAATTGAATCCATGTCTCTACTGGAACACACCAGCGTACCAACTGAGCAACCACTCAATTGGTGGTATTTTACTTATTTAAGCCATTGGTTGTGTTGGGTCAGGGCTGAGATGTCTACATGAAAAAGTTTGTTTATTGTATCTTCGAACTATAACAAATTTGACCTTACTAGCAAATGTGCATATCTTTTGCACACAGTAATATTATATGATAATGATGATAGTAATATTTTTATGTATAACGATAATTCTTATCTATCATACAGATTTTGCTTTAATATGATGCATATATAATAATAGAGATGTGACAAAATGTTTACTACAAAATTTCCATAGTTTTTTCAATTGAGTTTTTATCTTTTTTAATTTTTATTATTTAATTATGACATCAAAGATTGACACATTTAACCTGAAAGTTTAAATTGCCAACCCACCACCAAACAGGAAAGCAATTTCATTTTTTTTTGTTGGTTTTAAATTTTATATTTCATTTCCATCATCAATAAAAATAATTCTTATTTATCACAATTATTTTTCTTTAATACAAATAATATAAAATATTGTAGACATGCCCAAATTTTCTACATTTTTTTAAATTTTTGTAATTCTTTATTTTAAAAATTAATTATTTAACTATGAAATTGTTAATTGACCCAAATGGTTGAATTGCTTACCTGCCACCTGGATGGAAGATTAGTTTCATTTTTAGATCAGTTTTAAAAAATTATGGGTTTCATATGGTTAAAAGTATCGGATATAAATTTAATTAATAGAATTTATTGGCGAGAAGAAAAACTTAAGCATAGGATTTAATGAGAGTAAATGTGAGTTAATACCTTAAATATAAGATTTAATGAAAGAGAAATGAATGAGATGAGAAGTTCAAATTATATTTTATGACCATTAATAAAAATTTACATTTTCTGCCATCACAATCAAAGAGGTACCAAATTCAAAAGTATGGGTGTTTTAACCAAGAAGGAAAGTTCCACAATCTCATTTGTACTATTAATAGTAGTATAGATAGATATAGATTATCTTGCTCTCAATTGTTTATTGTAGAAGGGCAAAATACAAAACTGAGAAAAAACAGTTGAGCCTTGTAGACAAAGTTATCTAAATGGTTTTCTTTTCTTTTTTTCTGAGAAAAAAAAGTTACCTAAATTGCTAGTTTCCAGTTCAACTTGAAAACTAGTTCAGTTCAAACCAATGCACAAATCGGCTTGTGGCAAGTTGCAAGAGACAAACTAACCTAGGCCCTGTTTGGCACGTCTTTTCTTGCGGTCTATCGACTACTTACAAGCCTGGTAGACCGCGATCTGGTCTTTTCTCGTTTGGTTTGCAGTAGATCTAGCCGCCAAAAGCCGATGCGTCGAAAGACGCAAGAAGACCAAAACGGGCGATTTTCGAGAAGCTCTAAATGGGGCTTTTGTATTTTTTTCTATTCGTCTTCATGCAAAAAGACACACCTTAACCAAACGGGCTTCAGGCTACTCAGATCTTAATGCAAAAGCTCAATGTGTCTTTTGACTATCAGAGCTACTAGAAGATCTTCCCAAAAAGACTTGCCAAACGGCCCCCTAGTAAACAGGCTACTTTAGGTAAGGAAATTGCAAATTTAAATGTTATCAAAATACAAGTTAAAAACCTAAAAGAGCCATGCTACAATGAGGGTGCCCTTATCATAGCTACAATTTAAGGAATTTAAGTGGCCATGTCCCCCATGTATAGACAGGATTTTAATCTACTAGTACCTTTCCCTCCTTTAGATAAGGACCACCTTCCATATCAGACATTTATAATTTGGATCTTCCGTACTGACTTTACCAGTAACCCAGTAGCTGAGATGGTCACTCAGCTATCTATCTATCTATCTATCTATATATATATATATATATATATATATATATATATAATTTTAGCCATCTGATCTGTGGTTGTTTTTTTTGGATTTCTACTAGTACCTTTCCCTCCTTTAGATAATTTGGATCTTCCAGTCGTACTGACTTTACCAATAACCCACATAACTGCAGGCTCCCTGTGGTAAGGTCATTGCAGTGGACCTCACGTGAACCCTGCTCTGTCCCCACCCCTTAATCCCTCTGTATTGTGTAATACGTAAGAAGAATTGTTTTGTTACGGATTCATGTAGCCGACCCCATATGATTGGAATAAGGCTTGGATGATGATGATGACTGGTTTTGGTGTTAGTATTGATTACCATGGGACCTAGAAAAAAGTGGGTCTATATCTTCTTGACTAGATGCATGGAAGTTCAAGAGGGCACCTAATTGCTGTTATGATGAGAGGACCCTCATTGTATCCTTGACTCAACGAAACCTAAAAATTAGGAAACTGCTAAGAAATTTCCTTGATTTTCTCCTAAAACTGCTCTAGTTCTGAATTACAAGTCCTACTTTTCCCTACTCACCAATACCAGCCCCTCGGTCTTAACCCATTCCCAGCCCTATTTCCCATCCCAACACCGCCAAGAGAAAAAGGGAAAAGGATTGGGGGGGGGGGGGGGGTTCTTGGAAAGTTTTCAGCAATCATAAAACCAGATTAAATACCCTCAAGAATATTCTTGTGTTTATATTCATCATACATAACATACGAGAACATTGGCACTTTAATAGATAAAAACACACACATAGAACTAGTCTCTGTTTTTCATCGTCATGAATTAAACAAGACCAAGAATCAATATTAACAATTACTAGCAGCAAAGATAGCATTGATTGAAAGATTGTAGGGCATGTAATCTGGTTAATGAGAGAAGAAAATCAGTTGAAGAGACAATGAAACTGGGGAAAACAAAAAGAGAAGAATAAAGGAACTCCAAGTTTATGGGTGAGATCAGAGATGGCCTAGAAATGGAATTTGGTAACCCAGCTATAGGCTCATAGATGGCAAATAAGAGACAGAAATTTCAATCCAACATATATGTGGAGGATCAAACCCTAACAAGATGTATAAATGGTAACATTTTTTCTTTTGCTATTTTTGCTATAAATCTGGCAACTGTAACATTAAAATTCAAGCATTTGATTGGCACGTTATAGTTGTGGGTTATTATTGAAGAGAAAACTCTCAACAGATACCAAAAAATTTTATCCTTAAAAGATTTATCAAAAAAAAACTGCACCCTTGGAGATAAAGAATGATGCCAACAGACACATTGTTTGTCAATGAAATCACCCATACTTTGGCTGGTGATATCTCAGGACTGTTATTTGATAATGAAATCAAAAGTGGCTTGATCATGTTGAAGAAGAAAGAGGAAGGGAAGGCAAGGGGAAGGTGAATGTGGAAGATAGAAGTGGATAAATATAAACTACCCCAGTTTATTAAATTGTACATGGCACAAATTAATGCAATAAGAAAATGAATGAGAAAATTTCTGCTAATGTTGTCATAAAGTTCTATTATACATTTATACTCTAACCTATAAAAAAAGAGCTTTATTATACTCTACAATTTAAAATGATATGATTAAAGAAAGTTTATCAGAGATACAGGACTTCATTTGTGGGAAAAATGTGGCTTTTATCACACATCAATTTAGTATTCAAATATCCTTAGTTCTCTGAAATTAAATAACCATATTTCAATATTAGTATCCTAGACAATACATAGTTGTCCTAACCAATGCCTCTCCCCAGATTGTACTAACTTGAAGTGTTTAAAATATCTGGCTCATCTTCAGGTCATTTCCCTTGCCTGAGACATGGATGAAAAAAGGTTTTTCCTTGTATCATTTTAACAAAAGGTTATTATTGAAAGTATACAATTGCTCATATTTCAAAACCAGAATAAATTAAACAATAGGAATCAAAAGCTGAATAAAGTTCTATTTAAAGACAAAGAGTTGATAATGTCATCCACAAAGGTAAAATTGGTAGGTCTCAGCACGATTACATGCATAGGGCATGCAAAGACCTTGGAGATGGTCCCAGTGACTCTGTAACAAGAGGACCATTCCAAGTGAGACCATGAATATAACAATACACCCTTCTTCAAGCTATAACACAAAAATTTGACAAAATGAAAATGAGAGAAATATGCATAAAAAATGTCAAGTCTTCCTAGTGATGAAGACTAAACCAAGAATACCTCAAGCTTTAGGCACAAAAAAATTACATTACAAGAAAACATGCACTATAGAGTATTGATGGCGAATTTAGAACCAGCCATTACAACTTAATACTCCTAGGCTCAACTAAAATGTTGGCTGATCATCCGAATGACACTTCCACCCCAGTTGCTAAAGCTTAAGAACTGATATTATGATGACAAATGGCCCAAGGTCATTCTTCCAAATCCTCACCACTACTCTCCATCAAAATCCAAGCTAGTCATCAACCTGAGCCCCATACTACTATAAGTATTTTCTTTTATCATGTCTACCGAGGTTATGGAACCTAAATATACCACACCAATATCAGAATAGCCCCCCGGGAGAAAAAAGGAAAAAGAAAAACAAAGAAACATAATAGTTCACCTTTCCACAAAACCCAAATATCATGTTTCCAGAGCCCAAATCACATCTACAAAGTTAGAGATGAAATGTGCCAGGTTCTTGAGTTGTTTCCTCTTATTTCTTAGTGGAGAAAGGAAGGGGGAAATAGAGATAAACAAAATGATAAACTCAAGGGACCCTGCTCGAGGAGGAATATATTAAACTAAATTTAGATGGAAGTAGTGTGGAAATCCTGATACATCAGGAATGAGAGGGGTCTTTAGAGACAAGGAAGGTAACATCATTGCATTATTCTCTGGTCTGATTGGTATGAGGAACTCTACAAGAGCTGAGCTGCAAGTACTCCAGGGTCTACCACAGGCTAAAGAAATGGATTTGTACAACTTGATTATTGAATATGATTCCAAGGCTGTAACTGGGTGGCTGAAAAAGATGAAAAAGCAGTGTGGATCTATAGAAATGAACTAAGACAGATCAAATGTTTGGTACAGAACAGAAATATAAAGCTCATCTTGGTGCCTAGACATGCAAATGGTTTGGCCGATAGTTTGGCAAAGCCAGGGGTCTCTAGAAGTCCGCTGTATTGGGCCTGTTTATAATACGTTTATTGTTTCTCTTTTTATCCATTTCTTAATGGGGCTGGGTAGTAATTGCTACCCTACCCACGGGCTGTTTTGTATTGTTACATTTTCTCTGAATTTCTAATAAAATCTCTTTCAGTTACTCGTCAAAAAGAAAACATGATAAACTCATTGGGAGGTTGAGGTAAGCATAAGAAACA
This sequence comes from Nelumbo nucifera, assembly GCF_055504915.1. Lineage (NCBI taxonomy): Eukaryota > Viridiplantae > Streptophyta > Magnoliopsida > Proteales > Nelumbonaceae > Nelumbo > Nelumbo nucifera. The sequence goes on along the minus strand of NC_142651.1, from coordinate 58,567,823 downwards.
TAAAACTCAGAACTCATAAGACTAATGAAAAAATATAAAAAAGATGGTGTCAAACTTACTTGGGACTCCTTTGTAGCACCGGTAATAACTGAGGAGACATTAGGATTAGATGCACACCAAGCAATTGCGAGTTGAGCTAGAGGCACATGGAGTTCATCTGCAATGGGTTTTAACCCATTAACTTTCCTCAGCACATCATCAACCAGTGATCTGTTAGCAAGGTTCTACCCAAAAAACAAAACAAATTATAATTATAATTTGGAGATCTGTAAACACCACCACTTTAAGAATTTGAAACCTAAGCACATACATGATTACGAATCAAGAAAACATGCATATCCTGACAGGTTGAGATACCATTTTCCCATTACCCATGTACAAGAATAGATATCAATATAGTAGGTATGCAGGTATCTAATTGATCTGGGACAAGATAGACTTAAATAAAAAATATAGAAAATTTATCAAAAAAAATAACAAACACAAATTTCAGACAATAGGCAAGCTATATGAAAAATCCACCATGATTCAGGAGAACCCAAATAAACACCACAAGTAACTGAGTTCAAAATCAAGAAACTGTATCCAATTTGAAGATTCAATTGATTGTATAGCCACTTGGGTTGCTACCTCATAACAAAAAAATTAGACTATGTTCATTTTTTGTCAGGGTTGACAAATAGGCCATGATAACCAGCACAGAAAACTCCAATTTCAACACCAATGTTCTTTTTTAATACTAAAAGAAAATTCATATTAAACTAGTATGAAACTGTACAGCCAGGGTGCAAGAGGATAAGAAATCCTCTCCATACATGGAGAAGAACCATAGACATTTACATAGTTCCACTCCCAGCTTCTTATGTTTTTCTTGTTTATTTTCATTAGTTAGTGTTATTGGGCCATTAGTTGGTGTTACTGGGCCCAAGGCCCATTAGTTTATGTTGTCTTTTTGGGACTGTTTTATGAGTGGGGCGGCCAAATCATTATCGGCTTTTCCCCATCTCTTCTTCTCTTCTCATCAAGAACTCTTTCTTTCTTTCCTTTTTTTCACTGTTATCAAATCAAATTACTGTTTTCTTTTTTTCTACTTGGTATAAGAGCCACTTCTGGGATTTTTTGAGTCTTTCATCATGCAGCCCAAGATCAGACGACTGCATGGTGTGTTAGAGAGATGATTGAAGACTTCAAAAGTGCCAAGTCTTGGATTTTTTTGGTGGATCTAGAACCCTGTGTCAGATCTTGGGTTGATCATTGAAATCAAGAACAACTGGAGGAGGAAGAGTCCTGATTGCAGTAGGACTCTTTATTTTTGACCTAGGAAGGGTGCTCAGGATTTTTTAGACTTCTAGGTGTTTTCTGAAGGGGCAGTTCAAGTTCTGGAGTTTTTTGAGGTCTCTGGAGGGAGTGGCAGCTTTTTATCCTGTTTCTACTGGCTCCCACAGAGACAAGAATCTTTCTAGGTGAAGGTTTTTGGGTACTAGGTTGAGGCCTCTAAAGGGAATTGATATATTTCCTCGTCTACAATTGATTTTCTGAACTGTTTTGAGAACTATGGAGGGCAGTGGAATGAGTACTAGTCTACTAGTGAAATGGGACTAGGAGGAGGAGGTGCTAGTGACCCTTTCGGGGCAGGGACCATCACTACAGTTAAGCTGGATGGTAAAAAATATTTAGAGTGGTCACAATCAGCCAAAATGGCGATTGGTGCTCATAAAAAATTGGGGTATGCCAACAGTGAAGAAAAGAAACTTAAGACTAACTTTTCCTGGTGCATATAGGAGAATTACATGGTGATGACTTAACTATGCAATTCTATATTACCCCATGTAAGCAAGAACTTCCTATAGACTAACACAACTAAGGACATTTGGGATGGAGTTGCAAAGCACTCGCAGAGTAAGAATGTTGCTAGGGCCTACTAGTTGAGGAATCAAGTGGTTGCTACTAGGCAGGGAGATATATCTATTGCAGTTTATTTTTTAGCCCTCAAAACTGTAGGAGATAGATCAGTTGGAAAGTATGGCTTGGGAAAGTAGTAAAGATGCAACTACTTACTAGAAGCTAGTAGAGAACATAGAGTGTTTGGGTTTCTAAAAGGACTCAACCCAAAGTATGATATTGCACAACAACATGTTCTTTTCCATGATAGTGTAACTCTCTCTCTCTCTCTCTCTCTCTCTCTCTCTTAGGCATATGCCTTTGTGTTTGGAGAAGAGAGTAGGAGGAAGTCATGATGAGGAACTTAAACATTGAGTAGTCTGCTATGGTTAGCACATTGAAACCTAAGTCTGGTGGGGATAAGGGTGGTACTAATGGTAGGAAGGAGGACAAGAAGGACTTGATCTATGACTACTATAAGAAGTCTAAGCATACCAGAGATACTTGTTGGAAGCTTCACTCACATCTTATACTAAGTCATCTTAAAAATAAGAAAGCAAATGCTAATATGGCAGTGACTAGTGACTTATCTAGGCCACCTACCACAACTTCTTTAGATTCAGTTGTAACAGCTGCAGTTAGGGCGAGTTGGAAAGATAAGGGTAGTTTCTTAGTCAGAGAGATACAACTAATTCTAGTTCTTCACTAGGTGGACAGCAAGGTTCAAGTGGCCTAGGAGCTAGTTATTATACTTCATTTGCACATACAGGTAATTCATATGCCACTACAAGCCCCCACTACAAGTAAGGGGGAACCTCCCTAAATTATAGACCTAGGGGGTAGGAGCCACAGAACATAAGACCAATATTTCCACCATCTTCTCTTCATACTACCTTTTCTCTAGTAGAGATAGAGTCTCTACAACTAATGGCTCCCATGTTCCCACTAGGAAGGGGTCCAACAAAATAACTGATACCAGTACCCTGCCTTCTATACTACATGTTTCTGGATTGAATACTAATCATTTATCTATAAGTAATTTGGCAAAAAAATTTAATTGTTCAATAATTTTCCTCCTGACCATTGTGTTTTGTAGGATCTAGAGTCAAAGAGGACAATTGGGAATGGTCATGAAGTGAATGGAGTCTACCTTCTTGATGTGCTTCCTAGTCAACACATCAACAACAAGAGTAATGAGTCAAAGTTAGTGGGTCAGGCTATGCTTTGGCATAATCCATTAGGGGTATGCAAAGAATCAAAAGGGGTATTGTTGTTATGATCCTACGTTAGGGAGTCGATATGTTACCATGGATGTCACTTTTATTTAGTCTACACCTTTCTTTTCAAGGAGTCTTTCTTAGGGAGAGTGTTTTGAGGGAGGAAATGAGCAAACTACACTTCTTGTTCCAACTCCTTTACCTGCTCTAGTGTTTAACCTAGTTGTTCCATCTACTTTGATTGCTCCATTATGTCCTATTTCTCAGTTTTTTATAGAATAATGCCTATGGCAACACAGGGAGGTTGAGTCCACAGTAGAGGAACCCACATCACTTCCTATCAACTCATCTGAGATTCTAGATTCAGCTAACACAAGCCCAGGTATGCCTCTTGCTCCCTCTAATGTTTCAGCTCCTATTGATACTACCCCTATACCTAACACCATTGTAGATAACCTAGACCTTCCTATTGCACTTCAGACGGGGAAGAGAAAGTGCACAACCCATTGTATCTCACAACATATTCCCTATAGTAGTTTATCTCCCTCCTACTGGGCATTCCTTTCCTTTCTTGATTTTGTGTCTATACCTAGGATTGTTTGTGAGGCTCTCTCCAAACCTGAGTGGAAGACAGCTATGCTGGAGGAAATGGAAGCCTTAATTAAAAATCAAACATGGGAAGTTGTGGATCTACCTAATGGCAAGTGTGAATAAACCCTAGTTGTTTCTAGGTCAAAGTAGAGAAGAAGAAAGAAGAAAGAAAAGAGAAAGAAGAAGAAGAAGAAGGAGAGGAGAAGAGTGTCCAGCCAGACTAGAAGAGAGGATGTTCAAAAGTCACTCTCCTAGCCAACCCACTTGACTTTTATTCATGAAAAACTTGAGTCACAAGAAAGACAATTTTGTCCCTCATAGAAGATGGGACACATAACTTAAACTCAGATACAATAGACATTTCACTTTCAATAATATACACCAAAATGACCAAAATGCCCCTGACTTGAACATTCTAACACTCCCCCTCAAGCTGGAGAGTATATATCATATAGTCCCAGCTTGTTACAAATGTAATCTATTCTTCCCCGAGACAATCCTTTGTGAAGATATCTGTCCACTGATTTCCTGAGCTCACATGAGATGTAGTTATTATCCCACTTATCACTTTCTCTCTCACAAAGTGATAATCCACCTCAATATGTTTAGTTCTTTCATGGAAAACAGGATTGGATGAGATGTGAACAGCAGCTTGGTTATCACAGTATAGTTTCATGGGTTTGTAAATTGAGAAACCCATCTCCTGTAGTAGGTTCTTCAATCATACTAGTTCACATGTGGTATGGGCCATAGCCCTGTACTCTGCTTCCGCACTACTTCTTGCCACCATTGTTTGCTTCTTGCTCTTCCAAGTTACAAGATTGCCACCCAGGAAGGTACAATACCCTGTGGTTGACCTCCTGTCTGATATAGAGCCAGCCCAATCAGCATCTATGTACTCTACTATCTCAAGAGGTCCTCCTTTTTGGTATAACAAACCACGACCTAGAGCACCCTTTAGGTACCTAACAATTTTCAGAACAGCTTCCCAGTGAGGAACCCGGGGATGTTGCATAAACTGACTCACCACACTCACAACAAATGATATATCTGGTCGGGTAATGGTCAGGTAGTTCAACTTTCCCACCAACCTTCTGTATCTTCCAGGATCATCAAACTCTTCACCTGCATCCACACTTAACTTGGCATTGAGTTCCATAGGAGTCTCTGCTGGTTTAGCACCTAACAACCCTGTTTCTTTAAGTAGATCAAGAACATATTTCCTCCGACATAGGTTGATCCCCTGTTTTGACCTCGCAACTTCTATTCCTAAGAAATACTTTAGCTTCCCCAGATCTTTCGTATTGAAGTGGTCCTGTAAGAATTTTTTCAGCCTGTCAATTTCATTGTTGTCACTTCCAGTTATGACAATATCATCCACATACACGACTAGCAAGATTTTTCCATCTTTTGAGTTATAGCTAAACACAGAATGATCAACCTGACACTGTTTCATCCCAAAGGCCTTCACCACTTCACTGAACCTGCCAAACCATGCACGAGGAGATTGTTTCAATTCAAAGATTGCCTTTTTGAGCCTGCACACCTTACCAGCCTCCCCCTGAGCAACAAACCCTGGTGGTTGCTCCATATACACCTCCTCAACAAGATCACCATGTAGGAAGGCATTTTTTATGTCAAGTTGTAGGAGAGGCCAATCATACATAGTAGCCAATGAGATCAACACCCGAACTGAACCGATTTTAGCCACAGGAGAGAATGTCTCCATATAGTCCACACCATAAAACTGAGAATAGCCCTTGGCCACTAACCGTGCCTTCAATCGTTCCACACTGCCATCAGGAAGATGCTTCACTGTATAGACCCATTTACACCCAACAGTGTGCTTACCAGGAGGAAGGGTGGTGAGTTCCCACGTATGATTATGTTGTAGAGCAGAGAGTTCTTCTCCCATAGCTTGCCGCCACCCAAGAGAGGCAAGGGCTTTCTGTACAGTCTTGGGAATGGGAACCGATGAGAGTAATGACATAAACTTGCAATGAGAAGCAGAAAGGTGAGCAGTGGAAACATAGTCTGAAATGAGATGAGAAGTACAAGTACGTTTACCTTTCCGCAAAGCAATAGGGAGATGAAGATCTGAGGGAGAAGGAGCAGTAGGAGTGGGAGCTACGGGAAGGGGGTCCACAACCAAAACAGGAAGAACCACAGAGGGAGAAGAAGAGACCCCGGCATTGGAGAAAAAAGGAACTGACTCAAAGAAGGTGACATCAGGGCACACAAACGATTTATGAAACTTAATGTTATAACACTTGTACCCTTTCAGAGTCCTTGAGTAGCCAAGAAAAATACACTTCGTAGCCCGAGCATCTAGCTTGTCTACTCCAGGCCCCAAGTGCTGAACAAAACAAACACAGCCAAAGACTCTTGGGGTGAGAGGAAAGGGAGACAAAGTGGGGAACAACACGGAGAAAGGGGATTGACTTCCAAGGATTGACATGGGCATCCGATTTATTAAAAAACAGGATGTAAGAACAGCATCACTCCAAAAGTGCTTTGGGACATGCATATTGATCATCAAGGACCGAGCAATTTCAAGAAGATGTCTATTTTTCCGTTCAGCTACACTGTTTTGTTGCGGGGTGTAGGCACAAGAAGTTTGATGAATTATTCCATGATGTTCTAGGTATTGCTGAAATGATGAGGAGATGTATTCTTTGGCATTATCGGAGCGAAGTATTTTCATCCTTGAAAAGTCATCAACAAAGATTACAAAATACTTAAACCCATTGTATGACACCACTTTAACTGGACCCCATACATCAGAATGAACTAAAGCAAAAGGACTTGAGACACGACTATCAGTTCTTGGACTAAATGAGACTCCATGATGTTTTCCCAACTGACATGACTCACAATCTAATGATGAAAGATGACTCAAGGAAGGAACTAGCAGCTTCAAAGCCTTGAGAGAGGGATGACCAAGTCTGTAGTGCCATTGAAGAGGAGTAAGAGACAACTGAAAAGCCACTGGAGGGCCACCACCATCAAGGTAATACAAACCACCGGCTTCATGCCCTCCACCAATCTTCGTCCCCGTCTTGAGATCCTGAAACACACAAGAAGAAGGATAGAAGGTTACAGAACAATTAAGGGACTTGGTTAATCTACTAACAGACATAAGGTTAAAAGGGAACTTAGGAACATATAAAACAGATGCTAAAGACAATGAGGAGAGATCAACATCACCAACACCACAAATAGGAGATGTAGAACCATTAGCAAGTGTAACTGTCTGAGATGTGGAGGTGCGAGAAAGGGAAGAAAATACATCAGGAGTCCCAGACATATGGTCCGAGGCGCCAGAATCAATGATCCAGGGTGAGGCTTTGGAAGCTAAACAAGTCATACCTGAATGGGCAAGTGTAGCTGTGTTCTGCTGAGATGTTTGAAGGAACTGCTCATATATTGCCTGTGGTACACTCACCATTTCCTGCCCGGAAGCACAAGTGGGTGTGGAGGGGGTTGGTGCAGTTTGCTGGCTTTCAGTAATTGTGCTACTACTCTTAGATGTAACATGGTTAGCCCAAGTGTTGGGTGGACCACGCAAATCATAGAAGAAATTAACTGTGTGCCCCTCTAAGCCACAGTGTGTACATTTTCTCTAAGTATTACCCCTTCCTTTTCCACGGCCTCCCCACTCACGGCCTCCAGTCCGGCCACTAGCCCGGTTAAACATGTGTCCACCACGGTTGCTTGGAGGACCACTGCTACCACCACCACTTCTACTTCCACGACTACTCCCTTTAGTCACTACCAAACCAGATCTATCAGAGAAGGAAGAATGTTCCACTGGCTCAATGGATGTCTTCTTAAGACGGGCAAAAACTTCTTCAAGTGAGGGGAGAGCTGATCCCCCCAATATCTGTGCTCTGACAGGCTCATACTCAGCCTTCAAGCCCACAAGAAACCTAGTCACATCAAGCTGTTCACGTTGTTGTTGTTGGATCTGGACATCTGATGTTAGAGGGTGATACACATTTAGCTCATTGCGGATGTTTCTCAAACTTGCATAATACTCTTCTAAGCTTTGACTTCCTTGCTTCAAATTGAAGTACTCTTGGTATAACTGATATACCCTAGTTGTGTTGTCTTGTCCAGAGTACAACTTTTTAGCATGATCCCATATCTCTTTGGCTGTATCTAGGAACATGAAGTTCACACTAATCTTTGGTTCCATGCTGTTCCAAAGCCATGTCATTATCTGTGCATCATCTTGTTCCCAATCACTGAACCCAGGAGAATCAGAGGAAGGTTTCTCCTTCCTCACATGTTTTACTTTCCTCTTGGCCTTCAAGAATACCTCCACAGATTTTGCCCATGGTACATAGTTCTCACCATTCAACTTGATGGATGTCATTTGAACACTTAGATAATCTGAAGAGAGCATGATGCCTGTTTTGTTGTCATTCCCAACTACAGTTGAAGCCATCTCAATTATGTCTCCTCTGAATATACACCACAATCTCACACTTGTCACAAGACTTATCTCACTTACAATACCACCAACCCACTTTCTTCAACTGCACATTACACACTACACTCTAAAGCTGAAATCATTCAGTCAACACATCAAACACTTGGACTGCACACTGCAGGACCATTTACCACCAACACACCACTACTGAAATTTCTCAGTCATTTCATCGAACACTTGTTCTACACACTGCAGAACTGATTACACACAAGGTCTAGGGGTTCACTTTTAAGCATTTAAAAAACATGGATATGTCAGCCACCACAGCACAATCAACACCACACCACTGCTGTGGACATCAGCAGTCTACCACTCTTCTTTCAGCACACATGTGAGTAAGAAAACACAAAAAAAAGACACGACTGATATGTGTATCAGTTTCACCCAGCACCACAACAACTAACTTTCGAAGCACACAAAAAAAAAATCAGCATTCACAGTCCATTTCTGAGCACACGACAGCAGTGTCCATACCTGTATACGACCAGCCCTCTTCGTACACTGAATAGAGGGTCTAGTATACCACTTCAACGACCACCACAGCACCGGCCAGAGGCATTCTCACCTCCAGGCCCTCAAAACGACAACTCCTTTTCAGCCCTTTATCGAGTCTTCAATCAGATCAACTGTAGGATGATGAAACCTACTGTGAAGCTGGTGGCGAACCTAGGAAGAAGACAGCAGCAAGAAAATGAACACCAGACCTTAATGCTCTGATACCATGTGAATAAACCCTAGTTGTTTCTAGGTCAAAGTAGAGAAGAAGAAAGAAGAAAGAAAAGAGAAAGAAGAAGAAGAAGGAGAGGAGAAGAGTGTTCGGACAGACTAGAAGAGAGGATGTTCAAAAGTCACTCTCCTAGCCGACCCACTTGACTTTTATTCATGAAAAACTTGAGTTACAAGAAAGACAATTTTGTCCCTCATAGAAGATGGGACACATAACTTAAACTCAGATACAATAGACATTTCACTTTCAATAAGATACACCAGAATGACCAAAATGCCCCTGACTCGAGCATTCTAACAGCAAGGAAATGCTTGGTTGTAGATGGGTTTATACTATGAAGTATAGGGCTGATGTAAGCATAGAAAGGTACAAGGCAAGGAGGGTTCAAAAGGGTACACTCAGACTTATGGCATAGATTACTTTGACACTTTTGCACTAGTGGCCGAGATGAGTTCAGTTCGGATCCTCTTATCTCTAGTAGTTGCCTACTCTTGGCCTCTCTACCAACTTGATGTGAATAATGCTTTTCTTAATGGAGACTTGCAAGAGGAGGTGTTCATGGACCTTCCAACTGGTTTTTATAGTGATGTGGCCAAATGAAAGGTATGCAAATTGAAGAAGTCCTTATGTGCTTTGAAATAATTACACCCAAATCTTGGTTTGATAGGTTTAGGAGTGCATTGATTGTGTTTGGTTATACACAAACCCAATCCGGTCATACTTTGTTTGTTTAGAGAAGGGGATTATTGGTGTCAATGTTGATAGTGTATGTAGATGACATCGTAGTCATTTTTTTTTTTTATCAATAACAATTTCATTAATTCACAAAAGAAGTTACATAAGGAAGACAAAAACACACTTATCTTCCAAGTACAATCAAGAACCCAAGTGAGATAGATGCATTGAAGAACCTACACAGGGAGTTTGAGATTAAGGATCTTAAGGAGCTAAAGTATTTTCTAAGGATTGAAGTGGGCAAGGTACAAACATGGGATCTTCATTTCCCAGAGGAAGTATGCGTTGGACCTACTATAAGAGATAGGAAAGCTTGAGGTTAAACCAACCGATACACCCATTGACCAAAATCATAGAATTAATGCTTTAGATGGTGAGCTAGTAAAGGATTGGAAGGTATTAGAGATTGGTGGGCCATTTGTTATACTTGTACATGACACAACCAAATATCTCCTATGCAGTTAGTGTGGTGAATGCCCTCACGAGTTCAGCATTAAGAAGCCATTGATAGGATACTTGCTTATTTGATAGGACATCCAGACAAAGGGATATTGTTTGTTGACCATGGGCATTTGAAGCTATAAGCATACACAGGTGCTTAGATGATAGGGGATCTACCTTAGTAGTTTGCTCTCTTGTTGGAAGTAATCTCATTTCATGGAAGTGTAAGAAGCAATCAATTGTAGCCAAGTCAAGTGCAGAAGTTGAATATAGAGCTATGGCACATGGTGTTTTAGAGCTTCTCTGGAAGAGAATGGAGTTAATACAGAAGAACCTATGATGTTGTACTATGATAATCAAGCAACAATTAATATTGCTCATAACCCAGTTCAACATGATAGAACAAAGCATATAAAGGTGGATAGACATTTCATAAGAGAAAGGGTGACATATGGAGAAGTGTGCCTACCATATGTTGCATCTAACTTATAGCTAGTCGATGCTCTCACAAAAGGAGTTGCAAGAAATAAGCTTAAACATGATCAATGCAAGTTGGAAATGTATGAATCTACTCCCAACTTGAGGGGGAGTGTTGAGATTCAACAGTTTCTTATGTTTTTCTTGTTTATAATCATTAGTTAGTGTTATTGGGCCCAAGGCCCATTACATTATATTGTCTTTTTGGGACATGTTTGTATGTTATTATCCGTAGCCACACTATTAAGGGCATATTAGTCATTGTAATCGACTTTAATTTATGAGTATATAAGATAATGAGTGGGGCTGCCAGATCATTATTGGCTTCTCCCCATCTCTTCATCTCTTCTCACTGAGAACTCTTTCTTTTTCCTTTTTTTCACTGTTATCAAATCAGATTACTGTTTTATCTTTCTACTACATTTAAAGTCTTCAAAAAAACAAGCAAGTAAACTATCAAACAGGTAGTACTAGACCAAGTATTCTGTGCAAAAACTCTTACATTTCTCTCTTTCAACAACTCCACCAGAAAAATGGCTAAACGAACACCCATGAGGTATTTGGACTATATTTACCTAAAAGGAATGTTAAGCCAAGACAACAATAAGTTGCCAATCCATACAACAAAATATGCAACATACTTTACTAGTTATAAGCAGATACGTTACCAGATATTTCAAACTTAATGATCAATCCTCTCCAAGAATATTCTAAGGGATCAATTTAGGAAAAGTGGATCACTTTTCATAAAGAAGATGAGCTTCAAGAGAATAAGGCTCAGTTGTTGCAGAGATGAACCATGAATTACCAATCACAAATAGGTCTTCCAACAAACAAGGCTCAACTAAGTAACAAGGTAAGGTATAGGTATTATTCGGGAGTCACCGCTTACATGTAGTTTTAGGCTCATCTGCTCATAAATTCACTAATGGTTTCAACTTCCTAGCAGACAATGAAGTTTCGTGAAGAGTATGGGAGGCAAGCAACAGTTCAAGAAGGGAAAAGTTTCAAGAAAATTGTACACTTTCCTCAGTCTCTTCTAGTCTCTTCTATGAAGATTTATATGTTGGTGGACTTTTTTATTTTTAGGATAGATTTCGATATTGGTGACTTTAATATCCAACCGATCTCACTTGGATGCCTTTTATCCGAAGAAATTATTTTGCACCTTCCTCCCTCATCCTGCACATTTATCTCCTACGCAACAGTAACGATCACCCTCTAAACAATCCTTTTTTGTTATGAATTACATTCAATTTTTCTTCACAAAAGGATTTCTTTCCCTTCTTTTTATCAGAAGCATATATCAAAATAACTCATTACTCCCAGCTGCCTTCTCAACTCAACTCCCCCCCCCCTATCTTGCACATGCATCTCCTAGGAATCTATAAGGACCACCCTCAAAACCCTTGTGTACTTCTGCTTTCTTCTCCTTTCTTCTCCCTCTCTCTTCTACTTTTCTCAATCCGAAATCTTTTGGAATTCAAGACTGACTGTAGTCTTGATCGACTACTTGGTATCAGAGCCTATCTAGGGTTTCTCATGTGTGTCTAGTCCAGCCGACCACATGAGAACTGTCTAGGGCTGGAAGCTTACAAAAGACTATTCGTTGGCTGATTCTTGGAGGTTACCAGAAAAGTTTAGTAGCTGTCCGAAGGCTTGGAGAGTGTTTTGGCAATCAGGAAGAATCAGAGAAGGTTAGGGTTCAAGCCACAATTGAAGGTAGCGATCAGTTTTTTTAGGGTTTGTCATTAACCCTATGGCCAGACTTGACTATGAATCCTTTGGAAGGTGCGGCTGAGCACTATTTATGTTCTTACAAAGGTTTTCCTAACCCTACGATTAAAACCCTAATTCTGCTTCAGCATTACAGATTGTTTTCTAAGTGGTTTCCAGACCTGTTTTGGCTTCCGAACCTGTTTTGGGGGTGAGAACTGTTATCGGACTGCTTATATTCTGATTGCCGATTGGTTTCAGATCAGATCTGAACAGATTTCATACAGATTTCTGACTGTGATCAGTTGTTTAAGTGCTGTTTTCTATTGCAGTAACCCTAATAGTTCTTAATTACTGATTCTTGACTAAGAATGGAGTTCAAAAATCAATGGGAAGGTGTTTTGGGGAACAACAGTTCTGGTAGTATGTCTGAGACTGCGTTTCAGATTACAACTGTGATATTTGACGGATCCAATTACTTGGAATGGGCCCAATCAGCCATGATGGCTATTGGGGGAAGGGGAAAACTTAGCTACCTGTTGGGAGATGTGAAAGAACCTTCCAAGGAGGACCCAATGTATACCAAGTGGGTTCAAGAGAACTACTTGGTTATGACATGGCTGTGCAACTCTATGCAGCCACATATCATCCGAAATTACTTGTGGGCAAAGACAGCCAAGGAGATATGGGATGTCATGAAAGAGACCTACTCCCAACCCTTTAATGTAGCTAGAGCCTATGAACTGAAGTGTGAAGTGAATAACCTCAAACAAAGAGAAAAACCATTCTCTGTTTACTTCTCTACCTTGAAATCTCTGTGGCATGGAATTGACCATCTGCAGACTCTTGAGTGGGAAAGTCCAAAAGATGCACAGACCCATAGAAAGCAAGTCGAGACCAATAGGGTGTTTGAATTTCTGGCTGGCCTGAATTCTAACTATGACATTGTGAGACAGCAGATACTGAAAAGAGACAGTGTGACCCTATCTCAAGCCTACTCCCTGGTGCATAGTGAAGAGACCAGGAGAAAGGTTATGATGTAGCATCAGCCCTTCCCCCCAGCCCTAGCAGCAGTTAAACCTAAGTCTGGGGGAGATACAGAAAGGGACATGAAGAAGGAAGATAAACGGGATTTAGTATGTGAACATTGCAAGAAACCCAAGCATACGAAAGATACATGTTGGAAGCTACACCCTCGTTTAGTCCCAGCAAAACTAAGGAATAAAAGGGGTAATGCTCATATGGCTGTGAATACCGATTCTGCATCCTCATCGGGCACAAAAGGCACGCCCCTAGACACCTTAGCTGTTGTTCGGGCTGCCCTAATACAGTTGGAAAAGGAGGTTGGGAATTCAGCTCAGTCATCTCAGTCACCATCAGCCCCTGCAACATCAGCATTTGCTCATTCAGGTACTCGGGCCTCAGCTTACCATGCTTCAACTCCAGGTAACACTGAACATTGTTGGGTAATAGACTCAGGTGCATCTGACCATATGATTAGCTTGCCATCACTGTTCATTACTTATCACTTATCTTCTGGTAGAGATAAAGTATCCATTACTGATGGCTCTCTTGTTCCCATTTCTGGCAAGGGTGACATCAAGTTATCTGATACTATCTCCTTATCCTCAGTCTTGCATGTTCCTAAACTTGATACTAATTTGCTTTCAGTCAGTAGTATTACAAAACATCAGAACTATTCAGTAACCTTTTTCCCTGACCGACGTGTTTTTCAAGACTTGGATTCGAGGAAGGTGATTGGGACTGGCCGTGAGACGAATGGGATCTATCTGCTTGGGGAGAGTTCTCATTGGAAAGAGCCTATGGATAAGAAGTCTTTGGTTTCTCAGTCTGTGAGTCTGATTATGCTCTGGCATAATCGGTTAGGTCATTTATCTTTTCGGTCTTTGTTTGAGTCTATTGAGATGTCAAACTTGAGATGTGAGAGTTGTGAGCTTGCCAAACATTGTAAAACATCTTATTCCTTGAGTAATAAAAGAAGTAGTAATTCTTTTGATATTGTGCATATAGATGTTTGGGGCCCGTATCACATCCCTCCTATGGGGGGGTACAGATATTTTCTGTTGTTTGTTGATGACTATACCCATTTTTCTTGGGTATACCTTATGCGTTCTCGAGATGAGGTTCCCGCTCTGACCCAAAACTTTCATCAGATGATTTTAACCCAGTTTGGGGTCAAAATCAAAATCCTCAGATCTGATAATGCAAAAGAATGAGTCTGCCGCCGCCACTCTCTCTCTATTTATATGTTATGTTCACTAATTGTAGGAAGGGCAGAATTGCCCTCAATGCTTACATGGCAAATAAAACAAATAATAAACTAAAATAACAAGCTGTCTAAGATAACTACCAACTAATCACTGACATAAATAACAAAGTGTACATATGCTGTCATACGAACACATTGGGAACCACAGCCGTGGGGCCCACATCATTGTTCTCTACAGAATCATATCCAATTTTCCTTGTCAAAAAGAATTTGCTTCCTCTTTCTTGATCAGAAACATAGATCAAAATTATCCATTACTCCTAGTTTACTCAGCCCCCTCACCATCCAAAAAAGCACCCGTGCAAACTACTTTGGGGGTTCCAAACCTTAACACAAAACACTCCCCCCTACTCCTTAAGACAAAAAGTCAGCTAGCTCCCTGATCTATGGAGCCAGACAAAAGAGAGGTTCCCTTTGGGTGCTAAATGTCAAATAAGCTATTCGTACCAAAGAAGAAAACAGAGTTCTGGAGTGAAAACAAAATAGTTGAACACTACCCCAAAAGCCTTAATAATATTTATAGAAAAGCCCTTGCAGGGCTAAAGAGAAAAGAACAATAAAATAAGAAATACATAGAAGATACAATACAACAGGGACTACATTAATATGGTACATCAGCGAGACTCTTCACACTCCCCCTCAATGCAAAGGCATGGACATCAGTTTGCTCACAAGGAATAAGTGTCTAGATCTCATCATTGCTTTTGTGAAGATGTCAACAACTTGCATATTGGAGGCAACATGAGGGAGAGAGATAAAGCCAGTAAAAAACAAGTCGCGGATAAAGTGGTAGTCCACCTCAATATGCTTTGTCTTTTCCTGAAGAGGCAATCTTAATAGCAATAGTTTTGTTTGCATATAGAGGGATTGGTGTAGGAAAGGAATGCCCCAATTCCTTAAATAAAGATTGAAGCCAAACAACTTCGCTACAAACAGATGACATTGCCTTGTACTCTGCTTCCATAAAGGACTTGGAAGTAGTTTGTTGTTTCTTGCATTTCCATGAGATTAGAGTCACCCATGAAGACACACCACCCGATACTGGAACGACGTGTGTCAGGGCATCCAGCCCAATCTGCATCAGCATATGCCCTTAGTTGGATAGAAGAAGATGAAGACAAGAAGAGACCTTGTGATAAGGAGCCCCGAACATAATGGATGATCCGATGTAACGCAGTCAAATGGGGTTGACGAGGGGTAGAGACAAGCTAACTGACAACCAGAACTACATGTGAGATGTCAGGATGAGTAATGGTGAGAGATGAGAGATCCCACAAGTTGCCGATAGAGCGAGGCATTAGTAAGCAAGGCACCTTCTTACTTGGACAATGTGACATTTAGTTCCAAGGGAGTGTTTATCCGTCTATCATCACTAAGACCCGGCCAACTGGACAGGATTAGTGGCATACTTGTGTTGGCAAATGAAATTCCCCCGGGAACTCCTTTGAACTTCAAGTCCCAAGAAATAGGTAAGAAGGCCTAAATCCTTCATGTGAAAGGAACTGTGAAGAAGATACTTGAGATCCTGAATTCCTTCAGTATTATCTCCAGTCAACAACATGTCATCCACATACAAGAGGAGAATCGTAAGACCTTGGGTTCTTTTCCGCACAAAGAGAGAGTAACTAGAAGCACTCTAGCTATACCCGGCTTGCACAACAACATCTCTGAATTTTTCAAACCAAACTTGAGGAGCTTGCTTCAGCCCATAGAGAGATTTCTTTAACTGGTAGACAAGGGCGGGATCACTACAGTACCCAAGGGAGGTTTCATATATATTATCTCCTTTAGGTGCCCATGTAGAAAAGCATTTTTTTACATCTAGTTGAGAGAAAGTCCAAGAATGTGCAGCAAAGAGGGCGAACTATAGTGATCTTGGCCACTGGGGCAAATGTCTCCTCATAATCAATGCCATACTCCTGTGTATAGCCCCAAGCCACGAGTCGAGCTTTATATCAGTCTAGAGACCGAGACCCATTAGATTTCAACTTGATGGAGTAGATCCATTTGCTCCCAATTATAGAGCCATCTGAAGGGGTTGGAACTAGGTCCCAAGTGTCGTTCTCGTGAAAAGCTTGAATCTTTGCATCCATGGCATCTCTCCACTAAAGAATGCTAATGGCCTATTGGTATGAACGAGGAATATCTGTGCAAGACAAAACAATAGAAAAAGAGCATAAGGAACACCTAAGGGATCTAAAACAGGAATGTCACTTATAGGGTTATCCAAAACGGGAGAAGGATCCCGACCGAGAGGAAGGGGGACCATAGACACGAGCACTAGACCACGAACTTTCTTGCAAGAGAAAACGAGAAGACCCTTCCAGGCTGTTTAACATCTGTGCTAAGGAGTTCGAACCAGTAGAGAGAAGCGAGAAAGAAGAAGAAGAAGAACAAGGAAGAGGAAGAATAGTCGATTCTAATGGGTAAACCCTATAGTCGACCATATTTTACATTAGCCTCTAATTAGTTGTATAAAGACTAAACTGCCCCCACTTAAGTATGGGACAGAAAGTCTCTATTAAAACTGCCACATAAGCACATAACTTAAAAGAAATAAAATGACTAATCTGCCCTTATTTGGCTAACTCTAACACTCCCCCTCAAGATGGAGAATATATGTCATATAATCCCAGCTTGTTACATATATAGTTCACTCTCCCTGAGTTTAAACCTTTTGTAAACAAATCTGTCCATTGATCACCTAAGCCCACATGTTCTGTGCTTATCTCCCCAGTAAGGACCTTCTCCCTTACAAAGTGGCAATCAATCTCTATGTGCATTGTTCTCTCATGAAAAACAAGGTTAGATGAGATGTGGAATGCAGCTTGATTGTCACAGTACAATTTCATAGGTCTGTCCATGGAGAACCTGATTTCTTGTAGGAGATTCCTCAGCCATACTAATTCACATGTAGTGTGTGCCATGGCTCTGTATTCGGCTTCAGCACTGCTCCTTGCCACAACCGTCTGCTTCTTACTCTTCCATGTCACAAGATTTCTTCCAAGAAATGTGCAGTAACCTGTAGTAGATCTTCTATCCGATACTGAGCCTGCCCAATCTACATCTGTATACCCAATTACCTCAAGTCTTCCTCCTGGTTTGTACAATAACCCACGGCCTGGAGCTCCCTTCAGGTACCTTACAATTCTAAGAACTGTAGCCTAGTGAGGTATCCGAGGGTTCTGCATAAATTGGCTCACCACACTGACTGCAAAGGAGATGTCTGGTCTTGTGATAGTCAAATAGTTCAGCTTCCCCATTAATCGCCTGTATCTTCCAGGATCATCAAATATTTCCCCTGTATCACTACTCAACTTAGCATTTGGCTCCATGGGAGTTTCAGCCAGTTTTGCACCTAATAGTCTTGTTTCATCCAGCAAATCAAGAACATATTTTCTTCGCCATAGGTTTGCACCTTGTTTTAATCTGGCAACTTCTATACCCAAGAAGTACTTCAACGTCCCGAGGTCTTTTGTTTGAAAATGATTTTGTAGAACGATCTTTAGTTTATTAATCCCCAATTTGTCACTACTAGTTATAACAATATCATCCACATAGACCACTAATAAAATCTTTCCAGCTTTTGAATCATAGTTGAACACTGAGTGGTCAACTTGACATTGTTTCATTCCAAAATTTTTCACCACTTCATTAAACTTCCCAAACCAAGCACAAGGCGATTGTTTCAACCCATAAATTGCCTTTTCCAATCTGCACAATTTACCATCCTCCCCCTGAGCAACAAACCCAGGTGGTTGCTCCATATATACCTCCTCCATAAGGTCACCATGAAGGAAGGCATTTTTAATGTCAAGTTGAAACAAGGGCCAATCATACATAACGGCCAGGGAAATTAAGACACGAACAAAGCCAATCTTAGCCACTGGAGAGAAGGTCTCCATATAATCCACCCCATACAACTGTGAATAACCTTTAGCAACAAGTTTGGCCTTCAGACGCTCCACACTACCATCCGGCAAGTACTTAATAATATACACCCATTTACAACCCACAACATGCTTACCGGGAGGAAGAGTAGTGAGCTCCCACGATTGAATATGTTGAAGGGCAGAGAGTTCCTCTTCCATTACCTGCCGCCACCCAGGTGAGGTAAGAGTCTCTTGGACATTCTCAGGTATAGAAATAGATGACAACAGTGAAACAAATTGGCGATGTGAAGCGGAAAGGTGAGAGACTGAAACAAAATTGGAAATGGAAAGGAGGGTACAACTACATTTACCTTTCTGTAAAGCAATGGGAAGATCAAGTCCTGAAGGTGCTAGGACAGGAGAAACAATAGGATCCCTAGACAAGGTAGAAGTTGGAGGAGGAGCCGGTGTCTGTCGATGAGTATACACATGCCGAATCAGTGGTCATTCAGTAGGGATCTGCACTAGAGGAGGTGAAGGGTCAACCCCAACTAGAACAACTAGAACGGGATCACGGACTGGAAGAGGAAGAGGAAGCAAAGGTGGAGATACCGATACTTCAGGTCCCGAGAAGAAGGGGACAGACTCAAAAAAGGTGACATCAAGACAGACATAACACTTCCGAGTAAAGGGATTGTAACACTTATACCCTTTCTGGGTCCGAGAGTAGCCAAGAAAGACACACTTAATAGAGAATGCATCCAACTTGTCTATCCCAGGACTCAGATTATGAACAAAGCACACACAGCCAAAGACTCAAGGTGTTAAGGGAAAGGGAGACAAGGTGGGGAACAAAATAGAAAAGGGAAACCAACAATGAAGAATGAAGGAGGGCATCCAATTAATAAGGAAACAAGCAGTAAATAAAGCATCACTCCAAAATCATTTAGGAACACTCATATGATGAAGAATAGACCGAGCAGTTTCAAGGAGATGACAGTTCTTTCGTTCAGCCACCCCATTTTGCTGAGGAGTGGATGCACATTAAGTTTGATGAATGAAAATTACCAACACCACACCACAGACATAAGATTGAATGTAATAGAGCAATTAAGAGTCTTAGTTAATTTACTGACAGACATAAGATTGAATGGAAATTTAGGTACATATAGAACAGATGATAAAGAAAGAGAAGTCGTATCAAAATTACCAACACCACAGATGGGAGAAGAGGAACCGTTGGCAAGGGTAACAATTTGAGATGTGAAAGTTTCAGAGAGGGAAGAGAACACACCTGGAGTCCTGGTCATGCGATTAGAGGCTCTAGAGTCAATAATCCAAGGAGAGGGTTTGGATGCCAAACAAGCTATACCTAAGCGTGCAAGGGTGGTTATAGTATACTGTGAAGTAGCCTAGAGGAACCTCTCATACTCATCACGCGGTACACTCACCATCTCCTTCCCGGAAACAGATGTAGATGTGGAAGGTGTTAGATCTACCTGTTAGTTATCACTGACATCAACCCCACCAGTTACTACATGATTAGCCTATGTAGAAGGTGGGCCATGGAGATCATAACAGAAATTCACCGAATGTCTGTCCCTGCCACAATGCGTACATTTCCTAGTAGAGTTACTTTTTCCTTTACCACGGCCTCCCCCTGAGTCACAACCACCACCACGACCAAATATGAAACCACCACGACCTCCTCGGGAGGCATGTCCTCCCCCTCTAGTACCACGTCCACCTCATCTGGCTATCACAAATGTCAATCTGTCAGATGGTGTGGGATTCTCTGTAGATCCCAAAGAAATCTTGTGAAGCCGTGCAAAAACTTCCTCAAGTGTAGGAAGAGTAGAGCCTCCCGATATTTGGGCCCTAACTGGTTCATACTCTGATTTTAACCCCACTAAGAACCTAGTGGCATCCAGTTGCTCTCTTTGTTGTTGTTGAACCTTAACATTTGGAGTGAGGGGATGATAAACATTGAGTTCATTTCTAAGGTTCTTCGTACTGGCATAGTACTCTTCTAGGGTTTTATTCCCTTGCTATAGATCAAAATACTCCTGATAGAGCTGATATACCCTTGTAGTATTATCCTGCCCAAAATAAAGCTTCTTGGCATGTTCCCATATGTCCTTAGCTGTATCTAAGAACATAAAGTTGGCACTTATTTTGGGTTCCATACTATTCCATAACCATGTCATAATTTGGGCATCTTCCTACTCCCAGTCATCAAACCTGGAGAGTCAGCTGATGGTTTATCTTCCTTCACGTGTTTCACTTTCCTCTTTGCCTTGAGGAAAACTTCCACTGACTTGGCCCATGGCACATGATTCTCACCATTAAGTTTAATGGAAGTCATCTGCACACCCAAATAGTTGGAGGGGATCATCATCACATCAGTTTCTGATCATTAGAACCATCTCTTGTTACTGCCATTATGTCCCCCCACTGCTATCTCTAATGCTGAACTCTCAAACACCAACCAAATAATGTTGTCTAGGCAACACTACAGCACACTGATAACAATATCACAACTAGTCACAATCAACACTTGATGTAGAGTAACATTCAAGTTAAGAACTGGATGTTTTAACCAGATTTGGCTACCATCCAGATTAGAACATTGATGAAGGCTATTCAGCCACTTCTTTTAGCACAATTTTTTTTTTCTGTTCACACCACTACTTACACCCTAGAAATATTAGGCACCATTACAACAACACCACTCAAGCAACCACACAAAAATTTTGTTCACACCACTACTAACAACCCAGAAATAGTAGTCACCATAACAGCAATGTAACCACTCGAGCAACCACACACAAACCCTCTTGAAATGGTTCAATAGAGGGTAAACACCACAAGCACCACCACACAACTAGGGCTGTCACACATGGTGACAGCAGTATTAGGCTGATATCCTAGGGCTGCCACACCTTTCTAATACTTGTAATAGGGATTGCGGCAGTCCTAAGAAAAATTAATAACAGATGCAGCAGCTTTCAGATTGTGTACCTCCGATTCACAGCCCAAAGAAGAAGAAAAAATAAGAGGGAGAAAGAACTTGAAGTCGCAGGATGGAAACCTTGAAGTCGCAGCCTTCTTCTCCTTCGTTTATGGCTCTGATGCCATGTTTAACATCTGTGCTAAGGAGTTCGAACCAGTAGAGAGAAGGGAGGAAGAAGAAGAAGAAGAACAGTTGATTCTGATGGGTAAACCCTATCAGTCAACCATATTTTACATTAGCCTCTAACTGGTCGTATAAAGACTAAACTACCCCCACTTAAGTATGGGACAGAAAGTCTCTATTAAAACTGCAACATAAGCACATAACTTAAAAGAAATAAAATGACTAATCTACCCTTATTTGGCTAGCTCTAACACCAGCAATCGATGACAAAGCATCCAGTGAGTTAAAATCATACAAAACAAAAACAGAGGGTGTAGATAACTTCGCAACTCCTGAGAAGAAAGAGATATGCTCAAGAAAAAACACATTCCGACAAATACGATTACCACGTGTAGAGGGATCATAACAAAGAAATCCCTTGTGGTTAGGGCTATATCCCGCAAAAGCACACATGATAGATTGAGTTGAAAGCTTTGAACATTCATGAGGGGGAAGATGAACAAAGCATAAAATCCCAAAAACATGAAGATGGGAAAGATCTGGAGGGGTCCAAACAACTTCTAATGAGGAGATATGTTATCAAGAACCGATGAAGGGATACAATTAATCAGATGCACATCCGTACTAGCGGCCTCTACCCAAAAGGTGGGAGGTGCATGTGACTCTTGTAGAAGAGTCCACACAACACTGAGAATGTGGCCATTCTTTCGTTCTTCCACACTATTTGTTGAAGAGTGTCTAGACAGTACTGCTGGACTTGTATGCCATGATGTTTCAAATAAACCAGAAAATTCTCCGTAACTATATTCTCCCCTTGAGTCGGAGTGTATGGTTCGCACATTTTCTTGAAACCAAACTCGAACCATGGTATGAAACAACTGAAATGTTGGGAAAACTTCTAAATTGTGTTTTGAGAAAGTATATCCAAGTGTACTTGGTACAGTCATCAATGAACAATACAAAATACATGCATCCCTGTCAAGAAACAATAGATGAAGTCCAAACATTACAATGTATAATTTGAAAAGGTGAAGTAGCATGTTCATCTTTGTAAGTGAATGGAAAAATATGACTCTTACTTAAACAACAAGAAACACAAGATGCATCAAAAGATTTCATAGAAGGAATTTTAGTTCTAATAAAACTAGACTCAAACAAATACTTAAATTTTTTAGAGTTTGGGTGACCCAACATTTATGCCACAAATCCCAGTCATAATTTCTCTGACCCAAAACAGGACTCAATGTAGAAAAACTCAAATAAGCAAAGGATGGTGCTGATTGTGATTTCTCAAACTCCAATGCAAATAAGCGGCCCAGCCTATGCCCCTTCCCTTTCACCTTCCCAGTGCACCAGTCCTTAATCAAACAACCATCAGAGGAAAAGGTTAGAATGTGACCTTCATCAACCAGTTGGCCAATTGAAATAAGGTTAGTAGTATGTTTAGGAACATGGAAAGCCTTGGCAAGGGACAAGGAATTTGAGGGTGAAAGTTTGAGAAACAAATCATCATTCCCAATGATGTCAAGTTTCTCACCATTAGCAGTGACAATATGTTTATGGTTGGCCTCAAAATATCTGTTTCATGGTTCAGGATAGGCTCCAATCATAGGACTAGTAACACCAAAATCAATTATCCAAACATGAGAGGTAGAAGAACAGTAACTAAAGAACTCACTAGATAGATCAATAGCAGAAAAGGCAGATGAGATAGCAGAGGATACCAGTTGTCATATCTCTTCCTTATTCATTTTTCTTTTGAAAAAGGTAACGTAATATTTATTGAATCAAAAGCTACACATACAAGTTGAGATCAGTTCCAAAAAGGCTGACTGATCAATTCAGCTATTACAAACTCCACCAAGAACTGGAATGAAAAACAGAAGACAAATTACAATTTCTGAACTCCTCAAAGACTGACACCCAAGAGATTCTCCCTTGGCAGTAGAGGCATTGAACATCTGTCCCTCAGACACCTAATAGGCTGATGACTGATTCTTCTTCATGGGACCCTTGGGTGGACAAATTGGACAATCTAGAATGGTATGTCCATGTTGTTTGCAATAGGTGTAGACATTCTTCTTCTTGTAGTGTGAAGCTATATGCCCAAATTCCTTATATTCATAACATAGGGTTTTAGAGGGATCCTTTCCACCAGATTTTCTGTGTAGTTCAAGATGGCCACCAAGAGATTTTAGATGAGCATCTTGAAGAGAAAAAACGTATATCTGTTGACACTTCTTAGTCTGAAGCAAAAGTAACCAAAAAAAATGTTCAAAGCTTGTACTGCTATTTGGGAATAAACCAATCCACAGAAGGAAGAAGACTGCTGCCACCCTAGAGAGAAGACTAGAAATCCTCCAAAACTTGTCAAATCCCAAAGAGATTTTATGAGTGAGTAAAACAGGCATGGACGACACAACCAGTCAAGTTTCTCTCCAAATAGATGCTTTCCAAGAGAGTTCTAGGAAGACTTCTCTTGCTGAAATCGCAGAACAAAGAACTAGTCTTAGGGTTGAACAGTCGAAGCAACCAGAAAACAGTAGCCCTTGTGAGACCAATGAGTGAGCAAGGAAGGAGTATAGATTATAGAGAAGCCTGCTCTGATACCATGTCAAACAAGCTATTCATACCAGAGAAGAAGACGGAGTTCTGGGGTGAAGATCGAATATATATATTTATAGATATATATATAGATATATATTAATGAAATAAGAATATTTAGAGAAAATCCCTTGCGGGGCTAAAGAGAAAATAACAATAAAATAAGAAATACATAGAAGATACAATACAACAGGGACTCATTAATATGGTACATCAGTGAAACCCTTCACACAAAATGTCGAGCCTCTCTAGATCCACTATCCCTACTGTTCATTCAACCAACCATTAACTAAAGTTGTGTTTGGTTTGAAAGAAAAGGTATGGAAAGGAATGGAAAGGTAGGAAAACCTCTAAACGGTTTGTACAGGTTTCCCTACCATTTCTTTCAAACTAAACACAGTACAAGTGTTCCTCCTCAATATGAAGTCAAGTGAAACCTAAGAATACATCATACCTAGGCCCTGAAGCAAGGACATGGGAACTCTACTTAGACAGATTCACCACAACCAACATATCTTGATTAAAGTTGCAATACTTCCCTCTCCAAATTCCTAAAAACACCCCTAATCTCCAAGGTCCTAGGTTGCCCAAATGGCAGCATCATAATTTTGATTTATTCATTTTGCTTCCGGATTTTTTTTTTTTTTTTTTTTGGGGGGGGGGGGTGGGGAGGAGGGGACTATGCTTTATCCTCTCTACCTCCCTAGAAACTAAAGATGAAGTTTAAACCAACGTTTTAAAAGGTGTGGGAAGTGTATGCATGGAGGCATGTGTGCTTTTGTTGGGTATAGCCCGAACCACAAGGGATTCATTTGTTACGATCCCTCAGCACGTCGAATTTGTATCTCTCGAAATGTGATTTTTCTTGAGCATATTTTTTTTTTTATCAATAACACTTTCATTAATTCATCAGTATAAAATTTACAAGTGGAAGACAAACACACTTATCTTCCAAGAGTCACAAAGAGCTTCAAGAAAGGAAAAAAGAAAAAGACAAACACAATAACGTTACAGCTTAGCCCAAAACAATGAATCCCTTTCTGCCCCTTGTTTAGCTAAACCGTCAGCTAGGGAATTAGCTGATCTTTTAATCCAACATGTCTTAACTTCCATCTCCCGCACCAGCCACTTGAATTTCTTCTTCTCATTATTATACTTCCATAAATCATTTTGATCTTTAGTCAGCCACCCTATCACCACCTCTGAATCCCCTTCAATTATGAGTTTCTTGATGTTCAATTCCTTAGCTTTCCAGACTCCTTCCATAACTGCACAGATCTCAGCTCTAAGAGAGTCACCCACTCCAATTGGGCCTGAGAACATAGCAGAGATGACCCCATTTTCATCCCTAAAAACACCCTCGATCCCCGATTGTCCCGAGTTTCCCCTACTACATCCATCAAAGTTTAATTTCAAGAATCCACTAGGTGGGGGGGACCAAGCCACACTCATTACTGACTTGGTCTGCGTGCAATTTGCAATTTCACCCCACTTCCTCAACATGTCATCCACAGTGTAATCTGTGAATATTTCCAAAGATTTCAGCCATTGTACCGCCCTAATATCTATGATAGCCCTCAGATCTACTGCTCCTCTCTGAGTTTCTGAGAATATCCTGGAGTTTCTTTCTTCCCACAGTGTCCAACATACTGCAACACTTAGTCCTCTCCACATTGTCCTTCCCTTTTTTAACCACCACCTGAAAAAGGAAGGGGAAAAAAGGCCCTGCATGTCTGATGGGGGATTCCAGCTGCATCCAAATAAGGAGAAAGCCCAATCCCAAAATGACCTCGCGAAGTGGCAAGACACCATTAGGTGAAAACCAATCTCCCCATCTGCTTTACACAGAACACACCACTGAGGTGACAAACAAGTATTGGGTCTCTTCTTTTGGAGTAGATCACTAGTGTTGATTCTTTCCAGATAGGCTTCCCAACAAAAACTACCAACCCTAGGAGGTATAGCTCTGCACCAAACCTCACCAACAGGGAAAGGGGAAAAGGTAGGACTAGTGGGCTAACTTAAGACTTTGAAAAACGATGCACAAGAGAAAATGCCATTGGGGGTAGGTGTCTAAATTCTAGAATCCGCCCTAGTGGGGTCTAAGACAAGGTTATCAAGAAGTGCAATAAGGCTCGAAATACTGTCGAAGTCTGAGTCCCTCAAATCCCTTCTTAGACCCAAGTTCCACCCAATCCTAGAAGTGGAAGAGGACGGGATGGTGAAAGACGAGATCGGCTCATTTTTCAGATCAGAAAGAGCATACAAAGACGGAAACTGATCCTTTAGAGGGGCACTCCCCACCCAGGTTTGTTCCCAAAATTTTATGGAGTTACCGAAATTCAAGTCATACCTGATATTAGGGAAGAAAACTGGTAGCAAGTCATGAATGGTTTTCCAAGGAGAATTGCTTGTGGTCCTAGCTCTAATTCCAACGTCCCATCCATTGTGCTCCAACCCATGTATACTTGCCACTATTCTAGCCCATAGCTTCTCCTTCTCCATAGGAAACCTCCACAACCACTTCCCCAACAGAGTCATATTCCTTCTCCTAATACTCCCAAGCCCCAAACCACCACACGACTTACTCCTACACACTATTTCCCAGCTAACTCTATGATCCCTCTTCTCCTCTCCCGGCTCCCACAGGAAATCTCTCATTGTCTTCTCTAAACTGTTAGCAATCTTCACTGGGATTTTAAACACCGACATGAAAAATATGGGCAATTTAGCATGCGTGGCCTTAATTAGTGTAATTCTCCCACCAAGAGAGAGGTAGTTCTTTTTCCAGGATACCAGTCTTTTTTCAAACCTTTCCATCACCGGATTCCAAAAACTCTCTGTCTTGGGATTATCACCTAATGGTAATCCTAAATAGTTCAGAGGCCACCCCGAAACTTCACACCCCAGCACTTCAGCACTCTCCCTAATCTCTCCCTCCTCCAAATTCACCCCCACTACACAGCTTTTCCCAAGGTTAACCTTCAAATTGGACATTTGCTCAAACAGTTGTATCACCGACTTTAAGTTCCTGATAAACCTCACATTACCGCCTTCACAAAACAAAATCGTGTCATCAGCAAACTGTAAGTGAGTGAGGGGGGTTTCCACCCTCCCAACCCTCCATCCTCTAATGAGCCCCCTAGAATCTGCTCTGTGAATCAGTTTCCCCAAAACCTCCGCGATTAGAACGAACAAGAAAGGAGAAAGGGGGTCTCCTTGTCTTATACCCCTACTGGTTGGAAAGAAATCTACCACTGTCCCATTCACTAGCACTGAATAATGAAAATTCCGGACATAGCCCATGATCCACTTACACCATCTAGCCCCAAACCCGAATTTAGTTAAAACTTTCCTCAAGAAATCCCATTCCACCAAGTCATAAGCCTTTTCCAAGTCCAGCTTACAGACCACTCCCTTCTTCTTATCCCTCTTAAAGTTCTCCACACTCTCATTAGCAATTAAAATCTGATCTGTAATTTGTCTTCCACTCACAAAAGCTCCTTGATAGTGTGCAATGATATCTGGCAGTACCTTCTTCAGCCTCAAAGACAACACTTTTGCAATGATCTTATACAAGCTATTAACCAAGCTTATTGGCCTAAAATCCTTCAGGTGGGATGCATCTTTCTTTTTTGGATTTAAGGCTATAAATGTAGAGTTCACACCCATATTGACAATTCCTCTCCTGTAAAACTCCTCAAACACCCGCAAGAGATCATCTTTCAAGATATCCCAACAATACTGATAAAAAGCCATTGTGAACCCATCCGGCCCTGGAGCTTTTGTTCTATCCATAGAAAACACAGCCTCCTTGATCTCTTCTAGTTTAAAGCTTCTTTCCAACCTTCTCCTGTTCTCCACCCCTGCATCTGGCCAATCCAAACCTTCTACCCACACCCTTACTCACAGGCCTTCTTAGAATAGATTTGAAGTGCTCCACACAGGCCCTGGCAATCTCCTCTTGCTGTACTAACTCAACTCCATCTATTACCAATTTGGAAATAAAGTTCTTCCTTCTCCTGCCATCTGCTAAAGAGTGGAAATACCTAGTGTTTCTATCTCCCTCTTGCAACCATTTACACCGAGATTTTTGCCTCCAACTAATTTCCTCCTTGTGTAGGCAGTCCTCTAACTGTCTTCTCACTTCTCTCCTGAGATCATTGTCTTCCTCTCCAAATTCTCCCCTTTCCTCTTTAAAGTCAAGGCTTTCAATCTTCTTCATCAAGTCTCCCTTTCTTTCTTCTATCCTCCCGAACTCCATCAAATTCCACTCCTTAATTCTTGCTTTCAAGAATTGTAGTTTCTTATGGAATCTCATCCCCTCCCACTCCACCAGCGGGTTACACTCATGCCACCACTCCCTCACTTTGTTAGGAAACCCTGGATGAAGTAACCACATATTTTCAAATCTAAAGGGGGTAGGACCTCCACACCTTCTTTCCTCCTTACATAACACTATGGGCCAGTGATCCGAGGTCACCCTTGGGAGAGCTCTAGAAGCCAAGGTTCCCCAATGTTCTTTCCAATCCAAAGAGAACAGGAATCTATCCAGCTTAGAGCAAATGGGTATAGATTGGAGATTTGACCATGTAAATGCCTTATGTGCTAGGGGAATCTCTTTAAGCTCAAAGGCATCCACAAAAATGTTAAAGTTCCTCATGCTTTTAGTCACCCTCTGGTTAACCTTATTGGACTCCTCCGAGAATCTAATCACATTGAAATCCCCACCCATGCACCAAGGCCCATCCCACAACCCTCTAACATCAACCAGTTCCTCCCACAGCTCCTTTCTCTCTTTGTAGTCATTCGGTTCGTACACATTTGTGAGCACCCACATATAATCATCCTCTTGTCGTACACATTTCTTGAGCATATCTCCTTTTTTTTCAAGAATTGCCAAGTTATTTGCACCCTCTGTTTCAGTTTTGAACAACAAGATTCACCATCATCCACTGCTAAGAAGGAACTTCTCATCTTCTCTCACAAGCGGGTTTGTGGTCCAGATCCTACGCCTATGACCCCTCTTCCTCCTGGTCCGGATCCCTCGCCCATCACAGATAACCCTGTAAGTGATGCTCCAGCTTTAGATTCCTCAATTATTCCTCCTGTTCCTTTACGTCGTTCTACACGTATCCCAAACCACCTAACCGCTATGGGTTTCCTTCAAACCATAGCTCCTTCTCTGCTGTTTTGACCTCTACAGATATTCCCCGCTCATACCAGCAGGCTAGTAGCAGCCCTCAGTGGAAACAAGCCATGGATGTAGAGATTCAAGCTTTGCATGAGAATGACACTTAGGACCTTGTCCTAGCACCTTCAGATGGCTCTATTATTGGGAGCAAATGGGTCTATTCCTTCAAGCTGAAATCTGATGGGTCTCTGGACCGTTACAAAGCCAGGCTTGTGGCACAAGGATATAAGCAGGAGTATGGCATTGACTATGAAGAGACTTTTGCTCCAGTAGCCAAGATTACTACAGTCCGTGTTCTTTTAGCTCTCTTTGCTGCTCACTCTTGGACAATCTTTCAACTAGATGTGAAAAATGCCTTTTTACATGGGCATCTAAAGGAAACAGTATATATGAAACCTCCTCCAGGGTACTGCAGTGATCCCTTCCTCGTTTGTCGCCTAAAGAAGTCCCTCTATGGGCTCAAATAAGCCCCTCGAGCTTGGTTTGAAAAATTCAGAGATGCTGTCATGCAAGCCGGATATAGCCAAAGTGCATCGAACTACTCTCTCTTCGTTCGAAAAAGACCCCAGGGCCTTACCATTCTCTTACTGTATGTGGATGACATACTATTGAGTGGAGATGATATAGAAGGAATCCAGGACCTCAAGTCTCTTCTCCATAGTTCCTTCCACATGAAGGATCTTGGCCTTCTTAACTATTTCTTGGGACTTGAAGTGTAACGGAGCTCCCGAGGTTATTTTGTCTGCCAACACAAGTATGCCTTTGATCTTGTTAAGTTGGCCAACCTCAGTGATAATAAACAGGTTTATACTCCCTTGGAGTTGAATGTCAAATTATCCAAATCAAAAGGCCCCCTGCTTCCTGATGCTTCCCTCTATCGGCAACTTGTAAGATCTCTCATCTATCTGACCATGACTCGTCCTGACATCTCAGATATAGTTCAGGTTGTTAGTCAGTTTGTCTCTGCACCTCGTCAACCTCATTTGACTGCGGTGCATCGAATCATCCGCTATATTCAAGGTTCTTTATCACAGGTTCTTTTCTTCTATTCATTTTCTTCTCTCCAACTGAAAGCCTATGCTGATGCAAATTGGGTTGGATGCCCCGACACACGACGCTCCACTACCGGATGGTGTGTCTTCATGGGTGACTCTCTAATATCATGGAAGTGCAAGAAACAACAGACTGTTTCCAAGTCCTCTACAGAAGCAGAGTACAAGGCAATGTCATCTGTTTGTAGTGAAGTTGTTTGGCTTCAACCTTTATTTCAGGAGTTGGGACATCCCTCTCCTACGCCCATTCCTCTATATGCGGATAACATTAGTGCTAATAAAATTGCTTCTAATTCTGTCTTTCATGAAAGGACAAAGCATATTGAGGTGGACTACCACTTTATCCATGATCTGTTTCTTGCAAACTCAATCTCTCTCCCTCGTGTTGCCTCTGATATGCAAGTTGCTGACATCTTCACAAAGGCCATGACGAGATCCAGGCACTTATTTCTTGTAAGCAAACTGATGCTCATGCCTCTGCATCAATTTGAGGGGGAGTGTGAAGAAACTCCCTGATGTACCGTTTTATTGTAGTCCTTATTGTATTGTTTTCTTATTTATTATTATTTTTACTTCAGCCCTGCAAGGGCCTCCTTGTAAATTCTCTAAATTGTGTTGCCCTAGAAGGGCCTCTTTGTAATTTCTGTAACTTTCACTTTCTATATAAAGGACCTTTGGGGTAGGGTCAAAGCATCCATTCTTCATCCTAGAATTTTGTATTCTGCTCTGGGTCTGTTGAC
The DNA here is from genome assembly GCF_055504915.1 of Nelumbo nucifera. Taxonomy (NCBI): domain Eukaryota; kingdom Viridiplantae; phylum Streptophyta; class Magnoliopsida; order Proteales; family Nelumbonaceae; genus Nelumbo; species Nelumbo nucifera. Next base: position 58,536,655 of record NC_142651.1, on the reverse strand, counting down.
AGACAATAAAAATGATGATAAACCCCATAAAGAAAAGGAAAAGAAGAGAATAGAGTCCCACTCTCAGCATAGTGCATCAATCATTAAAAAGAATATTTAGATTTGACTTGTTTGGAAGGCACTTGGAATAATAGGTTAAAGTCCACCTGAACTTGAGTAATTAATAATGAGAAAATGGTTATATTTTGACTTAGAATATCCATCACCCTAAAAGATTCAAATAACAAAAGATTAATAGAAGAAACTTACTGAATCAAACAATTCTTTACCTGTCTGGCAATCGAGTGAATCCAGAACCCATCTCAGAATTAAGAAATGTGACTCAGAGATGCTGATGTTAATATATTAACTCTATTTTCTGGACCCATTGGCCATGAGGAGTTAATTCAAGCATAAATACTTGCAGCTTATTATGAGCTGAGATGGGCTAAATCTTAAAACTTTACGGACATTGTGGTGGGAAGAGGATTTGAATAATTCCGGGGTGGCTCACAAGAGACTGGCCAAAAGATGGATAGAACTATACAATTGGACAGTGGACAATGAGATCAGCAAATTACTTGGCTGATGGTTAGCTAAAAGGGGAGCACCCAGAAGCCAAATGTACTGGGGTTTAATCCTCCAAGGAGGGATTCTGTAAATAGAATGCAAAAAGGAATAGCTAGGGCTAGTCAATCAAAGCTATGGTTTGCAGAATATATTGTATACCATTCTTTTCATGTAATCTAATAAAAAAAATTAATAAAGGTGATCATCATGCTAATACGGTGAATCTTCAAATCATAATATTCACTTGAATTTGTGTGCCCACCAACAAGAGCATAGTCATTTGAATGCATGATCAGATTTATGCCACAACTTTCTGAAACGAAGAAAAGAAAAGAAATTTCAAGAACTGAGAAGAAAAACTAGAACACCAAGATCATAAACAAACTATGCAGCATTTTCCCAAGTTTCATCTGGCCCATGTCATACTCACATGTCAAAAATATTCAATACTTCTATTGAGCTAATAAACCATTCTACAATTTCCATGCATAAAAACTTATCTAAATCCATTCCTATATTTTATTTGTTTCACATGAAACAATTCCAAATTATAACCAGCAACATATGAATACACTGAATAAATTTGTGCTATTAACGTGTCTCCATATCCATTTTTGACTTTGTAATACCAAAGAAGACATGTATCTTTATTTCTTGGAAACCAAATAATAATGAGGCTACGAAGTAACAGTGAAAAATGCATGCATTTTGTAAATCTAAAAGTGCACATTTACCTTATAGTTCTCTATTGCAAATCGACTATCAGACGGAATTACTCCCTTGCTATATTTTCCAGTAAGAACCCCTGAAGCAAGTGGACTCCATGTAGTAAGACCTAGACCGTAGTTGCTGTAAAGAGGTAGGTACTCAGATTCAACCTGCACCAACACAGAAAACCTAAAGTCATATCTAACATTTAATGATAAGAAGTCTATCAAGAAAAGTTACTTTTATTCACAACTTAGAAGATGTGTGTATACATACATGCATGTATACATACACACAGACATGCATGCATATGAGTAAATTAGTTCCACCATTCTACTCTTTCCATGTTTTACTCTATTTTCTTTCCCATATTACCTTACCAATGCCTAGATCTCAATTACCATATGTGTTCTATGTATCTGAAAACACAACAATGGAGGTGTATAGACACCACCAACCTACTTCATCAGAATTAAGACAGTCACAGATTGATTATGAGTGTGGAATTTGGACATCAATCACACCGACCTATGCATGTGCAACATAAGGTATTGGGGTTGCAATAGGTAGTACAGAGCTCTGACCCAGCACCCCAGCCCAGTTTTTGGAATGGACTGAGTATATGTTTTTATGCCACAGTATAGACCAATATGAACCCATCATCTTGGTTGTGTTGGGCCAGACAAACCCAGTTAATCTTGGTCAGTTGGTCCAGGTAAGTTATATGTGAGCAGTATGTTGCATGATGAGACTGATTTGGGTACATCTAATCATTAAGAATCAGGCACATCCCAAGTGAAAAGATGATAAAGACACTTGAAATGATAAAAGTTAATACACCAGGCAACTTTATCTTTTATAACAGGATTTTTTTAACTAATAGTTAGGGAAGAGAGAAGTTCACCAAAAATGGGGCATGCTGAAATTAGAACCTAATAAATATTGCTTTTTGCCAGTATATTTGCCAATTCTAGCTGTGAATTCATGGTGTCTGTGAACATTTGCACATATATGATTTAGGTCATATCATTTATGTTGTCTATGTATTGTTAATAACTTTTTTAGGTAATGCTGTTGTCAATAACTTGGGACTTACAAACATTGAACCAGTTCTATTTTCATCCCCATAGCTTTCTTAAGTGAGACACTAAATTCAAAGTACTTTTTTAATTTTGTCAATGAGATAATATGCTCCGGCCCATATAGTTGAGATAAGGCTTGGATGATGATGAGATAATATGAATTTTATGATGCTTTTATGTTATACATGGTGTGCCTTTTTTTATAAGTGAAAATTCATTGATATCAGTAAAGATAAATTTTGTTACAAGCATTCCAGGGAGAGGCATGAAGTGAAGCCTCACCCTAAAAGAAAATTATATCAAACAATTACAACTGAGCCCAGTAAAACTGACCCCTATGTGCCCCCTGCTTAACTAAACAATCACCAATGCATTGGCATCTCTCCCCACCCATTGTATAAACAGATTCATATTATTTGTTAACCATTTATACAAAGCGTGTCTTTCTCAAGTGAAATCTTTACTTCGTGGTTATTATCAGAATTGTACATGCTTCCCACTAGAGATATTAAGTATTAACATAAAAGCATCAAAGCATATGAAAATGTGTATTATCAGTTCTGGTAAAAACCACTAGAGATATTAGAAAAATGCATCTTCATAGTCCCGTATTATCAGTTGTGACAATCATTATTTCGTAGTTAATATATCTATTGCAGTTCTGATAAGAACCACTAGAGATATTAATAAAAGCATATGAAAATAGAAGTGGTTAAGTACATATATACCTCTAAATTTGATCAATACATTGATCAGAAGATGAAAGAAAATGAACAATATCTCTCAAAATTTTCTTTTCCTAAAACACATCAGTTGTCTAACTATTAACAATATGAAAATCAAATGGCTGACTTAGTTGGTATAGAATCTACCCAGACCTCTGAAGTATCACTGGTACATTGGTTACAAAATAAACTAATAAGATATGATACATAAGTTACAAAACGAACCAACAAGATTTATCTTTTCATTCAACCACTATGATAAAGAGAACAAGCTCGTATTAAGTCTTCTAATATTAGTCAACTTCTATTTAGACTTATGTTAAAGAAGAAGCCCAAGTTTCCTTGTAATTGAGAAACAGATTGACAGTGTCAATGCTTCATGGACATTGACAATGGGTCATAGAATTTGTGGACATGCTATACAGTGAGGATCACAACTATCTCATTTAAATGGGAGTAAGTAATCAAGAAGTTCAAAAAGTAAAAATAAAAAGAATACTTGAATTTGTATCACCTTGTGCCGAGAAAATAGGTTATACTCCGGCTGCTCAACAATTGGGCCAATAAGATCCAACCTTTCAGCAACAGCCCAAGCCTCAGTGATCTGTTGAGCTGACCACTCACTAGTACCCCAGTAGAACGCCCATCCATGATCGATCACATAATTCATAGCCCTGACCGTCTCCTCAATCGGAGTCGAAATATCCGGCCGGTGACAATATATGACATCAACGTAATCCATTTCGAGACGCTTCAAGGAAGCTTTAGTTCCCTCAATTATGTGCTTACGAGACAATCCCTTATCATTAGGACCTGGACCACCCCAGAAGATCTTGGTGGATACCACGATATCCGACCGCTTCCAGCCCAGCTCTCGGATGGCTTGGCCCATGATCTCCTCGGCACGGCCATTGGCGTAGACCTCAGCGTTGTCGAAGAAGTTGACGCCGTGGTCTCGGCAGCATTGGAGCAGGGACTTGGCCTCCTTGGCATCGACTTGGTTTCCGAAGCTCACCCATGCTCCGTAGGAAAGCTGACTCACTTTCAGACCAGATCGGCCCAGGTTTTTGTACTGCATCTTGGTCTCTTTCGCAAATCTGTTGCCGAGAGAAAGAGAGAGGCAGGGAGATAGCTCTTTAATGGCAGTTAGAGCATTAATAAAACAATGTAGTACTAGATAGAGAGAGAGAGAGAGAGAGAGAGAGAGAGGGGAGTTAAAAGTTGGAAGCTGAGGTCACGTGTAAATTGTAATTGTGGTTTCGTTTTGGTGACGTTTAAGTAAAGATCCAACGCGGAAGCACCTATACCATGGAAGCAAAAAAAATATGATCGAACAAACCAATTTTGCTACAATAATGTCGTAACGCCGAATAAAAACAACGAAATCAAAACTTTGATGAATTGTCATGGCCCCACCTAGAATTAGATGAATGGACGTCCACAGCAATGGCAATGGGTGGGGATAACCAACACGACGCTCCCAACTGTGCCTTTAACAGTCAACTGCAGTCGCACGTGAAAGGTGAAACATCTTCCTCGTCACTCAATCAGAACATGATTCTCGGTTTTAGCCTTTAGCCCTGCGCATGCCGTATGAAAAAGCGAATCAAGATTGGATGAATGTGATGGAGGGCAAATAAGCCAAGTGGGCAGTGCTGTGTTTGGTTCATTTACATTTTTTCATTTAATGTTTGTAGTTTATTTATTTACAACTGTTTGTGACAATAAGACGCCACTAGGTATCACATCATTATAACATTGAAAAAATGCTTTAAAAAATAACTTTCTCAAATGATAAGTGTATAGAAATTAAAATCAGCTTTTGCTATTCTCGATACATACGAAAAAAACAGAAAAGAAAAACTGCTAAAATGGCACCTATGTAGCAGCATTTACTGAATAAATGCCAAGGGTTTCAAACACCCTCTACATTATTCCTCCTCCTTCAGTTCCCATGTGACATACTTGTTTTAATTACCTATATACCTATAGTATCTAAAATTAGTTAAGAATACCATGTGAAGTGATTCCACTTGACACAAAATAGGCACTCTGTGATTAATGTTTTGGGCGAGACGAGTTGGACTCCCCGTGGAGCACGCCCCATAGGTGTCCCCCAGTCCATCCCTCCCATGAACTGCGAATAGGGGATTGAGTGTGGGGAGCCCATCAAAACTCGTTTTAGGCATCTTATATTTATAAAGAATTCAATTCTGCCCCTAATTTCTTATTCTTCTTTCTCTTATTTGTCACTTTAAGAGACATCAGGATTAAACTAGCTACTAATGAGAGAAAGTGTTTAATCATTGGATCCATCGACACCATTAGTAGTAAAGACAGTCAAGCTCCTCGGTATCGATTTATGGTAATATATCCTGGCAAAAGCTTTGATTCTCCTATTCCATTAGAAGTTAGAGTATCAAAACATTTTTCAATTCTTCAGGCTGTGCTTCTGATAAGAAATGTTAATTAGAAGATTCATGTTTAATCTAGAATTCATAGATAATGATACAAACTTTAAATGGCTTTTGACTTCATCTTTTATAAGCCCATCTACCTTCATCAATTCCCTAATCTACTTAGGCTTTGTAGCTGGGAACAGATGAATCAAACATTCAACATATTAGGTCCCATTTTGCATTACTCTAGAAAATAATTTCTCATGATTCCTTCCCTGTTTGGCATCACTCTAAAAAGTCATTTCTCATTATTCTTTTGTTTCTCAGGACTGTAATGATGTTTGGATAGCCATTTTACAGCATAATTCATTAATAAAATATAGTTTAACAACTAAATTCTTATAAATGAAAAAAGTTCGCTTCCAATTAGAATCGATTCTTAAGAAAACACACTAATAGCATGCTACTATTCACATCCTTTCAAAATAGTTGTAAGATGAGAAGAAGAAGAAGAAGGAGGAGGAGGAGGAGGAGGGGAGGAGGAGGAGGGAAGATAGTCATGATTCGAGAGGTGTGCAATAAGCCCTTAAGATATGTTTATAAATTACAATAAGCCCTTAAGTGGGCGCCCAAATACAATAAGCCCCAGCAACTGTTCACACCCTCATAAAGATATGTTTATAAATTACAATAAGCCCTTAAGTGGGCGCCCAAATACAAAATGATAAAAAAGTCTAAACAGCCCTTACAAACATATTCTCAACACTCCTCAAGCTAAGATAGATGTCTATCAAGCCCAGTTCGCCTAGATTTTTATCAAACTTTGGCTTGTGAGCTCCTTTAGTGAAACAATTAGCCACTTGATCTTTTGATCTCACAAAGGGTATGTATATCTCCTTATTATCTATCTTCTCTCTATCAAAATGTCTATCTACTTCAATATGTTTTGTATGGTCACGTTAAACAAGGTTATGGATAATGTTGATAGATGCATGGTTGTCACAATAGAGTTTGATTGGGGCATTAGCTTGAATTCCTGTCTCCATTAGCAAGGTCTTAACCATAGTAAATCAAACACATCATGAGTCATTGCCCTATTCTCTGCCTCATATCTCCCCACTAGCTATTTTCTCTCTAATGAATGTATCCACTTCAATATGTTTATGGTCACGTTAAACAAGGATATGGATACTGTTTATAAATTCATGGTTGTCATAGTAGAGTCTCATTGGGCTATTAGCTTGAATGCCTATCTCCATTAACAAGGTCTTCAACCATAGTAAATCAAACACATCATGAGCCATTGCCCTATACTCTATCTCTACACTAGAACATGCAACAACTGACTATTTGCTTCTTTATGATATTACATTGCCACCAATTAGAGCACGATAGTTAGATGTAGATCTCTTTATCACCAACTAACCTTACTCAATGTGCATTTATGTAGGCTTCAATCTTTAGATGTATGATTGGAGTATAATATTCCCTTACCAAGGCATCCTTTCAAATAAACAATATTAGTCCTATTAATAGCCTACATGTGAGAAGTTTTGGATTGATGCAAATATTGGCTCATCATAGCCACTGCATAAAATATGTCAAGTATAGTTAGACAAAATAAAAAAGTCAATCTTTGATAGACCCCTCTATCTAGAAGAACATCTTCATTAGTAGCACTAACCTTAAAGTTAGGGTTATTGGATTTTCAAGTGGCTTACACCCTAATTTTCCAACTACTTGGAGCAAATCAAAAACATGTTTTCTCTATGAAATAAAGATCATTTCTCTGATCTTTTAACTTCAATTCCAAAAAAATATTTGAAACCACCAAGATCCTTAATCTTGAATTCAAAAACAATGAAGGATTTTAAGTACTTGTAAGAATGGAAGAAGAAGAAGAAGAAGAAGAAGAATGTTTGTTTGAATGTGGTGTGTTGAATACTATTTGATGGTGCGCGATTTGGTAGCTCCTTGCTAGAAGACAGCTTAGGCATCGGGCTAATGAGGTCGATTGGTCGAGCTACAAGAGATAGTTAGAGTACCGGGGGGGGCACTCCAATGCTTTGGTCAGCGAAGAGTGTATTGAGAGCTAGAAAGTGAGAAAGCAAGAGAGCTAGAATAGCTAAATCACGCGTACCTTTTCTGATCAATGGGATGCCTTTATATAGGTACAAGTCGCCATGGACTTAACATAGCGCATCCGAGATCTCCAGGTGGACGTGGCTTACTGGTTTGCCTTGCCCGGAGATGGTTTCACGCTTGAAGACAGCTTTTGCATAAAGTGATAGAACTTATCTAGTTGCCTCCGAAGCGGGCAGGGTGGGGAGTTAGCTTCGTCGATGAGGCAACATGATCCCAGAGGACTCGGAGATAATTGCTCACATGTAAAGGAGGTCGGCCACCACGTCATGCAGGTCGCCAACTGGGCCTTATGCCAAGGTGCCTACAAATCGGCCCTGTCGAGGTGGTGTCAAAACTCTCTTACAGCGTGCATAAGGTGTATCCGAGGTCATTGCCTACGTGGCACTGAGGTGTCATGTGTCGGTTCAAGGGTGCCACATGTCACGATGTCACTAGAGGATCAAATTGCCCTTCATCACTATTTACACCCACAAACAAAATATTTCTAATATGAGAACACAATTACAATAATTCCCTTATTTGGATGCCCAAATACAAGAGGAGAATAAAGACAAAAAAGCCGTTACAATGTATTCACAACACTTTCCTTCAAGCCAAGCATAGATGTCTATCATGCCCAACTGCCTAAATTATTGTCAAACTTTATTTTGTGCACTCCTTTGGTTAGACAATCAACAAGTTGTTTTCCTAATCTCACAAAGGGTAGGCAAATTTCTCCACTGGCTATCTTTTCTCTAATGAAATGTCATATTGGTTCAATATGCTTTATACAATCAATCGGTCATATTGTACAAGATTAAGAACAATGTTTATAGCTGCTTGGTTGTCATAGTAAAGTCTCATTGGTGTATCTATTGAATTCCTATTATGCCAATAAGTTATTTTACCAAAGCAACTTAGACACTCTATATGTCATTGCCCTATACTTTACCTCTGCACTAGAATGAACAATAATTGATTGTTTCTTGCTTCTCCACGAAACTACATTGCCTTCTATTAAAGTACAATAGCTAATTATAGATCTCTTGTCATTAACAAATCCTGTCCAGTTTGCATCTGTACAAGCCTTAACCTTCAAATGTCCATGGTCGAAATATATCATCCCTTTGCCATGACATCCCTTCAAATATACAAGAATTCTATTGACATCTTGCATGTGAGAGGTCCTTGGCTTAGACATATATTGGCTTACCACACCAACTACATAGGATATGTCAGATCTAGTCAACTAGAGGTAAAGGATCTGACTAACTAATCTTTGATAAGTGTATGGGAGAATATCTCCAACAGTAGCACTTAACTTGTGATTAGAATTAATTGGGGTTTTAGTAAGCTTGCACCCAAATTTTCCAACCTCATGGAGTAAGTCTAGAACATATTTTCTCTAAGAAATGAAAATTTCTTTTCCGATCTTGCAACTTCAATCCCAAGAAAATACTTGAGATCACCAAGATCCTTAATTTCAAATTTAAAAGAAATGAAGGATTTCAACTTATTGATTTCTAGGACATCGTCCCCATCGTCCCCAGTAACAATAATATCATCAACATATGCAATTAACATAGTTTAGGGCTAATCATTCTTGGTCCGGCCCTGCCCAGGCCCACATCAAGCTTGGAAATATCGGGTCGGGCTTAGGCCTAATACTTCAAGCCCAACCCAACCCGCAATATAATATAATATATTTATTTTTAAATATACATTATAGCATTATATTATATATGTTCATTTTATACTAATTGTTTATTATTTTATACAAGATATAAAAATTTTAAGTTTTAGCATATAAATAAATATTAATTAGTTGACATGTGTAAACACTTAAGCCAACCCAAGCATGTAAATTGTCCTCATAGGCAAGGCCTTGTACAAATGAAGGCAAGGCCTTCATTCTCATTGTGTAAGCAATGTGGAACTTGGAAAAATACTTAATGGTAGCACTTAGTATTTAGTGTTATTCCAAGTCTCACATTGCTCAAGAATGGGAATGGAGGTCTTGCCTTCATCAATAAAAGGATAGGTAAGCCAAGCAAAAGCAACTATAAGAAGTAAATAAGGCCCACACTTTTTTTTTGTGTATAGGCCCAAAGTTTAGCCAAGCCCAACTTACCTTGGGTTTGTTCTGTATTTTTTTACATGTATTATATTTTATTTAATTTAAGATAAAATTTTAAATAATTAAATTTTTATTATTGGATGTCAAAGGCCTAAACTCATTTCTCATTAAGCCTGGAAAACTCGTAAGCCTGGCCAGGGCTCGTGTAAGGCCAGGCTTGGGCTTGAAAACTAGGCCCGAGGTGCGGGTTGGGTCGGGTCGGGGCCTAGGTTAAAGCACTTATCATTAGTGTTAAACTTGGCCCAACCCATGATCACCCCTCATAGTCACACGATCATTGACTCTTCTTATGAATAAAGTATGATCAGCTTGAGATTGTGAAAATCCGACCTTCAAAATAGCCATTTTAAATCTATCAAATCAAGTTTTAGGAGATTGTTTAAGGTCATACAAAGCCTTCTTTAGACGACAAACTTTCCCTTCACTGTTATGGAAGTTCACCACTGGAGGCAATTCCATATAGACTTCTTTCTATGTTGGTTTTTGATAACGCGGGTGTTTTTTGGGCCTGATTTTCAAAAAAAAAGCCCATGTTACCATTTTTGGGCCTTGCCATTTTAATATGTTTGCTACTGTTTCTATTTTTGCTAGGTAGGCAGTAAAGCAACGTTTTCACCTTTTTTGCTATTTGCTAAGGTGATTTTCATAATCATTTTTCTTGTGTGTGCAATCTGTTTGGTACAAATCAGCTCCACGTCAATGTCATTGGGAGAAATGGTTCACCGATGTAGCAAATGTCAAATTTTCATAATGCAAATTTAAAGATGTTTCTAAATGTTTTCTACAAAATTTATGTCTGTTTTCAAACTTTGTGTTTTTACATTTTTTTTGTTTTAATTATTTAATTATGACATCAAGATTGACACATTTTAACCTAAAAATTGAACCGTTGATCTACTACCAAATAGGAAAACAATTTCATTTTTTTGGTCAATTTTAAATTTGCATTACACTTTCATTATTAATTAATAGAAATAATTATTATTTATCACACTTATGGCCTACACTATTCATGTATTTCACTATTTCCTTACAATTTGTAATAAAAAGGTGTTTAATTTGAAAATGGCTTTTATTTGAAAATTTAAAATATAATAAAGGGCAAAAAGGTCTTTTAATTGATTCTATCATATATAACAGTGTCTTGTTTTGATAGGGGATGTTTAAGTACTGTAAAAAATTAGAGGGGGTATAATTATTTATCTTAAATCTCAGGGGATTTTTAAGTCTTTTAACACAGAAAACTACAAAGAAAATAAATTTTGTAAAAAAGAATTTGAACACATCCCTAATATTACATATTCATCATATTAAACAAAAATAAATATGATAAGTAAGAATCATTTTATATATATATATATAGAAATAATTATAAAAATATCTGAACATACATTATTACTATTATTACAATTTTCATCATCATCTACTAAAATTGCCGGTATGTTCACATTTCCTAGTTTGTTTTAAAGAACGCACATGCTAACCTACAAGGGCACAACGAGTATTTGATTTTCTAAATCCGAATTCACATTTGATCCCATTTAAGGGTGACTCAAATTCACCCCTTTTGTAATTTAGATTGAATGTGGATGAACACCTATTCAATCTAATATAATGTGATATATATATATATATATATACTCGTATGTGCTTAAATATTGTACCTATTAGTAAAGTTGATTGAATTTTATTATTGTGTTTTTACTAATTTTCACAAGTTCAAGTTTCATATAATTAATTTTCAACTAATTTTATTCATAAAATATGGTAACAATGTCATTTTTAGATTTTAGTTAATGTTGATTTAGGGATAATCGTGGGCCAGACCATGCCTGGTTGTTATAGGGTATTATTGGCCTTGAGGCCTGCTCGGGCCCGGATTGGCCCAAACCTCAGGCCTAATAATACATGTCTAAGCCCAATCATGAGTTGGGCTAGCTTAGACATCTAGGCTGGCTTATATGTATTAAATACTATTTATATTTGAAAAAATAAAATTTTAGTTTAACTTTATAATCAAAATTACAAATAACATATATAGAATTTTTTATGTATAATATATTGTATTATATATACATGCCATTTATATGGTAAAATACATATATGTAATTTATACATGCCATACATATTATATATAAATATTAATATATTGATATATTTTATAAAATATAATATCATATAACCAAATATTATATATCTATATGATTACCAAAAAATGTAAAATATTGATATAAATTCTTCCATTTGACGGAATGGCCATTCCCTCCTGTCTAAGACAAAAAAGTTTAAATTTCAGATTTAAATTCTAATTTTAACTATAAATCAAACGAAGCTTAATATATTAATATTTATATATTATCCAATTTAACTTTTTTATAACTTACATATACATATATAGAAATCATCCCTACATTCGATCCGTTCCCCACTGACCTGTGGGCCACCTGGCAACCGTCATACTTGAACCGACCGGACCACCTTCCACGTTCAAGTACGATCCCAACAACTGCATTTCCGGCCACCCAACTTCCAAAAATCCGCCACGTAAATCTTGTTTGTAGGGTTTTAATTTTGGTTATACTACAAAAAGGAATAGGTAAGTGGAGCAACTTTGCTTCTTTCAGTCTGTTTACCATATTTCTGGGAGGTTGCATCGATTATTTCAAAGCTGAGAGCCAATTGGCGGTAGCGAGGATGGAGGAATCGGGGGAGCATCCTGGGAGTTCTTCTGATAGTTCTTCAGGTGAGGTCTCTATTGGACATGGAGTGGAAATTGTTGAAGGCGGCAGTGGCCGTGAATTGGGAAGCAGAGAGGCAGTGGGCAGTTCTTTATCTAACAGAGGGAGTTCTTCCTCAGGTTGGTGGTTGTTGCTTCTCCGTTTCATGAAATTGGTCGAAACGAGTTATTATTTTCATGTTTTTATCAATTCTTGAACTTGGGGAGTGAGTCTTTAGTTTATTCAATTAGTTTGATAGTTGAAAATTCTCTAATTCGATTTTAGACTTTAGAGCTAGTTGAACGTTAGACTAGTCGTGGTTCTTGTTCACGTCTCAGTATGATATATGGCTGCTTAATGAACAATTTGTTTCTGGTGACCACAGTTTCTGTATTTTGGAGGGCAGAGAAGGAATAGTGTTTGCTCAGTAAAAGTAACTGGATTGTGGTTGCGGTGAAGTTAACCAGAAACGTTTCAGGACGTTTTTTTCTTTTTCTTATTTTAGTGGGGGGGGGGGGGGTTGTTCACCAATATGTATGATTTTGTTTTTCAAAACAAAAAGAACTGTGCAGCTGCTTTTATTTTGGAAAAGCAAAATCATACATATTGGAGAATACCCCCTTAAATAATTCATATCGAACTATTCAACTAAACAGAATTAAGGTCGCTAGACATTAGAATGGAGTCCGGATTTGCTAGTAACTGCCAACGCTTGGCACATCACAGTCTGTGCCACCTATCCTCACAGATGAGAGTTTTCAAAAAATAATTTGGTCCTACTTGTAAAATCAGTTGTTAAAACTTTCATGGTTGCAGCAATGTGTAAGATACTATTTACCCAAACTCAGCATTAGGTGTCTCCTTGTAGGACATGTTTGATAGGTAAATACATGCTTTAATATCTCTTTTTGATCAGCAAGATTTTAGAGGGTATCTAGTATTAAATTGTGTGAATTATGAATAACTCTTAAAGCTTTACTTAGAGAATGTTTCCATTGACTATCAAAACCCTAAGGGAATTACGACAAAGGCCAATTGACATCACATAGTAATTTCAATGCATATTTGGAAAATATGCACCAGTGCAAAATTCAAATAAATGAAATCACATTTATGTTTCTTATCCTCCCTGCAAGCTGATTGTGCTGGATGAAGATTGTAGAGGTTGATCTGAAGCTGTAAAAGACAAACCAATGTGTGACATTTACTGAAAACCTCAGGGAGTTGATCAATACCATTAACAAAGCCAATGGCAATCAATGTGACTAGTTGTTTGTGAGCAAAATGACAATCAATTTTAATGCGTTTGGACAAGCACAAAAGGCGGGAGTTGCAGCAAAGTGAATTGAACTAATATTATCATAAAGCAGTGCAAAAGGGTTGGGTAAAAGTCAATATCATAAAATTTGGTCTTTGCTCTGTAGTTAGAAACAATGAGATGCTCTTCAGAATGCCAAAAGGCAGATTTAGAAAATGAGTATACAAAAACAAAGGTGGAGGAAGAATAACCATTGAGGCATCCAGCCCAATCAGTACCACAGAAGGCCAAGTATGAAAGATTGCTTTTGATGGAGACACAGACTGATGATGTGTAATTGTGTACTTGAGGTATCTTAAGATGTTTTTAGCAGCAACAATGTGAATGGTTGTAACTGCCCGCATGAATTGATAGTTTTTCTTATCACATAAGAGATACTGGGATGAGTCACATTAATGAATTGAAAAATTCCAACAGGATACAAGACTATGGAAAGAGGATGCCTATGGTCAATAGAGGGTTTTGATCCTGGAAATATGGGGTTAGAAAAGTGTTTTTATTGATGAAGTTGATCAAGGGTATATTTGGACTGAGTGATGTACATTCAGTGGCAGTACTGGACATTCCTATGCGAAGAAGTTATTAGGATATTCCCTTCTTATCAAACTTGGACTTTAAAATGCAAGAAGAAAAGTAACGGCTGTGGTGTTGGAGCTTGTCAAAGTGATGATTGATGCCAGTGACATATTAAGAGTAGCACAAGCATATCATGACAAGCGGGCACAGGAGTGTCAATCTAGCCATAGATGAAATTAAGTTTGTAAAGAAAAGACCTATACTTCTGATTCCGGGTGGAGAATAATTAAAGACATGGGTGGTTCTATTATAGGCAATAAACATAATCTTGTGTCCTTTTATCAACAAAAATTCAAGGTTGTAAAATCTTGGGCTGACAAGTGCGAGAACATGACTTTGAGTCTGAATGGTGCAAGCTTGTGTTGAAGATTAATCAGTTTTACGATGTTTTTCTGAGTAGATGTTTTATGTTAGTTGTTAGATAGGAGGTGGGGATCATAGTAGTTATGTGAGTCCAAATTTTATTATGTTTTTGAGTGTTATATATGCTGTTTTATGTTTTGCCACCCTATAAGGGCATAGCTGTCTTTGTACTGTTCTATTATTTTTAGTATAAATAATAAGTGAAGGGGGCAGCCAGATTATTGCTCTCTTTTCTTTTCAACTTCTCTTATTCTCTTCTTCTCCTTCTCTCTTCAAGAAACTACTTTTCTTTCATATTTTTTATTCAACGTATTTCTACTTGGTATTAGAGCATCGGCTAGGGTTTCTTGAAGCATTCTCATGCAGCCCTAGATCAGCCGACTGCATGAACTAGGAAAGGGCTGATCGATCTGCTATAGATTGCCCAGTTCTTGGATTTTTTGGTGGGATCTAGTCATCAGGAAGGTGATCTACTGCTCAACATCAAAATCAGGAAGAATTAGAGTATGGGGAAGAGTCCCAGAAAAGTTGGATGCTTTGTTTTTGATCTGATCTTGGGCGCCCAAGTATTGTTAGTTTTCTTTTGATTTTCCGAAGAGGGCAGTTTGGTTTTTGGAATTTTCTAAGCCTCTTGGAGTGATCGAATCACTCTTCTCTCTGTTGGGAGGCGTGGGGAGAAGAGAGATTTCTCTCTAGCTAGGGTTTTTTTCTTCCGGAAGGGTTGGTTTCTGTGTGTGTGATATTAAATTATTTTTTGAAGGTCTCTAATCTACTTTTTCTTATTGTTGAACTGTTTGAAGTAAGATGGAGAGTTGGAATACTGAGATGAAATCTACCGGTACTGTGGGACTGGGTATTGGAGGTAGTAGTGATTTTTTTGGGTCTGAGATCATTACTATAGTAAAACTTGATGGTACAAATTATTTGGAGTGGGCACAATCAACTAAGATGGCTATTGGTGTCTGTGGAAAATTATGGTATCTCACTAGGGAGGAGAAGAAACCTGATACAGACTCTTCCCGATGGGTGCAGGAGAATTACATGGTAATGTCCTGTCTGTGTAATTCTATGTTACCTCATATTGCAAAAAAATTCCTATGGGCTAATATTGCTAAGGAGATTTGGGATGGAGGGACTGAAACCTACTCTCAGAAGCAAAATGAAGCTAGAGCCTATCAGTTAAGAAATTAGGTGATAAGTGTGAAACAGGGAGAAAAACCTCTTGCTGTGTATTTCTCCATGCTGAAAGTCCTATGGCAGGAAATAGACCACTTGGAAACTGTGGTATGGGAAAGTGTAAATGATGCAGCAACTTATCACAGACTGGTAGAGAGGAATAGGGTTTTTGAGTTCTTAGCAGTGTTGAACCCTTAATTTGACATTGCTAGGTAGCATATTCTTTCTAGGGAGGGTGTGACACTCTCTCAGGCCTATGCTTTTGTCTCTGGAGAGGAGAGTAGGAGGAATGTAATGCTGAGACAGCTTGAGATTGACCAGTCGACTATGGTTGGTACAACAAAACCTAAGCTGAATGGAGATAGGGGGAGTAGTGAGACTAGAAGGGAAGATAAGAAAGACTTGGTGTGTGATTCTTGCAAGAAGCCTAAGCATATCAGGGGCACTTGTTGGAAGTTTCATCCAAATCTTATGCCTGTTCGGATAAGGAATAAGAAGGGAAATGCAAATGTAGCCACTATAGGAGACTCTTCGACCCCTCTTTCCCAAACTGATTGGGAATCCATTGCAGCAGCAGCAGTGAGAATAGAATTGGAGAGATTTGGATAGCTTATGAGTAAGAAAGATTCACCTAGCTCTAACCTTCCAGATGGACAGCAGAATGCAGGAGCCAAGGACACCACTTCCTTTGCACATACAGGTAGTTCATATGCAACTGCAAACTTTGCATCCACTTCAAGTAAGGAGGGACCTCCCTGGATTATAGACTCAGGAGAATCTGAGCACATGACTAATGCCCTTACCTTTTTCAGTTCCTATTAGTTGTGCTTTGGTAGAGACAGAGTCTCTACAGCAGATGGTTCACATAGGCCCATTGTTGGGAAGGGGACAGTTAGAGTGGCCAATTATATAACTCTGTCTTCTGTTTTACATGTCCCTAGACTTCATACCAACCTATGAGCTACATCTCCCTCTACAAAACTGGATTATAAGTTTTTGAACTAGAGGAAGGATGACATAAAGAGCAAAAAGTGTTGGAGACAATATCCAATTTTCAGGGATTTTTAGTTGGGACCCCTAAGCATCCCTACTATAGAGCTCATTACCTCATCTGCCCCTAAAGGCCTTCAAGTTATCCCTTTGGAAGAGGTTTCTTAAAAGATTCATAAACTCTTTGGAGATATTAAAAGTAGCACAAGCATGTATTATTATAATAAAAAGAAGCATGCATTATAAGTTTCTGATATCGTGCTAGATTCTTGTGCATTTTCTACCATTCAGTAGGTGGCAGAGTCTTGGATGATTCAATCAGGTGATTCTCTTCGACTGCATATACCTGAACCTCTCTAAAAATTAGAGTGAGAAAACTAGGAGTATAAATTTATAAGTAGCAAGAATGAAAAATTGCATCATCTGAAAATGACTTGTCCCAATCCGGAACTGCATCTGCTATAATTGATGGTAGTGACACAATGTCAACAACTCTACAAAGCTGCAGATT
The DNA here is from genome assembly GCF_055504915.1 of Nelumbo nucifera. Lineage (NCBI taxonomy): Eukaryota > Viridiplantae > Streptophyta > Magnoliopsida > Proteales > Nelumbonaceae > Nelumbo > Nelumbo nucifera. The sequence goes on along the minus strand of NC_142651.1, from coordinate 58,519,280 downwards.
AGCCTTGGTCGCTGGTAAAACTGGCTAAGATGTTTCCTACCTTACTGAGTTCCTTCTCAACAAGGGCTATGAGGTCCATGGCCTTATCCACTTCTCCTCCAACATCAACACCCTGTGCATCAACCACATCCACATCAGTCTTCACAATTCCTAGAAGGCCTACTCACTGCCCAGTCTCATGTTGCTGTCTCCTTTGGGATCCCTTACTATTGCTGTTATTGTTGCCACTGGTGCCCTCTACTTCCTTGAAGCTGTTGAATCCCACATCTGTGCCACCAGCTGCAATTGCATCCACTATTATCTTGCCGAATCTTCCAGAAAGTTCTGATCCATATCATCTTCTCAATCAGAATCCTCCCAATTTCATCCCTAACTGCCATATGCAACATCCAAGTGTGCTGTGTGTTGGTACACCATCAATTACAGAGAAGCCTACAGCATTGCCTGTAACAGGATGCATGACTCACAAGATAGCTCAGTCAGTAGGCTGGACCAAGGTTGGGCCTCAGGACAAAAACTGTTGAGCATTTTGTAGTCAATATTTTTAAAAAATTACTATCAAAATATTTTTTTTTGATCAGAAGAAAATAAATTTATTAAATTTTATTAAAAAGTAGTTGATACAACTTGATGATCAGAATTTCCGGGGCTGTGAACTTAAAGGACTTGAATTCCACCTTTATTACCCTTATCCCCAAAGTTGCTGGGGCTGTGAACTTAAAAGGAATTCAGGCCTATAAGCCTCCTCAACAGTTTTTGTAAAATCCTGGCATAAGTCTTGGCTGAGAGGTTGAAAATGGTATTGCCCAATGTGATTTCTGAAAACCAAGGTGCCTTTGTCCCAGGAAGACAAATGTTAGATAGTGTGTTTATTGCAAATGAGCTAATTGACTCTAGCAGGAGGGATGGTAAACCTGATCTGGTCTGCAAATTGGATATTGAGAAAGCGCATGATCATGTAAACTGGAGATGTCTTGATTTTGTGCTTGAAAAATGAATTTTGGGTGTAAATGGAGGAACTGGATGAAAATTTGTGTTACTTCTCCTAAATTTTCAGTTTTAATCAATGGGAAAGTGGTGGGCTTCTTTGAAAGTTCTAGAGGTATTATGCAAGGGGATCCCCTCTCCCCCTTGCTTTTTATCTGCCTCATGGAAGTTTTTTTCTCAGTTCAGTAAGTTGGTTGTTGTAGATGGTTTGTGGGATGGATTTGAGATTTCTCCAGGTGGGAAGAAGGTTCATCTTCTTCAATTTTCTGATGATACCCTATGCTTTATTGATGCTTCCCCAGATCAGCTGGAAACTATGCTTGGCATCCTGTGTTGGTTTGAAGTTGTGTCAGGCCTTGAAGTAAACTCAGGGAAAAGTGTAATTTTTCCTGTAGGGCAAGTTGACAATCTGGATGATTTGGCTGAGATTTTGGCTTGTCAGGTGAATCATCTCCCAGGGAAATATTTGGGGCCCCCTCTTGGGGAAAAATGCACTAGTTGTGGAGAGAATGGAGAAGAAGCTGGCTTCATGGAAGGCCAAATACCTCCCCTCAGGGGTCAGAGTGACCCTTCTAAAAAGCACTTTGTTAAACCTTCCTACCTATTTTCTTTCCTTCTTTCCCATACCCTCCAAAGTATCCAAGAAATTGGAATCTCTTGAAATAATTATTTTGTGGAGGGGCTGGGAAGAGGATAAGAAAATCCATCTTGTAAATTGGGACCAGGTCTGTTTTCCTGTGAAGGAAGGGGGCCTGGGAATAAGGAAGTTAAAGGTCTTTAATTCTGCTCTCTTGATTAAGTGGATTTGGAGATTCGGCTCTGAAAGAGATGCTTGGTTGAGGACTCTAATAGCTGCTAAATATGGTGTGGACTGGGGCAATTGGAAATCTTTGGATTCCTTTCAAGTGTGGGGATGTTCTCTGTGGAAGGGCATTATGAAGGCTTTCCCTGCATTCTCAGAAGGGCTGGAGTACAAAATTGGGGATGGTAATAGATTGAGCTTTTGGAAAGAACCCTGGTGTCTGAACATCCCTCTTGCCGAGGCCTTCCCTAGTCTCTTTTAGTGTGCCCTTAACCCTGATGCTTCAGTTGCTGATTCCTATGATTGGATGGAAGACTCAGTTGCTTAGTGCCCCTTCTTTAGACGAAACCTCTATGATTGGGAATTGGACCAGCTGCTGGAGCTATTACAGCTGTTGCAAAGTCGGTCTGTTTCAGAAAATGTGGAGGATGAGTGGAAGTGGAAATGGAGTGGAGATGGCTGTTTTTTCAGTCAAGTCCATGGCTTCTAAACTGAATCAAGGCAACACTATTGGCTTCCCTAGTAAGCAGGTGTTGAATCCAACTAGCCCCTCTAAGGATAACTTTCTTGTCTGGGTGCTGGCTTTAAATAAATGTCTCTCAAGAGCTAATCTGGCTAGGCATGGAGTCCAGATTTCAGATTTGAATTGTGGCCTATGTGGACTGTTGCCAAAGACTGGATCATCTCAGCATTCACTGTCCTGTGTCTGCTAAAATTTGGGAGCACTTCATCAAGGCGGCTGGCATTAGCTGGGTCATGCCTGGGTTTTTCAAGGATGTTTTGTGCTGTTGGAAGTTACCTGGTCTGAGAAAGAAAGGGAAGCTGGTCTGTAAAACTATTCCTGCAGTGATTTTAGTGTCTTCATGGTCAGAAAGGAATAATCGAGTGTTCTGCAACAAAGCTAGAGATCCCGAAGACCTAATACGGATTGCAGTGAATAGGCTTGCCTCTTGGCTTTCTGTTTTATCCGAATTTAAAAACCAGAATGTATTTCAGCTTCTTAGCTCTCAATCAATTTGGGATTTGTAAGCTGTATCTCTCCTCGGTGAGGTTCACCGGGAAGCTGTTGTAACTCTTCTATTATCAATAAATTTCTTAACTTTTCAAAAAAAAAAAAAAGACAAAACAACTTGATGATCAGAGTGTCATCCCTAAATTTCACATTCAAGTTACATAGAAGCCCCAAAATACATCAGATTACAGCTTTTCCCAAAATAAACCAGGCCTGTTAACTCCTTGCTTTGCCAAAACATCCACCAACCCATTTACAGTCCTTATTCCAAATATCCAGCTAAAAGTAGAATCGAATCTCTTTGCTAGGATATCAATTTCCCTCATAGCATGTCTGTATTTCCAGGGAGCCGAACTGAAAATTTTGGTCAATGAGATGAGTAATTGTAAGTCTCCTTCGATTTCCAAATCTCTTACTTCTAGCTGTACTGCGATTCTCAAACCATGTAAGAGAGCCAGGATTTCAGCCTGAGCTGAATCTCCAAAATCAATGGGTCCTGAGAATAGGGCAAAACCACTCCTTGGTGGTTTCTAAAAACACTTCCTATTCTTGCCCTTCCTAGATTACCCATTGAACTGCCACCACAGTTCAACTTTAACTTATTCAAAGCTGGAGGTTTCCAAACCAATCTTACACTTTCAGCAGAACTTACTGTTTGTGCCACTTCAGTCCAGGATCTTAATATGTCATTTGTTGAGAATTCTCGAAAAAGATCTAAAGTTTTTACCCAATGTGCCATTCTTGCCGTTATGGCTTCAATTAAATCCTCCTTAGATTTGCTCTTCTCATTAAAGATTCTCTGATTCCTTTCTTCCCATACAGTCCATACCAACGTTGCTCTTGCTGCCTCCACAAGATTCTTCCTCTAATTTTCTGTTGCCTAAAGAAACTGGATTTGAACATGCCTACCACATTTTGTGGGGGTCCATCTGCAACCAAAGAGAGAACAAAGGTGTTTCCAAGTACAAGACACGAAGGAGCAGGAGATTAACAAATGAAGGAGGGTTTTACCACTTTCCTTGCAAAGGACACACATATGAGGAGAGTGTCAACTAGAGAGTTAGAACAAAAGGAAGACAAATAGTTTCAGGGTGTCAATAGAACAGTCAACCCCCACCCCAAAGAGCCTCTATTAGTATTTATATTAGGGCATCCCAATTAATAATAAAAGAAAGTAAGATTACAAGAATGCCCCTGTGGCACTAAAGAACAGAAAAGAAAACAAATAATTAATTAATTAAATAAGGAAAATAACTAACTAACAGATTTCAACACTCCCCCTCAAGTTGGGACATAGATGTCAATCATGCCCAACTTGTCATATAAATCATTGTGCCACAGATGATGTAATCCCTTGGTGAAGATGTGTGCAAGTTGATTTGTGGAACTGACATATGGAGTACACATGTTAGAAACTTGCTTAACTCAGGGCTCTTCGAGGGAGCCAACCTCCTGAATTCGTGGTAGGGAAGAGGGAGAGAGAGAGAGAGAGAGAATTAATGCCGAAAGATTCATGCTTTATTTCTCTTTGTGCTTCACTATTTATACAGGTTTACACTCTTTAATTCCTTTCTGTTACAGCTGTTGCAAGTGGATAATTAGTTGTGTTGATGTGGCCTTCTCTTGTAAAACTGACCAACTACTTTCTGTTGTTCTGTTCCAGCGGTCTTAACAATCCCTCCCTCCTTTAGAGCGACCTTGCCCTCAAGGTCTAATGTGGGAAAATTTGATTGCAGATCCAAGTAGGATTCCCATGTTGCGTCCTCTTCTGGGAGTTTAGACCAAACAACTAATGCTTCTGGGGTGACTCTTCTGCCATGGCACACCCATCTGAATACAATGATGCGGGCTGGCTCAGTCTGCACTTGTCCTTCATCTGAAAATGTGGGAAGGGTCACATTTGTAATGACTCTTGGCTTTGGCCCTTTCTTTAGTAAGGAGATATGGAATACAAGGTGTATCTTTGATGTTGCCAGGAGGTCCAGCTTGTATGCCACAGACCCTATCTTCTCAAGGACTTTAAATGGTCCAAAGTAGTGTGGGCTGAGTTTGTTCCACTATTGGCTTGCTACTGAAATCTGTCTAAAAGGATGCAGTTTGAGAAACACCCAATCACTGACTTCATATTGGACATTCTTGTGATGTTTATCATAGGTGCGCTTCATCCGTTGTTGTGCCTGCAAGAGATGATTTCTCAGCTCCTTTAACACCTCATCTCGTTATGTCAATTGTTCTTCTAAGGCTGTTACTGTGGTGGTCCCTTTTTCATAAGGAAGTAGAGGGGGAGGATCCCGACCATATAGAGCTCTGAAGGGTGTCATCCCAGCAGCGCTATGGAAAGTGGTGTTGTACCACCACTCAGCCCAGTGGATCCACTTCACCCATTGTCTTGGTCGATCTCCCGCGAAGCATCTCAGATATGTTTCAAGACTCTTGTTAACCGCCTCCGTCTGTCCATTAGATTGGGGGTGGTAGCTAGTTGATTTGAAGAGTTTAACCCTGTGCAGACGAAAAAGTTCAGCCCAGAAACGGCTCATAAAAATAGGGTCCCTGTTGGACACAATTGAGTTGGAGCGCCCGTGAAGGTGCACAATTTCCCGGAGGAACAATTCAGCAAGTGTGACCACTATAAATGGGTGTGATAGAGGTAGGAAATGACTGTATTTTGTCAATCTATTCACTACCACAAGGATAGCTGTTTTGCCGGCAGAAACGGGCAATCTCGTGATGAAATCCATTGATATATCATCCCAGACTTGGGTTGGGATTGGGAGTGGTTGCAAGAGGCTTGCTGGTGTTGTAGTGGCTGACTTATTTTGTTGGCATACTGCACACTCGGCTATGAAGTTCTGAATGGATATACGCATGCCTTTCCAATGAAATTGTGTAGCGATGCGTTTTTGTGTTCATAGGATGCCGGAGTGGCCACCTGTGGGCGAGGCATGGAATATTCAAGGAGCTTCCTGAGATGAGTGGGCTTCTTTTCGAAGCTGATCCATGAGTGGAGATGTTGGGGAAGATACTAGTAGCTGAAATGATTGTGGTTGCCGTGAGAGGGCATCAGCCACCCGGTTAGCAGCCCCTGCTTTGTACTTAATTGTGTAGTCATACCCCAGTAGTTTGGATATCCACCGTTGTTGTTCCGGTGATAGGACTGCTTGTTCTAATAAGAACTTCAAACTTTGATGGTCAGTCCGAATTATGAACCGTCTACCGAGCAAGTAGGATTGCCAACGTTGAACTGCTAAGACCATTGTTATTAATTCTCGTTCATGAACTGATTTGGCCCACTTTTGTGATGTTAAGGCCTTGTTGTAAAAGGCTAGTGGTCGCCCCTCTTGCATGAGGACAGCCCCAACACCTTGATCGGAGGCATCACATTCAATGATGAATTCTTTTGTGAAATTGTGCAGTGCTAACGTTGGAGGTGTTGAAACCGCATGTTTCAACTGCTCAAAAGCTTGTTGGGCTCGGGTTGACTAGTGAAAGGCATCTCGTTTCAGCAATCGGGTCAATAGGGTAGCTATTAGGCCGTAGTTTTTGATAAAGCGGCAATAGTACCTTGTCAGGCCCAAGAAAGCCCTGAATTCTTTCACACTTTTGGGTTGCGGCCAGCCCATTATACTGGAGATTTTATCTTGGTCGGCTGCTACAGTTCTGTTTTCTACAACATGTCCTGAGTAATAAACTTGGTTTTGTCTAAAGGAGCACTTGGACTCTTTAGCGAACAACTAATGGGCCTTAAGTGTTGCGAGGGTGATCTGTAGATGATTCAGATGTTCCTCCCAATTGGGGCTATAGACCAATATGTCATCAAAGAAAACAAGGATGAACTTACGTAAATGTGGCCGGAATATGTCGTTCATTAAGGCTTGAAATGTTGCTGGAGCGTTGGTCAGCCCAAATGGCATGACCAAGAACTCATAGTGGCCATCATGTGTCCTAAAAACCGTTTTGTGAACATCCTCCTTATTTTCCCTTATTTGATGATACCTGGCTCGTAAATCTAATTTTGAGAATATGGTGGCTTGACCGAGTACATCAAGCGGCTCATCAATGACCGGTATTGGAAATCGGTCCTTAATGGTAATATTATTAAGGGCCTTGTGATCAATACAAAATCGCCATGTCCCATCCTTCTTTTTGACTAATAATACCGGTGAAGAGAATGGGCTGTGACTAGGTTGTATTATTCTTTTCTCAAGCACATCTTGAACTTGCTTCTCGATTTCAAATTTTTGAAAGTAAGGGTATCGGTAAGGTCTTACATTGGTTGGGGCAGCTCCTGGCATGAGAGGAATGCGGTGGTCATGTTCTCGGCGTGGTGGAAGTTCTTGGGGTTCCTTGAACACGCTACCATATTGCTGGAGGAGTTGTTGTAGGCGGCTTTGGAAGTCTCCAGGCCCATTTGGGCTGCTGTTAGCTAAAGATGGGCTGGTCCAATTTGAGTCCATGTGCATGAATATGGTTTGATCCAGATCTCCCATTTGCTTTGTTAATGTTGCAAGACTTATGGGCCTTGGACCCTTGCATGTTTGCCCTTGTAGATGGACTGTAGAGTTCCCTGATGTGAAGTCCATGGTGAGACGGGCCCAGTCACAAATCACGGGGCCTAACTTTCTTAACCATTGAATACCTAGCACTATGTCCGCTCCACTGAGATGGAGAGGATAGGTCCACCGAAAACTAGTGACCCTGAACCTTTAGTGGTAAGCCCATGCATATACTATTGCAAGATAGGCTATTACCTTTGGCCACATGAACTGTAAAACCATTGTTGGTTGAACCGGGAGTCCCATTTTATCCACCAAGACTTGAGTTATGAAGTTAAGGGAACTACCACAGTGTGAAGGAATTAGCAGTCTGTCCCATGGGAGAAGATGCAACTGTAGATGTGTTCTTTGAGTTATCACCACTGTGACTAGTAACATGATTCCCACTTATTGTTTGATTCTTCTGGGGCTTCTTGTCTTTCTTTAACGCAGCTGGTTTCAGATGAGGATAAAGAACCCAACAAGTCTCTTTTACATGCCTTTCACCACCACAATGAGAGCACTTAAGATGCCTCTTGTCTGAATGCTTGCTCCCCTTTTGGTTTGAAGAAATCAGGGCTGAATGTTCAACAGGCTGTTCGGCTGGCTGTGTTTGAGTGTCAACTTGCATCTCTTTCCTCCTAACCTCTTCATTCCTTACTAGATAATAGACATGATGTAAATTTGGCATTTCATCCCTTCCCAAAATTTGAGACCTTATGCTCTCAAACAATGGGTCTAAGCCAACCAAGAACTTAAAGGCTCTACCCTCTTCAATTTGTTTATCATGCCTCTCCTTGTCTTTTGCATTCTCCCAATCAAGAATAAGATGATGATCAAGTTCTTCCCATAGTCTTTCTAGGGTTATAAAATACGTGGCAATTGTCATATCTCCTTGTCTCAATGTAGCAATGTCTTGGTTCAGCCTATAAATTCTGGCATTGTTCTTTCTTTGTCCATAAGTTTTAGAGACTTTCTCCCAAATCTTAGCAGCAGTAGAAAAGTGTTGAACAGTCCTGGACACTCTTGAAGTCATCGAAGCAAGCAGTTAGGACATAACAGTAGCATTTTCCTTATGCCATACTGCATACTCCGCACTACCCACTACAGTTCCTTCTTCTGTCCATCTAGATAACCCGTAAGTTCCCGGGAAGTAATGAAGAGCATGGCTGAAACAGACCATTCTCTAAAATTGTATTCATCCAACAATACACTGGTGATCTACAAGATGTGCAGATTTGGATTTTCCAGATTAGGAGACCTCCCACCAGTTCTATGATCCCTAGAAGACACTTCTCCCGATGTTGAAGACATCTCCTTCCTCTTACAGTGATCACAATTGAAAAACTCAATACAAAGAACACTATTCCAGACTTACCGAAGCTGTTGCAGGTCTGAGAACCCCTTGTAACAGGTCTAAAACCAAGGACAATCCACCTCTGTACTGTGTTGAACTCTTCTGGACTAGACTGGGCTTTGACTTCTGCTGTAGTAGATTGTGATCACCCGTACGATCTGTACTAGAACTGTCGAAGTCATTCCTTCCACCTAGATCTGTTCCACACAGATCTCTCTTAGCAACCGAATGGCTACTACCTGCTACAAGGTGTCTAGTAGGGCATCGATTGCTGGAACAAACTCCCCTTGGGCCCTACAACCAAGGGAAACCCTAGATACAAACCTTGCTGTGTTCTACGGTCAGCCCTAGGGTTTCTTCACAGCAACCAAGATAGGAGAGAGAGAGGAGAAAGAAAGGAATAGGGGTGAGCAGAAAAAGTGGCGGCTGTAATTAGACAGATAAAAGAAGAAGAAGAAGAAGAAGAAGAAGAAGACAAATAAAACAAATAAAACATTAAACAAGTTTAGGCCCAATAACTAAGAACTTAAGACACAAATATGACTAACATAAACACTAAAAAACAGCCGAACCAACAGAGGTAGTACTTGGACATGTTTCTCGTCCACCCTATTCTCCCCCTGAGGAGAAACATGAAATAAAGGATCATTCTCAAAGAAAGGCACATCCATAGAAACATAGTATTTCCTGGAAATAGGGCCAAAACAACAGTAACCCTTTTGTGAAGAAGGGTAGCCCAAAAATACACATGGAATAGCACGAGAATCAAGTTTACCATGGGTAGGAGACAAGTTTTGAACAAAACTACGACAACCAAACACACGAAGAGGGATAGAAAAAAAAGGAGCTGATGGGGGGGCCTTGTACCCTAGCAAGCGAGATGGCATGCGGTTGATGAAATAGGCAGCACATAACACAACATCCAACCAAAAACGTTTTGGAACATTTGTGTGGATAAGTAACCCATGAGCCACTTCAAGGAGATGGCGGTTTTTTCTTTCTGCAACACTATTTTGTTAAAGTGTTTTGGCACAAGAGCTACGGTGGATAGACCCACACGAAGCAAAGAACTCCATCAGGTTACTGTGGAAGTACTCTTTCGCATTGTCAGATTGGAAAATTCGAATCTCCATCTAAAACTGAGTGAATATCATGTGTTGAAAATCTTTTACAATTTTTGGCACTTCATCTTTGGACCGCATGGGATACACCCATGTATATCTAGAGTAGTCATCTATAGGTGTAATGAAGTATTTATAGCCAAGCTCAGATGGTAAGGTAACAGGGCCCCAAACATCAGAGTAAACAATATGGAAAGGGAAATCAGATTTATTATTTCTTGAAGAAAAATGATTTCTACAATGTTTGCTCAATTGACAAGTTTGACATTTAAATTCTGACACTGACACTGCTTTAAACAAATTTGGGAGCAAGACCTTTAGTGACTCAAAAGATAAATGACCCAAATGACTATGCCATAAATAGAATTAACTCTTACTAGAATGACTCGGAGACTCAATAATCTCAAGACTAGCTTTCTTCTCCAGGATGTAAAGATCACCCACCATACGACCTCTACCAATCATCTTCCTGAGTCCAAATCCTACAGTACATAAGAAAGAAGGGAAAAAGGTTACTGAACAGTTTAATGAGTTTGTTATGCTACTGACAGAAAACAAATTTATAGGGAACATGTGACACATTAGAAAGGGTAAGTCCAAAAGGAAGGGATACAATGCCTTGACTAGCAATGGTGGAAAAAGAGCCATCAACTAATCTCACTTTGCCCCTACCAGATAAAAGGTTATAGGATTAAAAACAATTTGACTTACCCGTCATATGATTTGAGGCTTTAGAGTCAATTATCCAAGGGGAATCTGATGAATGAGAGGACACATGGAAGGTGGTGGCAGAGTTACCATTACCTGAAGTAGATGCAAAGGAAGTCGAGACAGGAGGTGCAGAATCCATTTGACAAATTTCCCTCCCATATAGCTCTAAATGGTCACAGAAAGAGTTAATGATATCTTCCCGGGGATCGGTTCCAGGAAGGCTGGTAGTGGTAGATTGTTGAGACTCTTGAGAGGCTAAGTTTGCTGTATTGAACTTTTTTTTGACCTTGCTATACCGGCTTCCTATTTTGATCTGATTTCTTACTCAACTCTTGAGCCCACTTTGGCTTCCCATGGAGGTCCCAACATGTATCCTTGGTATGTCTAGCCTTCTGACAGTGAGTACACCATAACTTATCCTTATCATCCACTTTATTATGGAAATCACCCTTCTTAAAAGAATTGCTGCCTCCTATACCCACACTCCCTTTTGCCACTAAGGCAATTTGCTCCTCCTCTAAGTTATTCATCACATTCCGTCTTCTCTCTTCGGATTGTACTAGGGCATACACTTCCTGTACTAAAGGAAGATCTTTACTTCCTAATATCTGAATTCTAAGTGACTCATATACTGGGTTCAGCCCCAAGAGGAAGGCAAAGACCCGTTGCTAGGAAATCAAAGACTTGTTGGCCTTAGCATCAGCATCATACTTCCGGTCTATGTTCTGATAGTGGTTCAGTTCTTTCCATAGTACAACTGGTATATTTTGGCATAATGACGTTGCTCTGAATAAGTAGATTTTGCCTGCTCCCAAATCTCAACAGCTGTTTCAGCCCACATGAATGTCTTCCTGACTAAAGGCAGCATGGAAAGTAGAAACCATGACATCACCATGCTGTTTTCCTGATCCCACCTATCATGCTCTGCACCCTGGGACTTCGGTTCTTTGGTTTTACCATTAATATAGCCCACCTTCCCCCTGGCAGTTATGTACAGTTTAATTCCCCTTGACCATTTTAGGTAATTGAGACCATCAAACGGTATTACAGCCATGGGGAAGCTCATATAAAATCCTCCACCTTGATTGGAAGGCCCACTAGACACACTAGAATCCTCAGATGACATGATATAAGGTCTGATTTGACAGTTCAGTTCAGCCACAGTTCAGCTGAGTTCAGTTCACAGTTCATAGTTCAGTTCACAGTTCCATGGGAAGCCCAGTTTAGTTCAGTCAAAAAACAGATCTTAGGAACACCACACACATATAAGGAGGCAATTCAGGAACTAGGCAGCCCTTATATATATAACCCTTCATCAACTACTTGAGCACACAGCCACTATAATTCCCCAAGAGACATTAGCACACCACTGTCACACAATCACAGGTCATTCAGACCTACACCACCCAGTTGTCTTGGTACAAGAAACCCGATCCACAGTTCCAAAAAAAAAAAAAAAACACAGTGGTTGCAGGTCATCCAGACCTCTAAAACCCACCTACCTGGGTACAAGAAAGGATCACACGATACACAGGATTAAAAAGACTTGCCTTTCACAGCATCAGAGTTCCCTTCTTTTAGGGTTTTCTTGGTGCACGACCAAGAAAGAAAGGAAGAGAACCTAAAAGCCCTTCAGATCAGTTCGATACACTCCCTAATCAGATACGATCCACAGTAGAGGAGGAACTGAGAGATTGAGGAAGAAGAAACTGAGAAGACTTTGTCGCACCTGCTCTGATACCATGTTTTTTGGGTTGAACATATCAGAGAAACAGAAAAGAAAGGGAGAAGAAAGGAAGAGAGAAAAGAGAAGAGAGACGAAGAGAATTTAGGGCGTCCCAACTAATAATAAAAGAAAGTAAGATTACAAGAATGCCCCTACGACACTAAAGAATAGAAAAGAAAACAAAGAATTAATTAATTAAATAAGGAAACTAACTAACAGATTTCAACATGTACAATTACAAAAATGCCCATAAAGGGCTAAAAGAGAGAACAAATACAAAATAAAATACAAAAATAGTGTACAAAAGGGACTATGATCAAATTATACACCATTATTAGATTCTCTACACTCCCCCTCAAACTAATGCATAGACATAAGCATCAATTTGTCCACTAGATAGAGATGTCAAGCCCTAGTCATGGCCTTGATGAAGATATCAGCAACCTGCATGTCCAAGGAAATATGAGGAAGAGAAATGGAGCCAACAGTGAAAAGATCTTGGATGAAATGACAGTCCACCTTGATATGTTTAGTCCTCTCATGGAAGACAAGATTTGAGGCAATCTTGATGGCACTCTTATTGTCAGCATAAAGTGGAATAGGAGTGGGAAGCTGAGTACCAAGGTCCATAAAGAGACTGTAACCAAACAATCTCACTGTAAACGGAAGACAGTGCCCTATACTCAGCTTCAGTGGAAGATTTAGATACTGTTAATTGCTTCTTGCACTTCCAAGAGATAAGAGAATCACCTAGAAAAATACACTATCCATAAGTAGATCTGCAGGTGTTGGGGCAACCAGTCTAATCAACATCAGCGTATGCTCTCAATTGAATGGGAGAGGGGGAGAAAATTAGTCCCTGAGAAATCATCTCTGACATAACGAATAATGCGATGGACAATAGTCATATGAGGTTGATGAGGAGCAAAAACAGACTCACAACTTGAATGGCATATGAGATGTCAGGCCAAGTGGCATATAGAGAAAGCACTAGTTAGGGGATAAGCAGGTTGAAAAAAAAGTACAAGAAAAGAAGCTATCAGGGGAGGGATGCCAAATTCTACTATCATTAAGACTTAGATCCAAGAAGACCCTTTCCAACTTGGCTAGTAAGATACTGGTAAAAAAAAACTCATTATCTTTCAAGCCCCTCCTAAAACCAAAATCCCAGTTTATCCCAAAAGGGGAGGTTGCAACAAATTTTGAAATGAGTTCAAATTTGTAGTTGGATAGAGAGTAGAGAAAATTTTAGATATATCGTTTCTTTACTGCCCAACATTGTACTCCATATTAGCATTGCTGGCCTTACAACTGTTGTATAGAAATTCCTTTCACGGAAATGGCATTTGCCTATCTCATAAGACTTTGCATGGGCCCCTCCATTTTGTCCATCTTGGCCTATATCTATGGGTGACATCCTTCTCAATCTCTCCCTTTATATGAATGAACAAACCAAGGTAATGGAAGAGGTCACATTGAATTATCTATTGGTCTCCAATCCCAAGTTTTCCCTGGTTTGCACTTCTACATCTTCATACACCTCTGTATTCATTACTTTTTAGTTACTCGTATGAAAAAATCTGGGGCTGACTAGCATAATGCAGGTTTGAGTCTGAGAATGGTCACTGTGTGAATAAATGCTAAAGGTTAGGTCCTTATCCAATCTACCGCTCTCCAGACACTGAATATCCAGGAGCATCATTGGGTAATGGCCCCTATATGAAGAAGTAGAATCCATTGATTTTTTACTTCCATTTTGGGACTCTTTGTGGTTCAAGTATTTGTTCAGTGTCTTCTGTATTTATACACGTAAGGGAAATGTTAAAGGTTTCTTTACCACATATGAATGTTTTGACCATGGCACAATTAAATTGAATGAGAAGTTGCTTGTTAGGCATGGAGTACCACCCTCCCCACCGGCATGTGCCTAGCAACTTGCTTGTAATAGGAGTCAACATTTTGTGCTATCTTTAAATCTGCGTCATTCAGCTGATTTTTGGAGTACTTTGAGTGTTTAATCTTTGTAACTTGGTATATATTTTGTTTGTTTCTTTGTTGGATTTCAGCTCTGTATGTTGTATGGTGATATCTTGTCACCTAGAAGTTGTACCTTGCTTTCTATTTCAATAAATTTTCTTCTTTATTTATCTTAAAAAAAATAAAAAATCTGCTTCATTCAGGGGTTGTTGACAAGAACTTGCACAGAGCAAACACCTTGCCAGGGGAGACCCCAAATGACAAATTAGAGCCAACTTCAAGTCAGATCAAGTTAGAAAGGTCAAAATCTGAGAGGCATAGACAAGAGGCAGCACAAATTTTTGATGACAAAATTTCTGTTGAGAAAAAGGTATTATTCCAGTATTGCCTCTACTATAGTTTTTAATTTCTAACAAATGATAAAATTTATAATAAACTTTTACTTGTAACTGTTTTATCATGTAGGGTGAATTTCTCGTTTTTCTGGAACATTTATGATTACTTGGTTTGCTCATCCATAATTTTCTTTCATGGACACTGGCCTATATTTTAATTATATGGAAATTTCAAACTGCAATGTTGCAACATAAGTAAAGCCAAAATTTCAAACTGTCACATGTGTTTGAGTCGAGGAATGAAACCTTTCTGAATGGATATAAGATGTCCTAATCTAAACTGTGAAAGCACAGGTTGCAAGCAACTTATGTTTTCACTGTTCCTTTTCTTTTCTATTCCAACTTCTGTTCTCACTGATGTCTGTTTTGCTCCTGAAGTGTTGTTTTGTTTTTTGTGGTCTTGCAATGCATCACTTGCATTCTGGTGGGGGTGACACCTTGTCACCTAGTTATGTTGTACTGTTTTTCCTTTTTGCAATAAAATTTTTTCTTTATTTATCTTCATAAAAAAAAAAGAGATAGAGGATACAGTATAGGTGATAGCAAATCACCCAGAATAAGGAAAACCCTTATCCCATTCCCTCCTCTATTTGTTGGATCAAAACTCCCCATAACCCAATAAAGCAAAGTAAAATTCCCAAAACCTGAATAGAACACAAACCCACCAATTACATCAAGAATGATACTCGCCCATAACTAGTAAAATTGCTCTCTTGCACACCCACCTTCTAGGAATCAAACTTAGCCACTGAAACAAAAACCTTACACCCACAGAACAAAAACTTCAAACAAAGAAAATCAAACTAGTGCCCTTACTCATCAGCTCTAGTAACACTAGCAGTATCCTCTTTTCTTTTCTTGTTCACTCCTTGTCTTCATAACCTTCTTATTCGACCTGACCCCAAATAAGCCCTCCTTCAATCTGGCAAAGACTTTTGAGACCTGCACAGTCTGATTGTTTTTCTGAGCACTACTCCTAGCCACCATATTCTACTTCTTGCTTTTCCAAGTAATCAAATTTCTTGCCAAAAATGTGCAGTAACCAATTGTTGATTGCCTGTCAGTAATTGATCCTGCCCAATTAGCATCTATATATCCCTCTAAGGAGAATTCTCTCCCTTATACAACAAACCTTGACCTGGAGCACCCTTCAAATAGCGTAGAACTCTAACAATACATTCCCAAAGGGTTGTCCTTGGGTTTTGCATGAATTAATTCAATAGTCCAACATTAAAGGAAATGTTTGGCCTTGTGATGGTTAAATAAATCAGTTTCCCAACTACTCTCCTATATCGTCCAAGGTCAGTTAGGGGCTCCCCCTCACTATCAGACATCTTCACATTTGGATCTATAGGAGTATCCACTGGCTTTGCCCCTAATAGACCTGTTTCTTCCAATAAGTCAAGCACATATTTTCTTTAAGAGAGAGAGATTCCTCACTTTGACCTTGCTACTTCTATGCCCAGAAAATATTTCAAGTGCTCTAAGTCCTTAGTTTGGAACTGGCTTTGTAGGAATTGTTTGAGCTCTTCAATGCCATGCTCATCACTTTTTGTGATAATAATATCATCAACATAGACTGCCAACACAATCTTCCAGAGGTAGTATTTGTACTAAACACTGAGTGATCGACCCTAGATTGTGTCATACCAAATTGTTGTACCACACTACTAAATCTCCCAAACCAGGCCCTCGAAGATTGCTTCAACCCATAAATTGCTTTCTTTAATTGATACACTTTTCCTTCCTCCCCCTAAGCGACATACCCTAGAGGTTGCTCCATATAGACCTCATCTTCTAGGTCACTGTAGAGAAATGTATTTTTAATATCCAACTAAAACAACGGCTAATCAAAGTGTGCAACTAGAGAAATAAGCACACGGAACGAACCCATTTTAGCTACGGGTGAATAGGTATCAAAATAATCAACTCCATAGGTTTGTGCATACCCTTTGGCTACTAAGCGTGTTTTGTATCTCTCCACACTACTAGTACGATGCTTAATAGTATAAGTCTAGTGACACTGACAACCAACTATTTTCTTCCCAGGAGGAAGACAAGTGAGGTCCCAAGTATGATTAGATTGAGGAGCATGAAATTCCTTATCCATCGCCCTCTTTCATTCTGGAGAGAGGAGAGCATCATGAAGATATCTAGGAACAAACACAGACGATAGAAGAAACACAAAATTCCAATAGGACAGAGATAAATGGGCAAATGAAACATAACGGGAGATAGGATGTTCAGTACAAGCACACTTACCTTTAAGAAGTGCAATGGAAAGATCTAAGTGAGACTAATTCATGGATGGAGGATCCAATGATGGCTAAGGCAGAGATGGAGTAGGTTGAAACATGATACCACAAGGGCCGTGAGCATACACTCTATGGATGGGTGGTCGCATTGATTCTTGAACAACAGTAGTCACAGGCACCTCCTCCACTGGTAAGGGGAAAGGAGGTGGAGATAAGTTATCAAGAGAAGTAGGCTTCGTTGATGAAAAGAAAGGAACATTTTCAAAGGTCACATTGGGAAGAATGGAGGAGTGATAAAGAGAAGGGCTGTAACACATACCCTTTTTGGGTCTGAGAGTACCCCAAAAACACACATTAAGAGCACGAGCGTCTAATTTATCCTAACCTAGACCTAGGCGACGAACAAAATAAACACAACCAAAGACACAAGGAAGCAAAGGGAACAGAGATCGAGAAGGAAAGATAATATAGAAATGAGAGGAACCATGCAACACTGGAAATGGCATACAATTAGTGAGGAAGCAAGAGGTAAGGACAACATCACTCCAATATTTTTTTGGAACTGGCATCTGAATCAAAAGTGCTCGAGCAGTATCAAATAAATGTCTATTCTTCTGCTTAGCCACTCCATTTTGTTGTGGAGTAGAGAAGCAAGATGATTGATGTATAATGCCACGAGATTCAAAGAACATATGTAATAGTCACTGGAAATATTCTTTGCATTGTCATTACAAAAATATTTAATGGAGATACAAAATTGATTCTTGATTTCACCATAAAAGGAGAGAAAGATATCAAACACTTATGTATGAGATTTCATTAAATAAATCCAATTCATCCTTAAGAAGTCATCAACAAAGGAAATAAAATACTTAAAACCATTGTAAGACTCAATTGGACAAGGACCCTAAACATCTGAATGAACAAGTTCAAAAAGACTTAGAGACTATAGTAACTTCCCTTCGATCAAAAGAAACCCGATGATGTTTGCTAAGCTGAAAAACTTCGTGCTATAACTCACGGACAAACACAATATCTGGGATAAGACTCTTGAGAGTAGGAAGAGAGGGATGACCCATTCGGTAGTGCCACTACAATGGTGTAATGGAAGAATGTAGAGCTATCTGTGATTCACCACCATCTAGATAATACAATCCTCTAGCTTCATGACCACCACCTATTGTCTTTCTTGTCTCAAGATCCTGAAAAATACAATTGGATGGAAAGAATGAGATGTGTAATCTGAAGAGCTATACTCAAAGTAGCAAGGAAGAGAAGAAAACCATAGAACTGAAGAGAATGTCGAACTGTACTAGCCAGTCGACCAGTCCTTTATTTATAGATGAATATAGTACAAGGTACAAGAAATTACTGGGATGCCCCTGATTAGTGATGGGACACCCAGATGACTTAAATCATTAAACAGGATTAGGCCCATTAACACAAGCCCAGTTACAAGATAAGTTAAACATAAGAATGGGCTAATAAGAACTCTTATCAGCCGAACATAACTCTAACATTCTAACACTCCCCCTCAAGCTAAGCATGGATATCAATCATGTTTAGCTTGCCAAGTATGTCCCTGAACTTCATTGATGCCAGCCCTTTAGTTAATACATCTGCAATCTGCATCTCTGATGGAGTATAAGGCACACAGAGTTCTCTTGAAATAATTCTCTCTCTGACAAAGTGTCGATCAATTTCAATCTGTTTTGTCCTGTCATGCTGCACAGGATTGTTGGCAATGTTGATAGCAGCTTTATTATCACAATACAGCTTGAGAGGACCCTCAGTCTTGATACCAAGCTCATTAAGGAGAGTCCTGAGCCATAAGAGTTCAGCAACCCCGTGTGCCATAGCCCGGTATTCTGCTTCTGCACTTGATCTAGCCACAACATTCTGCTTCTTACTGCGCCATGTGACTAGGTTTCCTCCCAAGAATGTACAGTAACCCGAGGTTGATTTTCTGTCTCCAACAGATCTAGCCCAATCCGCATCAGTGTAGGCTTCAATTTCAAGTCTGCTGTTTTTTCTGAATAGAATTCCTTTCCCTAGGCAAGTCTTCAAGTATTTGAGGATTCTTTCCACTGCTCTCATACGAGGGGTCTTTGGTGAGTGCATGAATTGACTGACAACATGCACTGCATAGGTAATGTCTGGCCGAGTAAGGGATAAGTATATCAGTTTTCCTACCAACTTTTGGTACCTTTCCTTATCACAGTATTCCTCACCCATTGATTCTTGTAATCCATGGCTTGGTTCTATTAGAGTGTCTGCTGGCCTGCACCCCGTCATGCCTGTTTCCTCTAGGAGATCTAGCACATACTTTCTTTGACATATGTAGATTCCTTCTCTTGATCTAGCAACTTCAATTCCAAGAAAGTATCTCAGATTTCCCAGGTCTTTGATCTCAAATTCTGAAGCTAAGAACTCCTTCAGCCTCTTCATCTCTTTCACATCATTTCCAGTAATCACCATATCATCCACATACACAATGAGTGCTGTAAGTTTGTCATCCTGTCTCCTTGTAAACAATGTATGATCTGCACTGCTCTGAGTGTACCCTACTTTCTTCATGGCCAAACAAAGTCTCTCAAACCATGCCCGGGGAGATTGCTTCAAACCATATAATGCTTTCCTTAGTTTACATACCTTCTTTCCAACATCATATCCTGGTGGGGGTTCCATGAATACCTCTTCATGAAGATCACCATTTAGGAAGGCATTCTTCACATCCAGCTGATGAAATTCCCAAGAGAATTTTGCTGCTAGTGACAGTAGAACCCTGATTGTGTTGAGCTTTGCTACTGGGGCAAAGGTTTCCTTGTAGTCAATTCCTTCCTTTTGTGTAAATCCCTTTGCCACAAGTCTAGCCTTGTACCTCTCAATTGACCCATCTTCCCTGTGCTTTACTGTGAATACCCACTTGCACCCAACAGTGCCTTTCCCCTCTGGCAGGTCCACCAATTCCCATGTCCTTGCTTTCATTAGGGCTTTCATCTCCTCATTCATGGCTTCTTTCCACCTTGGATCAGATGCCGCCTCTGAATACCTGGAAGGGACACATACAGAGGAAAGAGCAGACACAAAGGAATGATAGGCAGGGGATAAGTGTGAGTAAGAAACATAATCGGCTATGGGATGCCGAGTGGTACAAGAACGAACAGGCTTACGGAGAGCAATAGGAAGATCCAAATCTGAATTGAGTGAGTCAGAATTACCTTGGATTGTAGAGACAGATTGATCTGAGTTCAACTGGTTGCAATCATGAGGTTGAGGGGCCTTCTTCCTTCTACTGTATGTAAGTATCTCTTTCTCTTGTTTACTGGATCCTTCAGAAGCATCAATTGAATCTAGAGAAGCAACTGGCACAGTGGAAGTCTCACTAGGTTGACCCGGAATGTTACAGCTAGTAGTAGTGGAAGGTGATGAAATAGGAACAAAAAAGAAGGGAGAATGAGAATCCTCTTCCAACCCACTACTCTCCCCCTGAAGAGGATTCTGACAAGACTAGAAGTAGGGTTGAGACTCAAAAAAAACTACATCCCTGGTGACATTTTTTCTTGGAGACAGGATCATAACACTTATACCCCTTCTGCGTAGGAGAGTACCCCAAAAATATTCCCTTTGTAGCCTTAGGATCCAGTTTGGTCTTCTTTGGATCCTTCACATGTATGAAGCATGTACAACCAAAAACCCGCTGGGGAAGAGGAAATTCTGGAAGAGTGGGACACAAAACAGAGAAAGGGGTCTTCATACCCAGTACCTTAGATGGCATCCGATTTATCAGGTATGATGCAGTGAGAACAGCTTGAGACCAATATTGCTTGGGCACATTGTGCTGGAAAAGAAGGGCTCGAGCTGTCTCCAATAGATGCCTGTTCTTGCGCTCAGCGACCCCATTTTGCTGAGGGGTGTAAGCACATGATGATTGATGTAACATGCCTGCATCTTCCATGAATGAGTTCAGGGATCTTTCAAAGTATTCAGCTGCATTGTCTGAACGGAATTGCTTGATCTTTTTATCAAATTGTGTTTCAACCATCTTGCAAAACATCATAGTTATCCGGGAAACTTCTTCACGTCCGTTCAACAGATAAATCCAAGTGCACCGAGAATAATGATCAATAAAACTGATAAAGTAACGAAAGCCATCAATGGAAACAATGGGTGAAGGACTCCAAACATCAGAATGAACCAAATCAAAAGGGGCTTGAATTTCATTACTAGAAATTGGATACATTGATTTACATTGTTTTGACATTTGACACACATCACAAATTAAACTCTGACTCGGAATGCCCTTACATAATTCGGGAAACAACATTGCTAAGGAAGAAAAGGACAAATGACCTAGCCTAGCATGCCACAAGTGCAGCCTAGCTATTGACTCCACACTTTCCGGACTAGTAGTAGAAGCTTGCAAGGCTGAGCTGACATCTTCATCAAAATAGTAGAGGCCCCCATACTCATGACCACTCCCAATCGTTCTCCTCATCAATCTGTCCTGGAAGACACAATGAGAAGGAAAGAAAGTTATACTGCAGTTCAAGTTTTTCGTAAGCTTTGAAACAGACAACAGATTTGAGGTAAGACTAGGAACGTGTAGGACTGATTTAAGAGAGAGATCCTTGCTTAGGTCAACCACCCCCTTTCCAGAGATGGTGGAGAGGGACCCATCAGCTACTCTCATCTTATCCTGGCCAGACAACAAATGATATGTAGAGAATAAGGAGGACATATGTGTCATATGGTCAGTGGCTCTGGAATCAATCACCCAAGAGGTAGAATTAATGGAACTAGATGCACTAAATGCAGAGGCTATACCTGATTTGGCAAGAGAGGTGGAAGCTAAAGAATTGTTCTTCAGACGGGCTAATGCCCGGCTGAGAACCTCTACCTCACTAGCTGTGAAGCCCGAAGTACTTGGTCCAGAGGAGTCGGCAGCCTGCCTTGCGGTGGAAGATGACACTGTCTGAATACTCTGTGAGTTGTCACTACTGTTGTTGTTGGCAAGATTCCCACTTGCTGTGTGGCCCTTATGTTGCCTTTTTTCCTTTCTCAGAGCAGCTGGCTTCAGATGAGGGTACAAGACCCAACATTTCTCCTTTGTGTGTTTCTCACCACCACAATGTGTACACTTGAGGGACTTCTTGTCTGAAAATCTATTCCCCTTAGTGGAGACTAAGGCTGAATGTTCTCCAGGTAGTTCTATTGACTATGTCTGGGAGTCAACTTGCATCTCCTTTCTCCTTACTTCTTCATTCCTCACCAGGTAGTAGACATGGTGAAGCTCAGGTAATTCATCTCTCCCTAGAATCTGTGACCTTATACCTTCATATACAGGGTCAAGCCCCGCCAGAAACTTGAAGGCTCTGCCCTCCTCAATTTGCTTATCATGCCTCCCCTTATCATTAACATTTTTCCAATCCAAAATCAAATGGTGGTCAAACTCTTCCTAGAGGCCTTCCAGTGTTGCAAAGTAGGTTGCCACGGACATGTCTCCTTGCCTTAAGGCTGCAATGTCTTGGTTCAGCCTGTAGATTCTAGCATTGTTCTTTTTCTGGCCATATGTCTTGGATATTTTCTCCCAAATTTTAGCAACTGTGGGGAAGTGATGAACAGTTCTGGCCACCCTAGGAGTCATAGAGGCCAGCAACCAAGACATGACTGTGGCATTTTCCTTGCACCACACTGTGTATTCAGGACTGCCAATTTCTGGTTGTTTCTTGTCTCCATCCAAATAGCCTGTGAGCTCACGAGAGGTAATGAACAACATTGCTGAGACAGACCACTCTCTGAAGTTATACTCATCTAGCAACACACTTATAATCTGCAAGCTATGCAGATTAGGGTTTTCCAAGTTTGAGGACCTTGTAACAGGTCTGTTATCTCTAGAGGAAACTTCACCGGATAGTGAGGACATCCTGACTTCAGTCCAAGAGTTGTTCACAGTGCTGTAGGTGGTTCTGTTTAGGACTGGCCGAAGTGGTCACAGTGTTCACAGTGCTGGTAGAAGTGTTCATAGTTCGGGTACTGTGCAGTGCTGTTTAGGACTGGCCGAAGTAGCAAGCAAGGGGCTGTAACTGAACCAGTTCACAGTGCTAGTAACTGAAGTTACTTCAGTTAGGGTTTGTTCTGCGACCTGAAGTAACTGTGCAGTGCAGTAACTGAAGTTCACAAAGTAGGACTGATAACCGACCTGAAGAAAATCTGTAACTGAAGTTACCACAGTTCTGCCCAAGTCTTGCTGGGGCACGAAGCTGCAACTGTAGAGAAGGCTAAGTCTTTACCACTTGTTCTGCGCAAGTCTTGCTGGAGCACGAAGCTGCAACTGTAGAGGAAGCTCTCCCCCTTTTGGCTAGTGCTAGGACTGCTTCTCTTTGTAGCCCAATAGCTACTATTTGCTGGAGATAATCTAGTAGGACATCTACTTCTGGGTCTTACTTCCCTTGAGTCCTACAACCAAGAGAAACCCTAGGTTCGAACTTGCTTTACTCTCTTACACTCCTAGGTCTTCACTACAGCAACCCAGAAAAGGAAGAGAGAAGATGAAAAGACAGCAAGAGAAGAGAGTGCGCCTGCTGAAACCAGGAAGGAGCTAATGCTCTGATACCATGTAATCTGAAGAGCTATACTCGAAGTAGCAAGGAAGAGAAGAAAACCACAGAACTGAAGAGAATGTCGAACTGTACTAGCCAGTCGACCAGTCCTTTATTTATAGATGAATATAGTACAAGGTACAAGAAATTACTGGGATGCCCCTGATTAGTGATGGGACACCCAGATGACTTAAATCATTAAACAGGATTAGGCCCATTAACACAAGCCTAGTTACAAGATAAGTTAAACATAAGAATGGGCTAATAAGAACTCTTATCAGCCGAACATAACTCTAACATTCTAACAAGATGGAGCAATTCAAAGATTTTGTCAACTTGCTAACAGACATAAGACTAAAGGGAAATTTAGGAACATAGAGCACTAAAGACAGAGTTAAATCAGAATGTAAAGTCACATCACCAGTACCAGAAATAAGAGAGGTAGTACCGTCATCTAGAGTAACCGACTGGGCGGTGGAGGGAGAGGATAAAGATGCAAATAGGTTTGAGGGCCCAGACATGTGATCTGTCGCCCTAGAATCAATAATCCACTGTTTAGAAGAGGAAACAAGACATGTTGTACTTGACTTCGCAAAAGTTGCAGTATTACCAGGGGAAGAAGAAGACAAATGAAGTTTTTCATACTCTTCTCGGGTGATAAAGACCATTTCCTTCTCCTTTCCAATGCCTAAAGCTGTAGACTCATCACCTCACCTGTAGCACCGCTATTTCCTTCTACAACCGCATGATTGGCCCAAGTAGATGGTGAGCCATGTAGGTCATAACAGAAGTTCATGGTATGCCATTCCCGTCCACAATAGCTGCACACTTTGACCTTTCCTCAACCACCAATATTGACACCACAACCTCTAATGTTCCCATATCTACCACCACCACGACCTCCTCTCAGCCACGATTACCACCTCTGGGATAGCTGCCGCTACCACGTGAGCCACCTCTACCACCTCTTGGTTGTGACTAGGGCTGACTTTTCTAATATTGGAGAACCATCTGTATGTGGGCTCGTAACCTTTATGACTCTGGAGAAAACTTTTGATAGTGTGGGTATATCACTTCTACCAAAAATTTGGGCACACACCGATTCAAATTCAGACCTCAACATTAAGAAATCTTGCCACATCCAACTGACCTCTCTGTTTTTGGTGTACTTTGAGATCAACCAAAAGGGCCTGGTATGAATCCAACTCATTGCGCAAACTCTTTAAACTAGCACAGTACTCCACACTCCTATCACTTTGTTGTAGCTGAAAATATTCCTGATATAATTGTTATATTCTAGTTACATTTCCATGTCCAGAATACAACTAGTTGGCATGTTCCTAATTTTTTTTTTCACAGTATCAAATAACATCAAGTTCATACTAATATGAGATTCCATACTGTTCCAAAGACATGTCGTGATCTGTGCATTCTCCTGGATCTAATCATTATACCCTGCAGCCCCTGGATCTGGTTTATTTTCTTTAATATATTTTAAATTTCCCCTGGCTATCAAATTTACCTTAACAGATTTTGCCCTGGTACATAATTTGTACCATTAAGTTTGACTGACATCATCTGGACAGTCATGAAATCAGGTTGCACATCACACTTGTTTCGGTTTCACCGCCAAAAACTGCCATCGATCACAAATAAGTTATTTTTGCAACACACTCCCAAGTCAAACACCTTCCAGAGTCAACAAAAGCACTCAACTGACTTACCATTAATCTGGAAACATCAACAACATAGCCACAACCCCTTAATCTGGAACATCAACACAAGAAACCCTTCTACAAGTCAACTAACCTCACCATTCACAGAACTAAAAAGAGAGAGGGAAAAGACTAAAATAACCCTACGAAGAACATTGTATTTTAACAGTCTTCAAGTGGGGGTAGCCATACAACTTTCATTCTTTCTTTATTCTCACATTTCTCTCTTCCCAAATGGTCCAAACCAAGGCTGCTCTAGCACACCTCCCAATTATCGTTCCCCTCTTTTTTGGCCAAATAAACGTAGAAGGATCAAACAACAAGTTGGCCTCCGCTGGTAAGGACCCCCTACACCCAAACAAGGAAAAAAACCAATTCCAGATATCTGCAACAAAAGAGTAGGAAATTAGTAAGTGATAACAACTCTCATTATCAGATCTGCACAAAACACACCATTTTGGAGAGACATAAATTGGGTCTCCTCTTTTGTAGCATTCCCAAGGTATTAATTTTTCCATGAATTACTTCCCAACAAAAAGCTCTTATTTTAGGGGGGATGGGTTTGCACCAGAACTCTTTAAGGGGAGAAAAGGAGAGGGTGAAAAACTACATAGAGACTTGAAGAAGGAAGCACATGAAAACAAACCCTTAGGGTGAGGGGCTTAGATACGCTTGTCTAACTTATGAGGATCAAACACACACACATACGCACATTGAAGTATTTGAAGCAACTCCAGAACAGCCCTCATTTCATCATCCCTTAACCCTCTACGGAAGCCAAAGTCCCAATTATGGTCTACTAGGAGAATGGGTGGATCATGTACACCTCCTCCTCCAAATTACCATTCAAGAAAGTATTTCTGATGTCCAATTAATTAAGTTCCCAATCTAGATACTGAAGCAATGTTTTTGCATAGTGAACTCCATACACTTGTGTAAAACACTTAGCTACTAGACGAGCCTTGTATCTTTACACCGTGTTATCTACCTTGTGTTTCAAAAAAAGCACCCATTTGCACCCCACAGGTTCATTTCCTTCAAGAAGGTCTACCAACTCCCACTTGCCACTCTTATGTAAGGCATTAATCTCTTCCTTCATTGCATCCGCCCATTCAGAAACTAATGGGGACTTTGCAACACTTTGAGGAATAGGGACACTATCAATGACTTAAAGGAAAGAATGAAATGAGGGTGAAATGTTCTCATAAGATAAAAACTAAGCCATAGGGTGGTGTGTGGTGCATGATCTGACTGTTGTGGAAGGGTTAGAAATCAGGATTGGCATGGCTGAACCAGGTTTGGTGGCTGGCCAATTTTTTTAAATTTTCTAACCCAACCCAGGAACCGATTTCCCGGTGATTTTGAAATTTGAAATTTCAGGATTGATCTTGCACTGAACTGGACCAAATTTGAAACTCAAATTAAAACTGATCATACTTGATATGGAGACCACAATGTGCAGCTCCCAGAGTGGTAGTTCATGCCCAATATCAGTCCCAAAATCAGCCTCCAACTAAAGATCGCATAGTGTGTGTGTGAATCCGATTCAGCAACACTGTTTTAGCAAAAACTGGTCTCCAACTTACTTGAATTGAAGTGGGTATGTGAACCTAATTTGCTCTGATGTTTTTCTTGCAAAAACAAAGTAGAAGACTGATAGAAATCGACCCCTATCAAAGCTAGGTTGAATTAGGGTTTCTGGGAGGCAAGGGAGAAGAGAAGAGAACAAGAGAGTGGAGAGAATTAGCTGAATTGGACTCTCTCATCTTTCTCCTTTATATAGAGCACTCTCCTAATCTAATTGGGAGTTGATCGAAATCAAATTTGGATAAGGAGTTAATCTTTAATTGATAGGCATTATCTTCTTAAGATGATAGGTGCTCCACACCCAGATCCATGCCCATTTTCAACCCAAGTCAAGTTGTCATGTGATCACTTAACTAATCATATTAGTAATGGGCCTTAGGCCCATTTTCTCAAATGGTTTACGTCCCAAGGTGTTTCATGGCCACTTTGGGCCTGAATATTGTATGGAGTGGGACCCACAAAGGTCTCACACAAGTCCATAAGGGTTCAACCCCACCTCTGGTAGAGGTTAGGCCGAATTCACTGCTTAGGGGCAGTGAACCCCTGACCCAATCAGCTTGGGCTTAGTTTTGGCCTAACATTTACACATAAATGATCATTGGATTCATCCACCCTGTGAAGACCCAAGGATAATGGTCTCTTACACCTAACTTGTTGGCCTATAGTCATCAGAACACTGCCCACAGGGAGGGACCTCTTCCTTGACTACAAAATGCAGTGTCACACTCTCTGCTCATACGGATCCCGGGATTAAAACCTTTTGCAAACCTTTTTAAATAAAATAATAATATAGCATATAAATACATTATGCAAATCAGATTTCAAATATAGTTGAAATCCATTATTGATAGTTTAGGTTTCCATCAGAGAGAGTGTAAACCCTGATATACACTTAGTCTAGCAAATGGGCCAATCTCATTACTATGATCACCCACTTAGGTAACATCCCAAACTATCCCAACATGCCTAGATATTTGACCCTTGATGGATTTGGATTTCACTGGTTACACAGTTTTAGGTTGCTCCATGTTTGTCCTGTAGCTACAGTAGTTCGAACAAGAAGAAGAAGAAGAAGAAGAAGAAGAAGAAGAAGAAGAAGAAGAGAATAGTTGAACCTGATAGACTAAACCCTATCAGTCAACCCTTACTATGGATTAGCCTCTAATTAGTAATACAAAGACTAAACTGCCCCCACTTAAGTATGGGACATGAAGTCTCTATTAAAACTACCACATAAGCACATAACTTAACAGAAATAAAATGACTAATCTACCCTTATTCAGCTAGCTCTAACACTCCCCCTCAAGCTGGAGAATATATGTCATATAATCCTAGCTTGTTACATATATAGTTCACTCTCCCTGAGCTTAAGCCTTTTGTAAACAAATCTTCCCATTGATCACCTGAGCCCACATGTTCTGTGCTTATCTCTCTAGTAAGGACATTCTCCCTCACAAAGTGGCAATCAATCTCTATGTGCTTTGTTCTCTCATGAAAAACAGGGTTAGATGAGATGTGGAGTGCAGCTTGATTGTCATAGTACAATTTCATAGGTCTATCCATGGAGAACCCGATTTCTTGTAGGAGATTCCTCAGCCATACTAATTCACATGTAGTGTGTGCCATGGCTCTGTATTTGGCTTCAACACTGCTCCTTGCCATAACCGTTTGCTTCTTACTCTTCCATGTCACAAGATTTCTTCCAAGAAATGTGCAGTAACCTGTAGTAGATCTTCTATCCGACACTGAGTCTACCCAATCTACATCTGTATACCCAATTACCTCAAGTCTTCCTCCTGGTTTGTACAATAACCCACGGCCTGGAGCTCCCTTCAGGTACCTTACAATTCTAAGAATTGCATCCCAGTGAGGTATCCGAGGGTTCTGCATAAATTGGCTCACCACATTGACTGCAAAGGAGATGTTTGGTCTCATGATAGTCAAATAGTTCAGCTTCCCCACTAACCGTCTATACCTTTTGGGATCATCAAATATTTCCCCTGTATCACTGCTCAACTTAGCATTTGGCTCCATGGGAGTTTCAGCCGGTTTTGCACCTAACAGTCCTGTTTCATCAAGTAGATCAAGAACATATTTTCTTTGGCACAGGTTTACACCTTGTCTTGATCTAGCAACTTCTATACCCAAGAAATACTTCAATGTCCCAAGGTCTTTTGTTTGAAAATGATTTTGTAGAAAGACCTTTAGTTTATTGATCCTCAATTTTTCACTACCAGTTAAGACAATATCATCCACATAGACCACTAATAAAATCTTTCCGGCTTCTGAATCTTAGCTGAACACCGAGTGGTCAACCTGGCATTGTTTCATTCCAAAATTCTTCACCACTTCACTAAACTTCCCAACCATCCACTGATTCTGGAAGTAACCCCTTTTAAAGTTTCAGCACAGATAGGGCAGTAAAGAGATAGCCGAAGTGTTCTCACTCAGTCCCAACCTGTAACTGCTCTTTTCATTCTCAGTTCGAGGAAGGAGAAAGAGGAAGGACTGTGATCAGAGAAAAAAAGGTCTAGAGTGTACTGTCCCATTCTGATACCATGTTTTCCAGAGAAGAAGCAAAGGAGAAGTAGAGAAGAAGGAGAAGAGAAGAGAAGAGAAGAGAAGAGAAGAGAAGAGAAAAGAATGTGAGGAAGAAAAAACTGTATCTGGCGGTGCCAGAGACGGTATTTATATTATAGGGCAACCAAAAGGAAATAATAAAAAGTAAAAAGACAGAAGTGTCCCTGCGGCACATAACTGAATAAATTACATTATATTAGCTTGCTTGATGAGGAGGGGAATAGAGAGGTTTCAAAAAAAAAAAAAAAATTCAAGGGAGATCATACAGGTCATCTTGGGATGGTGATTGTTGGATCACTGGTATCTTTTTTCATAGGTTCAGAGCACGGGCATAAGCAGATTAATTTGGGGGCACAGGCAAAAAGTGCTGCAAACAAGAGGATGGATGTACTCAGGGTAACATAATTGATGTACAATCAGTTTCCTCAAATGGATATGGAAAAGAGAAGCCAGGACAGAGACTAAATGCAAATAAGGGAGATTATGTTGAAGTGCATGTTGGAAGGACAACTGTGGACTTATGCAAAGGTGGATTGAGGTTTCAGGGAGATGAGGTGGATGCATCTAAAACAGGTGTACTGTATCATCATTAAAAGAAGGTATTGAAGGATAGTATAGCAAGAAGGGCAGAGAAATCTTTGACTGATTTGCATTACAAAGGTTTTTTTCCTGGTTGATAGGTGGATTATGTGGGGCTAGTCCATGTAAAAACTCAAGAAAGTCTACAAAAGGAGATGAATCAAAGATTTACAAAATCCTGATGATGCTGGTTTAGTAATGTGAGTTGCAGGATAAGTTACTGATCCAGTGTTATGGTGTGACTTACATATCAACCATTTCTATAAAATGGAATTACCGGTTACTGATCCCCCCCCAAAAAAATTGAGACTGTCAAATGTTGAGATCTCAGCACTATTAAAATCTCTAGGTCTAGACTCTAGAGAGCTGGCTAGAGAATTAGATGTGGTTTGCAGTTGGGCTAACAGGTAAGCAAACAATGTTGACTCACTTGTAGGACAAGGAATCCACAAGGGTTAGGTAGCTTGGGCTAGCCTAAGTTTTGTAATTATTACTGTACATATTACTTCAATTTCAATGAATGTACTTTACAGTTACCATTCAAAAAAAAAACATCACGAGAAAATTATCACACAATATTTACCAGAAGAATTTCTTTATCTTATTCATTATTATGATAGGCTATTGTGTTTAAGTTTCTCCTACTTATGTGCTTGGTCTTCCTACTAAAGCATTGTAATTGTGAAGCTCAAATTGTTTAACAGATTAGCTACCGTGAAAGATGATGGAACTGTGGAATTTGAAGTACCAGTTGATGTGAAACCTGAAGGCTTTGATTTTAGAGCTGATGATGTATATAGTGTTTCTGTTGATGATGAACCTCTTCACTCTACAGACCTTCAGTACATACCACCACTCCAAATAGTAATGCTTATTGTTGGTACACGTGGAGACGTACAACCATTTATTGCCATTGGTAAACGTTTGCAGGTTGTGACTGCATTTCTAATTTCCTATATTTGTTGAAATTTAGATTCTAGGTTTTCTTATTTACTTTGTTTTGTTATCTTGTTCCAAACCATCAAACAAAACCAAGAAACTATGGTTAATAGATAAAATAGCATGCTGCAAAGTTGTCCATTGTTCTTTAAGTCTACATAATAGAGTAAATTCAAGCAAAGTTTAAACTCACAGAATATGTCAAATAATTCTAATAGATCAACCAAGTAATCTTTCATACAAACAAAAGCTAAGATTTAATGTTGCATACTTGCATTCAAAAAGAATTTTGAGTTGGGTCCAAGTGGTCATCATCTTCATTGGGCAGGTGATTATTGCTGTTCTACAAATCTACAATACTATTGCCAACTCATTGTATATTAATACAATCTTCTGTACTCGTTTACGTAGTGCCAATAGTTTTGAATAGGGATATGCTGATTATAGTAATATTTCATACTGGTACACATGACAGAAATTTTTCATGGAAATATTAGGAAATATGTTGACATTTTAAACCATGGTAATGAAGAAAAGAATATATGGTGCAAGAGGAAGGTTATGACTTTTGAACTCTAGCCTACAAGAAAGGATGCTTGACACAACCTGTTCTGCATATCATTCAGTGGTAAGAATAGAGATGACAAGGGAGGACAGGGGCAAGAGAAAACAGGCAAAGAATTGAGAGAACAAAATTGGATCTGGTGGCTACCCACTTGTTATTTATATTAGGGTGTCTAATAAGGGATTAAAGTACGTAAGCGGCCTTGTGACACTTGAGTATAGAGTACAAACTCCCCCTCAAGTTGGGTCATATATGTTATTCATTCCCAACTTGTTATAGATTTCATTGTGTCTCAAGCTAGCTAGACCCTTTGTGAAAACATCATCCAGTTGCTCTTTAATGCCAACATAAGGAATACAAATTACACCCATCTGCATCTTTTCTCTGATAAAATGCTTGTCAATCTTTATATGCTTCATCCTGTCATGCTGGACAGGATTATGTTCTATGTTAGTAGCAGCTTTATTATCACAGTATAATGGTCTAGTGCAGTAGGGCTTAGTGGTGGAAATCCCAACTTTGCAAGAATGATCTTCAGCCACCACACTTTTGCAACCTCATGTGCCATATCATGATACTTTGCTTTAGTGCTTGGTCTAACTACAAGAGTTTGTTTCTTGCTCGTCCAAGTCACAAAGTTACCTCCAACAAAGGTATAATTCCCTGTAGTGTATCTCCTGTTATCTACAAATCCAACCCAATCAACATTAGTATAGACCTCCACCCTTAGATGCCCACTCTTGGCAAAGAGGATGTCTCTCTCAGGGTGAGGTAGAACTATATACACTTCTTCTTCAAGATCCCCTTTCAAGAAGGCATTCTTGATATCAAGCTAGTGTAACTGTCACCCGAGATTTTTTCCCAAGTGAGAAGGACCTGGTTAGAGTTAATCTTAGCAATGGGTGCAAATGGTTTCTATGTAATTGATCTCATATGTCTGTGAAAATCCCTTGGCCACCAATCTAGCTTTATATCTCTATGTGGCCCCATTTGGAAATTGCTTTATTGAGAACACCCACTTGCATCCTACTAGTTTCATCCTTTGGGGAAAATATACTATCTCCCATGCATTGTTCTTATGAAAAAGGTGTGGTTCGTAATTTCGTGATATTTAGCGAATTTCCCCAAAACATCTCAGTCTTGCTAGGTGGGATACAAAACTTTTTGGGAATCTTTTTTGCTCCCATTTTCTTCAATGTTTTGCTAATATGTTGGTGATATTTCAGATTCATTGATTATATTTTTTTAAGATTTAAAAGTTCTAAATATTATTAAAAGCTTTTTTATTTCATTCAAATCATCATTTTTTTAAGAACCAATGGGGAATTGGTGATTGGATAGTTGGCATACTATTTTGATATGGTTTGCTTACTTAGTCATTATAATTAAAAAAGAAAAGAAAAATGCATACAGCTACAAAGGAGGATTCTCAATTTAATCAAGACATATAGTAACAAAAAGACAAAAGGGCAAGTAAATGACATATTTAATGAAGATGAGATAGCTAAAAGACTAAAAGGGGGACAAAGAGAAAAAAACCTATTAAGGTCTTAATTTTCTCCTATTTGATTTATATATTTCTCGATTATGTATTTTTAAGCCTTAAATGTTCAACTAAACTTCTTCCAACAATTCCCTGAAGTTTTATTTACTAATTGCATATTTTGAGTTAACTTTCCTAATTTTTTAGATTTTCTAAATATCTTAGAAAAATTACAAATTATCTCTAAAATCTCTCCATCTCTATATAGTGAAATGTCCATAGAAATTGAAATTGTAAACCATGGAGATAGTAGATATTTAAGCATGATAAGGAGATAATCTATTATGAGTAGTATAATTTGCAATAAGATACCAAGTAGCACATGAGTGAGTACCTTTATGAATGGTAATGGGAACATTAAGATTATTAGAAGAAACACCTGGTTAATTTGAATATGTATTTTTCTTTTAGGTTTGCCTCATGAAAGTTTGTTGGAATAGGTTGATAGCTTTTGGTTGCTTCATGCCTTGTGATATGGCGCTGATCGCATCCTTAGGGTGATAGGAATAAATAGGGTGTAAGATGATGTCGATGACATGGGAATAGGTAAAGGAAACTGCATTTGCCTCTCTTCAAGTTCATTAGATTTCTACCCTTAAGGAGAGGTAGGATAGAATAGTTGACTTTGTAAGAAGGATACATCCATGGATATAAGGACTTTTTGAGAAGACAAATCATAACACTTATAGCCCTTATGAGCTGATGGATATTAAAGGAATATACAAGAAATGGATTTAGGATCCAACTTGCTATGTGATGGAGACAAGTCATGAATAATGCATGACAACCAAACATACAAAGGGGAATAGAGAATAAGGGAGGTTGGGGGAAAAACAACTAATGGGGGGGCTTGAACTATAGGATTTGTGATGGCATGCAATTAATCATGTAAGCCGAAATTACAACATTTGCCTATAACTTCTTCGGAACATGTATATGAAACTTAAGGTCACTTGCCTCTAGAAGATATCTGTTCTTCCTCTTAGCTTCACCGTTCTATTGAGGTGTTTTGGGGCAAGATTCTTGATGAATAGAACCATTTATAGAATGGAACTGGTTCACTTCCCCTTTAAAGTATTCTCTTGCATTGTTTGAACGAAAAACTTAAATCCCCGACATGAAACTAACTGAATTATCATATGAATGGAAGTCTTGATTTACTTTAAGAACTTACTTGTGGGGTCAAAGTAAATAAATTTATGTATACTTTGAATAATCATCAATAAAATATTTGTAGCCACCAGTAATTTAAAAGGCATGCCTCAGGCATGCCTAGGTGCACAAGCAAGGTGCATTTTAGGGTATGTGCCTCACCTAGGTCCGAGCTGCAATACTTTCTAAAGGCGCACTCCTAGTAAACTTAGGCGTGTGCCTGGTGTGCTTTGCGCTTATGCCCAGGCGCACACCTTTTGAAAATCTGTGCATTTTCTCTGTTTTGCTGTTTTTTTTTTGTGTACAGAGCGGAGAGAACTCCATATTTGCTAATGTTGCTCATTCATTCATCCTAATAAAAGATATTTTTAAAAGAAACTTAAAGCTACAAAACCTTTTTTTATTGGGATTAAGAATTTAAGACCCTGATATGGACTTGTGTGCGCTTCCCTCTAAGGGCTTGGTAAAAGGTGGCTCACAGAATAAGGAATGCATAATGTTTAAAATCACATT
This sequence comes from Nelumbo nucifera, assembly GCF_055504915.1. Taxonomy (NCBI): domain Eukaryota; kingdom Viridiplantae; phylum Streptophyta; class Magnoliopsida; order Proteales; family Nelumbonaceae; genus Nelumbo; species Nelumbo nucifera. Next base: position 58,484,630 of record NC_142651.1, on the reverse strand, counting down.
AGCTGTTTGAAGTAATGCAATTAGGAAAAAATAAAGAGATTAAGACTTTACATGCTTGAATATGTTTTATATGTTATGCTTGATTTTATTTTTAAATTTTCATTTCAAATATGTTTTAAATGTTATGCTTATGTATTTTAATTTGAGATAATAGTTTTTTTAAACATATATTTTAAAATATAAGTTTATTTTTTTAATTAATAATTTGTTTACCATTTTAATATTTTGAATTTTTGGCATTTTTTTGAATTTTGTTTTTTGCATTTTTGTGCCATGCTTCAAAATGGTATGCACCTTGCCTTGCTCTTCGCGCCTCAGGTGCAAAATGGCCCTTGCACTTTTTTTGCACCTTGCGGTTTTAAAACACTGTTAGCCACCTCTATCAATGATAGAGGAAGGCATCCACATTAGAATGCAAAATATGGAAAAGAAAATAAGATGTTTTATTACTTTGAGGAAACAATGTTCTACAATGTTTATTGAACTGACATGTAGGTCATTGCAGAAAAGAGATTGAAACAGACTTAAAACTCAAGAAAGAAGGCCTTTAATGAATTATGCGACCCAAGCAATATATATATATATATATATATATATATATATATATATATATGGCTTTTCCTTTTTGTTAAGCCATGTCTTCTAACCAACAACATTATCAAGTTTGTACTCCTTGAAGTGGCAATTACTTTCATCAAAGATTTATTGGTAGAGAAGTGATATATAGTTTTTGTCATGATTCATGAGACCTTTAGGTTTCTTACACGTTAACTGATGGAGCCTTTAATATGGATGGTTTATTAATGCAACTGAGTATCTATAAGTTTTTCTGATCATATTGTTGAATAGGTTGCCCGTTTTGGAAGTTTATGTTGACATGGGTATCAACATGCAGGATTATGGTCATCGTGTTAGGTTGGCAACCCATGCAAATTTCAAAGAGTTTGTCTTGACTGCTGGGTTGGAGTTTTATGCTTTAGGTGGGGATCCAAAAGTTCTTGCTGGCTGTAAGTCACCTACACCTTTTAGGGCCTATAATCCATTATCCTCCCCTGGATAACTCTTCATGCTTGTGGATAATTTTTATTGTCTCATCATTGTTTGAACTACTAAAAAGATATAATTTTATATTCAAATTTGATTTGATCTAATTCCAATATTCCATTTAAAATTTTTTTAGGACAGTGATATAGAATGTGTGGCAATGGCCAGAAAAGGACAAAACTTATTCTTTCATGGTAATTTGTAGCCAAGTTCTAAAGTATCACACGTATTAGTTCATGTTGGCTGATATGTCATTTTTGGGTCCTCCCAATGTGATTTCCATATGGATATTTGCAGATCTGTGTTTTTTCTGTGGTATTGATACGTATCTCTCTCACTATATATGGATTTCTCAACAAAAGTCATGTGGATTAGGAGAGTGCAATATGTTAGGTTACAGTTTCTAGTTATCTAAAATCTCTGCTGCTTGAATAGATATCATGAGATACCACCCAATGGAGAATATCATTGAACAAAGGTTCATGGAAATAGGTTTATGGAGAAGATCATTGAATGTTGATGCAAAACATTTGTAGCTTGAAGAGACGAAAGTTGAGGGTACATTGACTTTGAAGATTAGGGAAGTGAAATGGGCTTTGGTGATGCTGGTAGGAGTTGAACAAAGGTTCATGGAAATAGGTTGATGGAGAAGATCATTGAATGTTGAAGAAAAAAATTTGTAGCTTGAAGAGATGAAAGTTGAGGGTAGATTGACTTTGAAGATTAGGGAAGTTAAAGGGGCTTTGGTGATGCTGGTAGGAGTTGAGGCTGTGGAATGGTTCAAGAGCTTTGTTGCAAGCTGTCTTATTGAGTGGGGAAAAGGAGTTGAAAGTCATGAAGATGGAAGGGAGGAGAAGATATGACGAGAAAGAAAGAGGAACACCAAAGGTGATTTCATAGCTGTTTTCTGAATTGTTTGGTAATGGGAGGAACAATTAGTGTGTTTCCCTGAAGGAAGAAGAAGTCAATGCTGGAAGGAAAATTGCAGTGTGTTGCAACAGTTTTTAGAATGGTTGGAAGGAGTACAAACGAAATTCAATTACTTGGGAGATGAAGTGAAGACATGAGAAACAGAGAAGGAAGAAGAGCATTGCCTCATCAGAGATGAGGGATCTCTGCTTGAAGTTGTGACAACTGCAAAGTCGAATGGTAAAGGAAAGATCCTTGTCAGTTCTGGGAAAGAAGATTGGGAGAGAAAATTGGTGGTTGAGGCCAGGGAACTGTAAGAGATTGGAGGAAAGTTGCTGTTTCTATCACTCAGTATGAAAAAAGTAAAGCCCTGCTTGATCTGCAAGAGGACAAGGTAGAGGTTGCTTTGGAGGTTGTCCAGGGTGAATGTGGTATTGTAACGATTTCCAAGTGGTGCCCTTTTTCTAATACAAAATAAATTTTATGTAGGGGATGGTGTGATTGTGAGAGTTATCCAGCTGCCTTTTCATCTTTGGAAGCAAGAACTGTTTGAATTCAATCGCTTTGATTTGTGCTGGAAAGCTAGATGGTGTCTTCCAAGTTGATCTTCACTTCGCTGCTGTGATGTTAAGTGGAGTAAAGCCACAAGAAATACTGAGGAAGATTGAGGTGCTAGCAGGAAGTTTGTGCTATTTTACATGGTTGGCAACTACCATTGAAGCTGCTTTGTGGAAAGAAGATAACATCGTAGAAGATGAAGAGGTGGAAGAGGATGTGCTGTGTAGCAAATTGAGACTGGGTGATTTAAATGCAAATGGAACTTTCTCAAAAATAGTTAAGCAATGCCTGGAATTGGTAAAGGGTGGGGGTCAGGGGGAAGTATTCAGACACTTAGAAGATCTGTGGTGGTGCGTGGTAGGTCTTTTGTTCAGGAGCTGAACAGTGATACTTTTGGACCGGTAGGTTGTAGTTTTGATGGATGCTGTGAAATCCCTATTCGATTCTAGGTTAAAGTAGAGAAGAAGAAGAGAAGAAGAAGAAGAGAAAGAAGAAGAAGGGTTCAGCCAGATTAGGAAAAATCAGTCCACCTCTAGCTGACCCACTTGTATTTATCTCCAATAACATAGTTACAAGAAAAGACCATATTGTCCCTCATAAGTGATGGGACACATAACTTAAACTTAAATAAACTAGACCTTTCACTCTCAAATAGATAAACCCAAATGACCAAAATACCCCTGATTTGTGTATTCTAATACCCCCCCTCAAAATGGAGAGTATATGTCATATAGTCCCAGCTTGTCACAAATATAATCTACTCTGCCCCGAGACAATCCCTTTGTAAAGAGATCTGCCCACTGATTTCCTGAGCTCACATGAGATGTGGTTATCACTCCACTTTTCACTTTCTCTCTCACAAAGTGACACTCGACCTCAATATGTTTGGTTCTCTCATGGAAGACTGGGTTGGAAGAGATGTGAACAGCAGCTTGGTTATCACAGTATAGTCTCATGGGTTTTTTAACCAAGAACCCCATCTCTTGTAGCAAGTTCTTCAACCATATTAGTTCACATGTGGTATGAGCCATAGCCCTGTACTCAGCTTCTGCACTACTCCTTGCCACCACTGTTTGTTTCTTGCTCTTCCAAGTTACAAGATTGCCACCAAGGAAGGTACAATACCCTGTGGTTGATCTTCTGTCTGATATAGAACCAGCCCAATCAGCATCTGTATACCCTACTATTTCAAGAGTCCCTCCACTTTGGTATAGCAAACCACGACCTGGAGCACCCTTCAGGTACCTAACAATCCTTAGAACTGATTCCTAATGAGGAATCCAAGGATGTTGCATAAACTGACTCACCATACTCACAACAAATGATATATCTAGTCGGGTAATAGTCAGATAATTCAACTTTCCCACCAGCCTCCTGTATCTTCCAGGATCATCAAACTCTTCACCTGCATCAACACTCAACTTGACATTAAGTTCCATAGGAGTCTCTGCTGGTTTAGCACCTAACAGTCCTGTTTCTTCAAGTAGGTCAAGAACATATTTTCTTTGACATAAGTTAATTCCATGCCTTGACCTTGCAACTTCTATTCCCAGGAAGTATTTCAGCTTACCCAAATCTTTCGTATTGAAGTGGTCCTGTAGGAATTTCTTCAGCCTGTCAATCCCGTTCCTGTCACTCCTAGTTATGACAATATCATCCACATACACCACTAGCAAGATTTTCCCATCTTTTGAGTCATGGCTTAACACAGAATGGTCTACCTGACACTGTTTCATCCCAAATTCTTTCAAACCTCCCAAACCATGCGCGTGGAGATTGTTTCAATCCATAAATTGCCTTTTTGAGTCTACAAACCTTACCAACCTCCCCCTAAGCAACAAACCCTGGCGGTTGCTCCATATACACTTCAATGAGATCACCATGTAGGAAAGCATTTTTGATGTCCAGTTGCACAAGAGGCCAATCATACATTGCAGCTAATGAAATCAACACCCGAACTGAACCAATTTTAGCCACAGGAGAAAATGTCTCCATATAGTCCACACCATACAGCTGAGAATAGCCCTTGGCCACTAACCTGGCCTTCAATCGCTCCACACTGCCATCTGGAAGATACTTCACTGTGTAGACCCACTTATACCCAACAACATGCTTACCAGGAGGAAGAGTAGTAAGTTCCCACGTGTGATTGTGTTGTAGAGCAGAGAGTTCCTCTTCCATGGCTTGCCGCCACCTTGGGGAGGTAAGGGCTTTCTGGACAGTCTTGGGAATGGAAACAGATGATAGCAATGATATAAATTTGCGATGAGAAGCAGAAAGGTGAGCAGCTGAAACATAGTGTGAAATAGGATGAGAAGTACAACTCCGTTTACCTTTCCACAGGGCAATAGGAAGATCAAGGTCTGAGGAAGAAGAAGCAATGACAGGATCTGTCGACGAGGGCTGAATTGGAGGAGGGGCCGGTGCTCTTCTGTGAGTATACACGTGTTTGATTGGTGGCCTCTCAGTAGTAACTGGCATGGGAGGTGAATCTACAACTGGAATGGGAACCACGGGAAGGGGATCCGCAACAGGGACAGGAAGAGGAACTACGGAGGAAGGAGAAGAAACCACAAGTTAGGGTTATAGCACTTATACCCTTTCTGAGTCCTTGAGTAGCCAAGGCAGATACACTTAGTAGCTCGTGCATCTAACTTGTCTAAACTAGGCCCCAAGTTTTGAACAAAACAAACACATCCAAAAACTCTTGGGGTGAGAGGAAATGGAGACAAGGTGGGAAACAACACTGAGAAGGGGGATTGACTTCCAAGGATGGACATGGGCATCCGATTGGTGAGGAAACAAGATGTGAGGACAGCATCACACCAAAAATGCTTTGGGACATTCATATTAAGAATCAAAGACCGAGCAGTTTCAAGGAGATGTCGATTTTTCCGTTCAGCTACACCGTTCTGTTGTGGGGTGTAGGCACAAGAAGTTTGATGAATTATCCCATGGTGCTCTAAGTATTGCTGAAATGGTATTGATGTGTACTATTTGGCATTATCGGAGCGAAGAGTTTTAATATGAACACCAAATTGGGTACATATTTTAGCATAAAATTTTTGAAAAATAGAAAACACTTCACTGCGATCTTTCATAAGATAAATCCATGTCATCCTTGAAAAGTCATCAACAAAAATTACAAAATACTTATAGCCATTGTATGACATCACTTTGATCGGACCCCAGACATCAGAATGAACTAAAGAAAAAGGACTCGAGATACGACTATCAACTCTTGGACTAAAAGAGACTCTATGATGTTTCCCAAGTTGACATGACTCACAATCCAAAGATGACTCTCAAGGAAGGAACCATCAACTTCAGAGCCTTGAGAGAAGGATGACCAAGTCTGTAGTGCCATTGAAGAGGAGTAAGAGAAGACTGAAAAGCTATTGGAGGACCACCACCATCAAGGTAATACAATCCACCTGCCTCATGCCCTCCACCAATCTTCATCCCCGTCTTGAGATCCTGAAACACACAAGAAGAGTGATAAAAGGTTATGGAACAATTAAGTGACTTGGTTAATCTACTAACAGACATAAGGTTAAAGGGGAACTTGGGAACATATAAAACAGATGATAAAGGCAAGGAGGAGAGACCAACATCACCAACACCACAGATGAGAGATGTAGAACCATTAGCAAGAATAACTGTTTGAGATGCGGAGGGCCGAGAAAGAGAAGAAAATACATTTGGAGTCCTAGACATATGGTCCGAGGCTCCGGAGTCAATGATCCAGGGTGAAGGCTTGGAAGCCAAGCAAGCCATACCTAAATGGGCAAGGGTAGCTGTGTTCTGCTGAGATGTCTGAAGGAACTGCTCATATACTGCACGGGGTACACTCACCATCTCCTTCCCAGAAGCACCAGAAGATGTGGAGGGAATCGGGTTAGTTTGCTGACTTTCAGTAATTGTACCACTACCCTTAGTCATAACATGGTTAGCCCAAGTGTTGGGTGGACCATGTAAATCATAGTAGAAATTAACCGTGTGCCCCTCTAATCCACAGTGTGTACATTTCCTAGGGCATTTACTTCTTCCTTTACCACGACCTCCCCCTGAGTCCTGACCTCCACTCCGGCCACCAGCACGGTTAAACATGGGACCACCACGGTTACCTGGAAGGCCACGACCACCACCACCACCTCTATTTCCACGGCCTCCCCCTCTAGTCACCACAAAACCAGATCTGTCTGAGAGAGAAGAATGCTCTATAGACTCAATAGATGTCCTCCTGTGACGGGCAAAAACTTCTTCAAGTGAGGGAAGAGCAGACCCCCCCAATATTTGTGCACGAACAGGCTCATATTCAGCCTTCAAACCCACCAGAAATCTTGTCACATCAAGTTGCTCACGCTGTTGTTGCTAAATCTGAACATCCTGTGTCAGAGGATGATACACATTGAGCTCATTTCGGATATTCCTCAGACTTGCATAGTATTCCTCCAAACTTTGACTGCCTTGCTTCAGATTAAAGTACTCTTGGTACAACTGATACACCCTAGTTGTATTGTCTTGTCTGGAGTACAATTTCTTAGCATGATCTCAGATTTCTTTAGCTGTATCTAGGAACATAAAGTTCACGCTAATTTTTTGTTCCATGTTATTCCACAGCCATGTCATTATTTATGCATCTTCCTGTTCCCAGTCACTAAACCCCGAAGAATCAGAGGAGGGTTTCTCCTCTCTCACATGTTTTACTTTTTTCTTGGCCTTTAGAAACACCTCCACAGATTTTGCCCACGGCACATAATTCTCTCCATTCAACTTAATAGATGTCATTGAACATTTAGGTAATCTGGAGGAATCATAACGCTTGTTTTATTGTCATTCCCATCTCCAATCGATGCCATCTTAACTAATTCACCTTCAAATATTCAGCACAACTTCACGTACTTCCACAAAACTTATCTCACTCTCAGCACCACCAACTTCTTCAAATACACATTGCACATCAAATACAAAAACTGAAAGCACTCAATCATTAAATCAAACACCTGTACTGCACACTGCAGAACCACACACCAAATACAAGGGCTGAAGTCACTCAGCCATTAAACCAAACACAGAAATCAGTATAAACACCACCACACGACACAAGGTTTCACTTTCAACTATTCAGAATCACCCACACACCATCCAACACAGTACAACCGCCACCACACCACTGCTGTCGTGAACTTCCGCAGTCGAAAAACTCTACTTTCAACACACATGAGGTAAAAACAGAGAAGAACAAGGCTGATATGCATACTAATCACTTCAAACCTCCACAAAAAAATATTTTGAACCAAAACACAGCATTTACAGTCCACTATTTGGGCAAAAAACAGAACTGCTCATACCTGTCCACAAACAGCCCTCTTCGTATCACAGAATAGAGGGCATCTAGTACACAACCTCAACGACCACCACCACAGTAACTGGAGGCATACTCACCTCCAAAACCACAAAACGACCACTCCTTTTTGGCCTCTTGTCGAGCTTCCACTCAGGCTAGAAGAAAATCGAGGAAAGCTGAAATAGTTGGCGGCGAACCCAGGAAGAAGACAAACAGTGAGGAAAGAAAAAAAAAAGGAAAAAGAGAACTAGGTTTTATTGCTCTGATACCATGTGAAATCCCTATTCGATTCTAGGTTAAAGTAGAGAAGAAGAAGAAGAGAAAGAAGAAGAAGAGAAGAAGAAGGGTTCGGCTAGATTAGGAAAAATCAGTCCACCTCTAGCCGACCCACTTGTATTTATCTCCAATAACATAGTTACAAGAAAAGACCATATTATCACTCATAAGTGATGGGACACATAACTTAAACTTAAATAAAATAGACCTTTCACTCTCAAATAGATAAACCCAAATGACCAAAATATCCCTGATTTGTGTATTCTAACAGATGCGAAGGTGGGAAGTTGAGAAGTTGAGAAGGAGAGGAGGTTTGAACTGAGATGCTCTAATTCTGATCAGTGGTTCAAGTTTCTTCACATGACATGTTAAAAGACCACGTGGGGGTTTGTCATCTCCTACCTTGATGAGACTCATCTGATTGAGAAGCTGGTTGTTATTGAGAAGGCAGAAAACGTGGAAGTGGAGGTAAGTAAAACTTTAGGTGGGGAAAGTTTGCAGGGGAAGCATTTACGAAACTGGAGGAAAAGAGCAGGACTAAGGAGAAAATAAACATAAATCTGTGGATGGAGTTTTTTTTTTTTTTTTTTGTGATAATTCAGAGATTCAGAAAGGGGGGGGGGGTTCCAGATGGAGTTGGTGGCGAAAATGTGGAAGGGGGAGAAAGGTTGTGGAAGTTTGAAGGAAGTTTAGAAAGCTCTAAACACAGTTAGGTGCTTCAATAGTCAAAAGAATCAACATCAGAATCAGGTCTAAAAGGTGTTTGCCAGGTTGAAAGGGGGTGTGGTTGGGGTAGGTCCTAACAAGGTAGTGAAAAAAATCGAAAAGGTCATCTAAAAGAAGAAAGGAAGATCTCAACTAAGCAACTAAAGTGTTGAAGTAATGAAGATTCTTCGAATGGTTTGGTTTGGGTTGGTATTTCTTGTAGTGGTTCTATCTTGGTGTTTAGTTGGGGTTTATTGGAATTTGGTGGCATCGAGGTAGACTATTTTCGGTGCTTTAGTAGATATAGGTTATGGTACTTTGTAGGAGTAATTTGGATAAAGGGTATGAGTATGAGTTGACAAGGGGAGTCTGTGGATGTCAGTCTTGAGATAAATCAGTTGGGTTTTATTCTTTCTTGGGTGATTGCTTATCACCTTTCTTTGTATTTCTTTTTTTCTTTTAATAAAATTTTATATTTATCTACAAGAAAAATTTTAAACCACCCATATAGATTTTTTTTGGGTAATAAATAGAGAAGAAAATTTTTTAATAAGGAAGTACAAGAGAGGTTATAAGATATCACCCAAATTTAAATAAAACAACCTCAAAGACAACCACCCCCTCTAATCCTACACATACAAAATTTACCCAGCCTGACCTTCAAACCAAGGCAGGTTACAAAATGTTTAATGATTCTTTTGTTTTCCTTCAAATAATCTTTTGTCATCCTTATTTACTTTGTAGTAACTCTCTCTCTCTGTGCAGACATGGTCAAGAATAAAGGCTTCTTACCATCTGGACCTTCAGAAATACCTATTCAGCGCAAACAAATAAAGGAAATAATATTTTCTTTACTTGATGCATGCAAGGATGCTGATGCTGATTCTGGTATTCCTTTTAAAGCTGATGCCATAATTGCAAATCCCCCAGCATATGGTTAGTTTTTCACTTATTTTACCCTTGGGATGGTGTTCTTTTGTATAAACTTCTATCTGTCCTATTTTCTTTTCAAACATTTCTACTTTCTAATTCTTAAGTGATCATGATTGTCTGGTTTTTTGAGTGATTTTCATTTAAACTGTCTTGATTTATATCTAAAGATGTTATATTTGATAATTTTTGTAGGATTTCAGATTTCTATTCTTAAACTATAAAAACTGTTAAGAGTTTGAAAGTCTGTAACTTAATGTAGTCCTCTGTCCTAAACAAATATTTAAGTATCGAAATTTCAGTTTTATATCAGAAATTGTGAAGAGATATCCAATATTTGATATTAAAGATAGAGTAATGTTTCTAAGTTCATTGTATTTAAATGTAATGGGACTGTACCAATGTTCAGAGAACCACACCGGACATAGAACCGGAAAGGGGAGAGGTTCACACGTCAGATGTTCAACCATGGTAAAATTAGAGGTCAAAGCGTGATTATGTGGCATATACATGTATATACCACAGGTTGCATAAATACTATAAATAATATATTATACAAATAACGCTATACTTTAATGGTGGATATATGGCTAGTTCTTTGATTTTTAAAGTACTTGACCAGGGTTCAAACCTCCTAATTTACATTTTCTTTAAAATACATGTGTATTAATGCAATATGTACATTAAAGATTCATAAATAGTGAAGTGGATTAATGGTACAGAGACAATATGCATGGAAAAAAAGTCATAGGTTCCAATCTTGCCATTTGCATTTTGAAAATTTCACACATTTGAGACCTGGTCGGTTTTAGGAAACTGGGACTGGTTCACTGGTTTTCTGGTTAAACTGGCTGATCATCCGGTTTTGGGCAATTTCCTACCTATTCCAGTTTCCAGGTATGACCGACCCGGATATAGGCCCGGTCACAGTTCAACTGGTCCGATTTCCTAAACATTGGGATATACTAATGTGTATTGTAGTGAGAATGTTTGAGGCAGCTTGATACATCAGATACACGAGGATGAGGATATCTGGTCTGGTCGGCTGGTCCAGCCCGATTTCCTAAACAATGGGATGTATCAATGTGTATTGTAGTGAAAATCTTTGATCGATAACAGAATTATATTCATTCATTAAACAAGATAGAATGGTACATAGCAGAAAAAGGAGAGAAACTCTCTTATGTCTTCCAAAAGATATATAGATTAGAATGAAGCCCAAAATATGTGATTTCTTCCCACCATTTGTTTTGCCAAAGAATCACCAAAAGAATTAGCATATCTTTTCACCCATTGTAAAGTAACCTCCATTCCTTGTAGCGGCCTTCTAATTCTTCTCCTCTCGTGAATATATTCCCACCATCCCTCATCCCCTTTCTTTTGCAGCCATATTATCAACAACTTTGAATCTCCCTCAATTGAAAGCTTGCGAATATTCAAGTCCTTTGCTTTCTGAGTTTCTTCCATGACAGCTAGTATTTCATCTCTTAGAGCATTACCCACCCCTATTGGACTAGAGAATAATGCAACAATTTTTCCTTCCTCATTTCTGAACACTCCTCCAATACCAGAAGGTTCCGGGTTACCTTCATTGCTGCCATCAAAATTCAGCTTTATGAAACCTCTTAAAGGTGGGGACTAGACTTGTCCATAAGTCACCTTAAGAGGAGCAGAATCAGCAGTTTCCTTCCACTTCCTCATCAACTCACCTGCTGGAATGTCCTCAAACAACTTCAATGTCTTCACCCAATGAACCACTCTGATGGATATGGCTTCTATTATCGCATCCCTACTCCTTTCTTTTTCCATGAATATTCTTTGATTTCTTTCTTCCTAGAGTGTCCAACAAATTGCCGCCCTTGTACATTGCCATAGAATTCTATCCTTCTTCACCCATTTAACAAAAGTAGAGGAAATAGGTTTTGAACAGTAGACGGGGAGTTGCATCTGCACCCAAACAAAGAGAGCAACCATTACCAATTTGAAAAGCAAAAGGGTAGGAGATTAATAAGTGATAGTAGGACTCACAATTGGCCTTGCAGAGAGGGCACCGGGAGCGAGAAAGACACCAGCCAGGTCTTTTTCTTTGCATCAAGTCACTTGTGATAATTCTTTCTGTAAGGTAGGCACTGTGATAATGGTCTTAACTCTGGAGAGCGTGAGTAGGACTCAAAGAAGGAAAATATAGCAAGAAAGCTCAAAAGATCAACTTTAAGGATGGATAAAGGGATGAGGTCAGAACTCTAAGAGAACTCTGGGAGAATAGTCAGAGCTTTGATGTGTCTCTCTATATATGTTGTGTCTCTTTTATCACGTTAGGGACTCTCCTATTTATAGGCAAAAAGGGGAGAGTTTTGCATGTGCATTTATCAAGAATTCTAGAAAGTTTTTTGATTTGCTATGGATTCAGATCTTTAAACTGTTAAGATGGTGATACGTGTTGGGCTGCAATTCATGTAGCAGATTTGCTTTATTCCATGCTCGCAAGCTCCTACTACTTGCCACATCTTAGGGGACATGTTTTGTCATGCTTTATTCGCTACAAGTTTAGATCTTTAAACCATTAAGATGGTGGCACGTGTTAGGCTGCAATTCATGTAGAAGATTTGCTTTATTCCATGCTCGCAAGCTCCTACTACTTGTCACGTCTTAGGGGACACGTTCTGTCATGTTTAACAGTCATTCTTGTTGCAGTAGCTTGTTTCCCAGATTTTGTCTTTTGCGAATATAGTCTGCGGACTTGCTTTTTATGCTTAATGAATCTGTAGTTTGTCTGTTTCTTTTGACTTATCTCGAACATGCGTGTTCGCAATTTTACTTTAAGGGTTTACTCTCCCTTTTAACAGGTCCGCGGTATTACTTAGGTTAGTCCCCTTACACTTTCCAAATACATTTCCTAGCAAAAACCTGCAATCCTAGGTGGAATAGGTGTGGTCCAGACTACTTTAACAGGAAAAGGCACTCCCAAATTATCACTCAGCTGTATCAAGTTCAAAGAGAAGGAAGCATGGGTAAAGGAACCAAAGGGAGAAGCAGTCCAGATTTGAATATCACTTTTTGAATGGTCCAGCACTATTTCTTCAAGATTTTGAAGCAAAGTTGATACAGTACAGATTTCATTCTCTCAAAGCCCCCTTCTAAAGCTCAAATCCTAGCCAAAGCCAACACTAGAGTTAGAGGGAACCAAGAAAGATGAAATGGGCTCCCCCCTCTGGGCAGATAGGGAAAAAAGGAAGGGAACTGCTTCAGATACACGAGGATAGAGATGTCAAATGGTGGGTTCATGCAATGCTCATAAGAAGACCCTTTCGTTTTTCTGATTCTGGGTCTTGTTAGGTCCAAGTCTACGTCGAGGTTCAAATATGCTAGAGACATGATCCATCAAATAATCAACACTAGTTGGGTAGTAATAGACAGTCATTACCCAATGTTGGTCTTGACTATCCAAGGTCTTGGGAGGGGTGGGATGGATACCGAATCTTTTGGCATTTTTTAGCACAAAGTAGGTTCTCTCAGATTTGAATCTGCATAATCATGCTCATAGTTTGCAATTTCAATATCGATGGCCATTTCGTCATGTAGATAATAAAGTTTTGACATATTTTGCTAATTTCACTAAGATATTAGCAAAATTTTGGAAAATCTAAAAAATCAGAAAAATTTCGAGGAACATGGAATTAGAGTTAATAACTTCTAATAACTTATACCCTTCCTCCAATTAGAGCTAATAACTTATACCCTTCCACCAATATACATACAAGTCTAATAACTTCTAATACTCCCCCTCAAGTTGAAGCATAAATGTCATAGAGCACTAGCTTGCTACAAATGTAATCTATATAAGTGCATGTTAGTCCTTGGGTGAAAAGATTGGGTAGTTGATCTTTTGACCTCACATATGGGGTAACAACTTCTCCACTCTATTGATCCTTTTTATCATAAAATGACAATCTACTTCTATATGCTTGGTTCTTTCATAGAACACAAGGTTAGAAGAAATATGAATTGTAGCTTGGTTGCAAAAAAACAGCTTTGTAGGTTTAGGGATATCCACTCCAATTTCTTGTCATAGATTCTTCAACCAAACCAGCTCACAAGTGGTGTCATCCATTGCCCTGTACTCTGTTTCAACACTGCTTCTTGCAATCACATTCAGCTTCTTATTTTTCCAAGTAATTAGATTTCCTCAAGAAATGTGCAGTAGCTTGTGGTGGATTTCCTATTTTCTATAGATTTTGCCTAGTTTGCATCTAGGAGTATCCTCCAAAGTCAATTCTCTCCCTTTCTTATATAACAAACCTCAACTTGGAGCACCTTTTAGATAGTGTAGTGATAATACTTTTGCAATGACTAGATCTTGGGTTCTGCATAAATTGGTTCCATACTCCCAGATTAAATGAAATATCTAGTTTGGTGATAATAAGATAAATAAGCTTTCCCACTAGTCTCTTGTACCTTCTTGGATCATCCAATAGCTCCTCTTTACTATTGAAAACCCTCTCAAAGTTTGCCATCAAACTTTTAAATTGATGCCTCCCTCGATCTCCCCCTCCCAAAACAGAATGAGGCCATCTATGAATCATAAATGGTTCTTCCCTCACTCTCTAACCTCTAATTAAATTGCCATCATCATCCCTTGAAATCGTTTTACTCAAGATATCAGCTACTAACATGAATAAAAAGGGGAAATTCATAGTTTTCAAGGCACTAGGGCGAGGCTAGGCAACAGGGGGAGTCGCCTAGGCGATGGATTTTTTTTTTTTTTTTTTTATGTAAAAAACATATCCTTGGGTAGTTCCCTAGGTTCCCTAGAGGTCTTTGATGTGTTGATCAGACAAAATTTTAAGTTCTTCCTTATTGGTTCAGGTTTTGAAGTCTTTGAGGGTTCAATACAGCAATTAGCAATGTCTGTGTTGATTAAACCCTAACAAATAAGAAAATAATAAAAAGAAATTAGTATGTAAACACAAAATGAATATTTTAGTTTAATAATGACTATTTTATAATTATAATCTCAGAAAGTTAAGAATAGAAAAGTATTTTATAACACAACATACGAAACTGCTTGGCGATTAGGCAAGGCGAGCCTCCAAGGGCGCCTTGTTGCCTAGGCGTCTCCTTGACAACTATGGGGAGAGCGGGACTCCTTGTCTAAGGCCCCTCTTAGGAGGAAAGAAGTACCTAGCTACTCCATTAACCTATATAGAGTAGTGGCAAGAGGAAATACAACCCTTAATCTACTTATACCACCTTTCTCCAAAATCCCTATGACTCAATATTTCTAGTAGGAAATCCCAATCCACCAAGCTAAATATCTTTTCTAATTCAATCTTACAAATCAGCCAATTTGCCCTTTCCTTTTACTATACTCTATGCGCTCATTAGCAATAAGAATTTGGTCAATGATTTGTCTCCCAAACACAAGGCTCCTGGTTTGGAGAGATCAAAAAGGGGAATAGTTTCTTTATCGTCAGAGTTATCACCTTATAGATGGCATTAAACATGCTTCCCACTAAACTTTTGCTTCTGAAATCTTTTGGGTGGCTAGCATCCACATTCTTAGGGATCAAGTCAATGAAAGATGGTTTATTAACTGAGATAGTGAAACTCCAATAAATCGTCACCAATAATTTTGCAGCAGTGTTGATAAAATGCCATCGAGAACCCTTATAGACCCAGAGATTTAGATTTATCCATGGAGAAAATTGCATCTTTTACTTCTTGGGTCTCAAAATTCTTTTCCAAGGCATCCATCATTTCCCTACTACCAACTTACTATCATCAATGGCTTGAAATGTTCCACAAAACTTTTGCAATGCCCTCTTCTCTTGTTAATGCTGATCCATTCCACTCCAATTTCAATACAGAGTTCTTCCTCTTTTTTCCATTTGCCTTAGTGTGGAAGAATCTTGTGTTACTGTCCCCTTCCTTTAACCACCTATATCTTGATTTTTGTTTCCATTTAATCTCTTCCTTTCTAATACTCCCTCTTTCTTCTCTCCTTCATCTTCGTTCTTCATTCAACATTGACTCCATCAAGCTCCTCAATCCTTAGTTTATGGACATTTTCTGGATTGATATCAAGAGCCAGTGGTGTAAGATTGTGACTTCTGTGATTTTCCCCCCTTTTTTTGGTAAAGCAGTATGGATATGAATTGCTATGTGTATTTTCATATTTGTATCTAGTCTACCCCTCCCAAGACTCCAAATGGTTGGGACCAACATTGGGTTATGGTATTTTTTTTCTGTATTCTCATACCTTTGGGATCCTAATTATTGTTTACATCTTCCTTGCAGAGCTCTTGCAACTTTATATCATATTTATAAATGATATCACTAGTTACATATCAAATAAGGAAATGCTAAACTGTATAAGAACATTTTCAGGACATACACATGTGGCTGAGGCACTAAAAGTACCATTGCATATATTTTTCACAATGCCATGGACGTAAGTTTTATTTGGTTGATTGATTCTTTTCAGTGCTATTATTTTTCTTGTGATACTTGTTTCCCCATTTTTCCCTTTCCAACTGCTTTCTCCCTCTATGTCATGTGCCATTATGGGTTGCATTCCTACACTATCATTTCTTTTACTTGTGCTTGCTGAATTGAATTTCTATATTGCCAGGTTAAATGTGGTATAATTAAATTAAATAGTCACATGTTTAAATCAATATTAACAGGCCAACTAGTGAGTTTCCACATCCTTTGTCCCGTGTCAAGCAACAAGCTGGATATAGAGTGAGTTTTACTTATTTTGGGGTGCTTTCTCATTTTTTCTTTGTTTTTGTTTTTTTGTCTTATTCTTTTATCCTGGACAAAATTTGCAGCTGTCATACCAAATTGTTGATTCTTTAATTTGGCTTGGTATACGGGACATGATAAATGATTTCAGGAAGAAAAAACTGAAGCTAAGGCCTGTCACATATTTAAGTGGTTCCCAAGGATCTGCTTCTGATGTACCTCATGGATATATTTGGAGCCCTCACCTTGTTCCCAAACCAAGAGGTTATTACTTTAGACTTCTTCCATATTCTGATGATCCTAATGGGAAATAATTACATTTAATTATGTTTATGGAATATAACATGTAAGTAAGTGACATGTACAGAAAATGCATACAGAGCATCTAGTAAAACATAAACCTTTTCTCATTGTACAATACTTTTGTTTTAGTTAATTTTTTTTACTAATAAAACATAAACATGTATAGAGGAACACAGGTATAAACTAATATAATGTAACATATCTTAATACCTTTCATACATTTGTATAATGTATACCTATGTATCTATACATATAGTGATATAGAATATTATCATTTTTCTAATAAATAGTTGCAGCATAAGTTGTGATAAGTAGGAGAATTGAAATGCTCCTGATAGTTAAGCTTTAGTGTTTTAGTTGAACTAAAAATCTAAATGTAGATCTTATTAGGATGTTTTTTAGGTTTGTTTTTATCATTATTGTCCATAATTATTAAATATTCTTTCTTGGAAATTAATACTAATGTATATGTAATAATCACATGTAGCATATATAATGTATAAATATTTTTTTGTAAATATTGAAAAGATCATTATTTGGATCTTGGTAGATTAACTACAGCATATTGATGTGAATGTGATAGCAGAATTGTAGTATTGTAAATTAAGATTTGAAAACAATTAAAAACAGATACAATTAGGATAGTTATTAGGTTAAATTTATATATTTTACATATTGTCTATATTCATTTATATATTACTACTGTCCATAATTACTTTTTTTTGGTAAAATCCATAATTATATAGTGTTATCATTAAAGTGAAGTAATAAAAAAAGATATGTTCTAAAGTTGAGATATTGATGGAATCTCTTAAATAAGTTAATACAATATACAACTATGTGTGGAGACTCTGTGACTTGATGTATCTTATTAGTATAGTCCCTGTTGTATATTATTTATGTATCTTATTCTTTTTTCTCTTTCAGCTCTATATGGGCATTCTTATAATTGTACATATCTTTTAATATATAAGAGACTCTTTGAGGTGGGGGTCATTTCATTCTTGACACCTCTAAAATTATTCTTGTTCTTTTCTCTATTCAGCAGAGAGTGTTGACATGGTATTAGAGTAGGTTGTTCTCTGTCTATCCTCTTTCCTTACTAGAAGCAGTAATCTTGTCGTATCAGGGATGTTTTGATCAACCCTTTTCTGTTAAGTCTTCTCTGCACAACCAGTAGGAGAGATTTTATTAGATCTCTCTTGGGAGACTTTGGTTCTTGGCCAAACTTCAGATCTGGTGTCACCTAGATCCCTACAAATAACATCTGATTCGGTGAAGTTTTTGAAGGAGTTCTGATGTTCTTCTTGGGGTCACAATACTGTATAGTTTCCTTTTTTGGACTGCAACAACTTTGGATTTCAGGCCATCTTGGGGCAGCAGTACTCTCCAGATTGAAGGGTTCTCTCAAGCTACTTTTAACCTTACATTCAGTTTTTGGTTTGGAATCTTCTAAGGGCTGTTTCGATCAGCACAGAACACTTCTTTGTTCTTGGAAAAGACGCCTGATATGTTGGTAAACCACAGTTTTCTCTCAATTGGCTGAATCGATCAACCTATAACACTAGATCTGGTGTTGTCCTAGGGTTTTCTTGCTTCCCATTTCTTTGTTTCAGATTTCAGAATTGATATTTGAGAGATTTTAGATTCGACAACCCTAAAACTTTCCTTTTTTGGACTGTCAACTCGAATCCTTGATTGCTGAAGCTGTTTATGGTATTTTATTGGGGTCCCTTGACCTTCTATAGTATTGGAAAACTTGTCTTTCCTCTTGGACTAGAGGAAACTGTTGCTGAATTTGGTTTTCTCTGATATCCTTGTGTTTGGACTGTTGCTTTCTTGCTGAAATGGCCTGTGGGATTGCCACTGCTGCTGTAGCACATGGGAGTAAGAAATCTACTACTGGTGGTGATTCTTTTGTTAAAGGTGATTCTCTGGCATCTATGGTTGATGAAAACTTTCGACAATTGGTAACATTTCCTATTTCTTTTGCCTTTTCTACTATTGGCTTACCTGGTGAGTTCTCCGGTTATTGTTCTTCTCCTTCTCATGTTTGGATCATTAACTCTAAAGCTACCAACCATATGACAGGAGCCTACGCTAACCAACCAAGTAACCTTACTGAAACCCATCACATACATATTGTTACTACCAATGTTGAAAAGTTAAACATCATTGGTAGTAGTGATCTGTCTCTTAAGCTTTCACCTGCTACATCTTTCCCTCTTACCAAGACCTTTCTTGTTACTAATCTCACTGCAAATCTGATTTCTGTTGGCCAATTAGTTGATGAAGATAACATCCTCATCTTTTCTCGTGATGGATGTTTGATTCAGGACCAAAACACTAGGAAGGTGAAAGGGAAGGGGCGTAGGTTGGGCCATCTGTTTGCATTGGAATTCGAGAAGTCTCAAATAGTAGCATCATCAGCTTATTTCAGTTCTTCCACTTCTAGTTCCTTTCTGATTCATAGAAATAATGTTTGGAACTTATGGCATAAACGTTTGGGTCATATACATGCTGAGAAATTAAAACTTTTGTTTGATTCAGGTCTTATTAAGAATAGAGTTCCTTCCTTGTAGACCTTTGATACATTTTGTGTTTCCTATTGTTTAAGTAAGAGTCGTACTTTACCTTTTTCCTCACATGTTTGAGCATGCTACCTCTCCCTTTGAGCTTATACATCGTGATGTCTGGATTGCATATGCCACTTCTCGACTTGGATACAAGTATTTTGTGTCATTCATTGACTATTGTACTGGGTACACATGGATATATGTTCTTTTCCACAAGTTAGAGGTGTTCCCAACATTTAAGCTATTCCATGCTATGGTAAGGGTTCGGTTTCAATCACTAGTGCGTATTTTCCATTTGGGTTCAGGGGAGAATACACTAATGGAGATTTTTTATCCTATTTGAAGAATCATGGAATACAAGTGCAACAAAGTTGCCCAGATACTCCTCAGTAGAATGATGTGGCCGAGCGCAAGTATGGGAGAATCCCATACTCTACCTTCTTTTTGGGTATAGGTAGCCGGTATAACTGTGTTTTTGATCAATTATATTCCTTCCTCTGTTCTTGGTAATATGTCTCTCTTTCAAAAGTTGTTTAATCGTTCTCCAGATTTATCTATGCTTCATGTTTTTGGATGTGTGTGCTTTATTTATCTTCCCTCTCGTGAGCGTTCTAAATTGTTTGCACAGTCTGTCATGTGTGCCTTTGTGGGTTACAGTCTTGATCACAAAGGATTTATTTGTTATGATCCCTTTATTCGTTGCATTCGTATATCATGTAGTGTTGTTTTCCTTGAGCACATTTCCTTTTTTGCTGGAATTGCTAGACTGTCTGCACCGTCTGTTTCTGTTTTTCCAAACTTTGATTCACAGGATGCTCCACCTCCTTCTACTGAGAAGGATCTTCTCGTCTTCTCTCGCAAGCGGTTACGTGCTCTAGCCCCTGTGCTTGCGACTCTCCTTCATCCTGATTTAGATCTTCATCTTACCACCACTCCTGTAAGTGGTACCTCTATTTCAGATACTCATACTTCTATTCCTCTTTGCCATTCTACTTGTATATCTAGACCTCCTGACCGCTATGGTTTTCCTTTAAACCATAGCTCTTTGTCTATTGTCCTATCTTCCACAGATATTCCTTGCTCCTATTAGGAAGCTAGTAGTAGCCTTCATTGGAAGGAAGCCATGGATGTAGAGATTCATGCTTTACATGAGAATGACACTTGGGACCTTGTGCCTGCTCTTCTAGATGCATCCATTGTTGGGAGTCGTTAGGTTTACAACATTAAGCTAAAATCTGATAGATCTCTTGATTGATACAAGCCACGTTTAGTTTCCCAGGGATATAGTCAAGAGTTTGGTATCGACTATGAAGAAACCTTTGCTCCTGTTGCGAAGATCACCACAGCCCGTGTTCCTTTAGCATTATCTGCCGTTCAATCTTGGACCATATCCCAGCTTGATGTGAAGAATGCCTTTCTTCATGGTCAGTTGAAGGAGACAGTCTACATGAAGCTGCCTCCTGGATACTGTAGTGATTCTTTTTTAGTATGTCACCTCAAAGAATCTCTATATGGTCTAAAACAAGCTACCTGGGGCATGGTTTCAACGCTTTCGAGATGTTGTAGTTGCTGCTGGATATAGCCAGAGTTCTTCTGATCACTCTCTCTTGGTTAGGCGATGACTTCAAGGTATTACCATTCTCCTGCTGTATGTTGATGACATGTTG
Organism: Nelumbo nucifera; assembly: GCF_055504915.1. Lineage (NCBI taxonomy): Eukaryota > Viridiplantae > Streptophyta > Magnoliopsida > Proteales > Nelumbonaceae > Nelumbo > Nelumbo nucifera. The sequence continues at coordinate 58,463,565 of NC_142651.1, read as the reverse complement.
TTGACTGGGAATGATGCTGAGGGTATTTGTGAATTGAAATTGTTACTTCATAATTCCTTTCACATGAAAGACTTGGGCCCTCTCGCCTATTTCCTAGGACTGGAAGTTCATCGTAGTGATCAAGGGTATTTTGTTTGTCAGTAGAAATATGCCTCTGACCTTGTTAAACTTGCTGGTCTTAATGATGAGAAGCATGTTGATACACCTATGGAGCTAAATATTGAGCTATCTAAATCTGAAGGTCCGCTACTTCCCGATGCTGCCTTGTTAAACTCTACTTCAGGTTGTTAGTCAATTTTTTTCTGCTCCTCATTAGCCTCATATGACTGTTGTGCATCGCATCATTTGATATGTTAGAACCACAACTTCTCAGGGGCTGTTCTTCTCCTTCTCTCTTATTCAGTTGAGAGCATATGCTGATGTAGATTGGGGTGGTTGTCCTGACACTCGTAGGTCCACTTTTGGGTGGTGTGTCTTTATGGGTGATTCACTCATCTCTTGGAAGTGTAAGAAACAACAAACAATCTCCAAGTCTTCCACTGAAGCAGAGTATAGGGCCATGTCTTTTGTTTGCAATGAGATTGTTTGGTTATAGTCTTTCTTTATGGATCTTGGCATTCAACTTCCTACTCCTATTCCTCTTGGTGCAAACAATACAAGTGCCATCAAGATTGCATCTAACCCTATCTTCCATGAGAGGACCATGCACATCAAGGTGGACTGCCACTTTATTTGAGATCTTTTCACTATTGGGTCTATATTGCTTATTCATGTAGCCTTGGACATGTAGATTGCCGATATTTTCACCAAAGCTATGACTAGAGTTTGACATCTCTTTCTTATAGACAAACTGATGCTTATGTGTAGGCATCAGTTTGAGGGGGAGTGTGGAGATTCTGTGACTTGAGTATCTTATTAGTATAGTCCTTGTTGTATATTACTTATGTATCCTATTCTTTTTTCTCTTTCAACTCTATATGGGCATTCTTGTAATTGTACATATCTTTTAATATATACGAGACTCTTTGAGGTGGGGGTCATTTCATTCTTGACACTTCTAAAATTATTCTTTTTCTTTTCTCTATTCTGTTGAGAGTGCTGACACTATGCAAGAGAAAAATGATTTCGAACATTCACCATCATCATCGTCATCATCCATGCCTCATCCCTACTATATGGGATTGGGTACATGGCCAATTTGTTCTATTTGAAGCCATATCCACTATTAAATTATTAGTACTTAAATCATTTCTTAAGACTTCTACCCAAGTCTTTGTTGGTCTACCCCTAGCCCTTATACCCCCTTCAACTTGTAACAAATCATTTCTTCTAACCGGCGTTGATGGTCTATTATGCACATGATCATACCATTTTAGTCTACTTTCTCTCATTTTATCACCTATTGGAGCAACTCCTAGGTTCCTATGAATGACTTCATTCCTAACCCTACCATTTCTAGTTTTTCCGCTCATCCATCTTAGCATTTGCATTTTTTCCACTCATTTTCTGGACATGTTGTTTGTTGACTGCTCAACATTGCTCCGTACAACAGAACTAGCCTTAAAACTGTTTTATAGAATTTTCCTCTAAGCCTAAGTGTTATTTGCCTATCAATAAAAGTCTAGATGCACCCCTCCATTTTGCCCATCCTGCTTTAATTCTTCGGGTGACATCCTCCTCAATCTCTCCCTTATTATGAATTATTGAACCAAGGTATCGGAAGTGGTCACATTGAGTTATCTCTTGGTCTCCATTCCTATGCATATCCTCATTTACACTCCTATTAGTACTAAATTTACTCGTCATATACTCTTTTTTAGTATCCTTATTTTGTAACCTCTTGTGTCTAAGGAATTTGTCCATAAGCTTAATTTTGCATTTAATCCTTCATTTATTTCATCAATATCAAACATTTTTTTTAGTATTTTTTCCGGACACAGTAAAAAGTTTCCAAAGAAAGAGAGCAACTTTAATTAAATGATGTGCCCTTGTTTTGTTGCCATACTGTACACCCTTGACTGAAAACTTGAAAGAACTCCGTCTTCTTTTATTTTATGCCTTGTTCCATCACAAATATTTCAAGCAGTAGCATGAATATAACAAAAGAAGACATATTCTATTACCTTATCTTTTTCAATAAATAAATGGAGATAAAACAAACAAACAAAGCTTTAAAATGAATTTTTGGTTCACTAGGTTGACTAGTTGTAAATGGACTAGTCTACCTAGTTGGTGTTAAGTCATCCTAGGTGACTACATCATGAGTATTTTTTGACTAGTTAGTGATGTAGTTGGTCTGGCCCTCAACTGACTAGTCAGTCGGCTAGTCACTTTGAGAGCACTGATTATGTTAAATATATTTATTTGGAAATCAATATTAATTTATCAATTAGAGTCTAAATTATTATATGATTGTAAGCTTATGTCATCTTAGTTCAGCACTTAGCCCTTATTTATTTGCACTGATCATAACTGAATTGAACATATTTAGGAGGAGGTCCTATGGTGCTTGTTGTTTGATGGCATTGTTTTAATTGATGAAAATAATGAAGGATTAAATGCAAAATTAAGTTTATGGATGAATACCTTAGAAATGAGAGTTTTTAAAATAATAGGAATAAAACAGAATATATACAGTGTCAATTTAATAATAATAGGAGTGCAAATCAAGGTACACTTAGGATTGGAGGCCAAGGAATAAAACGAGAGTTTTTCTAGTAGCTTGGTTTGATAATTTATAACAAGGGAGAGATTGAAGAAGATGTCACCCATACAATTAGAACAGGTTAGGCTAAATGGAGGGGGTGCATCTAGAGACTTATATGGTAGGCAAATACGACTTAGGTTAAACTTTAGAAGAAAGGTTTTATAAAATTGTTGTAAGACTAGCGTGCTGTATGGAGCAGAGTGTTGGGTAGTCCATGGTTGGCTATTTCAATATTTATGGACATTTCACCATACAAAGATGGAGAATTTTGGGAATGTTTCACTAATTTTGCTAAGATATTTGGAAATTTTAAAAAATCAAGGAAATTTTCTAAAAACATGGAATTAGCTAATAAACCTTCAAAGTTTTATTAGAAATATAATTACAGATTTAAGGCTCAAAAATCCATAGCAAACAACTTTAAAAATCAAATAATAGAAGATTAAGAGATTTTATTAGGTATCTTTATCTTTGTCCCCCTTTTATTCTTTTAGTCAAATTCTCTTCATTACTTGTCATTTTTGTTATCACATGTTTTGATTAGTTTGAGCATCCTTTTTTGTATTTGTGTTTTTCTTCTTTTCCTTTGAATTATAGTGACTTATTAATTGAATCATATCAAAATAGTAAGCCAATCATCCAATCATAAAATCCCTATTTGTTCTTTTAAGAAAAAATAAAAAAAAAGTATTATCATTTTAATGAAATATCACGAAGTTTCTAATAATATTCTGAAATTTTAAAACTTAAATATATAGTCTGTCATTGAAATCTGAAATATCACCAAAATATTGGAGATATTAGGAAAAAGCAATTCTTGGAAAATTTATCACCACTTGGCAAAATGAATCTCGCAAATATTATGAATCATGGGGCAGTCAAGAAATACCATGTCCAAAAACTGAGTGTCGCAGAAACGTCTATGTTGAGATGGACTAGTGTAAGAAATATGGTCAGATTGTTGGAAACGAAGTTGTTAAAGTACAGCTTTGTTTTTAGGGTTATTTTAGTCTTTTCCCTTCTTTAAATCAGTGTTTTTTTTGTCTCTATTCTCAAGCATTTGTATACAGGGGTAATAGCGTAATTTTACCTTTTATTACGAATTAATCATTCTGGGCGGCAGTTCTCTTCTTCGATAGAAACTGCAGAGCCCTATTCTGTTCGACCCTTCTTCTCCTCTTCTTCTTCTTCATCCCTTCTTCTAGGCTCATACCAAAAGCCTTCTTTTTATTTATTTAATTAAATACAGGCCTGATAACATGGTATCAGAGCCTGGTTGATCAAGTTTCCTGACTGCATCAGTGAAGGATGCCTGCAACTGGTTCAGCTGAGTTTTTATACCAATACAAGAAGAAAGGAAGGGGAAGAACCTAAAAGGACTGATTGCCCAGAAGGTTTAGAGGCTTCTATTTTATGCTGATGTTCCAGGTTTAGGGGTTGCGGTTATGCTGTTGAAGTTTCAAAAGTAATAGTCAAGTCGGTTGAATGCTGTTGTTGAGTCGGGAAGGTGTTCGTCTAGGGAGAGTGTTGCAGAAGTAACTGATGGCTACCTCGGGCAGTGAATACAAAACTAGTGTGATGGTACAACCTGATTTCATGGCTGTACAAATGACATTGGTCAAACTTGATGGTACCAACTACGTACCATGGGCAAAGTCGGTGGAGGTAAATTTGACGGCGAGAGGAAAGTTAAAATATATTAAAGAAAACAAACCAGACCAAGGAGCTGCAGGGTATGATGATTGGATCCAGGAGAATGCACAGATTATGACATGTCTTTGGAATAGTATGGAACCTCATATCAGTGTGAACCTGATGTTCTTTGACACTGCGAAAGAAATTTGGGAACATGCTAAGCAGTTGTATTCTGGACAAGACAATGCAACTAGAATCTATCAATTGTATCAGGAGTATTTTCAATTATAACAAGGTGATAGGAGTGTGGAAGAGTACTATGCTTGCTTGAAGAGTTTGCAGAATGAATTGGATTCGTATCAGCCTCTTTCGATTGATCTCAAAGTTTTAAAACAATAGAGAGATCAGTTGGATGTGACACGTTTTCTTTTCGCATTGAGGTCTGATTTTGAACCAGTGCGTGCCCAGATTTTAGGTAGCAGTGACATACCTATACTATCAGAAGTCTTCTCCAGAGTAAGAAGGGTTACGAATCCACATACAAATAGCTCTCCAGTATTAGAGAAGTTGGCCCTTGCCACAACCAGAGGTGGTAGAGGTGGCTCACATGGTAGAAGTAGCTATCCCAAAGGTAGTAACCTTGGTGTGAGAGGTGGTCGCAACGGTAGTAGAGATGGGAACTTTAGAGGTCGTGGTGTCAATATTGCTGGTCGAGGAATGATCAAAGAATGCAGCTACTGTAGACGGGAAGGACACACTGTGAACTACTGTTATGATCTGCATGGCCCACCTTCTACTTAGGCCAATCATGGTACTGTAGAAGGAGATAGTGGTACTACGAGAGATGACTCCATTGCTTTAGGTACTGGGAAGGAGAAGGAAATGGTTTCCATCACCCGAGAAGAGTATGAAAAACTTCGTCTGTCTTCTTCTTCTTTCGGTAATACTGCAACTCTTGCAAAGTCAGGTACAACATGTCTTGTTTCTTCCTTTAAACCATGGATTATTGATTCTGGGCCTCAAATCACATGACTGGGTCCTCAGACCTGTTTTCATCTTTATCCCCTCCCTCTACGACCCAATCAGTTACTCTAGCTGATGGTACTACATCCTGTGTCTCTGGTACCGGTGATGTTTCGTTACATTCTAATTTTACTTTACCATCCGTCCTATATGTTCCTAAATTTCCCTTTAGTCTTATGTTTGTCAGTAAGTTGACAAAATCTTTGAATTTCTCCGTCTCATTCTTTCCGTTCTATAGCATTTTTCAGGATCTCAAGACGGGGAAGACGATTGGTGGCAGGCATGAAGCTGGAGGACTGTATTATCTTGATGGTGGTGGGTCACAAACAACTCTTCATTTCTCTATTACACCGTTGTAGTGGCACTATCGGATAGGTCACCCTTCTCTTCCAGCTCTCAAGAGTCTTGTTCCAGAGGTTGTGTCTGCTCGTGAGTTACAGTGTGAAGCTTGTCAGCTTAGTAAACATCATCGTGTCTCTTTTGTTTCAAGGGAACCTACTAGAGTCTCGAGTCTTTTTGAACTTGTTCATTCAGATGTTTGGGGTCCTTGTCCAGTTGAATCTTACAATGGTTTTAAATATTTTATTTCCTTGTTGATGATTTTTCAAGAATGACTTGGATTTATTTAATGAAATCTCGTATAGAGGTGTTTGATATATTTCTCTCCTTTTATGCTGAAATTAAAATCAATTTGGTATCTCCATTAAAATACTTTCGATTTGACAATGCAAAAGAATATTTTCAACGCCCATTCCGTATGTTCTTTGAATCTCATGGCATAATACATCAATCATCCTTCTCCTCTACTCCACAACAAAATGGAGTAGCTGAGCGGAAGAATAGACATTTACTTGACATTGCTCGGGCACTTTTGATTCAAATGTCAATTCCAAAAAAATATTGGAGTGATGTTGTTCTTACTTCTTGCTTTCTCATTAATTGTTTGCCATTTTCCGTGTTAAGTGGCTCCTCTCCTTTTTGTATTGTCTTTCCTTCTCAATCTCCATTCCCTTTGCCTCCACATGTCTTTGGTTGCGTTTGTTTTGTTCATCGCTTGGGGCAGGTGTTGGAAAAGTTGGATGCTCGTGCTCTTAAATGTGTCTTTCTAGGGTACTCTCGGACCTAGAAAGGATATAAGTGCTACAGTCCTTCCCTTCGGCGCTTCTTTGTTATTCCTGATATGACTTTCTTTGTAAATGTTCATTTTTTTTCCTCACCTGAACCTACTTGCCTTGATACTCTATCCCCACCTCCTCTTCCCTTACCAATAGAGGAAGTGCCTGTGCCTACTCCTGCTGTTCAAGAGTCAATGCGACCACTGATCCATCGAGTGTATGCTCACGGTCCTCGTGGTATTGTGTTTCAGCCTTCTCCATCCCTATCTCCGTCATCAGCGGCTCCTCTGTCGACGGATTCATCTCATTTTGATCTTTCCATTGCGCTTCGCAAAGGTAAGCATGCTTGTACTGAAAATCCTATATCTCGTTATGTTTCATTTGCCCATTTATCTCCATCCTATCGGAATTTTGTATCCCTTTTATCGTCTGTGTTTGTTCCTAGATCTCTTCAAGATGCTCTTCTCTCTCCGAAATGGAAAAGGGCGAAGGATGAGGAATTTTATGCTCTTCAATCTAATCATACTTGGGACTCACTTCTCTGCCTCCAGGAAAGAAAGCAGTTGGTTGTTGGTGGGTTTACACTATTAAACATCTTGCCGATTGTAGTGTGGAGAGATAGCATGCTTAGTAGCCAAAGGGTATACACAGACCTATGATGTTTGATTATATTAATACCTTTTCACCTGTAGCTAAAATGGGTTCGACCCAAGTGCTCATTTCCCTGGCTGCACACTTTGATTGGCCATTGTTCCAATTGGATATTAAAAATGCATTTCTTCACGGTGACCTAGAGGAGGAGGTGTATATGGAGCAACCTCCAGGGTACGTTGCTCAGGGGGAGGAAGGTAAGGTGTGTCGGTTGAAGAAAGCAATTTATGGGTTGAAGCAATCTCCAAGGGCCTGGTTTGGGAGATTCAGTAGTGTAGTACAACAGTTTGGGATGACACAATGTAGGGTTGATCATTCAGTGTTCAGTAGAGACACTACCTCTGGGAAGATTGTGTTAGCAGTCTATGTTGATGACATCATTATCACAGGAAGTGATGAGCATGGCATTGAAAAGCTCAAAAGATTTTTACAAAACCAGTTCTAGACTAAGGACTTGGGGAACTTGAAATATTTTTTGGGCATAGAAGTAGCAAGGCCAAAGTTGGGAATCTCTCTCTCACAAAGGAAGTATGTGCTTGACCTGTTGGAAGAAACTGGTCTTTTAGGGGCAAAGCCAGTGGATACCCCTATAGATCCAAATGTGAAGATGTCTGATAGTGAGGGGTAGCCCCTAGATGATCTTGGACAGTACAAGAGAGTAGTTGGAAAACTGATTTATTTAACCATTACAAGACCTGACATTTCCTTCAGTGTTGGATTATTGAGCCAATTCATGCAGAACCCAAGGACAACCCATTGGGAAGGTATTGTTAGAGTTCTACGCTATTTGAAGGGGGCTCCAGGTAAAGGGTTGTTGTATAAGAAAGAGGGAGAACTTTCCTTGGAAGAATACACAGATGCTGATTGGGTAGGGTCGGTTACTGACAAGAAATCAACAACTGGTTACTGCACCTTTTTGGCAGGGAATTTGATTACTTGGAAAAGAAAGAAACAGAATGTGGTGGCTAGGAGTAGTGCTGAGGCCGAGTACAAAGCCATGGCCCACACTACATGTGAGTTGGTGTGGTTGAGACAATTGTTACAAGAGATGGGAATATCAGTCACAATCCCCATGAAGCTATTTTGTGACAACCAGGCTGCCATTCATATCTCTTCCAATCTAGTGTATCATGAGAGGACCAAACACATAGAGGTGGATTGCCACTTTGTTAGAGAAAAGGTGGTCAGTGGAGAAATCATTACCCCATATGTGAAGCCTGAAGATCAACTAGCTGATTTGTTTACCAAAGGCTTGAGTGGTGCTCAGATGAAATACATTTGTAACAAGTTGGAGTTGTATGATATATATGCTCCAACTTGAGGGGGAGTGTTAAAATACAGCTTTGTTTTTAGGGTTATTTTAGTCTTTTCCCTTCTTTAAATCAGTGTTTTTTTGTCTCTATTCTCAAGCATTTGTATACAGGGGTAATAGTGTAATTTTACCTTTCATTATGAATTAATCATTCTGGGCGGCAATTCTCTTCTTCGATAGAAAATGCAGAGCCCTATTCTGTTTGACCCTTATTCTCCTCTTCTTCTTCTTCATCCCTTCTCCTTTTAGGTTCATACCAAAAGCCTTCTTTTTATTTATTTAATTAAATACAGGCCTGATAACAGAAGTCATTTGAAGGTACTTAGGAGTAGCTCCAATAGGTTAGGTGATAAAATGAGAGAAAGTAAACTTGGATGGTTTGGTCATGTGCATAGAAGACCACCTACAACAGCCATAAGAAAAAAAAAAGACCAGTTACAAGTTGAATGGGCCAGAAGGGATAGGAGCAGACAAAAGGGACATGAGTTGAATTGCTATGAAATGACATAAGCACTCTTAATCTAACAATGTATTAAGCACTCATTGTTTGGATAAGGCTTATATGATGATGATGAAGAAGCTGCTTTATCTTAAAAACTTGGTCTACAGATGTCTTGACTTTTTTCTTGACTTGGATTACATTGCTATTAATATTTTCAAAAGTAGACTGGACCCCGATGCAGTTCAATGAAAACCAGCTGTTTTTTTGTCTGGTTTTATGCCTAGATTGGTTTTTAGTCCGTCAGTTAAACTTGGAAAAAACAAGAACACAACCCCTTTCTGGTTTTATGCCTAGTCTGATTTTCAAAACATTGGTTACGGTCAAATTTTTAGATAATGTAAGATTTCAGGTATTATTGTTGGAGTACCATATTCACACCAATGAATACTTTTCTGTGACTAACTTGTTTACTTTTTCTAAATGATTGTCCGTAAGTAGTTTGGAATACGATTATATTATCTTGCATCTTTTGCTATTTCCTAGAATATTGGTGTATATTTCCATTGCTTTCACCTTTTAGTGTGGAGTAGATGCATTTTGTTATCTTGTAATTGAAGGTGTTGCCTCGATAATATGGAAGGGTAGAAAAATATTCATGATATGTTTATTCAAATATTTTGGAGCTGTGATTTCTGCCTGCATTATGTCCTCTATGTAAAGTTTGTAGCTGAGTACATGTCATTATATCTCGCTAATGCTTCTGTTTTTTTCTTCAATTCAATTCTTTCTTTTATTTGTGAGGTTGCGTTCCTTCTGCTGGTAGTTGTTTTCCTTTTATTTAAACTTCTGTTTTAATTAATTTGTTTTCAGATTGGGGACCTAAGGTTGATGTAGCTGGTTTTTGCTTTCTTGACCTTTCATCAAATTATGAACCTCCAACAGAACTTGTAGAATGGCTGAAAGCTGGTCCAAAGCCTATATACATTGGATTTGGTAGCCTTGTAAATTTCGTTCTTCATTCTGTTGATTTTGTGTTATTTGTCTTTGATTGATTTTGTTCTTGGACTCGATACATACTCATGACACTGAGTACCACATGGACCCTTTTAGATATACATTATAGCATTAACATTTTTGAAATATGTAAAGTGGTATGTTTTATATGTTTTACCAAAGCATACTCTAAAATTTGTTTTAAATTTAATCAAATTTGGCAAGACATAAGTATTGATGAATGCAACTTAGATTCATGAAGTAGATACATAGAAATAGATATTAGAAGCATGACATAATTGAATAAGTGTATTATATAGGATATCTATATCTACAAAGAAAATATAGAGTTTTATCCCCATTTCTTGTACATCCATGTCTGTATTGGTATTCATATTTGTATATAAGGACTGCAAGTGAGGTTCCATGACTTCAAGAATTTCAATTACATCAGGCTTGGGTTAGGGCTCAAGCATGTTGAAGATTTGATAAATTCTCAACCCAAATTGGCCCAACTTGCACCCTTATTTTCATATCATAGGTTACATGTCTAGTTCATTTCCAAGGGAGGCCAAGGTCAAAACTCACATTAGGAAGCTCAACAACAGAGTCAACACAAGCATCAAAACAAGAAGAGGTTCAGGTTCCAAATTATCTAAGTCTGGGAAGTTAGATTGTAATGGGCATTCAATCTCTAGAGTCATCCTCTTTTTTCGTCTAATGAACCATTGGTGCCAAGACTGAGGAATAGGAAACAACAAAGAAGGAGGCACAGGAGGAGCACTACTACCACCACTAGTAGGAGAGAGGAAGAGGAGGGACAACAATATCAGTTCTAGCCAACACAGTAATAGACATACAAAAAGGAGTTTGATCTTTACTAACATTCTCCCCTTGAAGAGAAGGACAAGGGGAGGAGAAGGGAGTAGACTCAAAGAAGGTGACATCTTTGGACACATATCTCTTAGCAGAACAAGGATCATAGCAATGGTACCCCTTTTGAACTGAAGAACATCCCAAGAGGACAAACTTGATAGACTTCAGGTCAAATTTCAACCTAGAAGGACTCAATGTCATGGACAAAGCAGATTCACCCAAAGACCTTGAGAGGGAGATGGAAGGCATCCTCATTAGGAAAAAGAAGCTGATGAGGAGATTGGAGATGAAGGGCTCGTGAGGGAAGTTTATTAATAAGATATGCAGTTTTTGGGCAACATACCCTAAAATCAAGTTGGAACATGCATTTGAAATAACAATCCTTTGACCACTTCAACCACATGTTTGTTTTTTCTTTCTAATACCCCATTTTGTTGGAGAGTATGAGGACATGAACTCTGGTGAATTACTCCTTTCTCTTCAAGGAAAGCTTGCAAGTGCTTCTCGAAGTATTCCTTGGCATTATCAGATCTGATAATCTCAATCTTCTTCTCAAACTAAGTCTCTTTACCATACTGAAGAAGTTTTTAACAATTGAAGGTACTTCATCCTGGCTCTTGCAAGCCGGTATGTATTAAATGAAAATCGATATTATTTCTTTTGTTACTTGCAAAATATGTGGTTCTGCATTGCTTTGATAGTTGACAAACTTCACACTATGGACCAGAACTAGACAAAGACCCAAATAGACTAGGAAACAAATAAAACTTCAGTGAACCAAGAGACATATTCCCAAGATGGTGATGCCACAATTTCAATTGACTTAATTTCTCATCATACAAGACTCAGACTGTCACATTAACCCTAACTTTGAAGACTGATCAAGAAGATAAACTCCATTGGCTTCATGTCCACTGTCAATTGTCTTCCTTGTACTTGGATCTTGAAAGACACAATGAGATGGAAAGAAGGTTATAGAACAATTATGAAATTTGGAAAATGAACTAATAGATAAAAGATTTCTATGCAATTGTAGAACATGGAATATAGAGTTCAGATAAAGTCCCTTGGTAAGTTTAACTTCACCCAAACCTGAGATTGGAGTCTGAGATCCATCAGCAATGGTAATCTTACCTTTTCTTGAAATAATCTTTAAGTGGTGAAGTAGGAAGGCATACCAGTCATACGATCATTGTCTCCTGTGTCAGTTATCCAAGAGCTAGGGGATGAGGAATGGCACGTGTTAGCGTAGGGGTATTTCTGTCTTTATACCTTGATTGATGTTGCTGATCTGTAATGTTGTGTTGAAACATGTGCTCTTAACTTAAGTAAGGGCACATAGGTCTTTTCAGTCATGTTTTAATAATAATATAAATACTTACTGGCCGACTGGGAGGTCATGTTGACTCTTTCAGTTCGAACCAGAATTCTTTCTTCTCTCTCTCTCTCTCTCTCTCTCTCTCTCTCTTTCTTTATCACTTTTTCTTCTTCTACATAACTGAACTCAGTCAGGCCGAACTCTAAGGCAGACCTGAATTATAACATGGTATCAGAGCTAGGTTAAATCTGCCTAGATTTCTGCTTGCCTAGGGTTCATTCTCTGTGCACCCTATCTAGGGTTTTCCTCTTTTTTCTGTGTTTGATTGGAGATAAGGGAAAGGGCTGAAAAGGAGTGATCACCCTCTTCCCTTGGGGGTCTCTATGCCTCCAGTCAGGTCGTATGTGGTCGGTTGCTGTGATTTCTGAGATCGCCCTCTCCTAGTAGAGGAAGAATAGAGGGCCGAACTGTGTGGGCAGTGGCTGTTGTGTGTGGCTGTTGTGTGTGAAGCGGCTGTTGTGTGTGGACTGCTCTCTTGCTCGCATGGGTGTTACTTCAGCGATAAGATAAGAGATTTTAGTGCATGATATCTGTTATGGATTAAATAGGAGGTGTGTTTCAGACCATCTGCTAGGGTTTATGCTGGTTTCTTTGTGCATTTTGAAGGAAGAGATATGATCATATAGTGGTGAGATTTCAGGTAGTTGTAGGAGTAGGGTTTGTGGTGTGAGCACACTTTTCAGCAACAACAAGTGCTGAAAACAGTGTGACAGGTGTGATCTAGGGTTTGTGGTGTAAAGAGCACACATTCCAGCCACAATTAGTGCTGCAATCAGTGTGACAGGTGTGACCTAGTGGTGTGTAGTGTGCAGATCTCAGTGATAATAGAATTCAGCAAGTGTGCAGAATTGGTGATAACATGATGGGAGACAATAATGATTATAAACCTAGTGTGATGGTGCCTACAGACTACCTGAATGTTCAGATGACCTCCATTAAGTTAAATGGAGAGAATTATGTGCCTTGGACTAAATCCGTTGAAGTCTTTCTAAAGGCAAAGAAGAAGGTAAAACACATCAGAGAGGAGAAACCCTCCTCTGATTCTCACGAGTATGAAGACTGGGAGCAAGAGGATGCTCAGATCATCACATGGTTGTGGAACAGTATGGAACCCAGGATTAGTGTGAACTTCATGTTCCTTGATACTGCCAAAGATGTGTGGGACCATGCAAAGAAATTGTATTCGGGGCAGGACAATACAACCAGAGTTTATCAGCTTTATCTAGAGTACTTTAATCTGCAACAGGGCAATCAGAGTCTTGAGGAGTACTATGCCAACATGAGGAACATACGTAATGAGTTGAATGTCTATCATCCTCTCACTTCTGATGTCAAGATTCAACAACAACAGAGAGAGCAGCTTGATGTGACTAGATTTTTTGTGGGACTAAAGTCTGAATATGAACTAGTACGGGCTCAGATATTAGGGGGATCAGCTCTTCCGTCCCTAGAAGAGGTATTTGCTCGACTTCGAAGATTTCTATCGGATCTACTGAGAACTTTAATATCTCAGATAGATCTGCCTTTGCTGCATCAAGAGGCCGTGGTGGTAGAGGTGGAGCTCGGGGAGCTCAGTCTGGCCGTGGTGGTGGTAGTGGTTCTGCATATGGCCGAAGTGGCAATGGTGGGTCTACTCATAATCGTGGTGGTGGTCGTACTGGGAGCAGAGATTCAGGGGGAGCCCGTGGTAGAGGACGTAGCTCAGGCCCGAGGAAGTGCACTCATTGTGGTATGGATGGACATACCATCAACTATTGTTATGATCTACATGGTCCTCCCTCAACCTGGGCCAATCAATGCCGCGACCGGTGACTCAAGTTCCAGCTTTAGACAGGAGATTCATTCATCTGACCAGTTGCCTCCTACATCCACAGATGGTCCCATGAAGGAGATGGTGAGTGTCCCCTGTGATGAATATGAGAGGTTTATCCAATCACAGCAGAACACGACGACTTTTGCTCACTCAGGTATGGCTTGTCTGGCATCTACACCCAATCCCTGGATCATTGACTCTGGAGCCTCCGATCACATGACTGGAACTTCAGGTGTGTTTTCCTCTTTATCTCATTGCTCAACATCACAATCTGTCACCCTTGCTAATTGTTCCACATCCTCAATTTGTGGTGTTGGTAATGTTGACCTAGATCCTGTATCCCTCTCATCAGTTCTGTATGTTCCTAAATTGCCTTTTAACCTTATGTCTGTTAGTAAGCTGACCAAATCACTTAACTGCTCCATTACCTTTTATCCTTCTATGTGTGTCTTTCAGGATCTCAAGACGGGGATGAAGATTGGTGGAGGGCATGAAGCAGGTGGACTGTATTATCTTGACGGTGGTGGTGGTAGAACTTCAACAGCTCTCCAATCATCTCTTTCTCCTCTCCAGTGGCACTGCCGATTTGGTCATCCGTCACTCAAAGTCTTGAAGTCCTTGGTTCCGTCCTTGAGTCAACTTTCTGTTTTGGATTGTGAGTCGTGTTAGTTTGGGAAACACCATCGTGTTCCCTTTAGTTCTAGGGTTGATAACCGTGTGTTGAGTCCTTTTTCTTTAGTTCATTCAGATGTTTGGGGTCCTTATAAAGTAGTCATATAATGGATACATATATTGTCATTTTTGTGGATGATTTTTCAAGGATGACGTGGCTCTATTTAATGAAAGAAAGAAGTGAATTGTTTACCATTTTTCAAAAATTTTATGCTAAGATTCATAACCAATTTGGTACCCACATCAAAGTTTTTCGTTCTAATAATGGCCGCGAATATTTATCCTCATCATTTCAGGAATACCTGGACCAACACGGCATTATACATCAGACCTTGTGTACCTACACCCACAACAAAACGGGGTGGCTGAGAGAAAGAATCGCCATCTCCTTGAAACAGCAAGATCCCTAATGCATCACATGCATGTTCCCAAACCTTTTTGGAGTGATGCAGTGCTTACCTCTTGTTTTCTGATTAATCGGATGCCCACGTTCATCCTTGATGGTCAGTCTCCGTTTTAGGTCTTGTTTCCCACTTTGTCTCCATTCCCTCTTACGCCGAGAGTTTTTGGGTGTGTCTGTTTTGTCCATAATCTGGGTCCTGGGAACGACAAGTTTGATGCCCGTTCTCTCAAGTGCATCTTCCTTGGCTATTCTCGGACCCAGAAAGGGTATAGGTGTTACCATCCTGGTTCTCGACGGTCTTTTGTGTGTGCTGATGTCAGTTTCTTTGAGTCTACTCCATTCTTTTTGGGGTCTGGTGATGCTTCTTCCTCCTCATCACCTCCTCCTCTTCCACTTCCCGTTGTCGATCCTCCTCCCTTTGTTCCAGTCGTGACCAAATCCTTGCCTCTGGTGCCACCACCTGTTGAACGCCCACCTATCCGTCATGTGTATACACATCGCCCACGTGCACCAGCTACTACTCCTCTGGCTACATCTCCGTCGACAGATCCGGCACAAGACCCCCACTTAGCATCTGAGATTGATCTACTCATTGCTTTGCGGAAAGGTAAACGTACTTGCACCCTTCATCCCATTTCTAATTATGTTTCTCTTACTCACCTTTCCGCTTCCCATCGCCAGTTTGTTACCTTGTTATCATCAGTTATTGTTCCTAAAGATGTCCAGGAAGCCCTTGCCTCTCCAGGGTGGTGTCGTGCCATGGAAGAAGAACTCTCAGCCCTTCATCATAATCATACTTGGGACCTCACTGCTCTTCCTCCTGGGAAGCAAGCTGTTGGTTGTAAATGGGTTTATACGGTAAGTATCTGCTTGATGGTAGTGTTGAACACCTGAAAGCGCGATTAGTTGCAAAAGGGTACTCCCAAACCTATGGCATTGACTACACAGAGACCTTCTCACCGGTTGCTAAGATAGGGTCAGTTCGTGTTGTGATCTCTCTTGCAGCCATGTATGAGTGGCCACTATATCAGCTTGATATCAAGAATGCCTTTTTGCATGATGACTTACTCGAGAAGGTCTACATGGAGCAACCTCCAGGGTTTGTTGCTCAGGGGGAGGATGGTAAGGTGTGCCGACCAAGGAAGGCTATATGGGCTTAAACAGTCTCCTCGAGCATGGTTTGGTAGGTTCGGTGAGGTGGTAAAGAAGTTTGGCATGAAACAGTGCAAAGTTGACCATTTTGTATTTAGTCATGACTCTCCGGGAGGAAAAATATTGTTGGTGGTGTATGTAGATGATATTGTTATTACTGGGAATGATAACATTGGTCTTGACAGGCTGAAGACTTATCTGCAGGATCACTTTCAGACAAAGGATCTGGGTAAACTGAAATATTTCTTGGGGATAGAGGTAGTGAGATCCAAGTATGGGATTAACCTGTGCCAGAGGAAGTATGTGCTTGATTTGCTAGAAGAAACAGGCTTGTTGGGTGCCAAACCAGCTGAAACACCCATGGACACAAATACCAAGCTAAGCAGTGATATGGGTGAAGTGTTTGAAGACCCTGGCAGATACCGACGACTTGTGGACAAACTGAACTACCTAACCATTACCAGACCAGACATCTCATTTGCAGTTAGTGTGGTAAGCTAGTTCATGCAAAAACCTCTGATTCCTCATTGGAATGCGGTTCTGAGAATTGTGAAGTATCTAAAAGGGGCTCCGGGTCGCGGTCTGATATACAAGAGTGGGGGAAAACTTGAAATAGAAGGGTATTCTGATGCTGATTGGGCCGGTTCTATGTCTGGTAGGCGGTCTACTACAGGCTATTGCACGTTTCTGGGAGGTAACCTGGTGACATGGAAAAGTAAGAAGCAGACGGTTGTGGCAAGAAGCAGTGCAGAAGCAGAATATAGGGCTATGGTGCACACCGCTTGTGAATTAGTGTGGCTAAGGAACCTTCTACAGGAAGTAGGGTACAACATTAACACTCCAATGAAGCTCTATTGTGATAATCAGGCTGCAGTTCATATCTCCTCTAATCCAGTGTTTCATGAAAGAACCAAGCACATTGAGGTTGACTGTCACTTTGTGAGGGAGAAGGTGCTGAATGGAGAGCTAGACACTACACATGTTAATACAGGAAATCAGTGGGCTGACTTATTTACAAAAGGCTTGAGTCGGGGAAGAGTGGACTACATATGTAACAAGCTGGGAGTATATGATATATACTCACCAGCTTGAGGGGGAGTGTTAGCGTAGGGGTATTTCTGTCTTTATACCTTGATTGATGTTGCTGATCTGTAATGTTGTGTTGAAACATGTGCTCTTAACTTAAGTAAAGGCACATAGGTCTATTCAGTCATGTTTTAATAATAATATAAATGCTTATTGGCCGATTGGGAGAAGTCATGTTGACTCTTTCAGTTTGAACCAGAATTCTCTCTTCTCTCTTTCTCTCTCTCTCTCTCTTTCTTTATCACTTTTTCTTCTTCTACATAACTGAACTCAGTCAGGCTGAACTCTAAGGCAGACCTGAATTATAACAGCACGCAAGTGCAATACATGATTTTGCAAAGGCACTGGAAGGTGTATGTGAACCAGCAGGTGTAGGCAACCCACTCTTTTCAAGTTAAAGTAAGATGACTCTCAGTTTGTCCATCACATCAAAAGTGTCATGAGTAAGTGCCTAAGCGGGAGGTTTTCCCTGTAGCAACATGAGCATTTCCCTTCTTTCCAATTTTAAACTTCTTAGGCTTCAAATATGGATTCAATTTCCGACACCTATCCTTGGTGTGCTTCAGCTTCTTGCAATATTCACAAATAATCTCTTCAGGTTTTTCAAACATAGGAGGTTTACTAGTGCCAATAAGATGAATAAGAGAGAGTCTAATTCCAGGTTTCAGGGAGCCCTTATGGGCCAAAAGGATTACAAGAAAGCCCTTATAGGGTTGATAGAGAAGAAATAAAGTAATAAAATACACAGTATAGTGGGGGCTATAATATCATAGTACATCAATAATCTCCACACTCCCCCGCAATCTGATATGAAGTCATAAGCATCAACTTGCCCACAAGAAATAGATGTCTTTCCCTCATCATGAAGCCACATGAGGAAGAAAAATAGACCCAACAAGAAACATGTCTTGGATAAAGTGAACACCAAGATCATCAAAGGGGGATTGTAGCCAAACAATCTCACTACAAATAGATGACATATCTCTATACTTTGCTTATGTAGAGGACTTGGAGACTGTTTGTTGTTTCTTACATTTCTAGGAAATGAGGGAATCACTCATGAAGACACACCACCCTGTAGTAAAGCGTTTGGTGTCAGGACAACTTGCCAACCATCCTTGCACTTGAATGGCCAAGCACTCAAACTCGACTTGATAATCTTGCACATAACTAGTCTATCAAAGCTTAGATAGACTTTAATCAAAGTCTTCAAAGTTGGAGGGACCAAAGTGTATACATAATGCCTCTATAAAGTTTGGCCATGTAAGTCTTGAGTTTGAACTTCAGTACCAGTGGTACTAGAGAATATCTTCACCTTCAAGATGAATTGAGGCTAAGGCGACCCAATCTGGTCCAGGTATTTCGGTATACTCAAAATACCTCTCCTTACGATAAATCTAGGGAATCAGATCATCGTTGGAGGTCAGAAGGATGAGTCTAGTTTTCTTACCTAGCCAGTGCCCATCACAGTGCCCACTGCTATGGATTGACCCCTCTTGCTTAGATTCCTTGCCACCGGCCTGCATATCTGATCGAACCTTGCCATAGTAGTAGATAATGTTTCCATCAATGAAGAAGATTTGGTGGTAGGCATTTTTTCTTATTCCCTAACCAAGCGCTGATACCAAATGTTAGGTCACTGCCTAACTTAGGGTTTATTCGAGGAACCAACTTCTAGAATATAGAGGAAAGAAGAGGACGAACATGTGGATTCAAAGTCTTGATTCTCTACTATAGTACTATTCATAGTTTTCAAGGCGCCAAGGCGAGGCTGGGCATCAAGGGGGCACCTTGTTGCCTAGTTGCCTAAGCGGGCACCTAGGCAATGGATTTTTTTATATAGAAATCATAGATCCTAGGGTAGTTCCCTAGGTACCATAGCCATATTTCCTTAATAATTATTCATAATTTTCATAAGAAAAGTATAAAGTTCATGTTAAAGTTAAGAAAATCAACATATTCATGAGAAGAAAAAAAAAGAAGGGAAAGAAAATTCAAAAAATATAGGGGCTGAACCCTTTATTTTTGTTATAGGAAAAGAAGAAAAGAAAAAGTAGTAGTAGTAGTAGTAGAAAATGTATTGATTAGACAAAATTTTAACTTCTTCCTTATTGGTTCAGGTTTTAAAGTCTTTGACGGTTCAATACAGAATTTAGCAATGTTTGTATTGATGAAATCCTAACAAATAAGAAAATAATAAAAAGAAATTAGTATATAAATACAAAAAATGAATATTTTAGTTTAATAGTGCCTATTTTATAATTACAATGTCAAAAAATAAAGAATAAAAACGTATTTTACAATACATAGTACAAAACTGTTTGGCGATTAGGCAAGGCGAGCCTCAAAGGGCACCTTGTCACCTAGGCATCGCCTTGACAACTATGGTACTATTCTCCTTCACTACTTATTTATAGCTTCATGTCTTAATTAGCTACAATCATTCTGTTCTATCCTGCCATTATATGGGTTTTTAAAAGCTTGCTGACACGGCCAAGATCAACTTCAGTCAGTGCAAACTCCATTCGAACGGTGTTCGAACAGCCTTTACAGCTTTGCATTAGGAACATCTCCATACTTCTGTGCTTTATTTCATGGGAAGATATTCCCAATGCAAGGCTATAAAAACTGTTCGAATTGGGCTTGCACTGACTGAATCCAGTTTCGACGCGGCCTTATCTTTTAGGTGCACTGAACTAGAAGGATCTTCCACATGTGAGGTTGGTTGAGGCTGGGCTTCACCCTAATGGGCTTGGCTAGCTTTATCCTTAACTGGAGGGATTCCTTTCATGATTTCTGATGGTACCTCCAATCCTTAACTTTTCAGGATTACCAATGCTTCTTCCATCAAAATTCATCTTTAATACGTTATACAGAAGTGGGCAATGATACCACTATAGACCTGTGTCAAAGATTGTCATCTGCAGGGGATTTACCCAAAGAATGATTCTGATTCTTGTCAATCCTGTTATGTCCACTGGTCATAACAGTAAAAAAGTGCAGAAGATCTGTTTTGATATAAAATCTGTGTAAGAAAGAGAAAAAGAAAGAGAAGAGAAAGTTTATGTAGAGAAGAAAAGTGGAGAGAAATTGAAGAAAATGGGAGAAGCCAAAATTAGGTCTGGCCGCCCCTTTCATTAGCTTATATACTCACAATTAAAAACTGAATACAAAGACAAGCATGCTCTTAGTAAGTCAACTACAACTGATTGTTTCTTACTCTTCCATGAAACTAGATTACCTCAAACAAGAGTGCAAATTCCTCATGTAGATCTCCTGCCATCTAGGCACCCTACCCAATTAGCATCCGTGTAAGCCTCTAACTTCAAGTCTCCATGGTCAGCAAACAATATGCCTCTACCTGGGTGTCCCTTCAAATAGGAAAGTATCTTGCCAATGGCCTCCCAATGCTGAACTCATGGGGCATGCATGTCTTGGCTTACCACACTCACTGCATAAGAGTTGTATGGTCGTGTCATACATAAGTATAGCAACCAGCCCACTAATCTCTGATACCTTCCAACATCCTTCACTAGCTCACCTTTTGAAGCATTTATCCTATGGTTCTGATCAATAAGTGTATCAATTGCCCTTGCCCCAAGTTTTCATGTCTCCTGTAGTAAGTCCAAAACATACTTCCTTTATGAGATGAAAATCCCATGCTTGGACCTTGCCACCTCAATGCCCAAAAAGTACTTAAGCTCCCTAAGATCCTTTATCTCAAACTCTTTGTGCAGGTTCTTCTTCAAGGTATCAATCTCACTCAGATTGATTCTTGTGACTACATTGTCATCCACATACACTATCAAAACTGACACCAGTGATCCCCTCCTTTTCACAAACAGTGTGATCAGATTGAGTTTGAATATAGCCCAATACAAGCAATGCACTTCTAAACCTATCAAACCAAGCTCTGGGTGATTGCTTCAAACCATATAGAGACTTCTTCAATCTACATACATTTCCTTTAGCTACATCACTATAAAAACTAGCTAGAAGATCCATGTGCACCTCCTCTTGCAAGTCCCCATTAAGAAAAGCATTATTCACATCAAGTTGGAAGAGGGACCAAGAGTATGTAGCTGCTAGTGAGAGAAGAATCTAGATTGAGCTCATATTTGCCACTAGTACAAAAGTCTCCATGTAATCTATGCCATATGTTTGAGTGTACCCTTTTGCAACCAGCTTTGCCTTGTATCTTTCTATACTTCCGCCAGCCTTGTACTTCACTGTATAAACCCATCTACATCCAATTGTCTCCTTGCCATCAGGTAAATCCACAATCTCCCATGTTTGATTTTTAATCAATGCTTTCATTTCCTCCTGCATAGTTGTCTTCCACTCAAGTTTGGAGAGAGCCTTATTAACATTCCTGGGTATAGACACAAAGTTGAGAGAAGAAAGGAAGGCCCGATACATAGTTGTTAAGGCGACGCCTAGGCGACTAAGCGGTTTTCCATGGTCGCCTCACCCAAACGCCTTGGATTTTGTACTCTAGGCGCCCACCTAGAGACTTAAGCAGGCGCCTAGGCGACTAGGCGGGCACCTATATACATCTAATAGTTTTTTTTAATTTATTATTTTGATATTTTATTAGGTGTTTTATTCTTTTAAAATAAAACCAATTACATGCTATCATTTTATTATTAAGACAACAATACAAAGCCTTTTTCTTTTATTTATGCATAAGGGTTTTTTTGGTTCTGGAGAGGGAGGAGAACTGAAGACTTCATGCCCTAGCCCAACTCCATCGCACCTCAGCTTCAGTAGGTAAGTTCTTCTTCTTCTTCTTCCAGCCCAGCTTCAGTCATTTTTTTTTTCTATTTTTTTCGAAAAAACAGGGGCTTTGCTCCTATACTCCTCCCTTCCTCCACAGTTCCACTTCTTCTGCCCCTGATTGTTCTCAGTCGCTAGTCCTAGTCTCAGTCCCTTTTTTTTTTTTGAAAAATAGGGGCTCTGCCCCTATACTCCTCTCCGTTCCTAACTGTTCTTAGTCGATAGTCTTAGTCCCTTTTTTTTTTTGAAAAAACAGGGGCCTATACTCCTCCCTGCCCCTAATCCCCAATACTTCTTCTTCTTCCTCTTCTTCTTTCGCCCCTATACTCCTCTCATCCCTTCCTAGTTCTTGCAGTTATTTTTTTTTCAATTAATAGTTAGTGTACATGCTTGCTAGTTATATGAAATTTATTCTCATTGGAATGATTTATAGAGTAATAGTTAGTGTACATGCTTGCTAGTTAGCACACAAAACCAATAAAATAGCTTAGAAAAGCATAGATAAAGTAAAAACTCAAGAAAATTAACATTTTAAAATTCCAACGCCTAGGTGCCTAGGCACCTGGGCACCCTGTGGTCGCCTTGCCTCGCCTTGGCACCTTGAAAACTATGGCCCGGTAGGAAGGAGATAATCCACTGTAGGAAAGATAATGTCAGGATGCAATGAGCGATGCACTTCCTCTTCCCTTTTCAGAGTGCATAGGGAGATCTAGGTCATCTGCAATGGTGTTAGGAGCATGGGTAATGGTATCAATAGGAGCTAAAAAATCAGAGGAAACAAGGGGCATACCTGGATCTATGTCAGTTGAACCTGGAATCTCCAATGAGTCGATAGGGAGTGATGTGGATTCCACTGCTATGGAATCAACCTCCCAGTGCTGTTGTAGGCGCAATGGAGGTGGAAAAGTGGGTGGAGTAGGTGGGTCAGACATTGGAGTGGACAAAGGAGCTGGAATAGGAAGTGGTATAGATTACTCACTTCTTTTTCCAAAACACTCTCCCTGAGAAGAACCCCGAGAAAAAAAGTGTAGACTCAAAAAAGGTGACATCCATAGTAATATAACAACTACCGGAAACTGGATCATAACATTAATACCCCTTCTGGTTTCCTACATACCCAAGGAAGACACACTTCTTCACCTTAGGGTCCAACTTTAAGAGGTGAGGACCAAGAACATGGACAAAGCATACACATCCAAAAACCCTTAGAGGAATATGGAACATCTCCCCCTCAGGAAAAAGAAGGCTTAACGGAGTGCTATGTCCAAGAACACAAGAAGGCACCCGATTAATTAAAAAAACTGTTGTAAGAATTGCATCACCCCAAAAACGAATTGGAACTGTAGAGCTCAACATCATACTTCTTGCTACTTCCACAATATGTCTGTTCTTCCTTTCTACTACATCATTTTGTCATGGAGTGTATGTACAACTACTCTGGTGGACTACTCCACGCTCCAATAAGTATGATGTCGTTTTTTTTTTCAAAGTATTCCTTGGCATTATCTGATCTAAATACTTTCACTCGTACTCCAAACTGTGTCAACACCGTCTGATGGAACTGTTGAACCAAAGAAGGTACCTTATCACACAATCTCACCAAATATATCTAAGTATCGAGAATAATCATCCACAAACAGAAGAAAATACCGATAGCCACCCATAGAGGAAATATGGTATGGCCCCCACACATCAGTATGAATGATATAAAAAATAGAAGAACATCTTTTATTGCTTGCTTTAAAGGAATGCCTAAAATGCTTTTCAAGTTGGCAACCCTTACAATCGAAGCTGGACAAACTGATAGACTCAAACAATTTTGGAAGCAAAAAACACAAAGAAGCAAAAGACAAATGCCCTAACCGATTTTGTCAAAGCATAATCTGACCCATGACCACTCCCAATCATCCTCTTTGATTCCAGATCCTGCAAAACACAATGAGGATTGAAGATAAACAGATTACAACTAATAGGAGATAAGGAGAGGGAGAAACGTAATGAGTGAGGATACATTGCCCAGGATGTCTCGTGACAGAATTTAACTCCAATACGCCCCCTCAAGTGAAATGTCTGAGAAGGATATGAAGCTTGGACTAGAGTAAATTGAACCAGGCACTGCTAATTGGTTTAGCAAGTACTTCAGCCACTTGACACCACTAGAAATGAATTGAACATCAATAGTCTTGTTAAGAACCAGATCTCTTAGAAAATGAAAATCTACTTCTATGTGACGGGTACGTGCCTGGAATACGGGATGAGCAATAAGGTATGTGGCCCCTATATTGTCAAACCAAATAACTGGAGAGTGAGGTGGATGACCCAAATCCTGTAGTAGGGAATGCAACCATAGCACTTCAGTGGCCGGATTAGCACATGCTCTAAACTCCGACTCAATGCTGGAGTGAGCTATAGTGGCATGCTTCTTGGAACTCCATGCAACCAGATTTGGACTCAAGTAAATGGCATAAGCTCTTGTTGAGCGCCAATCATCAGGACACCCGGCCCAGTCAGCGTCAGAGAAGACTTCAATACTATGCTTTAGATACCAAAGAATTCTCTTGATGGCACTCCAATGATCAATTGTAGGAGAGTGTAATAATTGGCAGAACTTATTTATTGAAAAAGCAATATCTGGTCGACTGATGGTCACATATTGGTGAGCACCAACTATAAGTCTATCTTCAGACGGATCATCAAGCAGTTGGCCATCAAATGTGAACAATTTTGTGTTGGTGGCCATGGGAGAGGAGAGTGGCTTAGCATTGGCCATATGTGATTGTTCTAGCAAATCAGCAATATACCACCTCCGAGAAAGCACAATGCCACCAGAATGTTTAGTGATCTCCATCCCTAAAAAATAATAAGCTTGCCCAAGATCCTTAAGAGCAAAGGAAGAGGAGAGGGATGAAACAGATGCATCAATTGCAGAAGTAGAACTCCCCATAAGAAGGATATCATCAGCATAACTCAACATGTATAGTGTGACGTTACCCTTAATGATAGATAAAAAAAGAGGGATTAGCTTTGGACATACAAAAGCCCATCTGTAGAAGGTGAGAACTCAGCCGTGAATACCAAGTTCTCGGTGTTTGCCATAGGCCACATAAGCCTTGTGAAGTTTACAGACATGGTGTGGAAACCGGGGGTCCTCAAAACCCTTTGGTTGTCTGAAAAAAATATCTTCTTGTACAAGGCCATTGAGAAAAGCATTGTCAAAGTCAAGCTGGTGCAGTGTCCAGCCAAGAGAGACAGCAAGTGCAACCACTGTCCTAATTGTGACAAGCTTGACAACTGAGCTGAATGTGTCAGCAAAATCAACACCCGGTATTTGATTAAAGCTTTGAGCCACTAAGCGCGCTTTGTAGCACTCAACACTCCCATCTGCCTTTCGTTTAATTTTATAAATCCACTTGGTACCAATGAGATTCATCTTGGGGTTGTATGGAACCAAACTCCAAGTTCCATTAGATACTAAGGCATCGAACTCCCGTGCCATTGCATGACGCCAACAAGAGTCCTTGGTAGCTTGAGAATAACAAGATGGCTCTCTAACATTATCATGTAGCTGAATTAATGGTGCATGGGGAAGAGGATACTGGTGTGCTACATGAATTCTGGGTGGTAGTGTGCCATCCATGTAACGTGTGACCATGGTGTGGGTCTGAGATGAAGACAACTGCTGTACCAGAAGTAAATGATCAAGTAATGATTGAACCTGACGAGTACCACATTGTCATAGGGGTAGTTCTACAGCGGAAGAAACCCATGCGGCGTCCAGGCCAAGGTAGGCCAGGACAAGCCTGTGTATGCTTGGAGGCTAGGAGTTGCCTGATGAGATGGCTCCACCAAGGTCAGTAGCACTGGATCATGACCTCAAGTTGCATGGCCGGGGCACTCAGCTGGCTCTGGCCGGTCCATGGGAGGCGCCACTTACGTGCTAAAGGGGGAAGGCCGTGATGTGAGGCGACTGTGCACCGATGAGAGGTGACTGGGCACCGATGTGATGGGTCTCCTATATGCCGATGATGTGGGCACCTGTGTGCCATGATGAGAGGCAACTGCTTGGGCCGGAACACACCTGTGCGCTATGGGCAACGGGATAGCTCATTCAGCTTGGGCAAGGGGCTGGCGTGGTGAAGGGTCATGCTTGAGCCAGGCCCGCATGCCAAGCCTCCCTTGAGTGTCGGCAGCGTAGTGCCGGACCATGCACTGTCCCCATTAGCATGTGTGTGCCCATGAGGAACCCTGGTAGCCATGCTAGCCATTTACCAGGGCCGTCCCACAAGGGAAGTTGGTCTAGGAGTGCCAAGGTTAGGCACCCAAGGAGGTCGACCACCCCTCCTCAAAGAGTACGTTAAGCTTTTGGAGGTCTACCTGAAGATAACATCACTTTTCCCAAAAATCTTACAGGCGAAAATGATGATGGTGTCCCTTAACGTAAGCCTGCCAAGCGTAGGCAAGACTAAGCCTGTGTCAGACCGTAACAGGCTCCCCCACTCAATCCATTGTTGTCCTCGACAATGGTCCTTCTATGAATGGGTGTCTGTGTCCCACGCCATCCACTTGTCTGCCAGTTCCAGGGCTCGCCTGGCCAACCCGGGTCTCGCCTATATTGGTGTCCATTTATGGGGACGAAACCATTTCACCATGCCAGCTTGCTTGGACTTCACCCCCTGTGTTGAGGTTACTCAAATCGCGCAATGGCTATGCCGTTGAAATGTGAAAGAAAGGCCCTCGAAGAAATTGGATGTGTGTGCTTCACGGAGGTCCGCCCCATGTATCATCTTTACCTCAAGGCTCGACCATCTTCTTGGTAGCTTTTCAGTGGTGCTACTGAACACGATGTGATAGGTCTACTCCTGCTGTTGGCGATGTGTCCTGGGTACCCTTTCACCATGCTGGCCTACAGACTTCACCTTGCCGTGTGCGGGTTACTCAAACCTAGTCCATGGCTTATGCTCTCTTGGCCCTCGAAACTACACTTCGCCTTGCCGACTCGGGCTACCTCTTCGCTCTGAGGGGGCCCCAATGTGCTGCTGCCTCAACGAGATCTGACCGCTTTGTGCGCGAGTGGTGGCAACTTTTACCCATGATGTTGCCGAAAATGCACTTGCCTTGTGATGTGCGCTATTGCTACGAATGTTCCACTTGTTTGTTGATGCTGAGCATGTCCTCCGATGCATTGTCGATGTAGGGCCGCCATGCTCCAACGGCTAGTGTACCCACATTCCTATCATTCCAATATTGTGGCTTCCACCAAGGACCCGTTCTGCCAAACTGCCACTTCAGTGACATTCCTTGACCAACCGTCGACACCAACCAATTTCGGATTGTTGTCCCCGCCTTAGTAGTGCCTCAGACAAAGCTACGGAACAATGGATCATCCGTCATGAAACCAAGATGTAGGCGCACCGCCCACAACTCACTAAAATGAACAGCAACTGATGTCCGTGAGGAAGCATGGCACTCCCCCACTCAAACCACCACAATATGCCTTCCATGAAAAGGCTCATGCGTCTGCCCCTGCATGAGCACAGCAACCAATGCGTCTGCCCCCGCAAGGGTGCTGTTTTGGGGTCATTGGAATGGGGACATGAAGAATGGCCTCTTGCCAGGCTTGATGTGAATTCTTGCTTGAACCTGAGTGGAAGTGCGTAGGGATTGCACCCCATGATGCTGCTTGTCGAGATGACCGCTTCAACTGGCTCTGGGCTAATCTGCTTTGACAACTGCGGCAGCAATTGGCTAGCTCGCTCTGATACCAACTGTCACGGGGGTAGTTCTGCAGCGGAAGAAACCCGTGCGGCATCCAGGCCAAGGTAGGCCAGGACAAGCCTGTGTATGCTTGGAGGCTAGGAGTTGCCCGATGAGATGGCTCCACCAAGGTCAGTAGCACTAGATCATGACCTCAAGTCGCATGGCCGGGGCACTCGGCTGGCTCTGGCCGGTCCATGGGAGGCGCCACTTACGTGCTAAAGGGGGAAGACCATGATGTGAGGTGATTGTGCGCCGATGAGAGGTGACTGGGCACCGATGTGATGGGTCTCCTGTATGCCGATGATGTGGGCACTTGTGTGCCATGATGAGAGGCAATCGCTTGGGTTGGAACACACCCGTGCGCTATGGGCAACGGGATAGCTCATTCAGCTTGGGCAAGGGGCTGGCGTGGTGAAGGGTCATGCTTGAGCCAGGCCTGCATGCCAAGCCTCCCTTGAGTGTCGGCAGTGCAGTGCTGGTCCATGCACTGTCCCCATGAGCATGTGTGCGCCCATGAGGAACCCTGGTAGCCATGTTAGCCATTAACCAGGGCCGCCCCGCAAGGGAAGTTGGTCTAGGAGTGCCAAGGTTAGGCACCCAAGGAGGTCGACCACCCCTCCTCAAAGAGTACGTTAAGCTTTTGGAGGTCTGCCTAAAGATAACATCACTTTTCCCAAAAATCTTATAGGCGAAAATGATGATGGTGTCCCTTAACGTAAGCCCGCCAAGCGTAGGCAAGGCTAAGCCTGTGTCAGACCGTAACAACGTGGCGGTGGCATTGAAGAATGATCAGAACCAGGATCTGATTGACCAATATGTGCTTCTAGCGGCTGACTAGCAGCATGAATAGAGGAACCAGGTGATGAATGTGAGCTGGACGTGTCTGTATCTGAACAGTACATGCTGTGCTATATTTTCACGACCCGAGGATAAATGTAAACAGCAGTAACCTTTATGTGTGTTGCTGTAACCCAAGAATATACATTGCAGGGACCGAAAAGAGAATTTGTGATGATTGTGTGGGCGCAATAGCGGGTAACATGTGCAACCAAAAACCTTAAGTAGCTTGTAGTCCGGTGCAACTCCAAAGAGCTTTTCAAGTGGAGATAAACCATGAAGTAACTGTATGGGTAAGCGGTTGATCAAATAAACAGCTGTTTCTACAGCATCAGCTCAAAAAGTAAAGGGGAGAGATGAGGTTGCCAGTAGAGATAGTGTGAATTCAGTGATATGTCGGTGTTTTCTTTCAACGGCACGGTTTTGCTCGTGAGTGCAAGGAAAAGCAAGTCTACGAATAATACCATGAGTGTCTAGAAGTGATGATAACTTTCTATACTCTCCACTCCAATCGGATTGCAAGCATTTGATCTTTGTGTTAAATAACACTTCAACATGATGCTTAAATTTAAGAAAAATATCCGACTTCTGATTTCTTGGTCATAGGGAAGAGCCATGAGAATTTAATAAAATCATCAAGAAAAATTACATAGTATTTGAACCCTTTATTGGACACAACCGAGACTGGATCCCGAACATCTGAATAGACTAGTTCTAGTGGACTACAAGACTCATGTAAAGAAGAATGTAAATGTACTTAAGACTTTTACCCATTTTACAAGCTTCACAAACAGATCCAAAATGACTATTAACATATGGAAGACCAAACCTAGACAATACTTGCCTCACCACTCTAAGAGCCAGATGACCAAGCTGTTGATGCCAACTCTTTACCAATGTCCGCTCACCAACAAATGCAGTGGGTGATTTATTCAGAATTGTAGCTCTTCTGGAAAGCAATACAAACCATCTCTAGTGGGACCTCGCAACACTGTTCTCCCCTTATAATCCTTTAAGAGAAAATAATCCACAGTGGAACTCAAAATAGAGAACATTGTCTCTGGTAAATTTGCCACAGATAGTAAATTTTTTGTAATATGTGGCACATGAAAGATGTCATTCAACTGAAATTGATTATCATAATATGAAAGACTAGAAGATCAACATGTGAAATCACCAAACCTGTTCCATTACCCACTTTCACTTGATCTGAACCACTGTATTCGGATCTATTTTGAAGATAATCAACTTCGGGTGTCATGTGATGCGTGTCTCCTGAATCAGGATATCACGTGGGATCAAATGTGGAAGTCGTACCACTATGAAATGTAGCTGGGTTTGCTTGATCAGATTGGAAATTTTGATAATTAAGGTCATAATGATGCCTACAATGCACCACCGTATGTCTAGGTTTGTTGCATGACTGACATACCACAGAAGAAGTGCCACAGCCTCTACCACCACCGGTATTTCCATTGGTTCGTCCCATAGGTCTGCGACCTTGACCATGATCCCTGTTGCCTGAATGATTTGATTGTTGAGAACCATAACCTTTGCTTTTTGTATTTGCAAGATTTGTTGTAGGAGATCCATCGACTGCAGATGAAGTATGCTGCTCTAGCCAAGCTTCATGACCCAAAAGAATACCAACAATGTCTTCAACCCCTAACTGCTCATGATCAGAATGATTTGTGAATGTAGTAACAACAGCTTCATATTCTGGTCCTAGTCCAGAGAGAATATACATAATCAAGTCTGCACTGGATATGGGGTCAGCAATAGCTGAGAGGTTCTCTGCAATGGCTTTGGCTTTATTTACATACTCAATAATATCCATACCTCCTTTCTTGAGGCTCTGCAATTGTCTGCACACTTGAAGAATTCTGGATTGTGAAGATGAAGAGAATGACTTACAGAGGGTAGTCCATACCTGATTGGGAAGAGCACAGACCAACAACTTGTGCAAATATACCCTCTGTTAACGTGGCAAATATCCAGCTTAACACCATTTGATCCTTCTGAAACTAGTCTTCATATTCAGGATTAATCACCAGTTTGTTGGGATCTACAGGATCTTTAATCTCCTTTGGTGGTGCCTTCACAGTACCATCAACAATATCCATGAGTCGATGGGTGTACAACACAAGCAGGAGCTGTGCTCTCCACAGAAGATAATTATCACCACTTAATTTAATGGGTAGATAATGTGTGGTGTTTGACAGAGAGAGAACTCCAGATCCAGTCTTGTTTGATGAGGAGCACTGGACAGAGGACTGTGACTGATCAGCAGAGGAGTCTTTGATGATAGCCATGACGGAGGCTCTGATACCAAATTAGAAGATCTGAAACACAAATATCAATAAGAAGTATTGGTTCAGTGAGTGAAAGACCCGAACCTCATTATGTATTTATAGTTGAGTACAGAGGATGTCAAGTTACACTCAAATTATAAGACAATGAGGATTGAAGATAAACAGATTACAACTAATAGGAGATAAGGAGAGGGAAAAACGTAGTGAGTGAGGATACGTTGCCCAGGATGTCTCGTGACAGAGTTTAACTTCAATATGCATCAATCTGGTTTTTGATCTTAGCTAAGAAAATTTTAAAGGTGGGAAAACCTCAGATTTATTTCTCAAAAATTATATCCAAACAAAATGAGTACAGTCATCAATAAATATAATAAAATATTTATATCCCAACCTTGAAACAACCGGAGACGACTAAACATCACTATGTACTAGTTTAAAAGGAACAAATGCATGTTCAGCAATAGAAGGAAAAGGTAAAACATGGCTCTTACTCAAGAAACAAGAAATTCAAGATTTATTAACATTATTAAAAGAAGTAAATTTAGAAGACAAAAGTCCATCACGAAACAAAGACTCGAGTTTATTTGCATAGGGATGACCAAGTCACATATGCCACAAATTATTTTTGCAAACAACTTCAGAACTAGGGGTAGTAGTAAGAAAATAGGATGTGGGAGAAGGCCCCGATGTCTTTTCAAATTCCAAGGTAGATAGCCAACCCGGTCTACACCCCTTCCCCTTCATCGTCCCAATGTGCTGGTCCTATATCAAACAACCATTATGGGAAAAGGAAACAAAGTTACCATCCTCAACTAATTGGCCAACTGAAATCATATTTTTTGTAAGTTTGGGAACAAATAAAGTCTTAGGGAGATGAAAGCAGGAATTAGTAGATGTAGATAACATATCATTGCATCCAACAATATCCCATTTTTCCCTATTAGCAGTAACAATATGTTTATTCAAGGACTTGGGTTTAATGGACTGACCAGTGTGTGCCTTTGTCATATGATTAGAGGCACCGGAACCAATGATCCACAAGTGACTGGGAGAGGAACAATAATAGAATAACTCACTAGAGAGGCCGATGGATGAAAAGCAAAGGAAATGGCTGAGAATACTAGCTGCCACATTCTTTATTCTGTAAGAGTTCTAGAGTTCTCATCCTTTCCTACTGAAGAAGTGGTATTCCCTATATCTGCACCTTCAATCGTTGTCTGGAAGGCCTTATGCTGATTCTTCTTAGGACATGAACCATTTCCCTTGGCTGGTCGAGTAGGACATTCAGGAATTATATGCCCATGTTGCTTACAATAAGTACAAAAATTTTTCTTCCGACAATGTGATATGACCTATCCATACTCCTTACATTCATAGTGTTGAGCAAGAGAAGAGAGGAGGAAGAGAGGAAGAGAGAAGAGAAGAGAGGATAGGCGAGAGGACTGAATGCCTCAAAAGAATGCTTCAGGCGAGTGAAGCAGTTGTTATTTATACTATACTGGTCGTACAACATAAAGTATGGGAAAATTACAGAAATACCCCTGTGGTACTAAACCTGTGTACAACAACATTTGTCAACACTCCCCCTCAAGTATGGGGCATAGATATCAATCATGCCCAACTTGTCACAGAGATCATGATGTCTGGAATAGTTTATCCCTTTTGTGAAGATGTTTGCCAGTTGGTTTTCAAAGCTGACATAGGGAGTACATACTTCGCCTGTGATGACTTTCTCTCTGATAAAATGCTTGTCAACTTCGATGTGCTTTGTTCTGTCATGTAGTACCGGGTTAGCAGCAATACTTATAGCTGCTTTGTTATCACAGAATAGAGTTATGGGTTTGTCCACTGGGAAACCCAACTCACTTAACAGATTCTTTATCCACATACCTTCAGCTACTCCGTGGGCCATTGCATGGTATTCAGCTTCAACACTGGATCTAGCCACCACAGTTTGCTTTTTATTCCTCCAAGTAACAAGGTTCCCTCCTACAAAGGTGCAGTAACCACTAGTAGACTTTCTGTCACTTTGAGATCCAGCCCAATCTGCATCTATATAAACTTCAACTCTCAAATGCCCGTGTCTTTGAAATAACAAGCCAGCACCAGGAAACTTCTTAAGATATCGTAGTATCCTCTCTACTGCTTCAAGATGAGTAGACCTAGGTGCATGCATGAACTGACTGAGGACACCAACAACATATGCGATGTCTGGACGGGTCATAGAGAGATATAACAATCTCCCTACAAGCCTCTGAAATTGTTTCACATCTTTAAGAGGTTCACCCTGGCTGTCACTTAATTTATGGTTGGGGTCAATGGGAGAGTCAACTGGCTTAACCCCCATCTTTCCAGTGTCCTGAAGCAAATCTAGAACATATTTCCTTTGGGAGATAAAGATACATTTTTTTGATCGAGCAACTTCAATTCCAAGGAAGTATTTGGCAGGTCCTAGATCCTTCACTTCAAACTGAGTGGCAAGGAAACCCTTCAACCTTTGAATTTCATCATTCCAATCACCAATAACAATTATGTCATCCACATATACTATTAAGGCAGCCATTTTACCTTCTCCCCTTTTCACAAATAGTGTGTGATCTGATTGACATTGCTTGTATCCCTTTTGCTGAACCGCAGCATGGAATCTGCTGAACCAAGCTCTTGGTGATTGCTTCAGCCCATATAAAGACTTCTTTAACTTGCACACTTTCTGTTCATTGCCTTGAGCTAGAAAGAAGAGGGGCCTTAGGGAAGAGAAGCTGATGCGGTGCTTTGTATTCTAACCAACGAGAGGGCATTTGGTTAATGAGGTATGTAGAACAAAGGACAGACTCAAACCAAAAACGTTTGGGGACATTCATATGAAGTAGTAAACCCCGAGCCACTTCAAGGAGGTGTCGGTTCTTCCGTTCAGCCACACCATTTTGTTGTGGTGTGCGGGCACAAGAGCTACGATGAAGTGAGCCATGTGAAGCAAAGAACTCCGTGAGATCACCATGGAAAAACACTTTTGCATTGTCTGACTGGAAAATTTGTATCTCAGTCTGAAATTGGGTGAAGACCATCCGCTGAAAGTCTTGGATAATATTTGGTACTTCCTCTTGGGTTCGCATTGGATATACCCAAGTATATCTAGAATAATCATCAATGAAGGTAATGAAGTACTTATAGCCACTCTCAGAAGGTAAAGTAACAGGGCCCCATACATCAGAATGAACAATGTGAAAAGGAAACTTAGATTTACTATTTTTTCTGGAGGAAATGAGTTCTACAATGCTTGCTTAACTGACACGTTTGACAAGAGAAATCAGAAACATACATTGACTTACACAATTCTGGGAATACAACTTTCAAGGACTCAAAAGACAAATGACCAAGACTATAATGCCATAAATACACTTTACTCTTTTTGAACTGACTCATAGACTCTGTAACATGAAGACCAACCGTATTCTCCAGCATGTAGAGTCCATCAACCATACGTCCCCTACCAATCGTCCTCCCTGAGGCCAGATCCTGAATCACACAATAAGAAGGGAAAAAGGTCACAAAACAGTTTAAGGAATTAGTAGCACTACTAACTGAGAACAAATTCATGGGAAATTTTCGAACATGAAGAACATCAGGAAGTGTAAGACCAAGAGGAAGAGAGAGAGTTCCTTGACCAGCTATGGAAGTGTATGATCCATCAGCTAGTCTCACCTTGTCTCTTCCAGAAAGAGGGTGGTAGGTTTGAAAGTAAGAGGACATACCAGTCATGTGTTTTGACGCTCCAAAACCAATGATCCATGGAGAGTTAAGGTTGTGAGAAGCAACATGGAAAACTGTGGCAAGGTTACCTGACGTTGATGCAAATGAGGTTGTGGGAGGAGCATCCATCTGACGAATTGCTCTACCATAGAGCTCTAGATGGTCATGGAAGGAGTTTACAATATCTTCCCTTGGGTCAGATCCAGAGAGATGTGTTTGAGTCACAGTAGGAATGGGGGGCTGATTCTCCCGAGTAACCATGTTGGCCATGTGGTGTTTCTTTGTACCTTGCTGCCCGAACCTTTTATTCACATCAGAGCCTTGCTTGTTAGTCAGATCTTGAGCCCATTTTGGTTTCCCATGGAGATCCCAATAGGTATCTTTGGTGTGTCGGGGTTTCTGACAATTAGTGCACCACAATTTTTCCTTATCTTCTGTTTTTTTCTAGAGATCCCCTCTCCTAGAAGAAGATCCCACACTAGTAGAGACACCCCCTTTTGCTGCCAACACAATTGCATCCCCACCAGTGCTGTTCATCAAGTTCCTTCTACTCTCTTCAGATTGAACAAGAGCATAGACTTCCTAAATTGATGGAAGGTCCTTAGAACTGAGAATTTGTACTCTGATGGACTCATACATAGGATTTAGACCATGCAAGAAGGCAAACACTCTTTGTTGTGAGACAAGCTTCTTGTACAGTTTGGCATCCTCATCACACTTCCAATCAACATTCTGGTAATGGTCCAATTCCTTCCAGATAGAGGTCAAGTCATAGTAATATACTGATAAACTTCTCTCCCCCTGTCGACAAGTAGATGATGTTGCCTGCAGTTGATAGATCTTGGCATAGTATCGTAGTTCTGAATATGTGGATTTTGCTTATTCCCAGATCTCATTTGCAGTTTCAGCCCACACGAAGTTCTTTCTTATTTGTGGTTGCATGGAGACCAAGAACCAAGACATTACCATACTGTTCTCCTGATCCCATTTATCATATTCAGCATTCCCAGAGGGTGGTTCTTTGATTCTTCCATTAATATAGCCTATTTTCCCCCTTGCAGTGATGTATAACTTGATCCCTCTTGACCATTCTAGGTAATTTAATCCATCAAGAGGAACAACAGCCATAGGGAAGGATAGGTCACCACCCCCACTCATTCCATTCAGCATTGTGGAGATTCCAGATGTGGCTGAATCTTCACTATTCATGATTTCAGGTTTAAGAACACACAACACCCAAGGCACACTGCTTCACAGAGCTGTTACAGAAAAGGGATCTTATGTCCTTCAGTCCACAAAAGAAGAAGCACTTGCTATTTCAGCATACAACTAGGTACTTCTGACCTACGGTTTCACAGAGAGCCAAGAACAAACATTGTTGCTGCAGCACTTGGACTAGTCTGTATGACCTACAATTTTTGTAGGAATCCAAAGAACAAACATACAAACACTCCAATGCAGTACATACCCAGGTCTGTATGACCTACGGTTTTACAGTTTTCATACAACTCCTTAGTAGAAAGGAAGACACAAGGTGATAGTTCACCACACACCTAATCAGCTGACACCAACTTCAGGGTAGCCGAACAGTCACTGAGATCAAACACTCCAATGCAGTACATACCCAGGTCTGTATGACCTACGGTTTTACAGTTTTCATACAACTCCTTAGTAGAAAGGAAGACACAAGGTGATAGTTCACCACACACCTAATCGGCTGACACCAATTTCAGGGTAGCCGAACAGTCACTGAGATCAACAATGTAGCCGAACAGCAAGAACAGTCAAGGAAAAAAAAAAACTTCAGTCCATCAACAATGTAGCCGAATAGTAGTGATACACAAGAGGAGAACACCACATTCGGATTATTAGGGCATCAACAGTCCATCGAAGGGTGCAAGAAGAAAAACAACAAAAAACAGCTTCAGTTGAATACCAGGGCACCCGAACAGCAGATGGACAGTACCTTCTTGAACTCCAGACTCTCTGCAAACCAGAACCAACTCTTCATACATCAGGTGACAGCCTCTCTACAGCCGAGCAATCAAGGAAAACAGCATCTGGGCTGGAATATGAAAAGACTCTGTACCAGAACTCTTTTCTGCGCTAGGAAGCTGAACAGTCAGGCCAGCACCTTCTTCCTTCTTGAAGTCGAGCATCAGGGATACAGCTTCTAGGAGATGAAGAGGCAACCTACTCGGCATTGGAGAATGACCTCAACTAATTTATTTTCAGGCCTGGACGAACTTGCTCTGATACCATGTTGAGCAAGAGAAGAGAGGAGGAAGAGAGGAAGAGAGAAGAGAAGAGTGGATAGGCGAGAGGACTGAATGCCTCAAAAGAATGCTTCAGGCGAGTGAAGCAGTTGTTATTTATATTATACTGGTCGTACAACATAAAGTATGGGAAAATTACAGAAATACCCCTGCGGTACTAAACCTGTGCACAACAACATCTGTCAACACATAGCACTATAATCTAGAATCAGAAAAGCTGCCTCTATTTTCTTCTTGGGCTTGGATTTGTTCATCAGAAAAGTTGCCTCTAATCTAGAATCAGATTTCAGATCCATTGTTGACTGAGTAATGAGCCTAGTTTCTTCTCTGAGAACTCTCAAAACTGTGTCAAGTGTGGGTGGAGTACCCCTACTGAAAATGTTTGACCTTACAATTTCATATTCTATCCACAGGTTCACGAAGCCAGCATAATAAGCATAATACTCCTGTATTTTCTTCTCATCATGATTGTAAGAAAAAATCTCCATCTCAATTTGATATTGACGAGAGATGTTGGACTGTTGATACACCTTTTCCATATAGGTGAACATCTCACTAGAAGTCTGAAACTTCTCATTTGAATAGCAATATCAGTTTCAATGGAACCAAGAAGCCAAGACACAACTCTGGCATTATCAATCTTCCATTGTTTCAGCCCCTTGGAATCAGACTCATCGGTTTTCTTTGAGGAACCATCCACAAACCCCCATAGACCATTTCCCTCAACATAGAACTGAAAATGGAACTTCCAAAAAGCATAGTTGGTCCCATTGAACTTCACTGCGAGAATATCCCTTTTCTCCATAGCTATTTCAGCAATAATAAACCAAGAAACTCGAGAAAAAAAAGGCAGATGAAGGTCCAAATAAGCCAAAACTTGATAACAGATGTGTGTCCAATCACACACCACAATGAGAGATCAAAACCCAATCACAGATCAGCCAGTATAAGTTTGTGAACCGATGGCAGTCCAAAAAAGCACCCCTCAAATTCAATCCTAACCAGAAATAAATTATAGAACTAATTAAAACTGACCTGGGTGACTTAAGATTTGAAGTTTCACAGTGATTGAAGTAGCTGATTAAGAGAGAGGGAAAACTCTGGATGATGGCGACTTTCCAGGAAAAAAAAAAAAGAAAAAGCAAGAAACTTGTTTTGATCAGTACAGTATCCTGAGAGACCCAAAGTTGATGTAGATAGGTCGATCTAGTAGACCTTTAGTCAACCTCACAAAGCCAACACCAGATTTCAATCAAAGACACAACATAAATATGTGCTCCCAAGAGCCAAAAAAGGAAAGATGTAAGAGACATAAATCAGTCTCTACAATCCAGACAAGAAGAGATGTTAGAGGATCCTTAGGTACCTGATGGCATGTCCTAGGAAAGGTATTGTTCAAAAAACGATAAACTTGAAGTTGAAGCCTTTGTTGATGCTAATTTGGGTAGGCTCTATAGAAAACAAAATCCACATCAGGTTACTATACATTTGTTGGAGGGAATCTTGTCACGTGGAGGAGCAAGAAACAAAATGTGGTTGTCAAGTCTAGTGTGGAAGTAGAGTATAGAACTATGGTGCACATGTAACGGAGCTATTGTGGCTACAGATTATAATGACTGAGTTGGGAATGAAAAACTCTCCTCAAGCTATACTGTGATAACAAAGTTGCTATTAATATTGTCAACAATTCGGTGCAATATGAGAGAACAACAATTCAGTGCAACATGACAGGACAAAACATACTGTGGTCGACAGACCTTTGTTTGCCTTTGGTGAA
This sequence comes from Nelumbo nucifera, assembly GCF_055504915.1. Classification (NCBI taxonomy): domain Eukaryota; kingdom Viridiplantae; phylum Streptophyta; class Magnoliopsida; order Proteales; family Nelumbonaceae; genus Nelumbo; species Nelumbo nucifera. The sequence goes on along the minus strand of NC_142651.1, from coordinate 58,424,822 downwards.
TTGTGTATACCTTACACTCCTTCAGAGTTGCAGCTGGCCAACATTTTCATTATGAGGTTAACATCAGTGAGCTTTCAAGGACTACTTGGCATGCTGGCATGACAGATATCTATGCTCAGATTGAGGGGGAATATTGTGATAATGACCAGCATGAGTTGGCTATTAAGTGTTCTTTATTTGTCTTTTATTAGTATTGGTTATTGGGCATTTGTTATTAGACCCATTAGTGCTTTGAAGTCATTAACATGCCAGGTTACTAATCAGGGGTATTTGTGTGCTTTTGTTGTAACATTAACATCATTTACTTAATGATTGAATTAGGGTCGGCCAGAACATTCTATTTTGTCTACCATTCTTTTTAGTTTTCCTCTTTTTCTTCTTCTCATACTCTTGCAGTTCTGCAAACATCAATGTTGTTCCTCTCAGTGAGATTTGAAAGAAAAAAGTCACACAATTATGTCCAAAGATCAGGAATTTAAATTGTAATGTCCCTGAAGTAGTCCTAAGCAAAATCCAAAAATATATTGTGTACCACTTACAACATTGTGTAGGTAAGTTCATAAGATGTATATCTTACTTTCAAAATTATTACCTTTTATGTACTTACATTAGCCCAGAAGCTACATAGGAATTATCCTCCATTTTCTTAAGTGTTACCATGTATGCAATGCACCATATTGCATTCACATGTCAGAAAATGATGGTACCCATATTTAGGCAAGATTCACTTTTGCATGTACCTCCAGTTTCCCAGTATTACTTGTGTACCATTTTTAGTAATCCATTATGCATGGCAAGTAAATGAAATGAACTATATGGAAAGATTTTAGGTTTTGCAAAATTAACATGTTGGGCGTGTTATGTCTTGTTACATTCCCTTATGTTTGGTTGCCTTCTTCATATTTTACTTTTACCCCTTGCATGATTGGATCCTTTTATGGATTCTATATTTTTTAATTTTTGCTAATTTTAAACAGCCTGTTCAAGACCCTGAGAAGATGACCCAAATAATTGTAGAGGCACTGGAAGAAACTGGACAGAGAGGCATTATTAACAAGGGCTGGGGTGGTCTTGGGAACTGTAAGTTTGAATTTCCATTTTGTGGATCACAAATGTTTCTAATGTAACCATGATGATTTTAACAGTTTCATCTATTTAATTAAGTTTAGACTCTACCTGTAGAAGTACTGTGTCGTTTACCTGAATTATCTTTCTGTAGTGGCAGAATCAAAGGATTTTGTGTATCTTCTGGATAACTGTCCTCATGACTGGCTATTCTTACAATGCAGGGCTGTGGTAAGATCCATTTCTTTTTCTAAAGTATACATAATTGGGTTTAGTGATGAAAAGATGAGAAAGGTGCAATACAGTCTGTGTAAAATAAACAACCAACATACCTCCACTAAATCCATCATTTGTTTGTAATTGAAACATCCACTTTTTCTAGAGCATTTGCATGCCTTCATTTGGTTGGGCAACCTAACAGAAAGAGATGCTTTAGTAGGAAACACAATCCGTAGTACAGTAGTAGGTATTTCTCTATCAGAAACATATTGATGCTGTTTCTGGTGTAGCCTTGGTGTTTGTTCTGTTGTTTGTCTTTTCTTTTCAGGGTTATAGCTCTAGGGGGCTTTGGCTGCTTTTTTTGTGTTCTATCTTCTATTCTGGATACAATATTTTACTTTCATTAAATAAAAAAAAAAACAGATCAATGCTTGCTTATTAATATCAGAAAAACAGATAACTGTGAAAGCCAGCAGTTTCCAAGTAAAGCTGGCACTTGCCTTCTTGATGGAGTTGAGATACATCCAAGACTAGGATTCCTCCTTTCTCATCAATCTAATAACCACTTGAGAATCCCCTTCAATTTCTAATCTTGTGAAGTCCCAATGAGGTTTCCAGTCTCAGCCCTTGTAGTTGACATCAATTCAGTCTGCACTGAAGTTCCATTGCCAAGTGACACCGAGTAGATAAATTAAGAACCTGACTTCATTCTTCCTAAATATCCTGCATTGCATGAACATCCCGAGTTGTCAAGGCTGCAACCATAAAAATGGAGTTTAATGAAATTTGGCTGAAGTGGAAGACTAGCAGTAATAAGCTTAAAAGTTCTTATAGTTGAATAAGTATCGATCAAATTTAATTCAATTTTTTGGGAATGGTTGTTTTCTTTATTTGGGCGCAGGTGGAAGTTTCCAATGGAGGTCAATCGTCTCTTGGATCCTTCTACTTTTACATTACCTAAGAAAAGGGAGTGAACCATGTGGAGATGCATAAGAGCAGCTTTGATCTGGACTATTTGGGTAAAAGTGAATCAAGAATTTTCCTAGAGAAGGAATGAAGCTTGGACGTGGTTAAAGAACGTGTGTCTACGAGGGCAATCCGCTGATTAAAAACTATGAACACCTTTTCACAATTCTCATTTGATGACTTTTGGAAGGATTGGGCCATGGTAGCAAGAAGCTCTTCTAGAAAGGCAAAAACAATTACAGTATGGAAACCCCCTCTGGAAGCTTTTGTAAAATTGTATGTGATGGGAGCAGCCAAGGCAATCCAGGTGTTTCTAAGTTGGTAGTGGGGTCACTGAAAGAACTTGAGTCTGTGATCTGGTGCTAGAGGAATGAAATTAAGAAATTCAAATGGCTAACACTAATTGCTGATCAAAAAAATATGGCAGACACTAATTATAGCACTAAGTATACATTGGGTGAGGAAGACAGCTATACTTTGCTGATTCTCTAGCTAAACAAGGGGTGAATAGGAATCAATTATTTTGGGCTCAGTTGTAATCGAGGCTATTAATGCTAATTTTATGATGGGAGAGGTTGCATATCACTCTTCTCTCAGGGGTACTTGTACTGGTTATATATTCTTGATTTATAAAATTCAATTATCAAAACAGAAAAAAAGAAAAAAAAAGCATTGATTACATTCTATCTCCTAATTATGTCTTCAGAACTGAATACGTGGTAATCTTTTGTTGACTTGAACCAATGTGCTACTCTCATTGAAATGCTCTCTATTAAATCCTCCACTAATTGTGACTGTTCTTGAATAATTCTTGCATTGTTTCCCTCCCAAATTGACTCTGAGACATCTCAACACCGGGAAATTTCCAAATCTGAAGCTATTTTATTCTTTCCTATTTCTTTAAGTTTATGTGAAATACTGTCATTCTGAACTTGGTTTCATTTTCATCTATGTTGAAATTCTATTTATTCATACCTTTTGTGTAGTTCATTGCTCTATTTATAGTTATGGATGTTATGCTAAATCGAAGTCCCTATGTGTCGTGGCCCTGCCAGGGCAGAGTTGTTGCCTGGCCTAATCAAATTGACTAGACATCACTTCACCTATTGAACAAGAATTGAAGTACATCCATTAGGTTTTTTTGGAAAATAAAGATATTGAGATACTGGACTACCAACTGTAGAAACGGCTATTTAACTTAGGTTTAGAAAAATAAGGATAAGCTTGGATAAGCCTAATTCATTACAGAATTTTTATGGTGTGCTTGGATAAGCCAAATTTATAAATTGTTTACGAACCATATTCAGTGAGGTGTTGCAAATAATCAGCTTCTGTACCAAAAAGAGAAACATAAATATGAAACTACAACCAGAGAACCATAAGAGTGATTAAAAAACTAAAGAAGTTCCTGGATCATATTTGTTGTACTTCCATGACAAGGATCAATGGCTTTCTGCTTAAGTTTGTAATGTGAAAGTGTGGTGAGCAAGTCTGTATTTTTTGAAGTGCTTGTATACATGCATTATTTTTTATGATGTGTTCAATGTACTGAAACCAGTTCCAAAATCCCAATTGATCTTTGGTTTCAGATCAAATAAATTTCTTTTGATTTATTGACTATTCATTTTGTAATGATTCTTGAGTTCTGTATACTAGTTTTTGATCCTAATGGGGAAATGGCATTCACATGCAATTTTGTTTTCAGGTACATCATGGTGGTGCTGGAACAACAGCTGCAGGTCTAAAAGCTGCGGTAACTATATCCACTCATTTCCTCTTTTGCGATATCTGTTCCGAGCCATTGCACTGCTTGCTAATCATATGTTCTTCCTTGCATCCAGTGTCCAACAACTATTATACCTTTCTTTGGAGACCAGCCATTCTGGGGAGAACGAGTGCATGCTAGAGGTGTAGGTCCTGCTCCTATTCCAGTTGATGAGTTCTCACTTCCAAGGCTGGTCGATGCAATTAAGTTCATGTTAGATCCTGAGGTAATAGTCAAATCCATGTCAGATGGGAGTTTGTGTTTCAAATATTCAAAATGATCGGGGAAATTTATATGGCTTGTAGTGAATGCTCCCAAGCGCATTCCTTCCAATCTGAAGTTGGTCATTGGTGGTCTGCTTAGATTAGTTCTCATTTTTATAGAAGACACTTGGGATAAGAGGTTTATGCATAATTCTCTCTCAGTTATCAATAAATATAAAAGGACAGAAAGATCTATCTGAGTTCTCTTGAAGTGAGAAGGTATGAGAATAGAGTTCCAAATCTGTAAATCCAGGAGTTTAGGTATGGAACCAAAGCTCCACACTAAACCAGGGATCATGTTGCATAGAGAATACAGATACTAGTATCAATAGACCCCACCCTTCTGTCACTCGTGGAGATTGGGAGCTGGGTTCTTGTAGTTCAGAGATTTAGTCTCTTTATGTGCTATCCATACTTACGCAGATCCTTCAACTCTTTTTGCAAAGAAAAGTTTTCGATGGAGGAAGCAAAAGAAAATACTTAAATGGACCTATTAACAATCAATGCAGGTGAAGGAGAGGGCTGTTGAACTAGCCAAGGCTATGGAATCTGAGGATGGAGTATCAGGAGCAGTGAGAGCATTCTTTAAACATCTTCCTTCCAAAAAACCAGAGCCTCAACCATCACCAGTGCCATCCGGTTTCTTTGAACACTGCTTTGGCTCTGTAAGGAGATGTTTTGGTTGCTCATGATTCTTAGATCCACGTTGTTGATGTTATTGCTGTCTCTTTTTTGTTCCTTTTCCTTTTCCATTTTCTTTTTGTTTCTTTCTTTCTTTGTAACGGTTTTGTTACTAATTTTTTCCTTACCATCCATCAAAGTCATCATATTTTTATAGTGTGGTTTCCTGTATAAGATGTATATAAATGTCTTACCATTCAGACTTTTCGACATGATCCTTTTAACCTTGGTCTATAGGAACCTTTCTAGTTTCTATTTTCTCCTACTAATTATGGTTAATGTTGGTAGAATCAGATTACCTAAGGGTTCAAGCTGGGTATCTGATTTGAAGAATTTATAGTCCAGATTTTAACAGATCTCCAACCTGAGCCCACCCAAGTTGCACTCCTAAGATTAATGGATTTAACTTGATGTTAATGCCAATATACATTTTAAGTTCCAAGACACTTCTCATGGACAGAGATGCATGGCATCAAACATGTTGAACTTGGAATTTTATTGGTGAGTTCTTCAAATGGTCATTGGTGGTTCTTGGCTTTGGCATCTTAAAGTATCATTATTATCTTTCTTTTTTTTTCTTTTTCTTTTCCTATCTGTTTTCAGCATTGCAAGGGATCTGATACATTCAGAGTATTGACCCTGGGGATGATTGTTGACTATGACAATGTAATATTTCTAGGAGCGTTCTGATTTTACTGCCCAAGTGGCTTTGACTACAGAATGTAAGTTGACCAGTAACTTGTTTGACGGCATGAAATGGAATGATCAATGCGATCATTTACATTTTCGAAAATTCAAGCCTACTAACAGATCTACGCCATCAAACTTGTTTGATGCATGATCAATAGGATTTTGGAATGAGTCCTGATTCTCCCATAATTTGAACACACAAGGAATCTTTTGGCTCTGAGTTATGTAATGTAATTAATATCGAGTCCATGGGACATTGATGATGTAATTTTGTTTCTGCTCTCATTTTTTTTGGGAAAATTCCTGTACTTTAGGGTTATGTCAAGTCAGTTCCCAAACTTCAAAACCCTTGAACTTTCAAATGTGTCTGATAGGTCCCTACTATTAGTTGACCGTCACTCAACACCATCATGTGACATCAGGTGTGTATTAAATAATTTTAAAATGACAAAATTACCTTTTATGGTATTTTTCTGATGATTTTATCAATTTCGTCCAAGTGTTAAAAGAAAAAAAGGGGAAGAAGGGTTATGAAATTGGACACAGATCAACTGTTGAAATTCCTACTCCCCTGTTCAACGATTAACTGTAACTGGACAATCAACTGGAATTGGATGAAGAATTATACTGTTCAAAGCTTAAGGCTTCCTCTACTACAATGAAGCTCGTTAAAAAGTCTCTGGATGGAAATAGGTCTAGTGCAATGGCGCTAACAGTGTTCACTAGCAGTCAACTAATTGTAGGAAACTATTAGACAAAATTCAAAAATTCAGGGTATTACACAGACGGTTTAAAGTTCGGGGACTGACTTGACACAACCCCCAAGGTATAGGGTACTGATCAATAATTTTATTTTGGGTGCTTTTTCATCTCCCAGCTTATCCTTTGTACGCTTTTTCTTGAATAATATTTCTTTACTATAAAAAATGCGACCATTTACAGTTTTTAAGTTCACATCCAAAATAGAGCCATTCCTGGTTGCCAATTTAACATTGGAAGGATAGAGCTTTAGGTTTTAGGGGATTCTCATGAGCCACTTTGGGAGAATAATTGAGTAAAGATTATGTCATGATACAAGTAGATCAGAGAACTATTTTGGGCTTATGTCAAGGGGATCAATCATGGAAACTATCTTTCTTTTGCAACTACTAATAAACATTTAGAAAGAAAAGAAAGATCTTCATATGGTTTTCACTGATCTAAAGAAAACATATGCTAGGGTTCAGGGTTTTAAAAAAATATAAAGATCTGATTAAGGATATATATGGGGTGTACCATCAATGTTGGAAATACCTGTTACAGACATTGAAGTTAAAGTTATGATGGTGCATATTGTTTGTTTGTTGATGATATTACTTGATGGAAACAACGAAGGATTAAATGAAAAATTAAACTTACAGATAAATGCCTTGGAAGTTTTAAAATAAATAGGACTAAAAGCAAAAACATTATATTTAATAATAGGTGTGCAAGTCAAGGTATACTTTGGAGTGGAGACATTTTTTTTCTAGGATTGGAGACTTAGAGATAATTCTGATTTTACTAGGAGCGTTCTGATTTTACTGCCCAAGTGGCTTTGACTACAGAATGTAAGTTGACCAGTAACTTGTTTGACGGCATGAAATGGAATGATCAATGCGATCATTTACATTTTCGAAAATTCAAGCCTACTAACAGATCTACGCCATCAAACTTGTTTGATGCATGATCAATAGGATTTTGGAATGAGTCCTGATTCTCCCATAATTTGAACACACAAGGAATCTTTTGGCTCTGAGTTATGTAATGTAATTAATATCGAGTCCATGGGACATTGATGATGTAATTTTGTTTCTGCTCTCATTTTTTTTGGGAAAATTCCTGTACTTTAGGGTTATGTCAAGTCAGTTCCCAAACTTCAAAACCCTTGAACTTTCAAATGTGTCTGATAGGTCCCTACTATTAGTTGACCGTCACTCAACACCATCATGTGACATCAGGTGTGTATTAAATAATTTTAAAATGACAAAATTACCTTTTATGGTATTTTTCTGATGATTTTATCAATTTCGTCCAAGTGTTAAAAGAAAAAAAGGGGAAGAAGGGTTATGAAATTGGACACAGATCAACTGTTGAAATTCCTACTCCCCTGTTCAACGATTAACTGTAACTGGACAATCAACTGGAATTGGATGAAGAATTATACTGTTCAAAGCTTAAGGCTTCCTCTACTACAATGAAGCTCGTTAAAAAGTCTCTGGATGGAAATAGGTCTAGTGCAATGGCGCTAACAGTGTTCACTAGCAGTCAACTAATTGTAGGAAACTATTAGACAAAATTCAAAAATTCAGGGTATTACACAGACGGTTTAAAGTTCGGGGACTGACTTGACACAACCCCCAAGGTATAGGGTACTGATCAATAATTTTATTTTGGGTGCTTTTTCATCTCCCAGCTTATCCTTTGTACGCTTTTTCTTGAATAATATTTCTTTACTATAAAAAATGCGACCATTTACAGTTTTTAAGTTCACATCCAAAATAGAGCCATTCCTGGTTGCCAATTTAACATTGGAAGGATAGAGCTTTAGGTTTTAGGGGATTCTCATGAGCCACTTTGGGAGAATAATTGAGTAAAGATTATGTCATGATACAAGTAGATCAGAGAACTATTTTGGGCTTATGTCAAGGGGATCAATCATGGAAACTATCTTTCTTTTGCAACTACTAATAAACATTTAGAAAGAAAAGAAAGATCTTCATATGGTTTTCACTGATCTAAAGAAAACATATGCTAGGGTTCAGGGTTTTAAAAAAATATAAAGATCTGATTAAGGATATATATGGGGTGTACCATCAATGTTGGAAATACCTGTTACAGACATTGAAGTTAAAGTTATGATGGTGCATATTGTTTGTTTGTTGATGATATTACTTGATGGAAACAACGAAGGATTAAATGAAAAATTAAACTTACAGATAAATGCCTTGGAAGTTTTAAAATAAATAGGACTAAAAGCAAAAACATTATATTTAATAATAGGTGTGCAAGTCAAGGTATACTTTGGAGTGGAGACATTTTTTTTCTAGGATTGGAGACTTAGAGATAATTCTGATTTTACTAGGAGCGTTCTGATTTTACTGCCCAAGTGGCTTTGACTACAGAATGTAAGTTGACCAGTAACTTGTTTGACGGCATGAAATGGAATGATCAATGCGATCATTTACATTTTCGAAAATTCAAGCCTACTAACAGATCTACGCCATCAAACTTGTTTGATGCATGATCAATAGGATTTTGGAATGAGTCCTGATTCTCCCATAATTTGAACACACAAGGAATCTTTTGGCTCTGAGTTATGTAATGTAATTAATATCGAGTCCATGGGACATTGATGATGTAATTTTGTTTCTGCTCTCATTTTTTTTGGGAAAATTCCTGTACTTTAGGGTTATGTCAAGTCAGTTCCCAAACTTCAAAACCCTTGAACTTTCAAATGTGTCTGATAGGTCCCTACTATTAGTTGACCGTCACTCAACACCATCATGTGACATCAGGTGTGTATTAAATAATTTTAAAATGACAAAATTACCTTTTATGGTATTTTTCTGATGATTTTATCAATTTCGTCCAAGTGTTAAAAGAAAAAAAGGGGAAGAAGGGTTATGAAATTGGACACAGATCAACTGTTGAAATTCCTACTCCCCTGTTCAACGATTAACTGTAACTGGACAATCAACTGGAATTGGATGAAGAATTATACTGTTCAAAGCTTAAGGCTTCCTCTACTACAATGAAGCTCGTTAAAAAGTCTCTGGATGGAAATAGGTCTAGTGCAATGGCGCTAACAGTGTTCACTAGCAGTCAACTAATTGTAGGAAACTATTAGACAAAATTCAAAAATTCAGGGTATTACACAGACGGTTTAAAGTTCGGGGACTGACTTGACACAACCCCCAAGGTATAGGGTACTGATCAATAATTTTATTTTGGGTGCTTTTTCATCTCCCAGCTTATCCTTTGTACGCTTTTTCTTGAATAATATTTCTTTACTATAAAAAATGCGACCATTTACAGTTTTTAAGTTCACATCCAAAATAGAGCCATTCCTGGTTGCCAATTTAACATTGGAAGGATAGAGCTTTAGGTTTTAGGGGATTCTCATGAGCCACTTTGGGAGAATAATTGAGTAAAGATTATGTCATGATACAAGTAGATCAGAGAACTATTTTGGGCTTATGTCAAGGGGATCAATCATGGAAACTATCTTTCTTTTGCAACTACTAATAAACATTTAGAAAGAAAAGAAAGATCTTCATATGGTTTTCACTGATCTAAAGAAAACATATGCTAGGGTTCAGGGTTTTAAAAAAATATAAAGATCTGATTAAGGATATATATGGGGTGTACCATCAATGTTGGAAATACCTGTTACAGACATTGAAGTTAAAGTTATGATGGTGCATATTGTTTGTTTGTTGATGATATTACTTGATGGAAACAACGAAGGATTAAATGAAAAATTAAACTTACAGATAAATGCCTTGGAAGTTTTAAAATAAATAGGACTAAAAGCAAAAACATTATATTTAATAATAGGTGTGCAAGTCAAGGTATACTTTGGAGTGGAGACATTTTTTTTCTAGGATTGGAGACTTAGAGATAATTCAATGTGGCTTTTATCTGGTACCTTAATTCAATAATTGGTAACAAGGGATGGAGAGATTGAGGAGGTTGTTACCTATAGAATTAGAGTAGATGGGAAAAAGGGAGAGATGCATGTTATAGGTGAATATCATTTGGATTAAATCTTCAAGGCTCCGTTCACTTTTCGGTAAGTTATTTACCCATGTTTTTTTATTTCTCATGTAAATAAAGCAATGGCCATTTTAACTATAAAAATCTATTATTAAAAGGGACATTTTTGTCTAATTCAAGTGGTGGGCAACTTTTCCCCTAGGTGGGAAAGTTATTTATCCACCTAGGAAATGGGTATCACTTACCCGGATAAGTGGTACCTAGGGAAATAAACTTTCCCTGGTCCCTACATAAATCTGAAAAAAGAACATGGGATTCTTAGTCAATGGGAACCAAAATCCCATTGACCAACTTTCCCCCCTCTCAAAATCTGAAAAAAGAACACCCCCTAAAAGGAAAATTGTGTCAGTTGTAAGCCATAAAAAAGTTTAAGGTACAAATTCCATTGTAGATTTTTATACATTGTTTGCTGCAATTGACTTTGGAAAAAAAAATAAAGAGAAACTGAAAAAGCGTAAGGAGTTCTTAAATCTTGTTAGAAAGAAAGGTATACAGGGTTGTTCTAAATTACAGATTATTTAAAGCTGGCGTTATTTTCAATTGTATTTCTTAATCTCTTAAATCTGTTCCTAAGATTCCTTAAGTTCTTTTGCCCATGTATATTATTTTGTTTTTTAAAAACAATTATAACTGCAACATTGGCAAAAACAATATTAGTTTGTCGATATGTCTTGTTTTGTTTTAAAAAGGGGAAATCTCTTAAACTACCCTTACTTTTTAGGAAATTGACTAAAACTTTTCTTACTGTTTACAAAATCCCTTTAGTAAGTTTAGGTTTTATGACAATTGACATCATTGTCAAACATTGATGGAAAATATTGAAATATCTATTTTACCCCTTATTATTCATCAAATTTCAAATATATATAATGCCTTTTACAATAACAAAACTAAATCAAAACCCTTGAAATTTCACATAAGCTTTTAAAATCAGACCTTAAATCCATGTTCAAATCCATAGTCTATTTAGAGACAACTCATAGCAGGAAAAAACAAATTACCTTTTCCAATCTAGGATCCAAACAAAAATGCACTTTGATCTGGATCTTGAATCAGGACCAAGGGGGGACAACCTAAGTCCAACTATTAAAGCCTAAACTTGCATTCAAAACTTTGAAGGTTATAAAGAGTGTCAAAGTTAACATTAGAAAACAAAGAGTGGAAGAAAACAAATCTTCCAATTAAACCATTTTTAGTAAATTGACAAATGAAGCATGAGGAAATCCTACCTGTTGGTCCAAATCTGGAGCTGAAGGCAACTTGGTAACTTCTGAGGTCAAGTGATGGAGGGTCCCACCTGCAAGGTGTGGAAAGATGCCAAGGCCCTGGAAGTGTTTCCATGGGCAAGGATTCTGACGGTTAAGTTAGCCAGGGACTGATAAAATGCCGAGGTCACAACAAGAGAGGAAGGAAAGAGAATTCAAGTGTGTGTGTCCATACCCTAGGCTTTGGTGCCCTCGGGAGCCTTGTAATGCGCAGTCAGTAACCATCTCGTGAATGCAGTTGTTATAGGGACGACGGCCAAGCGCAAGCGTTACCCCATCATAAATATGCTGGGAGAGAATTCAGCCAAGATTGTAATGCCTGTAATAAATGCTCCTAGCTTGGTCACCAAAGTGCATAACCTGAAAAAAAGAGAGAAAAGATAGAAAAGAAAAGAACATGTATAAGCTCTTCACGGGGCCATAAAGATCTAGCTACATCCATCATAATCGATGCTTATATGTGAGCATAGTATGAAGATGAGGGATTGATTGCTAGTGTTGAGGAGATTGTTTTCAAACCTAAAGATAGGTGAAAGATAGAGACTTGTACAATTACATGTTTTGAATCTTTGGTCAATGGCATTCTGTCCTAGTGGGACGGGATGGATCTACACCTGGGTTTGGAAGCTTTCAAGAAGGTTGAGGTTAAAGCAACAATTATGACGGAAGCAACCAGACCCTCCATAAGTCATCCCTGTATTTGATAGGTATTTAACTCCTATTTGTACCTTTACTGTGTAAACCAAATTGTATCGAAAATGAAGAAAACAATGGACGTTTGGTTATAAAGCTAAGGAAGGTCAGACCTTTCACTTATAGAAGATTGTCCATTTCTCTTGCTCGCATTGCATTGAATAGAGCAATTCTTGGATTTCTCTAAGAAGTCCGTTTCCTTGGAGGATGTCTTGCAGCTAGCCTTGTGCTGTTGTTGTCTCAACTCATTGACAATTGCTGCTGCGATCCGTTCATCATCTTCGGGAGCTGATCCTTCCTGTGATTCTGCTTTTCTTTCCATTTCCATGTTTTCTCTAATTTCTAAATAATATTGAATTAGATAAAAGAAAAACCTTTTTGAAAAGCAATAGGACTCCAACGAACATTAAAAAAATCTCCTACAAATCTGCTGATGTGCCCACGAATTTAAGATTGACCCATTCCTAGTCCGTTGGCGTGTCTTTTTGGGAAGATTTCCGGTAATTCTGACATGCAAAAGACACATTGAGCTTTTGCATGAAAATCTGAGCAGTCCGAAGCACGTTTGGCAGATGCATGTCTTTTTGTGTCTTTCAGAAAAAAACGCAAAAGACACGAAAAGCTTCATTTGAAACTTCCCGAAATCAGCCCGAAATGGGTTTTTCATGTCTTTCCGGCGCTCCGTCTTTTGGCAGCTAGATTTTCTGCAAATCAAACAGGAATAAACTGAAAATCGGTCTTCCCGGTTTGTAAACAGCCAAAAGACCACACGGAAAGACGCGCCAAACAGGCCCCAAGTTAACAACTCTTAAGGCACAACTACACATATCACCTGTACCCTCCATATATATGGTGGAAATTTACACTTCAGAATCTTGAAAAAGAAAAAGAGGAAAAATTGAGAGCGAATATGATGGGTGTTTGATTGGAGGAATTGATTCAGCAAACTCACCCCCTTTAACGATCATGATTTGGTTGTCTTTAGATCGGCATTAACCCAGGAATTAGGGATCAGCTCTTCTGCTACTTGATAGTGATTCAGTGGATTCAACTAAAATTAATGAATTTAATCAAAGAGAAACTAGAGCTAATGGGTTTGTTCTAGATAGCTTTGTGCTTCATACGGGATGTGAGGAAAGGTGTTCTATATCATGATTAAAAAAAAAAAACCAAATTCAAAATAACAAGTGGGAGAAATTTTATCGAGTAATTGAGAGAATTCCTTGCATAAAGTTTCCCAAAGCTCACTAGAAACTTCTTTGAACAAAATTTACTTCCATGATTTGCATCTGCACGTGAAAATTTTTGTTGATGGCTCATATGAACCAGAGAAGATTAATGGTGTTTGCTCGGGACAAAAAGTGTAATAAATTTGTTGTGTTTTTTGATGTTGAAGCTATTGCAAAAGGATTGCAAAGAATATATTCTGAATTTACTTGCATTCTTTTTTGTATAATGGAACCACAAAGATCAACTCCATACAATGAAAATAAGAGACCCAAGGAAGAAAAAAAAAAAAAGATTAAGAAAGCGGACCTGGAAAGAGTTTGGAGACCACTTCGCCGGCAGATCTATCAATCACATCTTTAACAGAACAACTGATCTCCTTCCAGCCTTCTGAGTTGGGAAGGTTTTCTTTCAGCTTCTGAATTCCTTTGACTCTTACGGTGTCATCGATCTTATTCACTGCGTTCGCAACGGGAGTCATATCAGGAATGTTTTGCTTAATTGTCATTGAGCTAACTGAGTTTGTAACGGAAGTCATCAGGGATCCGTAATTGAGAAGAAGCCTGAGAAGGAATTGTGTTTATTGAAGAAAGAATAAGGGCAAAAGGGACATTTTATCTTTTCCGTTACAATTTAATGATGATAACAATTGTCAGAAGCATAGGAATATTCTAAGACAATAGTTAAACGGTAAGGGTAATTTAAGAAATTTGCCCACATTATAAGTTAAATTTGAATGTTATTTAGCAATTAAATATTTTTTACTAATATTAATTTTAACAATATTTTAACACAACTAAATATTTCTTTCTGTTAATAGCATGGAATTTCATCTAGCACTAATAAGTGAAGTTTGATGATGTAATAAAAATTTTTAGAGCTAATCTAAGTGAGGGAATAATAGTATATTGTATATCAAAATTAAGTATATCATGATTCCAACTAATATACATTTGCACTTCAGTAAGGACACTGATTATACATAACCTAGACAATTACATAGAAATATTGCCATATAAGTATAATGTTGTAACATTTGACAAAATTATGATATATATAGGTAAAAACGTGTTCATGGGTATTTTTCAATTTTCTCTTTTTTGAATAACTATATTACAAAATTAAAAAAAAAAAACTTTTCCATACATTATAGATGTCATAAGTACAATTATTTATGTAGATGACACTTCTTTGGTATATCCAAGTCCTAGGAAAATTGACATTGCTTATTAAATCAACAGTAAGTATATATTATTCATTTATATTCATGGGATGTTCTTTATTATCATTAAAAATTGGGTAGTCTTAGTCTCTTTGGGTTAAAGTATTAAGGGCTAAATATTTCAAGCCTTGAACAGTTTAGTCGTCCAATCCGATCCGGGTCTGAAACACTATCAAAACTGTGGCTGAACTCTTTGTATACTGTTGCATTTTTATTACTCAAAATCAGAATAGAAATGTCTACAAATTATTTCTCTTATTATTGAACAGAGATGAATAAATCATTCATGGGCGCAGGGAAGAGCGCATCTGCTGTCTGGGTACAAAACGCCTAACCCAAACATGCTTTCCATTGATTACATACTTTGCCCTCTCTCTCCCCTCCAGAATTCGTGCCATTGTCGAAGCTGATCGCAGCACCATTCTCGCGTATAGAGGTTGGACGTTCACAGCCACTTCCTGCATGTGGATGGCCTCCACACACTCACCAAACCGTCTACAAGAACAAATTAAGATCAAGAGATTAATTACTTTACTACAGAGAGAGAGAGAGAGAGAGAGAGAACCTGCTGAAGTATCCCCTAATTTCACTTTCGCCAACTGGGTATCCGCGGGAGAATGTAATAAATATGGTTCGATCGTCATGAGAGACCTGAGCGTTGGGTTTCCATGGTTGGGCACGGGGATTCAAGCTTGAGTCTCCAGCAAGCACATTTCGACCAGAACCAGACGACCCACTTGCCCTTGCCTGCTGCGCGATATCCTCAAAAGCTCTTGCCAAGACATCGTTAACCGTCTTCGTGATGGCTTGAACTGCAGAAATCCTGCGCTCATGGACAAGCTGGAAAGAAATGTTCCTGTTCATGAGCCCAGAAGTCAGGGGAGTATCGTTGCTGTTTCGCGAACTGGGACGAGTCACGTTCACAGAGACATAATTCAAGCAAGAAGCTGCTTCTTCTGCTAATACATTAACCATTGAGTCTGGTAGCGGCAACATCTTCAAGATTATGTTGGGGTATCCCAACTCTTCCAGCCATATCCAGAATGCAATCACACGCATTGATACGGCGACGTCTCGCCGGAGATTGATGACCAGCCTGCTGAAGATCTCTCTATCTATTGCATGGAATGATTTGAGTTCCTCGGTGGTGATCATAAAGTAATCCATGGCGCCGGAGAGTGTCTGAGAACCGATCTTGCAAGTGCAGAAAGTATGCCGAAGATAACACCACACACTAAACTTGAATACTTGATGGAGAGGGTGGTCGATTGGGTCGAATGTTATATGGAGACGAGAGCGGGTGATATTGATGACCTTTCGATGGTGGCTTTTAGTGCCAAACACCATTTCGAAGAGGTCGGTCTGAAACTCTGAGTCAGAAGAAACGCCGAGCTTCTGCACTGCGATGGTTAGAGAGATGCGACAGTTGGAAGGACATGAGACATGATCGTTAATCGTTATGTCTGTTGATGAAATCGGAAGGTGGTAACTCTTTTAATTTGGCGGGAAAGGATAGGCAACGGCCAGTATCTTTGAACTGAATTTCCGATTTTACAATAGTACCCCCGTTTTCTCTTTTCTTCCGCTAGAACGTGGGTTTTGGTCTTGGTCTAATAAAACCGTATGAGCGCGCCCCACACCACATCCCAACCGTGGATTGGGAACATCTCCCATGGCATGCACGAGAGATGATGCCAATGAACGCTGGGATGTGTATGTGGGGGCGCGTTCTGTGGTGATTGTGGGCCTTGGGGCCTCCACCTTTGGCCTTACAAGCTCGGTGATATAGCCTTCGACGAAAACCAAAATCCAGTTAAGATCTGCGCCCCAAAGGGGGCGCCCCACAGTGTCTCACAGCACACCCCCGCCGTGTATTGGGAATGGGTTAACTTTGGCTGTTGGGGTATAACAGCATACACTGTTGAGACAGTTTTTAAGCTGGGCATGTTCTGGGCAGTTCACCTATTCATGCCCATGCTTTGGTTTTTAGTAAAAATAAATTAATATGTAATTACTAATTTATCCATTCTCATGGTAATGTGGCATTCCCATAAATTCCCTCAACAGCATAGGCTGTTGGGCCCCAACAGCTAAAGTTTTTCCATTGCATCAGGAGATGTTCCCAATGCACGGTGGTGATGTGACTGTGGGGCACCCCCTTGTGGGGTGCAGATGTGAACTCCTTAAAATCATGACCTTTATGCATTTTGTGACCCCATCTTAACGTCAAATAATTGGGGCTGTCAACTACGGGTGCAAATGGATCGCATGATCCGATCCAAACCGAGAATATCTGATCCGATGTGTTATATATTTATAAATATAAATATAAATATATATAATACACATATACATATTACTTATTTTTTTTATAAAAAAGCATGTATATATATGATAAAAATAATTAAAAAATACTTACATTTTTAGTTTTTTCTTTATTTAAATTGATATATTTTATTTTTTTCTTTTAATGATTTATTAATTTAAAAAAATAAGTCGGATCAAATCAGATCCGATTGGATTCGAATTCAGATCGACTCCTATCAGATCCAATCGGATCGGATTTGACATGAACAATATCATATCGGATTCAAATTTAATCCTTGATCCAATCCTTTTGCATCCCTACTATTAATTAGTGTGGGTTCAATCGTCACAAAATTAAATTGTACTGACACCGTTCTTAGAAAAATACTTTTAAGCCATGCATTGGGAATATCTCCATTCTTATATCTTTTTATTTGAGGAGATATTTTTAATATATAAAAAGGCTGTGAGAACTCAGAGTGGACACAATTTGGTGAGCGGGTTAGGTCTGGTTGGGGATGCACCCATTTTTAATTGGGACAAAATCATTAGACTTAGAACCATTTCATTTATTAATCAGGATAATCGGATCTGACTCGATTAGACCTGATTATACTAACATCTATATTTCTCTATGTTAATAGTAACTTAAAACTTCAATTTTGATAATACAACCTTAACAAAAATGACAATCAAATATTTTAAACCAAAATTATCATATATGTTATTTATCAAATTTATCGTTTAGACATAAAATATAATAAAAATTACAAATTAAGAATCCTTTATATATTATCACAGTCAGTTTGGGTCTTAATCATTTTGGAACAATCAAGAACCAAAACCAATACAATAAGCGCTGACCCATTGACATCCCTCAACCAGCCAGTAGGCATAACAGATTTTTTTTACATCCAGATTAGGGTGTTGACATTAAATGTCAAACCGATCAAACCGAATCGAACCGAATCAAACCGATCTTATATGTTTAATTAATTATTAATTAGTCTCTACCAGCCTATATGTTAAATGTTGATATATTTTATTGGTGTTTTGTTTGAACTTTGAAAAAAAATCGGTTATTTATGATAAAAACTTAAAAGTAAAATATTTAATTCAGTTTTATATAAATTTAAATATATATAATGACAAAAAATTCAGTTTTGCATAAAAACTAATCGATTTAAATATATATATTTTGATTTAGCATAAAAACTAAAAAGAAATATACTTAAATATAAATAAATATATTCTTTGAAGCTTTACAAAAATATGGCCTTGGATGGGGGAGGTTGAGCCCCTTCCAAAAAAGTGACGAAGTAAAAGAAGAGAAGAGGTGTGAAGAAGGATGGACAGAAGGAGACCCCACGGCATGCGACACTTCAAGCTCTAATGTTTGCATTCCCCTCAGCCACCTTGGTCTGCATGGGCTGCTCTTCATTGGCTTGGCCCTCGGAGAGATATACCCCGTCGAATGGCAAAGACTCCTCGGCCATTGGATCAGGTTGAATCCCTAGCCGACTAATGTCAAAGTCAGGTTGTAGGTATGTAGCACTCACTCAGACCCTTAGAGAACACCAAGCATCAAGACTAATACCACAAAAGTGCACATGAGCAACTCACAACCAACCCCCATGCAGCAATGAACCCGCAGCACACCAGCATCCTTGTGATGAACTCATAATAATCGTGATAAACCCGTGGTTCACTGAGTCAAGCTAACGTCAGAACCCAAAGAAACCATAGCCGAACCTTTCCGAGAGCCCCGAACCCACCTGAACATGCAATGAAGCTACGCCCGCTAAGGCGTGCGATGAACTCATAGCCCGCGAACTCGCCCATGACCCGAGTCAAGACAAACCCAGGCCGAGCCCATGGCGAGGCCCGCGTATGCCCAGAGACACGTAGAACCCACGACAGCTAAAGACATAGTGAGCCACCACGGGGAGCCAGCTAGGCGCCACCTGTCAAATGGTGACGTCACTGATGCCATGCGAGATTAGTTATGGTGTGCAAAAAGGGAGTAGCACACGTTAGTAATGAGGGATCTTAAAGATAAGGAAAGCTAATCCTCAAGAGCGCACCCAATAATTGACAGTGAATCAAAATATTCCCTTTCCCATTACGTTGCCAAATGCCCTTATCTCCTACCTTTTAGGATCTCGGGATCCCCTTATAAATAGAGGTCCTCCTCGTATTGAAAGGCATCCAATCTTTAGCATTTCGTCACACCCCCGAGTTCTCTCTCTCTCTCTCCAATTCCCTCATTTTCACATCCTTAATCCGGAGATCTCATCCCCCTATTCATAGGCTTCTCTCTGTCTTTCAAAGAGACCACCTACACCCAAGCCTTACCCCTCCCACAATAGAATCTCCGGTTCCGTCTTTGATCACAGAGAATGGCCTCGAGAAAAGTCAACCTCACCACCACTCCTGAGCAGTAGAGCAACACTCAAGAAAACACCAACCTCGGAGTTGAAAAGCAGCCGGAGATGGAAACACAAATCCAAGCTGATATCGAGATACTGTCAAACAAGGTTTATGGGTTAGAGGCACTCTTCGAAGATCGATTCAGGAAACTCGAGCAGAGCCAGGAGGAAACAAGGAGCACCATCCAGATCCTACTCAATCGATCAGCCCAAGCTGAACAGACTCCCACCGCCACTATTCCCAGTGCTCCCAATTCCAATCCTAACCCTAGTCGCCATGCCTTCAACCCTAACCCACCGTCCCAGAGCAGCCCGACGGGGCCATTCCAACCCCAACCCAGACAGGCCCCCAACCTTCCCACTAGTTTCATACCTTCCCCTACACTGACCCGATAGCAGAGACCCCTCTCAACCGAGAAGAATTGAGGGAATACGTCTAGGGGCTAGTAGTTGAAAGCTGCAACCGAGCCCATGATTCGACTATCTTACAAAATCCTTATTCTGATCATATTCTATACAAGCCCTACCTTGTTAGGTACTCTCCTACTCAGCAATGGCAACAATACGACAGACAGAGGGGTAGCCCGCAGGAGCACATTAACAAGTTCGAGGACATCCTTGGTTCCTTTGCTCTTGATGGGGACCTCAAAGTATGTGAGTTCTCAAAGTCTTTGATCGGCCCAGCGTACACATGGTTCATGAGTCTCACCACTAGGAGCATCGATTCATGGGGAAAGCTAACCAAAAAGTTCCTATCAATATGGTTCACCCTGGAGAGAAAGCTGACAATGGCCAACCTATGGAACGTGGAACAAGGGCCAGGGGAAGATCTTCTGGCCTACGTTATGAGAATTCAAAAGCTAACGCATTCCATCTTCGACAAACATGTTACCGAGAAAAGCTTCGTCGAGTAATGTGTACAAGGCATGCGCCCTACCTTCAGGATCGGCATCGAGAACGTCGAAGTTGAAACCTTCAGCCAACTCTGGAGTTGCGCAGACAGGATGGCGTGATCCATCAAAGACACCTCCCCATACAATAGAAACGAGGCGTATGCAGTCGATAGGAGGCCCAAGAACAATGGAGGAACTAGACAAGGGTCGTATCAACACGATAGCACCCAAGGAAAGAGAAGCACACCTCCCCCCTTTCCCTGTGCAAGGAAGGAAGTAATCATGATAATGAACAAGTTAGTTGAGGACCGGGTCATCAACCTGCCACCACCACAACCAAGAGTAGACCTAGAAAAAGACAGGCATGGCGGGAAATGGTGCAATTACCACCAAACACCACACCATGACTTGATGGACTGCTTTACCTTGAGAAGGTTGTTCATGCAGAAGGTGAAGCTGGACCAATTCATGAAGAAAGACCCGACTCGTGTGGATATCGACCCCCTCCCAGCCATACCTAGGGAGGAAGCATCAACGTGGTCGGAGCGACCGCTTAGTACCAATCCAACGCCCTAATAGAGAAATTAGAACAAAGTGAAGAACTGCGACAGTTATTCACAAAGCATGGGGCCAACACGACAACACAGAAGCTAGCCATCGGAGCACTCCCCATGGCCTTAACCTGAATTGTGTATTGCATGTCCCTCAACTTCCTATAAATTTGCTTTCAATTAGTAGTATCACAAGCTCTTTAAACTGTAGTGTAACTTTTTTCCTGACTCATGTGTTTTTCAAGACCTAACTTCTGGGAGGACGATTGGTAGAGGGAGCCTAGTGGATGGTCTCTACATTCTCGACAACAAAGCTGGTCTCTCGGTGTCATCCTTAAAGTCACATAGTCAGTCAAATAAGAGTCAAATTTTTTTGTGGCATAGTCGTTTAGGTCATGTTTCTTTTGAAATAGTAAAGTCTTTGTTTCCGGTTTTATTTAAGTCATGTTCAGTGTCAGAGTTCCAGTGTCAAACGTGTCAGTTGAGCAAACAATGTATAACAACCTTTCACTCAAGTAATAAAAGATCAAGTGTTCATTTTCATGTTGTGTATTCTGATGTATGGGGTCCTAATGTAATCACTACGGGCGGATATAAGTACTTTATCACATTGATTGATGATTAGTCTCGCTATACATGGGTATTTCCTATGCGTAGTAGAGACAAAGTACCAAAGATTGTGAAAGACTTCCAGAGGATGATATTTATGCAGCTCCATGTTGAAATACAGATCTTCCAATCTGACAATGCAAAATAATACTTCCATGGTAAGCTCAATGAGTTCTTTGTCTCCCACGGATCTATTCATAGGAGCTTATGCACCAGAACACCACAACAAAATGGTGTTGCAAAAAGAAAAAACAGACACCTCCTTGAGGTAGCTCGTGGGATGATGTTATACATGAATGTTCCAAAAAGGTTTTGGGTGCATGCTATACTTGTAGCTGCTTATGTCATCAATCGCATGCCCTCCAAAGTGCTGAACTACATGGCCCCTCACCAATTATTGTACCCTCAGTCCCCTTTATTTTCCATTCTCATGAGAGTCTTTGGTTGTCGTGCCATTATCCATGATTTTTCTCCATCTCGAGGTAAGTTAGACCCTCGGTCCATTCCTTGTATCTTTCTGGGGTATCCCTCCTCTTAAAAAGGGTATCGGTGCTTTGATCCCGTTAGTCATAAGTTTTTTGTGTCTATGGATGTGCCCTTTGAGTCTGAGCCATTCTTCAGGTCTGCCAAGTATCTCTTCCTTCTATTCCAGACCTTTATCCCTTTCGTGTCTTCCAACGTACACACCATAGAGATCAACAATGTGATAGAGATGTGGAGCAGCCAAACATTGAGCAACCGACACCGTTAGACTCTCAGGAGGTAAGTCCAATCCCTGTTGCACCTACTGATACCCCTACTCCTACTGTGGATGACCTTAACATTCCTATTGCTCAATGAAAGGGAGTCAGGTCATGCACTACCAAACACCCCATTACCCATTTTGTCTCCTATGATCACATTTCCCCCTCATACCGAGCCTTCCTATCTGTAGTTGATTGCATCCCTATTCCCAGAAATGTTGTAGAAGCCTTAAAATGCCCCGAATGGACAGATGCCATGAAGGAGGAGATTAATGCTTTTCACAAAAATCAAACTTGGGAATTGGTGGATCTTCCAAAGGGGAAAGACCTCGTGGGGTGTAAATGGGTGTTTATGGTTAAACACAAGGCAGACGGAACAGTTGAAAGGTACAAGGCAAGATTAGTAGCCAAAGGGTACACACAAGTGTACGGGGTTGACTATGATGAAACTTTTGCTCCAGTATCTAAGATGAACTCAATTAGGGTTCTCCTGTCATTAGCTGCTAATCTTGACTGGGAATTGCATCAGTTAAACATAAAGAATACTTTTCTGAATGGTGACTTAGAGGAGGAAGTATACATGGTTCAAGCCCCTGGATTCTGTGCCAAGGGAAGTGAAAATAAGGTGTGCAAGCTGCGAAAGTCTCTTTATGGCTTAAAACAATCTCCCAGAGCTTGGTTCAATAAGTTTCACATGGCAGTTCAGCAGATGGGGTTCAAACAATGTCAGTCTGATCATACACTCTTTGTGAAGAGATGTCAGGAACAGGTTGATGTGTTGATAGTGTATGTGGATGATATCATCATTACAGGAAGTTGGAGTTCAGAAATACAAAAATTGAAACAATTCCTTGCATCTAAATTTGAAGTGAAAGATCTAGGTCCCTTAAAGTATTTCCTTGGGATTCAAGTCACCCGTTCAGAAAAGGGTATCTTTATCTCTCAAAGGAAATACACCCTTGATCTATTACAGGACACGGGCAAATTAGGTGCAAGGCCAGCAGATACTCCCATGGATGTTGACAACAAGTTGGGTGACTGTGATGGTGAACCTCTGAAAGATGTGAAACTGTTCCAAATGTTAGTGGGAAAGCTGATTTATTTCTCCATGATCCATCCAGACATTGCCTATTCAGTTGGGGTTCTAAGCCAATTCATGCACTCTCCTAAGAAACCACACATGGAGGCAGCAAAGAGAGTTCTTAGATACTTGAAAAAATATCCCGGAACAGGTCTACTATTTAATAAACATAATTACCTAAAGGTGGAAGTCTTTACAGATGCTGATTGGGTAGGTGCTATGGATGATAGAAAGTCCACGAGTGGGCATTGCACATTTGTGGGAGGAAACCTAGTTACTTGGAAAAGCAAGAAACAAAGTGTGGTAGCAAGGTCAAGCGCTGTAGCTGAATATAAAGCTATGGCACATGGGGTGGATAAAGTCCTTTGGCTAAAGAACCTTCTAGGGGAGCTTGGAGTTGTTGTTCATAATCCTATGTCTCTTTAACGTGACAACAAGGCAGCAATAAACATCGCCAGCAACCCTATCCTACATGAGAGGACCAAGCACATTGAGGTGGACAAACATTTTATAAGGGAAAAATTGGAAAAAAGAGAAATTTGCATCCCTTATGTCAACTCCAAGGAACAACTTGCTGATGTCCTCACAAAAGGGCTTCCATACTCACAACACAATGAGTTATGTGATAAGTTGGGCATGATAGACATATTCGGCCCAACTTGAGGGGGAGTGTAAGGCTTATTTTATTGTTACTTTATAGTTGTTGTTAGTAGGTTGTCCTCTTAAGATACTGTCAGTTAGTTATTTTTCCTTTTTTTCTTATTAGTTTGTTTCTAGGGTGTGCCACCAGGAGCATACTTGTAATTTCTATCATTTTTTATAAAGTTAATATAAATAGTGAACTAGCGGTAGCCAGAGACTGTTTTCTTTTCTCTCAATCATATCTCCCTTTCCTTCTCTTTCTCTCTCTCTCTCTCGTCTCCCACTCTCCATGAATGATTACAAGAGGAAACCTCATCGCACTCCTAAGAGAATTTGAAGATGTATTCGCCTAGTCATATGACCAGATGCCAGGATTAGACATAGAACTTGTCCGACACTCCCTGTGCATAGATCCAAAATTCCAACTAGTGAAGTAGCCATAGAGGAGTTTCAAGCTGGAGATAACCCTAAAGATTAAAGAGGAAGTAGATCGACTTTTGAAACTTGTTTTTATCAAACCTATAGCACACCCTCAGTGGCTAGCCAACATAGTCCCAGTAAAGAAGAAAAATAGACAACCAAGGTTATTACCCTCTCACCTAGTTCTTTAGCGATAGTACATCACCCAAACACTAATTTTACTTTATTGCAAATGTTGCGTCGACTTTAGGGACCTAAACAAGGCCTGCCTAAAGGATGAATTCCCTCTACCCAACATGGAGGTATTGATAGACTCCACTACAAGACACGAAGATGCTTACAGTGGTATAATCAGATCTTTAGGGATACTGTAGACGCACCCCACACAACCTTCAGAACACCGATAAGAAACTTTTACTACAAGATGATTTCCTTTGGACAGAAGAATGTGGGGTCAACATACCAAAGATCAATGACTAGTGTCTTCCATGATATGATCCACAAGGAAATTGAGTGTTATGTGGATGACATATTCGTTAATGTAAGGAAGCAAGAGGATCATTCCAAGGTCTTGAGGAAGGTCTTCACCCGATGTAGAGAATTCAAACTAAGGTTGAGTCTGCTAAAATGCGCATTTGAGGTACAGTCGGGGAAGTTTCTAGGCTATTGGGTAAACCAGGAGCATCAACAAGCCTTTGAGTAATTAAAAACAACATTGGCTAGGGCCCTATTGATGTCACCACCCAAAGACGGGCGAGAGTTCAGAATATACATCGCAATAGGGAAAGAAGCCACAGGATGCCTATTGGCACAAGAAGATGATAGCAAAGTGGAACTCCCAATATATTATGCCAGCAGAACCCTCAAACCAGCTGAGAAAAATTACTCCCACATGGAACATCAATGTCTAGCACTGATTTTCGCTACACAAGTTTAGACACTACATCCTAGGGCAAAGGGTGAGGCTCATCGCACGAAGCAACCCAATCAAGTTCTTCATGGACAGACCTCCCTTATCTGGTAGACTTGTCAAGTAGATTATGCAGCTCAATGAGTACACAATAGAGTACACCCGGCCAAAGGCCAACAAATGTCAAGCGGCAACAAACCTATTAGCCGCCTTTCCATCAATTACTGATTTTCCATTGGATGTCCCATGAGATACACCAATGGTCACCTTGGCCAAAAGCAGAGAGGGGGCCCTAACCATCGATGGGAGTAGCACAAGCACCTCGGCTGGCATTGGAGTAACCTTAACCTCACCTGATGAACAAACCTCTGCCTACTCCTTTAAACTTGAATTCCCCTATTCTTACAACATAGCAGAATATGAAGCACTGGTCCTTAGTCTAATCAAAGCAATAGAAGCTGGCACAAAGAAGATAAAGGTAATTGGTGATGCTAAACTGGTGATTGGGAAACTTGAGGGAAGCACGACAATGAAAGAATTAACCATCTTACCGTATAGGACCCTGATCCAAAAGCTGATCCACGGTATAGACGTAGACTTCAAACATCAGAATAGAGATAAAAACAGGTTCACTGACACACTGGCCACCTTAGGGTCCAAGATGCAAGGTAACAACCACTAGAGATTACCATCCAGTCATTCGACAAACAATCGATTTTCACCCTAAAGGATCTGGTGGAAGAGGAGCATAAAATAACAACGGATGATTAGAGATACGAAATAATCCAAAAGCTGAGAAGTCAAACCATAAGAACACAGGACATCAAGTTGATCGCAAAGTTTCAGCTCGTGAATGGGGTATTGTATCGCAGAGAGTAAGATGGTGTATGGACAAGATGCCTAGGGAAATCAGAGGTTGAAGTAGTGCTGAATGAGGTACATAGGATCAATTGTTGAGACATCACATGTACCTTATTCCGAAGATTGTAGAGATTAAGGTATTACTGGCCTGCGATGAAGTGGGCATTGCCAAAGCGCAAAGAGAATGTGATAAGTGCATCCCATAGGTGGATGGCAAGGAATGTCTCACGGTCTATGAAAAGGGCTGGAGGAGGATGTATATAGAATATCTGCAGGAGCACACGCTGCCCATTGACATTACATTGAGGAGGAAACTATTGTCTAAAGTCAATCGATTCTACCTCCAAGACGAAGTGCTATACAGGAAATGACATGTAGGAAAACCCTTGCAATGCTTGGTTGGTGACGAGATAGGTGACGTACTAGAGGCAGCCCATAGTTCTAAACCTGTAGCCCATCAAGGTAAACTCGCTCTACACAACCATATCCTACACCTAGGTTTCTACTGGCCAACTATGATGGAAGATACACAGCGACACGTGCACAGATGTCACAAGTGTCAGATCCATGGCGAAAGGATCCATAAACCTACCAACAGCCTCCACCCAGTCATTACACTGTGGCCATTCCATACTTGGGGGATAGACCTAATAGGCAAAATACACCCACCTTCTAGAGGGTATTGCTTTATCACAGTAGCCACTAATTATTTCCCTAAATCAAGAAGTCTGTTATCTCCTAGGGTAGTGTGGTACAAGACTAGAGACATCCACAACATATTACCCATAGGGAAACGGTTAGGCAGAGGCCACAAACAAAACTCTACTCAGGATGTTTACCAAAACAGTGGCCGATAATCAAAAGGATTGGACAGATAAGCTATCAGAAACTCTTTGGGCTTATCGCACATCTATCAGAAAGAGTACATAGGTAACGCCCTACTCCTCGGTGTATGGTCAAGAAGTAGTTGTCCCAGTAGAGATAAGAGTCATATCTGCCAAGATAGCCTTCACGATGGGCAGGAAGATCAGGCCAGAGGACATGGACCTATTACTTGTTAGAGACGTAGCCTCACAGAAGCAGAGCAAGTACAAACAAGCCCTAACCACAAACTTCAATAGACACTTGAAGCCCAGAAAATTTCAAAGAAGGGGATAAAGTTCTAAAGACAGCTCTCAACGTTAGGCAAGGCAATCTACGGGAAAGTTTTCCCCAACATGGGTGTTAAGTTGACTGTTTTTATGTATTGTTGGTTCAACTGATAAGTGTACATGTTAGTTAGTATTGGGTTTTAAGCTGTTAGGTACTGGGCCTTTGTTATTGGGCCTAAGTCTTTTTAGTGTTTTAAGCAGTCTGGGTGTCCCATCACTAATCAGGGGCATTCCAGACATTTCATGTAACATTGTACTGTAATCTACTATAAATAATAGTATTGTCGACTGGGTTACTTAGTTCGACATTCTCAGCACTTGTTTGCCTTCACCTCTCTTTTCTTACTTCATCTACAAGCTTTTAGCAAACATGGTATCAGAGCATTGAGCGATCTTCTGGTTACAGCCGACACCAACTCTTCTCTCTTTCTTTCTTTTTCTCTTTTTTTTCTCCTGGTTGCTATGGAGAAACCCTAGGGTTGTCGTAGAACAAAACAAGGTTTGAACCTAGGATTTCCCTTGGTTGTAGGGCACAAGGGAAGTAAGACCCAGAAGTTGATGTCCTACTAGACTGCTTCTAGTAGTGAGTAGCCATTCGGCTGCTAAGAGAGGTCTATATAGGACAAACCTAGGTTGAGGACTGATATTGATTTCAGCAGTCCTTGTATTGGTCATAGGGGTGAGCACTCTCTACAGTAGTAGAAAGTCGAAGCCCAAGGGAAGTCTACATAGTGCAGTGGTGGAGAGCTCTCAGTTTCAGGTCGGTTACTAGCTCACAGAATTCTTCTTGCTGCTATAACTGGTCCACTTCAAAATTGTGACCACTTCGGCTAGTCTGAAACAGTGTTATCTACACAAAGTTTGCAACCAAGATGTCTTCAATATTCGGAGAGGTCTCTTCTAGGGATAATAGACCTGGTGGGAGGTCTTCAAATCTAGAGAACCTGAATCTGCACAGCTTGTAGATTACAAGTGTGTTGCTCGATGAATACAACTTCAAGGAGTGGTCCGTTTCTGCAATGCTTTTTATTACTTCCTGTGAACTCACAGGTTATTTAGATGGGAAGAAGAAGGAACTCGAAGTTGGCAGTGTGGAGTATGCAGTGTGGCACAAGGAGAATGCCACAGTTATGTCCTGGCTGCTTGCTTCTATGAATCCACGAGTTGCCAGGACTGTTCAACACTTCCCCACAGTAGCTAAGATTTGGAAAGAAGTGTCAAAAACCTATGGACAAAAGAAAAACAATGCTAGAATTTAGAGGTTGAACCAAGACATTGCTGCTTTAAGGCAAGGGGATATGACAATTGCAACATATTTTGAAACTCTGGAAGGACTGTGGGAAGAACTTGATCATCAATTGATTCTGGATTGGGAGAATGCCAGGGACAAGGAGAGACATGATAAGCAGATTGAAGAGAGCAGAGCCTTTAAGTTCTTGGCTGGCCTGGACCTAGTGTATGAGGGCATAAGGTCACAAATTCTTGGAAGAGATGAAATGCCTGAGTTACATCATGTTTATTATCTGGTAAGGAATGAAGAGGTTAGGAGAAAGGAGATGCAAGTTGACACTCAGATGCAACCAACTGAACAATCTGTAGAATATTCAGCCCTGATTTCTACAAATCAAAAGGGGAACAAATATCCAGACAAAAGGCATCTTAAGTGCACTCATTGTGGAGGTGAAAGACATGTAAAAGAAAAGTGTTGGGTCCTGTATCCTCACCTGAAGCCAGCTACATTGAGAAAAGACAAGAAGCAACAGAAGGGTTGAGCGGCAAGTGGGAACCTTGTCACTAGTAACAATGGTGATAGCTCACAGAGTATACCAACAGTGGCTTCTTCTTCCATGGGGTAGGTTGCTAATTCCTCTAGAGCCGGTACCTTGGGCTTCACTGTTGGTGAGGTAGAGATCCTTAGCCAGGCTTTAGCCCATCTAAGGAGTAACTCTTTTGCTTCCACCTCTCTTGCTAGATCAGGTATAGTCTCTGCCTTTAGTGCAACTAGTCCTATTGGCTCTACTTCTTGGGTTATTGATTTCGGTGCAACTGACCATATGACATATATGTCCTCCTTATTCTCTTCATATCACTTGTTGTCTGGTCAGGATAAGATGAGAGTTGCTGACAGGTCTTTCTCCACCATCTCTAGCAAAGGGGTGGTTGACCTAAGCAAGGACGTCTCTCTTAAATCAGTTTTGCATGTTCCTAGTCTTACCTCAAATCTTTTGTCTGTTTCAAAACTTACCAAAAATTTGAACTGTAGCATAACCTTTTTTCCTACTCATTGTGTCTTTCAGGACAGATTGATGAGGAGAACGATTGGGAGCGGTCATGAGTATGGAGGCCTCTACTATTTTGATGCAGACATCGGTTCAGCCTTACAAGCATCTGCTGCTAGTGGTCCAGAGAATGTGGAGTCAATAGCTAGGTTGCATCTATGGCATGCTAGGCTAAGTCATTTAATGTAGAACTGTTTATCCAGTTTCCAGTAATAAAATTCAAGCTCCTTTTGATTTGGTTCATTTTGATGTTTGGGGCCCTTCACCTATTGTTTCTATTGATGGCTTTTGTTACTTTATCAGTTTTATTGACCACTACTCTCAATGCACATGGATCTACCTGTTAAAAGGACGAGATGAAGTGCCACGGATAACCGTGGCATTTTGCAAAATGATTGAAACATAATTTGACAAGAAGATTAAGTAATTCCGGTAAGATAATGCTGCTGAATATTTTGAAAAATCCTTGAGCTTGTTCATAGAAAATGCTGGCATGCTACATCAATCATCTTGTGCTAATACCTCTCAACAGAATGGGGTTCCCAAACACTACTGGTCTCCAATAGACATCTATTGGAGACAACTCAAGCCTTACTATTCTAGCACAAGGTTCCCAAACACTACTGGTCTCAAGCAGTACTTACTACGTCATATCTGATAAATTGGATACCATCTAAGGTGTTGGGTATGAAAACCCCTTTCTCTGTTCTGTGTCCTACCCTTCCAAACATTCCTCTTCCTCCTAGGGTCTTTAGTTGTGTATGTTTTATACATGTAAAGGATCCAAAGAAGACCAAGCTGGATCCTAAGGCTACGAAAGGAATTCTTTTGGGGTACTCTTCTACACAAAAGGGTTACAAGTGTTATGATCTTGTCACCAAGAAAAAGTATGTCACCAGAGATGTGTTTTTTTTTTTGAGTCTCAACCCTACTTTCAATCTTCCCAGAATCCTCTTCAAGGGGAGACTAGTGGGATGGAAGAGGATTCTTATTCTCCCTTCTTTTTTGTTCCTCTATCTGCCTTGGGCCTTCCATCCTCTCCTTCTACTCCTCCTAGTTGTGGCATCCCGGGTGAACCTAGTGAGGCTCCCACTATGCCTGCTACCTCTCCTGATACTGTAGATGTTCCTGAGGGCTCTAGTAGGCAACAGAAAGATATAAGAATCACTTACAACAGAAGAAAAAAGGGCCCTTAAACTCATGATAGCAACCAGTTGGACTCGGATCAATCTGTCTCCGCAATCCAATGTAATCCCAACACACATACTTCTGATTTGGATCTTCCTATTACTCTTTGTAAGTCTATCCGTTCTTGTACTACTCGGCACCCCATTGCTGATTTTGTTTCTTACTCATGTTTCTCTTCATCCTATCACTCCTTTGTATCTGCTCTTTCCTCTATACATGTTCCTTCTAAGTACTCAGAGGCTGTGTCTGACCCAAGGTGGAAAAAAGCTATGAATGAAGAGATGAAATCTTTAATAAAAGCAAGGACTTGGGAATTAGTGGATCTGTTAGAAGGGAAGAGCACTATCGGGTGCAAGTGGGTGTTCACTGTAAAGCATAGGGAGGACGGGTCCATTGAAAGGTACAAGACCCGGATTGTGGCAAAGGGGTTTACTCAAAAATAAGAGATTGACTACAAATAAACCTTTGCTCTAGTAGCGAAGCTCAACACAATTCAGGTTTTACTGTTATTAGCAGCAAATTTTTCATGGGAACTAAGCTGGATGTGAAGAATGCCTTTCTAAATGGTGATCTTCATGAAGAGGTATTTATGGATCCTCCACCAGGCTACGACTTTAATAGAAAGGTATGTAAACTGAGGAAAGCATTATATGGCCTAAAGCAGATACTCCAATAGAATAGAACCATGGTGTACAGGAATCAGTAGGGGAGGACTACTGTGATAAAAAAAGATACGAAAAATTGGTAGGGAAGTTGATATATCTATCTCTCACCTGACCAGATATTGCTTATGCTGTGCATGTTGTCAGTCAGTTCATGCACTCTCCAAAGATCCCTCATATGAGAGTAGTTGAAAGGATTCTTAGGTACTTGAAGACTTGCCCAGGAAAGGGAATTCTGTTCAAAAAACACAACAAAATTGAAATTGAAGCTTATACTGATGCAGATTGGGCCGGTTCTACTAGGGACAGAAAATCAACTTCAGGATATTGTACATTTGTTGGAGGGAACCTGCTTACATGGCGGAGTAAGAAGCAGAATGTGGTTGCTATATCAAGTGTGGAGGCTAAATATCGAGCTATGGCTCATGGTGTTGTTGAACTTTTGTGGCTTAGGACCCTTGGTGAGCTTGGCATAAAAGTTGAGGGTTCTCTCAGGTTGTATTGTGACAACAAGGCTGCCATCAACATTGCAAATAACCCAGTGCAACATGACAGGACAAAACATATTGAGATTGATCGACATTTTGTTAGAGAGAGAATAGTCTCAGGAGAACTCTGCATTCCTTATACTCCATCCGAGATGCAGATTACAAATGTGCTGAGTAAAGGGTTGGCTGCAACAAAATTCTTGGACCTTCTTGGCAAGCTAAACTTGACTGACATCCATGCTTATCTTGAAGGGGAGTGTTAAGTTGATTGTTTTTATGTATTGTTGGTTCGGATGATAAGTGTACATGTTAGTTAGTATTGAATTTTAAGCTGTTAAGTACTGGGCCTTTGTTATTGGGCCTAAGTCTGTTTAGTATTTTAAGCAGTTTGGGTGTCCCATCACTAATCAGGGGCATTCTAGACATTTCATGTAACACTGTATTGTAATCTACTATAAATAATAGTACTGTCGACTGGATTACTTAGTTTGACATTCTCAGCACTTGTTTGCCTTCACCTCTCTTCTACTACTTCAGCTACAACCTTTCAGCAAACAATGGGAAAGGTCGTACTTAATAAAAGAGGCCTATACTTCGAGCTACTATGTATTAAAAACCATAGACACGGATGAAGAGGATGAAACCACCAACGACTACTGGTTGAAACCTTACTTTGAATAACTTTGTGTTTTTGTAATTCCACAAAAATATGTACATCTTCTATAAATAAATTTGCAATGTTTTTTTATCCAGGACTCTTTATTAACTACCCGCTTGCTAAGCAATAAAGTCAATTTTACTTCCACAAAGAATTTTGATTGCGATGAAGTTGCTTTCCTCTCACCCTTCGATTAATAATACATGCATATGTACATTGTGATAGTAGTTAAATGAATGATACACTACAATTTGTCCCAATATGTTCCACATAATTGTTTACATACATATCCTGTTTATATCTTACAACCTGTTTAACTATGCTTTCAAAGCCTTGGCAACCCTAGGCACTCTCGTTCCGTGGCCGATTCCCTGATGCCACATGCTCCACGTGAAGGCCCTGGCAACCCTAGGCGCGACTCAAAGCCCCAACAACCCCAGACACTCTAATGAGCCCTGGCAACCCTAGGCACTCTCATTCCATTGCTGGTTCCTCGATGTCGCATTCTCCATGCAAAGGCCCTAGCAACCCCAGGTGTGACTCAAAGCCCCAGCAACCTCAGGCACTCCAATAAGCCCTGGAAACCCCAGGCACTCTCATTCCATGGTCGGTTCCACGATGTCGCATGCTCCATGTGAAGGCCCTGACAACCCTAGGTGTGACTCAAAGCCCTGACAACCCCGGGCACTCTAATAAGCCCCGACAACCCTGGGCACTCTAATAAGCCCTAGCAACCCTAGGCACAGATAAGCCCTGGCAACCCCAGGCACAGATAAGCCCTAGCAACCCTAGGCACAGATAAGCCCTGACAACCCTAGGCACAGACAAAGCCCTGGTACCCTAGGCACAAACGAAGTCCAAGTGATATCAGGCACAGACAAGCCCCGGCAAACACCAAATAGAGACACATCCGTGAAATCATTGGGGGGGGGGGGGCTCCATTGATAGGAAGTATGATCCCTACCAAAATCACAAGCACATATACTCTGTTCAACAGTAACAAAACCTAGGAGGACAAACTTCACATGCCCCAACATCAACAATGACACTCGACTTGCAAACAACACCCTACTTTCCCAAAGTTTGATTGTGATAGACTAAGTGTCCACTACACAAGTTCATTTCTAGACATCAATACATATCCCACAATTCAACTCTTCTACTTAATGTTCTCTTGCAACTGATAACGTTTCAATACAGGCACAATCCCTTGATTAGCTACTTATTCATATAAGATTATTTGGGTAAACTCCTCTTGATAGCGCCTCAGGAGACAAATTCACATTGTTCGTCTTCTTTAATGATTTGCGATAAAGCGACAATGTACTTGCATTCGATTACGATAAAACCCAGCGAGGGCTTGTTGACCAACGCTAATTGGCATAGCCCTCTCACACGATGATCGTACTAACAAAAACAACATACTGCAAAGAAATTTCAACCTATGTTTATACTATGACCAAAGCTCAACAACGATTAAGCCTACTATGCCCATACCAAATTATGGGATACATGCGATCCCCTCGTCCTCCACATCACATATGATTAAATTGTGATCAATGGCGAAAGGAATAATAAGTTTCCCACCATCTCTCCCTCTTTGGAGTGTTATCTCAATACCAAATTAAGTGCAAATTACTGCCAACCCACCCTCACAATGAATAGGGTCCAGGTCCAGTTGTACACAAAAGCAACTAGACAAGAAGTTGAACAAATGGTTACATTAAAACTAATATTACATTCACATTACATTTCAAAAATCCCAGAATGTTTCATCACACTTTAGGGAATTCCGCCATTAATTTACACCTAGTACATACAATAATCACTTGGCCCATTCCTCCCGCATCGCAGCAAAAACCTCTAGCACCTGACTCATTAGTTCAAATTTCTTGAGGCTTTCCAGCTTCGCCTCATAGTCCGCAAGGATCTACTTCTACCGCGCGCATTCCTCCATCAGGCACTTGAGTTTATCTGCAACCTAGTGACGCTTTCCTCAACTACTTTCCGACGCTCACGGACATCCTTCATCGAATGAAATCCTCCGCTGGGTGGGTCATCACACGACTCATTAGTATGGCGATGGTGTTCAGCGTCGGACCCACAATCTTTGGATGCAGCTCCCCCTCCGGCAACCACTTAGCATGAATCGCGGTTGACGTGAACGGAGCAACTGCACTGGAAATACTGTACCACATGCCTTTACCTTGAACCAGAACTAGATCTACTACTGGGAAGTGCAACAGCGGGATGTCGTGGTTATCACAATACTCTAACATTTCCCGCCATATCTGGACCAGCTCTTCCTCATACGTTAACTCTTCAAAAGGAAAGATAATACTGGGCTCGGTGTCTCCATTCCACGATTGATGTTCAAAGTCAACCGAGACCTCAGGCTCCACAGACTCATTGACCTCAGGCTGTGGAGACGCATCCCTAGAAGCGCCAACCATTGCAAAGGGGGACGAAGGCTCAATAGAAGCCCCACCCCCACACCTTTGGGGGCTTCAACGACAATAGTGGACTCTACAAAACGGGTTATCACCTACGCACCTGTAGTCGACTGACCTGTTTGACTCATTTGACCCGTGGAGACGGGTCTATCACCTGCAACACCCTCAGGAATTCTAGGACCAGGAATGAAGGGCTGCATTGCCTATAACTCCTCATCCAGGCGCCTAAAGAAAGGCATATCTAGCACACCGGGTGGATACTCACCGAAAAAGCAACCGCAAAAATTTACCCAAACACCCTTAGAAAGGCTAGACCAGAGAGGCACATTAATTCAAAAGAGATGCCATGTCAATAACCACTTGTGTATCGGATATCAAACTCACCCCGACACATGTGACCGACCCGCATTTATTTTGGAGTCAAACGAAAAGCCACTTCTCAACCACCATTAACTACAGAATCTCGACAAAATGCCAAACCACCTATTATCGATAAGAGATAGACATTGAAAAAACTGATCAATGATCACACAAAGGGGGTTCTCCCTTTCCAGGCCATCAATAACGCCAACTCCTTCCTTGCTTGCCAGAATAGCAGTTCGAGAAGGACTAGCAGCGATACTACCATACCCAAAGAAATTGGGAAGGCTGAAGCTCATAGACAGAGTATGTCAACTCCAGTATCCTTTGCCAATCACCCCTAAACCCGCATCCAGGGGGCAACAATATAAACAAGCCTACCCATTGGAAGGAAGGTCGCTTAATCTGAGATAAAGGCCACCACACCAATTGGTGTCACATAGTTGCGAACGAATTAAACAAGCTTCAGGGCCATTTGCGATCATGTCTTATGAATACAAAATAACGCAAGAAAAGTAAATTAATACAAGAAACAATAACAGAAATAACTATAGCATTTTAGTATCAGTTAAAATAATTACAAATTTGTATATGCACATCTCACAAAAGAGCCCACTCCTCCATCATTGGCACTATATTTTCAAGCAAATGACTTCGAGCCTCAAATGCCTTTAGCTCTCCGACCTCTGCTTTGTATTCCAATACCAACTTGTGTTGACGGCTGCATTCGTCCATAAGGGCCTCTAACTTCTCAATAGCTTTAGTGAGCTTCATTTCAGCTACCTTGATACAACAGTGCACGTCCTTCAGAGACTGCCCAAAAACCAATGGCGATTCTCCGAGACCAGCCTTCTAGAATACATGCACCAGCAAGACAACACGCTCTTCAATATGCCCACACGAAAACCGATAGCAGAAAAACATTCACGGGTCTTCAACCATTGTGCAAAGACGAACCACGTTAGCTGATCGAAAGGGAGATTCATAATATCACACATCGTCGTCACAAGCGTATTTAACGCCGGACCGACGACGATGAATGGGAGTTCGGAGGGAGGCAACCAACCACCTCGAATAATAGCTACCACAAATTTTGCCACAAACTTCGTTACCATATATCTGTTGTTCTAACAAATTCCCTGGATGAAAATGCAATCCTTGACCTTATACCCCAAAGGGGCTACATCATTCTCCACACAATACTTTGTGAGCAACCCACGGACCAACGCGAGCTCTAAATTATTGGACAATCTTTTAAGTGATGATTTCGCTAGAGACGATGTTGTGGACCCAACAACCTCGGTGACATTCATCATGGAGGGGACATCAGGAGGCCCAGCCTCCTCTTGTGCCCTTTGCTGATCGAAAGCCATCATTGAAAGCAAGAACAAAGGAGAGATCGACAAATGTATACAAGAATGAGCAGGTGCGGTGAGCAAACAAGAGTAAGTGGGTAAGGCGGAAACCAATGACACATACTGCACCTTTTATAACACAACTCATCCCATAAGTGGAAGAATTACAACCAAGTGTGAAGAAGCCGAATAGGCACACCTAGACAAAACATCACCCAATAACAAGCGAAAATAATCCGCAAACACACCTTACGAAAGCAGGACACAATGATGCATTAATTTCAGATATAACACCACATTCGTTAACGCCATTTAGACACTGAACATCCAAATGATTTATGTGACATTCATTACATTACAATGAATGAGGAAAATAATAACCATAGCCTCCACACGGCCACCATCGATAGCCTATTCGAATACCCATTAATAACAAATGATGACAACAAACAAGTCACCCATCATCAACCAACACCATGCAATAAACACAAACACTTATACTGCCAGGACACAGCACCTACCAAGGTAATTAACAATGTTGTTTGCCAATTTCCTTCCTGTCAATGGTTAGGGGGGCTAAAATGCACAAATACAGCATAGCATAGACCATCAACAGGAGGCAAATTGCCAAAAGTCAGGGGCTAAACTATAGAATGCAAGAAACCACCATTGCAAATGCACAACTACATAACAAGAAAATCCCCAGACCCAACGTTGCACAACTTGCAATACGAAAGAACAAAGTGCTTACCAATGAGCTCCCACTTATCGATAAGCAGGGGGCTAATGTAGGTATGTAGCGCTCACTCGCAACCAACCCCCACATTGCGATGAACCCGCTGCACACCATCATCCTTGCAATAAACTCGCAATACGTATTGCAATAATCATGACAAACCTACAGTTTACTGAGTCAAGCCATCGTTAGAACCCAAAGAAACCATAGCCGTGAAAGAATGGTAATATCCATCATATGGATGCCAAAAAGGTTGCAGAATGAGTGGGCGAATTTCAAAACTTTCTTGCCATTCTTCCAACTGGAAATCATATACCCTGAATTTAGAATACAGTATTCAAGGATCTAATTTGAATCAAAACCGAACCAGATCTAAACCAAAAGAGAGGGGAAGGGATATACCTGATCCGGAGAAGCAGTATCTCCCAACATCGGTGTTCATGCCCAAAGAAAAAAAACCCAAGAACTGCTTCCACTGAAGATGACACAACGATGATGGAGCAGAACCAGTAGTGTTCGTCCCACGAACCAGGTTCTTCTGAAGAACTCGGTGGAAGTAGAGAGCACCACACATAATCAAGAACTTTTCTTGATCTTTCCTCACAGAGAACTCGAACTGGCAGTAGATGGCGGCGGCTACTGGAGGAGAAGGCTAGAGAAGAAGATGGTGAACTGCTTTTTCTTCTCTAGGGTTTCTAAGATCCTATCTCAAGAAGCAGAGTTGTCTGTGAATTCCCTATGGTTCGAATTCTTGTAATTCGAATTAGGGTTTCTCCTCTTTTCTTTGTGATTAAGAAACCTCCTAATCTCATTAGGATTTATCCTAATCCAAATCTGTATTTGGATAAGGAGTCTTCTTAATCCTATCTGCAGATTAGATCAGCCCACTCCTGATCTTATCAGGAGATTACTAGATTCAAATCCTAATTTGAATTTGGTCTTGATGAGTGGATAGGGTTAGGACCCAATCCTTTTTTGCTTGACCTAATCTCAGATCCGCCCCTTTAAGTGACTGATCAAATCAACCCAGTTCGAAATGGGTTTTAGGCCCAATAAGTATTAAGTTCTCAATAGGCTTCCAAAACTGCTGCCGAGTTGGGCTTCTTTGTATGGCGTGGAACCTAAGCATTGATCTACACATCATCAAGATGGGTTCGGCCCAACCCTTATTACAAGGCCTAGCCGAATTCACTGGAAAGCCTAGTGAACCCCTTGAGCCCATCACATGGACTCTATGGTCCCAACACTTACACTAAGTGGTCCATGGGTCCAGTCATCTTATAAAAACCCAGGGACTATGTGCAGATGCAAGATTAGCCCATCAGGTATAACCCTAAATGGCCTTACACTCAACCTCTCAGCCCATAATGATCAAACACTACCCGACAAGAGAGGACCTCTCCCTCGGCTGCAAGGAACAGTGTTGCACTCTCTACTCACATGGATCCAAGGAATTAAAACCATTTGCAAATATTTTGAAATCGTACATATCTATATATCATATATATAAATTTTGCAAAACAAAATTCCAATGATTGAAATCAACTACCAGTAGTTAGGTTTCCATCAGAGAGAGTGCATCCCTGATCATTATCTTTGTCCAACAAAGGGGCTGATCCTGTCACTATGATCACCCATTCAGATGAATTCTCAGACTGTCCCAACATACCTAGGTTTTGACCCCCGCTAAAGATCTCACTAATTGGCATAATAAAGATAGCCCAATCCGACACCTAGTGCAGCATCATAATCGAGTCTAGGGGTCAGGTGTTACTTTCTAGTTTTGCCCATCAATCTCCAAGGTCCAGGGCAATACTGGAAATCTGGTCCGGTTCAAAGATTCAAGTAATCCTACACTATATGTGCTTTGGATCTCAACCTAGCAGCTGAGAAAGGCCACCCCAACACTTGGCAGCACACCAGTGTCAGCCTTGGTAGGACAAATCTCCCCAGACTTATTCAACGGCTGTGAACATTCTAAACTAACACGAGTCTCATTAAGTGTCCAGTTTAAGGGTCTTACACAGAAACATACTACACAACATGAATCAAACATGCACTTTATTCATTTACACTAAATGTCAAAAGTACATCAAAACTGATTGGAGCTAAGGGCATACAAAACTGTCTAACAACTCCCACTTGCACTTAGGTCCAATCTGGTACAAGCTAGAGTCCCATGCTTTCCATGTGTTTCTCAAACACTTTCTGTATGAGTGGCTTAGTCAATGGGTTGGCCACATTATCCGCTGATGCTACCCTCTGAATCAGGACGTCCCTCTGCCAACAATCTCCCGCAATACATGGTATTTCCTCTCAATGTGCTTTGACTTCGAGTGGGCTCGAGGCTCCTTAGCCTGGGCGATTGCTCCATTGTTGTCACACAACAACGGGATGGGTGATGTGTTGGACAGAACCACTCCTAATTCGTGAATGAACTTTTTCATCCACACGGCTTCCTCGACAGCTTCACTTGTGGCAATGTACTTGGCTTCGGTCGTGGAGTCTGCCGTGGACCCCTGTTTGCTGCTTTTCCAGCAAACAGCACACGATCCTATCGTGAAAGCATACCCAGATGTAGACTTTCTATCACCTGGATTCGACTGGAAATCAACATCAGTATACCCTAGAATTTGTAGTGAACTACCATCGAATACCAGACAAAACTCTTTTGTCCTTCGAAGGTATTTGAGTATGTTTTTCATAGCAGTCCAATGCTCCTGCCCTAGGTTGGCCGAAACCTGCTTACCACACTCACCGCCTGAGCAATGTCAGGGCGAGTGCACAGCATGACATACATGATGCTCCCTACGGCTAAGGCATAGGGAACGTCTTTCATGCCCTCAATCTCCTCAGAAGTCTTAGGAGACATCTTCTTGGAGAGAGTGACTTTGTGCCTGAAAGGAACGTTTCCTTTCTTAGAGTTCTCCATGTTGTACCTTTTGACAATTTTCTCAATGTAAGCAGCCTGGGATAATCCAATTATCTGCTTCAATCTATCTCTATAAAGTCGAAGATCCAATATATAGGATGCTTCTCCAAGATCTTTCATGGAGAATTACTGCGAAAGTCACACCTTGACCGAAGTCAACATGCCTACATCATTCCCAATGAGTAGGATATCGTCCACATACAACACCGAGAAGGTGACCTTATCCCCACTGAAGTTCCTGTAAACATAGGGCACATCCGGATTCTGCTCAAAGTCAAACGATTTGACGGCAGAGTCAAAATAGATGTTCCAACTCCTAGAAGCTTGCTTAAATCCATATATGGATCTATTAAGTTTACATACCATGTGTTCCTGACCAGCAACAATGAAGCCTTGTGGCTGCTGCATGTAGATATCTTCACTAAGATCTCTATTTAGGAATGCGGTTTTGACATCCATCAGCCAAATTTCATAGTCAAGGTATGCTGCTACAGCTAGCAGGATCCTAATGGATTTAAGCATGGCCACGGGCGAAAAGGTCTCATAGTCGATGCCTTCTTTCTGAGTATACCCTTTTTCCACCAAACGAGCTTTAAAGGTCTCAACCTTGCCATCGGGGCCCTTCTTCCTCTTATAGATCCATTTGCAACCAATTGCTTTTACCCCGGAGGGTGGATCTACTAGAGTCCAAACTCCATTGGCCTCCATCGAGTCCATCTTAGCTCTCATGGCCTCCACCCACTTCTGAGAATCTATGTCCAACATAGCTTCCGCGTAAGTCACGAGATCCTCCTCACTAGTCAAGGCTTCCACTAGGTAACTATCTTGGTCATAACCATAATGGACTGGTGGCCTGGATACCCAGGTGGATCTTCTAGGTTGGTCACTACCTGGAACTTGTGGGACACCTCCCACTGCTCCTGAGCTCTCCTCATCAAGAACTATTTCCTGATGATGGGTGTCCAGGATGTAATTAGTCTCTAAGAACTGGGCATTTCGACTACATAACACTTTATGCTCACTTGGGTTATAAAATAGATAACCCACTGAGTCCTTTAGGTAGCTTACAAATAGGCAACGACTGGTCTTGGATTCCAACTTGTCCGTACTCGTTCTTTTAACGTGCGCAGGACAACCCCAAATCTTCAAGTGTCTGACACTTGGTTTCTTTCCGGTCCAAAGTTTGTATGGAGTTTTTGGAACTGATTTGGTTGGAACTTGATTCAGCACGTAAATAGCAGTCTCTAATGCATGTCCCCAAAAGGATGTGGGTAATTCCGAGCGTGTGAGGAGTGACCGGACCATGTCTAACAATGTCATATTCCTCCTCTCTAAAACACCGTTAAGCTGTGGTGTTGCAGGAGGAGCTAACTGTGATATTATCCCGTTGGCCTTCAAGTAGTCTCTGAATTCGTCAAAGAGATACTCACCACCTCGATCTGATCGAATCGCCTTAATTTCTCTCCCTAACTATTTCCCGACTTCTTGTCTGAACTCCTTGAACTTTTCAAAGGATTCGGACTTCTATCTCATTAGGTACACGTAACCATATCGTGAGTAATCATCGGTGAAGGTGATGAAATACACATGTTGGTTACGAGTCCTAACACTCAGGGGACCACATACATCAGTATGTATAAGGTCAAGCGTGTTTGTACATCTTTCAGGCTTACCATTAAATGGTCGTTTTGTCATCTAACCGAGGAGGCAAGGTTCAAAAGTGGGAAGATCTTCTACGGTTAGAAAATCCAAAGGACCATCCTTTACCCTTGTGATTCGGTCAATACCAATATGGCCAAGTTGGTAATGCCACAGGCACGTGGGACTAACTATATCATGAGTCCTTTTCTTGGGGATTTTGACCGATGTAGTTTCGGTTAAGTTAGCTTCTAGAGAATGATGTAGAACATAGAGACCGTTCTCCAATTCCCCACATGCGATGAATTTATTGTTCCTTTTAATAGTAATCATATTACTAAAATAGACAGTATATCCATCAACACAGTTTAGAAACAAAAATCAAATTTCTTCTAAAGTTTCGTACATAAAGACAATCCTTAAGTACAAGTATTCATTCTCTAAAGACTAATTGTACGATTCCTATCGTCGTAGTTGCAGTACTTGCAGAAGTCTCCAAGTAAAGTGTCACTTCTCCGTCACTCAGCCTTCTGCTAACTTTGAACCTCTGTAGTGAATTACATGCTTGAGTTGAATCCCCGGAGTCAACACACCAGGACACAGGAGTAACTAACAGATTAGTCTCTATGACACAAGTTTCGAAATTTCCTTTCTTAGATTCCAGGTAGGCAGGACAGTTCATCTTCCAGTGGTCAGCATGTTTGCAGAAGTGACAGGCATCGGATGCCTTGGCATGACTATTGGCTCATCCTTCCTAATCAGTTCTTCGGCTCGTTGCAACATATTGCTGAGCTCTTGAATGCTGACATTCAACTTGTTCATATTATAGTTCATAATGAACGGATTGAAGGACGGAGGCAAGGAGTTAAGAATGGCGTCTATCTGTCTGACCAGATCTAGCCCGGACCCAAGGGCCTCCAGCTCATTTATATAACCCATCATCCGAAGACAATGGTCATGAACTTGCTGCCCCTTGGTCATCTATGCGGTCATGAAC
This sequence comes from Nelumbo nucifera, assembly GCF_055504915.1. Lineage (NCBI taxonomy): Eukaryota > Viridiplantae > Streptophyta > Magnoliopsida > Proteales > Nelumbonaceae > Nelumbo > Nelumbo nucifera. The sequence goes on along the minus strand of NC_142651.1, from coordinate 58,381,626 downwards.
TGCTTCAGGACCTTTTCGCGAGTAGAACGGTTCTGCTCTTCGTACATAGTTTTTAGACTATCCAATATGTCTTTGACGAGTTCGATCTGATCGAACTGCCTCTGTATCGAATTATCTAAAGAGGCTATGATATAACAACGGGCTAGGGAGATTAAGATCAAGAGATTGGACGTTCACAGCCATTGTCGAAGCTGATCGCAACACCATTCTCGCGTATAGAGGTTGGACGTTCACAGCCACTTCCTGCATGTGGATGGCCTCCACACACTCACCAAACCGTCTGCAAGAACAAATTAAGATCAAGAAATTAATTACTTTACTACAGAGAGAGAGAGAGAGAGAGAGAACCTGCTGAAGTATCCCCTAATTTCACTTTCGCCAACTGGGTATCCGCGGGAGAATGTAATAAATATGGTTCGATCGTCATGAGAGACCTGAGCGTTGGGTTTCCATGGTTGGGCGCGGGGATTCAAGCTTGACTCTCCAGCAACCACATTTCGACCAGAACCAGACGACCCACTTGCCCTTGCCTGCTGCGCGATATCCTCAAAAGCTCTTGCCAAGACATCGTTAACCGTCTTCGTGATGGCTTGAACTGCAGAAATCCTGCGCTCATGGACAAGCTGGAAAGAAATGTTCCTATTCATGAGCCCAGAAGTCAGGGGAGTATCGTTGCTGTTTCGCGAACTGGGACGAGTCACGTTCACAGAGACATAATTCAAGCAAGAAGCTGCTTCTTCTGCTAATACATTAACCATTGAGTCTGGTAGCGGCAACATCTTCAAGATTATGTTGGGGTATCCCAACTCTTCCAGCCATATCCAGAATGCAATCACACGCATTGATACGGCGACGTCTCGCCGGAGATTGATGACCAGCCTGCTGAAGATCTCTCTATCTATTGCATGGAATGATTTGAGTTCCTCGGTGGTGATCATAAAGTAATCCATGGCGCCAGAGAGTGTCTGAGAACCGATCTTGCAAGTGCAGAAAGTATGCCGAAGATAACACCACACACTAAACTTGAATACTTGATGGAGAGGGTGGTCGATTGGGTCGAATGTTATATGGAGACGAGAGCGGGTGATATTGATGACCTTTCGATGGTGGCTTTTAGTGCCAAACACCATTTCGAAGAGGTCGGTCTGAAACTCTGAGTCAGAAGAAACGCCGAGCTTCTGCTCTGCGATGGTTGGAGAGATGCGACGGTTGGAAGGACATGAGACATGGTCGTTAATCGTTATGTCTGTTGATGAAATCGGAAGTTGGTAACTCTTTTAATTTGGCGGGAAAGGATAGGCAACGGCTAGTATCTTTGAACTGAATTTCCGATTTTACAATAGTACCCCCATTTTCTCTTTTCTTCCGCTGGAACGTGGGTTTTGGTCTTGGTCTAATAAAAACGTGTGAGCGCGCCCCACACCACATCCCAACCGTGGATTGGGAACATCTCCCATGGCATGCACGAGAGATGAAGCCAATGAAAGCTGGGATGTGCATGTGGGGGCGCGTTCTGTGGTGATTGTGGGCCTTATGACCTCCACCTTTGGCCTTACAAGCTCGGTGGTATAGCCTTCGACGAAAACCATGAAATCCAGTTAAGATCTGCGCCCCACAACGGGGCGCCCCACAGTGTCTCACAGAACATCCCTGCCGTGTTTTGGGAACGGGTTAACTTTGGCTGTTGGGGTCCAAGGGCATAGGCTGTTGAGACAGTTTCTAGGCTGTGCATGTTTTGGGCAGCTCACCTATTCATGCCCATGCTTTGGTTTTTAGTAAAAATAAATTAATATATAATTACTAACTTACTCATTCTCATGGTAACGTGGCAGTCCCAGAAATTCCCTCAACAGTATAGGCAGTTGGGCCCCAACAGCTAAAGTTTTTCCCTTGGGTACATCTCCCGAGACTGGTACTATCATCACGAGATGTTCCCAATGCACGGCGGGGTTGTGTTGTGGGACAGTGTGGAGCGCCCCCTTGTGGGGTGCAGATGTGAAATCCTTAAAATCATGACCTTTATGCATTTTGTGACCCCATCTTAACGTCAAATAATTGGGGCTGTCAACTACAGGTGCAAATGGATCGCACGATCCGATCCGAATCGAGAATATCTGATCCGATGTGTTATATATTTATAAATATAAATATAAATATATAATACACATATATTATTTATTTTTTTTTATAAAAAAAGCATGTATATATGATAAAAAATAATTAAAAAATACTTATATTTTTTATTTATTTAAATTGATATATTTTATTTTTTCTTTTAATAATTTATTAATTTAAAAAAATAAGTTGGATCAAATCAGATCCAAATATTCAAAGATCAAATAGGATTCGAATTCAGATCGACTCCTATCAGATCCATTCGGATCGGATTTGACATGAACAGTGTAGATTCAATCCTCACAAAATTAAATTGTGCTGACACCGTTCTTAGAAAAATACTTTTCAGCCAAGCATTGAGAATATCTCCATTCTTGTATCTTTTTATTTAAGGAGATATTTTTAATATATACACGGCTGAAAAGGCTGTGAGAACTCAGAGTGGACACAATTTGGTGAGCGGGTTAGGTCTGGTTTGGGATGCACCCATTTTTAATTGGGACAAAATCATTAGACTTAGAACCGTTTCATTTTTTAATCAGGATAACCGGATCTGACTCGATTAGACCTGATTATACTAACATCTATATTTATCTATGTTAATAGTAACTTAAAACTTCAATTTTGATTATACAACCTTAACAAAAATGACAATCAAATATTTTTAACCAAAATTATCATATATGTTATTTATCAAATTTATCGTTTAGACATAAAATATAATAAAAATTACAATAAAATTAAGAAACCTATATATATATTATCATAGTCAGTTTGGGTCTTAATCATTTTGGAACAATCAAGAACCAGAACCAATACAATAAGCGCTGACCCATTGACATCCCTAAACCAGCCAGTAGGCATAACAGATTTTTCTACATCCAGATTAGGGGTGTTTACATTAAATGTCAAACCGACCAAACCGAACCGAACCGAATCAAACCGATCTTATATGTTTAATTAATTATTAATTAATCCCTACTGGCCTATATGTTAAACGTTGATATATTTTATTGGTGTTTTGTTTGAACTTTGAAAAAAATTGGTTATTTATGATAAAAACATAAAAGTAAACCAATATAAATATAATACAAGGGTACAATATTTAATTCAGTTCTGTATAAATTTAAATATATATATTGACAAAAAAATCAGTTTTGCACAAAAACTAATCGATTTAAATATATATTTTGACTTAGCATAAAAACTAAAAACAAATATACTTAAATATAAATAGATATTTTAGTTTAAAATATATATATAAACCAACTAAATTTATAAACTGACTCTTCATGACTCAAACTGACCCAACCCGACCTGTGAACACACCTAATTCAAATCGCACTTAAAAATTAATATATTTCTATTGTTGACCTCATAATCCACATAATTTATTCTAAAAAACAAATATAAATAACAAAAAAGACTTTTTTTTTGTAAAACCAATAAGAAAAGTGATGACCTTCTTCAAGCAAATGGCTTTAAATCTCTTTTGGTAGTATCCATTTTCTAATAATTAAATTGAAATGATGTAAGCTGATGCAAATAATTAAAATCAATATTACTGTAAATCTCTTGGTTTGGTTTGGTTCAGTAGAAAGCAAGATTTACAATATAGACACAATAGGGAGGATGTATCATCCATTTCCATATGGCAAAATCTATGATATAGAAAAAGTAACTTTTCCATATCATATCGGATGATATGGACCAATCAACATTCCACTTGTCTGTTTCAGTGAATACGGGTTAAACGTCACCCTCCCCCTTCTCTCTTTCCATCCAAATTCCAACCCCATGCCGTGCGTGGCTAAACCACTCTCCCATTTCAAAAGCAACTGCCTCAATTGTTCATTTCAATAGTGGTTGGTCCTATTTCGATTCCATATTTCAGGCAAACACAATTGCTCACTGGCAAAGCATTACGAAAAGCCTGAACAATTACTAGAAGACTTTGAGAGATAATTAGATGAGTTCTAAAAGTTTAAATATGACAATGCAATTAAATTTTTCCTCCAACATCATCAGTCCGCAAAGTGATCACTCAGATATTCTCGTTCATAAATGTTCATCCATTTAACAAGTAATTTTGATTGGAATTTTTGGATTTGAATACATTTCAACTCAATGGCGTCTATTAGCAGTTTAGCACAGTTTTGCTGTTATTGGACATTCTATTCATTTTGGCAGTCTTCTTTTGCCTTGTGAGTGTTGTTCATTTAGCAATGGGGAGTATGTAAAAGTAGGATTGGCTGAGTTGGAGCAATGGCGTTATAATGCTACTGAAGAGGTAAGCATCAAACATGACCTCATAAATATTCTTTCCAATTCAATATATCTGATTTTTTTGCCTGGAAATTTTGTCTAAAAGCTCTGCTTTGTATTCAGTATGCAGGCTCCGCTTGGGATGAGTTGAAGCATATCAAACAGGCCGTTGGCTTCCTAGTATGACTTAATATCTTATCTCATACATATCTTCTTTTTCTAACTCTTGTATACGTGTTATCCAGGTCATACACCAAAAGCCCGAAAAGACCTTGAATGAGATAACAAAGGACCTTTGCCCAGTCTGTGACTCTTTTCTTTGCACCTCAAACTTCTATCCTAGATTTTTGTCATGTTTCAAACTTCACAGACTGGACCTGCTTCTTTCAGGTGCTTAGCATACAACAATTACATAGGATTAGTACAATGTACTGGGATGACAAATATGGTACACACAGTGTCCCTTCAGATGTAAGTCTTTCCAATTGGTTTTGAGTTGTACTGAGTCTACTGACATGTTGGTGTGATTCACATTTCTCAGTATCTAGTGTGTGTACCATATTTATGTACCACAGCGTGTGTTCCATGAGAGGTACAGACAATTAAAGCACTACTGATAGTTAGTTGTAAAAGACAAACAATAAACATATCGAAAGAAGAGATTTGGTATGCTTATTGCTTTATCCGCTGCATGTTTTCTTCTGGCTCTTGGCCATTTACTCTCTACACTAAAATATTGGTAGCCACTGGTGCATAGCAGACCTCATAAGCTCAGAAATCTGTTTACACAAAAAGAAAAATGCAAACAAAGAATAAAAGGGCACAATTTAGACAAAATTGTATTTCATTGATATATTCTTTGAAGCTTTACAAAAATATGGCCTCGGATGGGGGAGGTTTGAGCCCTTTACAAAAAAGTGACGAAGTAAAAGAAGAGAAGAGGTGTGAAGAAGGACGGACAGAAGGAGACCCCACGGCATGCGACCCTTCAACCTCCAATGTTTGCATTCCCCTCAGCCACCTTCGTCTGCATGGGCTGCTCTTCATTGGCTTCGCCCTCGGAGAGATATACCCCGTCGTCTGGCAAAGACTCCTCGGCCATTGGATCAGGTTGAATCCCCAGCCGACTAATGTCAAAGTCAGGCTGTAGGTATGTAGCGCTCCCTCATACCCTTAGAGAACATCAAGCATCAAGACTAATATCACAAAAGTGCATGTGAGCAACTCACAACCAACCCCCACGCTGTAATGAACCCGTAGCACACCAGCATCCTTGCGATGAACTCGCAATAATCGCGATAAGCCCGTGGTTCACCGAGTCAAGCTAGCATCAGAACCCAAAGAAACCATAGTCGAACCTTTCCGAGAGCCCCAAGCCCACCTGAACATGCGATGAAGCTACGCCCACTAAGGCGTGCGTTGAACTCATAGCCCGCAAACTCGCGAGACCCGGGTCAAGACAAACCCAGGCCGAGCCCATGGCGAGGCCCGCGTATGCCCGGAGACACGTAGAACCCACAACAGCAAAAGACGTAGTGAGCCACCACGGGGAGCTAGCTAGGCGCCACCTGTCAAATGGTGACATCACCGATGCCATGCGAGATTAGTTACGATACACAAAAAGGGAGTAGAGCACGTGAGTAATGAGGGATCTTAAGGATAAGGAAAGTCAATCCTTGAGAGGATCCTCATGAGACACGTGGAAAAACCCCAGTAGTGCACCCAATAATTGACAGCGAATCAAATATTCCCTTTCCCGTTGTGTTGCCAAATGCCCTTATCTCCTACCTTTTAGGATCTCGGGATCCTCCTATAAATAGAGGTCCTCCTCGTATTGAAAGGCATCCAATCTTTAGCATTTTGTCACCCAACACCCCGAGTTCTCTCTCTCTCTCTCTCTCTCCAATTCCCTCATTTTCACATCCTTAATCCGGATATCTCATCCCCCTATTCATAGGCTTCTCTTTGTCTTTCAAAGATACCACCTACACCCAAGCCTTACCCCTCCCATAGTTAAATCTCTAGTTCCGTCTTTGATCACAGAGAATGGCCTCGAGAAAAATCAACCTCACCACCACTCCTGAGGAGTAGAGCAACACTCAGGAAAACACCAACCTCGGAGTTGAAAACCAGCCTGAGATGGAAACACCCATCCAAGCTGATATCGAGATATTGTCAAACAAGGTTTACGGGTTTGAGGCACTCTTCGAAAACCGATTCAGGAAACTCGAGTAGAGCCAAGAGGAAACAAGGAAAATCCTCCAGATCCTACTCAACCGATCGGCCCAAGCTGAACAGACTCCCGCCGCCACTCTTCCCAGTGATCCCAATTCCAATCCTAACCCCAGGCGCCATGCCTTCAACCCTACACCCGCCGTCCCGGAGCAGCCTAACAGGGCCAATCCAACCCCATCCCAAACAAGCCCCCAACCTGCCCACCAGTTTCATACCTTCCCCTACACAGACCCGATAGCAGAGACCCCTCTCAGTCGAGACGAGTTGAGGGAATACGTCCAAGGGCTGGTAGTTGAAAGCCGCAACCGGGCCCAGGATTCGACTGTCTTACAAAAGCATTATTCTGATCGTATTCTATACAAGCCCTACCCTGTTGGGTACACTCCTACTCAGCAATGGCCACAATACGACAGACAGAGGGGTAGCCCGCAGGAGCACATCAGCAAGTTCAAGGACATCCTTGGTTCCTTCGCTCTTTATGGGGACCTCAAAGTACGTCAGTTCTCAAAGTCTTTGACCAGCCCAGCATACATGTGGTTCGTGAGTCTCACCACTGGGAGCATTGATTCATGGGGAGAACTAACCAAAAAGTTCCTATCAAAATGGTTCACCCTGGAGAGAAAGCTGACAATGGCCGACCTGCGAAACATGGAACAAGGGCCAGGGGAAGATCTTCTGGCCTATGTTATGAGAATTCAGAAGCTCATGCATTCCGTCTTCGACGAACATGCTACCAAGAAAAAGCTTCATCGAGCAATGTGTACAAGGCATGCACCCTACCTTCAGGATCGGCATCGAGAACGTCAAAGTCGAAACCTTCAGCCAACTCTGGAGGTGTGCAGAGAGGGCAGCGTGATCCATCAAAGATACCTCCCCGTACAATAGAAATGAGGCGTATGCAGTTGATAGGAGGCCCAAGAACAATGGAGGAACTAGACAAGGGCCGTATCAACACGATAACACCCAAGGAAAGAGAAGCACACCTTCCCCCTTTCCCTGCACAAGGGAGGAAGTAATCATGATAATGAACAAGTTAGTTGAGGACCGGGTCATCAACCTGCCACCACCACCACCACCAAGAGTAGACCCAGAAAAAAGACAAGCACAGTAGGAGATGGTGCAATTACCACTAGACACCACACCACGACTTGATGGACTGCTTTACCTTGAGAAGGTTGTTCGTGCAGAAGGTGAAGCTGGACCAATTCATGAAGAAAGACCCGGCTTGTGTGGATACCGACCCCCTCCTAGCCATATCCAGGGAGGAAGCATCAACATGGTTGGAGCAACCGCTCAGTACCAATCTAACACCCTAATAGAGAAATTACAACAAAGCGAAGAACTACGATAGTTCTTCACAAAGCATGGGGCCAACACGACAAGACAGAAGCTGGCCATCAGAGCACTAGCAGATGTATTCCGGTATCCATTACAACCCTACAGCCATGATCACAGCAATGTGGAATTAACGGCAGATGACATGTTATCCGCCGACCCCCATCATAATAGGCCCTTATACATAATGGAAAAAATAGGGGGCTTCGACATGAAAAGATCAATGGTCGATCCGGAAAGCTCAGTTAACCTCATCTCCATCCACACATTAGAGTTGATGAATGTCCGAAAGGAGGATATCAAGGGATTGCCGCTAGAAGTAACAGATTTCAATGGAAACCCATCCACCATAATGGCAAAAATAGGGGGCTTCGACATGAAAAGATCAATGGTCGATCCGGGAAGCTCAGTTAACCTCATCTTCATCCACACATTATAGTTGATGAATGTCCGAAAGGAGGATATCAAGGGATTGCCACTAGAAGTAACGGATTTCAATGGAAACCCGTCCACCACCGAAGGATCCATTGAGCTACAAGTAGTAATAGGCTCGTTCAATATCTCACAAGAGTTCTAGGTAATCTCGGGAAGGACTTCTTATCATGCCCTCTTGGGACGACCATTAATACATGACTTGACCCTCATCCCCTCGACATACCATCAGTGAGTCAAAGTTAGATACCGGGGGCAATCAATAAGGATCCCTGCCACCAAGGTACCTTTCGACAAATCCTTGATGCACCTACAGGACGCCATCTACTTCATGGAGTTGGCAGACAATGGCGAGACGAGGATAGCCAAGGCTGAAGGAACTAAGTTGCCCCATCCACTAGAGAGCCAGCTTGCGGGGACGTCGGAATGTAAGAAGATAAGCATATGCATTCAGATAACAGGGAGCGATGAGAAAGACTATTACACCATTGTCGAGGATCACGAAAGCGATGAACCACCGACAGCCAAGAAGGCGATCCCCGAGGTATTATTTTATAGTATGTCCTATTTAGCGTAACCTTATCGTAGCATGTGCCGATAGCTAAGATTTGTTTTTTCATAAAGAAAGAGTTCGCCTTATTGTATGACTAATTATCTCAAAATCGAATACATATTTATCTAGTCATTACAACTTTTTGACAAAAATAATAAGTAATGTTTCAACTGGTACCATTTCATTTCATTGCAAAATGACATTGCAACGGTCCTACCATCACACAAAAGTCCCACCATTGGGCATGACACAAAGGAGTCAAGAGAAGATGCCTTGGAATATTGCAATGAAGTCAGAGCGCCTCCCAGGTGCATGATAGATTCCATTGACACGGTTGAAGAATTGCTAGAGGAGATCAACCTAGCGATTGATGGAACGGACAAACGACCCTTATACATATCCGCCAAGCTGACAGCCGAGGAAAGAGGAAAACTCATCGCACTCCTAAGAGAATTTCAGGATGTATTCGCTTGGTCATACAACCAGATGCCAGGATTAGACTTAGAACTCGTCTGACACTCCATGTGCATAGATCCGAAATTCCGACCAGTGAAGCAACCACAGAGGATTTTCAAGCCGGAGATAACCCTAAAGAATAAAGAGGAAATAGAGCGACTTTTGAAAGTCAGTTTTGTCAAACCTTGATGAGAACAAAAAGTATCATATGTTTATCCCCAAATATTCATTCTTTTACATTAATTTAGCATTCAATTGGACTCATTACTCTTGTATTTCGATCCAGGGCAAGCAAGAAGGCGATTGGAAGAAAACAAGGCTAATCGGATGATTTTGCACAGTTTCGGCACCATCAGTAATCAGGGCATAACTCTCGATCCCGGACTCCGATTTGGATGATTCAAGATGAACTGGAAAGATAAGGGAGAGACCCACAACTCTCATGTTTTGGATTTTGACAGATTCGATCTGAATCGAGGTCAAAATCAGATCCGAAGTCGGAACAATTTCGTAGTAAAGCCCAACCCACAGCTAAAGCCCAAATTCGCAGAAGAGTCCTGTAGCGGCCCAAGTTATTAAAGAAGCCCAACTCGAATTCAAGAATGAAGAGTCCTATCAGATTTAAACTTCAATTGTAATCCTAAAAAGATTAGAGATTGAAATTACTAGATAGGATAGGGTAGAAGTAGATCAGATTAGGGCTTTCTAAATTTAAAGTTAATCTCCTAAAGGGAGTTGGAGAGATCCCCTCCTCCTAAAGCTATATAAAGGCGGGGGGGGGGGGGGGGGGGGGGGGGGGGGGACCAGCTTTAGGCATCAATCAAAAAATCCATCAATCGAGCATCAAGAAACTCGATCAATCAAGAAAGATCAATTGAGCATGGAGGATTCGAAAATCATGAGCAGTTAAGCTTTTCTTTTCTGGTTCAAGGGGGGATGTTCGATTGTGTCATCGTGAGGTTCAGTATTTAATTCAAGTTCTTGCATTTTAATTCAAGTATTCATTGATTCTTGTGCTTATTCTCTATGGATGTTAATGTTAATTAGTCTAGCAAATTAATTAATGTTGATCTTCCTACTGCTATCCATGATTTGATGATCCATAATTGTCACGAATAGTGGTACAAGTAGCAATTAGGTTAATATCTTTTTGGGTCAATTGTTTGTGATAGCCTTTGACCAATGTATTGGCATGTTTTAACCTAAAGGTAATCAACGGAACAATCCAAGAAGGAAGAATATGAGCAAGAAGTCTTGGAGACCTTCAGGAAGGTGGAGATAAATATCCCCTTGTTAGATGCCATCAAACAGATTCCAAAATATGCAAAATTTTTGAAGGAGTTGTGCACTAACAAGAGGAGGCTGCAAATCGATGAGAAGGTAAGGGTTGGAGAAAACGTTTCAGCTATCATTAAGAAGACCTTGCCGGAAAAGCATGCTGATCCAGGTATGTTCACTTTACCTTGTGTGATTGGCAATAAAAGAATCGGGCGTGCCATGTTAGATTTAGGTGCATCCATCAATTTCATGCCATACTCGATTTATTGTGCTTTGAGATTAGGTCCCTTAAAGGAAACTAGGGTAGTCATTCAGCTAGCTGATCGTTCTAACGCCTACCCGGAAGGGATCGTTGAGGAAGTGTTGGTGCATGTTAATGATCTAATCTTTCCAGTCGACTTTTACATTCTAAAGATGGAGGAGGACACGGTCACAAGTTCAACCCCACTTTTATTAGGCAGGCCATTCATGAAAACGGCCAAGACCAAAATAGATGTGGATGAGGGTACCCTCTCCGTCAAGTTCGATGGGGAGATTGTTAAATTTAATATTTTTGAAGAAATGAAGTACCCCAATGAATGTCATTCGATTTGTTCAATTGACATTGTTGATTCAATTGTGTAGGAAACGTTTGAAGAAAAAGATTTGAATGAGGAGCTCGAATTGAGTGCACAATTGGATATGAAGAAATCGTTACCCTTTGTTTTGCAGGCCCCTATTCCAGATTTGAACCCGCCCATGATGGATGAAAGGGGAAAACACAGAAAGTTGCAACCACGAGAGTTAGAGGATCTGATTCATGATTATTAAAAATAGGGAAGTTTGTTTTTCCTTTTTCTTTTTGTTTTTACATTTCTAGTTTAGTTTTTCTACCATTTCTTTGCATTTAACCTAACATTGGGGACAATGTAAGTTTTAAGTGTGGGGGAGGGGATTTATGTTAGAATTTAGGTTGCATTTTAAAATTTGATTTAGGTTGTATTTTAAAATTTGATTTAGGTCGTGTTTTACTGCATTTGTGTAAAAAAAAAAAAAAAAAAAAAAAACTCAACTCATTTGGAATCAATTGAAACAATGTTCTAGGAAAATGGAAAATTCTTGTGAACCTAGTAAGGAAATATGATCAAGGAGTACATGACTTATCTGAAGCCATTTCCAGTTAAGCTAGTCCTAAATTCAGGTTTAAGTAAATAGGGTAAATACTTCCCCATTGCCACAATTGGTAGGATGGAGCATAAAATGCACCTACCGGTCAAGTAATTCGATAGTAGGATGGAGCATAAAATGCACCTACCAGCCAAGTCATCTGATAGTAGGACGGAGCATAAAATGCACCTACTAGCTAGCAATTCAAACAGTAGGATGGAGCATAAAATGCACCTATTGACCAAGTAATCCAAAAGTGAGATAGAGAATAAAATGCACTCACTTCTTCAGAGGAGAGAAAAAGAAAATAAAATGAGAGAGAAGATAAAAAGGTTTTTCCTGATTTACTACCTGGTTTGCAGTAGCAAAAATTGGATTGACTGATGAATGAGTCGTGTATGGATTGGTTGTGTTGATTTAACGTTTCACATTATTTAACCTAGAATATTTGTGGAAAAAGATGAAGGAGAGTTGAGTTTAAAAATCAGTAGGATAGTTAGTTTGTTCTTGTTTTATTTTTGTTTGAATTTTGTCTTGCCCGAGGACGGGCAAGGTTTAAGTGTGGGGGGATTTGATGAGAACAAAAAGTATCATATTTTTATCCCCAAATATTGATTCTTTTACATTAATTTAGCACACAATTGGACTCATCACTCTTGTATTTCGATTCAGGGCAAGCAAGAAGGCGATTGGAAGAAAACAAGGCTAATCGGATGATTTTGCACAGTTTCGGCACCATTCAGTAATCTGGGCATAACTCTCGATCTCGGACTCCGATTTGGGTTTTGACAGATTTGGTCTGCATCGAGGTCAAAATCGAGCCCTAAGTCGGAACAATTTCGTAGTAAAGCCCAACCCACAACTGAAGCCCAAATTCGCAGAAGAGTCCTGTAGCAGCCCAAGTTATTAAAGAAGCCCAACTCGAATTCAAGAATGAAGAGTCCTATCAGATTTAAATTTCAATTGTAATCCTAAAAAGATTAGAGATTGAGATTACTAGATAGGATAGGGTAGAAGTAGATCAGATTAGGACTTTCTAAATTTAAAGTTAATCTCCTAAAGGGAGTTGGAGAGAGCCCCTCCTCCTAAAGCTATATAAAGGGGGGGGGGGACCAACTTTAGGCATCAATCAAAAAATCCATCAATCAAGCATCAAGAAACTTTATCAATCAAGAAAGATCAGTTCGGCCTTCTGAGAAGCAGAGCATGGAGGATTCGAAAATCATGAGCAGTTAAGCTTTTCTTTTCTGGTTCAAGGGGGGATGTTCGATTGTATCATCGTGAGGTTCAGTATTTAATTCAAGTTCTTGCTTTTTAATTCAAGTATTCGTTGATTCTTGTGCTTATTCTCGATGGATGTTAATGTTAATTAGTCTGACAAATTAATTAGTGTTGATCTTCCTATTGCTATCCATGATTCGATGATCCGTAATTGTCATGAATAGTGGTACAAGTAGCAATTAGGTTAATATCTTTTTGGGTCAATTGTTCGTGATATCCTTTGATATGGAATGTTGTCTCAATTATTGTTGTTTTGATTTAACTATTTTCACAAAGGTTATTTCTATCATTAATTGATATGGAATGCTGTCGTGCCCAGTCGGTCAATGATAAGTGTTGATCGAATGCTGGGTTTGGTAAACTAAATTAGGAAAACACAAGGTTTATTAGGAAAACACGATCATTTTTACCTATGATCGATGACCATTTGACTCAATTTGAACCCTTGGATCAGAGTTGGTAAGACTGAATATTCCTTGTTAGTTGTTATTTTCTCTTTTGTTATTTTAGAATTTTAATTATTCAAATTTCTCACTCTTTATATTGCGCATTCGGATGAGAAATTAATTACTGGCTCCCTGTGGGATTCGACCTGGTACCACTATTACTATAAGTTTATAGTAAGGTGAGACTAGAATTAATTTTGAGGGCTTCGACAACCCGTTAAACCTATAGCACACCCTCAGTGGCTAACCAACGTAGTCCCAATAAAGAAGAAAAACGGACAGCTAAGGTTAGTACCCTCTCACCTATTTCATTAGCGATAGCACATCACCCAAACACTAATTTTACTTTATCGCAAATGTTGCATCGACTTTAGGGACCTAAACAAGGCCTGCCCAAAGGACGAATTCTCTTTACCCAACATGGAGGTATTGATAGACTCCACTGTAGGACATGAAATCTTCTCCTTCCTAGATGCTTATAGTGGGTACAATCAGATCTTCATGGATACTGTAGACGCACCCCACACAACCTTCAGAACACTGATAGGAAACTTTTACTACAAGATGATGCCCTTTGGACTGAAGAATGCGGAGGCAAAGAAGCAAGAGGATCATTCCAAGGTCTTGAGGAAGGTCTTCACCCGATGTAGAGAATTCAAACTAAGCTTGAATCTGCTAAAATGCGCATTCGAGGTACAGTCGGGGAAGTTTCTAGGCTACTAGGTAGGCTAGGAGCATCAACATGCCTTTGAGCAATTAAAAACAACACTGGCTAGGGCCCTAACAATGTCACCACCCAAAGATGGGTGAGAGTTCAGAATATACATCGCAACAAGGAAAGAAGCCCTAGGATGCCTACTGACACAAGAAGATGATAGCAAAGTGGAACTCCCAATATATTACACTAGCAGAACCCTCAAACCAGTTGAGAAAAATTACTCCCACATGGAACAACAATGTCTAGCACTGGTTTTCGCTACACAAAAGTTTAGACACTACATCCTAGGGCAAAGGGTGAGGCTCATCGCATGAAGCAACCCAATCAAGTTCTTCATGGACAGACCTCCCCTATCTGGTAGACTTGTCAAGTGGATTATGCAGCTCAATGAGTACGCAATATAATACACCTAGCCAAAGGCCATCAAATGTCAAGCGGCAGTAGACCTATTAGCCATCTTTCCATCAATTACTGATTTTCCATTGGATGAAGTCCCTAGAGATACACCAATGGTCGCCTTGGCCGAAAGTAGAGAGTGGGTCCTAACCATCGATGGGAGTAGCACAAGCACCTTGGCTGGTGCTGGAGTAACCTTAACCTCGCCTGACGAACAAACCTCTGCCTATTCCTTTAAACTTGAACTCCCCTGGTCTTACAACATAGCAGAATATGAAGCACTGGTCCTTGGTCTAATTAAAGCAATAGAAGTTGGTGCAAAGAAGATAAAGGTAATTGGTGATGCGAAACTGGTGATTGGGAAACTTGACGGAAGCACGACAATGAACGAATTAACCATCTTACTGTATAGGACCCTGATCCAGAAACTGATCCACGATATAGACGTAGACTTCAAACATTAGAATAGAGCTAAAAACAGGTTCACTGATGCACTAGCCACCTTAGGGTCCAAGATTCAATCTAGCATAGAACCAATAGAAATTACCATCCAGTCAATTGACAAACAATCAATTTTCACCCTAAAGGATCGGGTTGAAGAGGAGCATAAAATAGCAACCGATGATTGGAAATACGAAATAATTCAAGAAGCTGAGAAGTCAGACAATAAGAACACAGAACATCAAGCTGAGAAGTCAGACAATCGCAGAGTCAGATGGTGTATGGACGAGATGCCTAGGGAAATCAGAGGTTGAAGTAGTGCTGAATGAGGTACACAGGACCAATTGTTGAGACATCACATGTACCCTATTCCGAAGATTGTAGAGATTAGGGTATTACTGGCCTACGATGAAGTGGGCACTGCCAAAGCACAAAGAGAATGTGATAAGTGCATCCCACAGGTGGATGGCAAGGAATGTCTCATGGTCTATGAAGAAGGCTAGAGGAGGACGTATATAGAATATCTGCAAGACCACACGCTGCCCATTGACATTACATTGAGGAGGAAACTATTGTCTAAAGTCAAGCGATTCTACCTCCAAGACAAAGTGCTATACCGGAAATGACACGTTGGAAAACCCTTGCGATGCTTGGCTGGTGACGAAATAGATGATGTACTAGAGGCAGCCCATAGTTATTAAACTGTAGCTCATCAAGGTAAACTTGCTCTACAAAACCATATCCTACACCTAGGTTTCTACTCGCCAACTATGATGGAAGATACACAGCGACACGTGCACAGATGTCACAAGTGTCAAATCCATGGTGAAAGGATCCATAAACCTGCCAACAGCCTCCACCTAGTCATTACACCGTGGCCATTCCAGACTTAGGGGATAGACCTAATAGGCAAAATACACCCACCTTCTAGAGGGTATTTCTTTATCATAGTAGCCACAGATAATTTCACTAAATCAAGAAGTCTGTTATCTCCTAGGGCAGTATGGTTCAAGACTAGGGATGTCCACAACATATTATGCACAGGGAAACGGTCAGGCAGAAGTCACAAACAAAACTCTACTCAGGATGTTGAGCAAAACAGTGGCCGATAATCAAAAGGATTGGACAGATAAGCTATCAGAAACTCTTTGGGCTTATCGCACATCTATCAAAAAGAGTACACAGGTAACGCCCTACTTCTCAGTGTATGGTCAAGAAGCAATGGTCCCAACAGAGATAAGAGTCGTATCTGCCAGGATAGCCTTCACGATGGACAAGAAGATCAAGCCAGAGGACATGGACCTATTACTTGCAGACAAACTTTAGGTAATCGATGAGTTAGAGACATAGTCTCACACAATCAGAGCAAGTACAAACAAGCCCAAGCCACAAACATCAATAGACACCTGAAGCCCAGGAATTTCAAGCCGAGGGATAAAGTTCTAAAGACAGCTCTCAACGTTAGGCAAGGCAAGTTTACGGAAAAGTTTGCCCCAACATGGTAAAGGCCATACTTAATAAAAGAGGCCCATACTTCGAGCTACTATGTATTAAAAACCATAGACACGGATGAAGAGGATGAAACCATCAACGACTACTGGTTGAAACCTTACTTTGAATAACTCTGTGTTTCATTAATTCCACAAAAATATGTACATCTTTTATAAATAAATTTGCAATGTTTTATTATCTAGGGCTCTTTATTAACTACCCGCTTGCTCAACAATAAAGTTTATTTTACTTCCATAAAGAATTCTGATTGCGATGAAGTTGCTTTCCTCTCACCCTACGATTAACAATACATGCATCTGTACATTGTGATAGTAGTTAAATGAATGATACACTACAATTTGTCCCAATATGTTCCACATAATTGTTTACATTCATATCCTGTTTATATCTTACAACCTGTCTAACTATGCTTTCAAAGCCGTGGCAACCCTAGGTACTCTCATTCTGTGGCTGGTTCCTCAATGCCGCATGCTCCATGTGAAGGCCCTCGCAACCCCAAGCGCGACTCAAAGCCCTAGCAACCCCAGGCACTCTAATGAGCCCTGGCAACCCTAGGCACTCTCATTCCGTGGCTGGTTCCTCGATGTTGCATGCTCCAGGCAAAGGCCCTAGCAACCCCTAGTGTGACTCAAAGACCCGGCAACCCCAGGCACTCTCATTCCGTGTCCGGTTCCACAATGTCGCGTGCTCCATGTGAAGGCCCTGGCAACCCAGGTGTGACTCAAAGGCCTGACAACCCCGGGCACTCTAGACATCCCCGGCATTCCCGAGCACTCTAATAAGCCCTGGCAACCCCAGGCACAGGTAAGCCCGGGCAACCCAGGCACAAAAAAGCCCTAGCAACCCTAGGCATAGATAAGCCCGGACAACCCCAAGCACAGACAAAGCCCTGGTAACCCTAGGCACGAACGAAGTCCTGGTAATCTCAGGCACAGACAAGCCCTGACAAACCCCAGACAAAGACACACATCCGTGAAATCATTGGGGGGGGCTCCGTTGATAAGAAGTATGACCCCTACCAAAATCACAAGAACAGATACTCTGTTCAACAGTAACAAAACTTGGGAGGACAAACTTCACATGCCCCAACATCAACAATGACACTCGACTTGCAAACAACACCCTACTTTCCCAAAGTTTGGTTGTGATAGACTAAGTGCCCACTGCACAAGTTCATTTCTAGACATCAACGCATATCCCACAATTCGACTCTTCTACTTAGTGTTCTCTTGCAACTGATAACATTTCGATACAAGCACAATCCCTTGGTTAGCTACTTATTCATATAAGATTATCTGGGTAAACTCCTCTTGATAGCGCCTCAGGAGACAAATTCACACTGCTCATCTTCTTTAATGATTTGCGATAAAGCGACAATGTGCTTGCATTTGATTACGGTAAAACCCAGCGGGGGCTTGCTGACCAACACTAATTGGCGTAGCCCTCTCACACGATGATTGTACTCACAAAAACAACATACTACAAAGAAATTTCAACCTATATTTATACTACGACCAAAGCTCAACTGCAATTAAGCCTACTATGCCCATACCAAATTACGGGATACATGCGATCCCCTCGCCTCCACCTCACATATGATTAAATTGTGATCAATGGCAAAAGGAATAATAAGTTTCCCACCATCTCTCCCTTTTCGGAGTGTTATATCAAAACCAAATTAAGTGCGAATTATTGTCAACCCGCCCTCACAATGAATAGGGTCCAGTTGTGCACAAAAGCAACTAGATAAGAAGTTGAACAAATGATTACATTAAGACTAATATTACATTCAAATTACATTTCAAAAATCCCAAAATGTTTCATTACACTTTAGGGAATTCCTCCCTTAATTTACACCCAGTACATACAATAATCACTTGGCCCATTCCTCCCGCATCGCAGCAAAAACCTCTAGCACCCAACTCATTTCTTCAAATTTCTTGAGGCTTTCCAGCTCCGCATTGTAGTCCGCAAGGATCTGCTTCTACCACGCGCATTCCTCCATCGGGCGCTTGAGTTTATTTAACCCTAGTGATGCTTGCCTCAACTACTTTCCGGTGCTTACGGACATCCTTCATCGAATGAAACAATTCAGTTTGAGGTATGTCCTACCCAGCCTTGTAGAAGGCATGCGCTAACATCATGACATGCTCCTCGATCTACAATATGAAGAAGCCCATTGACAAAAAACCCCAGCAAGCAAAGTCAATCCAAGATAAATCCTCCGCTGGGTGGGTCATCACACGACTCATTAGCGTGGCGATGGTGTTCAGCGCCGGACCCACAATCTCTGGATGCAGCTTCCCCTCCGGCAACCACTCAGCATGAATCGCGGTAGACGCAAATGGAGCAACTGCATTGGAAATACTTTACCGCATGCCTTTACCTTGAACCAGAACTGGATCTACTACCGGGAAGTGCAACAGCGGGATGTCGTGGTTATTGCAGTACTCTAACATCTCCCGCCAAATCTGTACCAGCTCTTCCTCGTACATTAACTCTTTGGGAGGAAAGATAATATTGGGCTTGGTGTCTCCATCTCAGGCTCCATAGACTCATTGACCTCAGGCCGTGTTGACGCATCCCTAGAAGTGCCAACCATTGCGATGGGGGACCAAGGCTCAACAGAAGCCCCACCCCCACACCCTCGGGGGCTTCAACGTTGTCAACGGCAACAGTGGACTCTGCACAATGGGTCACCCGCAGCCGACTGACCCGTCTAACTCGTCTGACCCATGGAGACGGGTCTATCACCCGCAACACCCTCAGGAATTCTAGGACTAGGAATGGAGGGCTGCATTGCCCGCAACTCCTCAGTCATGCACCTAAAGAAAGGCGTATCTAGCACATCGATACTCAGCGAAAAAGCAACTACAAAAATTTACCCAAATACCCTTAGAAAGGCGGGACTAGAGAGGCGCATTAATTCAAAAGAGATGCCACGTCAATAACCGCCACCACATGCGTATTGGATATCGAACTCACCCCACACGTGTGACCGACCCCCATTTATTTTGAAGTGACAAACGAAGAGCCACTACCAATGGGGGCCATGTGGCCATCCCTAACAGAACTTCTCAACCGCCATTAACTACAGAATCTCGACAGAACGCCAAACCACCTATTATCGATAAGAAATAGACATCAAAAAAACCGATCCAAAGATCACACAATGGGGGTTCTCCCTTACTAGGCCACCAATAATGTCAGCTCCTTCCTTTCCCGCTAGAATAATAGTTCAAGAAGTACTGGCGGTGATACTACTATACCCAAAGCAACTGGGAAGGCTGAAGCTCACAAACAGAGTATGTCACCGCCTGTCAAATGGTGACGTCACTGATGCCACGCGAGATTAGTTATGATGCGCAAAAAAAGAGTAGCACACATGAGTAATGAGGGATCTTAAGGATAAGGAAAACCAATCCTCAAGAGGATCCTCATGAGAAATGTGGTGAAACCCCAGTAGTGCACCCAATAATTAATAGCAAAATCAAATATTCCCTTTCTCGATACGTCGCCAAATTCCCTTATCTCCTACCTTTTAGGATCTTGGGGTCCCCCCTATAAATAGAGGTCCTCCTCATATTGAAAAGCATCCAATCCTTAGAATTTTGTCACCCAACACCCCCGAGTTCTCTCTCTCTCTCTCCAATTCCCTCATTTTCGCATCCTTAATCCAGAGATCTCATCCCCCTTCTCACAGGCTTCTCTCTTTCTTTCAAAGAGACCACTTACACCCAAGCCATACCCCTCCCACACAGGCTGTAGGGCTAGCACCTCGTTCTTAGTGTCTTCAATGCCCTCTAGGAAAGAGATGACATCGAAGCTGGCCAACTCCTTTTGGTAGGCTCGGGTGGTCTTCCACTCCTCAATGGCCCGAGTCGATGCCTCATCGGCCCTCTTCTCAGTGGCCTCGAGCTTCTCCTCCGCTGGTAGAAGCTTTTCCTCAATGGCCTTCAGCTTCTCCTCTGCCTCGTTAAGAGAAGCCTGAGCAACCCTCAGTTACTTCCTCTCGGCCATGGCCTTGGCCTCCAAATCCTTCTGTCGGGTGCTATCCTCACGCATCGCCCGAGTGACCACCTCTCGGTCGCTTTTTGCTTCAGCCACCCACAGCTCCAACTGCTCCCTCTTCTCCTCTGAGACCCTTAGTTGCAATAGGAAGACCTCGACCTTGTCACAGAGGCTGACAACAGTGGAGGATGCCTAAAAAGGAGAAATGACCATCAGTTAAAAAGGAAAGCAAGTAAAAAAAAAAGGAAATTTGGCTAAGTACCAAGGGAAGAGAAACTCACCTCGGCCATACGGTCCAGCAAGATGTCTTGGACACCCTACGCACTAACCTGGGTCCAAGAATGCTTGTCCCTACCCAGGAGTGTCCTAGTTATCAGGGCCCAGCCAACCCCAAGGGTGCTCAAGCTATCGCCCTCCCGGATGTTCCAATGGGGGGCAAAAGATGCGTCATGCCAATAAAGGCATCTCGTCACGAAACGCAGAAGAAGTATGGGGCCCCGACTGGTGGGAACCCCCGAAAACACCCTCGACAAGACACTCCCTCGGCGGACGAGACCTCACATTAGTGCCCTCAACTAGACGATCTTTCGTGGCTAGCCTCTTACCCCTCGAAGGCTGGAGGGGCTCAACGGGCCTCTTGGCGGCAGGCTCCTTCCTCCTAGCCTTAATTGGCTCCTTTCTCTTCCTGGCATCTATAGGAGCCTTCGGCCAAGGCTCCCTCTTGGCAGCAACATCCTTCGATGGTTGCTTCCTTGATGGCCCCTCGCCCAGGCCCCTCTTCTTGGAATTGGCCATATCCAAGAGCATCTCCTTCATGTTGTCTTGCATCTCTACAAAAATACTATGAGCATGTTAGTATATGATGCAAAAGAAGAAAGCAGACAGCAGGAGTTCCCCTACCGAGGCGGGCGGGGCTAAGACCAACCCACACCAAAGCTTCCTCTGACGCCAAGGGCACGGCCCAGATCACCGCCGACACTCAAATTCGGGTTGTCACTTCGACCTCCTTGTCCCGGTGATAGAGCATTATCCTCTCAGCCACGAGATCTGGTTCTCCCGCAGCCAGATCTAAACGGCCAACACTCTGGACAAGTCATGAAGAAATATTTCTTCTTCCAATTGTGGATGGATGAAATGTTATCTACCACTCTACCCCAGTTGTGGTAGAGCATTATCCTCAGTTATCTACCATTGAGGGAAATGTTGTAACAATTTAGGAGCTCAAAGATGAGAGGAGGCATGGGGAACCTAAGGCTGAAGTGGAGGTAGTGCTTGTGTACGCACATCTCCCCCTCCTTTGGCCGCCAGGGCCTATCACCTATGTCGGGGCCTCTAAGCCTATATCCCCTCAGAATATGGTACAACTTAGCTAGAGACCTAACTTTCTTTAACCTAAGTTCGCTATCCATGTCAGAGCGTGAATAGCGCATTAGAGTTACACCTCGGGCCTCGGCCTCAACTTTGTTCTCAGGGTTGGACTCTTCAGCCTCATTGCCCTCCACCACTAAGGGTGACGCCCAGGCTTTGGTAGATACACTACCCCTCGGCCTCGTAGACCTAATACTCTCCCTTAGTACTTAGACCTTGGGCCTTCGAGGTGAGCCCTTGGACTCACTACCATGACTTTCAATACTATCGCTGGACAAGGAGAAACAAGACGAGCTAGCGCCTTAGTAGTCAGGAAGATCGTAACACTTGGGACTAGAGTCTGAGTATGACAACACTAAAGGGATTAGTCCTTTACCTAGTAGATGGAGTGAAAGATAGAAGCTAAGGGATCGGCTAGGAAAGTGAGATTGATAGAATGTTGGCAGAAGTGGTTGTGGATAATTTGCATTCTCTGCATTTTTTAAGAATGGTTTGAAAATGGTGGTAGTGAGTTGTGTGCTTTAGCAGTAACTTCTAAGAAAATGCCACGTATCTAGCTTTCCAGAAAAATGAGAAGGCCATGTGTCTGAATGGTGGGGAGCTGTAGCCTGATAGTGGATTGTGGGTTTAGCATGAATTTCTCAGAAATTGCCATGTATCTAGCTTTCTAGAAAATGAGAAGGCCATTCGTCTCAATGGTGGGGGTTGTAGCCTGAAAGCCTTTCTTTAATATATATATATATATATATAGAATGGTCCCTATTTAGATTTTTGACGAATCAGTGTTGTATGAAATAGAAATGTAAAATAAGGGTCCAGGAAATCATGGGACAGAAAAGTAATTTCTGAGCGGTGTAAGAGTAATAGTTAAAGAATTATTAAGGGTACATGGGATTCTTGGAAACAAAGAAGTGGAAGAAAATGGAAACATGACTTAGTATCTTTATGATATTAAAGGTTAAACATCATGGCTTGATATGTTGCCAACAGTCTCAGGGCTTTTGACATGAATCGCAGAACTAATTATGGTTATTTGTGGTGTCCTTGGGTAGTTCTTTATTATATCATTAAAAATTTGGTTATTACTGTTGCATTTTTATTACTCAAAATCAGAATAGAAATGTATACAAATTATTTCTCTTATTATTGAACAGAGATGAATAAATCATTCATGGGCGCAGGGAAGAGCGCATCTGCTGTCTGGGTACAAAACGCCTAACCCAAACATGCTTTCCATTGATTACATACTTTGCCCTCTCTCTCCCCTCCAGAATTCGTGCCATTGTCGAAGCTGATCGCAGCACCATTCTCGCGTATAGAGGTTGGACGTTCACAGCCACTTCCTGCATGTGGATGGCCTCCACACACTCACCAAACCGTCTGCAAGAACAAATTAAGATCAAGAGATTAATTACTTTACTAGAGAGAGAGAGAGAGAGAGAGAGAGAGAGAAAGAGAACCTGCTGAAGTATCCCCTAATTTCACTTTCGCCAACTGGGTATCCGCGGGAGAATGTAATAAATATGGTTCGATCGTCATGAGAGACCTGAGCGTTGGGTTTCCATGGTTGGGCGCGGGGATTCAAGCTTGACTCTCCAGCAACCACATTTCGACCAGAACCAGACGACCCACTTGCCCTTGCCTGCTGCGCGATATCCTCAAAAGCTCTTGCCAAGACATCGTTAACCGTCTTCGTGATGGCTTGAACTGCAGAAATCCTGCGCTCATGGACAAGCTGGAAAGAAATATTCCTGTTCATGAGCCCAGAAGTCAGGGGAGTATCGTTGCTGTTTCGCGAACTGGGACGAGTCACGTTCACAGAGACATAATTCAAGCAAGAAGCTGCTTCTTCTGCTAATACATTAACCACTGAGTCTGGTAGCGGCAACATCTTCAAGATTATGTTGGGGTATCCCAACTCTTCCAGCCATATCCAGAATGCAATCACACGCATTGATACGGCGACGTCTCGCCGGAGATTGATGACCAGCCTGCTGAAGATCTCTCTATCTATTGCATGGAATGATTTGAGTTCCTCGGTGGTGATCATAAAGTAATCCATGGCGCCGGAGAGTGTCTGAGAACCGATCTTGCAAGTGCAGAAAGTATGCCGAAGATAACACCACACACTAAACTTGAATACTTGATGGAGAGGGTGGTCGATTGGGTTGAATGTTATATGGAGACGAGCGGGTGATATTGATGACCTTTCGATGGTGGCTTTTAGTGCCAAACACCATTTCGAAGAGGTGGGTCTGAAACTCTGATTCAGAAGGAACGCCGAGCTTCTGCACTGCGATGGTTGGAGAGATGCGACGGTTGGAAGGACAAGAGACATGGTCGTTAATCGTTATGTCTGTTGATGAAATCGGAAGGTGGAAACTCTTTTAATTTGGCGGGAAAGGATAGGCAACGGCTAGTATCTTTGAACTGAATTTCCGATTTAACAATAGTACCCCCGTTTTCTCTTTTCTTTCACTGGAACGTGGGTTTTGGTCTTGGTCTAATAAAAACGTGTGAGCGCGCCCCACACTACTTCCCAACCGTGGATTGGGAACATCTCCCATGGCATGCACGAGAGATGATGCCAATGAACGCTGGGATGTAAATGTTGGGGCCCGTTCTGTGGTGATTGTGGGCCTTGTGACCTCCACCTTTGGCCGTACAAGCTCGGTGGTATACCCTTCGACGAAAACCATGAAATCCAGTTAAGATCTGCGCCCCACAAGGGGGCGCCCCCCAGTGTCTCACAGCACATTCCGGCCGATGTATTGGGACCCAACAGCATAGGCTGTTGAGACAGTTTCTAAGCTGGGCATGTTCTGGGCAGTTTATCTATTCATGCCCATGCTTTCGTTTTTAGTAAAAATAAATTAATATGTAATTACTAATTTACCCATTCTCATGGTAACGTGGCATTCCCTGAAATTCCCACAACAGCATAAGTTGTTGGGCCCCAACGGCTAAAATTTTTCCATTGGGAACATCTGCCAATGATGACATCATGGGACTGGTACTATCATCAGGAGATGTTCCCAATGCACGGCGGGAATGTGCTGTGGGACACAGTGGGGTGCCCCCTTGTGGGGTGCAGATATGAACTCCTTAAAATCATGACCTATATGCATTTTGTGTCCCCATCTTAACATCAAATAATTGGGGCTGTCAACTATGGGTGCAAATGGATCGCATGATCCAATCCGAACCGAGAATATCTGATCCGATGTGTTATCTATTTATAAATATATATAATGCACACACAAACGCACACACACACACACACACACACACATATATATATATATATATATATATATATATTATTTATTTTTTCATAAAAAAGCATGTATATATATGATAAAAATAATTAAAAAATACTTATATTTTTTGTTTTTTCTTTATTTAAATTGATATATTTTATTTTTTCTTTTAATAATTTATTAATTTCACAAAATAAGTCAGATCAAATCAGATCCAAAGATTCAAAGATCTGATAGGATTAGAATTCAGATCGACTCCTATCGGATTTGACATGAACAATGTCAGATCAGATTCGAATTTAATCCTTGATCCAATCCGTTTACATCCCTACTATTAATTAGTGTGGATTCAATCCTCACAAAATTAAATTGTGCTGACACCGTTCTTAGAAAAATACTTTTCAGCCATGCATTGGGAATATCTCCATTCTTGTATCTTTTTATTTGAGGAGATATTTTTAATACATACACAGCTGAAAAAGGCTATGAGAACTCAGAGTGGAAACAATGTGGTGAGCGAGTTAGGTCTGGTTGGGGATGCACCCATTTTTAATTGGGACAAAATCATTAGACTTAGAACCGTTTCATTTTTTAATCAGGATAACCGGATCTGACTCGATTAGACCTGATTATACTAACATCTATATTTATCTATGTTAATAGTAAATTAAAACTTCAATTTTGATTATACAACCTTAACAAAAATGACAATCAAATATTTTTAACCAAAATTATCATATATGTTATTTATCAAATTTATCGTTTAGACATAAAATATAATAAAAATTACAATAAAATTAAGAAACCTTTATATATTATCACAGTCAGTTTGGGTCTTAATCATTTTGGAACAATCAAGAACCATAACCAATACAATAAGCGCTGACCCATTGACACCCCTAAACCTGCCAGTAGGCATAACATATTTTTTTATATCCAGATTAGGGGTGTTCACATTAAATGTCAAATTGATCAAACTGAACTGAACCGAATCAAACCGATCCTATATATTTAATTAATTATTAATTAGTCCCTACCGGTCTATATGTTAAATGTTCATATATTTTTTTGGTGTTTTGTTTGAACATTGAAAAAAAATCGGTTATTTATGATAAAAACTTAAAAGTAAATCCAACATAAATATAATACAAGGGTACAATATTTAATTCAGTTTTGTATAAATTTAAATATATATAATGACAAAAAAATCAGTTTTGCATAAAAACTAATCAATTTAAATATATATATTTTGATTTAACATAAAAACTAAAAAGAAATATACTTAAATATAAATAGAAATATTCTTTGAAGCTTTACAAAAATATGGCCTCGGATGGCGGAGGTTGAGCCCCTTCCAAAAAAGTGACGAAGTAAAAGAAGAGAAGAGGTGTGAAGAAGGATGGACAAAAGGAGACCCCACGGCATGCGACACTTCAAGCTCCAATGTTTGCATTCCCCTCAACCACCTTGGTCTGCATGGGTTGCTCTTCATTGGCTTGGCCCTCAGAGAGATATACCCTGTTGGCTGGAAAAGACTCCTCGGCCATTGGATCAGGTTGAATCCCTAGCCGACTAATGTCAAAGTCAGGCTGTAGATATGTAGCACTCACTCAGACCCTTAGAGAACACCAACCATCAAAACTAATACCACAAAAGTGCACGTGAGAAACTCACAACCAACCTCCACGCTATAATGAACCCGTAGCCCACCAGCATCTTTGCGATGAACTCACAATAATCGTGATAAACCCATGGTTCACTGAGTCAAGCTAGCGTCAGAACCCAAAGAAACCAAAGCTGAACCTTTTCGAGAGCCTCGAGCCAACCTGAACATGCGATGAAGCTACGCCCGCTAAGGCGTGCGATGAACTCATAGCCCGCGAACTCACCCATGACCCGGTCAATACAAACCCAGGCCAAGCCCATGGTGAGGCCCGCATATGCCCAGAGACACGTAGAACCCATGACAACTAAAGACGCAGTGAGCCACCATGAGGAGCCAGCTAGGCGCCACCTATCAAATGGTGACGTCACTGATGCCATGCGAGATTAGTTACGATGCGCAAAAAGGGAGTAGCACACGTTAGTAGTTAGGGATCTTAAGGATAAGGAAAGCCAATCCTCAAGAGGATCCTCATGAGACACATGGCGAAACCCCAGTAGTGCACCCAATAATTGACAACGAATCAAATATTCCCTTTCCTGTTACGTTGCCAAATGCCCTTATCTCCTACCTTTTAGGATCTCGAGATCCCCCTATAAATAGAGGTCCTCCTCATATTGAAAGGCATCCAATCTTTAGCATTTTGTCACACCCCCGAGTTCTCTCTCTCTCTCCAAGTCCCTCATTTTCACATCCTTAATCTAGAGATCTCATCCCCCTATTCATATGCTTTTCTCTGTCTTTCAAAGAGACCACCTATACCCAAGCCTTACCCCTCCCACAATAGAATCTCTGGTTCCGTCTTTGATCACAGAGAATGGCCTCAAGAAAAATCAACCTCACCACCACTCCTGAGCAGTAGAGCAACACTCTGGAAAACACCAACCTCGGAGTTGAAAACCAGCCTAAGATGGAAACACAAATCCAAGCTGATATCGATATACCGTCAAACAAGGTTTATGGGTTTGAGGCACTCTTCGATGACCGATTCAGGAAACTCAAGTAGAGCTAGGAGGAAACAAGGAGCACCCTCCAGATCCTACTCAACCGATCGGCCCAAGTTAAACAGACACCCACATCCACTCATCCCAGTGCTCCCAATTCCAATCCTATCCCCAGTCGCCATGCCTTCAACCCTACATCTGTCGTCTCGAAGCAGCCCAACAGGGCCAATCCAACCCCAACCCAAACAGGCCCCCAACCTACCCACCAGTTTCATACCTTCCCCTACATTGACCCGATAGTAGAGACCCCTCTCAGCCGAGACGAGTTGAGGGAATACGTCCAGGGGCTGGTAGTTGAAAGCAACAACCGGGCCCATGATTTGACTATCTTAAAAAAGCCTTATTCTGATCGTATTCTATACAAGCCCTACCTTGTTAGGTACACTCCTACTCAGCAATGGCAACAATACGACAAACAGAGGGGTAGCCCGCAAGAGCACATCAACAAGTTCGAGGACATCCTTAGTTCCTTCGCTCTTGATAGGGACCTCAAAGTACGTGAGTTCTCAAAGTCTTTGATCGGCCCAACGTAGACAGGGTTCGTGAGTCTCACCACTGGGAGCATTGATTCATGGGGAGAGCTAACAAAAAATTTCCTATCAAAATGGTTCACCCTGGAGAGAAAGCTGACAATGGCCGACCTGCGGAATGTGGAACAAGGGCTAGGGAAGATCTTCTGGCCTACATTATGAGAATTCAAAAGCTCATGCATTCCGTCTTTGACAAACATGCTACCAAGAAAAGCTTCGTAGCAATGTGTACAGGGCATGCGCTCTACCTTCAGGATTGGCATCGAGAACGTTGAAGTCGAAACCTTCAGCCAACTCTGGAGTTGCACAGAGAGGACGGTGTGATCCATCAAAGACACCTCCCCGTACAATAGAAACAAGGCGTATGCAGCCAATAGGAGGCCCAGGAACAAGGAGGAACTAGACAAGGGTCGTATCAACATGATAGCACCCAAGGGAAGAGAAGCACACCTCCCCCCTTTCCCTGGGCAAGGGAGGAAGTAATCATGATTATCAACAAGTTAGTTGAGGACTGGGTCATCAACCTACTACCACCACCACGAAGGGTAGACCCAGAAAAAAGACAAGCATGGCGGGAGATGGTGCAATTACCACCAGACATCACACCATGACTTGATGGACTGCTTTACCTTGAGAAGGTTGTTCATGCAGAAGGTGAAGCTGGACCAATTCATGAAGAAAGACTCAGCTCGTGTGGATACCAACCACGTCCCAGCCATTCCCAGGGAGGAAGCGTCAACATGGTCGGAGTGACCACTCAGTACCAATCTGACGCCCTAATAGAGAAATTAGAACAAAGTGAAGAACTATGACAGTTCTTCACAAAGCATGGAGCCAACACGACAACACAAAAGCTGGCCATCAGAGCACTGGCAAAGGTATTCCTGTATCCATTACAACCCTACAGCCATGATCACAGCAACGTGGAATTAATGGCAGATGACATGTTAGCCGCCAACCCCCATCATAACAGGCCCTTATTCATAATGGCAAAAATAGGGGTTTTTGACATGAAAAGATCAATGGTCGATCCGGGAAGCTCAGTTAACCTCATCTCCATCCATAAATTAGAGCTGATGAATGTCGAAAAAGAGGATATCAAGGGATTGCCGCTAGAAGTAACAGATTTCAGTGGAAACCCATCCACCACCGAAGGATCCATCAAGCTACAAGTAGTAATAGGCTTGTTCAATATCTCACAAGAGTTCCAAGTAATCCCGGGAAGGACTTCTTATCACGCCCTCTTGGGACAACCATTAATACACGACTTGGCCTTCATCCCCTCGACATACCATCAGTGCATCAAAGCCAGACACTGGGGGCAATCGATAAGGATCCCGGCCACCAGGGCACCTTTCAACAAATCCGAGATGCACCAACAGGACGCCATCTACTTTACGGAGTTGGCAGACGATGGCGAGACGAGGATAGCCAAGGCTGAAGGAACTGAGTTGCCCCATCCACCAAAAAGCCAACTTGCGGGGACATCAGAACGAAGGAAGAGAAGCAAATGCATTTGGATAACAGGGAGCGACAGGAAAGACTATTACACCATCGTCGAGGATCACGAAAGCGACGAACCACCGGCATCCAAGAAGGCGATCCCTAAGGTATGATTTTATATTATGTCCTGTTTAGCATAACCTTATCGCAGCATGTGCCGATAACTAAGATTTGTTTTATCAAAAAGAAAGAGTTCGCACTTAATGTATGACCAATTATCTCAAAATCAAATACATATTCATCTAGTCATTACAACTTTCTCACAAAAATAATAAGTAATGTTTCAACCAGTACCATTTCATTTCATTGCAAAATGACGTTGCAATGGTCCTACCATCACACAAAAGTCCCACCATTGGGCATGCAGAAAGGAGTCAAGAGAAGATGCCTTGGAATATTGCAATGAAGTCAAAGCACCTCCCAGGTGCCTGATGGATTCCATTGACACGGTTGATGAACTACTGGTGGAGATCAACCTAGCGATTGATGGAACGGAAAAATGACCCTTATACATATCCGCCAAGCTGACAGCCGAGGAAAGAGGAAAACTCATCGCACTCCTAAGAGAATTTCAGGATGTATTCGCCTGGTCATATGACTAGATGCCAGGATTAGACTTAGAACTTGTCCGACACTCCCTGTGCATGGATTTGAAATTCTGACTAGTGAAGCAGCCACAAAGGATTTTCAAGCCGAAGATAACCCTAAAGATTAAAGAGGAAGTAGAGCGACTTTTGAAAGTTGGTTTTATCAAACCTATAGCACACCCTCAGTGGCTAGCCAATGTAGTCTCAATAAAGATGAAAAACAGACAGCTAAGGTTATTACCCTCCCACCTAGTTCTATAGCGATAGTACATCACCCAAACACTAATTTTACTTTATCGTAGATGTTGCGTCAACTTTAGGGACCAAAACAAGGCCTGCCTAAAGGATGAATTCCCTCTACCCAACATGGAGGTATTGATAGACTCCACTACAAGACACGAACACTTCTCCTTCCTAGATGCTTATAGCGGATACAATCAGATCTTCATGGATACTGTAGACGCACCCCACACAACCTTCAGAACACCGATTGGAAACTTTTACTACAAGATGTTGCCCTTCGGACTGTAAAATGCGAGGGCAACATACCAGAGAGCAATGACTAGCATCATCCACGATATGATGCACAAGGAAATTGAGTGTTATGTGGATGACATATTCGTTAAAGTAAGGAAGCAAGAGGATCATTCCTAGGTGTTGAGGAAGGTCTTCACCCGATGTAGAGAATTCAGACTAAGGTTGAATCTGCTAAAATGCGCATTCGAGGTACAGTCGGGGAAGTTTCTAAGCTACTGGGTAGACCAGGAGCATCAACAAGCCTTTGAGTAATTAAAATCAACACTGTCTAGGGCCCTAACGATGTCACCACCCAAAGACAGCCGAGAGTTCAGAATATACATCGCAATAAGGAAAGAAACCATAGGATGCCTACTGGCACAAGAAGATGATAGCAAAGTGGAACTCCCAATATATTACACCAGCAGAACCCTCAAACCAGTTGAGAAAAATTACTCCCACAAAAACAATGTCTAGCACTAGTTTTCGCAATACAAAAGTTTAGACACTACATTCTAGGGCAAAGGGTGAGGCTCATCGCACGAAGCAACCCAATCAAGTTCTTCATGGACAGACCTCCCCTATCTAGTAGACTTGTCAAGTAGATTATGCAACTCAATGTGTACACAATAGAGTACACCCAGCCAAAAGCCAACAAATGTCAAGCAGTAGCAGACCTATTAGCCACCTTTCCATCAATTATTGGTTTTCCATTGGATGAGGTCCCTAGAGATACACCAATGGTCGCCTTGGCCAAAAGTAGAGAGTGGGTCCTAACCATCGATGGGAGTGGCACAAGCACCTCACCTGGCGCTGGAGTAACCTTAACCTCGCCTGACGAACAAACCTCTACCTACTCCTTTAAACTTGAATTCCCCTGTTCTTACAACATAGCAGAATATGAAACACTGGTCATTAGTCTAATCAAAGCAATAGAATTTGGCACAAAGAAGATAAAGGTAATTGGTGATGCTAAACTGGTGATTGGGAAACTTGAAGGAAGCACGACAATGAAAGAATTAACCATCTTACCATATAGGACCCAGATCTAGAAGTTGATCCACGGTATAGACGTAGACTTCAAACATCAGAATAGAGCTAAAAACAGGTTCACAGATGCACTAGCCATCTTAGGGTCCAAGATGCAAGGTAGCAACCACTAGAGATTACCATCCAGTCAGTCGACAAACAATCAATTTTCACCCTAAAGGATCGGGTGGAAGAGGAGCATAAAATAGCAACGGATGATTGGAGATACGAAATAATCCAGAAGCTGAGAAGTCAGACCATAAGAACACAGGACATCAAGTTGATTGCAAAGTTTCAGCTTGTGAATGGGGTACTGTATCACAGAAAGTCATATGGTGTATGGACGAGATGCCTAGGGAAATCAGAAGTTGAAGTAGTGTTGAATGAGGTACATAGGACCAATTGTTGAGACGTCACATGTACCCTATTCCGAATATTGTAGAGATTAAGGTATTACTGGCCTGCGATGAAGTGGGCACTACCAAAGCACAAAGAGAATGTGGTAAGTGCATCCCACAGGTGGATGGCAAGGAAATTATCACGGTCAATGAAGAGGACTGGAGGAGGATGTATATAAAGTATCTACAGGAGCACACGCTGTCCATTGACATTACATTGAGGAGGAAACTATTGTCTAAAGTCAATCGATTCTACCTCCAAGACGAAGTGCTATACAGGAAATGACACACAGGGAAACCCTTGCGATGCTTGGCTGGGGACGAGATAGACGTTGTACTAGAGGCAGCCCATAGTTCTAAACCTGTAGCCTAACAAGGTAAACTTGCTCTACACAACAATATCCTATACCTAGGTTTCTACTGGCCAACTATGATGGAAGATACACAGTGACACATGCACAGATGTCACAAGTGTCAGATCCATGGCGAAAGGATCCATAAACCTGCCAACAGCCTCCACCCAGTCATTACACTGTGGCCATTCCATACTTGGGGGATAGACCTAATAGGCAAAATACACCCACCTTCTAGAGGGTATTGCTTTATCATAGTAGCCACTGATTATTTCACTAAATCAAGAAGTCCGTTATCTCCTAGGGCAGTATGGTACAAGACTAGAGACGTCCACAACATATTACCCACAGGGAAATGGTTAGGTAGAGGCCACAAACAAAACTCTACTCAGGATAATGACCAAAGCAGTGGCCGATAATCAAAAGGATTTGATAGATAAGCTATCAGAAACTCTTTAAGCTTATTGCAGATCTATCAAAAAGAGTACACAGGTAACGCCCTACTCATTGGTGTATGGTCAAGAAGTAGTGGTCCCAGCAAAGATAAGAGTTGTATCTGCCAGGATAGCCTTCGCGATGGGCAAGAAGATCAGACCAGAGGACATGGACCTATTACTTGCAGAAAAACTTTAGGTAATCAACGAGGTTAGAGACGTAGCCTCACAGAAGCAGAGCAAGTACAAACAAGCCCTTGCCACAAACATAAACAGAAACCTGAAACCCAGGAATTTCAAAGAGGGGGATAAAGTTCTAAAGACAGCTCTCATCGTTAGGCAAGGAAATCTATGGGAAAGTTTTCCCCAACATGGGAAAGGTCGTACTTAATAAAAGAGGCCCACACTTTGGGCTACTATGTATTAAAAACCATAGACACAGATCAAGAGGATGAAACCATCAATGACTACTGGTTGAAACCTTACTTTGAATAACTCTGTGTTTTTGTAATTCCACAAAAATATGTACATCTTCTATAAATAAATTTGCAATGCTTTATTATCCAAGACTGTTTATTAACTACCCGCTTGCTCAGCGATAAAGTCTATTTTACTTCCATAAAGAATTCTGATTGCGACGAAGTTGCTTTCCTCTCACCCTTCAATTAACAATACATGCATCTGTACATTGTGATAGTAGTTAAATGAATGATACACTACAATTTGTCCCAATATGTTCCACATAATTGTTTACATACATATCCTGTTTATATCTTATAACCTGTCTAACTATGCTTTCATAGCCTTGGCAACCCTAGACACTCTCATTCCGTGGCCGATTCCTCGATGTTGCATGCTCCACATGAAGGCCCTGGCAACCCTAGGCACGACTCAAAGCCCCAGCAACCCCGGGCACTCTAATGAGCCTTGGCAACCCTAGGCACTCTCATTCCATGGCTGGTTCCTCGATGTCGCATGCTCCATGCAAAGGCCTTACCAACCCCAGGCGTGTCTCAAAGCCCCAGCAACACCAGGCACTCCAATAAGCCCTGGCAACCCCAGGCACTCTCATTCCGAGGCCAGTTCCATGTTGTTGAATGCTCTATGCGATGGCCCTGGCAACCCTAGGTGTGACTCAAAGCCCTGTCAACCCCGGGCACTCTAATAAGCCCCAACAACCCCAGGCACTCTAACAAGCCTTGGCAACCCTAGGCACTGATAAGCCCTGACAACCCTAGGCACAGATAAGCCCTGGCAACCCCAGGCACAGATAAGCCCTGGCAACCCCAGGCACAGATAAGCCCTGACAACCCTAGGCACAGACAAAGCCCTGGTACCCTAGGCACGAACGAAGTCCTAGTAATCTCATGCACAGACAAGCCCCGGCAAACTCTAGACAGAGACACATTCGTGAAATCATTGGGGGGCTCCGTTGATAGGAAGTATGACTTCTACCAAAATCACAAGCACAGATACTCTGTTCAACAGTAACAAAACCTAGGAGGAAAAACTTCACATGCCCCAGCATCAACAATGACACACGACTTGCAAACAACACCCTACTTTCCCAAAGTTTGATTGTGATAGAATAAGTGCCCACTGCCCAAGTTCATTTCTAGACATCAACGCATATCCCACAATTCGACTCTTCTACTTAGTGTTCTCTTACAACTGATAACGTTTCAATATAGGCACAATCCCTTGATTTGCTACTTATTCATATAAGATTATTTGGGTAAACTCCTCTTGATAGCGCCTCAGGAGACAAATTCACACTGCTCATCTTCTTTAATGATTTGCGATAAAGCGACAATGTACTTGCATTCGATTACGATAAAACCTAGCGGGGGCTTCCTGACCAACACTAGTTGGCGTAGCCCTCTCACACAAGGATCGAACTCACAAAAACAACATACTGCAAAGAAATTTCAACCTATGTTTATACTACGACCAAAGCTCAACAACGATTAAGCCTACTATGCCCATACCAAATTACGGGATACACGTGATACCCTCGTCCTCCACCTCACATATGATTAAATTGTGATCAATGGCGAAAGGAATAATAAGTTTCCAACCATCTCTCCCTCTTTGGAGTGTTATCTCAATACCAAATTAAGTGTGAATTACTGCCAACCGCCCTCAAAATGAATAGGGTCCAGGTCCAATTGTACACAAAAGCAACTAGACAAGAAGTTGAACAAATGATTACATTAAGACTAATATTACATTCACGTTACATTTCAAAAATCACAGAATGTTTCATTACACTTTAGGGAATTCCACCCTTAATTTACACCCAGTACATACAATAATCACTTGGCCGATTCCTCCCGCATTGCTGCAAAAACCTCTAGCACTCGACTCATTTCTTCAAATTTCTTGAGGCTTCCCAGCTCCCCATCATAGTCCGCAAGGATCTAGTTCTACCGTGTGCATTCCTCCATCAGGCGCTTGAGTTTATCTGCAACCCTAGTGATGCTTTCCTCAACTACTTTTTGGTGCTCACGGACATCCTTCATCGAATGAAATCCTCTGCTGAGTGGGTCATCACACGACTCATTAGCGTGGCGATGGTGTTCAGCATCGGACCCACAATCTCTAGATGCAGCTCCCCCACCGGCAACCACTCAGCATGAATCACGGATGACGCGAACGGAGCAACTGCATTGGAAATACTGTACCACATGCCTTTACCTTGAACCAGAACTAGATCTACTACCGGGAAGTGCACCAACGGGATGTCGTGGTTATCGCAGTACTCTAACATTTCCAAGTCAACCGAGACCTCAAGTCGTGGAGATGCATCCCTGGAAGCGCCAACCATTGCGATGGGGGACCAAGGCTCAACAGAATCCCCACCCCCACACCCTTGGGGGCTTCAACGTTGTCAATGACAACAGTGGACTCTACACAACGGGTTATCGCCTCTGCAGCCACAGCCGGCTGACTTGTTTGACCCGTGGAGACAGGTCTATCACCCGCAACACCCTCAGGAATTCTAGGATCAGGAATGGAGGGCTGCATTGCCTGTAACTCCTCAGCCAGGCGCCTAAGAAAGGCATATCTAGCACACCAGGTGGATACTCAACGAAAAAGCAACTACAGAAATTTACCCAAACACCCTTAGAAAGGTGGGACCAGAGAGGCGCATTAATTCAAAAGAGATGCCACGTCAATAACCGCATGCGTATCGGATATCAAACTCACGTGGCCATCCCTAACAGAACTTCTCAACCACCATTAACTACAGAATCTCGACAGAACGCCAAACCACCTGTTATCAATAAGAGATAGACATCAAAAAAACCGACCAATGATCACACAAAGGGGGTTCTCCCTTACCAGGTCATCAATAACGCCAACTCCTTCCTTTCCTGCTAGAATAGCAGTTCGAGAAGGATTGGTGGCAATACTACTATACCCAAAGCAACTGGAAAGGCTGAAGCTCACAGACAGAGTATGTCAACTCCAGTATCCTTTGCCGATCACCCCTAAAACCGCATCTAGGGGGCAACAATATAAACAAGCCTACCCATTGGAAGGAAGGTCGTTCAATCTGAGATAAAGGCCACCACACCAATTGGTGTCACATAGTTACGAATGAATTAAACAAGCTTCAGGGCCATTTGCGATCATGTCTTATGAATACAAAATAACGCAAGAAAAGTAAATTAATACAAGAAACAGTAACAGAAATAACTATAGCATTTTAGTATCAGTTAAAATAATTACAAATTTGCATATACACATCTCACAAAGCAGCCCACTCCTCCCTCATTGGCACTATATTTTCAAGTAGAGGCCTTCAAGCCTCAAACGCCTTCAACTCTCCCACCTCTGCTTCATATTCCGATACCAACTCGTGCTGACGGCTGCATTCTGCCATAAGGGCCTCTAACTTCTCAATAGCTTTAGTGAGCTTCACTTCAGCTACCTTGATACGACAGTGCACATCCTTCAGAGACTGCCCAAAAACCAACGGCGATTCTCCGAAACCGGCCTTCCAGAACACATGTGCCAACAAGACAACACGCTCTTCAATATGCCCACACGAAAACCGATAGTAGAAAAACATTCACAGGTCTTCAACCATTGCGCAAAGACGAACCATGATAGCTGATCAAAAGGGAGATTCATAATATCACACATCGTTGTCACAAGCGTATTTAACACCGGACCAACGACAATGAATGGGAGTTCAAAGGGAGGCAACCAGCCACCTGGAATAATAGCTACCGCAAATTTTTCCATAGACTTCGTTACCATATATCTGTTGTTCTAACGAATGCCTGGATGAAAATGCAATCCATGGCCTCATACCCCAAAGGGGCTACATCATTCTCCACACAATACTTTGTGAGCAACCCACGGACCAACGCAAGCTCCGAATTATTGGACAATCTTTTAAGTGATGATTCCACTAGAGACGATGTTGTGGACCCAACAGCCTCGGTGACATCCATCATGAGGGGGACATCAGGAGCCCTTTGCTGATCGAAAGCCATCATCAAAAGCAAGAACAAAGGAGAGATCGACAAACGTATACAAAAATGACCAGGTGCTGTGAGCAGACAAGAGTAAGTGGGTAAGGCGGAAACCAATGATGCATACTGCACCTTTTATAACACAACTCATCCCATAAGCGGAAGAATTACAACTAAGTAGTGAAGAAGCAGAATAGGCACACCTAGACAAAACATCGAGCAATAACAAGAGGAAATAATCTGCAAACACACCTTACGAAAAGCAGGACACAACGGTGCATTAATTTCATATATAACACCACATTTCTTAATGCCATTTAGATACTAAACTTCCAAATGATTTATGTGACATTCATTACATTACAATGAATGAGGAAAATAATAACCATAGCCTCCAAACGGTCACCATCGACAGCCTATTCGAATACCCATTAATAACAAATGATGACAACAAACAAGTCACCCATCATCAACCAACACCATGCAATAAACACAAACACTTATACTGCCAGGAAGCAGCACCTACCAAGGTAATTAACAGTGTTGTTTGCCAATTTCCTTCCTGTCAATGGTCAGGGGAGCTAAAGCACACAAATACAGCATAGCATTGACCATCGACAGGAGGCAAATTGCCAAAAGTCAAGGGGCTAAATTGTAGAACGCAAGAAACCACCATTGCAAATGCACAACTACATAACAGGAAAATCCCTAGACCCAACGTTGCATAACTTGCGATACGAAAGAACAAAGTACTTACTAATAAGCAGGGGCTAATGTAGGTACGTACGCTCACTCAAACCATTAGAGAACACCAAGCATCAAGACTAACACCAAAAAACTGCACGTGAGCAGCTCACAACCAACCCCCACATTGCAATGAACCCGCTGCACACCAGCATCCTTGTGATGAACTCACAATACGTATCGCAATAATCATGACAAACCTGCAGTTCACTGAGTCAAGCCAGTGTCAGAACCCAAAGAAACCATATCCGAACCTTTCTGAGAGCCCCAAGCCCACTTGAACATGCAATGAAGCTACACCCACTAAGGCATGCGATGAACTCATAGCTCGCAAACTCGCTTATGACACAGGTCAAGATGAACCAAGGCCGAGCCCATGGCGAGGCCCCCGTATTCCCGGAGACACATAGAACCCATGACAACTAAGGATGCAGTGAGCCGCCACGGGGAGACATCTAGGCACCGCCGATCAAGTGGTGACATCTCCGATGCCACGCAAGATTAGTTATGATGTGCAAAAAGGGAGTAGCACACATGAGTAATGAGGGATCTTAAGGATAATGAAAGCCAATCCTCGAGAGGATCCTCATGAGACACATGGTGAAACCCCAGCAGCGCACCTAATAATTGACAGCAAATCAAATATTCCCTTTCCCAATACGTCGCCAAATGCCCTTATCTACTACCTTTTAGGATCTTGGGTTCCCCCCTATAAATAGAGGTCCTCCTCATAGTGAAAGGCATTCAATCCTTAGCATTTTGTCTCCCAGCACCCCCGAGTTCTCTCTCTCTCTCTAATTCCCTCATTTTCATATCCTTATTCCGGAGATCTCATCCCCTTACTCATAGGCTTCTCTCTGTCTTTCAAAGAGACCACTTACACCCAAGCCATACCCCTCCCACATAGGTTGTAGGGCTAGCACCTAGGCATTAGTGTCTTCGATGCCCTCTAGGAAAGAGGTGACATCGAAGCTAGCCAACTCCTTTGGGTAGGCCTGGGTGGTCTTCCACTCCCCAATGGCCCAAGTCGATGCCTCCTCGGCCCTCTTCTTAATGGCCTCGAGCTTCTCCTCCGCCAATAGAAGCTTTTCCTCAATGGCCTTCAGCTTCTCCTCTACCTCGCTCAGAGAAGCCTAAGCAACCCTCAGTTACTTCCTCTTGGCCATGACCTCGGCCTCCAAATCCTTCCGTCAGGTGCGCTCCTCACACATCGCTTGAGTGACCACCTCTTGGTCTCTTTTTGCTTCAACCACCCACAGCTCCAGTTGCTCCCTCTTCTCCTCTGAGACCCTTAGTTTCAATAGGAGGACCCCGACTTTGTCACAGAGGCTGACAACAGTAGAGGATGCCTACAAAGGAGAAACGACCATTAGTTAAAAAGGAAAGCAAGAAAAAAAAAGGAAATTTGGCTAAGTACCAGGGGAAAAGAAACTCACCTCGGTCATACGGTCCAGCAAGATGTCTTGGACACCCTGCACACTAACCTGGGTCCAAGAATGCTTGTCCCCAGCCGGGAGCATCCTAGATATCAGGGCTTGGCCAACCCCAAAGGTGTTCAAGCTATCGCCCTCTCGGACGTTCCAATGGGGGGCAAAAGATGCGTCGTGCCAATAAAGGCATCTCGTTGTAGAACTCAGATGAAGTATGGGGCCCCGACTGGCGGGAACCCCCGACAACACCCTCGACAAGACACTCCCTTGGGGGACGAGACTCCACGTTAGTGCCCTCGGCTAGACAATCCTTCGTACCTAGCCTATTACCCCTCGGAGGCTGGAGGGGCTCAACGGGCCTCTTGGCGGTAGGCTCCTTCCTCCCAGCCTCAATAGGCCCCTTTCTCTTCCTGGCTTCTATAGGAGCCTTCAGCCAAGGCTCCCTCTTGGCTGCAACATCCTTCGGTGGCCGCTTCCTCGATGACCCCTCGCCCAGGCCCCTCTTCTTGGACTTGGCCATCTCCAAGAGCATCTCCTTCATGCTGCCTTGCTTCTCTTCAAAAATACTGTGAGCATGCTAGTATATGATGTAAAAGAAGAAAGCCGATAGCTGGAGTTCCCCTACCGAGGCGGGTGGGGCTGAGACCAACCCACACCAAAGCTTCCTCTGACGCCAAGGGCTTGGCCCAGATCATCCCCGACACTCGAATTCGGGTTATCACTTCGGCCTCCTTGTCCCTGTGGTAGAGCATTATCCTCTTGGCCACGAGATCCGGTTCTCCCCCAGGTAGATCTAAATGGCCAACACTTTGGACAAGACATGAAGAAATATTTCTTCTTCCAGATGTGGATGGACGAGAAGTTATCTACCACTCTACCCTGTCGACCCTAGAAGTAGAAGAGGCCTTCCCCAACAAGGTACTTCCTCAGTACGAGCATGCATCGGAATATCTTCACGGTCACATTGACACGGTCACATTGACACCTTGGAGTCAGGTCATCACCAGCACGACAACAATGGTCCTAACGGCATTGGGGTCAAGCTGACTAAGGGAAATGTTGTAACAATTTAGGAGCTCGGAGATGAGAGGGGGCATGGGGAACCTAAGGCCAAAGTGGAGGTAGTGCTCGTGTACACACAGCTC
The DNA here is from genome assembly GCF_055504915.1 of Nelumbo nucifera. Lineage (NCBI taxonomy): Eukaryota > Viridiplantae > Streptophyta > Magnoliopsida > Proteales > Nelumbonaceae > Nelumbo > Nelumbo nucifera. Next base: position 58,340,555 of record NC_142651.1, on the reverse strand, counting down.
CCCCTCCCTCGGTCGCCAGGGCCTATCACCTACGTCGGGGCCTCTAAACCTATATCCCCTCAGAATATGGTACAACTTAGCTAGAGACTTAACTTGCTTTAAGCTAAGTTCGCTATCCATGTCAGAGCGCGGATAGCGCATTAGAGTTGCGCCTTGGGCCTCGGCCTCGACTATGTTCTCAGGGCTCGACTCTTCAGCCTCATTGCCCTCCACCACTAAGGGTGACGCCTAGGCTTTGGCAGATACACTACCCCTCGGCCTCGTAGACCTAATACTCTCATTGGTAGATTCACCGCCCCTCCGGTCGCACACAGCGCCTTTAGGAGCAGTCCTCTCCCTTAGTACTTAGAACTTGGACCTTCGAGGTGAGCCCTTTGAGTCACTACCATGACTTTCAATACTACCGCTGGACGAGGTGAAACGAGACGAGCTAGCACCTGAGTAGTCTGAAAGCTCGTAGCACTTGGGACTAGAGTCTGAGTACAACAACGCTAAAGGGAGTAGTCCTTTACCTAGTAGTTAGAGTCAAAGATAGAAGCTAAGGGATTGGCTAGGAAAGTGGCCGAGGTCTCTAAAGAAGGCAAATTGTAGCGACTGCCTTAACCAGCACCTATTTAAAGAGGAATGAACGGCTCAGATAGCTTTGATCCAACGGCTACGGAGCAGCCGGCCTGACTGCCCGAACGGTTATGGATTGGTTCCTATTTAGATTTTTGACGAATCAGTGTTGTATGAAATAGAAATGTAAAATAAGGGTCCAGGAAATCATGGGACAGAAGAGTAATTTATGAGCGGTGTAAGAGAAATAGTTAAAGAATTATTTATGGTACAGAACTAATTATGGTTATTTGTAGTGTCCTTGGGTTGTTCTTTATTATATCATTAAAAATTTGGTAGTCTTAGTCTCTTTGGGTTAAAGTATTAAGGGCTAAATATTTCAAGTCTTGAACGGTTTAGTCGTCCAATCCGATCCGGGTCTAAAACACTATCAAAACTGTGGCTGAACTCTTTGTATACTGTTGCATTTCTCTTATTATTGAACAGAGATGAATAAATCATTCATGGGCGCAGGGAAGAGCGCATCTGCTGTCTGGGTACAAAACGCCTAATCCAAACATGCTTTCCATTGATTACATACTTTGCCCTCTCTCTCCCCTCCAGAATTCGTGCCATTGTCGAAGCTGATCGCAGCACCATTCTCGCGTATAGAGGTTGGACGTTCACAGCCACTTCCTGCATGTGGATGGCCTCCACACACTCACCAAACCGTCTGCAAGAACAAATTAACATCAAGAGATTAATTACTTTACTACAGAGAAAGAGAGAAAGAGAGAGAGAGAGAGAGAGAGAGAGAGAGAGAACCTGATGAAGTATCCCCTAATTTCACTTTCGCCAACTGGGTATCCGCGGGAGAATGTAATAAATATGGTTCGATCGTCATGAGAGACCTGAGCGTTGGGTTTCCATGGTTGGGCGCGGGGATTCAAGCTTGACTCTCCAGCAACCACATTTCGACCAGAACCAGACGACCCACTTGCCCTTGCCTGCTGCGCGATATCCTCAAAAGCTCTTGCCAAGACATCGTTAACCGTCTTCGTGATGGCTTGAACTGCAGAAATCCTGCGCTCATGGACAAGCTGGAAAGAAATGTTCCTGTTCATGAGCCCAGAAGTCAGGGGAGTATCGTTGCTGTTTCGCGAACTGGGACGAGTCACGTTCACAGAGACATAATTCAAGCAAGAAGCTGCTTCTTCTGCTAATACATTAACCATTGAGTCTGGTAGCGGCAACATCTTCAAGATTATGTTGGGGTATCCCAACTCTTCCAGCCATATCCAGAATGCAATCACACGCATTGATACGGCGACGTCTCGCCGGAGATTGATGACCAGCCTGCTGAAGATCTCTCTATCTATTGCATGGAATGATTTGAGTTCCTCGGTGGTGATCATAAAATAATCCATGGCGCCGGAGAGTGTCTGAGAACCGATCTTGCAAGTGCAGAAAGTATGCCGAAGATAACACCACACACTAAACTTGAATACTTGATGGAGAGGGTGGTCGATTGGGTCGAATGTTATATGGAGACGAGCGGGTGATATTGATGACCTCTCGGTGGTGGCTTCTAGTGCTAAACACCATTTCGAAGAGATGGGTCTGAAACTCTGAATGAGAAGAAACGCCGAGCTTCTGCACTGCGATGATGGTTGGAGAGATGCGACGGTTGGAAGGACATGAGGCATGGTCGTTATGTCTGTTGATGAAATCGGAAAGGTGGCAACTCTTTTAATTTGGCGGGAAAGGATAGGCAACGGCTAGTATCTTTGAGCAGAATTTCCGATTTTACAATAGTACCCCCGTTTTCTCTTTTCTTCAGCTAGAACGTGGGTTTTGGTCTTGGTCTAATAAAACCGTATGAGCGCGCCCCACACCGCATCCCAACCGTGCAATGGGAACATCTCCCATGGCATGCACGAGAGATGATGCCAATGAACGCTGGGATGTGCATGTGGGGGCTCGTTCTGTGGGCCTTGTGACCTCCACCTTGGCCTTACAAGCCCGTTGGCAATAAGCCTTGGACTAAAACCATGGTTTCTAAAACCGAACCGGTAAGGGGTCTGGTTATCGGTTTGAACAGTCCGACCGTTTGACTCGAATGGCCAGCCCGTTTTGACAAAAAATAAAAAAAAAATTAAAAATTTTAAAAACGGTCAAAACCGTTCGAACGGTTAACTGGCCGGTTCAGCGGTTTGCTGACCAAAATCAATGGTTTTGGAGAAAAGCGGAACATTCCCGGTTTTTCCAGTCCGACTGTCCAGTCCAGTCCGGTTTTGAAAACCATGACTAAAACCTTGAAATCATGGCCTTTATGCATTTCGTTTGATCCCATCTTAACGTCAAATTGGGGTTGGGTGCAAATGGATTGGATTATGATCCGATCTGAACCGAACTGAGATGCAATCCTATTTGGTTGAATTCGGATCATCCCTGGTCAGATCTTTGGATCAGGTCGATTCCTATGGTCCAATCAGAAATCGAATCGGATTCAGATCATTCCCCTATCCAATCTGATGTACTATAAATTTATAAATATATATATTATAATACATATATATGTTATTTATTTATTTATAAATATATTATTTATATTGTATTTTTAAAAATTTGTTATATTATTTATTTTTTTTATAAAAACATGTATATATATGATCAAAATAATTAAAAATTACTTGTATTTTTTTGTTTTTTCTTTATTTAAATTGGTATATCAAATTCAAATTCAGATCGAGTCCTATCAGATCCAATCGGATCTTCAGATCAGATCCGATCCGACATAAACATTGTCAGGTCGGATTCGAATATACCGTGATTTGAATCTGATCTGATCCGTTTGTATCCCCACTGTCAACTAGGGTGGATTCAGTCCTCACAAAATTGTGTTCACACCGTTCTCAGAAAAAGTACTTTTCAGCCATGCATTGGGAATATCTCCATACTTGTATCCTTTTATTGGAGGAGATATTCTTAATAAATGGCTGAAAAAGGCTGTGAGAACTCATTGTGAACACAATTTTGTGAGCGGGTTAGGTCGGGTTTGGGATGAAACCCATTTTTAATTGGGACAAAATCATAGACATAGAATCATCATTTCAATTATTAATCAGGATAATCGGATCCGACTCGATTAGACCTGATTATACTAACATCTATATTTATCTATCAAATCTATTGATCCAACAAGAATTTATATCAAAAAATAATTTTTAATTTATTTAGTTATTTATAAAAACAAAAATAATAAAAATGAAATAATTAGTTTAATAATAAAAATCTATGAAATGAATGATACAATGTGTATCGTAGAAATTATAATGGATCTTATATGTTTTAAATTAATATTTTATATTTATATCACTTATTATTTAGGGAAAGAAAAATATAAATTACAAAATTAACTAAGCAGAGCTAAGAGCTAATAATTTATAAGCATAATTAATCAGGATATATTGGTTTACCTGTACAATACTTCCTCAAACCGGGATGATTCATATCCATTTCTAAGATTCAAACCAGATCATTTAGGGCCTCACTACGGTTTCAATATGAAATCATATTTGTTGTTAGATTATCCAATTGAATTGACTTTAATATGGCCGATATGTATCATTTTTTAAGGTTGTTGATACGTGGCTGGCAGATGGAATGGCCGAAACTCTACCTTATTCCACCCGTACGGTCCTACCAATACTCGTGGTATTAGTTTGTACTAGACCATGTGATGCATGGACTTTATTAAGCCAAAAGCTAAATAATAGAAATATATAAAAATAGATTATTATTTTATATTTTAATTTTTAAATAATTAATTATTATTTATATTTTATATATTATTTTAACATTTTTGTTTTTAATACAAACATAATAACAATTAATTCCAGCCAGGGTTATTCATCAAACCAATGAAATTGACCAAACTAGCCTGATTATATATATATATATATATATATATATATAATTCCCATGTTTTTTAGTATAAACTATTTTATATTGTAAATTTAAAATTTAAAATTTATTCATTTAATAAAATCATTGTAATATTTTAAATTTAATTTAATTTTTAAGTTTAAATCTTTTGAATTGACCAACTAAACTGAAGATGGACCCAAATCAATACCAATGATTTCAACTCGCCATTAACCCGACTGGCTGAATCGTTCGAACCATTACCTAACCTTGGTTCTAGGTTTAGTGGGGACCCGTACGATGCAAGGACTTTGTTAAGCAAAAGTTAAATATATAGAGTGTTGACGTGGAATAGTCTAACCCATTTTACCTAGAGATTGTGACCCAAATGCAAAAGCGGGTCAGTCCCCAGGTTGGTTTTTAAAACATTGACTAATATAACTCGAGTTGGTTGGTTTTCACAAATCGTCGGTCAATTTTGAGTAACAAACTCCCCAACTCGACCAAATAAGTTTGGTTGGCCAAACAATTTGCAACAGAATTGAACATCTAGTAAACACAAATAATTTCAACTAAATTAATAGTGTAATCTCTAGCAAATAACAATAGTTTAATCACCAATAATTATTAAAAATTTATAGTGAAAATAAAAAACTAATAAACATATATTAATAACAAAAATATAATAAATAACTAACAAAAAGCTTCAATAACTCTAATTTATTTAATCTATTTTCACTATTTAAATAATATTTAAAATTTTCAATTATTTATATTTTATATTCTTCTTATCGAATATTGTTAAATCTATTATGATTAATTTTGTGTTTTTGATAAATTTTTAAGGTTATTACACAATTTTGTTATCTAATATATTTTTTGTTTTTAAATAATGTTATTTAGTATTAAATTTTTTTATATTTAAAACATTTAAAAATTAAATACTTATAATACTATTTAGTTAATATTTAAATTCTTTACATTTTATATTCTTACATAAAATATTATTTAATCTATTATAATTATTTTTGTGTTTTTGTTAATTTTTTAAAGTTATAAAATAATTTTGTCATTTAATCCTTTTTTCTTTTGTTTTTGAAATAATATATAAGATATGATTTAGTTCTTAATTTTTTTGATATTTAAAGTATTTAAAAGTTAGTTATTTACAATAATATTCAATTACTTAAATAATACAATTATTTTATTAATTTTAATTATTTATTAAATTTAATAATCCATAAAATTAGAATTAATACTATTATTACATAATTTTGTTATTAATTTTGTATAATATAAAATTATTATTAATTCAAATATTGTGAAATCTTATATAATTATTTTTCTACACTTTAGAATTTTTTTAAATTTATTACATAATTTCATTCTTGTAACTATTTAAAATTTATTTATGTTAAATATTTCATTAGTTAAATATTTAAATAATATTTAAAATTAATTGTTATTAAAATTTTATTTCTTTTAAAGTTATTGCGCAATATTAAATATTTTTTTATTTAAAATATTTAGTTATTTAACTCGAGTTGGTCAATTTTCACTAATGGTCGGTTAGTTTTGAGTGACCAACTTCCCAACTCGACCAAATAAGTTTGTTTGGCCAAACAATCTACAACCAAAATGAACCACCTAGTGAACACTCCTAATTTTACCTAAATTAATAGTCTAATCTCTAACAAAATAACAATAGTTTAATCTTCAATAATTATTAAAAATTATTGGTAAGCTTTCATTAATCTCTAACAAATTATTGGTCATTTTTTATTAATAGTCAGTTTTCATTAAATATTTTGTTATTTAAAATTCTTATTTATTTTGTTATTTAAAGTTATTAGATAATTTTTATTTTTATTATTTAAATAACATTTAAATATTTTTTTATTTATATTTTGAAAATAATATTTAGTTATTAAATTGAATGATCCATAAAATTATAATTTATATTATTATTACATAATTTCATTATGAATTACATAAAAATATAAAAAGTGTTAAATTTTTTAATTGAAACTTTCCTTAGATAGATATAGATGAAAAGTGGGGGAGAGAATAAATAGGAATTAGATATAATATAGGAGATAAATAGGAATTAGAAATAGTTAGAGATAATTTAGGAGAAAGTGGGTGATAGTTAGTTTTCTAATAAAAAGGAGAGGAAAATGGGAGATAAGCCTAGGTGGCAACTCCATAGGCTTCTAGAGGGAATCTTGCACCCCCTCTAGAATTGCTCCCTTAGGGTAATAGAGCACAAAGAGGCCATCTAACGTGGCATATCATTAATTTAGTGTGTGTGTGTGTGTGTGTGTGTGTGCGTACTAATTAATAATTGATGTAAGTGCAGATGGTCTCATCCTATCGCAGGCCTACACGTGTTAGGCAACGCAGTTTAGAGCAGACCCAATTAGGGCACGTGTGGAATAGAGCTCGACGGACTTTGCGGAGCCAATAGTGCGGGGTCACATGGTGGCCTCAGATGGCCACGCTCCCCGCGTACGGACCACATCCAGATTGTCCGAGATCATCTACCTCCAGGCGGCCTCAAGTATAAATAGGAGGTGAACCCCCCAAGGTAAAGGATTGGAACTTAAGCTCTCTAGCTAGCACTTGAGAACTCTTGTGGCCTTGTCTAAGTGCGTGCCCCTCGGACCTCATCCACTTGATACTCCTCCTAATACTAACTTAACCGTTAGAGTCTCTGCCTCGGGTTCTCACCCGGAGCCTCTGATGTTCTCCTCTTTGTACGATCGACCTACTATTCCTCGGCCACCTCGGACCTCGGACTATTCCGTGACACCTCAGCTTAGGAGAAAAGTTACAGTGTTGTCCTCGACCTATTCCGAGTATCAACAAAAATTTACTATAACCCATAATTTTTTTTTGTCTAAAAAATCAAGTATGAAAGATTTAAACATTAGTCCTTAGTTAAAAAATTACAAATGATTTATCTCTACCCTATGCTTTAATTATTTGTCATAATTACATTTATTTTACATCTTAATATTCAGACATTTTCTCTTCTTAGAATTAGTGATTAGTAGATGCTTGTTAATAAATACTTCAAAATTGATTGTTAAAATTTATATACCACAAATTTTTTTTTTTTAATTGAGATGTACTCATATGCAAACATATTTCAGCTATTCCTTCATTTTTAAATGCTAACCAAGTGTGTGATAGTTCATACTTGACATAGACTTTTCTTTCGTTTCTTTTTCTTTATTTTTGATACAAGACATTGACTATTAAAATGCGTGTTTCAATGTTTATCATGTATATATAGCTTATTGAGAGTCATCTAAAACTTATACTTAATTTTAGTGATATATTTTTTTGGGGATTTATTTGACTTTCCCAAGGTGTATCCATGCATTCCAAGGTTCAAAGTATCAATACAAGCGAAATAGTACGAATTAAGGGGTATCTAGATCTCTAAACCTTGTTCATTAGGGATTATCGCTTTTTAGAATAGCACAACACATGAAAACTATGAATTAGGCAATATTGATACTCTGAACATTGTATGTATCTTAAATTTTCCATAATATCCATATATATTCAAAGCGTAATACCATAAAATTGCATTTTTGATATTCTTCATGTTTCTGATACTTTGAACCTTGAGTAAAGGAGATCAACATGAAAAATAGGTAAAACCTGACCTGCCTTCTAAAAGGCATGCAGAAAAGCATATAATAGAAATATATAGCAGATTTAATAGATTGTGTTACAAGATAGGATTGTAACCTACCATCAACCCTTTCCTTTGAAAATTATCAAATAAACAATATAAGCTTTCAGGAAAAAGTTTCCCCAACTTAGAAATTAGAACAGAATATCATCCTTGTCAGAGGATACTGATTGAACTATGCAACTGGTTTGACATTTGACAAACACAGCTTAGGCTGCCGTACTATATATATTTGCTCACCATGGCTATTTTCTTTATACATGTCCTGATTCCTGTGCCAAGTCCACAAAGCATATGTTGAATTTACCACCTGCAGCAAAGAAAGACATGTAGAATGAAGAGAGGAAATTAACCAACTGATGCGCCAGCCTCTATAAATAATTAATTATGTGTCTATTTAACAAAGAATTTCAAGTAACTTTTAGGTCAAAGACTCAAACTTTTGACATGAATTTTAAAAGGAAATTGTTTCTTTTTTCATTTTTTACATATTTAACAGATTTGTATGAGCCTATGGGACCATAGTTTAGTTGGTATACATCAGAATATGCAATTCTAGTATTCGATATGGGGTTAATTAGTTGTTCCTAGACGAGCATAACCATCATGAAAAGAAATAAAATGATTAGATAAAAATGTGTACAACCTTAATTCAGTCTGATGCCTTTCTTTCTTTTTAAATGCATGCACACAGTTTCTTATTAGAGCGAGAAAAGACATGGTACCGGAAGAGCTTTGACTAATCAAAGTACACCACCTCATTGGTCACCTCTTTTATGATGCTGATTGATTGGTTATAAGTTTATTTGGTATCATGTATTTTGAGTAACATAGTCAAACCCTACTTGAGTTGATACTAAAATATAAAGGACTAATAAATGTGCACATGCATTGCATGTGACAATTTCCAATGATAATGATAATGATGATAAAATTTAAGACTGTATTTGTTTAGGGTGTAAATGTCAGACCCGTGCAATAGTACACCCAGTTCAATTTTGGTTAGAGTATAAAAGAACAACGAAGGTCGATGTAAAATTCCATTTTGAGAGGTTTTTACATCATTAATCAATGTAAAACCTCTTCGCTTCTCCCATCGAAGTAAACTCCCACTCATAATAACGCCTCTCTTCTCCATCTCCTTCCTGCTCCGTTTCATCCCTGCTTCACCGCCATTGCTACTTCTCCATCATGCACCGAAGCTCACCGTTGAAGCTGTTTCGCCGGCATCCCTACTTCTCCGACATGCACCGAAGCTCGTCGTTGAAGCTACTTCGCCGGTGTCACTACTTCTCTGTTGTTGCTTCGCCATTTAATCCCTGCTTCTCCAGCCCAATGGAGTCTCTAGGAATTACTCAAGCACGGATTCCTCAATGCTTTTCCCATTGAAGCTGGCCACTAATAAGAGTCCGCCATATGCCGAGGTCTTGGTCTATGGTGGAGTGCCTTCAAATTCAAATCTTAAAGCCAACAATGGCATATTTATACCCGCCTCTAAAACCTGTAGCTGCTTGATTATTACTACATAGGAACCAAAATGGGACATGGAGGAAATGTAGTTGAATAGGGTAATGGGAGACATGATCAAAGTTTCTGCCATTTGACAACCCATTTGCTTTCTGATGGTTGAGTTTCGGTGTGTCTCCATCTCGAAACGTAAATTACAATTTCTCAGCACACTATCAGAGAATCAAAGTTTCCGCCATTGTTTCTTTCTATAAAGCGATTCGGTGCAAGGTATTGTATATCCCCTCAACTTAAACGGAAAATATGTTCTTAAAAAATGTAATGGTACCACCATTGTCACTTGGATAATTTTAGAACCTTTAATCAGTTTGTAACTGTTCGATGAAATGCCTCACAACACAAGCATCAACTATCAAGTTATTACCATCTCAATGCGGTTCTATCATCCAAGCCTCCATTGAAAAGGGTTCCCACAAAAGGCCCTTTTAGACTACAAAACAGTTCTTTGCTGGGTCACCCAATTCAATCAACAAACACTTCTCTCTATTTTGAATCCTATAAGATATCATTAAATTTCGAAAGTGGAAGCTGTATCTACACTGGCATTATTAAATCTAGGTTCCAATCCTATCCATCCACTGTATCTTCTTTGATAACAAACTATGTTGCCTATGGTCACATTGGCGATGCTAGTTGGCTTCTCGGTAAAATTCCCAAGTGGGGTTTCGAACTAGTATCTCCAAATTTAATTATTGCAGGTTGTACGAATACATGAGAGTTTGATAATGTAGAGTGTTTTCCCATTGTATCCTCTATACAGATCCTACAAACCCAACCATTGTTATTTAAACAAGGGTAGAGATTTACATCGATGGGTATTCTCCAAACGTTTGCAAAAGTCCAACGTATATTTTACAT